>NC_134540.1:18293750-19597500 GCF_050624435.1 Tenrec ecaudatus | reverse complement strand
CTGCCAAACAGCCAGTGATTGAAGCATTGGCAGAAGGTCTAGATGGTCTCCAACACATAGCAATGCTACACCCTCACTTTGTAAATTTACTCTTAAAAAAAAAAAAGTTTCACTGGCATATAATCCACCGATCATACAAGTCAAGAGCTCAAGTGTATTAAGAAGAGTTGAGCAATCAGCACAATCCATTTTAGAACATTCTTCTTTCTTGGATTCACTGTAATTAACTCCCCATTTCCCCCCAACCGTACCTCCCAGGCCCCAAGAAACCCCGAATCCAGTTGCTGTCTCTATAGATTTACCTCTCCTGGATTTCATACACAGAGAAACATACAAAACAACCCAACAACAACAGCAACAACTAAACAACTGACAGCTCTTACTACTGCCTTTGTTTTCCCCTCATACCTTTGGCGAATCCGGCCTTTGGGCCATGAGGAGCCTCTCCTTAAAGGCATGATCAGACAGAAGCTGTTCCCTGGGAGACCTTCGCAGGTATATGGACCCCTCCTGTGGAAGAGGTGCCGCCCACAGCCTTGGCATGGGCTTCAAACACACACAGCAGCCATGTTTGCTCGTAAGGGTATTTCCCAGGTGTCTTGTCCATCAAAAAGCAGGGTGGGAGGGGGGAAATGAGGAGCTGATTCCAAGAGCCGAAGCAGAAAGCAAATGTTTTGAGAATGATGAGGGCAACGAATGTATGTGTGCTTTACACAATTGACGTATGTGTGGATTGTGATAAGAATTGTATGAGCCCCCAATAAATGATTAAAAAACCCAAAACAAACAAACAAAAAACCCTAAAGAACAAAACAACACCTCCCCCTCCCCAAAACAAAAATCCAAACCAAACGAAACCAAAACCAGGCTTAGTGGTCTGACAATAGACTGGGGGGACCACCCAGAGCATTGACCTTTGTCACCCTTCAGGTCTGGAACTGAGCCTTGTGGCTCTGTGTTTAGCTACACAATAGGCGAGGTCTATAATGTGAACAGTGACAGGCAACAGAGGTCCTTAAAAAAAGCAGCCACTTGGGATCGAAAGAGTAGCATTGGAATGGGGAGTCAGGAAGGGTTAGGAAAGTATGAAACTGCAAAAGAGGGAGGAGGAGGCAGGGTACGTGATTTGCTCTGTGAACCTTAACCCAGTTCACAATAAAACGCTGCTTTAAAAACCGAACAAACCAATGGGAATGAGTGGGGTCCGAGTGGAGACCCAAAGCCCATCTGTAGACAACTGGACTTCCCTCACAGAAGGGTCACAAGGGAGGAGCCAGCCGGGGTGCAGAGCAGCACCAGAGGCGCACACATAGCATTCCTCCAGTTCTTTAATGTTTCTCCCGTGCTCCCCCGCCCCCCGCACCACTGTCATGACCCCAGGTCTACCTTACAAATCCAGCTAGGCCAGAGCATGTACACTGGTACAGATAAAGAGCTCTCAGCACATGGAATCTAAGACAACCCCCCCAGAAACAGTAATGGGAGTAGCTATACCAGGAGGGTATAGGGAAGGTGGGGGGGGGGGGAGAAAGGGGTAGCTGGTCACAATGATTTATGTATAACCACTCCCCCTCCCACCCCCACCCCACCAAGGGGGAAGAACAACAGAAACATGGGTGAAAGGAGACAGCAGATGGTGTAAGATAGGAAAATAATAATAATTTATCATTTATTAAGGGGTCATGAGGGTGGTAGGGGCGAGGGAGGGGATAAAGGAGGTACTGATAGCAAGGACTCAAGTAGAAAGAAAATGTTTTGAAAATGATGGCAACATATGTACAAATGTGCTTGACACAATGGATGTATGGATTGTTATAAGAGCTGTAAGACCCCGCAATAAAGTGATTTTTAAAAACCTAAAAAAAAAAAAAAAAAGCGACAGATGTAGTAACAACAGAAAAAAGTCTGGCTAATAGTATCAGAAAAGACTGGTTTCTACCCAAGACACTAGAGTTTTATTATAAGTAGCAGTGGGGTCTTTCTTTGAGGTCGAAAGGTTTGGTTATTGTCCGTCCTAGTTTTATTTGTATGTAATGGAAGAGAATCAAGAGACTAGGAAATGCCTTGATAGAGCTTTGTAACTTGATCCCCCCCCTTTAAACCGTCGAATACAAAGTTGATGATCTGAAATGTAACCTCCCGCCTAATTTGCAAGAAGAAGAAGGTGGGGCGTCCAATGTTCGAAAATTGAATAGAATGGACATGGTAATCATCTATTACTTTAAAAAGAGCAGGCTACATAACCCCCTCCCAGAGGGACGAACAGCAGAAAAGTGGGTGAAGGGAGACAGAGGATGATGTAAGATATGAAAATAATAATCTATAACATCAAGGGTTAATGAGGGAGGGGGAGGGGGGAGAGGGGGTGGGAAATGAGGATCTGATATCAAGGGCTCACGTAGAAAAAATGCTTTGAAAATGATGATGGCAGCATATGTAAAAATGTGCTGGACACATGGATGATTGTATGCATTGTGATAAGAGATGCAAGAGCCTCCAATCAATGTATTTAATTAAAAAAATTGAAATCGGGCAGAAACAAAAATGAAGTCAGAGATGAACAAAAATGATCAATGAACAGGTTGAGAAGACAAAGTAAAAATGCTGTGAGAAGGTGTGCCAAGTCCTCGAGTTAGAAAATACAAAGGGAGAACGTGTCCAGCATTATCTAAAAGAAGTCAAGGAAAAAAAATAAAGAGAACAGACTGGTGGACTGATTACATTTTAGGGGTAATTGCCCTGGTCTGCTTTCTCTCTTGGTGAGAAAAAATGTGATTGAAAACCACCTTAATAATTAAGAAAGCACAAAGGTGGTATATTTGCCATGCAAATTTAAGTAATTCGCATCACAATGTTCTTTAATGCACATGAGAGTTCTAGTTTTTTTCCTCGCATAGTTTTAAAAAAAAAACCCTAATTCAAAAAGGAGTATATTCAAAACATACTATATATACTCAAGAATAAGCCAACCCAGTTATCAGCCGAAGTACCTAATTTTGCCACCAAAACGGCATTAAAAATGTGCTGAAAAACTTGGCTTATACACGAATATATACGGTACTCTGAATCAACACACTTCAGACAAGGCTGTTTTTCTTATGTGGAAAGGGTGGGGAATGAGGGAGCATTCAGGCTGGGAGGAACAGCTGCTTTGAATTCAGCCTGTTTGCATTAACCACTATTAGTTTAGCCAGGATTTGCTCTGTGTGCGTTGAGCTATTTGAGGAAAAAGTCCCTCCATACGTATCAGGTGTCACTGTTGGTATTATTAGACATTTGACTGCTTCTTGACAATAAAGTAGCGATGGCTGCCGGAGTTTGGAAATGCTTTTATTTGGTATTTTTCTTCCCTTTTAATTTAGCGACGGGAAAACTCTTCAAAAGAATCAGTGACTCTGGGTAAACATGTTGGCCGACGTGTTACAGGCAGTCTCTGAGTTGTACATTACAAACCAGATCTGCTCCTGCGTGTGTCTTTATGTCCGGTCTTTTAGGAAGTTGAAACAGGTACACTGCAGGCATATCTAGCCCTAATTTTAGGAAGGAAATCCTTGAAGCCATTTTCGTGCCTTAAACGGCATAGACAGCCACTGAAAGTGATTGCCATGAAGAATTTGCTGCTAATAAGAGTTGGCTTAATCATTTCAAAGTAAGGACACGTCTGCACACTATGAAAGGGCAAGTAAGAGTTGTCTGTAAACCAGACGGCAAAGGAATGACCTCTAGTACCTTGTTTCCCGAGCATCCCTGGTGCCATGGTGGTGATGTGTTGCCCAACTAACCGAAGGTCAGCAGTTCGAAACCACCAGCTCCTGCAGACAAGAAAGATGAGGCTTTTCTGCTCCTGTGCAAGTTAGTCTCAGAAACTGAGACGGAAGGGTAGTTCCACTCTGACCCGCAGGGTCACTATGAGCCACATTGACTCGATGGCAGAGAGCTTCCTTTGGTTTGCATGATGTTTCCCTATGTTGATGATATGGCCACCCCACTGACTCCCAGGGCATAGGAATAATCCAGGGGGGCTGCAAGCACAGATACCTGTACTTTGTCCTGGATTATGAGCTATCATACCAACACTTTCTGAAAAGGGAGTGATAGGCCAAGTAGGCATGGGAACCACTGCTGTCATAGGGAGTTAATATTTCCCTCCTGCTCTATTCTGTGTATTCACTTACAGAATTTACCTGGAGTAGCCCAGATACATAGGAACTAAAACATTTAAAAACAACAATAGGCCTATGAGGCCTCAAAGAGGTGGTGCCACGTCTTGGGTGTCCTCAGATCTTTGTTTGGTGATGAATCCATCTGACCACCTGGCTAGTAAGCTTTTTGGACTCGGACTTTGTGAGATTCCAGGATAAGGAAGGGTCTTGACCCTGTCTTAGAGAGAGAGAGAGAGGATTAGTGTTATAATTAAATAAGAGTATTCAGAGCATGTGAGCCCCTAGATAATTAAGAAATAAAGTGCTAGGTGTTTTTCTTCCTTCTTTCCATTCTACGTACAAGAAGGCAGGGAGAAAAAATTAAAATAGCCTTCTGCTCATTAAGACTCTTTGATACAAGTCTTGGCCTGCTAGCACTGAAGACCACTGCTTTCAGGGCAACTGGATACCCCAGCAGGGTCTGCTTGATGTGCATGTGGGCTCTGGGATGTGGGTGGGTGGGGTACCTGCATCTCAGACCAGGGCTATGAGCCCTCCTACCTGTGGACTCTTATCTGATTGTTTGTCAAGAACATTCACTCAATATTTAATCTTCCCAATGTCTATTCCCCGACTCCTGTTTGGAAGATAAGACACAAGGCCTTCTCCTCTCTTCCTTGGATCTTACAATATTGGCTGGCTGGGAAATAATGGTGTATTTAGATTTTATTGATGGAGCACATAGCGGTACGTGTAGGTTTTATGACTGCCACAGAGATTTTGGTGAACGTTCCCTTATCATGATAATGGAACATTCCTCTTGGAGGTTGACAGTAAAACCTCCAAAGCTCAGAGTTGTACTCTCACCCTTTGGTTTTATTTAGGATAAGTTTTTTGCTAACACATTTTCTTATGTGCTGTTTTACATCTTTTTACCGAAATCAAAGCAAACCTTGATTCTGTTCTTCAAACTTCCTTGGATGAGAATCTATTGAATCTTACTTTAAAAAGGAATTAAATGGGACAGTGTATTGATTATATAGTCTAGGTTTTTCTATATTTAATTTTGTTTATGACCCTGATGAATAACTTGGAATCCTGTGTCTAATGCTCAACTTATACATACAAAGAGCAAATGTTGTCGTGTGACCCAGGCTATTGAACTCAAGAAGAAAAGTTACTGGCAGCGCATTGCCTAAGGCCCTGTTATCAGTGTAGTCATTGGAGGGCTTGAAACAGGTGGTAAGCAAGAGCATCAAGTGCAACAATAAATAGCACAGACTAATTCCAGTAAGATGAAACTCTCATTGCAAGGGGGGGCGGGGGGCAAAGATCAGATAGTCACCCAGGAAAGCAAAGTCCAAGAAATGACTCAGGACAAAGCACTTCAAGCATTCGTTAACTGGCTATAATGTTACAATAAAGTAGTGCTTCTTCTCTAACAAAGTCATTAGATTTTGTTTTGTTTCATCATTTTGCTATTGGTTCATTATGCACCATTGAGAATATCTGTCTCATCAGCAGGAAAAATTATCCATTAAACTTTAATTTTGTGAACATGGTATTTTGGGGAACCAAAGCCACATGGAACCAATTATACCCCTATATCTATATCTTCTTTAAATAACATGTGGGACCGGTTAGATGTGATAATAGAAAACACATGAGATTGAAAGCGGTTCAATAGAAAACCCACCCAGTGCTGTTGAGTGGATATGGCTCATAGTAATCCTATAGAAGCAGATGACCATATCTTGCACCCCCCTCCCCCCCACAAAAACATCGGGAAGGGGAAATACTATTTTTGATAGAGGCAGTGGAAGAGAGCTGAACAAAAATAACAGTTGACTGCGTTAGTTATGCCACGTGGTCGTCTTACAACTGTTTCATCGGGTCGGGTGGCTGCGCAGGTTTGCAGATGTGAGGTGAGCACCGGCAGAGGGTCCAGTGGCTGGTTCAAATGGAATGCCCCTGGGGACTCCGAATCCAGTGTGCTGTGCACTAGAAATAAGATTCCTCTTCTAAGTACGTTCCTAGGCAGGGTGTGACGAGGGAGGGAGGGATTGTTTTTTTTTTAAAGTGTGCTCATGTTGACGTTTGATACGAGCTTCTTGAAATTGGTTCGGTAAAGAAGACGTTGTAGAGGCATGGAGCACTGTATCTGGTAGACACTGCCAGTGAGAAAAGCAGCCCTGGTGGGCATAGTGGTTATGCATTGGGCTGGTCATCTCAAGGGCAACAGTTGGAAACTCCCAGCGGCTCCTTGGGAGAAAGATGGGGCTTTCTACCCCCATCTTTAAAGAGTTACAGTCTTGGAAACCTACAGGGGCAGTTCAAACCTATCCTGTTGGGTTGCTACGAGTTGTCACTGACTTCCTGGCAGGGAGATTGGCTTTGGTTTAAGAGGGAGCAAGGGGCGTGATGGTTCTACACTGTCTGTAGTGGAGAGCTGGCTGGGATGTCCCCTTCCGTCCAGTGTACATCATGGACGGCTGCCACCAGCTGAGTGGGTTTAGTAGAGCTTTCAGGTGACTATGAAGAAAGGCCTGACAGTGAGCTGTAGAAAGATCGGCCAGTTCAAGCCATGTATGTGACTGCTGCGCCCCAAGACCCCGTACCAACAACCATCGCGAAGACAGACCTGGACTCTCGGGAAAGTCTGAGTGCTTTAAACAAGGCCTTGCCAACTTCAGAACCCTCAGGTCTGGAGTGCAGGGTCTCATTTCTTAGGCTGGGGGCAGGGTTGGGGTGCTTTGTTTCTACCCAGCTTCCAAGTCCTGCCATTGAGGATGTGCCGAGTACCACTGGGTTAAGCCTTCCCACACAGTGAAATGAGGGACTCGTGATGGTGTGTGGAGCTGTAAGGCTTGAGTGTGGGCCTAAAGGGTGAATCGGATTTGGTGACCTACAGCCTATTGGTGCACCCCAAGGCATTGAGGTGAGAAGTTCAAATAAGCCATTTTTACAGAGTTCTAGCTGAAACGCAATGCGTAAAGCTACGTGGGGGAAAGCTGAAGGCAGAAAGATGGGCTCTGATTTGGCAGCTTGGAGTCAGAATACCAGGAGTTTGGAAGCAGGTTGTGTTAGGACTTGATGTATCTTTGGCTGGGAGTTGAGCCTTTATCTCTGTATAGGTGGCTGAGTTGTTACCCGAAAGCTTTTGAGCAGGTTAAACTGTTAAGAGCAGAGGTTTAGAGTGCTGGGGTAGTAATCTAGTTTATCAAACAGATGGATGGAGAAACCAGGGTGAAGGCCAAGGGAGCGGTGAAGAGAGCTTTGTAGTGGGTGGGTGTTGTGACAAGGGCGCCGACTGGCAGAAGCCTTGACAATGGAAATGAAGCGTGTTGGGGTAAGAAAGGAGAGCTGTATAGGAGAGGAAGAGCAAGAAGAGCCAGGAATTGAGCTTGTGCATCATCAACAGAAGCAGAAAAGGCAACTGACTTGGGGGTACGGTGGAATCAGGTTTTGACTGGGGTTGGGTGTTAGAGTGGGGTATCCCGATGAAAATGGTCGGTATAGCTGTTGTCTGTGGGTTTAAGCAGAAATCGGGGCTGGATGTATAGGTTTGGGAGTCATCTGTGTCTAGGTCTTAGACCTTTGCAGAAGAACAGAGACCAGCTCTGAGGAAGTGGGGGTGGAAAAAGAAGTGGTGGGTTTTGTGGACCCATGGTTAGCTGGTGAGAAAAGGTACACAACCCCACACTCTTTGGCATCCTGCGGACGCTCCTCCACAGCGACCCTGTGGCACAGAGGAGAACTGACCCTGTGGGTTTTGGACCCTGTTGCTTTTTACAGAATTAGGAAGCCTCATCTCTCTGCCTCAGCGTAGCGACTGGTGTTGAACTACTGACCTTGAAGTTAGCAGCCCAAAGTGTAACCTGTGCTGCCACACCTCCCCATTTTCTTCTTTTCCTTTCTCTTCCATCGCCTTCTTTCTGCTTTTTTTTCTTACAAATTTTTTCAGTGTTTTTGTATTTGTTTCTTTATTTACTTTCATTTGAGACCCATGCTTTCAGGGTCGATGGTCACCATTGATTCCAAGACCCCGGCAGGCCTTTGCTCTTGCAGTTTTCGTCTCCCAGAAATCCTTCTCATTCTTCCTTATCATCAGCCTTTACAGATTTTTTCCCCAGATGTATTGAGGTGTGACACATACAGTGTAGAACTGCTTTCACATGTTTTGCTGGGGTATCTGAGGAATGACCTACCATGGCGTCACCATCCTCAACCAAACCATAGAATCCTAGAGCGTTTCTTCAGGGTCTTCAGCAATCCTTCCTACGAGCTGGTCCCTGCCCTCCCTCACCAGGCCCAGCCTGTCACTGCCTTTCTATCTCTTCTTGGATTTTATGAAATGGCAACCTAATGTAGGTGCACTTTGCTATGTGACCTCTCTTCCAGTTAGTGCGATACTTTTGAGATTTATCCACATTGTTGCTGGTATCATTCTGTTTCTCTTTGCCCCTACTGTTCGGTGCCGTGACTCGGTGCTGACTCGGCCATCACACTCTGTCCAACAGAACAGAGCACTGCGTGGTCTGGGCCTTGCCACTGTCACAGCTCTTCAGCTTGGGCGCCTTGTTGCAGCCACTGTGTCAGTCCGTCTTGTGGAGGGTCTTCATCTTTTCACTGCCCTCCACTTCCCCAAGCATGATGTCCATTTCCAGGGACGATCTCTCCTGACAATAGGTCTAAAGTACACGAGATGAGGTCTCAGCATCCTTGCTTCTCAGGGCGTTCTGGCTGTACTTCTTCCAGACATAATTGTTTGTTCTTTCGACAGTCCATAGTATTTTCAGTGCTCGCTGCCAGCCCCACAATTGAAATGCATCGCTACTCCGGTCGTCCTGCGTCAGTGTCCAACTGTCATATGCATACGAGGTGAGTTAGAATGCCACTCGTTCCTTGTTACTGCTGAGTGACATTTCATCGTGTGAGTCTGTCCATTCACCCGTTGGACATTTGCATTTCTAATATTGGGCTAATAAAAATACTGCTGCTATAGACATTCATGTGCCCTTATTTGCGTGGACATAGTTCCATGTCCCTTGGCCAAGTATGAGGGAGGTGTTTGGAGATCAGATGGGACGCGTGTAATCATCTTCATAGGAAACACCCGTATCGCTTTCCATATTGATGGTACTCTTTTGCATCTCCGTTTGCAATGTTTTAGCCAGTTGCTCCATGCTCTCGCCAACATTTAATATTGTCAGTCGATTTCTCTTCAGTCATCCTCAGTAGTGTGAGGTGGTATCTCGTGGGCTTTTATTTCCACCATTCCTGTCTTCACTGGTCTTATTGAGCATCTTTTCATGCTCCCATTGGCCATTTGTATGTCTCCTGAACTCTCTTGCTCACCATACAGAAAACATTGAGGGGTCATGTTGATGTTCGTTTAATTGAGATGTAAAATTCATTTGAGAACTTCCGGTTAGAAGCTTGTTTTTAGCCACATGCTCTGCAACCATTTTCCCCCTTGTCTGTTGCTCTTCCTTTTTTTAATTCTCTTTTATAGTTCGAAAAGGCACCAAACTGCGATGGTATGGTGGGTTATGTGTCTGGCTTGCTACCACCAGGTCCGAAGTTTGAAACCCACTAGCCACACTCTGTGGGAGAAAGGTGGCCTTTTTACTTCCATAAAGATTTCCAGTCTCACACTCCCAGGAGCAATTCTTCTTTGTCCTCCAGGGTCAACTGTGAATAGGCGTCAACTCCAAGGCAGTGAAATTGGTCTTTGGTGTTAGAGCAAATTGGGGCACAGGTCCCTGAGTATCACAACCATTCTGCACTCACCTACTATCGGAAAGGATGTCAGTTCAAACTCAACCAGAGGAGCCACAGAAAGAGAGGCCTGATGATCTGTTCAGTCAGTGTTATCTCAAAGACAGACAGAACACTCCCCAGAGAGGAGTCCTGGTGATGTAGTGGGCTAACATGTTGGGTTGCTAAACTGCAAGGTCAGCAGTTCGAAACCACCGGTTGCTCCAGGGTAGAAAGATGAGACTGCCTAATCCCGTAAAGATGTTCAGCCTACTCTGTCCTACAGGGCCGCTCCACTCTTCCCTCTAGGGTTGCTATGAGGCAGAATTGGCTCATTGGCTGTGAGTTGGGTTTTGGTGAGTTTATATTTCTAGAGAGAGCAACTCAAGACCCACCATGCTCTAATCTGGCCTCCAGAACATAACGAAGACAGCCCATTCCCAGGAGGGATTTAAACGTTGAGACAGAGGTTAGGAAACACTACACACTTTTTGTTGTTGTGCACAACTTGGTGTCCAGCACTCGCCCGCACTCTCTGCGCCTTCTCATAGAGCACGAGGAAGAGTTGTCACTGGCTTGTCGTTACTGTTGTCTTTTAAGGCCCAGCTCCTCATGCCTTGTAAACAACCATTCAAACTAGGACAGCTACAGCCAAGACCAGAAGCAGAAGCTTTAAACGCGTTGCACCTAAATTCATACAACACAATGGGCCTTTGCTTTTTCCCCCACCCCGTCTCGGAAAGCAGCACCTTCAAACAGTTGCATGGAAGCCAATCCCATGGAGTCTGCAGAATGACATTTGATTTTACCAGACGTGAAATTTTATAACCAAAAATAAAATAAAATTATGCTTCTACCTCCATCCATCAGATTTTTTTATGAACAAAAACAAAAGCCCCCAAGGGTATGTGTATCATTAGGTCATTGGGTTCTATAAATACATCAATGGATGGATGAATAAACATTTGTTGAATTTCAATTAGCTGCTCTAGGCTTTAGGGTGTCATCATGATAAAAAGAACAAAGCCCTGTCATGCTTTTAGGTTTAGTGAGAATAGGACACAGACCATGAATAATATATGTATACATAATTTAATATTTAACATTGCATGTGTTGCAACACATGACACATTATAATATACAAAGTAATATGAGGCTGTAGTGAGGACAGGGAAGAAAAAATAAACCCAGGTAAGGAGACTACATAGCAGAAAGGTCCCTTTCGGTAGGACATTTTAAGTATGTTTTTTAAAAAATATCATCTGCATTACATAGATTTAAAGCAATAATTAAAAAACCCTACCCATGGGCATTGAATCGATTCCAGTTCATAACAGCCCTGTGGGGTAGAAGCGAAGTACCCCAGATGGTTTTGAGATAGGAAATCTTGGGAGGAGTAGAAGGCCTTGTGTTTCTCCCTTGAAGCATTTCCTGGCTTTGAACTGCTGTCCTGGCAATTAGTAGTCCAAGATGGAATTTACTATACCCTCGGGATGACTTCGCTTCTAACCCAAACCAGACACACTGCCATCGAGTGGGTTCTGACCCACAGTGACCCTGTGTAGGTTAGAATGGAGCTGCCTGTGGTTTCCGAGACGGTAAATCTTTGTGGGACCAAACAGCTTCGTTTTTCTGCCTTGGAGCAGCTCGTGGGTTCAAACTGCTGACCTGGAATGTAGCCACCTGACACTTCAGCTTACTAGACCACCTGGGCTCCTTTGGCGTAGCAGATGATATGTTGGGCTGTTAGCTGCCAAGTCAGCAGTTCAAAATCATCAGCCACTCAGTCTAAGAGAGAAAGGTGAGATTTTCTATTCACATAAAGACTTAGCCTCAGAAATGCACAGGGAAAGTTCTACTCTGCCCTCTGACCACCGTGAGTCAGAATTGGCTTGATTGTCAGTGACTGATGAAAATTAGCTCTAGTGGGTAGTGCATGTTGTCTCGTGTAGAGTTTTGTAAACTTGATCCTAAAAACGTTTCCCGAGTTCATCGAGGCCTTGCGTGTTTTAAGGAGAAGAATATCGAAAGTACCATGAACTTCTAAAAGGACAAATCCATCTGTCCTGGAAGAAGTAAGGCCGAGTGCGCCTAGAGACAAGACTTTTTCTTACATACTTTGGACATATTGTCAGGGGAGACCACTCCCTGGAGAAGGACATCATGCTTGCTAAAGTGGAGGGGCCAGAGAAAAAGAGAAATGCCCTCGACAGGCACGGGCACAACGGTGAGGATGGCGCAGGACGTGAAGTCTTTTGCTCTGTTGTGCATGGCGTCACTACGGGTCAGAGCCGACTCGATGGCGCTTTACCACACCTAGTAGATGGCCCGCCTGTGCAGCTGAGATACATAAGGGAGAGAGTGCCACAGTTTAAAAATTCTTAGAGTCCTGAAGGTCTTTTAGAGTAGGATCACTCGTTCTGGCGGTGGGCGGTTGTAGGTGTGTGTGTGTGTGTGTGTGTGTGTGTGTGTATGTGTGTGTGTGTGTTCCTGTGTGCAAGTGTGTGTGGGGCTGTAGGTGCGGTCACCTCTTCTGTGTCCCTGCCCCTAGTCTGACTGGCCCCCAGCTGGCAGGACTTGGGTCTTGACCTTCAGCATTCACCTTCACACATGAGTGAAGGGCTCCGCTTGTGTTTTTCTTTTAAGGTTTGATATGATTTGGATTCCAGGGAGCTTGCTGTAATCAGAGGTCTAAATGCTTAAGGCGTTTTGACTCTTGATTTAAACAAAACAGATGGAATAGTTCCCATCTCCCCCTTCCTCAGTTCTTGGGTGTGTATTCAAGCCAGGCCGTCTCTCGAATGAGACCCACCGGCACCTGCTTGGCCCCTGTGTTTGTTCCATGCATACCCCTCCTGGGCTTTTGGACTTTTCTGGAGTTCGGTCTTCTGACTGCTTGTTGCCTATCCATCTGCATTGTTATTTCCCTTCCACAGAAACCTTGCCAGGCAGTGAGGCCAGCTGTCTCCTCTTTGCCTCCCCTGCACACCCATCCTGGGAGGCCAGGCTCCAGTCGGACCTGATCCTCAAAGCCAGCCTGCACGCAGAGCGCAGGAAGTGAGATGCCACCTTCGTAGTGAGCTCAGGGACTGAGGGGTCTCTGTTTGCCAAGCTCACTTCTGCTCAAGGCCCTTCTGTTTCCTCACGGAGCGCAGCATTGGTCCCTGCTGCATAGCACCAGTGTGAGCATTAAATGAGCTATGACTTGCAAGCATCGTAGATACTCGGCACATGGAAAATTCTCCAAAAAAGTTACTACGTGCCAGAGTGACTTCCACCTGGGCAGAAGCGCTCAGTGGGGTTTTGGGGTTTGGGTCACCAGTAACAATATTCGAATCAAGTCTTAGTCTCTTCTCTGTGTTCTCTGAACTCCGGTGGTTTGCTCCGTCTACCCGGCATTGTTTCCCTGATTTCTGTATTGTTCTTATTCTAATCTGTGTGTTGGGTAGAAATGGACACAGCACGTTACGTTCCTTTTATCGGTTTGCATCCAGATCGTCCATGGTCATTGGCTACCTTTTTCGCGGAGTATCAACCTTCTTCTTTCCATTCTTCTTGGTTGTTCCCTTTCCGCCCATCTCGATCTTCCCTTACCTTTCTTCCCTACACCGTCTCGCCTTGGCTTTGGGGTCAGTGTTGACCATTCGGTGCCCATATTGTTTCTCAGTTCATTAAAACAAAAACCCTTTTTGGTCGATTTTAAACTTGCTACGTTGTACGTCTGCAGCTAGTTTGGGCTAAATATAGTTGAGGAGCTGTGAGCAGGGAGAAGATGAATGCAACGAGGAGAGCAAAGCAGACTCCAGGATTGTCCCAGGCGGCAGGCCTGCGCCGAGTGCGGGTGTGGTGGGTGTGGACGGGACGGGACGTGTGGAGAGGAAGGGATGGAGGATCGTGCTAACAGAAGGTAGCACCGAGTTGGTCCTTAGTTGGGGTTTTCCTGTTGACTTTTGAACCTCCTAGGTAATCTTAATTCAGTATGCTCCCTTCAGTGCACATCTTCTATCTCCATTTTAACCTAATTAAAATGGAGACAAAAATGATGGTGTCGTTAAAAGGATGGCTGAATCTTTCCAAGACCAAAAAGGGATCGTGTGACTAGAATGTCGGGATCCAACTGTGTCTCTTAACTGAGGAATGGGATTTTGTTTTGGGAGGGTCAAGACACAGGGACAGTAAAGAACACATCTATGTTAGGAGGGAGGGAGAGGACGAGCGAGCGAGGAAGAGGAAGAGGAAGCTCAAGGAGCTCTTCCAGGAGAGACCCACTTTCATCGCCACTGAATGGATCCTGACTCATGGCGCCCCCTATTGGACAGGGTAGAAGTGCCCCTCTGGGTTTTCGAGGCTAACTCTTTATGGGAGTAGAAATCCCCATCTTTCCCCCTGAGAGGCTGATGGTTCTGAACTGATGACCTGGTGGCTTCCCGCCCAACAGGTAACCACCACCCTACCAGGGCTCCTTCCCAGGAGAGAAACAGCAGCAACGGAGGTGGCCCAGGCTCAGAGCGGCTGCCTCTGCCAAGAGAGAATAGGGGGCCCAGCAACACTCCCCAAACTGTGGCCTGTTCCACACCCACAGTCGTGGAGGAAGGAGCTCTTTGCAAAGGAAAAGCAAGGCTTCCTCCTCCTTTTTTTTTACCTTTTGGCATTTGGAAGAAAGGAAGGGCTATAAGACAGTCAGAGATGAAGCACAGGGACCAGAAGACTGGAGGTTTAGCATAGCTAATGATAGATTTCTTCATAGTCTTTTGATGTAAGTATTTTGGATTTATTTGGTGTCAACAGAGAATATTCAAAATTGTTCTCAGCATGAAAAAGATGAAAGCAGAAATGCTTGTTTTATCTCCGACATCCAAAGTATAAAGTCATACACCAGTTCACTAAGACGTTGTTGTTGTTTTGATCTCGTCCATAATTTAGGGTGATGGTTTTTATGATCCCTTTTTAATGACTTATTTCCAAATGGATTATTTGACCCCTTAATTTTAGTAGCAGTTGTATGAAAGACAATTATTGAAAGAAGAAAGCTATTATCTCGCCAAGAAATGAGTTGTAAATCATCTTGTCTTAGGGCCTCAGCTATTTTTGAAAGTAGCTTGTTCGTAAAAGGGTGAAAACGATCACATCAGGAAGGATTTAGATAGGCTTTCAAACTTCTGAATGTCTACTCCAAAAATACACTCTGCACGATTCTTTCCCCATCCTAAGTCCATAATTTGACAATGTGTATTTGATGCTTTCTTATGTTCTATTGAAGTAGTCTTCCTGGTGCTATGGGCCCTTGGCATTGGGCTGCTAACTTCAAGGTTGATGCTTCAAATCCACCAAGTGTTCCATGGGAGAAAGATGAGGCTGTGTGTTCTGTTTAAGATTCACAGTCGATACCTTAGGGGGCAGCTCTGCTCTGGGCCCCTGTGAGTTGGAATGGAATTAATGGAAGTGGGGTTTTTGTTCTGTTGAAACTCTAAGAAGAACTGTGGAGTTAAAACATTTGAAAGCCTATTTTTCTTCTATTATGTCTGGGACTAGCTTTTGTGCATTACCTTTGATGCCATGTGATTCTATCACTTTCCATGATTGTGGTGTCAAGAGGACCGCTACTTATGTAAGATTTTAAAATGGGCATGGAACTCAGGAGATAGGGTAATGGAAACATGGTCAGCCTCGGTCACCTTGGGAGCGTATTACCCGGCCATCATAACCAAGAGTACCCAGGAACATCTACTTATATGCGATCAGAGTGCTTAGTCATGTTGGAGAGTTGATGCGAATGTTCATTGTTATATTTGAACTTATCAGGAAGGTACTTAGAGTCCTAGGGACATTGGTGGAGCAGCATGCTTCCTTTCCTATCAGTTTAAAAACTGTCACGGGAATTTTTATTTTGAGACACAGATGCATACTTTTAAGGAATATTGCGCTCCGAAGAAATGAAACTTCCAGAGCTGGAAGGCGCTAAAGAAATCATCTCATCCACGACAGTCTTTTCATAGGTGAAGTTCAAGTGCTGCCAAAGAGGTCAGGTGGCTTTCCCAAGGCCACATCGTGAGCAGAGACAAGCATCCTGGCTTTCGTTCCAACTGTCATTCAGAGTGTAGCTGTTGCCCTGGTACCTCCTGTGGGCTCAGCCTGAGCAGCAAGGATTGACGCAGAGTCATCTGTCAGTCTGTCCTCCTTTCTTAAACCATCAGAGCACTGGTGTTTATCCACATTTTAATTTGCTATCTTAGTGCAAGATTAGTCCACGGAATAAAAGAAGGAACAGACTTCACTTTTAAAACAGTCACCTGTTGGAAGTTGTGGACCCTTAGCCAGTGACGAAGCTGTTCCTACTCGTAGTAACTCTCAAAGGACAAAGTAGGCTGCAATCTTTAAGAAGAAGCCCTGCTGGGCCAGTGGTTAAAGGGCTTTGCTACCACCCGAAAGGTCAGTGGTTTGAACTCACCAACCACTCTGTGGGAGAGAGAGATCTGGCAGGCTACTTCTATATGCAGAACAGCCTTGGAAAGCCCTCTTATGACCATTCTATAGGGCCACTAGACTTGGAATCTGCTCAACTGGGATGCAGTTAGTATGGAATCTTTACATAAGGAAACTGCCTCATTTTTACTCCCACAGAGCAGCTAGTGAGTTTGAACTGCCAACCTTCTGGTTAGCAACCAAGTGCTTTGACCACTGTGCCACCAGGGCGGGCTCTGCCAACAAGTAACTTCACTTGACTTCAGACACGAAAATGCACAGAGCGTAGTGTCCCAATGACCTTTTCCCCTTTTTCTGTCCAGTTACTGCTTTTTGTTGTTGTTGTTCCTTACCCAGCTTGTGTGTCCATTTCCATCAGATGGGTCTGCCTTCGTATTTTAAGTCGGGTGCCTTTCAAATCTTATTTACACACCATTATTTTTACGGAAACGACTTGCATGTTAAACTGTGTAGAGTTTTCCCATCAGATGGCTTTCTGTTTTTACTCATTTAATCTTTCGTCACATTCAGACAGATTGCTCTCAGGGTTGGTTAACCCAGACTGCCTTTGTAACTGGGGCAAACAAATTACAGATTAGGTAACAGAGAGATATGTCTAGGCTGGTTTCCCACCAATTATCCTCCTTCAGAGGCATGAACCCGGCCGGCTGTCCCGGTTTGATAATAAGCATATAGTCGGGATACCACAAACGCAACTCATTTTCCCTTTCTGAGTGCCTTCCTTTAAAGCTCGCAGTGGTTGACGTTTTCAAACTCTCACAGAGCAAATGTCCGCGATGCTTGATCCGCTTGGCTCTGTAGACTCACCGTGCATGTTTAAGCGGGAATTCTCTCTGGGTCCTGTGGGGGCTTGAAGTGCGTGGGATGTTAAATAATCAACTCAGGGGCCTTCCCCTTCCTTTACATCCCTGGATCCTGGCACTCTGAGAGCCAGGCTAGTCTGTGCAGTCTCAGCACACTCCATCCAGTGTTGAGAGAGCTCGTTTAAGAAGCACACCTGAGCACAATGAACATATTGAGCTGTTTTTCCTGGTTTTTTCTTTTGTCAACACTCGATCACCATTGGCAGCCGGTCCAGCTTTGTAAGTGAACATTGGTTGAGGTTCTTTGTGCTTCGTATTGTTTGTTTTTCATTCCAGCTGGACAGGGCTAGAGGAATTAGGTTTCCACCGAACTTCCTTTTGCAGGGAAGCCGTTGAACTAGTTGAAGCTGTAGTTTCAGCTAAGACGTAGTTTTAGCTTTGGCATGTTTTCAGGCAGTGACCTTCAAACTTGAGCATGCCTCAGAGTCCTAGAGGGCTCCTTAAGTACCCCTGCCCCCAAAGACAGGGCTCAGGAGGGTTGGGGCCTTACGTAACAAGCTTGGAGACGGCAGTTCTAGGTGATGAACCGGTGGAGACCACTGCAGAGATACAGGTGTGGGTTTGTGATTCTGAGAACACTTTTACTTCAGCCCAGGGATTTAACAACCCCGGTGTAGGAGTAACGAGTAATGTTTTGGGGGAGGAAAATGAAAGCAGGCCTCAAAGCTCTTTCTGGGAGAGATGTGCCAAACACGCAAATAGGGTTGATGAGACACACAGGAAGGATAATGGTGTGACGTCATATTTCAGTGAGTGATGGGGCCCTCGGGCACATGATGTGATCTTGTGGGAGTTTCCCCGGCAACGCTGACATTTAAGAGCGACCCCTTTCATGACTCAACTAATTGCTGTTGATACCATTTTGACCATTTTGCGGATAAGCCAGTTATTGTCGTTAAAGAAAAACACCAACAAAAATGACCAAGCCCAGTTCAGTTGATTTTGACTGGCAGCCGCTGGCCAGGAAAGGGTAGGACAGAGTAGAACCACGCCTCTGGGATTGTGAGACGAAACCTTTACCAGAGCAGGCGGCCTCAGGTTTCTCCCCAGAGTACCTGGAGGACATGCAGGCGTCAAGGAAAACGTTGATCTTTTTTAACATAATACAGATTTTGATACAATTCTGTGGGGAACTCTGGTGGTAATATTGGTGGGACTCAGAGATCCCCGCCAGGTGGTCGCATGTACTACAACTGGGAGGTTCTAAGAAAGCTACAGAGAGGCTAGAAGTGTGGGTGGGTCCTGTATGTCACACGGGCTGTGTAAGAGTCAAATTTGTGACAGGTTATGGATATTTTGGGCTTACTATATGACATATCTTTTCCTGGAGTGTGAGATGGGTTAGACTTACCTGTCTAAAGTCCAGGTATAGGATAAGATGCACCAGGGCATCGGTGGAAGGGGAGTAAGTAAAATTAAACTCAAAATGAAATCTCTGGGAACCTTGCAGTCTAGTGGGGGCTCAGGAGGATTGAATAATGTGGTGAAATAGCCTGTTACTACTTTTTGAAAATCTCTGATTATTTCCTAAGGTGAGACTTCTATAAGTACAATTGCTTGGCCATAGAGTAGATGTTTTTTACATTGTGATTTGAGTGCAGGTAACATGATTTTACAGTCAGAGTTTCATGCACACTGATTTTGTGACATTGATCGCAAGCCCCGCAGTGCAACGCCGCCCTTCCACTTCTGCTCTGTGTTTACCGGTTCCCTTCATCCTTCTTCCCGGCCCCTTCTGAGTATTATTCCTGGACAGACGCAGCCTTTCGGAGCTCCAGTGGTTGATTGGTAAGCCAGGGGCGTGAGTTCGATTCCAAGCCTGAAGGGTCACTGAGCACCATAGTCTCCACGATTTCAGCAGTCTGTCAGACCAGTAGACCCGATCTTATTTATGATTTTGAGTTTTGTCCCCAAGTTATTCTCATTTTCTGCCCAGCACCTCTTATGTGGCTCCTTTCTGAGCAATTAGCAGTGCTGGCTGGGCACCATCTAGTTCTTCTGGTCTCAGAGTCATTGTAGCTGATAGATTCATTATGGAGGTTTATAGGTGTGAGAGTTAGGTTTATTGTGCCAACACATGTGGGATTAATCGAAGGGCTTGGTGAACCTCGCCTTGGTTTCTTGCTTTCTGATGATCAGACCTGGGTGCAACTGCCTTAGCCAGTTCCCTGCTTCAGCTGGTAAAGCTGACTTCCTGCAAGACATCCCTGAGAAGCCACATGGACCTACTGTGATGCAGCCCTGGATGCTGGAGAAGCTGCATGGAGACCCCTGCCAGCGCGGAGATGCTTACACGCTCACTGATTCAGATTTCCTCCTGTATTCAGTATCATTGTGTGGTTTTTTTTTTTTTATGAGTTTGAGGAGGACTTTAGATCTGTGTCCGACAAATGCACTAATGTGAGACTTAGGGCTTGGACTGGACTGGGTTGGAATGCTTTCTTATGTACACTTACCCTTTACATACAACTCTCTCTAATAAAATATGAGTGGCTATGAATTTTGTTTCTCTAGTCTACCCAGGCTAGCTCAATAGGGTTCATCAGTCCTTTGTACTAATGGTTTCCCACATATTTGATTTTATTTACTCTTCATTGTTCCAGACAGGGAGCGACCACCAATTGCCCCTCAGATGATTGCTTATAAGCTTTCACTACATCAACGTAGGTTCTAGAACATTGTCTTAGTGCATTGTGATATGCCAGTTGACCTTAGTGATTCCCAAGACTATGATCATGAGTCCCTGGGCCACTTCCTCAAGGCATTTGGTTATAACCCAAAGTTTCCATAACTTAACTCCCTGTATGCTCTACTATGTTCATGGATATATCTGGAGCATATGTAAATATCTATGAAGAAGTAGCTTCAGTCACGTATATGTGTTGTCATATTTATGGTGTAGTCCCATTTGCCTTCACACCCATGCTCATCTTGAATGTCTAAGTATATATACACTCAAATTATTGTAAGACTGTGTATCTGATAGTGTTAAACAGCCTTTTAATGAATGACTCTAATGCTTGGCAGGATAAATTTTTAAAGGGCAGACAATGAAAAGATTTTTGAATTGTTTCCACACATGCTATGGCGACTGTGTTCTCAGCAGCAAGGCCGCGAAGGACATCGCCCTGCTGTGACAAGCAGGAGACAGGATGGCGGTGGGATCTCTAGTACCTGGGAGGATAGCTTAGTGCTCTAGAAGCAGTGTATGCTGACTTTGGCGACTGCACGGGAGCCTTGGTGACGTGGTGGGTTACACGTTAGACTGCTAACCTTAGGTCAACAGTTTGAACCCGCTAGCATCTCTGTAAGAGAAAGACAGAACTTTCTACTTCCATCAAGAGTGACAGCCTTGGAAACGCACAGGGACGGCCCTACCGTACGCTCGCTGTGAGTCCGAATTGAGTGGATGACAGGGTTTGCTTTTCTGTGACTGCACAAGGGCTGCATCAGACACAGTCACTTGAGTTTAAGTGAAAAAAGGTTGCTGTGCTAGTTACACAATCTCCTGTCAATTTGTGAGAATTACGCATGAAGGGGTGGAGTCTGGCCTATCAATCAAGATATAGTCAATGAGACCTCTGTGTGGGCATGGCCTTCTGAGAATTCTGGGAACTCCAGCAGTTTCCTCCTTGGAGGCAGGAGACTCTCACTCTTTCTGCTCACTCCCTGGGAGATGCTCTACTGACAAGACACATGACATTTCCCGCGCCCTGAGAAAACCACTGGATCCAAAGACTTCTACCAACTGGCTTGTGATCATCCTGCATTCGGCGTCATTGCATATGTTTTGTGAGTCTGAGGAGAACTTTATGGGTTGGTATTGGACATATGGGCTAATATCAGACTTATGGGCTTGGACTGGACTGGGTTGGGATGCTTTCTTAATGTACTGTTACCATTTATATAAACTTCTCTCTTATACACATATGAGTGTCTACGGATTTGTTTCTCTAGTCTACTGAGGCTAACACATTTGCATACTTTCAAATGGGAATAGAGCCCAGGAGCCTTCAATGGAGACAAAACCACCTCTTATGGGGATGTAGAAGACATCAGGGCTTTTAGCCATTTGTACCACTCAGGGCCTTAAAAGTTTGCAGAATTTTAGAAGACACTTCTGCATAAACACATTGCTTCAGAATGCTTTATGGAAAAACTCTTTGATTTATGCTGAGACCAGGCGATCAATGAAATGATTTCAGAATGGCTAGGTCATGACTGGTTTTACCAAGTTTTGGACTTTGCTCATGGGAGATAAGGTACAAATATGCTTGACACAACGGGTTTTTGGATTGTTAGAAGAGCTGTACGAGCCCCCAATATTTAAAAAAAGGTTGGGGGAGGACCTTGGAAGAGCAGCCATCCTAGGAAGGTTATTGAGGTAGCTCATCTTGAAAGCAGTCTGGTCAGAGTGCCCCTTAGAGGCAAGGATGCTGAGACTTGGTCTGCCATACTTTGGACACGTTGTCGAGAGAGACAGTCCCTCGAGGACACCATGTTTGCTAGTGGGGCACTTAACAACAACACCCATTGAGGCAGCTCTGTGGAAGAGGAGGAGTGGAGCAGGGAAGAGGCAGGAAGTGAATTATGTCCGAGGAAGACGAGTTGAAGAGATGTGGAGTAGAGAGGAGAATGTGGTGATAAGAGTGAAATGTTAAGAAGAGAATGGCCTGTTTTTAGCTTCAGCATTTGGCTTGGAACATGTATGGGCTCTTCATCAGGAAAGAGAACGTAAAAGGATGAATAGGCTGGGGATGAAAAGATTCACATTCTTAACTAAAACATTTAAGGGTTTATTACACTTTAAATTCTGGGCTGAGAGAATGGCACTGGAACCTCACAGGGAGACCTCTGCGCAGAGGTCTGGACAGTATTCATGGGATTTGGTTTAGATGAGATGTAGTGAAGGGGCAAGAGGAATCACATCTCATTCTTGCCCTCCTCCCACTGAGGGTTGGGAAATGTATTCAGAATCAAAGTGAGAATGTGGAAATAGGTTGTAAGTAATGTAAATAAGGAGGCTATTTGGTTAAATCTGTATTAAGCTAGAAAGTTAATTGAGAGGCAGCATTAGGTTGAGTTGATTTTGAATGTCACTTATATTATTCCAGAATGTTTTGCAATGCTTTGATAATATTTTGAAATTCCAGGTCCTGTATAGAAAGGTACGTGGGCAATGACTCCGATCCACTACTTAGCTTATCTCATCTGGAGTGATTATTTATATATATAATCATTTTTAAAAAGTAGGTGGTTTTATACAACAAAAGGCAATTTATATTTAAATTATGGTTTTTCTCTGTTGAGCATAATAACCTTTATTGTTTCTATTCATGAGATAGATTGGATTTGGTTTCGTTAGTCTTAGGAGGTGAGAAAATGTCTTCGCAAAGAAGAGACGAAAACGATGCACTGTTTTAGTCCTTTCTCCCAAACGGGCCTGTGATAGCATGATTTTGCTGCGGGAAAGACTGCCTGTGGTAACGCTTTACTTTTTAATAAATTCTGGGAATGATGTTTCGTTTGAAGATTGCATAACAAAATTCAGCAGTGCACTTTGCCTGATTGTTGTACTGACCTATGTGAAACACTGGCGGTGCTGTAGGCACTAGTTGATGACTTGAATTCCCTACCTGTGCATGAGAGCTAAGAGAACTTAATTGGATCATTCTCAGCCTCCCTCTGGCAGAGATTTTGCATTTCTCTCCCAGACAGACTGAATCATGTCTGTGGAAGAATTACCTGGGGATCTATAAGAATCATGTGGGGATCTACTTAAGGTGTAGATTTGGATTCAGTAGATCTAGGGTGGAAATGAAAATTCTCTCCTGGAAGCTCTGTTCCTAATGAAGAACAAGGAATAGGTGTCTCATTTTTTCTATCTAAATGATACTCATGCAAACAGTTGCCTTTTAATTCCCAGTTGCTTAGGTTTGAATTAGGACGATATAAAAGGGGTGTCACTTTTGGAAGCTCATTTACTCTCATTAGGTTTTAGTTTTAATCTGTAAAATAAGGGTAACACTAAATGAAGAGCTAGTGAGGGAGGGGACATGGTGAAGCTGTCCACGGAGTGCTTAGAGCGGTCTTGTGACAATAATTACTTGAACTTGCTTTTCCAGTTACCACTCACAAACCTCGACACACTCACCCCGAACCATGGCTATCAAGTCAATTCCAACTTAAAGCAATCCTACAGGGCAGAGTAGAATTGCTCCTTTGGGTTTCTGGGTTTGTCAAGCTTGATGAGTTGGGGCGGACAGCCTCATCTTTCACCCATGAAACAGCTGGTGGGTTTGAATTGCTCACCCTTGTGGTTAGGAGTGTAATGTGTAACCCATGGTGTTAGCAGAGCCCCTACCCCAAGCTGCCCTTCTGGAGAAAGATGAGGCTGGCTATTCCCATAAAAGCTTGGAGACCTGGAAACCCACAGGATAGTTCGATCGTCCTATACAGTCAGCTTCAACTCCATGGCTCTGAGTTTGGTTTTTGTTGTTTTTTACAGGCCACTGGGCAAGACATTCCCCCCTGCTCTAAAACATTGTATGTCCTCTAGGGACCATCTTGTCACTCCCTCACCTGGCTCCCGGGGGGCAGTTCCAAAGTGGCCAGAGGCGTTTCTCTGAGTCTGGGATCAGAACTTTCGGCGGGTGTCTCACTCCCAGGTTCAAGGTGAAGGGGCTGTAGAACAGTCTGCCACCCCCCTTCCCGCCAACGGAGATTGTCAGTGTCATCAGGATTGACACTTGCCTGCTCCCAACTTTGATCATCTCTGAGAGCCTTTGGGATCAATAAGATCGTGAAAAGTGAATATTTTCCCCTTTCAGGGTGACCTCAGTATATTTTAGATCTATCAGTGATTCTCAAACTTCCTAATGCTGTGACCCTTTCATACAGTTCCTCATGTGCTCGTGACCCCCAAACCACATTATTTCCGTTGCTACTTCATCACTGTCACTTTGCTACTGTTAGGAATTGGGTGACCCCTGTGAAAGGGTCGCTTGACCCCCCAAGGGGTCGAGACCCACAAGTTGAGAACTTTCGATAAAGCTTTAGATAAAGAGAAACAGGCTTATATGTAGGAAGCAATCAAAATTTGTGACATAAGATGATCTGTGAGAGAAAACTTGGGGGCTAGGGATCATGCATGTGCATGTGCGTGGGGCAGGCAGATTGGTATATAAGTGGAGGGTTGGGATGACTTATTTTAAGTAGTGCAGAGATTTCTCCATATGGTGCTTGAGTATTTCCTTTGGCTTGTATTATTTTGACTGTATGGGGTTTGTGTTATGTATACACATGGCACATTTCATCCATTTAGATGACAGGTAAGACATTGGTGTAATGATATAATAACAGACAAATCAACAACTTACATCATTACACTTCACAGAGAACTCTAATAGGCGCCAGGAGGGAAATAAGGACTCACATGGTAGGCATTTTAAATATATTTAATTTTCACAGCCCTAAAGGCAGATCGTATCTCGATTTTTTAAAAAGAAAATACTACCTTCAGGAAACTAAGCAAAATAGTCTTCCATTTAATCCACTTACTTTATAATTGGGGGCTCTGTCATTGCCGGGTACCACCCTTGCAGAAAGAGGCCTAATGATCCAGCGCTTGACTGCCAACAAGTAGGTTGGCTGTTTGAACTCACCAGCTACCCCAGTAAAGAAAGACGTGGCACTTTGCTTCCATCAAGTTGCAGCCTTGGAAACCCTAAGGGGCAGTTCTCGCTGTCCAAGGGATGCTGTGATTTGGAATGAACTTGAGGAGGAAGAGCTTAGATTTCTTCTTCTTTTTTTTTAAAATAAAAAAATAACACTGAAAGCTTAGCATGGAAAAAATAGGAAACCTGTGCTTTGTTGTCGCTCTTCCACTATAAATTCTGACATAAGGCCATTTCGTTTGCTCTAAAAGGCGTCTTTTGAAAAGTGCTTTGGCATTTCTCCATCTATGGAATCCCATAATGGGTTGTACATGTGGGATACTTGAGCACATGTTTATACTTTGCCCCCAAATGTGACAATGAGAAACCTCTGTCAGTCTCGTAGGGAGACATTCAGTCAGGAAGTTGTTTTTGCCACAGGTAGGTTGCGGGGCTATGGATAGAAAGTCATATTTAGGTTATTAGAAAGGAATGAATTACAATTTAGACTTGTGTTAGCCAGGGTCATCTAGAGAAACAAGTCCAGCCACCTCACCTCTGTACAAGAACAGACCTTGAGAAAGTAAACTTTTTATAGTTTTTTTTTTCTTGTGAGGGTGAATATTAAAATCTTAAGGGACACTCGTGTGAACGAGAACACACTTGGGAAAATAATCCATTAGATCCTGAATTGTGCTAAGTTACAGAAAGCACATTATCATTAACAACCAAATACTGGATGTTTTGCACTATTATCACCTGTTATATGTGCTAGTCAGTAAGTCCGTCTGCAAACTGGCATCGCCACATGCCGTGAAGCCGAATGGTGAAGTGGGAAGCGGGGAACTCACAGATCAGTGGGTGCTGAGTGCCCTTGACCCAAGGTCCACGGAGACATGCAGGACTCCGACAGCTCCTGGGGCCCCTGTGGGGCCGCCCTGGGAGACAGACACAGTCCCAGTGAAGTGCCAGAGAGGAGCAGTTCCCAGAGTCCTTCATTTGCATACAAAGGCCATGCCCCCAAAGAGGGGTCATCCAGTTACCACTTGATTGACACATTTGGCTCCATCCCTAACCAGGAGTGTCTAGCTGTCATAAAGTCATCGATTACCACAGGGTTAAGAAGGAGGTTAGTTTTGGGGAAGGTGGGAAAAAGGGGGAGAAACGGGGAACCGATGTCAATGATTCACATATTACCCTGCCCCAAGGGGGGATGAATAACAGAAACTGGGTGAAGGGAGATAGCGAATGGTGTAAGATATGAAAATAATAATGATTTATAATTTATCAAGGGTTCATGGGGTGGCAGGGTGGGAGAGGGAGGGGGAAAAGAGGTGCTGATAACAAGGACTCAATTGAAAATGATGATGGCAACATAGGTACAAATGCACTGGAAAAAACTTGATGTATGGATCATTATAAGAGTTGTAAAAGCTTTCAATGAAGTGATATTTTTTTTAAAAGAAGGAAGTTAATTTATCTAAAAATATAACAGTTAAAAGCATTTGTGATCCTAATACCAAAACAGGAAGTCCATAAATCAAATCAAATCTTAGTAATTTTATGGCTTTTGAAACATTTCTGAGTTTCAATTTCCTAATCTGGAAAGGATTGAATTCTCATAAGGATTACAGGCAATAATAATGCAAAACATCCAGTATTTGTTTATTAATGATAATGTGCATTCTGTAACTTAGCACAATTCAGGATCTAATGGATTATTTTCCCAAGTGTGTTCTGTTTCATACGAGTGTCCCTTAAGATTTTAATAATTATTTTCACCCTCACAAGAAAAAAAAACTATAAAAAGTTTACTTTTTCAAGGTATAAGTAAAACGTGCCTTTTAGGACTTCAGGTTGCTGTTATGAATATGCAAATGGGAAATATAGCATGCAGCACGGTCAAGTTCTTTTTACCTTAACTCCTATCGAACCTTTACAAGCCTTGCATGGTCCCTGGCCCGCAGTTTGAGAAACGCTTCCCTTGAATGAAAATGCATCATCTGGCTTCGGACTGTCACCCCGTGATCATGACCTCAAAGACTTGAAGGTTTACTTTTGTCAGCTGTCAGAGTGGGTTCATTGAGTGTCTGCTGCCCGGGGAGGATGGAGACTTTCCTGTCTCGTTCAGTGCTCTCTTAAATTGTGCCCTCATGGGCATCAGTTGTTTGCACAAGAGTTTTGTTCAGTGCTGGTGCTTCCAATGGGTGTCACGAAATTCACAGGAAATGGAGGGGGAAAAAAAAGAAGGAATTTCCCGCCACTCTTTTGAAGCCTCCCTGAATCTTTGTCCTTTACTTCCTTTGAGGAGTTGGTTGGTTGTTCTGTCTTAGTTATTGTCTTTGTCCATTGTGTGCAGGCTGTGACGGCTCAGCCTGCGGGCAGGGAAGAGAAACGGAAAATGAATCTCAGAGTCGCCTCTCAGCTTGCTTTATTCCCTCGCCAGTGTTGTACCCACTTTATTTCCTTTGCCAACTGGCGTGCGGCTCCTTAAACGTGAGGTGGTTATTGTCTGTCATCTGCTTTGTTGGTTTCTCCCCTGCTTTCCAAACTTTATGTGTTGGACTCTCCAGAGCTCTAAACGCAGACCTGTTCTCTTTTCTACATCATCTGGTCCTACGTCTCTGACCCCATCACCTCTCTGTTGGGAATTTCCCACATTGCATCTGCCTTCAACATCTTACTTGTACGTCCAACACTGGCGGTGTTCCCAGCATTGCTTCTTTGTCTAGTAGGCGGTGTGTTAGTCTCGTAGGGCCGCATTATAAAGCAGATGGCTGTAACCCACAGAAGGCCATCAGAGGGCTCTGGAGACTCGTGCTCCAAGCTCAGGGTGCTGGCAGGGCCACGTTCTGAAGACCCTAGGGGAAGATCCTTTCTTGTGTCTCCCCATTTTGTTAGCCTCAGCTATTTCTTAGTTGGAGACCAGAACAAAACTGTTGTGACATGCTCGTCTCCCCTGTCTTTCTGCATCTCTCTGTGTCTTTTATAATGATGCCACTCAGATCACGGGAAGGGGCTTCAAAAGACTTATGGGAAAATTCGGTTATATTTGAATTTCATTTCTCCATGAACTTTTGGCAAAACTTTTGTAATGGGATTCACCATACTTCAAGTGAACTAATATCATCAAAGATCCCCTTTCCAAACAAGGGCATGTTCATGAAAACCTGGGGTAATTAAGTTTTGTGGGGTACAGTCTGAGCCATGACAAGTTGTGGTTGTCAGGTGCCATCTAGTTGGCTCTAGCCCACAGCACCCCTATCTCTGCGCAGCAGAAAGGAGCACCGGCCCGTCCTGCGCCGCCCTTACAGTTGCTCCTATGCTTGAACCCATTGTTGCAGCCACTGTGTCCATCTGTCTCACCGAGGACCTTCCTCTGTTTTTGCTGCCTCAAGCACACTATTCTTTCCATAACAAGTATCCCACACTGAATTATTTCCAAACTCCCAAATCAAGTATTCCCATTGCTGCTACTTCCTACCCTTGCTTCCTCCAAAGAACCCAAACTCACTGCCATCCAGTTGAATCCACCCAGGAGTGACAAGAGCGGAGCTGCCCCTGAGTTTCCAAGATGAAGACAGGAGCAGATGGCTTCTTTCTCCCTTGCTCGTTGGCAGCTGGTGGGTTTGAACCCTGGACCTTGTGGTTAGCAGTTCAATGCATAGCCCACATGTTACCCAAAAAGTAAAATTGAACGTCACAATCCCATCGAGGCCATACTTTTTAAGATGTCATCACGACCACATTATGCAGCGTGGAAAAGGAAATGATGGAATGACTGGTTAAGAGAGATGTAAATCAAAACCCGCCAAATCTGCCCGTTTCCGCAGAGCCTTCCTGGAACAGATTCTAAGTGGGAATGTGTGCCGGTGTCTTCGAATGCATGCGCTTTCCCCATCTTTAAGTGGTGCTTGGCTATTTTTAGGTAGTGTGTGGGGGAGGGGGTTTGGGATTTAATAACAAGCTGTTTTTAGCAAGAGGCTACTTCATTTGTCATGTTTAATATAAGCTTTGTGTTGCTTGGACACAAACTGTTGACTTTCTAAGACTTTTTCCTCACCTAGTTAAAGTACAGAAATCAAGCGTTCCATGTTTGTGCTCATTAATAATCTCCAGGGATAGCGGTAGATTCTCAGGTGTCATTTAAAAAAAATCATTTCCACAAGAGTGTGGTAGAGCTGCTGAGTTTGCATTTTGTAGCATCCACCTGCGGCTGTGAGTCACAACTGGTGGCATCATTGGAAGGCTGTCAGCTGGAATACTGTTTTAGTTTTGGGGATGGAAGTGGGAAGAAGAATTTCAATCTCAGCTTTAAAAAAAATCATTTTATTAGGGGCTCATACAACTCTTTAGACAATCCATACATACATCATTTGTGTCCAGCACATTCGTACATATATTGCCATCATTATTCTCAAAGCACCTGCTTTCTACTTGAGCCCTTGGTATCAGTTCCTCACTTTCCCCCTCCTCCCCCCTCCCTTGATAATTTATAAATAATAATTATTTTATCATATCTTATACCATCTGTCGTTTCCCTCACCCAGTTCTCTGCTGTCCGTCATCCAGGGAGGAGGTTACATGTAGACCTTGTCACCTGTTCCCCCTTTCTCCCTCACCCTCCCTCCACCTTCCTGATATCGCCACTCTCTGTTCCTGAGGGGCTCATCTGTCCTGGATTCCCTGTGTTTCCAGTTCCTATCTGTGCCAGTCAGTGTACATCCTCCAGTCCAGCCGGATATGAAAAGTAGAATTGGGATCATGATAGTGGGGGGAGCAAGCATTTAAGAACTAGAGGAAAATTGTATGTTTTATCATTGCTACACTTCACTCTGACTGGCTCGTCACCTCCCCACAGCCCTTCTGCAAGAGGATGTCCAATTTCCCCCAGATGGGCCCTGGGTCCCCACTCTGCATACCCTCTCACTCACAATGCTGTGATTTTTTTTTTGGTCTTTGATGTCTGATACCCAATCCCTTTGTGCCTTGTCATCTCACAGCCTGGTGTGCAGTTTCCAAGTGGGCTTTCTTTCTCAGTTAGATGGCTCCTTATTTATCTTCCAGCCTATGGGACCCCAGATTCTATATATTTTGACAACTGGGCACCTTCAGCTTTCGTCACCGCATTTACCTATGCACCTACTTTGTCTTCAGCGTTCATGTCGGGGTAGGCTGGTGTGCTTCTTCTGTGTGGGCTTTGTTGTTTCTTAGTTAGATGGCTGCCTGATTGTCTTCAGGCCTTTAAGACCCCAGATGCTATATCATTTGATAGCCGCGCACCATCAGCTTTCTTCATAACTTTTGCTTATGTACCCACTTTGTCCTCAGCAATTGAGTCCAGACAAGCGAGTGTGCTTCTTCCATGTGGGTTTTGTTGTCTCTCAGCTGGATAGCTACTTGTTTATCCTCAGCTCTTTAAGACTTCATGTGCTATATCTTTTGGCAGCTGGGCACTATCAGCTTTCCTCACCACATTTGCTTGTGCACCCATTATCCTCAGCGACTTCAGGTGCTATATCTTTTGGTAGCCAGGCACCATCAGCTTTATTCACCACATTTGCTTGCCTACCCATTGTCATCGGCGATCATGCCAGGCAGGTGAGCATCTCAGACTGCCAAATTGTTAGAACAAAGTGTTCTTGTGTTGAGGGAGTACTTGACCAGGGGCCCACTGTCCATTTGTTTCCTTAATACTAAACCTATAAATATATGTACATAGATCTATTTCCCCCTGGTCGTATATAAATATATTTATATCTTTATATGCCTGTATTTAAATCTCTATGACTATCCTTTACCTCCTAGTTCTTTCCTCTGTTTCTTTGTAGTTTCTTCTTGTCCCACTATCATGTTCAGCCTTCATTTGGGTTTCAGGAATTCCTCTAGGTTACATTGCCTTTGATCCAACCCTGCCAGACCTCCCACACCCTCCTTGACACTGATTTTGGATCATTTGTTATTCCCTTGTCCCTGGGTTTATTAACACCCTCTTCCTTTCCCCCACCTCCCTACCCTTATGTCTCCCCGGAACTCTCATCCTGTTGTTCTCTCTTTTGGCGTGTTTATTCTGCACACACACACACACACACACACACACACACACACACACACAAATGTCTGAATAGTTCAGGGTCTGTTTGTTTTCCTTCATGGGTGCTTTCCAGTCAAGTCTGATGGGGTGCCCTGCCCTGGCACCGCCTGTATCCCCGGGGACTTCATTGCTCTGCTTCCCCCGCTGCTCTGCTGCATCCCCCAGAGGCTGGCTTCAGCGTGGTGAGCTCATGGCGGGCACAATTCCCACCGTGTGTCTCTAGTGTTGTCCCCAATGGGGCTATAGGTCAATGAGGAACACTGTGTCCCATGGTGGGGCCGGCCCTGTGGTCATCTCTGTGCATTACTTTTCTGAGCAGGAACATTGTCCTCAGGGCTTGGTGAGCCAGGATGTGCATCACTCTTTTCTTTTTTTCCCCCTAAGCCCCCTCGTTGGCTCCTGTGTGCTCTGAGCAGACCAGTCCCTCTTCCCCTCTTCTTGAGCTGTAGTGTCAGTGCTGTCCTCCGAAGTGAAGTCTTCTTTGGGGGCGGGGGGTGTTGTACACTTGGTTGGCAATGGGACTGGCCCCCTTATTTATTTTTTTAAGTGAAACTTGTAGAGCAGTGGTTCTCAACCTTCCTAATGCCGTGACCTTTTAATAAAGTTCTTCATGTTGTAGTGGCTCCCCAATCATAAAATTATTTTTGTTGCTACTTCATAACTAATTTTGCTACTGTTATGAATTGGGCGACCCCTGGGAAAGGGTCGTTCGACCCCCAAAGGGGCCAGTCACGACCCACAGGTTGAGAACCGCTGTTTTAGAGAAAAGGCAAGAGAGCAAGGAAGTGCTGCAGAGTTTTCCTTTCCCTACTTTATTCCACATCTCTCTCCTCTCTTCCCCGACACGGTGATGAGAGAAAGGGGGTGGCATTCTATTTGAAGTATTATAATATATGAGCTTCCGTGAATTGAAAATAGACCTTCCATTATTAGCTCAGGGAGCCGTTGTCTGCTCTGGGCCAAAATAACTTCTTTGCTTCCTAGATTTTGAATAGCAATATGGTGCTTTCTGAGAGAAAGTGCAGAGCCTTGATACCATGGTGAGTTAGTCACTGGACTGCAAAATGTAAGGTCAGTAGTTCAAAACCAGCAGCTGCTCTGAAGTAGAACGATGAGGCTACCTGCTCCTGCCACGGTCTGGAGCCTTGGAAACTATGGGGTCTCTCCACGAGTTAGAATGGGCTCTAAGCGTGTGCTTTAGAAAAAGAACTTTTTTCACTGTATGTCTTAAAATCACATCTTGGTGTCCACAGGGTTTCCTCAGTACGTTCCTTCCTGCTTTGGAGGCAGCTGAGTTTCGTTTTTACATAAATTGGAGGCCACTGCTGTGTCTTTAGAAAGGAGTAATTGTCACTGAACTCTCCCATCTTCCCCCCCCCTCCCACACACACACATGCACACCTTCCCTCTGGGCTCCGCACACAGCCAACAGTGACTAACCCGGCTGCTGTCCATACTTGGGTTCCTCCTAGTGGCCCCCTGTGCCCCCTGTGCAGTCATGACGGATGACCACATTGCTTGCTTGCTTTTTGAAAGCTGAGAACAGGTGGCCAGATGGCCTGACCAACAGCTGAAGATCACAGATTACTTGGCAGCTTGGAGAAGGACCAATTATCTTGTGAGTTCGGCTCCCTAACGTTTCCTTGTAGGGCACCCCCTGCTCAGCTGCCGCCGCCCAGGGCAGGGTGGGGCAGGGGTGTGTGTGGCTTCCGAAGGGTTGAGTCCCAGGAATAATCCAGGCCATGCTCTTTGAAGCAGTCTCTGGAAATAGGGGCCTGAGGACATGGTTAAGCAGTGAACTGCAGTCGTTCTGGGGAACAAGGTGGAAGCATCTTTGGTGCTGAGAAAAGTGGAGCGTAGGATTGTCAGAAGGGTTGTTCTGACGGGACAGGGAGGAGGCTGAGGCTTGCCTTAGCAGCCCAGATTCCTCCGAAGCCCAAGAGGCTTGGGGTGTGGTGGGTGGGTCTCATGTTCCCTGTGGGTGTGGGAAAGTATCCTTCCACAGTATCTGGGGCAGAAATACTGTTAATCTCGGCAGCTCCTATTGTTATTCACTCATGTTTCCATGTGTAAGGTCATGAGCTTGTGTTTGATCTCAACGGGTGTGGGCTTGGCCAGGGTAGGGACTAGTCTTTGAGGAAATGCTTGTGTAGCCTGGAGTCCTCAGCTGTGAGGGGTGCGGAAAGTGGGGGAAGAGACTGCGATCGGACCCCGTGTGAACATCTGCGATTCCGGGTGGTGTTGCCCATTCACCTGCTTGACTGCGAACTGGAAAAGTTTGCTGGTTTGAGTCCACCTGGAGACACTTTAGAAGAAAGGCCAACTGACCTGCTTCTCAACTCCACCAGCCATGGAAGGCCCCTGGAGCCCAGTGCCACGCTGACCCAAGGGGTGGCTGTGAGTCAGAGTCAACATGATGGTAAGGAATTTACATACCAACTGCTCGCTGTCAGACCCTGGGTTTGACCTTGAGGCAGCCTGAGCCTGTCTGGCCCCAGCTCTGTGCAGCCCATCAGACTGAGGAGAGGCTCACAGTGGTGAGCATGTGGGCCCAGAGTTCACTGTTCAAATGAGGACTTGGGCCCACTGACAGAAGTACAGCCTTGTCCACGAGCACTCGGGAGATGGATTTCACAGTGAGAGGCTCTCCCTCCTTTGCCTTCCCTTTCCCTCTTCCCGTTCCTCTCTCCTTTCTCCTTTCCTTTCCCTCCTTCTCCCCTGTCCCCTCCCTCTCCTTCCCCTGCCTCCTTCTTCCTCCCTCAGCTTCTAAGCTTTGGGGAAATTAAAAGATGTGACTCAGGTGTTGGGCACCAGCAAATCAGGAACTATACAAGAAAACGGGCTCGGTGCCACCTGGTGTTTAGACAACGACAGTGACCCGATCCCAGTGTACCTTGGCCTTTGTGTGACCTGAAGCTAGAAGTCATGTCTGATACGGGTTCAAAACTGCCCACATCAAAAGGGCCAGAAAGGCGTGACAGGACAGAGGCTCTCTTTCCGGAGGACCATGTTTGTAAGTCAGGACGGGGCTCCCCTCCATCCGGCTTTGCTGTCTCTCCGAGCTGGGTAACCGAGCATCGCCCTGCAATACCTCCTCTGCTTCTCCTGCTCGGGGTAAGCACTTTCTGAATCCTCTGATTCAAGCCTGACAAGATCGGGACTCTTGTGTCTTGGGTCAGGTGACAAGGGCGTAAAGGGACATAGGGTCTGTAGCTAGTCAAAGAAGAGCCAGAATTTGCGGGCAGACAGGCAGGCCGACCCCAGACCCTGTCCTTTGGGTTCACTGCTCCCTCTGGAAAGACCTGGCAGGCCTCTCCTGAAGCCAGCCAGCCACTGAGGTTTGCATTTGCTCTCACTGTGCAGTGAGAGATGCTGTGTGTTGACCGACGATTTGTCCTGGCGTGTTGATTCCCACTCATGACAGAGTGCGGCTGTTTCATCGGGCGTGTGGGGCTATGATCTTTCGAGGGCAGTTCACCGTGGCTTTTCCCAAGGATCCACAGTGTGGGTTCAACCAGCTGACGTTTGGGCTGTCAGCTGAGTGAATACTTCCCCCTTGAGTCACCAGTCAGTGAGGGTGTGTGTCATTGATCTGGATTGCTATTTAAAAATACCTTGGGATGAGGAAGGAAGTAAGAGACTTGGAACTTCCTGCTTCTAGAGACGCCCGTCATTGTTAGCTACCTCCGAATTAGAGTGACCTCATAGTAACCCTATATGCCTTGCAGATTCCCCCTTTTTCTTTTTGGATAGGGTGACTAGGGTTGGATGTTTTTATGGACGAGTCTACTTGTGAGCTTGTGATTGTTCTTAGGTGCCATCGAGTCGGCTCTGTGCACAGAGACCTTGTGTACAATAGAATGAAACACTGCCCGGTCCTGCCCCAGCCTCACAGTTGTTCGTAGGATTGAGCCCATTGTTGCAGCCACAGTGTTGGTCCCTCTGGTCAAAGACCTTCTGCTTCTTTGTCACCTTCGACTTTACCAAACAGGACTGGGTGCTCCTGACAGTATGTCCCAAGTGTGTAAGACGACTCCTTGCCATCCTTGCCTCTAAGGAATACTCCGGCCTTACTACTTCTAGTTTAGACCGGTTCGTCCCTTGAGTGGCCCATGGTCCTTTCAGTATCCTCCTCCGGCACCACTGTCAAAACATGGGTTCTTCTGCAGTTTTCCTTACTCAGTGACCCACGTTCACGTGCACATGGATGCAATGGAGAATGCCAGGGCTTGGGTCTGGGGTACCTTAGTCCTCAAAACCCTTGTGAGTTTGATCACCGTTCTTCTTAACCTCTGGTAGAAAGTCCAGAGACCCCTGCTTGGCACTGGTCTTCTGGCTTTTGGTTGAGCGAGTTATTTGAGTAATATCACATAGGAGATTTAAAACATTGATGAAGGTTCCCAACACAGAAGGTTATCAACATAATCATATTTCTCAAACTAGCAGCACTTTCATTTCTAACTCCCACTGATGATAAATGTGGGTGTCAGGGCAGGTGCGGTCTTTAGAGTTTGCCTTCCGGATCTCGGCTGGGAAGCTGGGTTTTTTGCACTTAAGCTTTTATACTCCAGACTTTGAAGTTGTTCTTTGCTTTTGTATCTATTACCAGCCCCCCCAACCCTTTTTAAAATCTTTGTCCTTTTTTGGAGGAGCCATTGATGCATAGTTGTTAAGAATTCTCTTTTAGTGAAAGTTTACAGCGAACATAAAGAAGACTCCTAATTATGAGTGTTGAGAAATTTGAGTCAAGATTGGCCATGTCAAGTGAATGCAACCTAATCATTCCCTGTGATATAGTATTAACATTTAGTAACCGCTTCTCAGCCTTTTTTTTTTTTTGCCAATTCAGGATTTTTCTTGATAACTTATGTCTTGTAAGTTAAGAGAAATTAGCCAATATTTAAGTGCATTTGGGAACCCTGCTGGTCTAGTGGGTTATGCATTTGGCTGGTAACCACAAGGTTGGTCAGTAGTTCAAAATCACTAGTTAGTTGTTGCATAGGAGAAAGATGAGGTATTGTGCCCCATAAAAATTACTCCCTTGGGAACCCACTGGGCATTCTCCTCTGTCCTGGAGGGTTGCAGTGCGTCAGGATTGACGCGATGGAAGTGCGTGTTCAAGGGAGGCATTGTGAGACAAATGTCGTGTATGTGTCCTTCGCATGGTGGACCACAATGCTTCTTTTCTCCCCAAACCACGTTATTGGCAGCTAATACAGATCTCATCATGCCATCCTTCCATCACATCACGCAGTGCTGTACAATTGCTACCACAATCAGTTTCAAAATGCTTTCTTCATTCTGGAACTCCTTGACATCGGCTCCCTTTTACCGCCCCGACCACCACTGGGTCCCCAAGGACCGTTACTCTATTTGCCGTCTCTGTATGCTCATCGATCCTGGGCTTCATCATATACTGAAAAACAGAGACACTTCAAGAGGGTCCCCTCTAGTGACAAAAATCCATCTGAGATAAAGCCCAATATGAACAACAACACCCCCCAACAAACCATAGAAAATTTTGAAAACCATATCGGCGTAGACCGTGTTTTCAAATACTGGGGACATGGCAGCGAGCAAAACCAACGCAAGTCTTCTTTTAGATTTGGAAAAAGAAGTACAGTAAGGTGCTATCAATGCAAAAATAAAACGGGATTGAGAGGCAGGGAGCTGTTTTAGATGCTGTGACCCAGTGTGACCTGACGGCAAAGTCTTTGTCGAATGGCGAATAAGACAGGGCTGCCCTCATGCACATGACAGTCTAGCGATGAAAACAGATTTTTAAAAGAGAAGTTATGGCAAAAGTATATAACAAAATATTTTACAACTGAACAACTTTTCCCTGTATTCGTGTCTAAGTCATTCATTTCAGTAATGCGATTTTCATTGTGTTGTACGTAACGACTTCTTTCCTTCCCCCAATCATGCTACCATCCTTAGCAGAAATTCAGGACCCCTGGTGGCACGTAAGCTGTGCATTGAATTAACCACAAAGTCATTGGTTTAAACCTGCCAGCTGCTTCTCAGGAGAAAGAGGAACCTGTCCATTCCCCGAAGGGGTATCGTCTCAGGAACCCACAGGTGTAGTTCTACCTTGTCCTCTGGGGTGGACATGAGTTGGAATTGATGTAACTTTTGTTGCTTAGCAACAAAAACACAAACTCACTCCCTGCATTCCTAGTAACCTCACTCATCAGACCCCCCTTTGTCTAGTTAAGTGATATCATAAAGTATTTAATCCTTTCATGACCTTTCATCACTGAGTACAACGTTAAAATTCACCAGGTTGTACCACATACCAGGGCTTTATTTCTCTTGAGGTTGGGGCGGAACACCACCAACTGCAGATGCCGATGTTTGTCTGCCCATTCCTTGGCTGAAGGACACGTAGGTGGCCTCTCCTTTGTAGCTCCTGGAGTGGTGCTGTAGTGAGCACTGAGGGACAGAAGGCTACTTTTGGACGAGTACTTTACCGTGAGGCTAGGGCCCCCGATGTACAAGGTCCTATTGACATTGTCCTCAGTTTATTCAGAATAAACTCAAGCTCTCAGAGTCTAATAAATAGCACAGATGAACAAAGCTAGCATGTCCCAGATCTGACTCCAAATTGTCCTGCCTCAATGTTGAAGCATTTGCTTTATAGGAGTCGCCCAAATTTGGGGAGAGGGTGCCTTTTATTTTGGGTCAGTGGGTTGAGCTGCAGAATGATTGGCTCACAGAGTCTGTTTCATCATGAGCTCTTCCTTCACCCTCCCACTTTCTCTGAAAGGGCCTTGGGGTTGTTTGGGGGTCGGGGGTCCGGGTCCCAGCAAGCAAAGGAGCCACCTACATTTGAAGCGGTGGAACATGTTTGTTGTGTCAGAGAGCGAACTGTATTTACTCCAACAAGACGATTCTTACTGGAATTTCTGAGCACTGCATTTTAGCGACAGGAGACTAATTTGCCTGGTGGGGGTATTGTGTTCAAGAGCAGCCTAGAAATGCCCCCATTTAGGAGGAAACATAACATGAGTGGAAGGACGTGATGTTGAGGTCATTGGTAATTGAGTGCTAATCACAGAACAACGTATCTTGTCTTTCCAATAATTGCTTTATGGTAATGAAAAAGTGAAAAAAAATGTGAGTTGAAATAGAGTCCTCCACAGAGGGCTCTGGATGTCTGTGCACGGGCTCAAGGGGCCCTGGGTCCTTTCTGCCACGCGTGTGTCTGATGAAAGTGGCATGTCTTGCATTGGGTACAATGGTAGTGGTGATTTCCATTCTCGTACATCCTTAGCATTTGACACATACACACACGAGTATTTTTTCCACAAAAGTTTGTAGAAAAATGGAATGAAGATACTAGAACGTTTCCATAGCTTTTTGACATTCCTTCATATGTGTGCATATTAATTATTCATGCAAATGTGTACATGTAGTATACACATATCTGCACAGTGCAGTGGGTAGTTTAATATTTGAGGTACACGAGCGGGGCATGAGTCAGGAAAGAGGAGACGCACACACCCAATGTTCTGTGTTATTTTTAAATGTCAGTTTCTATTGAGTCTGCCTCATTTGCTGCTTCCAAAGTGAAGTGCTCTTGATTTCTATCTATCTATCTATCTATTTATTTATTTATTTATTTATTTATTTATTTTAACAATTTATTGGGGCTGATACAATTCTTTTCACAGTTCATACATATACATACATCAATTGTATAAAGCACATCTGTACAGTCTTTGCGCTAATCATTTTTTTTCTCTTTTCTTCTTTTACATTTTATTAGGGACTCATACAACTCTTACCACAATCCTTACATATACATACATCAATTGTATAAAGCACATCCATACATTCCCTGCCCCAATCATTCTCAAGGCATTTGCTCTCCACTTAAACCCCTTGCATCAGGTCCTCTTTTTTTTCCCCCCTCCCTCCCCATTCCCCCCTCCCTCATATGCCCTTGGTAATTTATACATCGTTATTTTGTCATATCTTGCCCTATCCGGAGTCTCCCTTCCCCCCTTCTCTGCTATCCCTCTCCCAGGGAAGAGGTCACATGTGGATCCTTGTAATCAGTTCCCCCTTTCCAACCCACTCACCCTCCACTCTCCCAGCATCGTCCCTCACACCCTTGGTCCTGAAGGTATCATCCACCCTGGATTCCCTGTACCTCCAACCCTCATATGTACCAGTGTACAGCCTCTGTCCTATCCAGCCCTGCAAGGTAGAATTCGGATCATGGTAGTTGGGGGGAGGAAGCATCCAGGATCTGGGGGAAAGCTGTGTTCTTCATCGATACTACCTCACACCCTAATTAACCCATCTCCTCTCCTAAACCCCTCTATGAGGGAATCTCCATTGGCCGACACTTGGGCCTTGGGTCTCCACTCTGCACTTCCCCCTTCATTTGATATGATATATATATATATATATATACACACAGACATATATACATATACACATATATACACATACATACACACACTTATATCTTTTTTTTTTTTTTTGCATGATGCCTTATACCTGGTCCCTTGGGCACCTCGTGATCGCACTGGCTGGTGTGCTTCTTCCATGTGGGCTTATTTGCTTCTGAGCTAGATGGCCGCTTGTTCACCTTCAAGCCTTTAAGACCCCAGACACTATCTCTTTTGATAGCCGGGCACCATCAGCTTTCTTCACCACATTTGCTTATGCACCCATTTGTCTTCAGCGATCCTATCATGGAGGTGTGCAGTCAATGATATGATTTTTTGTTCTTTGATGCCTGGTAACTGATCCCTTTGGGACCACTCTATCACACAGGCTGGTGTGTTCTTCCATGTGGACTTTGTTGCTTCTGAGCTAGATGGCCGCTTGTTTATCTTCAAGCCTTTAAGACCCCAGTCACTATCTCTTTTGATAGCCGGGCACCATCAGCTTTCTTCACCACATTTACTTGTTCACCCGCTCTTGATTTTTAAAAGGTGACTTTCTGTTTACTCAAGAACTAAGCTATGGTTTGGGTATTTAGATTATGGGATTTATTCTATTTACTTTTTTTCCCTTTCAAATAATATACTGTACACCCTGACAAGTAAACAGAGGACAGGGTGTAATTCAAACACTTTTAAAGACGCTGAACACACTTCGAGAGCCAGCTATAAAATCACAATGTGCGAAATTATTCGTGCCCCATGTGCCCCTCACCCTCTTCTGACCACTCCCACCGTTCTCCCTTCTGGTATCCTGGTTTCTAGCCCGGTGCGTCTGTTTTGCCTTTGTGTGCTTGACATGAATGGAACCCTACAATGTGCGCTCATCTGCATCTGGCTTCACGCTGCCTGTGAGAGCGATCTACACGGCAGCACGTCCCGTAGGCTGTGGATTCTCACTGCCGTGGGGGCCTTCATTGTGTGGCTGATCCACAACCTCGCCGTCTCCTCGGTTAGTCACATATCCCGCTTCCAGCCTTTTGCTGTTGCCAACAGGGCTGCTTCAGGCATTCCATAAGTCTCTTGATGCTCATGTGAACCTTTCTGTGAATTAGAGATCAAGGAGAGGACGTAATGGGTCATGGGACATGGATAAGGAGCTCTGGTGGCACAGTGATTTAGCGCTCAGCGGGAAACCCAAAACAGTGACTGGAAACCAGTAGGGCTCCCTGGAGAAAAGTCCAGGCAGCACAGCCTAGGAAAGCCGCTGGGGCCATTTCTACCTGTGTTCTCGGGTTGCTATGGGCTGGAATGGACCCTGCACACAATAGGCTGGGCATATATTCAAGTTGAGTCAGTTTCAGCTTTATAGATGTAAGCAATTATACCAATTTACATTCCCACTTGTGTGACAGTGTGTGGATTTCATTTTTAATATGTTCTGTTGGGCTGAGACTTTCAGCTGCCCTGGTGAAGGAGAGGGTGATGTGTTAGGCTGGTGACCACAAGGCAGCAGTTTGAAACCACCAGCCACTCCACAGGAGAAAGACGAGGCTTTCTACTTTCAGAAGGATTTACAGTCTCTGAAACCCACAGGGGCAGTTCTAGTCCGTCCTGTAGGGCGACTGTGAGTCAGAACAGATTGGATGACAGTGAATTATTTTGTTTCCCATTCACGTTTGTTGTCTGGAAAGGAATGTTCATAGTTAACTCGCCAGTCCTTTGACAGCTGAGAACACATTTGACTCTGTGTCCCTAAACATGTTCTTTCTCTGTCATCTGGGCATAGGTGTAGACACACGTGTGTTTAATGTGTGTTCATGTTATTGAAGGGATCCACATATTTCTGGGCTCTTCACCTTACAGAACTTGATGTGTCCCAGTAGGTAACCCCTTATATAGACACTGAAAGTGGGGAGCCAGCCCAGGGTTCAGCAAGGTCAGGCTTCTCCCATGTCTGAAGTTGTGCTGATGCTCCTGGGGGGGGGGTCTCAGAGATGGGGACCACATTGTTTTAGGGTGACCCATCCTAGCATAGGGAGACTAGCTCAGTTCAAGTCCACCAGCCACTCTGTTCGAAAACGATGAAGCGCTCAGCTTCTGTAAAGATCGCAGCCTCGGGAATTGGCGAGGTGGTCCTGCACTGCCTCCAGGGCCACAGTAGGTCGCAATTGACTCCACGGCAGTGGGCTGTCTTAACTCCATGCGGGATAAATATCGTGTCCCTCTGTACGTGAGGAGAGAGCTGTGATTGGGGCACTCGAGTGAAATCTCTTCCAGCAGGGAGCCACGACAGGTTTCCCACTTAGACTTATCATCTCCTGCAAGGTTGCGGTCCCCGGCCGGGTTCTCCCAGGATTTGGGCGTTGGTGGTGGTGGTTTGTTGGTAGTGCTGTTGAGTTGGCTCTGAGACACAGTGGCCTGAAGGCAATACTCCCCCGCCTTGTGTTGTTCTTGTTATGCTTGGAGCTCATTGCTGCAGCCACAGTGTAACTCCATCGTGTTGAGGATCTTGTTCACTGACCTCTGCTTTACCAAGAATGCACTCCCTTTCCAGGAATCGGTCCTTCTTGGAACCTTGATGGTGTAGTGGTTATGCGTTGGGCTGCTAACTGCGAGGTCAGCAGTTCAAAACCACCAGATGCTCTATGGAAGAAAGATAAACCTTTCTGCTCCCATAAAGAGTTACATCTCCGACACCCACAGGGGCTGTTCTACCCTGTCCTGTAGGTCGCTATGTGTCGGCATCGACTAGGCCAGTGATCACATGTTCAAAGGAGAGTGGACTTAGATAATGGAGAACAAAAGAGAGTGTAGTTTTGTTTCCTATATTTTCCAATTTTTCTGCCATTAAAAGATAATTCTTTTTTCCCCTATTTGCGTTTAGATACTATTTAAATCCCCAAGTAAAAACAAAATACAGTATTATCCATTTTAACCAGGCTATAATGAACAAAATGATGAGAAAAGGCAGTCTTGCTTTCATTGGAAAAAAAGATTCATGCAATCCATGCATATTGAAAAGGTCATCTTATAGATAATATCCAGTCTACGACTTCTGAACCTACAGGTGAAGCTATTTTTAGTTACCAATTTAAGGCTCACTGATAGTAATAGACATTTGTTTTGTTTTGTGTTTTTTCCCTGACAGGCAAGAAGAGACTGACAGAAGAGTGAAAAATGTAAGATATTTTCTTTCATGGAACATTATAAATAGATTTCTCCATAAATATTTATGGGGCTCAAAAAGTTGGTTGAAAATGAAATGGAATTTTTCACAAACCATTTGAAGTTCCCTTATATTCTATAATAGGTGATGATTCTGAAGATGTTTTATGTACTTTGCATCTTTTTGGCCATGCAGTGTTTGCCAGATAGCAGGCAGTTACAAACACTTGTTGCTGTTGTTGTTGTTAAGTGCCTGTGAGTCACTCCCAGTTCATAAACGGAGTGAACCCCCCATCCTCACTACGGACGCTGTGCTTGAGCCCACCGGTGAATCTGCTGGTTGAAGCCATCTCTGGAGAGGAGGGGGGAGGGTCTTCCTCTCTGTCACTGACCCTCGGCATTGGACCCTCTTCCAGCTAACAGGTCCAAAGTTTGGGACACATGTCGCACCATCTCGTTTATAAAGGAGCTTTTTTGTCTATACTTCTCCGGAGACAAACATGGGATATACAGATACTGGTAAAACATATATGACCTTCAAACCGTTCGCTGAAGAATTCCATTATCTTTTAATCCTGTTTTTCTACATAATCTTGGAAGCCCCTTTGCTGCATTCTCTGACTTTGTCCTACGAGGGTAGGGTAGACTCAGGAAGATAAGGATTGTGTGTTCATAAAAACAAAAGGAACCCGTGTTGGGATTTTTTTTTTCTTGCCAGGAAGTAGGTGGGAAACCATCACCAAATCAGAGGAACACCTCCATTGTAAGGATTCTGAGAAATTTCTCCATGATAGACTTGGCTAATGTGCTTACTATTCTGTATGTGGTGAAAGAATTTATTTTAAAATACCTCAATACATGGAGAGCAAATGTTTTGAGAATGATGAGGGCAATGAATGTACAAATGTGCTTTACACAATGGATGTGTGTATGGATTGTGATAAGAGTTGTATGAGCCCCTAATAAAACAATTAAAAAAACCACCTCAATATCCTTAGAAAGGAAGTTGAGGACGATTGAGGTGAGGCTTTCCTTGGATATGTTTGGAAAACATACTCTTTTAAAAGTTTGAGTTTTGTTTTTCTTTCATGAATGTCCCCCGTCCTCATACAGATTAGTATGGGGAGCGTGGTTTGGGGTTTCGAACTTGCTCAGATTAGAAATTCCGGGAAGGGCCATGAAGAATTTTAGCGGGCCTTCTCTTTTCCACACCTGGAAGAAGAGCGCCTTGCTTTTCAATAGCAGGACGGTCTGGCTTGTGTCCTCCCTGGAGTGCTCTCAGCGAGTCTACACGGAGGATGGTGGTGTTTCACGGGTTTCTTTTCACAGGTTTTGATAACACTCTACTGGCTGGGACGGAAAGCACACAGCAACCCCGCCTATAGTGGACCCCATCTGAATCTGAAAGTGTTTGAGAATTTAGGACAAGCTCTGACCAAGGTAAGGGAACAACATGTGCACAAGTCCTGTGGCTTTCTCCTCCCCCAACCCTGATCCCCTTCCCATGCCCTTCAGAGCCCCCCTTAACTCTGAGCATCTCCGCCCCCCTCTGCACTGGCCTGGGCTAGAGGAGTGTGTATGTGCCACCACCAAGGAGGGAGCACCTCCAGTGCAGAGGCGTTTCCAGGGTGTAGAAATTCATCTCTTAATTTTAGGTAACTTGACCCCACCCTCCTTGGCTTCCTTTGAGAATTTAAGGCTGCCCCTTGTCATTATGCAAGTGGTGTGTAATAGGGGAGGAGATTTCAGGCTTATTCCCATGTGTGAAAGTGACTCAGTTCCCACACCTTAATGTGCTCTTGACATGAAAGATAAATGTCGCCCACACCCATATCCCCATAACCTCATGATTCTTTCATGCAACTTCTGTTTTCTAAAAGGTAGAGTGAATACTGGTAGTGACCCCTGGTAAGGTTTGTTCGTTTGGAGTTCTTGATTTGCTGCACCTCCTAGGGGAGCCCTGTGGCTTCCCTGAGCAGAAGTGTGCGCCACGTCAGACAGTGGTTCTGCCACGCTTCATGCTGAAGAGGTCCAGATGGGAAAGCTAACTTCTCCATGGGACGTGTATCCTGGGCATTAGCAGGTCCAGAAGAAAACAAACAAACAAACAAACAGTGGTCAGCATAGGAGAGTGAATCAATAGCACATGCTTCGGAGCTGCCTTTTTGTAGTGTCTAAATGATGTTGTACCAAGAAGATATTTCGCATTAGTCCCTGCTCCATGCAGACAAGAGGGCACTCCTTGCAACTCACCATGACTGGAAGATGCCCATTTTAGGCTAAGATGACAATGATCACCTTGAATGCACCCTGGTCCACTCAGGCACGCTGTGGAGAGAGGGGCCACTTTAGAGTCCAGAAGTTTCAGATTTTTTTTAAATTATAAGGAGTAAATATTCCGTTATGCAAGCTTTTCGAATCGGTTACTTGCAGTCATAGTTGAGATATTAACAGGCCACAAGTGCTCTTCTGGGTGCTGTGGAAACCTCCTGACACAAGACAGAGGATCCGTGTTCATGAGTGCTGCCTGCTGGAGCCAGATGAGGAGGTCGGTCCTTGCAGTGCAGGAGGGGCTGGGCTCTGAGACAGGATACTGCAAGAGGCTTTCAGCTCAAGGAGAACCTTGTTTTTCAGTAATTTCAGCTATAACTATGTTTAGTGGAAAACAATGTGGGACATTGGCTCGTTTGTTAAGAAACCAAAAAACCCACTGCTGTCAAGTTGATTCTAACACATAGCAAGTCAGGAGGACAGAGCACTCCCTGGGGCTTCTGCAACTGTAAATCTTTACCCACTTAGCCACCAGGGTCCCACCACACACACTAAACACAACACAGTGCCATCAACTCAAGTCCAGCTTCTGGTGGCGCTAGACAGGGTTTCCAAGGCTGTCCTTCTGTACGGGGGCAGCCGGGCTCACCCTTTCCCTCAGACAGGCGATGTGCTTGACAAAAACTTGTGGGCCAGCAGTCCAACTTCCAGCCCAGTACCAACCGGCTCCCCATGCCGCCAGGGCAGGGTTCCCGTGAGAGCGTTCAGTCCTGCCTCGGGTGGAAATCCTGTTGATCTGCTAGCCATAAGCAGGCTCATCGAAGGATGTTTCCTTTCTCCAGTGGTCAAACTCGAGACAGAAAAATTCATTTTCTTGCTTGATAAAGTTATAGCACTGTTAAGATCTAGGGATGACCTTCAGGAGCCTGTGGGCTCATTATTTCATACTGGAAATACTTCATGTCAGTACTACTAAAGTCAACATCGGTGTGTTCATCAAACAGTCCCATTTAAATAGATCACAGTATATGACAAACTCAGTGTACCAATTTCTAAGCAAGAATTAAGGTCATCGGTGGAAAAAAAGAGGAGCTAGAAAGGGGGAACCGATTACAAGGGTCTACATATAAAGTCCTCCCTAGGGGATGGACAACAGAAAAGTGGGTGAAGGGAGACGGAGAGTGTAAGATATGACAAAATAATAATAATTTATAAATTATCAAGGGCTAATGAGGGAGGGAAGAAAATGAAGAGCTGATATCAAGGGCTCAAGTAGAAAGCAAATGTTTTGAGAATGATGATGGCAACAAATGTACAAATGTACAATGGATGGATGGATGGATTGTGATAAGAGCTGTACGAGCCCCCAAGAAAATAATCTAAAAAAAAAGAAAGAAAGAAAGAAAGAAAGAAGCTAATATCAAGGGTACAGGTAGAGAGAAATTGTTGATGACAATATCTGTACAAGTACACTTAATACTACTGGATGATGGATTGTTACAAGATTTGTAAGAGCCCCCAATAAAATGATTGATTGCAAAAAAAAAAAAAAAAAAGAATTAAAGTTATTGGTTTCCCGTCAGCTATCTTATACATTCCTGGTGATTTTTTCAGGACAAAGTCTTCCTGAACATCAAGCACCAGGTTGTTTCCTACTTGATGTGCCCCCTCATTGATAAGTTAAACGTTTCTCAGGTCAAAACTCAACTTGCTAGGTCTTGAGAATTCTAAGGCTTCAACAAAGTCTAAGAGTCTAGATGAATCTCAAATTTTACTTAATGTTTTTATTGTATTCTTACCTTTTTAGTCTTGTGAAGGGTCTCCTGGTGGTCCAGCACTAGCCCCAGGCTCCCCATCTGCTTAGAAATACTAGGGTACAAAATAGGTGCCTGCAGTTGCACTGGCGTGTCTGGCATCTAAAGCCGAAGAAATCTCACTTGAATCGCCTACACTTTATCGGTGCTTCTAACACTTGCCAAATAATTCACTCCTGAATCGACAGAACCAGGGTTAGCAAAAAGTATGCCGGGCTCAGCTGACATTTGAGAAGGCCAAGATGGCTGCTAATTATTCATCTGCAGCATTCTTTGGATTGACTTCTCCATGTGTTGAAGATGTTCATAATTGCCATGGAAAGAAGCCTAGCTCTGAATCCACTGTGTCCCTTACCTGTCTCAGTCATGAACACATTTATCTGGCAAGTCATCTAAGCATCCCTTTACATGTCAGCTTCACCATTTCAAGATGACAACTCACCTTTTAATATGTTAGCATGCATTACTTAGGAATAGTCTTCTATGTCGTCACAAGGTTTATTATGCGTAAGAGAGTTCAGAGATAGTCCTCATGAGCCCTGGTGGTGCTTTGGGTAAGGCATTGAACTGCTAACTGTGGTAGTTCAAACCTAGCAGCTGCTCCCTGGGAGAGAGTTGAAGTGGTTTCCTCTCCTAGTACATACACTTCATCTCAGATGTCGGGTACCCCTGAGTTGGAATCGACTCAGTATCAGGGGGTTTTGAGCATCTAATGGAAATCCAAACTCAGACACGTTGCTGTCTAATGGGTTAGGGAGTTGTCTTGGTTCTCATCTTTACAGAGGCAGGTCATCAGGACTTCACTACCCAGTGTGCTTACTGAGGCGGAAGAGCCAACCTTGAGATAAGTAGGCAGGAGCAAACCATTTGTGCCACCCGCAAGCGTCTTTCTTATCGCATAGCCAGTCCCTGCCCCCGTGTTCTTGGTTGTCTCCCAAAAATCTTTCTTGGCAGTTTGATTTGGACAGCGATTCAATTAAGATTCGCCAAAGGCATTTAGCTGCTATGCATTCCTGGACCCTTTCTCCTCTGTATTAGTAAGCTCATCTGAAAATAATGGTACCAACTTTTACTATAGTGAGTAGTAATAAAAAAATTACTAGGTACTCATTTATAACTGTTTGTCAGGACTTTACGAAGGGCTGTAGAGATTTTACTTGAATAGAAAGTGTCAAACGTCCCATTAAAATGTTTTGCCTTTAACCTTCCTAGAGTAAGGTGTATGAAGACGTTTTTATTTTGAGTGAGTGCTGAATAGTTTATAAAGGAGCCCTGGCGATACGGTGACGACGTGGCAGGATGCAAACTGAAATACCGGCAGTGCAAGGCTCTGGGAGAAGGATGTGGGAGTCGGCGTCCATGGAGCCCGACAAGGCAGTTCTGTCTTCTCGGGTCCCTATGAATCAGAATCAACTCAACAGCCCTGGGGGGTTGGTTGGTTTTACCGTATGTCGTTTACAATCCTCTAAACAACCGCATGACTGCCATGGAGTCGATTCTGACTCTCCGCGACCCCAGAGGACAGGGCAGAACCGCTGCCCCTGTGGGTTTCCGAGACTATTCTCTACCGATAAGGGAGCTTTCTCTCACGCGCGATACAAATCTGGGGTTCCTAAGATTTACTTCCTTTATGCATTTTGCTTATAAGCATTTTATTTGTATCCCGGCCAAGTAGCTTTGATCCCTCATTGAACAACTGTGTGATTATGTGTCCCTTGATCAGTCAGTAAGACAGCACAGGTGCCAGATCTGGGCTTCGTAATTAGGGAGCGCTAAGGAATCTTCTCAAGTGTCTGCTTGCTGTCCCAGCTCTAATTTAATGTTGTTGGTTTTTTTTAAGTACTTGAATGCCCATGGCTTTGTGTTTCATAAAATCACCCAATGTAAAACTCTTAGGGAGTAAGCTGGCTGCGATCTTCCTGACCGACGTCTTTGGATGACTCAAGATAGATTTATTTTTTCTCCTTGATTCCTTTCATGCTCCCAAATAACTGTCGAATTTAGCATGTTGGGTATTCTAAGAATTACCTTCTGTTTTATTAAACTTACTTTCAGGGTTAAATAGAAGATAGTGCTTTTTGGTGTAACATTGAAACCTTCATTGTTGTTACACATGACGGGTACCCAGGAGTTCATGGTAGAAAAATGGTAACAGATTAACTTTCTGATTTTGGCTTTTTTTTTTTATTAGCGTGTTTTCTTACGGTGAGCTGGGCAAGTATGACTGGTGGCAGTTTGGGGCATTTGTGATCAGCTGACGTTTGTTTGGAAAAATGTCTTGCAGGCGCTCGAAGACTCGAGCGGTCTGAAGAGGAGCGGCAGGGACAGCGGGTACAGCGATAGCTGGTGCCCGGAACGCGGAGAGCTCCCCGCGCCGGCGGGCAGCCGCCAGAGAGAGGGCTCGTCCGAGAGCTTGGACTCCTTCGGGTCCAGGTCTTTCACAAGCTGCTCATCCGACATCACCTTGAAAGGGAGCCGCGAAGGTGAGTGGGTGGTGACCGTCTGCCCATTTCTCCATGTGCAGTGTATGAAGGGGGATGTGGGCACGGGAGAAAGTGGAACAGTGGGGAGAATACATCCTTAGAGGTTTCTTCTTGGCTAATCACTTCTGCTCTTATTTAGGGATCGTTTCAGCTTTCATTTTATTTCTTGTTGTTGTTGACATTGCCTTGTTTTCTCCTTTCCATTCTTTGGAGAAGACAGGAAGAGGAGAAAGTTAACGTGGCCATATTTTATTAGTGGAAATCTGCCTTGAATTCTCTTGATAGACTTGGGCCTATTTATTTGTGCCTATATGGCCTATGAGCAGGATCCCGGGTGGCAAAGTGATTCTGTGTTGGGCTGCTAACTGCAAGGTCGGCAGTTCGAAACCATCAGCCACTTTGTGGGAGAAAGACAAGATTTTCTACTGCCCTAAAGACTCACAGTCTTGGAAACCCCCAGAGGGAGTTCTCCCTGCCCTGTGGGGTTGCTATGAGTTGGAACGGACTTAAGGGAAGTGCCTTGTTTGGCTTATTAGTGGACATGACTTAAAACCAAAACCAAAATAATGCAAATAAAATTAAAGGTGGCTCAGTGGTATAGTCGTCAAGCAGTCAGCTGCTAGCCAGGGTCACTGGTTCAAATCCCCCAGTAGCTTAGTAGGAAAAATATATGGCCAGCTGATTCTGTAAAGATTTACAGCCCTGGAAACTGTATGGAGCAATTCCACTCTATCCAATAGTAGGGTCACGATGAGTCAGAATTGACCCAACCATGACCAGCTTTGGATGGAATTGAAATACAAATGAGCTCTATTTCCCGGAGTTTTCTCTTTCTTCTCTTACTTTCCCCCAAAGATGAGAAAAATGTTCTTAAGCAAAACCAGGAAAAGCATTTATTTATGTGATTATCTGTCCACCCAAGCAAAGGAAAGCTGGAGAACTCTGCCCCGATAGCCTATTGTGTTCACCTTTGGTAGACTGCGTGTGGTGCTGCTGTGGGGAGAGAAGACACCTGTTCGGGCCCGAGCTCACCCAGGACAGACTGCGTGCTTGATGAGAGCCTCTCTGGTGTGGGGAGGAGCCTTCTTTCAAAATCTCAATATTATAGGCAAATCAGTAATTTATATGCAAACCATATTCTTATGGTATATTAGGTTACAGGCACAGCTTCTGATGGCAAGTCTCAGGTCACATTTGATTTGACTAGATTGACACCCTAGGTGAAGTATTGGAAATAGTTTTGCATTTCCACCATCATCTACATTTAAAAACAAAAATGAAAGTTTGGGTGGCAGTTCTGCCACAGTAGGTTTGGTGTTTTGCTTGGCTTGTCAAGGTTGAATATTAGTTTTTATTTTTTCTGATGTAAATATTTAAACATCAGCAAAGTTGAAATCATTTTGCAGTGGACATCCATGTAGTCAGCAAGGAGATTCTACCATTTCATTTTGCTACATTTGCTTTGTGCCACATCTCTTTCTGTCTCCTGCTATGCCTTCATTTCGTCTGCATACCAAGGCATTTCGGAATAAATTACATTTATTCTGACAGTGTACATCTGTCCTCATCACTGCAACATACATATCATGAATTTAAATCTAAATTTTGTTTTATCTATGTACAATTTGCCTGCCGTGCAACATTCAGTGGATTTATTTTCCAAAAATAAAATTGACCAATTCACCAAGTGTTGTACCAATATTAAAGTTCTTTAGTTTAGAAAATAATGGAGGTGTTACCCAGCACCAGCCCTGGAGTTGGTTTCAACGCATAGAGACCCTGTTGGAACAAAACCACCTAATTCTGTGCCATCCTCACAATGTTCTTATCTGTAAGTCTAATGTGGATGAAGCCACTGAGCCAGTCCATCTTGTCCAGGGTCTGCCACGTTTTAGTCTCTCCCAATGATGTCCTTTCCCAGAGGCTGGCCTCCCCTCCTAACAGCATGTCCAAAGTATATGGGACTTCAAGTCTTGCCAGCCTTCTTCCAAGAGAGGTGGGTTTGTTCTCGCTACAGTCCATGTTACTTTCAATATTTTGTCCCAGCATCAGAATCCAAATGCATCGATGTCTCTTCAGTCGCCTGTAGTCAGTGTACAATTTTCACATGCTTATGCGACGATCGAAAAACGCCTTCGGTTAGGTCAGGCATACCTTAGACCTCAAGGTAATACCTGCTTTTCAACACTTCTTAAAGACCAGAGCAGTGTGTGGCTTGATGTCTTGACTGCTGCTTCCATGAGTCTTGATTGTGGATCCAAGCAAGGTGAAAATCCCGAACCACTTTCATCTTGATGCTGCCCGTTGGTCCAGCTGTGAGTCGTGGTAGCAGCATTTCACAATTTTGAATGAAGAAAAGCAAATGGCACCTGAAGAGTTAAGCTCTGAATTGCTGCCCTCGTTGACTGTTTGCTATGTAGGTGTGTAACCAGATTATTAGCAGTACTTTTAAGGAAATGAAACCGAGTTTATAATTCATCTGGGTGGATGAAATTCCCAGCCCACTGTTTTATATTGTCCTGGCCAAAGAGCACGAAGTGTACAGAGGTAACATTGTATCCAGCCAGCCAAGCATCAGGACAAAGATGGAGGGTGTGTGGGAAGAGGCGAGGGTCAGTCAATTCAATGCAGCTGCCAAATGGGTGTCATTTAACCTGCATCTCAGGTGCTGGTTGAACTAGTTGCTTGGTGTTTGGTGGTGTGATTGGGTGCTATTGAGTAGATTTTGCCTGGCAGAGTAGAATTGAAGAGATTGCCCCACCTCGCTTTTGCAGCGCCCCCGTGTGGTTGTCAATTGCCGACCTTTCAGTGAGCCACTAGATTCTCAACCTTTGTGCCACCAGCACCCAGTGGATTACAAATGCAGATTCCTTAGTTTCATGTGAAAGCCTAATCCAACTCACTGCCACAGAGTTGGAGCCCTGGTGTGGTGTGGTTACACTTCGACCTGTGATTCCCATGGTCAGTAGTTCTAAACCACCAGCCACTCCTCGGGAGAAAGACTGGGCTTTCGACTCATAAAGAGTTGCAGCTCGGAAACCCACAACGGGATCACTCTGAGTCGTCAGTGACTCGATGGCAGCGAGTTTGAGAGCCGCTGAGCTACTTCTGAGTCACTGGTAAGACAAAGTAGAACCTGACCCTGGTCACGCGTCCAAGTCTGTAATCTTTACGGAAACCAGTTGCCACGTCTCTTTTCTGAGATTTTCACGAGATGCCTTGTTGGGAATGATTATATTAGTCTATTCTGGGTGGGGATGGTATGGTACTATCCTGACAGGTTGGAAATGCTAACGCAAAATGTTCTATTTGAAATTAGACATTTCATACATGCAAATTTGAATAAGAATCATTTGGACGTTTACTGGAAATAAGAGAGATTCCTTATTTTCTTTAGGACAGTGGTTCTCAACCTTCCTAAGACTGCGACCTTTTAATACAGTTCCTCATGTTGTGGTGACCCCCCAACCATAAAATGATTTTTGTTGCTACTTCATCACTGTCATTTTGCTATTGTTATGAATTGGGCTACGCCTGTAAAAGGGTGGTTTGACCCCAAAAGGGGTTGTGACCCACAGTTTGAGAACCGCTGTCTTAGGAGGTGGTTAAAAAGAAACCAACCAGCCCAGCAGGAGATTCGTGACTGCTACTGCTCCAGGGCTCCTGCTTCTGCTCTCTCCCTTCTCGTGGGGACATGCTTTCTGCTCTGGCCCCGTGTGAAGCCACTTCCTGCAGACTCTGAATTTATTTACTGTAGACTCCTGTGGAGCAGGAGGGAGGAGGAGCCTGGAATACTCTTAACTCCAACTAACCCTCCAGGTGTCCCAAGTCCTGTCAGATACCGTACGCCGCCACTCTGCCCCCTTAGTGAGAGGTAGCCAAGTGTGCAAAGGGCTGCAGCCTAGGCAGGAAGGAAAGAAGGGCGGAAAAGAGACAGAACTCCTCTTGGCTTTCTATTTGTGGTTCTCTATAATCTCTTCTTCCTCTAGGCCATATTGCTCATTAAAAAACAAAACAAAGACAGCATCTTTAAAGACAGACTTATCTAGGCGACCTTAAGATAGATGAGAAAGCATTCTTTTGAACTTGTTTTGGGTCTCCAGTATAATTTCCGAGGATTCTGGTGGAGTCTGAAGCCCTATGCTCTCATGCAGGCAGAAGACTTGAGATTCTTTGGGGGATTTTAGAAGTCTTTCAACCCGACCCCACATCTGATGTGCGTGGCTTGTTTCAAAGGGTGTCACAAAGATCTCCCCATGCCCTCTGTGACCTGATGCACTTCTGTTTTTATGTTCTCTCTCTCTCTCTCTCTCTCTCTCTCTCTCTCTCTCTCTCTCGACCCCCAGGGGGGCCTTACTTTAAACAAGGCATTTCCCTGCGATGACTTTTGTAGCCCACTTTCAGTGCCTGCAATGGGGTTGTTGGCTTTTCATCAGTCATTGTGCTACATAGCACCTTGTTGAATGGGTGCCCAGAAGATTGGAGAAGACACGGGGATTTGGAAGGACATTGGGAGTTTTTCTGCTTAGAATGTACAGCAAATTCCTGCTCATGGGTCTTATCTCAACTTCCTGACAAGGTTCTAAAAATACGCCCCGCCGTGTGCAGCATAGCCCTGGTTTCTGCGGCAGAGAGGGAGCCAGCCGGCAGGCTGTGTGGGTTCCAGTTAGATGAAGAATCTGGCGAATAAAGCAAATTCTTGTGCCTATCCCCCACCTCCTCCTTTCTCTCTCTCGGTAGGTTGCGAGAGTGACACAGATTCTGAATTTACATTCAAGATGCAGGATTATAATAAAGATGATATGTCTTATCGAAGGACTTCGGCGATTGAACCCAAGGCTGCTTTACCATTCAATCGCTTTTTGCCCAACAAAAGCAAACCGGTCTCCTACGTGCCGGCGCCCTTGAGGAAGAAAAGGCCGGATAAACAGGAGGCTAACAGGAGGAGCTGGGCAAGCCCCGTGTACACGGAAGCTGATGGAACGTTTTCCAGGTAAGGGGGTGCGATCTGAGGGGGAGGTCTGGTGACTTGGGTGGGGCACTTCACTGGGATAAAACTGACTTTTTAAGAAATGCATTCCGTAGAGAACATATTCCGTGACAGGAGTAATGTTTGCTTTTCCTCGTGCCTGTATCTTTTAAGTCACCTCCATCATGCAGACCCCTCTTGATCTGAAAACACCAGCGTGTGATTTGCCAGGATTACTTCTTACTTCAGACACCTGTTTTCAGCTTCTTCGGTTAGCTTTCCAGTCTACGGTATAGGATGATATTAATATTTACTGCCAGCTCTTCTATTTTAATTTCTTCCATTTATCACCTCCTTCCCCCGCCTTGACGAATCTCAGTGGACGCACAAAGACTCCTGTAGTTTCCTGTCCAACTAGCAGGACAGAGTATGCTTTTTCAAGCCCAGCATCCTCTCCCCTGACGATGTGGGATGCTGAGAGCGATTCGGATTCTGATGAGGAGCGAAGGTGGCCCGACATCATTCGGGATGACTTGGCCAACCGTAGATTCCGGGTGAAAAAGCAGCCCGAGAGTAGTGTCCTGAACACCGCCTCTCCTGAGTTTCGCTCCCAACTCTTGTCTGCTGTGGAGCCATTGAGCACGGGACTGTCCGCTCCGACGAGGTCAGGATACCCCACCCTGGGTCTGGATCCCTCCTCTGCCGTTGACTTGAAATGCACAGAGTAACACCTCAAACCGTTTGCCATTGTGTCCCTCTTAACACAGCTTCTAACTGAGTTTCTGTGGCCCTCACAGTGGTCTCTAGCTGAGCTGTTCTCCCGTGAAAATGAGATGCCGGGACGGGGCTTTGGCCTCATTGTAGGGGCTGTGGTGGCGAGGAGGGGACGCAGTGGTGTGCGTGTGAGCCGGACAGCATGCCGGTGTGTGTTCTCTGTGGCAAAGCTGCTCAGGCAGTGTCTTAACCGGTTGGATGTTTTGAACAGTCACCAGAGGAGGAGTTGGGGCACCAACGTGGAGAACTGGTCCACAGGACAGGCAACCTCGAGCTCCTCTGGTTGCGTGGAGGCTGAAGAGAAGGCGGCAGGCGTGCCCAGCGTTGTGAAGGATGATCTTTATGTGCGCAAGCTAAGCCCGATCACGCCAAACACAGGGAATGCGTCCGATCAGTTTCTTCCCAAGAACTCAGCCCCAGAAGATGTGAGCTGGAAGGGAATAAAACGGGAGACTTATAAGCCATGGTATAAGGAATTTCAGGGATTCAGGTTCGTCTCCATGCATGTGTCTGTTGTGCTGGTGTCTGTTCACGCCCAACTCGGTGCATCCCTTAAGACCACGAGGAAAAAGTTCATCAGCGCTCCCTGGAGCCTCTGTAACGGAGAAGAACTGCCGTCTGCCTTTAAACTGTAGGCTCTGGATCTCACAACAGCCTCTTCTAGACATGGCATGATTGTGGGTGTCTTGTTTTCCCGCATTCTTTGTCCTCCCCTCCGGTCCCCTCTCCTCTCTTCCCCTTTCCTTTCTCCGTATCGCTCCAGCCTAGAGGGAACTCAGAGGCTGAGACTGAGGACGTACGTTCTAACCGGAGCTCTGCCGTTTTTAGTGCAATGCACAGAGCAGAGCTCAGACCAGACGACACCCACCAGAGACGTTCGCTGGTGCTGGACCTAGCTACCAAGCGGGCCCTAGGATCGTGGGACGCACATGCAGCCGGCAGCCGCGGGGGTGCCTCGGACAAGCCCAGGTGGACTGTCTGCATGAGCCGCCTGCTCGGAGCTGCCTTAACCCAGCTTCCTGCGCTGAGCCCTGAAATCTCACTCAGGCACTAGGGGGACTGTGCAGGCACACGCTAGAAAACCAGGCTTTCTGTGTGAGCGCGCAAACTGAGAATGTGGCGGGCCCTCGCGCTCTTAGTGAGCCCAGGCGTGTGTATTCACATGGGCCACAGCTGTCAGTTCTCTGGGAAACTCTAAGACACTCGCTTACCTCGCGTCAGTCACAGTTGTGCTGCCGGTGTGGATGTGGAGAAAGGAAGTAACGTTTAGACAAAGACTGGGAAGGACAAGTTAATGAATGAGAAGCAAGGCAAAAAAAAAATACACACTAGAGCATTTGTTCTTCCCTCCCCTCCAACAACCACCCCCCCCCCGCCAGACACACACATTACATTGACCCGTCTACCTATTGCATAACATGCATGCTGCCCAACTCTTGAAAAATATCAAGATCCTGGCTGCTGTTTAACAGGGGTGGGGCACTAGGTCTTTGTGCTAACAGACTGAGGAGGGGTGGACAGGTGTAGCTCCGAAGGTGGCGTGGTCGATCCACGTTCCAACCCCTTCCCTCCAGTTTCCACTGATCCCTTTTCCGGAGAAGTACCCCCTACTCCTCCTCTTTTAAATACTCTTTAGAAAAGTCGAAGGAGCCCTGGTGCCATCGTGGATTGTTAGGTGTTGGGCTGCTCACCACAAGGTCAGCAGTTCGAACCCACCAGTCTCTCTGGGGGAAACGATGAGGCTTTCTACGCTTGTGCAGGTTGACGGTATCAGTCACTCACAGAGACTTTTCCTCCCTGGTCCCTGGAGGTCCCTAGGAGTCGGAATTGACTCAGTGGCAGTGGGTTTGATTTCAAAATACTTCTTTTGGCTCTGAGAAAGATGAGCAGGGATCACATTAGACGCTAATCTTTATTTTAAAACCAGAGTCCCTCCCTCCCAGGACTCCCTAAAACCATTCACCCAGGTGTCTAGCAGGCTTTTCTTGTACCTGACTGTGTTGTACCCCACAGTTAATAAGATTCTCCCTTCCTTTTTTTCCCTTCTTCTGTGCTTCAGTCAGTTTTTATTACTTCAGGCCCTTCAGACATACTCTGATGACATCCTGTCCTCCGACACAAATGTCAAAATCGATCCTACGTCTGGCCCCAGGCTCATAACACGCAGGAGGAGCCTCTCTTACACACCAGGGTTTGGAAGAGATGACCTCAGCCTGCCGACCCTGGATCCAGACTTGCAGAACGACGACTTCTTTGTTAGGAGGACGGGGGCTTTCCATGCGAATCCCTGTGTGCTCCAGGCCTTTGAAGATTTTAGGAGGTTCTCTGAGCAGGCCGATCCTGTCGAGCGAGATATCATTTTGCAATGCAGAGAAGGCGAACCTGTACTTCCAGATTTAGAGAAAGATGACATGATCGTCCGCCGAGTGCCAGCGCAGAAGAAAGAGGTGCCTCTGTCCGGGGCCCCAGACAGATACCAGCCCATCCCTTTCCCCGAGCCCTGGACCCTCCCTCCAGAAATCCGAGCAAAGTTTCTCTGCGTGCTTGAGAGGACGCACCCCCCCAAAGAGAAAAGTGCTAGCTGTAGGGTACTAGTTTCTGCCTACCGGCAAAAGAAGGACGACATGTTGACCCGTAAGATCCAGTCTTGGAAGCTGGGCACCGCGCTGCCCCCCGTCAGCTTCATGCCTGGCCCCTGCAGCGAGGCGGACCTGCAGAAGTGGGAGGCCATCCGAGAAGCCAGCAGAGTTAGGCACAAGAAGCGACTGATGGTGGAGAGGTCAGCGTGTGTTTCCGCAAGGGGCCTGGTCTTGTGCGACGTCCCTTGTGTGCGAGAAGGCAGCATCGTGTTGCTTGATCCTGCATGCCCCATGCCGTGTTGAAGTGTCTTGTAGACATGTCCCCCACCCCCCACCACGTTGTGAAACCTCCAGTCAATCATTTCACGGAAAGAAATGCAATTCCATTTTTGCACACCTTTGTGGTCACCTGTTTTAGGGCCCAGTTAAGAAGGTGCGTGAACACATTTCACCTTTGGTCCCCCGAGCAAGACGGTGGTACTCTTCTGCCAGCAGGACGTTTCATGAACATGTGTCGAATGACGCTGACTTCTATTCCCATGTCTAGGCGTTTCTGAAACAGCCCGGCTGCAGTCTGGTTTGATGTGTTTCTCGTAAAATATGGCATCGCAAAGTTCATTTAATCCGACCCCTGCTTTTTGACCATCACCGTTTGAGTTGCTTTTCTTCTGAAAGCCCGAGATCTCAGTGTGACAATGCATGAGTCCCCTGTGTATGTAGTGGTGGTCAGTTTACTAGTAGCCGAGCCAGCATTTGTCCGTGAAACAGCTCGCCTTCTCGGATGAATGCTGCTTGTTGGGATGTGGAGATGGACCAATGTGATTAGGTTGGACAAAAGGAGGAGACCCAGAACAAATTTATTCTGGGTTCCTGAAAATGAAGAACCCTTTCTGAGGGTTGGTTCTGTTGGCTCACAGTAAATTAAGAAACCTCTCATCTTTCTGAAGTCGGAATTTCTTTAAAAAAAATCATTTTATTAGGGGCTCTTACAGCTCTTATCACATCCATTGTGTCAAGCACCTTTTTTTACATGTTGCCATCATTATTTTCAAAACAGTTCTTTCTACTTCAGTCCTTGGTATCAGCTCATTCCCCATCCTTCCCCCTCATGAACCCTTGAAAATTTATAAATTTTTTTTTCATGTCTTACCACTGTCTCCCTTCACCCACTTTTCTGTTGTTCGTCCACCTGGGAGGGGGGTTATATATCAATTATTGTGATCGGTTCCCTTCCTGCTACCCTCCTGGTACTGCTGCTTTCATTATTGGCCCCAAGGGGAAGTCTGAATTTCTCCAGATAGAACCTTTGTGAGCACTTGGCACATGATCAGCCGTGAAGCACGAGAAACAACCTTTTCAGATTTGTCCATCTCTCGTTCAAAGACCTTGAGCATTTAGAAACTGTTGTAATTGGAAAAAAAATGACTTTTTAATTTTCGGTTTTCTGGTTTCCCAGACTCTTTCAAAAGATTTATGGTGACAATGGGTAAGTGTCATGGCACACAGTCCAAGAAGCGAAACACAGCTCTGCCGCCTGTCCGTCCTTCGCTCCGTGTGCTATGCCTCCCCTGTTTCTGCCATGCCACTAACCGGCGCCGTGTGCTGTGCATGAGATTTCAATTCCTGACCAACGCTTTGGACTTTGGCAACCCCGTTGTCATATTTTCATGTTCCCGAGTAGTGTCATGTCCGGTGCATGGAGGAATTGTTTTTTATTTTATTAGAACTCTTAAATCTAAGTTCCATGGTTTTTATTTGTTTATAATTATTATTTATGAAGCAGTTGGTGAAAGATGCCAAAAACACTTACCAAAAGGTCAGCGTATTTATTTGGCTACTTGGATTCCTGAGCGGTTTAAAGCGCCTCTGAGTAGCACCAATGCACGATGGAAAAAGAATGTTTCGTTTACTGAGAGGGTGGTAGACCATGTGGCCAGCACTGTCCTTACACTTGTGACTCAGATTGCTTCTGTAATGGGGATTGCGATTGACATTGACCTTCCTCTGGTGGCATTGAAAAGGTTTCCCAGAGTCCTAATTAGGGGATAAGCTATCACATGACGTGGAGCAAAATTGCCTTCCCAATATAATTATCCTTATTGCTACCAGTATTTTTGTTACACGTGCTATATTGACAGTACCAAGATTCCCTGGCTTTGATACAGTGTACAAATCTTTAGGAAAAAAAAGAAAGAAATCCAATGCAGTTGAGTTGATTCCAGTTTACAGCCGTCCGTAGGATGGAGTAGGACCGTCCCGCTGGGTCTCTGAGGCTGCTGTTTTCATGGGAGTAGACGGCGGGTCACAGGTTTCTCCTGTGGAAAACCTAGCAGGCTGGAGCTTCACTGGCCTTTTGGTTCGCAGCCAGGCATCTTAACCCTGGCGTCACTAAGGGTCAGCTGCGTAACTTTTGCATCTTACTAACCATAAATAAGCAGTCAAGATGCCAAAGGTCTGGGCCACGGGCATCTAATTGCAAGTGCCCCTTAATCCCTGATACTTTAAGTGTCAGCTCCCAGCACACGTTACATGCACCGTGCACAGGCACACAGTCGTTATTTCTCTCCTCACGTGTAAAGTGTCTGTCGGTGAGGATGAGGGAGACAGTGTGATGCCGAGATGTGTGCTCTTCTCTAAGAGGCTTCAGTTGGTGCGAAAAGTCCTCGTCAGTGTTTTGCACAGTAACGTTGAAAGAACTTTTATTGGTAACCGAGATGGGACTCTGATGACCCTTCTCTAAGAACCAGTACCTGCTGGAAGTAGAAAGACGTCCACGGATTTCAGGGACCGGGCACATACCCCTAGCGACAGGAAAAGAAAACCCAGATGCGGCCCCTGGGCGAGCTGAGCATTGTGCTGGCATGCAGCACGTGCCTCTGGAGGCCCCGTGCCACTCCTGCTTGGATGTAGTGCAGTGTTTGTTCGCAAAGGGCACTCACTGGGCCTGCAGTTTGGTGCCAAAGTGTTGATACAAAGGAACAAGATTGCACATGGAGACTGATGAGTCATAATGGAAAGTAACTAGACTGTGTCTTCAGACGACTCAAGTGGGTTTTTAGAACCACTGGAAATCGACATCTGTCGCAGCGCCCCGGCCCGCAGCTCCTGAACCCCCCACCCATATTCTATCAGTGACTCAAGTGTTGCTTTGTGGCAATGGCAACAAAATACAAATTTAAATGGAATTAAGTGTAGGCTGTTAATCTAGGTCTTGTTTGTTGTTTATGTTGGCTGAGACTTCCCTGGAGGTGATGTATGTTCGCAAGCTTGGAATGGTTACTTGGAAAAAAATACTAAACAAAACCTTATTACCCAACATTCTGTCATTGGAAAATAACTACCAAAAGCATGAGGGTTTGTCTTTTGATAAAGATGGTGTGAAAGAGAAATGAGTCGTGTCGCGGGAAGTCTGGGGTGGTTCGTTTCTGGCTTGCTCTCTATTTGGCTCTTATAACACATGTGGGTTTGCCTGCTTTAGTCTAACGCTTTGTGTGTGGCAGGCATGTTACATGTGCATGCTTGCGTGCTGCATGGATTTTTGCCTGTGTGGTTCTATGCCTTTGGGCAGAAAGCGTTAGCCACAGATAGAAAAGATAACGGTCGGGGTCTATAGACGTGCTGGTGTCGTGAGACGAAGCCATGAGTCTGCTGCCTGGTCAGCAGGAAAGGAGCGGTGATCCCAGTTGAAGTTGTGACCAAAGCCAGCCAGACATCTGCAGTCACTCCAGTTGTGCAGGCCACCGGGTTCTCGAGAATCACACACACAGAGGAGACAAGCAACAAGAGGGTGGGGAGGGAGTTGTTGTGAGTTATTTCTGATGAGATCAGCAAGAAAAGTAAGTTTCTGGTATAGCGTTAGGGTTCTACCAGTCTAAGTCTTTAAACCCGGGGTGGGATTTCAGAGTGGGGAGTTTTTGCCTTCCTGGCGACATTTGGTAAAGTCTGGAGACATATTTGTTTGTTAGAAGTTGTGTGTGGGAAAAAAAAAAGAAGTGTGTGTGTGTGTGTATGTGTGTGTGTGTGTGTGTGAGAGAGAGAGAGAGAGAGAGAGGGAGCGAGAGCGAGCACTGTTGGCATCTCATGGTTAGCACCCTCTCATCCAATAAACATCCCAACTCACCGCCTTCACGTCGATCCTAACTCACAGAGCCCCCACAGGCAGGCAGGCAGGCAGGCAGGCAGGCGGGGCAGAACTGCCCCTGTGAGTTTCAGACACTAACTCTTTCCAGGGCTAGAAAGCCCCTCTCCCTCCCATGGAGCCGTGCTAGTGGTTTCAAACTGCTGACCCTGTACTTAGCCGCGAGTGTGTAATCCCTACACCAGGAGGGCACCTGTGAACCATGTCTCTGGTGGAGGGTGTTCAATATCCCACAGTCCATAGGACAGTGACCCCAGCAACACTGTTTGTACCTTGTCAGCCACATGGCTGCTGAGCCCCAATTTTTTCATTATAGATGGAACGTCTTCATGATATTTGCCATCTTTCTGTACTTTATGCTAATCCTAAAGCCTCTACCTCCGGTCAGGCCTTGATCCCTCTTTAGAGAATTTCCACAACCCTTACCAAATGTGTTTGTGCTTGGTGCTGTTGATGGGCTTCCGACTCACAGTGACCTCGGCGCACCTGCCTGGCCCTGCGTCATCCTACAGTTAAGCTTGAGCCCCTGCCTGCAGCCGCTCTGCCAGCCTGTCTCCAGGTGCCCTTCCTCCCGTTCACTGCCCTCTGTTTACCAGGATGCTGTCCTTGCCTGGGGGCCGATCCCTCCTGATAACACAGCCAAAGTGTGTGAGTCAAAAAACACATACACAAAGATGCCTCTGTCTCTGAAAGGTAGGGGCCAGAACTTAGTATTTTGGGGTTTCCATTTGCTGTGTCAAGGCTGACTGTGGGTTTATATTTAGGCATCTTTATTATATGTTGGCCCTTTGGGATTCCTTCGCCCACCAGTCAGCAAACTGCGGCTTGAGAGCCGAATGTGACTCTGGGTGCGTACAGGTGGCTCTGGAGTAAAACAGAAAAAAAAAATTTTTTAAAGGATATTCTTCAGAGAATGGTGATTTCGTTTATTTGTGAAATAGATCTTTATGGTTCGTGAATAATTTTTTAATTGTTGGAGGGACAGGATTGGCTTTTTAGTCTCAAAAGTGCTGACCCCTGCGGTAGACCCTAGTTTTCCAACCATTTGATTCTAAAATAACGTGCCCTCCCGTGCGAGCCTGAAACTTGCAGGAGGTGACACGCTGAAGGGGAAGGAGAGTGAGAGAATTACAATAACCTTGATTCAAGATCCACACCTTCTCCCTTCGTCTTTCACCCCGCTCTGCCTTTACACCCATAGTGCTATTAAGAAAAAAAATCTAACTGAAATTGCAGGTGTTAGGCCTGTAATTGTGGACAAAATCCAAATGCAGTCCTCACTTGGAGCCGCTCCAAATAAGAAAACGTACACATGTCAGTGGTAAATGAACCCAAACCACACTCACTGCCCTGCCGCTGACCCAGAGCGACCCCCTTGGGGTGCCGAGACCTGACCGTTTATGGGAGTAGAAAGCTGTCTTTTTCCCGTGAGGCGAAAATCATGATGTAATTTGCCTGAGCCTGGTAACTCATCTCTCAAAACCTGCCAGAGCCCCATCATGCTCCCCAACAATTTTCCCGGCCCCATCTCTGATGCTATCGCAGTTGTGGGAGGCGGGCAGGGAGGCGGTATCTGCATTTCAGGGGCAGAGACAGACAGCCGGAGGAGAGAGTCAGAACCCACCCGGGACCTCACCCCATGACATAATCCCCACAGACTGTTATCAGCATCTAGTAAACCCGCACAGAGTTTAATCCTATGCTGCTGACTCTGATAAGGTAGGCTTCTGCGTGACCCGGCTGAGAGGCTCCCTGCACTTCACATGCACTCGATTTTCTCTGTGTGGCCTGGGGGTTAGCTCTTGGGAGAATCCCACCCAGTCATTCGGTGTAAGTGTGTGGCAGCAGGGGTGCGAGGCGTAACAGTGTCAGCAGGCTCGAGAAAGCCCTGGTTGAAGCAGCGAGAGGTTGAGAGAAGGGGAAGGCCGCTTGTCAGGGCAAAGTTCGAAAGACTTTATCCTGGCGACAGGATGTTAGCTGGATAAGGCACACGTTGATTGCGTGCCGGCCGTGGGGTGGGGACTCTGAGGCCCAGGTGGTACTTGGCCGTGAACAAGTCAGACAGAAGGCTTGCTTTGTGGTTTGTGTGCCAGGGCAAGTGATAAGCAAATATACATCCCAGTTTTAAAAATGTATTTGATTTATTCCCAATAAATACATGCTTTGTTTCAGTGGGAAGGAAGGGTGAGGGAAGGGGTGAGCCAGGGCGAGGTGTCCCTTGCTGTTTCGTGTTGGATCGTCAGGAAGGAAACACGGAGTTGCCATCTGAACGGTACGTGGATGGATGTTGGCATGCAGAGCCTTGCAGGCAGATTGGGGGGCAAGGGGAGAAATCAGAGGGTTGAGTGCCAGCCCGGAGGCCAGTGTGGCTGGAACCGTGAGGAAAAGGGGGGGGGGATATGATGGCATAGAAGCTCACAGAAGTTGGCAGGAGACTGGTAACGCGGGACCGGAAGGTCTCCAGGGAACGTGGCTTTAACCAGCACGAGATGGGGAGTAACTGGTAGGTCCTGAGGAGCAGTGCGTCATCATCCAAGGGGAGGGTTTTCCAGGCTCTTTTGAGAGAATACGGTGTCGGGAAGAAACGCTGGCGGCAGGGAGGCCAATTCCTGCCCTCATCCAGGTGGGAAGCCATCGCGAAGGGGCGGAGAAGTGGCTGTATCCTAGGTGGAGCCGGGGCTCCCGGGGCAGGGTTGCCGGGGTGGACTCGGTTGCAGTGTTGTGAGGGGATGACCAGGTTTTTAACCCAATGTCTGGGAGAGCGGAGTCAGCTTTTACTGAGAGGAGGACGACAGCGATGAGGAGGTTGTGAGGGGGACAGCAGTCTTGCTCACGGGTCCGGCGTGGGTGGAGTTGGAAATACCTGTCCGGCTTCCACGTGGACCGTGTTTGGGAAGTCACATGAACTTGTGTGGAGTTTAGCAGGGATCCTGAAGGAGGAGATGTTGGAGGACTTTTGAGGCGGAGGGACTGTTTGAAGAACGGTGGTCCCTGGCTTCAGAGGCTGGTCTGACGATCCTTTAAGAAGCGATTGTGAGCAGCCAGGTTGAGTGGACTCTGCTTTGATCTAGGGTGCTGGCAGTAGAAATGGAAAGAAAAGGACACTGAATAAGAGGGCTTGATCACTAATTGAAGGGGGTGGGGAGAAGGCAGAAAGTAGGGTGAGAAAATGGGGCTTCAGTTTCCAATGTGGATGATTGGAAGGGCAGGTGGCCCCAGCCGCTGATACCCGAGAAACAGCAGGCGGGGAGACAAGGTGGACGTTGGCTGCACTGGGCAGTGACCACGTGGGCAGAGAATGTCACTTTTCACAACCCTTTCTAAACAGGATTCCAATGGGCTCTCTTCTAATGGTAGGAACCCTAGTGGCTCGGTGGGCTAAGCGTCGGTTTGCTGACGGCAGCAGGCATTCTGAACCCAGTCTGCCCCCAGCGAGAAAAATTAGGTGTCTCTTTCGGTGAAGATAGATAGCCTTGGACAACCCTACGTGGTCAGTTCTCCACTAGCCTTTGACAATGAGTGAAAAATGAAGGGCTGATCTTGACCTGGGAGTATTTGCACAGGATGATAATTAAATTCGTGTGATAGCTAATAAGGGCAAGTGTGTAGTAAAAGTAGAACAGTAAGATGGCCAACAGGTCAGAGAAGGCAACGTTTACCCAAGAAGGACCTCCGCCCTCCCACCCTCCCTCCTTCCCCTCCCAGTGCAATTTTCTCTCCCCTATCTGAGTGCGTGTGACCACGTACCCATGCTTCCTGGTCATCTACACTGTGTTCTGTGTTAAACTGGGGTCGCTGGTAAAACCCTCGACGCATATGCAGGACACCGGGTTATATTTGCCCGTCACCGGTGTGGCTAAGATGCCGACCAGGTTTCCACTGAGCTTCCAGAATAAGACAGACTAGAAAGGAAAACTGGGTGATCGCCTCTTGGAATTCAGCCTGTGAGGCCTGATGTATCGCCATAGTTGTGCCCCTTAGAAGACTCCTTGCTAATCAGTAACAAACAACAACTGTAGATTGAGCTTGTGAGCACTGAGAGATGTTACATGTGAAAAACATGCAAGTTGCATCTGTAAAAAGGGTGTGTGTGTGTATGTGTGTGTGTGTGGTGGGGGCTATCTAGGTTAGGATGACTGGCTATTAGCAATAAGAGTTACATTGCTTGGAGAACAATTCCAGGGCAGCCGTGGGGCAGCCCTTTCACAGTCTTGGAGCACATTTATTCACGGTACTGAACTTGAGGAGAACTATCAGGTAATCATTAAATTATTTAATAAGTGCCCAGAAAAGGCAGCCAAACGTTAAAAGGTGATCTTGTGGGGGAAAGATAGAAAAATAAAGACAGGTGATTCTAGTGACTAGTAATTTTTCTTCTCTAAAGTAATCCTTTATGCGTTGACCACCTCTACATCATGAATAGGGGGTTGTTTGTACCGAGGGGTGCAGGCATCTTTTAGTCATTTTGTACAAGAAGTCACAGTTGGGTGCAGTGCTGGGCTCTAATTTCAGCGTTTTGGAAAAAACCAAACAAACCACCATTTATCTCTGAAATGCTGTTTCTGCGATACGATCGCCACAGCAGCCAGGCAGCGCAGCAGAAATGTAGATGGAGTTTCCAAATAGAAGTCCAACCTGCCGGGCTTAGCCCTCAGTGTGGCCAAGTGCACCCCGATAACCGCCAGCGTTTGTCTCGTAGGAGTAAGTCCTTGAGCGATGTGAGCACTGAGGATGTTCAGAACCTGCGTCAGCTGCACTACGAGGAGATGCAGAAAATACGGTCACAATTAAAGGAGCAGGACCAGAAATGGCAGGATGTAAGTATCCCTTAGCTCGGGTGTCAAGGCCACGCTGGAGGAGAGTACATTTATTGGGCTCTCACTGCTTCTTTAAAAAGGAAGCCATTGTACTCAGGGGTTGACATGACTGTTGCTACTGCTGCTGTTAATGAGGTCGAGCATCCCGTTAGCATCCTGGTAGAATCATGCGACCAACGTCATTGGACTGGATTTTAAAGCTTTCTGAGCCTGTTCATTGTCACATGTTCAAAGCCCATGGTTAACACATGATAGTAGTAGGTCTCTCCTCCCCTCTAGTATCTTCTCTGAACCCTGAAAGGTAGGAAAGGTTTTTTGGCCACAGACTGAATGCTTTAGATCAGTGTGGTCGTTGAATTGGGGCATGGCTGTCGGTTATGCTTGAGAAAGGAGAGAGAGACAGAGAGAGAGAGAGAGAGAGAGAGAGAGAGAGAGAGAGAGAGAGAGAGAGAGAGAGAGAGAGAGAGAAAGAGAGAGAGAGAGAGAGAGGTTGTTCAAGGTTTTGTACAGAAGAGGAACTGAGGAGCTCGGAATTATCAGGCAGAGAAGAAAAGTTTTCCGAAGAGTGAATGGAAGGGATGTGGGCAGAAAGAGAAAGTCTGTTCCTGCATGCTAGGCAGGCTGACAAGTGATTATCCAGTGTGAATCAAAATGGGAAGTACGCAGAGCACAGCTGATATTTATCCAGATGTCTCTATGGAGGAGAAAGACATTACCTTAATTCTGACCACACCCACAACTTGGAGATATATATGATTGAAAATGACTGTTTCAGTAACCCGAAGAATTGTAAAGAAAGACGGTAGCTGAGGTAAGCAAGAGCAAGCCCAAAGATGCTTCAGAGAGCCTGATGGTGAAAGCCATGAAGTGGTAACAGGAACAAAAGGGCTGGGGGTGTCCAAGGGAAAGACAGTTGGGCCAATGAACTGGAAACTCTGCCTTGGCTGCATTTCTGAATTCCAGTGTTTCTTTTAATTGGGAAATCAATTTAATTGTCAAAAATCCATGATTTAATGTCACTTGCCCAAAAGACATGGTGTGTATTTGGGTATGGAATTAGCAAGTCACGGCAGGCTATCCATTAGGTTAAATGCAGGCTACCGAATCCATGGGACAAAGGCATTCTGCTCCGCACCCTGCCTTTCAGGGAGCAGTTCCATACCACCAGCCTGGAAGTAGTTCACACTGGCCCTGTCAGCATCTGAAGCACATTTAACAAACTTGTTTTGCATGCCTTTCGGTTCAGGGCCCGGTTGAGGCCTTGGGATCCACCTTTCTTCTTTGAGTTAGGATGCTTGCCGCTACCCAACCCTGGTCCACAGTTCCCTCCATGGAGACAAAAACAGTCAGACCTCTGTATTCCTCCAGACATAGAATCCTATGTCATCGAAAAACTGGACTTGTTTGATCGCCTCCTCTCTCTGCGCGGCTAAGCCGGAGTTCTGTCCTGGAGGTCTGGCAAGCAGGTATCAGCTTGTTCCCGTGTGAACTTGATTTTTGCTCTGCCTTTAGTGGAGTTTACCCTCTTTGCAATCCATACTTGTGTTGGGCCTCTGCTGCGAAGCCTTTCCAAGCACCGCCTTCCCATCTGGAGGTGGACTTCACCTTTGCACACACGTCCCCCGACCTTCTAGTGACTTGTGAGTCTCTTTCCCTTATGTTGTCCCCTGACAGTCACATTTCTGTGTAGATTTTATTAGTGAATCATGCCGTTTCACGTAGCAGCCAGATTTAGGGAGTAAGAGGAAAAAGAAGTTGAAGTGCTGACCGCTCTTGCTGACCTGGCACCTAATTACAAGCGTTTAACATTCTTTGCGAAACGGGCACCGAGACAAAAGCTTTCTGGGAAAACACAAACGGGGTCTATCTTACTAGGTCAGGTTTTCCAGACAGACACATGAGATAAAGGCGGAGTCCAAAAACACAGGCTATAAAAAGCAAAATTGGGGCGCCTTGGCACCAGGCTGAAGCAAAGACTCTCAGCGATGTAATGGGACACCCGTCCCTCTCTTGCTACTAAGAGGGGTTTTAGAAATTCAGGCGTGCCCGTGCTGATGTGACTCTTTTTTCCTAACAGGACCTTGCGAAATGGAAAGATCGACGAAAAAGCTACACTTCAGATCTGCAGAAGAAGAAAGAGGAGAGGGAAGAAATTGAAAAGCAGGCGCTTGAGCAGTCGGGAAGAAGCTCCAAGACTTTCAAGGAAATGCTGCAGGACAGGTAAGGGCGCTGAGTCCCGGCTCACAGGCAGAAATCAGAAGCTGCTGTTTGTGTCGGTGGCGGGAGCGTTCTGTTCACCGATCATTTAACCTTAACCAAATAGAGCAGGAAACGTTCCCCATCCCGCTGCCTGGCAGTGAGGGAAGCACAACGATGCGTGTAACACTGGCTTGGATTGGCCAAAGAAATGAGCCTATCATTCACATCAGGAGTCGGATGGAGGGCCTTAGCTGTATTGGGTGCTGAAGATAAACTACATTTTCCCCGTGAAAGTGAATGTAGGAGCAGAATCCTCAAATGGAAGCAGCTACCAATTTTAACTCCATTGTATAAAAATCTAGCATAATCCTCTTTGATGCTTTATTGGGGCGATTCAAATGATATTTTAAACGAAGTCTATATAAACGTAATGTCTGCAGTGCTTTTTTTTGCATTGCAAATCACAGGATAAAAACTTAATTCAAGCTTTCCCTGTAAAGCAGTGACTATAGAAACTCCTAGGATATTTACCAGCCCAGTGAGAAGGCAAATATAAACCTGAAGCATCATTCCCACCAGGAAATGGACTGTCAGGTAAAATTAAACAAAACCTCTTTGTACACCAGACATCAACGATAAACACAGGTTTATCTGTGTCAACGCATCAGTTAGCCTGGGAGGCTGCTCCAGAGATGAGACTGCTCCAGAACTGTCTCTATAATTTTCATCAGTCATAATTTTCAATGTAAATTCTTTACTCCCCTCCCCCCCCTTTAAACTTGTATTGTGAATTGTTTGAAGGTTTACAGAGCGGTTCACTAACCTGACTTTAACAGAAACCTGAGTTTTGGTACGTTTATTGTATCCACCAAGACCACACTATTCTACAGGGTGTGTGTGGTGGTGGTGGTGGGTGGGGAGGGCACGGGAGGGGCACAGAGAGGGTGGGAAAGCCATCGGACTGTGAGGGAATGCATGACTACAGAGGTCATGCTGGTTGTCAGAAAATGGGTTATATTTATGGTGGTCTAGTTCTGTAAGAGTCAGATACTCGTGAATCCTGTTTTGGGGATTATTTCTATTATCACAATCTTCATAAAGATCAAAGAGATAACCCTGTGAAGTACTTGTGAACCTGTTAACTACGGTCAAGTTCTTCCCATCCTCCTTCCTGTGGCGTGAAGAGACAATTATATAGACAGGTGTCTTCATGTGTTGTTTGTTTCGTATTGATGCTTCTGTGAGGTTAGCCCTTGGTAGGCTTCTCAAGACTAGTCTGGTCTAGGCGTTCATTACCCAAACGAGCTCCCTCTCCCCCCTCTGGTGCCCAAACGCCTAACACTCTGTGCCGTGTTTCATTTTTGAAGGGAATGCCGTAGTCAAACGGCGGCCAGTGAGCCGCAGAGAACAGCAGCAACCAGAAGGAGGATGTACTCATTTGATGATGTCCTGAATGAAGAAAGTCTGCCCGCTCCATTGACTGTGCCAGAGGCCAGTGCCCAGCGTGAGAGAGCGGAAGAGAAGGGGGCAACTCACCCCACAGAGATGCCTAAAGAAGGTTCTGCCACCTTGGCACTAAGAGAGGACCTTCTGACGGCTGAAATTCCGCTTCCTTCCAAAAGTCCTGCGGAAGAACAACGCCCAGACGCTCTGTCTTCTCAGCAGTCGCTGAGTGCACAAGTGGAGGCGCCTCGGGGTTCAGCTTCTCTCCCCAGAAGTTCCCAGAAAGCCGACGCAGCTAGGTTAACATCTGTGGTCACGCCGAGGCCTTTTGGCGTCCACTCAAGAGGAATCTCATCACTCCCCAGATCCTACACGGTAAAAGTGTTCCCTGTGTGTGTGTGTGTGTGGTGGGGGTGAACTTGGACAGAGAGGCTTGGTTTAGCTCCACTCGCTGTATTGCAGATCACTAACAGAAACCATTGTATTGACATCTGTGGAAAGCCAGTAGACATTTCATGCTTCCATTAGAAGGATGTAGAATTGAATATACGTGGAATTCTGTGAGTGTTTGCTGTTGTTTTTAGAATGCGGTGCCTTCTAAGGCAACCCGTGTATTCTCTTTGCTACCATATTTTCTCAACCAAGAGCTTTTGTAAATCGAGAGGGTGAGGAAGTTCCGGTAGTCAATTCTTTTTGGCCCTAAAAAGGAGCAATTTCACAAAGCTGAGTCTAAGTATTTTCAAGTGCTGAGGTGAGGCTTTGTATTTTTCCAAATTTCTCAAAACTGGCTATGTTGGAATATAATTTTGACAGTCTTCAAACGTGTATATGAGGGGCTTCAAGAAACTTGTGTGAAATGGAATGAAAAGATAATGGGATTTTCCCCCACACGCTTTTTGAAGCCAAGCCCTGGCATAGTGGGTAATGCATTGGTTTGCTAACCACGAGTTAGCAGTTTGAGACCACGAGCGGCTCCATGAGAGAAAGAGGAGGCCCTCTGCTCCAGTAAAGATAGACCGTCTCGGACACCCACAGGGAAGGTGGCCATGAGTTGGAATCAGCTGGGTGGCAGTGAGTTTGGTTTTGGAGTTTCATTTGTTTCTGTGACAGATGGAAATTTTGAGAGGGCTAGGAGCTTTGGGGGCATAGTTGGTGACATGCTGGGCTGGTAACCGTGAGTTCAAAACCACCAGCCACCCCCTGGGAGAAAGATGAGGCTCTCTCCTCCCATAAAGAGTTGCAGTCTCAGAAATGCCTAGGGGCAGTGCTATGAATCTAGTGGGTTGCAGTGAGTCTGAACTGACTTGTGGCAGAGAGAGAGAGAGAGAGAGTGAGAGAGAGAGAGAGAGAGAGAGAGAGAGAGAGAGAGAGAGAGAGAATATGAATGAATATTGAAGTATTATCCCATAGAATGACGTGGTGCCACCTAAAAAGGAATCTGTTCATCGGATGTGTGTGTAAGAGATCAGCATAGTCTCAACAAAAAGTCAATGACCACATACCCTTTAGACCAGGGGTCCTCAAACTTTTAAAATAGGGAGCCAGTTCACCGTCCCTCAGAGCTGTTGGAGGGCTGGATAAGAGTTAGAAAAAACAAAGCAAACTATGAACAAATTCCTATGCACACTGCACATTATCTTATTTTGAAGTAAAAAAGGGTGGGGGGGGGCGCAAAAACACCCGGCAGGTCGGATAAATGTCCTCCGCAGGCCACATGTGACCCCCGGGCCGTAGTTTGAAGACCCCTGCTTTAGACCCAGAATCTAAAAGAAATACTGTCATGAAAAGCTGATTAGCAGTCAGGGAAGCCTGCCTGAACTAACCAGGAAACCTTAACCGTGAAGAAAATACAGACATACTTGACAACGTAAGAATTACATGATGTTCTAGCCCACCCCCCAAAGAGGGGGACGAATAACAGAAAGGTGGGTGAAGGGATACAACGGACAGGGTAAGATATGAAGTAACAATGATAATATATCATTGATCAAGGATTCACAAGGGAGGGGCAGGAAGGGGCCGAAAGAGGAGCTGATACCAAGGGCTCAAGTAGAAAGAAATTGTTTTGGAAATGTTGACGGCAACATATGTGCAAATGTGCTTACTACTATTGAATGATGGATTGTTATAAGATTTGCAAGAGCCTCCAAATAAATTGATTAATTTAAAAAGTAAACAGGAATCATTCACATAAATATTGACTCAGAAAAACATTAGCACAATGTATTGATATAGCTCAAGGGTTAGTATACTCATAACTCTGAAGAAAATATAAACACTAGAAAGATGGATGACAATGGTAGCCATTTCCCAGGAGAGGAATTTTAAATGGATGAGAATATAAAATACAAGGATGCAGAGACACAAGCAACTTTTGTACATTGCTTTGGCAGTGAAAATTGTGTTTATTTTTGGAGGATCGATATACATGGCCTTTGACCCCCCCCCCTTTGGGGAATCTGTACTATAAAACAAAGTTTGAATCATCAAACTTTATGAGAAATGCCCATCAAATGAATGAATGGAATATCCAAGCATTAAAAGGGGTAGTCAAGAGCTACTCACCGGGAGTAGTCATATTTAGATCCACTTTTAAAATACACAAGTAAAGTTCCAGAAGCCTATATATAATATCGCTTTTGTAAAATCAGTAACTCTTTTGTACAGTTAGCATATGACTCCTAACCACAAGGTCAGTGGTTTGAACCCACTAACCATTCTGAGAGAGAAAGATGAGACTTTCAGTTCCTATAAAGACTTGTAGCCCCTGAAAGTCTTGGGAGCCAGTCTCCTCTGCTTGACTGGGTCCCTAAGAGTGGAATGGTCCCAAGAGCGGGATGCACTTGACAGGCAGTGGCTTCGGGTCTGTGAACGTGTTCTTGCCAGGCTGTGAGCTGTTGTACTTAGCTGTAGGGGAAGGTATATGCTACTTTTATGGCTTAACCAAGCATTTCATGTAGCGGATATAGTTCATAACTAGATAAAAAGCTAATAGAATATTACATTGAAAATGTGATTTCCTAATTAGATGGATGATTCTTGGAAGTACAATGGAAATGCAGGAAGCATAAAGCGAACGCAGAATGCCTCTGCTCCAAAGCTGGAGACAAGCCAGCTGCCCGTCAGTGTGCCCAGTGAGACAGAGGCGGCGGTGAGAGTGACCTCCCCTCCACCCTCCTCCCCTACCTCCTCGCTCTCCCAGGACCAGAGAGCCACTTCTGCCGTCCAGCTGTCTTCAACCTCTGGCCTCGACTTAATGTCTGAATCTGGAGAAAGCAGAAGCTCTTCACAAGTAGAGGTCTCAAGATCACAGGTGAGTTTGGCGAGGCTCTTGGTCAACGACTGCTGAGATAGATCAGCATTTAATTCTGCAAACCGCATTCTTAACTTCTCACCACGGGGGTCTGGATTGATGGTGCCGAAAATGACAGTGCATTTTATTTTTCATCGATCTTTGAGGAAGTGGGTATCTTCCTAGTCTGAGTTTACGGATCTAAATAATGCTTGTGGAATGTACGAATAGAGACTAAGCATCTCAGAAAAACCCCTCACTGCAATCAAGTCAATTCCAATGCAGAGTGACCCTACAAGACAGGGTAGAACTGCCCCCTGTGGGTCTCCGAGACCGGAACCCTTGGCAGGAGTTGTTGCTGGGTGCCACCGAGGCCAGTCTGACCCTTAGCGACCCTGTACGCAACAGAGGGAAACCCTGCCTGGCGCCATGCCCTCCCTACGATTGCTCCTGTGCTTGGGTCCATTGTCGCAGCCACTGTGTCCGTCCATCTCATCGAGAACCATCCACTGTTCGTTGCTTACAGGAGTAGAAAGCCTCATCTTTCTCCCAAGGAGGGGGTAGTAGTTTCAAACTACTGACCTTCATGGTTAACCGCCTACCATGTAACCCACGACACCATCAGGACTCCTTATGCCATTTCTGTGGACTTCAAATACTCATGCACCCTGTAGAATGCCCGGCATTTTAGACCACTGCATGTTCCTTAATGGGAATATTGAAGTTTAGTTACAATTTCACAATTGTGTTCCTTAACATTTGGAGTCCAAACAAAACACGCACTGTTTTCTCCCAGAAAACACACACAGTCTATGTTTGCTTGCCAACAGCGCCCTGCAAATAGTTTTGGAAGTGCTTCCGTGCCCCACCCCCGCTTTGTTAATATGTTATAAAAAAAATTGGTATAGCATTTTTTTAAACGTTTTATTAGGGGCTCATACAACTCTTATCACCGTCCATACATATACATACATCAATTGTATAAAGCACATCTGTACATTCTTTGCCCTAATCATTTTCTTTTCTTTCTTTTTTTTCCCTTTTCTTTTTTTACATTTTATTAGGGACTCATTACAACTCTTATCACAATCCATACATATACATACATCAATTGTATAAAGCACATCCATACATTCCCCGCCCCAATCATTCTCAAAGCATTTGCTCTCCACTTAAGCCCTTTGCATCAGGTCCTCTTTTTTTTTCCCCTCCCTCCCCGCTCCCCCCTCCCTCATGTGCCCTTTGTAATTTATACATTGTTATTTTGTCATATCTTGCTCTATCCGGAGTCTCCCTTCCCCCCCTTCTCTGCCGTCCCTCTCCCAGGGAGGAGGTCACATGTGGATCCCTGTAATCAGTTCCCCCTTTCCAACCCACTCACCCTCCACTCTCCCAGCATCGCCCCTCACACCCTTGGTCCTGAAGGTATCATCCACCCTGGATTCCCTGTTTCTCCAGCCCTCATATGTACCAGTGTACAACCTCTGCCCTATCCAGACCTGCAAGGTAGAATTCGGATCATGGTAGTTGGTGGGAGGAAGCATCCAGGATCTGGAGGAAAGCTGTGCTCTTCGCCGGTACTACCTTGCACCCTGACTGACCCATCTCCTCTCCTAAACCCCTCTATGAGGGGATCTCCAGTGGCTGACACTTGGGCCTCGGGTCTCCACTCTGTACTTCCCCGTTCATTCACTGTGGTATATGTGTGTGTGTGTGTGTGTGTGTATATATATATATTATAGCATTTTTATAGGTGTTTTTCTTAAAGATCATTTTACTGGGTCTCGTATAACTCTTCTCACAATCCATACATACATCCAATGTGTCGAGCACATTTGTATGTTTGTTTAGTATAACATTTTTACGGAAATACCTTCATGGGGACGAGGTGCTAACAAAAATAGTGGGTCTGCGTTATTTGCGTAAAAATGCGGTGTTTGCAGTCTGTATTCGGAGCTAGAAGAACAGTGAAAATCATACGTCAGCCATTGTTTGGGAATAATCGTGGTTCATAGATAGGTGTGTTTCTCTGCTGTTCCTATGCATGATTACAAACATTTATCTTAGGACAATTGCTCCAGCTTACTAAAATCATTAGGTGCACAGTTTATTGTATTCACTTTTAAAGCCTGAAAATGTAAAATTAGCCTCAGGCATTTCAACGGGCACGAACTAAGGTAGCCTGCTTTCTGGTCAGGAAACCCGAGTTCCTAGCAGAGAAGTCATACCAGTAGAAGCAGCGTGTCTCTCGTTGTGTGGACATGAGTATTTGGCTTCGTGGTTTTGAGGAGCAGATTCAGCAGAGCAGCCTCACGACTGCGCCCTTTGCTAGGGGAGGGACCTCCCTCAGGCTAGCAACACTCTAATTGCACCCGTGGATTAAGGCCGAGGGTGGGGGAGAGGACTTCTGGCCATTAGTCCTCAATTCACATGGCACGGGGCCAGGTTTCACCATTCACATATTTAGGTTTCTCTCTCACCAAACTTGAAACGCATTCTGCCCAGCAGCACTAGGCTTATTGGATCCAGTGGAATTCTACAGCACGTAGCTGGGTTTTCTTGTGCTGTGGGACCAGCCTATCTCAGAGATGGGCCGCGTGTCCATATCTGTGCTGCCAGGCAAGTAGCCTTGTATAGCACCCCCTCCGCCCCACTCCTACTCAAGATGCACTTTCATAGAACAGCCAAGGAGCAGTATGTCAAGGGTTCTGTGCAGTGTTCCCTCAAGCTCCTGTTCCAGTGTCATCCTTCCCGTTCAATGTCAATGCTGACTTTGAAGTTAACCCTTGGTGAAGCATCCAGATGTGTGGATTGTCTTTCGGGCTCTCGCTCTCTCTTCCTTCCTTAACTGGTCAAAAGTTTTTGTTTGTTTGTTGTTGTGTTTTCTGTTACAAGTCTTCCCTTTCTACTGCCAGAACTTCCCATCGGTTTATCCCTTCCGATTGCAATTCTGGCCCTTTCCCTCACCAATGCACAAGTTTTATAAATGTCCATTGCTGTTGAATGGCTTCTGACGCATAGTGTGACCCTGTAGGACTGGCCCCTCGGGTGTGTAACACTGGCATCCTTATGGAAGCAGACTGCCACATCTTTCTCCCTTGGGAGGTTTGAACCGCCAACTTTTAGGTCCCTAGCCAAGTGCTGAGCCACTGTGCCGTCAGGGCTCCTGTTCCATCACTCATCGTACACATTTGTACCTTCTGCACCAGGCCAGCTGCAAATTCGCCTGTGTCACACCAGGCCAAAACAAAAAAGCCAAAGAGCATGGAACTAGTTCAGACATTAGTGAGAGCTGCCTTATAGCGCAACTTTGTCACCAGGCCTCCTGATCCGAGGGTCATCCTCGCAACATTCTCTCCAGAAAAGCCGCCCCCAGGGGCGCTCTGGGGGTAGAGTGGATGAAGTACAGAGCACTCACTGAGGTCCCTCCCGACTGGCCCTAAATTCTCCCTGGAGTAGTATTACTGAAGCCTCACCTGTGGAATTCTCTCGGCTCATCCTCACGGGGCTCTGTGAAATCAGCGTTACTCTGATGAGCCCAGTCATACAGTTGTGAAAATTAGGCATGGAGCGGTCATGTTGCTATGTTACTTGTCCAAAGTGCTAAGGGCTACTTAATGGCGGAGCCAGGACTCGAACCCAGGCAGTCTGACTCAAGGATGCTTACAAAACCACCAGGGGAGCCATTTGGGAAAAGCAAGGAAGGGAGGCATGCATTCCTAGGAGACTAGTTGCCTTTCCTTAAACACATCACGTCTCCGCCTCTGTTCTTTTTGCTGCCCCATTTGGAAACATCCATCTCACCCATCCCTTCTTCTCGAAGCCCTACCATTCTTTCAAAACCCAGGAGGGATCTCATTCTTCATGAGTCAACACCACCCCCACCACACCGCCACCCAGCTGGAATTTAACTTGTGTTCCTTTGACGTCTTCTGCACTGGCTTCTTCCTTGTTCCGTCTTGTTCGCGTGCTTTCTCGGTACCAGGATTCTTTGCACCCTCTGCAGGTAGACACTTCGCCGGCAGAGTTGTCGCTGACTGAAGCTTAGACCATGAGACTAAGAGCATGAACTTGAGTCATCAAGGGCACTTAGCGTCTTCAAAGGGTCTTTGGTGTTGGGTGTCCTGAATAAGGGATGCTTTAGGAATGCTAGTGGTGTTGCGGAGGGTTAATTTTCAGTAGGCGAAGTCTGGAGGCACAGACTGGTTAGGAGCCTCTCACAGCAGTGGAGTAAGCAGGTGGTTGATGCCGTAAGGCAACCGGGTCTGTAAAGTGGTAGCGTGGCCTTACCTAAAGTTCTTCCACTTCTGTTCACAGGGATTTTCTTTCCATCTTCAACCTCATGCTCAGCTTGTGGTGTTGTTCCTCTCCCTTCCCTTCCCTTCCCGTCCCATTTCCCATTTCTCTTCCCATCTCTTCCCTTCATTTCCCATTTTTTCCCATCCCTTCTCCTCCCCCCTTGGCTTGTGGTTTTTGTTTCTTCTGCTTCCTTCTTTCCTCGTCAATCCCAGCAGCCATGGCAATTTTGGGAGTGCTCCTAAGCCAAGAGGAGACCACCCCAGAGGGCTGTCTGTGGGTCGAACGCCTGTAATCCTTCATGTTACTCCCAATTGCCTGGTAGCTATGGCTCCCATTGTTCTCCCCCTTGATGGTCTTGCCCATTCTGTCCTTCTGCAGCTGATTGAGTTCAATTAGTTAAGTATGTGAGAGAGAAATTATATTTTGCTCAGCTGATCTAGAAACTGCTGACCCAGCATGGGCAGCATTGTTTTCATGGGAAAAGAAGAAAATTGCTGGGCATCAGCCATGCTCCCTGGCATCTTAATGCCGTGCTTAATCCTTTCAACAACCTTGCAAAGCAGGTAGTCTTGTCCTTGTTGTGGACCCATTAAGACTTGAGACTGGAAAGTTACATAACTTGTCCCCAGGCTGATTAAATGGTGAGGCCCTCACTCTCATTTCTTTCTCATAAATCCTTTTGAAATATTACATGTTCAAATTGAGACCCGCCTTAAATATATCATTAAATCATTGGATCTTGGCTGACTTTTAACTTTACAGCATTTTTTGAAAGTCGAGAGTCAGTAGGGACTGACTTTCCATAAAGATGGACTCATTCTTAAAATTGTTTTCTAAGCAAGGCATCTATTTATTGAAACATTTCAGAACTCAATCTCCTCCTGACAGTGTAGCATTTAAAAACCCTACCCAGGAGGAGGAGGAGGAGGCGGGGAAAGGAGTAGTGAGCAAACAATGCCAGAGACGGGCACAACTAGGGCATGAAGGCAACGACAAGGAGGACATAGAGATTCCATTGGTGTTGGAGCAATGGCAATCTAGCTGAGACAGATTACTAAGAGGCAGAAGAAAGGTGAGCGTGATGGTGGAGCAGGGGGAAGGAAACAGGAAACATAAGAAAGATCTAGATAAAAAGCTATGGATAGAGGTATAAACATAGGTGTGCAGTTTTGTAAATGCATTAATTCATAAAAATAGAGGTATTAGCCTATGTACATATATTTATATGGCAACACATTGAGGAAGTGGACAGACTTTGTGCTCAAACCCTCCCTCAACATAAGAACACTTAGTTTTAACAACCTGGCATTCTGTGAAACCTACCTGTGAAGAAAACTGATGGTGTCCAGCTATCAAAAGATAGAGCATCCGGGGTCTTAAAGGCGTGAAGTTAAATAAGCGGTCATCTAGCAGAGAATCAACTAGCCCACATGGAAGAAACACACTAGCCTGTGTGATCATGAGGTCCCGATGGAATCAAGTAACAGGCCTGAGGACCACAAACAAATAAACAAACAAAAAACACTGTTGAGAATGAGGGAGGCCAGAGCAGAGATCTCAAACCCATCTGTACAAAAATAGGACATTCCCTCACAGACAGGTCACAAGGAAGGGGTGAGTCAACCAGGCGTAGTCTAGCACCAATGAAACACACAATACTCCTCTGATTCTTTGAAGCTTCCTCACCCCCCACTATCATGACCCCAGTCCTGCTTTTCAGTTCCAGCTAGACCAGAGCATGTACACTGGTACAGATAAGAGCTCATGGCATATGGTCTCCAGGTCAGATAAACCCCTCAGGAGTATAATTAGGAGTAGGAAAAAGGTGGAGAGAGGAGGAGAGGAAGGGGGAACCAATCGCAATGATTGATGCATAACTACCCCACTCGGTATGAGCAACAGAAATGTGGGTGAAGGGAGACATTGGTTAGTGTAATACCTAAAAGCAATATAATTTATAGCCTATCAAGAGGTCACGAGGGTGGGAGGGGGGACGGGAGGGAACAAATAGGAGTTGATACCAATGGTTCAAAACTAAAGTAAATGTTTATAAAATGAGGATGCCACCATATGTACAAATATACTAAAACAATTGATGCATGGAATGTTATAAGAGCTATAAGAATCCACAATAAGGTGACTTTTTAAAAAGTAGCCAACCCCCCCCCCCCAAAAAAAAAAAACCTAATAGAAAAAGAAAACCAACCCTCTACCCAGCAGGCAGTAAGGTATTGCCAGCAATCATTTACGTAGGTGCAATGCACTGACCTGTATGTTCTGTTACTACAGTTCTGATAGCTCTTTGGAAGAACAGGCCTGGAAGTAGGTGGGCCAGTTCGAAGTGACTGAGTTAGTACAGGGAGAGGTGACAGCCTGAATTAAGACAATCACCTGAGGGAGGATGGAAAGGCTGGGGTAGTTCAAGGTGGGTTTGTGGACCAAAGGCTTGATATCACTTTAGTAACCTCATGTGTAGCAGAAGTAGGGATGGGATGGGGGGCCATTGGGTGGAGCTGGGCTGCAGAGCAGGTAGGTGGTGAAGGGGGCGGGGAAAGTGTGTTAGGCGGGGCTGACTAGTGAAACAAGTCCAGTGACCCTCATCCACACATAAGAAAGAGCTTTATATCAAGAAGTAACTTTATATCAAGAAAACATCCCAGCCCAACTCAGGTCCCTAACTACTTGTCCATAAGCCCCTCTTTGAACTCACACAGCTGCATGTAATGATGCAGAATGCAGGAAGATCACTGGCCAGTGGGTACAGAGTCGTGTGGATCCAATGTCGGTGGAAGCATCACTGAGCTCCGGCAGTAATCAGCATCAGCCAGAAGAAAGAAGAAGGCAGAGAGAGAAGGGGAAGTTCCCAGGACCCTCCTTATGAGAAGGCCACGCCCACAACGAGGCTGTGACCTGATTGACAGGTTGAATATTACCCCTACTCTTTTATGTATCTTCAAGTTGACATGAAATTATATAGCTACCACATGGAGAATCCCAGAAAGAACCAGGGTGGGGGTGGATTCCAACTCAGAACTGGTTAGATCATGATGTGAAAAACATGAGGTGGAAGAGCAGGTTTGGGGAAGAAGGCCGGGAGTTTAGATTTGGGAATTATCCCACTCGACAGTTGGTAAAGGGGTGGCAGATGAGTGTGCGGTGACTAAGGGAAGTGATGGAGTCAAGAGGAAGATTGACTCCGGCACGGAAGGGGAAGCGCACCCCGATGAAATGAAATAGAGGAGTGGCCTGAGTAGCGGAGGGCGAGGCAGGAACAGCAGGATAACAGGTGACTTCAGGGGACGGCAGTTTTGAGGGGGAAGGCTGGCTATGGTAGGTGCAAGGCTAGACATGGGCGTGCCTCACAGGAAGAGTACTGAATATAGATTGATAGGGAGATGAGGTTGGAGTGGGCTGAGGAGGGAGGCTATCAACGCGTGGAGAAAGTTGGTACACAGGAGTGTCTGGTCTTGTCTGGTCAAGGAAAGAAGCTTTGAGTATTAGGCCAGGGTCCCGGTTGAGGTCTTTTCGCTTCATGTTCTCATCCCACTGAGACATCATGTTAGGCGTCGTCGAGGGGCAGGGAAAGGCGGAAGGCTCTCTCCACGATGGATTGACAGACTCCGTGGCTGCCGCAACAGGCTCAACATGAAATACCTGTGAACGTGGTGCAAGACCAAGCAGTGGTTCATTCTGTCATCCACAGGCTTGCTCAGCCTCTTGGGATGGCTGGTACGGCTTCTCTTTGTTGAGACGTGTGATGGCAGCTGATCCTGATGATTGTGTGGGCCTTCTGTGGCCCCTGGCTGGAGGTTCCCCAGCTCTGCCTTAAACCTAGAGCCACTCCACTGACATCTTTTACATTTGGAGAAGGATTTATTTAAATTGCAGAAGATTTTATTTCAAAGCAGGTTTTGAAAACCCAAAGCTTGGACATCTGGCAGCCTCGGGAACACACCTAAAGTAGACCGATGCCAAACCCAAGTCCCAGTCCATTGGCACCAAGTCCATGTGGACTCATGACAACTCTATAGGCCAAGGGTGGGACTGTCCTGTGGGCTCTCCAAGGCTGTAATCTCCACAGAAGCAGACTGCCACACCTTCACACTTACGGAGTTGCTGCCACTTTCCACAGTGAACCTTTTGGTCGATGGCTGAGCGCTTTACCTCCGCGCCACCAGGGCGGACACTGAGCTGTAACTGCACACCATACAGGCCCGCCACCTTTGTCTTTGTACGGTCCCCCAAGACTGTAGCTTCGGGGAACTGACTCTTAGGCATCACTTCAGACGGGCGCTTCTTAGCTCCTGGGAGTTCTTAGCTCAGGGATTTCTTGATTTCCTGAGGCCAGGGCAGCCCTTCATGGTATTCTTCTGGTCGAATAAAATTGTGAAACTCTTCCATTGGGGGTTTAAACTCATTTGCTTTTATCCTATTTCTGGTAGAAAAGGATCAGGTTCCCTTGCCATCTCCCACAAAGTGTTCTTTACGTAGTTTGAGGCAGTTTATTAAAACTTCCTCCAGTCTTTTATTCATCAAGCTAAAATAAAACAAACCTCAATTAGTATCTTGAATATCAAACCCATCATTTATCGCTCTGTCCTCAAACAGCAGTAGGTTTTGCGTTTTTACTGGTTTTCAAGTCTAATTTTCTTGCCTCTCTTTTTTCTTTGCTTTGGGCAGAGTGGGGAAACTGACCTCTTCTTTCCGAGTCAGCGCAAACTTAAGAATGTGGTGGTTTGGGTGAGGGAGTAGAGCTGAGCGGTGCGGTTTGCTATTCTTAGCAGCGTTTTATTATCTTCTCGGACTGAGCCTTCACCCGGCTGACTATTAATGGGTGCCCGAGAGCCTCCATCTGGGTTCCCCTTGGAAACTGCTTTATGAGAAGGACTTTCTGGGAGAGCCATTTCTATAGTGACTAAAAACTCCCACACTCCCCTTTTTTCTCCCAAAATCAACTCCGTGTGGAAGAGTCCGTAGTGAGTTCCTGAAAGGAAAGGGCCTTGCCTATATCATATTCTTTCCTCAAATGCCTTGCATGTTGTCTTATACAGAATAAGTCACGCAGGGAAATCAAATGTGCGGCTATCAAGTTCATTCTGACTCAGGGTGAGGGGCACGTGTGTAACAGGTTCAAGCGCTGGCTGCTCCCTGGGAATGTTTGGGCTTTAATCTCTTTATGGAAGCAGGCTGCCAGGACTTTCTTCCACGGCACCACCGAGTGGGTTCCAGCTTCCAGCCTCGGGTTACTTATAGTCACGCACCACCCGGAGCAGATGTACCATCAATGTCTGTTAAATGTATGGATGCATTTCGAGTGCTGTACCACTGAACATCTCTGCATATGCATAACATTTCGCTTCTCCCATCTAACCCTTCTTATAAACCAGCCTCGTTTATCTCAAAATAATTCCACTTGCATCTCAAAGCAGTTTTATAGTTGGAACAACTTAGGCAGGAAGCTTTCTGAGTTCCCCAGTTGGTCCTGGAATTGAGTTTGACTGCCAAATTAAAGTGGAGTGGGTTTGGGTCTTTATTTGGAAAATAAAGTGCATTTGAGAAGAAGTGAGGTTTCCCGTGGTCGGTTGGGGTGGGGCTGATGTTTTGCTTTTGCTTTTAGCTAGGTAAGTCTGAATTCTTTATGAGTGTGAAGCACAGCACTAAGACACAAGCCTGGGAACTCCTGCATGTTCAGAGCCCTAGGTGTTGCTTACCTAAGCACTCAACTTGAGTCTGTAAACGGTGAAAGAGGACGCACATTTGCACAGGCAGAGAGGCGTGCAAACTGAAAGCGCCTGCTTTGGAAAATGGTTTCAGGGAGTGTGGTAGCATCCAGAACCTTGTGGCTGTGCCATTTGCAGCTGGAGCTGGCAGTAGATTCCTCTTGCCATCCAAGAGACTGGTGGTTCGATAGGGAAACCTACGTCTGTAGCATAGTGTTTGTGGATAAGGGACTCCATTCATCGCCCCCTTTCTTTTTTTTAATCATTCTATTAGGGGCTCATACAACTCTTATCACAATCCATACATGCACCAATTGTGTAAAGCACATTTGTACAATCATTGGCCTCATCATTCTCAAAACATGTGCTCTCCACTTAAGCCCCTGGCATCAACTTCTCATTTTTCCCCTCCCTCCCTGCTGCCCCCTACCTTGTGAACCCTTGATAATTTATAAATTATTACTTTGTCATATCTTGCCCTATCTAATGTCTCCCTTCACCCGCTTTTCTGTTGTCCGTCCCCCAAGGAGGAGGTCACATGTAGATCCTTGTAATTGGTTCCCCCTTTCCAACCGGTTCCCCCTTTCCAACCCACCCTCCCTCTATGTTCCCAGTATCGCCACTCACACCACTGGTCCTGGAGGGATCATCTGCCCTGGATTCCCTGTGTTTCCAGATCCTCTCTGTGCTTCTGTCCACGAGTCGGTACTACCGGATTTGTTTCAGGATGCCTCATGGGGGCTCCTCGGTCTCTTGGGGTGGATTTCTCACCGGTGACCCACAGGGCTCTCATTTGGTGGCACTTTCCTGTGCCTCAACTGCTGGGTCCCCACCGAGCAACAGGGCAAGCAGAAATGCCCGGCCACATTCTAGATGCCCCTGGGATGGGAGGCTCCCTGGTGGCACAGTGGTTGAGCACGCGACTGTGATCCTTAAGGTCTGCAGTTCAAAAGCCCCAGCTGCTCCGTGGGAGAAGGATGGGGCCTGTCCGCTCCTGGAAAGAGTTTGTCTCAGATACCCACAGGCCAGTTCTGCCCTGTCGCTGTGAGTGGGCCTGGATTCCGTGGCAGTGCGCATGAGCATCCTGGGGTGGGGGGTGGGGGTGGAGGGGGTGGCACCAGTCCAAAGGAGCTCTACTTGTTGTTACATTGTATGTCTGACCCCACCACTGCCGCCTAGTCCCTGCTGTCTCGTGGGGAACCTATAGGACAGAGCTGAATGGCTCCTTGGGGTTTCTGAGACTGCACATCTTCATGAGTGTGGACAGCCTCATCTCCCTTCCTCAGGGTGGCTGGTTAGTTAGACCCGCAGCCTTTCAGCTGCCAGCCTGAGCCACCAGGCTCCTGGGTCTAAACAGCACCTGGAAGGACTCAGCTAAATATACGATAAGTTGCAGTTTTTTTTTAAAAAAAAAAAAGCCTGGCAGCATTATTTATTTGAACAGTTTTATTGTCATATAATCCACATGTCATTCAATTCAAGAATTCAGTCATATTAAGAAGAATTGTACGATCACCACCACAGTCTGTTTTAGAGCATTTTCTTCTTTTTTGTGCTTATTGTTATTAGCCCCTGATCCTCCCCCCCCCCCCACCTCGCCTGCTGTATCCATAAGAAATCATTTATTCAGTTACTGTCTCCCTAGATTTACCTATCCTGGATTGTTTTTTACATAAATGCATCCAAACACTCCACAGCCTTCCTGGCCAGGGACAAATCACCCCCGGTTGCGTGGCGGTTCGAGTCTATGTTTTCTCTGTGGCCGAAATGACTCACCACGTTTATGGCAGGATAAACTTCGATGGGTACGAAGAGTTCCTTTATTATCAACCAAGAATATGAAGTCTGTTATTTATACAAGTGGAGGCTTCTGCTCGCTGATGGAAAAAGGGGGATGAAGCTTGTGGCTGATGGAGACACGATTTCCAGGGTGTCTTGCAGGCAGCTGCCCTTCTTTTGTGGATAGGCTTTCCTCCCTGTGGGTGCCAGCGACACCTGATACCACCGTTTCATGTTTTGTTTTCAGGATCAGTTCAGCGATATGAGAATCAGCATAAACCAGACGCCTGGGAACAGCCTCGACTTTGGGTTTACGGTAAAATGGGACTTGTCCGGGATCTTCGTAGCATCTGTTGAAGCAGGTAACTCTTTAGCTTGGCTCTGCTGAAGTCTCTTCTCCCTTGCTGTTATTGTCTTGAGGTGTGTGTGAACCAAGCCCCCTGAGCAGGGGGTGATTTTCGACCGGAGGAGTGCGTGTGCATAAGGTGAGGAGATGAAGAACTTCTTATTGAGAGGGTGACTGGTGGCACAGCCGGCCATTCCCCTCACCACATCCACGTTAATTTCCTAGGCTTCCTTTGCTGGCATTTCGAAGGGTTGTCAAAGTGTTCGAGGCTTCATCTTTGGGAATGGGGACAGATGCAAGTCGTGCTTCGCACTGAGCTCCGGAAGGAAAGTTCCACGTTCAGCCCTGCGTTGGGGAGTGTATATGTGCTCTTGTTGTTCGTGAGCCTTCTCACCCAAACATTGAGCCTTTTTGAAGAATTTTTGAAGAGATGTTTTTGAGCCTTCGAATTGGTCCATTGCTGAAGGTGTTTTCAGGATGCTTTGGGATTTTTGCTAAAGGATTATTCCTCGCACGTCCAAGGTGAATGCGAGTCAAGCTGGAGAACTCTTGGCAAATCTGACCACAGGCCTGCAGTGAGAAGGACAGCTATTGTGTTTGGGGGCGGGGGGGGGGGGATTTCCCGATTTTTATATTTAGGTACATGAATTTTCATGCTCACAGTGATTAATGATCCCTTTAAATTTCAAAGTGGATTTAATGAGACGGTGGTATTTTGTGAGAGCAGCAGTTTTGAGCAGTTTTAAGAGCACTGGCTTTCTTTTGCTCCGTTCCAGAGTGATTGTAGATCTGGAAGCTTAATTAAAGCGCTTTATATATCACATGAAAGAGTTTTAAATATATATGTTGATATATTTTTATGTTTAGAGAAACGTAGTGTTTCCTCGTCTCTGGAAGGCCCTCCGTGAACTGGGCTGTGCAGAGGCGTGTCAATGTTAGCTGTGTGTTGTGCACAGAGCAAGTATGGATGAACTTGCTTAGAAATCCAGCGTGCCTCCTCCACTTGCAACTGAGATGTACAAAGCAACGATCTGTTGAAATTCATCTTTCCTTGATGCCAGTGAGCAGGGACCTGGAGCTCATGTTCTAAAGTGGGTTGTTTAATTTGCTTTGCATCCTTTAGGCAGCCCGGCGGAGTTTTCCCAACTGCAGGTAGACGATGAAATTATTTCTGTTAACAACACCAAGTTTTCATATAAGGACACACAAGAGTGGGAGGAAGCTATGGCTCATGCACAGGAGACTGGACACCTGGTCTTGGACGTCAGGCGCCACGGGAAGTCTGGTGAGTAGGTTTTACCAATGTCTCTGTTGACTTGGGGACTGGTCTTGTGGCACATGGTTATAACATCTTGCTTCAATAACCTTTGTTGTTGTTCATTTGACTTAATTTTGGTCAGTGTGATGTTTTGTGGTTATGTTATGGCTAATCTTAAATGACTCCTTGAATAGCCTGTCAGATAGGCTTGCTTCGGACTAGCACATTCACTGGGTTCTAGATTGTTTACGGGCTGAAGCAGTGCTCTGGCCGGCAAGTGCCAGGACGAGCTGATGACTGCAGTCATTTTATCTGCATTCAGACATTATGTGACACGACTCAGTAGTAAACATTACAGTTTGATCCAACTTTCTCAGCAGCCCCGTAAGAGTAATTGGTGTGAGGGCAGAAGGTGGGGGGTCATATTCCTGCTGCTGATTCTCTATATGAATGCCAATATCGTGCTGACTTTGGTTCTGGGGCTAGATTAACTCTCTCCAGTCCTAGTAAAGGGTGGTCATATCAACGTGTACTATCCAGTCTTGACTTGTTGCTCGGTCCAGTAAGTTTGCTAGTCTTTATTATTAACCTGTTTTAACCCGTGTTGCTGGGAAAGTGGTCTGTTGGCAAAACACCTAGACTCTCCATTTCTTTCACACGCTACCTGATTTGTCTGTCTTGTAGATGTCTGTGTTGTACCTGTGCACTCAGTAACTCTGTTCTTTCCACTTCGACACCTGTGCTTGCTCATTCCCTCCATGCGCCAATCAGACTGGGCCACAGACCACACGTCCCTGCCATTCACACGGCACCCAACCCTCAATCTCACCAGTATGGCTACCAAAATTATAGGTTCACCTGAAACAAAGTGGATTGACACAACTTCTGGAATTTACAACTCCGAGCAATCTTCAAATCTGTCACTCACCACTGACTTCTCCGGAAGCCTCCAGCATTACGTAAGTATATTTTGAGCAGCGGGAGGAGCATCTGTGTAGAGCGAGTAATTGTCGGCATTGTGTATGGGAAAGGCATTTGCTTTCTCTGCAGCATGAACCACTAGGAAGGGCACTTGAGTTTTGACTATAATATACGCTTTTGAAAATCATAAGGCGCTCAAACCAAAACCCAAACCCAAACCTCCAGTTCCCGGAGGTTGACTGTGACCGTGTCTCCTAGTGACTCGGTAGGGCAGGACAGAGTGGAATTGCCCAAGGCTGTCTGTCTCTTTCAGGAAGTAGACTGCCACCCCTTTCTCCCAAGGAACCAGATGGTCGGCTGAACAACTGACCTTTGAGCTAGCAGTCAACTACTCCACTACCAAGTCCCCTTTGTAAAGTGTGACTCATTCAAAATTAGAGCAAAGTTACTGTATATAATCATAAAATCCAAAAGATCCCATAATGTCATTTTGGGGATAGTCTTCACCAATCTCTCATAATTATACCCATTCTCTCATTTTCATTTGTGAATGTGAAGTAGTCCTTGTGTGAAATTATAGGCCATAGCTTTTCTATGTTTGCTTCAGTTTTTACTGGTAAAATACATATAGTAACTCTGCGTCATTTAAAACTTTATGAGGCGTTTCAGTTCCTGTCTTTGTAGGTGAGTCGGATGGTGAGTCTCACAGGTGTGGCTAAGAGATACTCAGTTACGTTCATCGATTAAATAATGATTATACATTGGGTGAATTTTATGGTATGCAAATTACATCTTAGGTTCTATTTAAAAGAGAGGAATAATAATTATCTAAGTATCAAACCAATATTTTTTTCCCTATTCCATTTTACAATAGTGGTTTCTATGTATTATATGAATTGGTCATTGAGATTAATAATTAAATTAACATTTTCCATGAGTTATGACACATTTCTGTTGCTTTTCATATCATCATCCCCATGGCATGCCACTTTTATTTAATAAAGGAGACCCTGCTAGGTTGTATAAGATGGCTTAAATACTACAGGATCCTAGATAATTAATATTTTGATTAATTATAATGGCAAGTCAAGTGAATGAGTGCTTGTTTTACCCATCATCTTTCTTGGAATATTAATGATCAATTAAACCAAAATCATCCCTACCTGCAGCTGGTCATGTATCATTTCACAAATATTGAAGACTAATTAAAAAAATTAATTTCTACTACACATAAAAGGCTATATAATCAATGTGCGAACATCATGGAAAAAAAGCACAAAAGAAAATCTCATCTTGTTGGGAGCTATTTATTTTCGCTAATGGGAAATGCATGATTTTAGCATAAATGCCCAACTGGGGAGAATATTGTTCATCAGTATTTGTCTCTTCCAGAACACCGAATCCAAAGAAATCAATGGAATTCGTGAAGAAAGCAGTACTTTTGAATCAAAAGGTAGGCATCACCACGGCACTCCTATTTCCAATACCAGGCACAGCATAGCATTGGGGTTCAGCTGTTCTAAAAATTAATATCTGTGAGTGAAAGACAAACTGATCCCACTGCAAGGTGAAACGAAAAGGTTAGCACACAGATCAAATTGCAGCCAGGTGGGAGGGCGGGCGCTGCCTTCTAGCGTTGAGAAGCTCTGGCGTGTGCAGCTGCAGCAGCAGGTTTTGACCCACCCGGTTCTGTGTGTCAAAGCCAAGTAACCAAGACCGGTCTTCAGAGGTGGGGTGCTGCCAACGGGCGTCTTCCTTGAAGTTGAAACAATGTGAAGTTCCCTTTAGAGCTGTCATCGGACAAGCTTGGAGGCAGGGAGACTTCAGGGGGACATGCCAGTGGCAGTGATATGTGTTCACACAAGAACCTGCTTGTAACGGAAAAAGCAGGATCTAAGGAAATTTTGTGTCATGGAATTCCCAGGGTTTGTTTTTTTTTCTGTTTGCCAACAAATAGAAATTCCCAGGGTTTTTTTTTTCCTGTTTGCCAACGGTATGCTTTCTCCGTTGGTTGTACAAAATAAGTAAGAGAGGGTCTCCTCCGGCGGGGAACGAGACCCAGGAAAGGTAACCCGACCCTGGCCTTGGGTTTTCCTTCATCAAGTTATGTCACAAGTCACCCGAGTTATGCGTTTCCCTTTTTTATCAACCCCTTCTCCCACCCCCCTTCCTTTCTGGTTGGTAGAAGCAACCATATTTTAATGATTTGAAGTCCTTTAGCGAGGACGTTTTTACAAGGAACATCACACGAGTTTCAGCCATGATGTAAATCTAAGACATCTGGGTGCCAGCAGCAAAGGCAGAGCCAACGGATCAGAACAAAAGAACAGAGTGACTTGGAAGACAGCGATGGAGCTGTAGGCGGGCCTTTCGGTCTGAGGGTCTCGCTCAGAGACAGAGTCTGCAACTTGTGTCAAGTGATGATTGCGTTTTATGAAAAAAGGATAGGAATTATTTACCACAACTCCTGACAGAGCGGTGGGTGGAGTCAGAAACATCTTATCCCCTTTTATCTGATCTAACAGCATTTACTTCAGTTATAGCCATTTAGAAGAACTTGAGGACTAGGGCTAAGTGTTCTACTGAAAAGACAGTTTCGTGCTTATTTTTGGGGGGGTTCCTGTCTCTGGGTATCATTTATTTTGTTACCCTTCGTCCCATTAATTCTCAGTTCCTTCCTCATCAGCATTGTGAAACCCGAGGTTAGTTACAGTGACTCTCTTGTACTAGAAGAAACTTTGGATCAGTTAACTCAAACGGACATATGTTACATTTCTGATTCCCTGAAGCTTTGTGATCTAGCACAAAAGATACATTGTTCTCTCTCACGGAAAAGATGACGCTTCCTGCCCAAATGCCCAAGTAGTGGAAACCTTTGCTCCGGGTACTAATTGAATGTGGTATAGATTACTAAAAATGTGTGCCTATGTTTGCATAGAACTCATCTCTTACCTTCTCTGGCTATCTGTTTTGTCATTAAAAAATAATAATATATTGCTCTGTAGATTGGAAAAAATGTATGGAGCAGCATGTAGTTATCCAGTGGTGAAGCATAAAATGAATGACATGGTATTGATTGCTTATTTTTGTTGTTTTGTTTTTTGTATTTTTTTCAACTAGCATCTGAACCTATTTCTTTGAAAAACTTAAAAAGGCGATCACAATTTTTTGAACAAGGTAAACCACTCAGTTCACAATTCATGCACTTTCCTGGATTGTCGCCACTCTCCACTCTTCCTCACGGCTGCGGTGCTGGGCTCTGAGCCACTTTGGATTGGCTGTCCTTACGGCCACGCAACGTAACCCATTTCCATTCTTTTCCCAGGGCCGCCAGGCTTTTCTTATACTTCATGGGTCTACCTCTGTGGTAATGGGTCTTTTGTGTGTCCTTCGTTTTTTCTGTTTTTGTTTTTCCTTTTTCAACTGGGGTGCTATTGAACACACACTTCTTTCCATTGGTTCACAGTAAGAAAGGAGGACTTTCCTGTAAGCCTGACTTCCTCTTAGGAACTGTGTCTTATGAAACCGGCATAAAATTGGTCCAGATGTAAACATTCTGGCAGAATTTTGCTTGTCAAAAATGCTCAAAATCCCAAGTCAGTAGCAGGTTATTTACTGCTATTGGGTTGAAGGTTTAGAGTGTTGACATGATTGCCCTAGTGGATTTGAAGCAAATGAAAACCCTCAAGGGCCACCATGCACAAGGATGGTTTGCAGGCTTCTGTGTTGGTGTCACTGGGCTGCCTCTCGCGTGCTATGCATGGGGCTTTCTGGGCTTCCACGTGTGCCTACTAGCCTGTCGTCCGTGTGGTTTACGCTCTGTGTTCTGCCCTCAGGAACTTAAAAGTCATAGCTGACATTTGAGGTGCACAGTATGGCTAGAGACCAGTGTGCCATTGCAGTCTGAAACTGTACTATGTCTTACTTTTAAGATGATTTCAACAGTTTGCAAGCTTGCCTTGTACTCTGACATTTCCTGGATTTGAGTGTTTTGTGTTAATCACTGAGGGTTTTGCTCTGGTGCATTCGGGGGTCTGATTTTATGATCGGTATTTTTTACTGTAAATATCAATAGCGTTCCGGCTATGCATGCACCAGGCCGATGTGTGTCAGTGTCCTGAGTGTTTTCTTTTTCAACGCTTGCTTTTCTGTGATAATTTAATGGAAGCAATGGGATATTCCTGACTCAAATTTGCTAACATACGACAAGCCCTTTCTTTCGCTATTTCTAATTTGCACTCCCTTTTCTATCACAGGCTGTTTTAGGGACAACTCTGTTCCTACGTTTCAAAGCCATTTTCTTAAAAACACTATGGTGCGCGTGAATTATTTATTTGATGACAGCTGATGTTTCAGGAAAAATGTACTGTGTGACAGTGCGTTCTCTGACATGCGTCTCCTTTTTGGGTGGTCACCATACGCCGTACAGGCAACCACAAGGATGTGGGCCCCCTAAGGATTAACAAAAAAAAACAAACTGTGCCTGTACATTTACATGTGGAGTTTGACCATTTGTGTCTCAGATAGGAGCGGGTAAGAACAGTTCCTGGACCCTGTTTGCTGCAGTGACGTAATGATGAAAGGAGTTTAGCAGCAAGAAGCCTGAAAAAACGCAACTTGCACCTGTCACTTTGTAACTGAGTAGTGGCAAGCAAAAAGACAAGTTGACCTTGAGATTTGTAACATTTAAAATCCCCCCCCCCCCAGTAAGCTAGTCTCTGAGGCATTAGCAATTTTATGAGTCCAAGGACGCTGAAAGTCTTCAGAAAGAGGTCATGGCTCCAAGTTAGTAGCTAGATGTAGTTTACAAAAAGTAAAGTTGTAGGTAGCAGGGGCGCAGCTTTGTAGCTGGCCGTTACCCCGGGTTTATCGACTCTTTACCGGTTGTAAGTTGGAAAGAAGAGTAGCAAACATGAAATGCAGCAGCAAGAATTCATTGCTGCTCAAAAAAAATTGCCATGTAATAAGCTGATGCAGAGCCAGCTAGTCATCAAACTTTCGGATAGGGACTCTTTTACTGAGATTTTGAGCCTTACGCTGTTTTCTGTTTCTTCCTCCTTGCCTGCCTGCTTCAATACAGGAAGTGCCGATTCCGTGGTTCCTGATGTAAGTAGTAATCACTTATTTGGGACAGGCGAAAAGAACTTGAGAGAAGTGCCTTTCTCTAGAGACAGTCATAGATTATAGTTCTTTCAGATCTCCTGGGAGTTAGTCAAATAGTAGCACTTCCAAGTCGAAAAGACTACAATTGAAATATCATGTAACTTTCCCTCTTTAAAGCAGTGGTTCTCAGCCTTCCTAATGCTGCAACTCTTTAATCCAGTTCCTCGTGTTATGGTGACCCCCCCAACCATAAACTTGCTGTAATTTTACTACTGTTATGAATCGTAATGTAAATATCTATATGCAGGGTGTATTAGGTGACCCCTGGGAAAGGGTGGTTCGACCCCACAGGGTTGCGGCCCACAGGTTGAGAACTGCGGCTTTACAGGAAGACATGGGACTGGGCAGTGTTTTGTTCTGTGTGACCTCGGGTCACCCCTATGAGTTGGAAGAGACTCGATGGCACCTAACACCGTCAACAACAAAAACAATACTCTGCAAACCACGTGTAGCATATGATCATTTCAGGACATGGACTGTATGTTTGGTTGCCTCCCCCCATTGCCTGAAGAGAAGAAGAAATGAATGGTTCCCAGCTGGCTGCCATTAAGAAACTGTATTGATGACAGATCCAGCAGATGGGTCCTGAACGAGAGGAGGAAAAGCAGAGAACAGAACTTAATTAAAATTCAGTGGAAGCGAGACTTATTGGATCCATTGAGGCCTTAATTCTGATGCCTGGAATAATCTTTAAAACTCTGAACCTATACTGTCAAATTAATTATCATTATTAAAATGGATTATTATCAGACTATAGTTATTGTTCAAAGTTAACATTGAATTAAGGAATGGTTTAACTTAATTGATAAAGAATGTGTGCATCGAGTGGTCTGTCCTTATAAAGAATTATCTATAGACAGGCCACTGTTTCTGCAGGTTCCACCTCTGTGGATTTAACCAGCTACTCTTTGAAAATATTCAAGGGAAATATAGAAAGCAATTGCAAGGTCAGACTAACCCATCCCTCAAAGGCTCACAGGACAGCCATATGATGAGTTCAAATGGAAAACAGCTCAATGAGAGCGCAGAGGAGAGCCTGAAATAAATAAGTGAATTGAATGTTGATGACACTACGGGCAGAAATAAAGGAAGAGGGTGACCCAGGGTGGCGGCTGGAACCCCTGACCTTGAACTGTCCATGGGGAGACTCTGAATGGCTGTATGTGTGGTTGGCTATAGTTCCAACTAAAGTTTTAAAATACAACATTTTTTAATACCCTATGTATGCAAACGTGGTCCAGTGGACGGTTTAATGATGCGCACTCTCCCTCTGTGTCCAACACGCCCTCTCCTGTAACCCATTAGCTTCCAGTTCCCACCATCAGTGCCCCGAGCCGATGGGCGTGGGATCAAGAAGAGGAGCGGAAGCGACAGGAGCGGTGGCAGAAGGAGCAGGACCGGCTTCTGCAGGTGAAGTGGGACGCTGTGGGCGGATGGACGGGAGCTGGGCCTTCTTTCATTTTCTCACTTGGACCTGTCAACCAGCAGTGAGAGCCTAATTAAAACATGCGTGTAAACAGCCATATCCAAACTAGTGACTCACAGATCTTCTGTGGTACGCTGTGCATGAAACAAGGACCGCGTTTTTAAGACTCACAGGTATCCCATCTCCCTCAAGACCCTCATCCACACGGACCCGCTGTCGAGCATCTGAGGGACGGTGCTTGGTGGGCTATCTTATGAGTGAGGTTTTGTAACGATGTGCTGGATTTGTCGCAGATGGACAGACAGTCCCCCTCACAGGTAACTTGAGGTTTGAAAGAACCATAATGAGAGTCAAGGTTTACTTGGGTCTGGCTTTTCCAACTTCAGTGGTAATTTCAGTTGTTGTTTTTTTATTTTTTGAATTCAATATTTTTGGAGCTTTCCAAATTCCAAATGTAGTATATCTTTTTAGTTCAGTGAAAACTATTCGTCTTGAGGGACAAAGATCTGCTGATCGTGGGGTTAACAGAAAATGACCTGACTGTCTCCCAAGCCTCACCTGTAGGCTTACCAGTACCAATTGCCAGTGAGCCGATTCCCACTGAAGTGGTCAGAGTAGAAGTCAGGTATCAGGCTGGAAGAACTAGCACTGGGTCATGTTTTCCTTCCAAAGTGGATTCAGTCTTCCGATCTCTCAGTTAGTACATTAGTGCTTCAACGCTCTGCACCATGCTGGGCAGCCATGTGGTCAAGTGTGGAGCTGCTGGCTGCATGCATGCCAGGCTCTCAGTGCGAAACCCCCGGCCACTCTGCGGGAGAAAGACGGGGTTTGCAGTCTGGGAAATCCACAGGGGCAGTTCTACCCTGTCCTCTGGCGTCACTATGAGCCGGACTTGGCTTGATAGCAGCGAGTCAGAGTCTGTACCACACAGGGACTCTGTTATGCACACCTTGTGGTAGGAAGAGATACTTGCTAACATCATTAATCCATTCATCAATGTGATATCTTTCCCTACAGGAAAAATATCAACGCGAACAGGAGAAACTGAGAGAAGAGTGGCAGAGGGCCAAGCAAGAGGCCGAGAGGGAGAATTCCAAGTACTTGAATGAGGTAGGGATGGAGGCGTGCCTTTTGGGTTCCCTCACAGTCCCCACCTGGCTGGTGAAAGTACCTGAGAATGGCAGCTGGTACATTGACGTGGCTTTGGCCACACGCTCATCTGCTGTGGGTCACTGGAAAAGACAGTAAGCTCTGATTGGTTAGACTTTTGCTATCATGTTTTGCCTTTTCTCCTAGTTTCTCGGAGACATCATTAAGTAATCATCCCAACAGAACCAAAGAAGCCCTCTCTTCTCAGTTCCATCTCAGTCACTCCAGGGAAGCTGTTTTCAGTGGCAACACCGCTTGTCGTTTCAGGAGGACTTTAGGGTGAAGATCGATTAGGTGCCAGCTAAAAAACCGTGAATGTAGAATGGCAGCGACAAACGGCTCTCCCCTGACCTTCTTTTCTCACTGTCTTATAGGAATTGATGGTCCTCAGTTCCAGCAACATTTCTCTGACCCGACGGGAGCCCAGCACTGCCACCTGGGAAGCCACCTGGGGCAAAGAGTCCAAGTCTTCCGACAGGGAAGGAACCCGAGCAGGGGAGGAAGAGAGGAGCCTGCAGCCAGAAGAAGGGGTGAACGAGGACCAAAGGAAGGAGCTGCAGGAACAGTTCCTCCCGGAGAATGAGTGGAAGCTGAGGGAGGAGCAGGAGAAGGAGTGGGAGAGGCTTCAAGCCCAGGCCGAGGCCGAGGCGCAAAGGAGGCGTCAGGCTGAGCTGATGGAAGCACAGGAGAGGCGTCAGGCTGAGATGGAAGCACAGCAGAGGCGTCAGGCTGAGATGGAAGCACAGCAGAGGCGTCAGGCTGAGATGGAAGAACAACAGAGGCGTCAGGCTGAGGCTGAGGAGCAGAAGAGGCAACAGGCTAGAGAGCAGAAGCGCCAGGCAGAAGAACAGATGCGCCAAGCAGAAAGAGAGAGGGAGACTTCAGTGAAAATATACCAGTACAGAAGGTCTGTCCTCATTGCCAAGGGCTTGCATGATTGTAATGGGCTTGGCTTAACCATATCCCCTCTGCATAGCAGGGCACCTCCCTGACCTCTCTGCTACCTCCCCCAGGTGCTCTAGTCTACGTCAATGAGCCCACTGGGTCCGAGGGGCCCTTTAAATCGCTCATCTGATCATGTCCTTTTACTCTCCCCCTCAAAGCTCGCCAAAGGGCTTACCAACCGAAATCCTGGCCGGGGTGTAGAATCGGAGTTGACAAATTTGGATACAGGAGAACCATCCTATCCCTCACGAAAACCTAAAGCAGTGGTTCTCAACCTTCCTCATGCTGCGACCCTTTGATGCAGTTCTTCATGGGGTGGGGACCCCCAACCATAGCATCATTTGCGTTACTACTTCCTAACTGTCATTTTGCTACTGCTATGAGTCGGGGGACCCCTGTGAAAGGGTCGTTTGACCCCCAGGTTGAGAACTGCTGACCGAAACGATGCTTGAGAGCCATAAATGTGTTTCTACAAACAAATGAAATCACCATTATTTGAATAAGACTGCTTAAAGTTTTTCCATTTTTCTTCAGAGCTACAAGTAAAGAAAAGGCCAGGTGTGTCAACCCCCGGTCTGGAAGGCTGTCACACTCTCTTGTCTGCCTAGCTTCCACCCTGACTCACACACTTCCAGCCACACAGGCATCCTCTTTGTTCCTTGAAAAGACCCTTCCTCTGTTGCTCCTAGACATTTGCACTTGTTGGTCCCTCTTCCCTCCCCCACACATCTGCGGGCCCTCTGACTCAGACATAGAAGAATACATGCCTCTTCCTCACTCCTCTCTCCCTGACCTGTTGTATGGTGGGGATTTATTCGCTTGCTGTCAGTCCACATGCCCCAGTAAAGTGTAATACTATGAAGGCATTGACGTTAGGTCATGCACTAGGGGCACAGAGCAGTCACTTAGGGCACACTTGAAGAGTGAATGAGTGAGTGGGCGGGTGAGTGAATAGATGGCAGATAGATAAGAGCAGATCTTATGTTCTGTAATGATTGATGGAAATGCCTCTGTTGATATCATTTTTGAATGAAACTCACAGAGATTGCTTAGAAAACCTTTATTTTGGTATTTAATAGAAGGCCCCCTTTTTATTAGATAGTCCTATAGACATATAATTCACATCATACACTTCAGGAGTTCAGTCATATTAAAAAGCATTGTGCCCAAAGGCAGCTCAACGACAGTGCCTCTGCTCCATCTCCTAGGCCTCTTGACTCCTACGATATGCCAGCGCGAGAAGGAGACGCCTCAGGACTGCTTCCCGATGACAGGTGTGTAGAACCTTTCAGGATGGCTAGCACGGTTGGGCCAGGGCATGGGAAAGGAAGTGTTTTCCCTTTGTCAGTATGAAAAAGATGCTCTCACCGTGACACACTTAACATATGATGTTTTGTGGTTTTTATCAATGCCAAGGGCGTAGCAGTGGCTTCACATGAGTCTTGGAAGACTTCTCTGAGTAGGAAGCTCCAGTGCAGGGTAGAACTGCGGGGGTGGGTTTCGGAAACTGTTGTTGTTTACAGCAGTAGAATGCCTCTTCTTTCTACCACAGAGCAGACTGGTGGTTTCGAACTGCTGATCTTCAGGTTAGCAGCCCAACTTGCACACACTACACCAGGGCTCCATAAAGAACCCCGAAAGAGATGAAATTACCTCTAGGCAGCCAGGATTCTAGCATGTTCTACAGGCTGTAAGGAGTATTGCTATATAGCTGGTCGTAACAACATTCTCTTCTGTGAAAACTGAAGTGATGACCATCGATGAATTCTGTCTCTCCAGGTCTGACACTTTGTCACTGTGTATTCCATGTGGTTTTGCATTATTATATAGTATTGGTATTGTATACATGTATATGCATGTGTATGCATACATATACTGTCTGTCGCATGCTGCTTTGCATTTTTATTGGTTGGACTCTTATTTTTGGAAGTCAGTGTGTATAGGTGGAAGACATCAACATATCTTGATTCGTCCTATTACTCAGGTGCTTTCAGAAGCTGATCAGGGCAGTAAACTCTAGCACCCTTTTGGACCACCTGAGCAGCATTCCGGAGGTTGTTTCAGACTAGTTAGTGGGATCCTAGGTGCCATCGCGGATTATGTGCTGGGCTGCTCACATCAAAGTAAGCGGTTCAAAACCACCAGCTGCTCCACAGGAGCAAGATGAGGCTTTTCAAGAGTTACTGTCTTGGAAACCCACAGGAGCAGTTTGACACTGTCCTATGAGTTAGAATGACCCTGAAAGGGTGTGAGAATGGGACCCTAATGCTTGAGAAGCCGGCAGCGCCACCTTTTGACAGCATAAGGAAATAGAGCAAGTTGGTATCAGGGATTCTAAAGGCAATTGAGTCACACAGGCAGGGATAAGACTGAGAACACAAAGAGAGTCAAAGAAACTTGTAAAAAAATTAAAAGCAAAAAAGATCAACTTAGTCTTGGTGCTAATGGGGGAAGTACCTTCACATGTTTGTATTTATTCCTATCTTCTAATTTTTCTCTGCTTAGGTACTTAGTTGTCAGGTACTTCGTGCAACATGAAAAATTACTTGAGTTCAAGAAGCAAGAACATGGTGATGACAGCAATTGTAGTTTTGCTTGATCTAATTTAACTGTGGATTGTAATAATATCTGCAAGAGCTCTTAATAAAATGTTTTTAAAAATACAGCTCTCACAACAGAGAAGGGGGTGAAGGGAGACACTGGATAGGGAAAGATATGACAAAATAACAATCTATAAATTATCAAGGGCTTGTGTGGGAGAGGGGAGGGGGGAAAAAAGAGGACCTGATGCAAAGGGCTTAAGTGGAGAGCAAATGCTTTGAAAATGATTAGGGCAAAGAATGTACAGATGTGCTTTATACAGTTGATGTATGTATATGTATGGGTTGTGATAAGAGTTGTATGAGCCCCTAATAAAATGTTTTTTAAAAAAGAAATATGCCAAAGAATAAAATAATAATATACATAAAAATAAATAAATAAAACTTGAAGGTCCTGATGCAGAAATACAGCTCTCATCAGATATAGAAAATAATTCAAATGCTCTAATTAGCAAACTCTTTGCTATTTTCCCTCATAAATGTGAAAAGGATATATATATATATACTCTTAATGTAAAGAATATTCAAACATTCTGTGTTTTAGGAATAAATCCAGATCCACCACTGAACTGGATGGTTACCCAACAAACAAAAATGGTAAGTTTGGGTTTTCTTTGTTTTTTTTCCCCATATGTCTGTACTGTGTTGCCTATTCATGCCATCTCCTGCTGTGATCAGCGTTTTTAAGGTCAAGACCTTTCAGATTCATTAAGACCACACAGTTGAAATACTGAGTATTTTTAGCAGTTGGATTAAAAACAAAACAGCCAGTTATTCACTTTGTGCTTATTTTCTTTGGCCTTAGAATGTAGAGCATGTGAGGAACTGAAAATGATTCTTTTATAACTAATGAAATATGTGGAAATCTTGCAAAATGATGCCGGGACAGCATTGTGGAGTCGATCTCATCTTGTAGCCAGAGAGATTAGATGGGGGGTGTGGGCGGGGGGAGACTGTGGAATATAGAGAACTTAAAAATTGCATGGATTTGAAACCGTGCCTTGAATCACCAAAATGTCAGAAAAATCCGACATGCTGATGATTTCTTTAGCCAGGCCAAAATCACTTGGCACTTGAACGGGTTTGTGTGAAGCAACTGAAATGAGCGCCGAGGCGGCGGCCGTGAGAATTGGTTCAGGTCGGGCATGTGTGTGTGCTTCTCAGTGCTGGGCAGGCCCACCAGCGAAGGGAGCTCCAGGTGGGGCTGAGATGGCCCGGGTGGATTGACCCAGCTCAGTGGGCAGGCATTTCCACCCCGGCCAGTCACTGCCATGTCAGAAGTGATAGCTCGTTCTGTTATCAAAGTGAAACAAAAACCTCAACTTTTGCTTTGATATCTCAAACTTTTTGCAGTGGACCAGAATTTCTTTTTGCATTTTAAAAGGCTTTCTTTTAGTGGACTCGTGTGTCAGTAGGTCTGGTGGCAGCTGGTTTGTAACCACTGGTTACCAGAGCCTGTCGATCCCAACCCATCGTGACCCTGGGTGACACAGTAGAAATGCCCCACAGGGGTTCTCAGGCTCTGGTCTCGACAGGCAGACGGGCCACATCTTCCTCTCCTGTCGCATGGCTGGTGGGGTCAAGATACAGCCGAGCCTTGGACGAGTGCATCAGCAGAGCTTATAGGTTCTGGCGAAAGCTGTTACCTGGATAATTTCTCTTAGGCCTCGTGGTTAGGTGCTAACCCGGTTCTCTGAACACTTAGAACCTCCAATAAGTGGGATCTAGTGGCCCGTGTATTTTGTTACTCTTCCCTTTCCAAGCCCTCGAATTGACGAGCCAGGTGTGTACACACATCCAAACACACGTGTGGGAAACCCGGGGGTGGCCTGGCCCATGGCTCTCTGGGCGATAAACTAGGGCAGCCACTCACTCGAAATGGGGAGGAACGAGAATGGCAGGTCATCGGGAGATTGAGAGAAAAGAAGTGTGTAGCCGCCTCGTGGCATTTCCCTCTTCAAACTAAGGGTGGGCATGACACTGCAACCTTCTAGATGTTTTATCCAAGCCAGAAATCCATCAGTGAATCGCGACATGACTTTCAGGAGAAACATTAACTTGCCTCGCTGCATTTGAGATACCAGTTCTCAGTGCTCCGCTGTTCAGGAGCTGTCGTGTTAGATGACTTGGATGTTGGTTTCAGGTCAAAGAAGCCGTTTCAGCAGCTTGAGTAAGTGTCCACGCCTACCGTCTGGTCAAGCTTCATGCTGAGATTATGTCTTGAGTTCTTGAATCCCGTTCTCTGGACACACATGCACTCAGGTGTCCTCTCTCCCCAAAGGGAGGAAGAGGAACAGTCCCTGATCCCAGGTAGAGCTGCCCCAGAAAGCATTTGCAGGCATGGACTAGATAGGGCTAATTTAGGAAGCACGGGAAGAGTAGAAGAAACATGATTTCCAGACCAGCATTTGCAAACCCATTACCGCAGCCACACCAGCCCTCCGTAGTTCCTTGCGTGTGTTCTGTGTGACCTGCTGGGACTGGCACTGGCGTTTCCCAAAGCCAGAGGCTTGGAATTATGCAAACCTAACATTCACAGCATCATATTTTGGGCAGTGGCAACTTTGGAGATGTATCCATTAGCACTTTTTTGCTTGCTGGTTTGACGTGCAGATCCTAACACGTTTTATGTCTTGGGAATTTAGGAAGCAGTAAGTATTTGGACCGAACTTGGAGCCCCAGCCCTTCACAGAGGAGCTCCAAGAAGGAGCAGGGCCCCTCCGAAGCCGAGCTAGAGAGACAACAGATCCTTCAAGAGATGCGGAAGAGAACGTCCCTACACAATGACAACAGCTGGATCCGCCAGCGCAGCTCCAGTGTGAATAAAGAGCCCATCAGTCTGCCGGGAGTGCTGAGAAGGTACTGTGGCAACTGGTGTATCATGTCCTCTCTTTGCTAGGAGACACCAGTCTCTAGGCACCCTGAGTCTTTGGGCAGAAGAGATGTCATGATCATTTCTCCTGTCTGCCTGCTGCCTACCTACGTTTTCATGGGGAAAAGGGAAGTAGAGAACTGGTTCTGAACATTAATTCTGCTCCAGACTCAGGCCACTTGGCTTGATTTGTCGGAATCCCCCCCACTTGATCTGGGGAACATGCTTTGAGACAGGGAGAGGTTTACAGCTTTTCCAACTTGGGGAAACTGTAGGTCAAGCCAGAAGGCACTTGGCCAAAAACACACAGCTGTGAAGTCACAGTGCTGGAGGTGACACTCTGAAGGGGAGGTCAGACTCTTAAGTATATTACGCTGATCTGGGCATTTTCTTGGCTCCTAAACATGAATGAGATAATGAACTTCTGCTGGTTGTTGGGAAAGTGGCCCAGTGTCTCCCTTCACCCACTTTTCTGTTGTCCGTCCCCCAGAGAGGGGGTTTTATGTAGATCATTGTGATCAGTTCCCCCCTTTTCTTCCACCTTCCCCTTACTCTCCTGGCATTGCTACTCTCACTATTGGTCCTGGGGGGTTTATCTGTCTTGGATTCCCTGTGTTTCCAGCTCTGATCTGTACTAGTGTACCTCCTCTGGTCTAGCCAGATTTGTAAGGTAGAATTGTATCCCTTATTTTTAAGAATGTTAAATATAAGAATGCATTTAAGCACTTATTATATTTGTATTCGATAGTTATACTTGCTATGTAAATTTGTAAACATACAAATAGGTGCTTCCACATGTGATGCAGGGGGTTGTCCAGTGGATGCGGAGATCACGGGGGTGAATTTCGAGGGTGTGTCAGTCTGGGTGGACTGGTGAAACAAATTCAGAGATACTCATAGGCATACAAAAGAGGGTTTTATACAAGAACAATTGAATATTAAGAAAACATCCCAGCCTAGTCCAAATCAAGTCCATAAGTTTGATAGTAGCCCGTATGTTTGATCCCAATCTATAAAGCCCTCTTCAGACTCATGAAACTTATGCAATGATGCCAAATGCAGGACGATCACAGGCCAGTGGTGGAAAGTCTTGTGGGTCCAGCGGCAGTGGAAGCATCTCAGCACTGGCAGGGTCTCCACGTGGCTCCTCCAGCTCCAGGACTCTAGTGTAGCTCCACGTGTTTGCTGCAGTGTCTCCCAGGGAGGGAGCCTGGGTGAACTTGTGCCCCACCTCCCGAAAGCTATCAGTCTCCTTAGCGCCTCCAGATGAGGTCATCAAGCTGCGACCTGATCGACAGGCTAAACTCCACGCCTTCCCTCTTAAGTCTCAAGTTGACCACAGATGGTGTGACTACCACATCTGGGAATCAGGGCAGCTGAGGTACAATATGTGTGAGGGGTTGGGGTTTCTATTTGAAGGCTTCAAAAAGTTAATGGAAAAATTGTGTAAAGGATGATGAAATTTTCTCACAAGCTTTTGGAAGCCACCTTGTAATCGCTTTCTAAGATATCTCCTTATATTTTTACCTTTTCCTTTTGCGCATTTGATACATTACTATTAGAATTTGTAAAAGGTAACAGACTTATTTAAAAACCTGAGTTAGGTCCAGGTCTGTTCGCTGGCCCCCTTGAGACCCTTCCCCCTGGTCCTGAGGGAGAGCCGGGGGCTGCCCCTCCTAACCTGAAGTCCGTTCTTGGGGCTCCCCTGTGGCTCAGCGGCTTGGCTTTCCTCCAGCTGCTGATCTGTTGTGCTCCATTCCCCCATGGTCTCCCCGCCGTGTGTCCCCATTACTGCCCCCTGTCTCCATATGCTCCAGTTAGGGGACAACCTGTCTTGAGCTGTTGGCTGTCCCACAGTCCTCTCTGTGCCCAGCAGCTCCATGCAGGGACCTCATCCTCTGGGCTCGGAGTGCCCATATGGAGTCTAGGCCGACTGCCCCGTTCTCTTTGCCCTTTTTTGCTTCTCTGTGGGTATGGTAAGTCAGTTCCTTTGTCCCACCTGAAGATCTAGTGTCGTTCTCTGCGGCACATACTTCCAAGGTGGGGGTCAGGCTTGGCTGTGGTTGGAGCCGGCCCTGCAGTCCCGTCTTTTCATGCATTCCTCCGCGTGTTACATTGCCCTCCTAGTTTGGCGCGCCATGGTGGGGTTTGTGTGCGTGCTAGGTTTTTTTTTCTTTTTCTTCTCATCTTTTTCTCTCTCCTTTTCTTATTTCATCTGTATGTTTTCTTATTGTTTGGACCATGACATTGCTGGTTTGCCTACTTATATGGGTCGGGCATGGGAGGGAAGCTCTGGGAGAAGGCATTAGGACCAATGGCCTAGAAGGTAGAGGAGGAAGAAGGAGGGGGTTGGTGAGCGGAAGGCATCATGGGCAGGGGAACAACTAGGGAATTGAAACCAACATCTGTGAGAGGGCAGAGATCCTGTGAGTATTAGAGCAACACCAAGCTAGTGGAGAGGAAGCACTAAGAGGTGGAAGAATGAGGAATGTGATGGTGGGGCAGGAGGACGCAAAAGGAAACAGAGGCAAGCTCTAGAAAGCAAAGGCATAGATAGGGAGATTAACAGAGGCGTGCACTTCTGTAAATACATTAATCTATAACAATAGAGATTATAGATTACTTATATATGTATATGTATTTATAAGGCAATATACTGAGGCTGTAGAAGGGCCTTGGGCCTCAGCTCATACCTTTTCTCAATACAAGAACACTTTGTTATAACAAATTTTCATTCTTTGATGCTCACCCCCTGCCCCCCTTACACTATTGCTGAAGACAAAATAGGTGCATAGCAGATTTGGTGAAAACAGAGGATGGTGTCTGGGGTCTTGAAGGCTTGAAGTTAAACAAGCGGCCATCCAACAGTGAAGCAACAAGCCCACATGGAAGAAGCCCACTAGCTGGTGCAATTGTGAGGTCAACAGGCTTCAGAAGATTCACAACAAACAGTAAACAAACGAATAAAAATGCATTGGTGAGGGGGGTTGGAGTAGAAATCCAAAGCCCATCTGTGGACAACGGAATATCCCCCCACGGAGGGGTCACAGGGAGGGGATGAGTCAATCAGGGTGAAGTAAAGCACTAATGGATGAAGCAATATTCCTCTGGTCCCATGAGGCCTCCTCACCCCCCACTATCATGACCCCAGTGCTATTTCCCACTCTGGACTAGACGGGAGCATATAGGTAGGTATAGGCAAAAGTTAAAACTCACAACACATGGAACCCAGGAACAGGAATGGGAATAGCAATACCAAAAAGGTAGGGGAAAGGAGGGGGGGAGGGGAGAGGTGGAGAGGGCACCGATCAATGAATGGCTCATAACTACACACCCCCATCCAGGGGAAAAACAACAGAAAACAGAGGGGAAGGGAGACAGCAGTTGGTGTGAGATCTGAAATTAACCATCTATCAAGGGGCCATGAGGGTTGGGGGAGGGAGGAAGGAGGAAGGGATAAAAAGCTGATTCCAAGGGCTCAATGGAAAGTAAATGTCTAGAAAACAATGAGGGAATATATGTACTAATATGTCAGAAAGAATCGATGTATGAATTGTAACAAGAGTTGTATGCGTCTCCAATTAAATGATCCAAAAAAAAAGAATATTGAAAATATCTTGGACTGCTAAAAGGACAAACTCACCTTCATGTAAAAGTATGGCCCGAGTGCTTCTTGGAGGCAAGGATGGCAAAGCTTCACCTTAAGTACGTTGGACAGCTCCATTCTCCAGAGACACTGTGTTTGGGAAGGTGGCGGAGCACCAAAATAGAAGGCCCTCAGTGAGGTAGGTGGTCACAGGGGCAGCACCACTGGACTTAGGCACAGGCACCGTTGTGAAGACGGTGCGGGGCAGGCAGTGTTTCCTTCTGTTGTGCATGGGGTCGCGATGGGCCAGAAAGGACTCAATGGCACCTAACAACAACGAGGGGGACAGTACCACAGAGGAGGTACCCAGTCCTCAGAATAATCAATCAATTACGACCAAAAGCATTTGCCAGAGAAGACATTTCAAATGACAGGAAGGATGAGAAAAAGAGGAGGAATGGAAATTGGAAACGAGGGAAGAAGGATAGATAACGTGGCTTTGTGGGGATTGCAGTCAGTGGAACCAAATAAAATGTGCACACATTTTTGAATGAAAATTGCTCTGCTCTTTAACTGTTCACCCAGTCTCCAGTAAAAAGTTTTTAAATATAAAAAAAAAACCTGGGTTAAGAAATGTTTTAGAACAATGACTGGCTTGAATGTTCCTTTAAAGACCACGCTTGGTAAACCCGTCCGCAGATAAAATTCAGCAGTGGTTTTGGTGGGTGGGGGGTGAGTGGATGGGCTGCGTGGGAGCCATGGGTTGGTTGGCTTGGGAATCAGCAGGCTTTGATGTGAAAGACAGCTCCACTGCTATTTTGTCACAGACTAGTTGCCTCATTTCTCTGATACTGGAAAGCAGTCTTTAAAATATTAGTATTAAATAGATTCTTCTCATTGTTATTATTTTGGTATGTGTGAAATTTAATACCTGGTGAAAGTAAGTGCTTAAACATGTGTAATTTTGGGGGGGATTTAGCAATGCGTTTTAATCTCAATCGAGCTAAACTATGGCATATTAAAAGGATAGATGCTTATCTTCCTAGTGTTAGCAGTTAGCACGCATGTGTGTTGATTTTCCCTTGACTGATAGTTAGCTACGTACCAAGTAATTAAAAAAAATCAGTAGAGTTTGGTTGCAGTTGGAAAGATCATGAATTTGAAAGAGAGTATGTTCTTGCTCAAGATGGTCTTTTATGTAACTAGACTTCTGAGATGGGCACTTGCTTATAAAATATATAAGATGAACCTTTTAGGGGCAGTCATATGTTGGCACCTCTGGGGGTAGTGTAGGTGGGTAATGTCCTTGGCTGCAGACCAAAAGGTCTATGGTTGAAATCCACCTACAGATACCATCCAGGTGTGAGCTAGCAATTTCCTTTGAAACCCCACGGGGCACAGTGTGACTCTGGCACCGATGAATGGGGCCTCCATGAGTTCAAGTACCCTGCGCGGCGGTTGTTTTCTTGCTTTTTTCTTTTGCAATGATGTAGTAAAATACATTGATCGGGGCTTATACCCTGCCTACTTTGAGGAACCATTCTTTGTATGTTTCAGGGGTGAATCTCTCGATAACCTGGATTCGCCAAGACCCAGTTCTTGGAGGCAAGCCCCTTGGCTCAGTCAGCCTACAGGAGTCCACACCTCTTCCTCTGAGCAAGACTTCAGCCGCCCACCGCCTCAGCTGGTGTCCACCTCAAACCGTGCCTACATGCGCAACCCAGCCTCCAGCGTGCCCCCGCCTTCAGTGGGATCCGTGAAGCCTATGCCCCCCAGCGTGTCTGCTGCCCCGTCCCCCACCCCGCGCAGCCACTCCCCTTTGGCCTCCCAGTCGGGGTCCCAGCTACGCAGCAGGTGAGGTGCTTTGTGTTTCTCTGCTCCTTCTCCTCCCCTCACACGTGTCTGTCCCAAGACAGTTCTCCCAGCTTGTCCGTGCTTTGCGATGACGAAGCCGAACATCTTTGCAGTGTGTTAATGACTGTGTATGCTTTTTAAAGCCCAGTCAATAAGAGGGGGTGGGGGGATATCTCTTCAGACTTTTCCATGCTACCCTAATGGCGTTTGTGGGTTTCTTGTGAAGCCACGGGAGACCTTTAAAACCATCGCCTCGGTGGCTCTGGTCTCCTGTGCGTGTGGTCATTAGCTTAGCTGGGGATGCGCAGGAATGGTCTGAATACTCCTTCAGAGTAGACAGGTGCTCATGATTGCCTTCCACAGTTATGGGTAAAAGCTATATTGTCAGATAGTTGATAGTTTTGATAGTTGGTACACAAACATATTCCATAAGCAATGAGTATAAAAAGGAGGCCGTAGAGCCAAGCCAGACTGCCTGTAGAGCTTTTCCTCATCTGGGAGAAAAATAAATTCAGATGATTAGAACTTACTTTTGATTACTAGCAAGATCCTTGCTTGTCTCTTCTCTGTTTTGCCCCTGGTTTGATCAACCTTCGCTCATGCAGCTTTCCTGTGTGTCGTATATCTTCAGCAGAAGAGTTGTGGGGTCTTCAGGAGAAGCCCACCCTTTGATATGGAGTATGTACACCTAGTAAGATGGGTTAGGCTTTTAGATCTGTGTAGCTCCCCCGGAGATACTTTAGGCCTCCAGTAACCACCCAACTTCAACTTTCACCAGAGATGAGCTCTGTTCACATGTCACCCTGCACAGTAAACACTAACAGGTAAAAGGACAGTGCTGTCGTAATCATGCTGTGGTTGTTAGCATGGCAAATGTGTTGTTACGTCCTGCCATCTTTGCCTCTAAGGAGCGCTCTGGCCATTCGTATTCCAAGTCCGATTGGTTGTCCTTTTAGCAGTCCATGTTTGTAGTCAAAATCACCCACCCTATGCACAACACAACAGAGCGCAGTCCTGTGCCTGCCTCACAGTGGTTGTGCCCTTTGAACCCTTTGCTGCAGTTACTGTGTCAGATCATGTTGTTGAAGGCCTTGCTGTTTTTTGGCTGCCTCTCCACTTTACCATGCACAATGCCCTTCTTCGGGGCCTGGTCTCTCCTGGCAACTTGTCCCTAGTACGAGACAAAGTCTTGCCATCCTTGCTTCTAAGGAGCATTCTGGTTGTTCTTCGTCCAAGATAGAGTTGCTCGTTCTTTTGCCAGTCTGATGCTTTTCAATATTCTTCCAGTGCGTCTCTTCTTTAGTCGTCCTTGTTCCGGGTCCAACGTTCACTGCATTTGAAGTGATTGACAATACCCCGGCTTAGGTCAGGTGCACCGTAGTCCTCAAAAGAGCATCCATGCTTTTCTCAAAAAGGTTTTAATAAGAAAGCACATTGTATAGCAACCCCACAACCATGCGGCACGTACCAGGATCTAGAGGACGCGTATCAAGGAGTTTCAATGGAGAGAAGGGTTTGTGACAGGTGTAGGAGGAGATAAGGACAGTGGCACAGAAGGCAGGCAGAGAAGTCGTGCATTGATTGGCGGAGAGCTCCGCTTGGGCAGAGGAGAGGTCATGCTTTGATTGGCGGAGAGCTCCGCTTGGGCAGAGGAGAGGTCGTGCATTGATTGGCGGAGAGCTCCGCTTGGGCAGAGGAGAGGTGCATTGATTGGCGGAGAACTCCGTTTGGGCAGAGGAGAGGTCGTGCATTGATTGGCGGAGAACTCCGCTTGGGCAGAGGAGATCAGAGATGGCTCTGGGGTTTTCCCCCCTGGGAGGAGGGGGTCTTTGTGGGAGTCGGCCCTCCGCAATCATGCTCTCCACAGCGAGAGCTCACCGTGCTGTCCTGTGGGGATACAACGCTCAGTAAGAAGTGGCCTTCACCTCAGCGCCCTATCTAGAAGGGGTGAAAGAGCAGAACCCAAATAAACGAGACCCTCTGCTGATCTCTCCCCATGGTAGCCGGGAGACCATTTTCCCTTTCTCCGCTCCAGAGGCAGAGGGCTGGGACAAGGTTGACACCCTTGTTTAACTAGAAGGCTGCGTGAACAAGCAAGAGGGTGTGAAATCAAGCTGGCGGTGTTGGTTGGAGAGGGTTTCCACTGCCTCACGAAGGAAGGCGGGCTGTTGCTTCGGTGGGATTAGAATCGTCTAAACAGGTTTGACCTGCAAGAAGCTACAGGAGGAGGGAGTAGAGCAGAGCTGAGTTTCATTGCTGAGAGGCACTGGTACAGAATAACGATCCAGCTGCCCCCAGATGGTGCATAGAGTGAGTGAGTGGGTGAGTCGGTGGGTGGGTGGTGGGGGTCTCAGAACTGTCCTGGAGAACCTTCAAGGTCACGCAGTCCACAAGGTTTGGGCCCTGGCTGGCTGGTGTCAGTTTCTCCCCCTGCTGTGTAGCGCCTTTCTGACGTCCTTGTTCACACTCAAGTGCTATTCCCAGGAAAGCCCTGTGAGTGGTGCAGGTGAGAGCCTCCCTCCCCTTCTCGTTCTGCGTCTAGGTCGGTCAGTGGGAAGCGAGTGTGTTCCTACTGCAATAACATTCTGGGCAAAGGAGCCGCCATGATCATCGAGTCCCTGGGTCTGTGTTACCATTTACATTGTTTCAAGGTGAGATGGAGACCCACAGCTGGCCGGCGGCCCCCCAACAGCTTTGCTTGGAGAGCGCATGGCTTCTTGGCGAGCACTGGGTGCGGGGCACGCGCTAACTGAGAGGTGGCTTCTGGCTTGCACAGTCCCAGACCTCCACCCTCGACTGAGAATGCTAATCTAGAAATGCCATGCACTTGCTGCCTGATTCGTGCCGAGAGTCCATTAAGAAACACGTGTGGTGCCCAAATTGTCTTCTCTCACATCCGCTGGAGGGGATTTACCGAGTTCTTCACAACCTGGGGTGTGCGATTCCAGAGCCCCGCTTTGTCTAGGGAGAGGAGATCAGGGAAGGGAGGGCAAATGCAGGACCCCTAGTGCACAGTGGGTGAACTGCTGGGCTGCTAGCCCACCCACTGCTCCATGGGAGAGGGAAAATTTAGCAACTCCTCTGGGAGCGGTCTACCGCACCCTGTCTGGTCGCTCCGAGTCAGAATCCACTCGGTGCCGGTTTGTATTTGTTTGGTGCATGGCAAACATGCTCGCAGGCACACCGACTGGCTGCTCACCCATGAAAAAGAACCGAGGTGCCGACTGCTGCTGCTGCACCGTCCGCCGCTTGAGACGCACATCAGTGTGGGACTTGCACTGGGCCTGAGAAGAAATTCCCTCCATGTCCCAGAGACCCGCACACCACAGCCTGGTTCCCCGTGAACATCCCTGGCTTGGGTCTTTCCTGGGCAGAGCAGAATGAGTCAGAATAATTGGTGCTTGGCCCCATGTACAAGTTACCCAGACTGAAGGGAGGACTCTTGCCAAGCCAGCACAAGGGGTCCCGGGTGTGGCCCAGCATAGGGTGGGTTGCCAGAACCTCTGTCTTCATGCGCGTGGCCCCTTCTCTCCCATGGTGCCTCACCCCCCCCAACTCCACCCCTGCTTATGTTCCCCCGGGACCAAATTTCCTTCAGCTGATCAGTGAATCATTTCTGCTTTTAGGTATCTGTAGACTCATTCACCTGGCTCTTGCAATTGGCTGTAGTAATGCTTAAAAATAATGTCTAGTCTGGCAGCGTTCATTTTAATCTACTAATGATATTTGGCCCCTTTTCTTTCTTTTTAAAAATATGCCTTTTCTTTTGCTCTTGCTGAAATATACCAAGGAGCTTAGAAGTTGCTTTCTGCTGCTTCCTCCTCTTCCTCCTCCTTCCCCCACCCCCTCCTCCTCCTGAGGCCTGGCCTAAGCCCTGCTGAATGGCCTGCTCACGGACGCTCCCTTGTTTGTGTCCCCGTCCCCAGTGCGTGGCCTGTGACTGTGACCTCGGAGGCTCTTCGTCAGGAGCCGAAGTCCGAATCCGAAACAACCAGCTGTTCTGCAACGACTGCTATCTCCGATTCAAATGTAAGAGAGCAGATCAGAGAGACCATTTCTTCCCTCCTACTACGAACCCGGGTGCCCTTGCTTTGCCCGGCCAGCCCCCCGCCTTAGAACTGCGGCTTTTAGGACTGGCAGCTTCTCCCTTGGAAAAGGTGTGCACGGTGAGGGCCAGCACGCAGCAGTCCAGCCAAAGGATGGAGGGTGGGTTGTGGAGCCAGCCAGGGGCAACAAGGTGGGTGAGAGCCAGGGCCGCCTCCGGTGCCATTGCCCGGGGTCTGCAAAGGCCGCCGACAGTACCCAGCGCGGTTAAAGCGACTTTTCCAAGGAGACTGGACGATGACTCTGTGCTGGCGAAGGATGGCTTCTCCCTCCCCACCACCTTCAGCCCCGTGCTGTCCCTTCACAATGGACTCGGAGTACATGGAGTGCGTAAAACACGGTGTCCCAAACTCTCCGTTACAAGAAAGCACGAGAGAACAAGCCATCAGTGTGTTCTCGGTGGTCGCCTACAGCCACGTATCATTCAGCTCCAGTCACAGGAGTCCTGGTTCCTTGCGGGGGTGGCGGGATAGGGGCTGGAGTTTTTCAGAAATGTCAAAGGCTACTTCACATCCGAGCGCATCTTCTATGTAAATGCGCTCCCAGACCGAGAGCAGCCGCATTGTCTCTAGCGACAGAAAGGCAGCCGTTCATTGCTGTTTAGATTTTGAACCTTGATATCGGTAACATGTGTTTCTTCCTCACTGCAAGGGGCTATTGCAAGTGGTATCAGCAAAACAATTTGCTTTTGAACTCTGAGGTATTTATGCGGCCCTTGATGTGCAGAGTGCTTCTGTCAATGGCTGAAGCCCAGTCAACTCTCTCTTATCTGTCCATGGGCTTGGAGTCGTTCCGCTCCAGCCGTCCTGTCCATCCCTGGATGCCGACACTGACGTTGGAGGAGGGCAAGGCTGGGCACACGATGGAGGGAGTGTGTGTATGTGTGTGCCTTTTTTCCCTCTCATCAAAGTCCAAAGCCAAATAGACCTGATTTTTGGAATCATTGGATGGCTGCCCATGCCTTTGCTCTCCTCCAGTGCAAATAACAGAGAGTTGAGTGTCCTTGACTCTTATATCCACAATCATCTCAACTCCGTATTTTGGCAAACAAAGACGTGCAGAGCCCAAAGGCTGTAGACGTGCCTGGCTCTGACCTAAGCGTGAGTGGACACAGTTGTTCTTGCCTCCTCGCTGGGCCATTCTCTGAGTGGTGACTGTGTCCAGTAGGCATCCCTGGTAATGACACCCAAGTGCTGTTGAATCTAAGTGATTTTCCCTCTTCTCTCCCTCCTCGCTCAGCTGGACAGCCAACCGCCATGTGACGTAGCCCTTCATACGAAAGCACTGGTGCAGATCGAAGAAGAGGTGGCTGCTGCTGACATAGACCTATAAATACATGTTGTATGTCTTTTGTTCTCTCTCATGTTTTTAAAACAATAACCGCCCCTCCCCGCATGGTTCTTTTTTGTTGCCTCCTTAGATGACATAGAAGCACTGTATTCCTGAGACAACCTGTATTGTTGTTGTTGTTTATTTATAAGAAGGTAATTACGTGTGGGGGGGAGGGAAAGTGCAGTATTTACTTTTTTCTTTCTCTCGCTTTCATTATATTAAAAGCACAAAGGAAAAAAAATAAGATTTTCAAAATATTTTTGAGGCTGATCATGAATTTAGTTTAACTTTCTTGTGGTGTTTTGAAGAGGGTAATTTTTTGTTTTGTTTAAAAGTCTTTAAGCCTTCTTGGAGATAGCTAATATAAATCTGGGACTGCATTTGCTTTGTTTATTATAATGTATTCTAATTCATGCAGAGCCAGATGGAGAATTTTATCAAATCCCACTCCCAAATTTGCTTTTTGTACCCCCCCCCCAACGTATGTAATAATATTATGATTTAAAGAAAAATGAGCTCATGTAACATTTGATTGGCTTAATGAGGGGGGCTGTATTTTCTTTACCATAACTGTTAAGTAATCATCAATAAGAAGCATCTTTTTTCAGTAACAAAAATATAACCCTGGTTTGTATATCTGAAGGTTTTCTCCAGAAACTTGTAAGCCTTTGTTCAAATGCTTTTGTAAATAAAACTCAGGTTGCACTTAAAGCGTGCTTTCTTCATGTGTGTCTACCTTTCATATCTGAGTGTTCTTAATGATATGGCTTTTCTTGATACTGTGTACTAACTAGCTAAAGCTTTCCAAAGGGAGGAGTTGACCAAGAATGAAAAATGACAGACACGCACAAAGCATACAGCAGGACAAGTCTTGACAGCTGTCACCGTAATCTTGACATTGTTTTTCTACAGTTATGAGCAGGAGCTTCCTTTATTGGAACGTGATGTTTTGGGATACTGTGTGCTTTCCTGGTACGAGGGGGCGAGTGGTACACTGTGGCCATATTGGCACAAAATCCCACAGCCGGGGAAGTCAGGCGAACAAAGAAGAAAGTGAATTGAGAAAGTCTGTCGAGCAAAAGAGAACCTATGCGATCCTGAAATCTGGCCTGGGAATGAGAAAGGCACCACACTTCAGCGTGACCAGAGGAAAGACATAACCTTCCCCAAATCCTTCAAGATAATCAAGGGCGCATAATCCTAGGAAATGAGAATTGTGTTGAAGTGTACAATGAAGAAGCTTTCATGTGAGAAAATTAAGCTCCAGTTTTCTGTTATTCTTAAACTCTGTTATTATTCACAATGTGCGTTTACGGAGGGACCTTTAGCAAGCACCACTCAGAGAAGCTAGTTCTCAATCCCACAGCCAAAGGTAAGGGCTTTGGTGTGCGCTCTTTCTACCTAGGGTTATTTATCTGTCTTGATGTGAGATGATGAATTTTCCTCTCAAAATTATTTCTCTGTCAATGACTGAATAGTACACTATGTTGAGGCTCTTCTGACATTAATAGGTGAATGTAGTGGCTGTATCTCAGTTATTTCTAAGATTTGTTGATGTGTTTTCTGGTCACAGCTCTGGCTTTGTCTTTATATTAGATTCATGGACATGAGATTGTTGGCCCAAAGGTCAGGTATGTGCAGGCTCTCGTGACTCCTACTGCCTTGTGTGGTTCTTACGAAGAAGCACCTATCGCGTTTGTCCATCTCACCGCATGGTCACCGCACTGAATTTCCCCGCCGTGTTCTCCGTGTCACATGTAGCAGTCCTCAGGATGCACGGGCAGATGAATGACTAAGCATGCGGCTTCACCTTCCGCCTTTTAAATACTAAGTGCCTCGGGTGTGGGCGTTTCGCCTCACACGTGCTCTCAGTGGGCCTGTGCCGCATTCTCGTCTGACCTGCATCTCGCTTTGTGTATGCCTTTAGTCTTTTCACTTGAATCTGTTGATTTCTCTACTCAGTCTCTATTCTCCCGAGGATTTCCCCCCTCTTGTTTCTCACATTTTCTTGCCTTGTGAGGAAACTTTGTTAGTGCAGGTTTCAGAGCAATTTTCCACCCCCAGCTACTGGAGCACCTTTGATCTCCCCAGCGGTGTGTGTGACTTCATCTGGGAAACAAAGGGGGATGCCGCCATTCAGCAAATATTCTCACTCGAACCTGTGTGCCAGGCTCTGCTCTAGGAACCGTAGACGCCGCAGCGGATAGACAAAGCCTTGGCCCTGGTGGAATTCTGTTTCTAATTGGGGGAGAAACCCACCATGAAGCACTTGATGGCGCAGATCGACCTGGAGAACATTTTGCTGAGCGAAATTAACCAATCTCGAAAGGGCAAGGGTCGGAAGAGACTATTGCTATAAGGGAAAACAAGACAGTTTTTCAGACAACAGAGAATAGACTTTAGAGCAGTGGTTCTCAACCGAGGGGTCGCGACCCCTTTGGGGGGAGTGTCAAACGACCCTTTTCACAGGGGTCACCTAAGACCATATTTCCGATGGTTTTAGGAACCGAGAACACTGCTCTTCTCTTCATCTCCCGGCAGGTCGGCCCACATGCAGATACGCCCCCAAACGGGGTCACCACCACATGAGGAACTGTATAATAAGGTCGCTGCATTAGGAAGGTTGAGAACCACTGCTTTAGAGGTTACCTATTCAGGAGGCTGGGAGGCCAAGGAAGGATGTGTATAAGAAAGAGCTTTATATAAAAGAGCTATTGTATATTGAGAAAACAGCCCCATCCAGATCAAGCCCATAAGTTTGATATTAGCCCATATGTCTGATACCAATCTGTATTTTATCTTCAGACTCATGATACATATGCAATGATGCCAAATGCAGGAAGATCACAGTCCATTAGGTAGAAAGTCTCCTGGATCCAGTAGCGGTGGAAGCATCTTAGTGCTGGTGTGGGTCTCCACATGGCTCCTCCAGCTCCAGGGCTCTGGCTGCCTCAGGGTAGGTAACTCCATATGGCTTGTCAGGAATGTCTCTCGGGGAGTGAGTGTATCTGGCCTCCAGTTAGTTTTTTTCTCCATGGTGCCTCCAAATGAGGCCATCAATCTACGACCTGATTGACAGGCTAAACTCCACCCCCTTCACAAGGTGACACCAGATTATGTAACTCCCACGGAGGCAGGATGAGCAATGGGCTAGAGGTTGTAATAGGCGGCTGAAGGGAAAGACGATCCACAAGAATAACCCAGAGATGGGGGGAGAGCGCAGGCTGTTCCGGGATTTGGTAAGTGGGTTTTTTGGTTAGAAATTGATGCTCTGGAATGTAAAACCCCCACCTAATTCACAAAAAGAAACATTGTTGGCAAAAATAGCCCGTAGGTGTGGTGCTCAGGGCAATAAGAGAACACATGCTTTGGCTCCAGCGCATTCAAGAGTGCTGCAAACAGGCTAAGGGCCCTTTTTTATCTGGAATGACCTCTGAGCCAAAGCCTGAAGGAATGAGGAAGCTAACCACCTGGGTATTTATTTGAGGTCAGAAGCATTCCAGGTGTAGGGAACAAGCATAATTCCGGAGGCAGGAAACTTCTGGTATGTTCAAGGAGCAATCATGCTCCTGGAATGGAATGAGGGTGAGTGGAAGGAGGCCACAGGTCAGTAGACTTTGGCTACCTGCCTGGCAAACCCATTTTGGAGTTGGTTTTAGAAACAAGGGAAGGGACCCCTCAGGACCAGCGGTGAGAGTGGTGACACCGGGAGGGAAGGGGGGCTAGAAAGGGGGAACCGACCTCAGGGATCTACATATAACCTCCTCTCTGGGGGATGGGCAACAGGAAAGTGGGTGAAGGGAGACACCAGGCAGTGTAAGATAAGATAAAGTAATTTATAAATTATTAAGGGTTCATGAGGGAGGGGGAGCTGAGAGGAAGGGGGAGGGGAAAAATGAAAATGAGCTGACTCCAGGAACCCAAGCAGAAGGCGAATTTTGAGAATGATGAGGGCAACGAATGTATAAGGGTGCTTTACTCAATTGATGTATGTATGGATTGTGATAAGAGTTGTATGAGCCCCACCCAATAAAATGATAAACGAAGGTTAAATAATCAGACCTCTACACGGAGGGGTGGAGTGGGCAGCCAACCATGCCAGTATAGAATTCAAACAAGAAGTCCAGGTGGGAAATACAGTTGTCTCATTCTCATAGTGTAAATGGAATTTAGGCTAAGCAGGGTATCACCTGGTCCCTATTACAGAGAAGATGTCCAAGGACAGAGAATACGCTAACATTAGAAGTCAGGGGTGCAGAAAAGTGCCCATTCAGCAGGAGAAGAACCAAGACTCTGGTACCCACGGAGTCAACATCTTTCTGGAAGATGGGCGGATGTGTCAAATGGCACCCAGCCTCTGGGTCTGGTCAATGAGATCTGCAAGGTGACAGTTGGAGAGCAATTGTGGTATGGGGTTTTCCTGACCATGCACGCATTGGTGTTGGTGAACCTGCTCAGATTGCCTTCCTGAATGCAATAGCTGATTCAGTGGGCAGTGCCTGCAAACGTTAACTGCATGGGACTGATTTTTGTGCGGTGGTGGTATGCTGACTTCATAGAGTTGCCAGTGCACTGGAGAGCCAGTCCCCTCTGCAGTTGTGAGTACATAGACTTTGGGTGCTTAGCCAAAAATCCAGGTCATTTTGCTTCATGTTCCCCAAACCAAACTCTCTGCCATTGAGTAAGAGTGACCCTATAGCATAGGGTAGAACTGCGCCTATGGGTTTCTGAGAATCGGAACTCTACAGAAATAAAAGGCATTGTCTTTTCCACGGAGTGGCTGGTGGTTTCCACCGGCTGACCTGGCACTGGTAATCCCACATGTAATCACTGCTCCCTCTGCACCCCTCATTTCACCTTCCCTTAAAGTATATTTCTTTGTTCAGCTTCATGGCAACTGATAAAACTCCACCCCCACCCCTCCAAGATTTGGGCCTGGGATTGATGGTTTTAGATGGAAGTGTGTTAAGAATGTGCTGACTCTGCAGTCGATGCTACTTTCAGCGTGGTATCTTGCTTCAGGGAGAGAGGGGTGGAGTAAGCCGGAAGGAATAAGATGACATCATGGCTTAGGGGACACCGAGCTTCTGTGAAACTCAACCAAACTCACCTGTCCACAAGTCACTCTGCTTCATAGCAACCCTCGAGGGCAGGGCAGAACTGCCCCCTTTGGGTTTCCAAAGCTGTAAATCTTTCAAGGGGCAGAAAGTCTTAGCTTTCTCCCTTGGATCGTTTAAGGTTTCCAATGCTGACCTTCCAGTTAGCAGCCCCGCACACAAGCCGCTCTACCATCAAGGCTCACGAGCTGCTTTCTGTTAGGCTGGTGGCACCGTTATGAAATGGAGCCTGGTGATGTTTGCATAAGATGACGGATGTAGATTCTTTGCCCATGTACAGATGTGCTTTATACAATTGATGTATGTATATGTATGGATTGTGATAAGAGTTGTATGAGCCTCTAATAAAATGTTAAAATAAAAGATGACGAATGTAACTAACGTCACCGACCTGTACATGTGAAAGAATACCGAAATAGCAAACATCTTGTTCCTCTAGACATGTCACAATCAAAGTCAACTGCCTCTTGGATGCCATGAGCCAGTTCTGTGCTGCGAAACATCACAATGTATTGCTGGCTCTTTCCTCTTCATACCCATGAGTTCCAGAGGCAATCAGCACGCAAAGGCGCTCTCTAGTGGGCTCTTTCTCCAGTGCATACATCTGAGAATTACCTGGAAGATGGACGGTCCTTCTTTTAGCATGCCAAGCCCATTGGGAATCTTGATAGCAGCCAGGGAGCAAGTGTATTTCCTTCATTTCTGTTGAAACTCCCTGCTGCGACTCATTTGAATTGAGATTAGCTAGTGGATCACGGGAACAGCGGAGTTCTTTGTGCTCCATGCTGGTGGGCTGGCCCTTTGGAGAGAGAAGAATGCATGTGCCCTTTGCAGAGGCAGCTCCAAAAGAAGGCTCCAGAAGGCAGGCCATGTGTGAGTGGCAACTTTCGACCTTCAATCTGTGCCTAAGCAGGCTGCATTGTTCACTCTTTCCCCCATGGGGAGGAGGTGAGGAAACCGCGTAGGGGGAGGAGTTCTTTGTTCCAGAATTTCTGAGAAAGCAAATGGTGTCGTTTTATGAGTTGACTTGAATGTAAGGAAGGGAAGATGATTTCATCCCCGTTCTATGGATTAAGGAGGCCTGGTGGGGATCGGACTGCAAACCACAAGGTCAGCAGTTTGAACCCACCAGCTGATTTGTGGGAGAAAGTAAGCTTGCTATGAGTTGAAATTGGATGGAAGTGAGGTTGGTTATGTTATGGATCAAATACATCTAAATATAAATTGGAATTCTAATCCCCAAACCTGTGGGTTCAGTCTTGTTTGGAAATAGGGCCTTTTTTATTATGTGAGGGAGCCCTGGTGGCATAGTGGGTGCCTAACTGCCAGGTCAGCACTTTGAAGCCACTCTGTGGGAGAAACATGAGCCTTTACTCCTGGAAAGTTAGTCTTGGAAACACACAGGGCCAGTTGTCTGCTGTCCTGTGAGTCAGAATTGAATCAATGGCAGCATTTGTTTGTTTGTTTTTGAGGTGTTAATTGTCATGGTATCTAAATGGAATCGCATCTGAGTTTTAAAAAGAGAAGATTACACACTCATGCACACACACTGGGGAAGTACCTTAGGGTCGCCAAGGACGACTTGGGGCGAATGAGACGAGAGGAACTGACAGAGCTGAGCTCCTGACTTGAATTCTCCAACTGCGAGGAAATAAAGCCTGTTTTCTTACAGGCACCCTCTTGAGGCACTCCGCTTCTAGCTGCTTTTTAGGAAACAAAGACACCCTCTGAGAGCAGAGGGCATGGAAGCTGAGCCCAAATCAGGAATGGAAGTAGTAAGGCACTTCCATGTGTTCTGTTCAACAGTTTAATCTTAGCATTTTACTTGAAGTTCCCATTCCATCTACATCCTACAGTGTGTGAGAGCTAGCCAGCCAGCCAATCAATCAATTATTATTTTATGCCTTGTTCCAGTGAGCAAGGCGTAAAATAATAATAACAAAGGGGTGCTTGTTCGAGTGTCAGTGTTGGGATTTCACTTGTTTTATTGAGCAGTGTCTTCCTTCCTAGTGATCTGGATGAGGGATGGTAACAGGTATGCTAATAGGACACAAGTTCTATTTGTGCCAGTTAGAGGCATGAAATGATATATGTGTGCATATGTTATATGTGATATATACATTGCATATAATGTTGCATATTGTATATAATATACATTATAAATTGTAACTATATCTATAATACAAATTGAAATTCTAATCCCCACACCCATGGATGTGATCTTGTTTAGAAGCAGGGTCTTCTCTGTTATGTCAGGGAGCTCTAGGGCGGCAGTGATTCCACACAGGGCTGCTAACTGCAAGGTCAGCAGTTTGAAACCACTACTCACTCTGTGGACTAGAGAGAGCAGGCTTTCTATTCACATCAACTGTTACAGTCTCAGAAACTCACGGGAAAGGTGGACATTGAATAAGGAAGACCGAAGAAGAAGAGATGCATTTGAAGTGTGGTGCTGGGGAAGGATAGTGAGAGTCCCAGGAGAACCAGCAAATCTGATGTGGGAGAAGTGCAGCCTGAATGCTCCTTAGAGAGCATTCTTTGGACAAGTTATCAGGAGAGACGAGTCCCTAGAAAATGACATCATGCTGGGCAAAGTAGAGGGGTAGCGGAAAAAGGAAGACTTTTCACAGGATATATTGACACCGTGGCTGCATGGACAGGCTCAAACATAAGAATAATCATGAGGTTAGCACAGGAGCAGGCAGGGTTTCATTCTGTTTTACGTTGAGTTATATGTATATACATTGAGGTATAGAGACCACAAACGATGTAGCTGTTTCCCTGTCGGTTTGTTGTGCTGTGGTAACTTGTGTGTTGTTGGAGTGCTGGCAATTATGTCACTGGGTTTTCAAGTGCCAGCAGGGTCACCCACAGTGAACAGACGAGGAACAGACAATGAAGAAAGGCTCAGCTCCCCACTCAGAGTAAGAAGCCGCTGAAAGCCTTGTGCATAGTTTCTAAGCATTGTTAAATACTGAAGCCTAAACAAAAAAGGCAGAGCATCGCTGGAGATCCTGCCAGCAGGCGGACCCCACAGTCTGAGGGCACTCAAAATGTGACTATAGAGGAGCTGATTTCTTGGTGTGGGATTGACTGGTGACATAAGTTGGGTAAAACCTGTGGCAGTGGAGCCTTCAGGACCCCCATTTGCTGCTGGGGCATGATTTAACGTAAAGAAAAATAGCTGCAAAGATCTATTAATGATCGGAACTTGCAATGTGCAAGATATGAACCCCTCAACACCCACGGTAGGAGTGGCGACACCAGGAGGGAAGGGGGTGTAGAAAGGGAGAACCGATCTTGGAGATCTATGTGTAACCTCCTCTCTGGGAGATGGGCAATGGGGAGGTGGGTGAGGGGAGATGCCGGGCAGTGTAAGATAAGATATAATAATTATTTATAAACTATCAAGGGACCAGGGGGAAGGGGAAAACGGGGAGGGAGGGGGAGGGGGAGAAAAGGGAAACTGAGCTGATTCCAGGAACCCAAGTGGAAGGTAAATTATGAGAATGATGAGTGCAACGAATGTATAAGGGTGCTTTGCTCAACTGATGTATGTACGGATTGTGATAAGAGCTGTATGAGCCCCAATAAAAAGATTTATTACTTAAAAAAAAAGAAGAATAATTGGAAGTGGCCAAAAATGAAATGGAACACATGAAGATTGATGTTATAGGCATCAGTGAGCTGAAATGGGTTGGTATATGTGGGAAACAAAGATCTCTCTTAGTCCCTCTCCCCTTCCTATCATGTGTACACCCCTAGCTCATCTCCTTCCTTTACGTTTATGCCCATTGTACATCCCTTTCCTATGATATGTATGCCTATTTTACTGCTCCTTCCTGTGACATGTGGTTACCTGTAAACATACCCCCTAAGTAGATATAAACCTTGGTTAGCAATAAACAGGGATCTCCACCCCACCTCACCTTGGCCCATGCTGTGTGCAGACCTGGCTGGTAAGATCATGGTACCATGAAATATGTCTGACTCCATTATTTCAATCTCTCTTCTATATCTCAGGCTCTCTATGACTTTATTATGATCTTTATATCTTCTATATCTCATGCTCTCTATGACTTTATTATAATTTTTATGTATCTTAACCATACAATTGCACCCATCGAATCCGCAATTAGTTGTGGGAGGCTGGCCCTTCCCCCACAGGTATAGGCTTGAGTTTGTTGTGCCAACCTGGTCAATAAACACATGTGGGGTTAATTGAAGGGTGGTGGTAGGACAAGGGTGCAGCTGCCTTATCCAGTTCCCTGCTTCCACTGGCAAGGCTCACTTCCTGCAAGACATCCCCAAGGATGTATATATAATACACACACACACACACACACACACACACACATATATATATATATATATGGATGGGTTTATACAGCGAGAAGGAAGGTAACAGCTAATTAGTCTACACAGCAGCACAGAGGGGTCAGTTCAGCTCAACTTTCGTGAAACAGTTAACATACTGGAACTCCTTCAACTCACATGGCTGACATGTCCAAGGTCAAGGAATCAGACAGCAGAGTCTTCCCTCAGTCAAGACAGGCAGAGTATGCTTGAAGGCAGCAGACAGCAGGATGGGTCAGCAATAATCAGTCGCTTGGGAGCTTAGCGAAGCAGGCCCTTCTAGGATCTCAAACTCAAGCACGATGACAGGATGCACCAGCCTCAAGTTCAAGCAATGTACACACCAGCAGTGTGGTGAAGTGGGTCTCAAAGGGGCCTCAACAAGCTTGAGCAACACGATCCACGGGTTGGCTTGACCCACAGGTAATGCAGCACACAGGTCAAGGCAGAGAACTAGCTAAAGTAGCAGCATGCTGGTCAGATCACCAGGGAGTAAGGGAGATGGGATGCCGGCTGTCTTTATTTTGGTTGTCCTCCAATCAAGCTGTGATCTGATTAAACTCCATCCACATGTTCTTATTGCCCTATTTGGCACAATAAACCTAACTGCTACACACACTGGTGATGGAAGCCCCATTGAGCTGTATGAGGACATCCAGACCATCATTCATGAAGAAAGCAAAAAGGTCAATAAAAAGACAGGAAAGAAAGAAAAGATCAAAGTAGATGTCAGAAGAGACTCTGAAACTTGCTGTTAATCATAGAGTATCTAAAACAAACAGAAGAAAGGATGAAATCAAAGAGCTGAATAGAAAATTTCAAAGGACAGCTCAAGGAGACAAAGCCAAATATTATTTAAAAAATGTGCAAGACCTAGAATTAGAGAACCAAAAGTTAAGAACATGCTCAGCCTATCCGAAACTAAAATACTACAAGAGAAAAAATTCAAGCTTCAAGTTGCAATCTTGAAAGATTTTATAGGCAAAATATTAAATGATGCAGGAAGCATCAAAAGAAGATAGAAGACACAGAATCACTGTACCAAGAAGAACTAGTTGACAGTCCACCATTTCAAGAGGTAGTATATGAGCAAGAACCAATGATGCTGAAGGAAGAAATTTAAACTTCGTTGACTGCACTAAATAGAAAGTTCCAGAAATCGATGGGATACCCTTTGAAATGTTTCAGAAAGCTGAAGAAGCACTTGTCTAAACAAGGGAATTTGGAGGAGAGTTCCTTGGCCAACTGACTGTAAAAGATTCATATCTGTGCCCATCCTAAAGGAAGTTGACCCACCAGAATGCTCAAACGATCAATATCATGATATTGATATCATCATTGATATCGCACACAAGTAAAATTTTTGCTTCAGATCTTTTAACAATGGTTGCAGCATTACATTGTCAGGGAACTGACAGTTCAGAGAAGATTCAGAAGAGGATGTGGACCAAGGGATATCATTGTGTTGGAAGCAAGGATTTCTCCCAAGTTGTCTCCCCCAAATATATGCCAAACTTAGCTGCTTGCTACACGTGGTAAATGACTATACACTTGAGGTCAACAGAAGTAGGTTAGGGGTCATTCTCCCTAAGGATTATCAGCCATCCAGAGGAAGCAGGCACCACTGTTGATCCCACAATAAGTAAGGCCCACTCCCTTCTGATAAGGATAGTAGTAAATTGTTTCCCTGAAGGAGAGCCCAGGGAGGTCAAGCCCACTCAAGGGTGACCAAGGTTATCATCATGAATCTAGGGTCCGTCCTTCTTGTCACATGTATGCCCTTAGTCCCTCCCCTTCCTACTTCATGCACACCCCTAACTCATCCCCTTCTTGTCACTCTCATACCTCTTTCTATGATGTGTATCCCTATGGTACAGCCCCTTCCTGTGATATGTGTGGTTACCTGTAATCACACCCCCTAAGGAGATATAAGCCTGGGTTAGCAATAAATCCTCCCACTTCGCTTCGCTCTCCTGCCCTCAGCCCATGCTGTGTGCAGACCTGGCTGGTAAGATCATGGCCATCTAGGAGGTGAGCATGCTACCATGAAATGTGTCTGACTTCTTTATTTGACTCTCTCTCCCATTTCTCTATGACTTGATTATAATCTTTATATATATCTTAACCATACAATTGCACCTATTGAACCCACGATTAGTTGTGGGGGGCTGGTCTTTCCCCCACATCATTGTTGATGTCAGATGGATCTTGGCTTAAATCAGAGAATACCGGAAAGATGTTTACTTGTGTTTCCTTCATTATTCCAAGCCATTCATCTATGTGGACTACCGAAACTGTGTATAACCTTGAGACTAGTGGGGATTCCAAAACACTGCACTGTGCTTATTCAGAACTTGGACATGGATCAAGAGGTCCTTGTGAGAACAGAACAAGAGAACACTGCATGGTTTAAAATCAGGAAAGGGGTGCAATAGGGTTGTTGTATCCTCGCACCATATTTGTTCAATCTGTATGCTGAGCAAATCATCAGAGAACTTGGATTCGATGAAGAAGAATGTGGCATCGATATTGGAGGAAGGCTCATTAGCAATGTGAGGTATGCAGATGACGCAACCTGGCTTACTGAGGAGGTCTTGAAGTACTTGCTGATGGAGATTAAGCATTGTAATCTTCTGTTTGGATCACACCTCAATGTAAAGAAGACCTCAATGTACATACACCAATGTAAAGACCAAAACTTTACAAGTAGACCAATAGGTAACATCATGATAAACGGAGGAAAAAGTTGAAGGTGTCAAGGATTTTGTCTTACTTGGATCTACAATTAATGCTCATGGAATCAGCAGTCAAGAGATTAAAAAGCATATCGCACTAGGTAAATCTGCACAAGATATCGTTAGAGTATTGAAGAACACAGATGTTACTTTGAGGACTAAGATGTGCCTGACCCACGCCATGCTATTCTCCATTGCCTCATATACAGCTGAGAGTTGGACATCGAGTAAGGAAGACCGTAGAAGACTCGCTGCATTTGAATCGTGGTGCGGGAGAAGCATGTTAGAAGTGCCACGGGCTGCTCAAAGGACACTGTGGGGAGAGGTCAAAGGCTCACAGACATCCTCCCCAGGGTAGTTAGTCACCAGACTACAGGGTAGGTCTCTAGGGCAGTTAGTCAACCGGACTATATGGCAGGCCTCACTCCCTGCTACTGGGGACAAACTATTCCTCCTTGAGGCCTGAGACCAAGCGTTCACACCCTACTGATAATGGTTCCTATGGAGATCTAGGGAATAGGCCAAAGTTAGGCCGCCATCCTGAACCTAGGATCTGCCCAGCTTGTCACATGTATAACCCCAATCCCTCCCCTTCCTATTGCGTGTATTTCCCTAGAACACCCCTTCTGATTTCTGTATTACCTATAGTACAGCCCCTTCCTGTGACGTATGTCCTCACCTGTAATTAGGGGGCTTGCATGTCCCCAGAGAAGATAAATAGCCTGGGCTACCATTAAACTCTCTCCCTCCACGTGAACCCTCAAGCAGGGCAGAGGTGAGCATACTACCATGAAACATGTCTGATTCCCATTTATTTCAATACTTCTCTCATGCTCTCTATAACTTTACTATGATCTTTACTTATTATCGCTGTACAATTGCGCCTACCGAACCCGTAATGATGTGTTAGGGGCTGGCTTCCCCGGACAGGACACACCGGTCTGTACTGGGAGAAGGAATGCCAGAGTACCCCTTAGAGGCAAGGATGGCAAGACTTTGTCTTACTTACTTTGAACATATTGTCAGCAGTGACCAGTCCCTGGAGAAGGACAGCATATTTGGTAAAGGGGAAGGGTAGTGAAAAAGATAAAGGCTCTTGATGAAATGGATGGACAGTGACTGCCTCAATGGACACAGGCATAAGAAGGATCGTGAGGCCATTGCAGGACCGTGTGTTTCATTCTGTTGTGCATTGGGTCGCTGTGGGTTGGAGCCCATTTGATGGTACCTAACAACCACACGTAGATTCTGGCAGTATAGATGATAGATCTTAAGACCTGTTTTTTTCCTCCAAGGAGAAAGGCACATGCCAAAATAATTCTATGCATGCTAGGTAGATAGCATCAGGACTATGAAAAAAATAAAATGTGTGAGAGTTCAGGGATTATTCACGTGGACTGAGGTGACACATGGAGCAGAAGGAGCCCCTGGGGTGCACAAGGCTGGCAAGCTTGGCTGAAAACTGAAAGGCTGCAGGTTTGAGTTCACCTGGAGACACCCTGGAAGGAAAACGTGTTGTACGTCCCTTAAACCAGTCACCGAAAATCATGGACAGCAGCGTTCCACTCGGACACGTGAAAGGCTAGTCCGCAAGTCCTTCTTCAGGTTGACGCAGCCACACGTCAGTGATTAAGAGTGGCAAACCGGGAATCAGAAAGATCACAGGCCAGTGGGTGTAGAGTTCGGAGATCCAAAGTTGGTGGAGACACGGCACAGAAGTGACAGCTTTCAAGGTTAGCAGCAGGTCCCCAACAAGCAGGAAAGTAAAAGGGGCAGAGAGCGGGAGGTTTCTCGTTTCCCCCTACACCGTCAGGCTATGACCTGATTGACAGGTTGGATTCTGTTCCCACATCATACATCATACAAGTTCACCTAAAACCATCAAACTACCATGAGAGGAAAACAAGACTGTCCTATCTAGCAGTTCAACAATGCTATCAGTGAACCATCTTGTTAGTCTCAGACTTCTGCCATCTGTTACATTGGTCTGACCATACGGCTAGTCACTATCTGGGTTTTAAGATGGCCAACAGGCTTTATGCTTCCTTGTTCTTATATACTGAAAGAAAGACTAATTTCTCCTCGTTCTCAAGTTTCTAGGAGAGGCTTTAAAACAACTCTCATTGGCCACATTTGGATTACGGACCCATTTCTGAACCAAGGTTAATTCCATCCTTTTGGCAATCAATACTCCCCTCCTCCAAGTGAAGATACATTTTATAAGCAACATCATTGCTATTCAAGGGGATTGTGAAGATACATTGTAGACCACATCATTGCTATTCAAGGGGAGTGGGGTGGGAGGAGTGCTGGGAAGACAAGCCCAGTACTAACCATAATTAGCTTTTATGAATTCCCCAGAAAAAAATATTTATTGACTGTTTTGTGTAAGACCACCTTGCTTTCATTATGAAAACCATGTGCATTAGTGAGTTCCTTAGGAAGAGAGAGAGCTGAGGGGACAAGGGCATTTTCTGGGACCATCCCTAACAAGGATCATATGTGGGAGTAGTTAACATGTTTGAACATTTGATTTGTATAAACCAACATAAAATATCTGTTTATGCTATCAATGAGATGAAGATTTGGAATCTGGATAATTTGAGAATGGCAAGTAAGTGTGAGAACTAGTCTCCCTTATGTTTCCTCGTATGAGTAAAAGCCATGAAAATAAATCATGGGCTAAGTAGTCATTCTTCTGTCATAAAAGTTGGTAGTAATGGATTTTTCACACTATAATCTTATGTTTAACTGTAATTCAGTGTTATACTATGTACTGCTTAACCTGTTGTCTTAGTCCGGGTAGACTACAGCAACAAATTCATAGACACTCATGTGTATAAGAAAGAGCTTTATATAAATGAGCAATTGTACATTGAGAAAACATCCTGGCCAAATCCTTAAGTCAATAAGTCTGATATTAGCCCATCTGTCCAATACTAGTCCATAAATTCCTCTTTAGACTCACGCAGCACATGCAATGATGCCAAATGCAGGAAGAACACCAAGTCAGTGGGTGGAAGGTCTTGTGGATCCAGTGGCAGTGGAAGCATCTAAACCCTGGTGTAGGTCTCCATGCGTCTCCTCTAGCTCTCTGCATATCTCAACAGCAGGAAAGGGAAGGCAGAGAGAATGGGCGAAGCCTCCAGTGAGCTATTTATCTCCTTAGCATCTCCAATTGAGGTAATCAAACTGTGATCTGATTGACAGGCTAGACTCCAACCCTTCTGTCAAGTTGACAGGAGACTATGTGAGTACCACACCTGTGTAGTTGACTCTGTAACTGTAAAATTTCCTCTTTTTATTTTATGTTTAAAAGTTTTATTGGCATATAATTCACATGTCATAATTTAATAGTTTGATCTTACAAGAAGAGTTGTGCAATTGTCACTACCATCAATCTCAGAACATTTTTTTCCTTTCTTGTACTCATGGTTTTCAGCCTCCCATTTTCCCCAGATTTTCTTGCTGTGCCCCCAGGTAATTATTAATTCAGTTACTGACTCTGTAGATTTAGCTATCCTTAATTTCATATGCATAATATATTACAAAACAAAAGCAAGAAACAACCAACCTGACAACAGTGACAAAACCGAGAAAAGCCTCCATCAGAAAAAAAAAATCAGAAAATATAAAAAACTGAAACAACTTTAAGACTTGTCTTAAAACAAGCAGCCCTTTAAGTAAAGTGTCAACTAAGTCCATGTCGACGAGGAACACCAGTCTGTGTGATCCAAGGACTGTAAATAATGAAATCCAAATCTGGAGGAGGAAAAGATATTGAAGCTTAAATTGGGACCAACTGGTTTACAGAAGGTTATGGGTGATAGTGGAAGCGCCAAACCCATTTGAAGGGTCTCAGATGGATTAAGCCTCCAGGGAATCCCCTGTGATCAGAGTCCAGGGATATGAGGAGCCTTGTATCAGACAGATAACATTATAAACTTGATAGAGTTAAGTTAAAACATAACGGCTTATCATTTGACTCAGTAACTCTCTTGGCTATTCTGTAGGACAACTCTGTTGAAAGTTTAAAAATAATAATTATTAAATCATTTAATTGGGCGCTCTTAAAACTCTTATAACAATCTATACATCAATTCTATCCAGCACATTTGTACACATTTGTTGCTATCATCATTTTCAAAAGATTTTCATTCTATTTGAGCACTTGGTATCAGCAACTCTTTTTTTCCTCCTTCCCCTCCCTTCCCACCCTCATGAACCCTAGATAAATTATAATTATTTTCATATCTACACCATCCACTGTTTGAGAACTGCTGCTGTATTTCCTTTTACTTTCCTCTGTCCCACTCTCATGTTGGACCTTCATTTGGCTCTCAGTCATTCCCCTCAGCTACATTGCACTTGATCCAGCCCCACCAGGTGGTGGTGGTTCCTTGTCTCTGAGGTTGTTGGCACCCTTCTCCCTTTCTCCTCCCCCCCTTCCTTGTCCCCCACAAAACTGTCGGTCCTGTTATTTCTCCTTGAGATTGTTTATCTTGCCTATCTTATACAGATAGACAAGAAAAAGAAGAGGAAGAAGAACAAAGGGGCCTATAAATAGCTCCTGGTCTGTCTGCTGACCCTTATGTATGCTTTCTGATGGAGTCTGATGAGGTGCCTCGTCCTGCTCTCCGAGTCTGAAGTCTATTTTCAGGAATCCTTAGGGACTTAGTTGCTTTGCTCCCCATGCTGCTCTGTTGGGCTAACTTTGTGTTTTGCCCCTGGGTGTGTGTGGGCGGTAGGGGCTTGAGGGGTGGGGGTCAGACCAGGCACAATTCCTGCACTATGTCTCCAGTACTGTCCCCTGCAGTGCTGTGGGTCAGTGTGGGGACTTCATGGCTTGTGGTGGGGCTGACCTTTCTGTGCCTTGGCTGTTCCCAGCAGGGGTGTCATCCTCTGGGCTTGGTGGGTCAGGTTGTGGTCCACTCTCTCTCTTTCTCTCTATCCCTTTCTCTCTTAGTTTGCTCCTGTGTGGTCTGGGCAGACCTGCCACTCTCTCCAGGCTGTGTCTTCTTCAGTGCTGTCCTCTGCAGTGAAATCTTCTGGGGGAGGGGATCAATGTAGCTGGGATGGGGCCAGCCCTGCAGACCTTTCTGTTAGTTCACTGTTTCATGTCAGTATGTTGCCCCAAAGGCTTGGTGAACCAGGTTAAGGTCTGGTCCCTTTTGCCCTTTCCTGTGGAGAGATAACCAATGCCCTCCCCATGGGTGGGTTAGTGCTCTGTTTCTATCCATATCCACATTCACATCCTCTTTTTTTTCCTTTTCTTTTCCCCTCCTTTTTAGTTGGGTGCCATATGCAACCCTGAGTTGGGTCTGATTCCTGCCAGAGTGCCTGGGCCTAGTCCAGGGAATTCATGCATTTAGTGGCTTTTCCTCCATGTCCCTGGCTTACTTCACTTAGCATCATGTGACAGTGTGCTTCATGCATTCACCACTGCTTTTCAGGGATGCATGGTACTCCACTGTATGTATGTACCAGGGTTTTTTAATCCATTCGTCTGTTGATGGAAATTTAGGTTGTTTCCAATGTGAACTGCACCATGATGAACATTGGGGTGCAGATGTGTGGCCATGGTCTGTTTCTTACCTCTTCTGGGTATATGCCCAGTAGGGGATTGCTGGGTCACATGGTAGCTCGATTTCCATTTGTTTTCAGTAATGCCAAATCAATTTTCACAACATTTGCACATACCTACAGAACCACCAGCAGTGGACGAGAGTTCCTATCTCATCACATCCCCTTCAACACTTGTTTCTTTATTTTTTTGAATTGGTCTGTCTTTGAGGGTGTTAGGTGGTATATCATAGTTATTTTAATTTGTATTTCCCTTATGGCTAAGGATTGAGAACATTTTCTCATATGTTTATTGGCCATTCAGATTTATGTCTTTGTGAAACTCTGTTTAGGTTCTCTGCCCACCTCCTTAATGGCTATTTGTTTTTTTCTTCTTGTAGGCTAGCAGAGTATTGTAGACTTTAGTAATAAGTCCTTTGTCTGATGTCTCATTGCTAAAGATGTTTTCCCAGTGTGGTCACTCTTATTGCTCTCTTGGTGAATTCTGAAAGGATTTTTTAATGTTTATATCTATATCTTCAAAGTTCTCCCTGGACAGTGATATTTTTTCTTTAACATTGATCCTGTGGAAGGACTATTATCATAACTTCTTGGTACTCACATTGAAAAGACATGGGATTTATTCAAAATTCCATAGGGCATATTTACTAGGATCAGCAAAATGACATAAGAGCAATTTTTATTTCCTCAGGCTATTTAAAATGGACACAATTTGTTGGCTACTTATCTTATGCTTACATATCACACATAGATATTCTCATTAAAGTGCTTTATCATTTCTACAATTAACTTGGTGTCACTGAACTCTGTTGATCTGCCTCTGGGCACTTCAGGCTAAGCAGAGAGTTTTTACATTGGTAGAAACTCATGTGTCCTCAAGGAGTCCCGCACTGAGTTCTTAACCACAAGGTCAGTGGTTCAAACCCACCAGCCACTCAGAGGGAGAAAGATGAGACTTTCCACTCCAGCAAAGATTTGAAGTCTGAGAAACAAATAGAGTCAGTTCTACTCTGTACTGCAGAGTTGTTCTGAGTGGGAGTGAACTTGGTGGCAGTGGGATTTGGGTCCTGAGCCCTTTCAACCTGTCCTACAGCAACTGGAAAAGCATCCATCACAGATGGTCAGAAGGACTTTGGTTTATGTGTGTTTGGTGTTCTGTTTCTGCCTCTCGATCAGTCAGAAATGCAGGATCCTTATGTTTTAAAATGTTGAGCTTGGCGCGGTCCAGGTTCTGATACAGAACGAGGCTAGAGTCTTAGAATGTCTCCATTCTGTAGGTTGAAGTCCCAGGCTCAGGAATAGAACCCAGCTCTCCAAGAAGAGACCCAAAGAGAGAGGACAGGGGAGAGGAGAAAGGACGCTGTGTCCATGAGTTGACCGTCACAAGTGTCTTACTGAGGGCTTTCTCTTCATTGGGCGTATCGAGGATGTAGCTGCACGTGTGAAACAGTGAACTCTGAGTCAGGATGCCAAGTTTTCTACCTCCGACAGGATACTATCGTGCCATTTACGATTAGGAGGAGAATTACTGGAAAATAATTGGGGTTTCCTTTTCTGCCAAGTCTCTGCCTTTCACAGCTCCTAGCTTTCTCAGAGTTTCCTGTACATTCATGTTGTACCTGGGTGGTGTAGCAGGTGACACACTGGGCTGCTGACGGCAAGATGATGAGTTCTAACCCACCAGCTGCTCCAAGGGAGAAAGATGAGATTTTCTGCTCCGTGAAGATTTTACAGCCGTGGAAACCCACAGGGGCAGCACTCCTCTGACCAGTGGGGTGGGGGAGTTGCTGTGCGTCAGAATCAACTTGATGGCAGCGAGTGAGCTCACACCATAGAGTTCAATGATGACAAAGTTCTTTATGTTTTAATGCATTGAAGACCTGTCTGAAGCTCCATTTCCCCCCCCCCGAAGGCAAAGCATTCAAATCTAGTCTTCGACATCTATCCAGGTCTTCTAAAATAGTTGAATCAGGATTTTGCTTCAATAGTTGAATCAGGGTTTTACTAACCCCTTTCTTCCCTTGGGTGACACCTAAGCTCTGGTAACAGTGTCATGGCCCTGTGGGAGTCTGTGGTGGCCTTGTTCTATTGGTGTAGTCATGTCTGGTCTGTGTCCTTGGCTAGCCCTTCATGATAGTGTGCACTTTTGCATCTGACCCCTGGCTGGAAGGTCTGGGCAGGAGAGCCTTCCCAGGAAGTCACATCAGCCCCCAGCCCTTCATCTCAAGCAGGCAACTCTTTTGGGTCCATTTTCCTGGTCTGCCATCAGAAGGCCACACCCACCTTTTGTAAGTAGGGAAATGCAGCTTCTCTTCTGTCATTCTGGGACTGTGGGAGAGCCGCCAGCCAGCGTCCAGTCTTCTCCTCCACAGTGAGACCCCTCAGCCCAGTTCCCACCGCGGAGGAAGACTTCACCCACGGCAACAGACCACAGGGATTCTGTGGTGGTTCAGCCTTCGTGGTTGGAAGCCCAGGGCCCTTCCCCAGAGGCTCCCCTTCCTCTGTTCTTTTCTGGCTTTTTCATCTTTCCCAAGTTAGGGGAACTTTATTTCAAGCTGGAAGAGTGCATGGAACTGGATTTACAAATTGATCCAAAGGTTTCCTATCACTAGGAGTAAAGGGAGCGGGTCCCCAGACTATAGGCAACTGATAAATTGGGAATGAGGAGACCAGTTCATTTCTCAAATATATTATATATTTTCCCCCCCATAAAATATTGGAACACCATCAATCCCTGACTCAAGAAGGTCTACTGGGGGAATTGATACACGGTGTGATCAGAGATGTTGCATGTGGCAAATGTCATGAAGTGCCACTGTGGTACACACTCTTCCTCAGGATGAGCTAAATGAACACTGATGCTGTAGCGGAGTTACACGTCGGGCTGAAATTGCAAGGTGAGCGGTGTGAAACCACCAGCCACTCCTTGGGAGCAAAACGAGGCTTTCTACTTTTAAGAATATTTACAAAACCCCACGTGAGCAGTTCTACGCTGTCCTTTTGGCTATGAGTCAGAGCCAACTTCACCACTGCGCTTCATTCTGTGGTGCACAGAGAGGGTCGCCTTGAGCCCCAAGACGACTCAACTGCACCTAACAATGGTAGCAACAGGTTCTCCATCCTTCAGCCATCTAGTGAACCCCCAGGTGGGATCACCACGCCAAGGGAGAAAGATGTGGCTCTCTGCCCCAGGAGACTGAAACAGCTGCAGAAACCCTCAGGACAGTTCTGTGTCCCTGAGGGCAGCTATGGGATACCTTCCACTCCATGGCAGTTGGTTTTGGGGTTTGAGCATATCTGGGAAACTCTGCCTTTTTCTTTTTCTTTTTAAATGTTAAACTGCAGTTATGCACTATTTTTAAAAGTGTTTTTAAACTTTATGACCCTGAGACCCAAACCCGAAACCAAACTTGCTCGATGCTGACTCACAGCGACCCTATTGGTCAGGGTCACATGCCCATGGGTTTCTGAGAATGTGATTGTTTCAGGGAACAGAAAATGCAGTCTTTCTCCCAAGGAGCGGCTGGTGGTTTGGAACTGCTGACCTGCAGATGGCAGTCCAAAGGGTAAGCACCGCACCACCTGGGCTCCTGACCCCACACCTCGCAGAATCCACATGAATCAGGGAAGAGGCCCGAGGCCTGGGCTGCCTGCTCCCCAGCTCATGTCCTTCCCAGAGTGCCTTTATTCGGATGCCTTATTACTCCGTGGGGGATCCCCTTCAAACACGTCCACCTCTCTTGGAGAATGGAAGTCTCAGGTGGTGGGACTCACCCTTTGGGCAGGGGTCAGAATAGATCTTGAGGAGAAAGGCAAGTTTTCTTAAATGTGCGAGAACCCGTCTGTGATCAGGTAAAGCTTGCTCGCCTGAGAGTTGTGTATTCCAGAAAGAGCTGCCTTTGTTTGCCTCCCAAAGCCCCAAGGGTTTGGCTCAAGGTTTGTAATGATTAATATTCATAATGTTAGCTTTTAGGGTGGAGGACACGGTGGGGTAATGTCAGTCTTGATCAGTTGGATGGTGATCCAGCTCAGGGTGTTAACTCGATGGCTTGTAGGGTGGAGAGCCCGTGGCTACTATTGTGGTTGGGGGTCATCCAGTCAGCTTTGGGCCCATTGCGATCCTCTGAATGTACCACAGAACGAAGCACTGCCAGGCCCCTGCCCTGCGCCAGCCTCAGAACTGTTCTTAGGTTTGAGCCCATTGTTGCAGCCACTGTGTCTGTGTGTGTTAGTCTAGGTCCTTTGGAGAAACAAATCCACAGAAACTGATATATAAGAGAGAGTTTTATGTAAATATTAAGGGTGCATCAAGAAAACATCCCAACCCAGTGATGCCCAAGCCCACAAGTCCAACATTAACCCATTAACCCATATGTTCAATACCAGTCCACAAAGTCCTCCTCCATCTTACAAAACAGACACAACAATGCCGACTGTAGGAGGAAAGCCGAGTCAGTGAACGTGAAACCATCTCAGCGCTGGCAGGGGTTTCCACATGGCTGCTCCAGCAAACAGGGCTGCATGGGGTAGGTCCATGGGGCTTCTCCTTGGGGACGTCTTGCAGGAAGTGAGCCTTGCCAGCTGAAGCAGGGAACTGCTAAGGCAGCTGCACCCTGGTGCGACTATCACAAAGCAAGAGACCCGCGAAATAGAAAGGCGAGGCTCACTGAGCCATTTATCCCTCCGCCCTTCAATTAACCCCACATGTGTTTATCTGCCAGGTTGGCATAATAAACGAACTCACTGTTTTGGAGAACCAAACCCACAAAACAAAATGCTGATGCAAAGCAGCTCATAGGGTAAAATGCTCTTGTGAGTATCCAAGAGTATGATTTTTTAAGGGAGTAGAAAATCTAATCTTTCTCCAGAGGAGCGGCTCGTAGTTTTAAACAACCCAGCTTGCCGATGGCAGCCCCATGCGTAACCGCCACGCCATCAAGGCTCCTTTGGAGAACGCAGACCCACTTCGCTTTCTCTGCGCCTCCCTCTGCTGATGGGAGACACAAAAGTGACATCGAGATGGATCATGGCACCACTCTTAGGAGCTTGCTGCGGCCATAGGCCGAGTTAATTGAGTTCCTTTACCTCCCAAAGCCACACTCCCGGCCACCACACCCACAGGATGCACCTGCACCTGCGGGATTCTGAGACAGGCATTCTTCGGAGAGTAGAAAAACCCCATCGTTGGGGTGGCTTCAAACTGCTGACCTCACCGTTAGCACTCCAAGATGTAACTACTGAACCGCCAGGGCTCTGTCATTCATCTACGGCGCCCACAAAGACAGGGAGCCCCCGTGCGGTGCTCGACCGCATCAGCACTCGACACCTTCGGATTTCGACGGGAAATGTCAGGAACATTTTTGCACCAGAACTCGAACAAAACATCGGCCTCGGACCCGATGCAGGTGATTTTTGTTAACACAAACAGTTCGTGTTTTGGTTACTTGGCGTTAGTTGGCCTTGTTAGTACGTGTTGTTTAAACCTTTTGCAGCTGTGTTCCAAGTGTTTTGCTGTAATTTTCTTAGTTTTTTTGTGTGGCTTTTTGTACTGTTTTTGGATAAAAAAACATATGTCCTAAGAAAGAGTTTTGTTTTTTTAAAGAATCATGATAAGGAACTGGTTGACCGTGTTATTGATATTGTTGATGATAACTTAGTAAGTAAACCCTCTTAGAAAGCAGTTAAGGAAATGCCAACAGCAGACCATATTAGCTAGATTTTTTTTTTAAGAGAAAGCCAGCCAGGTCCTAGTGAAAAAAGGCAAAGAAGAGAAAAAAATCTGAAAAGCAGCTACCAGTTGATTTTATGGAAGGGGCTTCCCCTTCCAAACAATGAGTCTCTCTCCATCCCTCTCCTCTGCGTCCACCGATCCAGATCCTCATCGATCTCAAGGTATGGGCCATACTGTAGTTGTGAAAAACTTTTTTAATGTTGTGTTTCTTATTTAAATTTATTATTTACCCTGACCTTATTTACTTTGAAATTTCTATGTAATGTTTTGTATAAAAAGGCAAGATTAGGGTAAAAACTTGGCAGTCGAGAATGGATTAATCTCTTTTCAGCTATTTCTTATGGGAAAAATTGATGTGGAATTCGACTGCCTCACATGTTGACGCTCCTTCTAGAGAGGATTGGCGTCGAGGTCTGGGGTTCTACTGTTCTCAGTTCAACCCCACTGCGATCAAGTTGATTTGGGCTCACTGGGCCCTGTAGCGTTTCCAAGGCTCTCTCTATATATATCTTTACAGAGCAGCCAGTCTCATTTTTCGCCCGGCAGAGCTGCAGGTGACTTTGCATTGCTGACCTTGAAGTTAGCTGTCCACACACTAACCACCCAGGGCTTAAAGAGAAACAAACCAAAAATACAGAGGAACTTCAGAATGCATGGTAGGCAATTGCTGAATTGAAAAATAAATATGCTCTGTTAAGAATGCCACCTCGGCTTTTGAGGTTACACGTGTTGGGCACCAGCTGAGCAGATCCACAACAAACAGCATTGATTCTCTGTAACAGTTTTACATTGGGCACTTCTTTGCGAGACCATTTTTACGGCACCAGGTTCCTTTTAGGCATTTAGACCACTAGGTGGTAGTATCACACAGGATTAAAAACATGCAGTGCGGACTTTTTCTTTTTCCCCTCCTATTTTATAAACTTCTTGTCAGCTTTGGAATCACCTATGAATCCAATATTAGTAGTATGGGCACTGCCCACCCCCACCCCCTCTACGCCCCGGTCCTTTAGTTCTGGGTCCTGCAGGAAATGGGCTAGAGGATTAGCAGGAAATTTAAATGAGCACTGCTTTACGTGTTGCAGATCTGTCTCTACCATGTGGCCTCAGGGGCCCAGGCTCTTTCTTTGTGCAGTGATAGACTTAGCAACACTTAGCTCAGAAATCAGGGGCCTGTGGAGCCTGTGGTTTCCACAGACCGTGCTGCCAGCCCTGATAGAAGCGGTCACGTTTCAGAAAGCTCAGCATTTCCTCAGCTAATGAGACGGGCACTTGAAATTGGGAGCTTGCTGCGGCCACTGGGCCGAGTTCTCCGGCTGAGGGGCAAGCTTGTGTCAAGATCCCAGAGTCTGGATCTGCACAACTTCCAGTTTAAGAAAAAAAATCACTATTATGAAATGATAATGATGTCTCTAAAGTGAACCAGAGACATCTATAAACCATGGCTATGTGAACGGATTGGGGCTTCCTCCAGTCTAAGAACAGCTAGGGCTTATGGCATGGTCCTCATGCCGAGATCACTGAAGGTATAGGCACTGTAGCAAAGTGTGGTTAAGGAACCAGAGGGTGCCCAGCTTGTCTTACAAACAGTTCTCGAGGTGAGGTGTCCGCTAATTCCACATGGAAGTTGCGTGGCAGCCTGTGTGATCGAAGGATTGTAAATAATAAAATCCAAATCCGAAGGGGGCCATGGTATCAGCACTTAGATTCTGAACACCTGGCTTGCAGAAGGCTATGGCTGACAGTGGAAGCCCCAAATCCATTTGCCGGGTCCCCGTGTGGATTCAGCCTCTGGTGACTCCCCTCTGAGCACAGGCTGGGAATATGAGTAGCTTGGCATCAGACAGAGAGCATTGTAAAATTGGTTATGGCAGATGTGGTTAGATTGCAGTGTAATACCTTCACATTGGATCTCTCCTTTGACCTGTTTTAAAGTTGTTTCAGTTTTTAATATGTTCTGCTTTCTTTTCGATGGACGTGTATGTTTTCACTAGTCATTGCTGTTGATGTTTGTTTGCTTCCTGTTTGTACTTTGTTTGGTTTTCTGCATATGAAATCCCAGAGAGATAACTCTGTAGTCGGTGGCTAGAGTCATAATTACCTGGGGACATCGCAGAGGAGGATGGGGGACATGGGGAGCTCACAATAATGAGCGCAAGAAGAAACTGTTCTGAAATTGACTGTGTTGATGACTGCACACTCCCTTTAATATGACTGAACCGTTAAATTGTAGGATACATGTGGGATAGGCCAACAACACTATTAAAAAAGAAAATCCTCAGGAGGGGCGCTCTGTTGTCTATGGGGCAGCTAGGAATTGGAACTGACTCGCTGGCTCTGAGTTTGGCCTGGTTCGATGCACCAGACACTGATGTTAACAGTGCAGATAAAACAGTGAGCAATTTGCACTCCATTCTTCCTCTTGTGGAACGTCTGTCACAGCCGGGGGATGGGAGTCTGTCCACTGGCATGTCCTGTGAAGTGGCGTGGCATCAAGGGACACAAAGGGATGAGGAAGGGGGGGGGGTGCTGTTCTAGGCAGGGTGGTCAGGGAAGCCTTCCTGGCCCCATGACCAATGAGCAGACACTGGAAGGAAGTGCGGGAACCGGAACTTTAAAATGGATTTGTAGCACATGCTTTGGTTGCTGATCTTGCAAATAAAATCCTTAGGTCATGTGTCGGCTCGGATGAAGACACAGATGACTCCGACGCCCCCTACCTGGCTTCTTTGTATGACTACCCTCTCCCCGGGGATCCTGAGTGCTTCCCAGATCTGTCTCTCGGGTCCCAAGAGTGTTCTAAATCTGTCGCGTTCTCTAGAACACAGTTAAAATACAACACCCTCCCTTCCGAATTCAGCAAAGCTTTTTCTTTCATAAATTCCTAAAGACACCTTGTCGCCCACCCTGTGGCGGTGATGGCCATGGCCACCAAGGACCAGCTGCTCAGCTGTCCATCCCACAGGGGGGCAGGGGATGCTGGCCTTGATCGCATCTGCTCTGACCAAATTGTCAGAAGACCTAACTGGGGTTTCATGTCTGCCCCTTACGTTCTTAGAGGTTCAGAGAAAGGTAACAGTGCGAAGAAAATGGGGCGTTGGATCTTTTCGGTTGTAGATTCAACTCATCGCCTATGAGACCCTCCCTACACATGGCGCTACGGACTCGCACTCATGAGCAGCAAAACAGGCGCTTACCTGTCCACATCCTCCGCGGAGGGCCTGCTCCCTTCAGAGCCATCTTGCCCCGGGATGGTCCTCGGAGGTGGAGAGTGTAGCTTGTAGCTGTTTATGTGCACCTTCGCGTTCTTGTGCAACGCACCCACGGCAGCAGTCTGGGTGTGTGTGTGTGTCTGTGTGTGTGAAAACATTTCGAGTGTGGTGACAACACGCACTTTGGCTTTACACATGCTTTCCATCTGAGAAGCCACGTCCGCTGCTGGTGCGTGGCCTCCGGCACACAGTCAGCCTACAGGACAGAGTAGGAGCTTCCACGGGGGGGGGGGGGGGCGGGGCAGAGGAGCTGCTCGTCTACTTCCTTCACTGCACCATCAGCCTTTGCCATTTGCTATTTAAATACAGCACTTTCAACCAATGGCTGCTTTTCAACATGGTTCTCTCTCTCTCTCTCTCTCTCTCTCTCTCTCTCTCTCTCTCTTCCAGTCAGGCCACTGAAGAGGAGGCTAGAGCACAGAGACGGTGAGAGACAAGGGGAGGATGAAGCTCAGCTCACATCCATTCAGACCCACCACAGCATCCCTTAGTCCACCGGCCCTGGTCACAGGGCCGCGGGCTTTCCATCTCAGTCAATTAGTTTGCTGGTAGAAACATGTCCTTGCTGACCCCTCATTCAGGAATGTGTGCATGGGCATTCACTGGCCACTTTCTAGCCCTGATGGAGCTCAGACCACTCTCATCTCAGCATTGCCCCGTGTGTTAGTCCGGGTTGATTAGAGAAACCCATACAGACACTCATATATGTGTAAGAATTGCTTTATATCAAACAGCAATTGTATATCAAGAAAACATTCCAGCCCAGTCCAGATCCAAGTCAGTAAGTCTGCCATTAGTGCTTAAGTCTGCTACTAGTCCAGAAATCTCCCTTTAGACCCACGTAGTCACATGCAGTGATGCTGAATGCAGGAAGATCACAGGCCAGTGGGTGAAAAGTCTTGTGGATCCAGTGGTGGGGGAACCATCACTGGGCTGGCGTGGGTCTCTGTTGTGCGTCTCACTCAGGTCTCTGCGTGGCTCCACATGGCTTGTCAACAGGAAGGTGAAGCAGAGAGAGGGTGTGTCTCACCTCCAGGGAGAAAGAGAGGAAGTTCCCAGAATCCTCAGGAGAAGGCCATGCCCACAAAGAGGCATCATCAGGCTGCGGCCTGATTGACAGGTTTATTTATCAAGTTGAATAAATAAACTGGAGATTAGGTAACTTCCACACCCCATTTCCCTTTGTTTTTCAACAGCCATTCATGCCTGGCCTCCTAGAAGGTCAGTGGCAGGAGGACTTGGCTGCTTCAACAGTCAGGTTCCAGAATGAACCTCGCCTGACTGTGTGAGAGAGGTCAAGGGAAGGGAGGCCAGTATGTCTGTCCATCCTATGCACGAACCACCAAGTTCGAACTCCCTTCAGCTCCCTCCAGTGCTGCGGGGGGAAGTTTGGGGAAACAAAGCCCCAGACCTTGCTTCTCCAGCCCTGCGACTGACTCAGGGTGATCACGAGGGCTCATGATAAAGAATTTGTAAGAAAATTGGAAACTGCATTGGTGAAAACAAGATTAGTAACATTGCACCCAGAATCTCTTCTCCCCTCTCTGCCCTCTCTTTGAGATAGCGAGGGCTGTCCTATGGGATGTTGGGAACCTTGCCTCCGGCACTGATCTTATTATCTCCCTGAGACTTCCTTCAGCCACCCCGATTGGAGCCCCTCAAAGGTGCCCCAGTGACCACTTTGATGTGGAGTAAATCAAGGAGGACAGCGTTCGATGGGGAAGGGTTACCAAAGTGCCCACAGCCGTTGAGTTGATTCTGACTCATAGTGACCGAATAGAACAGGGTTGCCCGAGACTGTAATTGTTTACAGCAGCCGAAAGCCTCATCTTTCTTCCCTGGAGCTGCTGCTGGTGGCTTTGAACTGCTCACCTCGAGACTAACAGCCTAACATGTAGGGCTCTGGGGACGGGTTTGCGAGACGGAGACACTGTCTTTGAGTGTGTAGACCTGGATGGAAGACAGATGGAAAAAGAATAGCTTCACGTTAGTGCTTTTGCTTAATACAGATTTCTGTGATTTTGTGGCATGATTATTTAATATTTTTCTAAGGTGAACACTACCTACCACGTTTAACCTCTCAAGATGGAAAGGACAGCGTTTGTCCAAGGTCAAAGTTCAGGAAAGACTTGAGAAGGAGGAATGGCAAAGAGAAACAGGTGAGGCACACTGGATAGTGTGGATTGAAATCAATGTCCACAGATCAAAATGTATTTGAACTGTTGAATGGAGAACTGATTTTTGCTGCAAACGTCCACTCCATCCTCCACAAAAAGTTTAAGGGAAAAAATGTAAAAACCAAAAGCAAAGACAAAAACCCACCCGGACCTTGGGGGAAAACATTGTAGTTTTGAGTCTTTAGGTCTTAGGTTTCTTATCTAGTGGGACTTTGGCTTCAATTTCTCCAGCACTCAAGACGGATAGGAGCCTGCCTGACCACTAGAGGGCAGGCAAACCCAACCTTGAGGCGCTAATTGATCATCAGCCCAAACCAGCAGTGGATGGGAGTTCACTTGAGTGGAATGGAAGATGGCTGTCCCCAAGGAGGCCAAGAAAAATTGAGGATGGGGTAAAGGGTAAATGATTAGAGGTTTTGTTTAGTAGTTTAAATTGTTAAATACAAAGTTGGTCTGAAATGTAACGTCCCTCTCCATCAAGTTTACAATACAAGCGTGTTTTGTATGTGTAAGAAAGGTTCAATCATTAAATAAGAAAGCCCCATGAGGCACACAAGGCCCACCCCATCTCTGCAGTCATCAAAAATAAGATGGTGTCATGGAAACACGTTGCTCTTGGTGTCCTCAAACCACAGGAAGATTTAGTATGGAAAAAAGTTAAGCTCATGTGGTTATTTCTGGTTTGTTGTTTGACTCCCCCATTCTACCCCTATTCATGCCAGGAAGCTCCAACGCCCACCCTCCATGTTCCCACGAGACCCAGCTGCTACACTAGGTCTACCTTCTCCTACTGCCCTCATGGAGCTCAGGGGCAGGTATTTCCTCTTGTTGGGAGCCCACACCTGCCCTAAAATCCCTATAGACGCCATCCCTGCCTCTCCCATCTGATCTACACTGTGCTGCATCTCCATCTCCTGCACCTTACCTTAGCTAGGGTATTACATGAGACCTGCAATTTCTGAACCTGTAAATCGATTGTGTACTTCCTAGCACTACCTAGCCTTTGAAACACCCTGCGATGGCTACATTATCTGGTGTCAACTTGAGACTATTAAGAATGAAGGGGTGGAGATTAGCCTGCCAATCAGGTCATAGCTTGATGACCTCATTTGGAGGTCTTATGGCGATAAATACCTTGCTGGAGATGGGACACACACAGACTCTCACTGGGAGACATTCTTGTTGACAAGCCACATGGAGCTATAATGATTGAGATCCCTGAAACTGGAGGAGCCAAATGGAGACCCGCATCAGTGCTGAGATGCTTCCACCACCACTGGATCCATAAGACTTTCTACCCACTGGCTTGTGACCTTCCTGCATTTGGCATCATTGCATGTATTGCATGATCTGAAGAGGAATTTACAGACTGGTATCGAACCTATGGGGTAATATTGGACTTATGGACTTGATCTGTACTGGGCTGGGGTGTTTTCTTAGTATACAATTACTCTTTATATAAAGCTCTTTCTTACACACATGAGTCTCTGGATTTGTTTCTCTAGTCAACCCAGACTAACACACACCCTTTCTCTTATTCTCCACATTTCAATGACTTCACATTTTTAATGCCAAACCTACAATGTCTTCTCCAAAATGCTTTCGTTGAGTGCCCTTTCTGATGCTGAGCATGGGTTTGTATGGCATTTATTTCCTGTCATATTAATTTTCACCCCCTTTTATGTTAATCCCCAGATCTCCCCTGTTCCGTGTATCTGCAGCATGCTTCTCACTGCCTGGCGCGTTCATTGAAGTAGCTACTATTTGATTTCTATCTGAAAATCATAGAGTTTTGCTAATATTAACTATTAATAATTAATACCGAGTCAGCTAATGTCTATTTCTTGTTGGGCAGAGAGCAGATCAGAAGCATTATTTCAGTAGCTCAGGGAGCATCTGGGGTTAACGGTCCATTGGGTAACAGAGTTGACATCCACTGGATGGCCGTGAGTTTGGCTTGGCAGGGTAATATTTATGAGCACCGATGACATCTAAGGAGCCCTGGTGGTGTAGTAGCTCTGCACTGGGTTATAGTCCGCAAAGTCAGCAGTGTGAAACCGCCGTTCACTCCATGGGAGAAAGACAGGACTTTCTTTGCCCACAAAGAGTGGCAGTCTGAGAAACCCCCAGGGGCAGTTCTGCCCTGTCCTATAGGTTGGCTATGAGTCAGCGTAGACTCGCTTACAGGGCATTTCGTTTGGTGATACTCTCTCAGATCCAGTGCTTTGGACTTTCAGTCTCCTAGTGGTCCAGTCAGCTAGACTCCATTATAATCATTTCCAGTTAACAAAGGATGACATAATGGGTCAGAGCCATGTCCAAGGGCACAGTGCTGACTATGGTGGAAATTGAACCACACATTTAACTGCTGCTCTCTCTTGCCTTCCAGGCAGGCTTTGGTGCAGTGGGACTTCAGGGGTCAGATCTGGGTGTGGCAGAGCAGAGACGGTGAGAAGGATGAGAGTAGAACAGGGGATATCTTCTGGCACCCCAGTGAGACTGTCCCTGTAACTGCAGATGTCACCTATGCATTTCCCTAGAATGCATGAAAGGCTTGAGACTGGGTTTCTGAGAGCACTTTGGTGAAGTGGGCAACATAGTTGAAGCAGAAGACAAAATGCCAGTGGGAATGTTGGATTTTTAGTCACTGTGGTAGTTACATAATCTGTTGTCAATTTGAGACTTAAGAGTGAAGGGGTGGAGTTTAGCCTGTCAATCAGTTCACAGCTTGATGACCACATTTGGAGGTGCTAAGGAGATAAAAACCTCACTGGAGGCAGGACAGAAGTTTACTCCTTGCGAGGCATGCTTGCTGACAAGACACATGGAGCTACGCTAGAGCCCTGGAGCTGAAGGAGCCATGTGGAGATGTCTGCCAGGGTCAGAGGCCTCTACTGGATCCACAAGACTTTCCACCCACTGGCCAGTGATCTTCCTGCATTCAGTGTCATTGCATGTGTTGTTGAGTCTGAATAGGACTTCATAGATTGGTAAGGGACATATGGGCTAATATCGGATTTATGGATTTGATCTGGACTGGGTTGGGATATTTTCTCAATATTCAATTGCTCTTGTACATAAAACTCTTTCCTATATACACATGAGTCTCCTTGGATTTGTTTCTCTAGTCAGCCCGGAGTAACACAGTCACGTTTACTTTGATTTCTTAAAAGAGCAGATGCCCTGGTGCATATCTGGTCCAAGGTTACTATTTGGCCAAAGAACAACAAGAACATCATTACCAGTCTCTAAAACAAAGCTAAAGATAGCAAGATTAAGAGAACTGTTTTCATGGCTGAATAGGTTTGAACTGCCAACCTTTAGGTTAGAGATTGAGTATAAACTCTTTGTGTACTCAAGGTAGAGGCTCTACCTAAGGCCTAGTCATAGGGGATGAGAAGCCACATTTAAAAAAAGATGTTAAGGAGACACAGATTTATACTGATAGAGGTACACATAGGCATATATAAGAAAATAATATGAAAATATACTCAAATTTGCTCTAGAGAAATGCAGTTTGGAAGTAGATCTAGATTTGCACATTTGTAAATATTAGAAAATTTGCAGCTTGTCATTATTAAAATAATTTACCTGTCAAATACTGTGATAAGCCCTTCTGACTATATATAAAGAGTAACATCAGTGAGAATGAGAACCAGTGCATATGTACGGTAAGCAGGAGTCACAGTCCTCTTTGGAGATCCAGTTAGCAAGAAACAGGATAAAGCTCAGATGTGCAACTTTTGGCACAGCAGTTCTACTTCCAGAACATTTTTCCCATGAATATGGTCACACATTTAATAAATATACAAAGACATTTAAAATCCAACAACCAAACGAGCATATTCTTGGGATCCAGCCTCTGTAACTGTCTCTCCATTGGCAGACCTGCAACTTGCCTCTGGACTGTGATAGGGAAACAAAGTTCTCTAAGCAAGTCCATGGTGGAAGCTAGGTGACTGGGGACCCGCTTGGCTTATCAAGGGCTCTTACGTCGGTGGTGCACTTTTGACCGTGTGCACGCGAGGCGGTCGGGTGCCACTGATGAGCTCAATGAACAGCAGCTCGTTTGCAGTGAGTTGTATCTCCTCATCGTGGTTTGTCAGGTCCAGCAATAAAGAGCAAGCGAGGAAAATCAACATATGCTCTGAGTCTTGCTTCACTGGCAATCAAAGGCCTCCTTCGCTTGCCTTCATGCTCCCGTAGCGTCTATGGTTCCAAACCAAACTGCACTGCCACAGGGTCGAGGCCAAATCACTGCAACCGCACAGGGCAGGGTAGAGCTGCCCTTGTGGACTTTTGCATCTGTAACTCTCTTTGCAGGAGTAGAAAGCCCCATTTAAACTGTCTACCTTTTGGTTAGCAACCCACCAGGTAACCACGATGCCACCACGGGCTATTGGTTTAATGAAGGTAATTAATTTAACATTGGACATGACACTTAAGATGAAGAAAAACTCAAGAAAAGAAAGTAAAACTCATGAAACAGAACTCCTCAAGGCGGTTTAGATGATCAATTTGAGCAATCACTTATTTGTAAAGAATTTCTCATTCTTCTTTGCATGGTTGTTTACACTATATCGAGAATTCATCTCTTCATTTCCTGGTTGAAACCCAGGACCGTTTTCTGTGACCATGATCAATGATCTGAGCAAAACGGATAAAAACGGATCTGAGGACACATGCAGAAGAACATAAGCAAACGTGTCTGTGAGTCTGTATGCACGTGTAGTATGTATTTAAAACATATCTTTGCCTCTAATTAAGTCCCATACAATGAGAGATTTTATATCCTGCTACATTAGATGCAAAATAAACAAGCATCGTATTTTAAAAATGCTTTCAAAGTATTAACAAGCAAAGAGGTCACTGTGAGGACTAAGGTGCACCTGCCTCAGGTCAAGGTACCTTCGGTGGCCTCCCACGGTGTTGTTGAAGAACATGAACGAGACAGTGGGCAGCCTGAGAAACAGCCACACCTGTCTTGGAGGACGCCCAGTCAGAAGGCCCCTAGAAGGGAGAATGGCGCGACTTCGTCCCACAGTGCTTTGAGCATGCCGTCCTCAGGAAGAGCAGTTCTGGAGCAGGAAACACTGGTGGATAAGGTAGCCGGTCAGTGGCAAGAGAGAGACCCCCAACAGGATGGACTGCACTGGTGGACTGGCTTGGCTGCCACGTTGGATGCCACACGGCAATGCTTTTCAACGATGACGGTGGCGCAGGACCAGGCAGAGCTTCATTTGTGGAACATCGGGTCCCAATGGGTCTGAACTGATTTGAGGACATCTAACCTCAACAACATAATACAAATATTGAGGCTCGCAATAATGGCAAGAGTGTCGATTGTGCATCTCTGCCAAGGTCAAGGCTGTTGTATGAGCACTTTGGGCTAATCCCATGATGACTCTGAGTCATTTGTCTTAAATTAGGTAAGGAGAGTTGTGATTTTTACTCTTCTGCAGTTTTCATCTTTCATAGACTCCCCAACAATAGAAAAAGATCAGTACAATTCCCATAATTATAATTGCTCTTTTTCGAGGTTTTCTATAGTAGGGCAACGATTTCTGAGTCAATAGATTGGCCAGTGGGAAGTCTATAATGGATCCAGCATTTTGCCTCTAGGTTTGCTTGGGGATTTACCTCAATAAGCCCTGGGAAATAATAGATTTTTCACAGAAGAATCAATCATACTTATCTGGCTAGGAGCCTGCTCAGAAACAAAAGGCTATGTTATTGGTGACAGTACTATTTTCTAAATGAAGTAATATAGCCTATTCTTAATTGTGAGGAAGTCATAAAAATAACGATTATCATTGGTTCCCATTAGATAGCTTTGTGCTTATTAAAAAGCTGTTCGGCAGAGAAATGAGTTTTGGAGATTTTGTGATCACTTTGAAAAGAAACTCAAAATATATATTTAAAAATTCACAGATGCAATCCCCAATCAGTTGTCTGTATACTAAATAACGGACAGAAAAAGAGCTTCAAATAAAAGCATTATGAATTCTAATAAAAATGTGTGTCGACTATGAAATGGCCAAATAAGAACTTATTGAACAGATGTTTCTTGGGAACTGAATTATTTAAGAAATGGGACCCAGGAAGGGATATGGATGGAAATAATAATAATACAAAAATTAAAAAAAATTTTGTTTCAGGGTCTTCATTTTGGAAAGCAAACCTGGGCTCCTTGCATGCACATGTATTTTGAACATGTTGATCAATATAGGGTGACTCTCACTTTTTTAGAGTACCCGATGGCCCCCCAAGATCATGGTTGCAGTCTTTTTGGGTGCTGTTGTGGTTCTGGCTGTTAGGTGGCATGGAGTCAGAACAGAACGAAATACACCTTGGTCCTGCGCCATCCTCACACTGCGTGTCATTTCTGAGTCCATTGTGGCAGCCACCGGGCCAATTCTTCTTGTCTAGCATCTATGTTTTGATCGCTGCCCCTCCATTTGCCAAGCCTGATGTCCTTTTCCAGGGACTGGCTCCCCTGATCATATGTTCGAAGTACGTGAACCCAATCACAACATCTTCAATTCTAAGGAGCATTCTGACTATACATCTTTCAAGACCGATTAGTTTATCCTTTTACCACCTAACACTTGTGGCAATGCATGAGAAGGTCATAATGAATTCCATAGCACTTCTCATGTTGAACATTTCACAGACTAGAGTAGCATGCACCAACAATGTAAGATGAATAATAGTAGTAGTTACATGTACAAGGAATTGATACAATCTGCAGACAATATCTGGGGCATTTGAAAATATTGATTCTTCCACTCATCCTTGCATTGATTCCAAATATCTGGGGGTATTAATGGCCCACATATTTGGAATCATTGCTTTTTTTGTAGGGTGAAAACAGTAATGGTATATGATTTATTCACCTTTCCCAGGAACTCAGAGTCTAACCTCTCTTGGCTGAAAATTATCCTTTCGTACTTAGTTCACGTTGACTACCATTTACAACTAGTATAGCCCATCTTGCTGGTTGGGGTCATTGAAACCTCTGGTCCCCATCTTACTAATCTGTGACAGTTTCAAGTGTTGGACTGGGATTTGTGGTTAATATTTTGCCTCTATTTGCAATCTAAAGATGCCAAGGTTCTCTTTAATAACAACCTTGCGCACAGGATACTAAGAGGAATACAGTGAGCAGCAGGGGGCAGTCTGAAAGCTCTGTTGGAGGTATCATTTCAGAAACTAGACAAACTTTCTAATAATGAATAAGGAAATGAAGCGACTGTGACTTTGTGTAGGTAGTTGCTAGAAGTTGGAATTGACTCTCTGACAATGGGCGCATTGTGTTTTTGAACATTTATATAAACGAATTGCAAAAAGTCCTGAAATTACAAGTTTTTACACACATTTCCTTCTCTCACTAAGAGACTAGGGGAAAGACATCAGGCCATCGAGAGAAAGTTGGGAAGGGGGGTACGGAAATAACTATGCTTTTCCTCTCCCGTGGCTGTTCTGACGGGTCATCCACACTTAAGATTCTGGCTGTGGCTCCCCAGGGTCATGCAATACCCAATGCTCAGTGGAGTGGAAAGGCTTTTTGGTGCTTATTTAGAGGAATATATAATAACTTTTCATACATTCACAATGACTTTATTCTTTGAACTCACAAGGGAGGGCCTCTAATCACGGCAGTATTAAGGACTGTAATGAACCACAGGGTAGCAGATGGGCCCTGGGGTAAACCGTTTCTGTACTATTGATTTACTTATTTGATTTCCTTGTAAAACGTCCATGACCTGAGTCATTGCTGCAGAATACAAATGCAGGGTCTCACTCTCAGCCAAGCATTAAGATTCTGTCTTTAAAAGAAGCCAGCGCTCCTGGCAAGCCAGAGGAAGGCTCGTTAGTGTCTTGGGCTCTGGAACTCAGTGCTTCTCTGTTTGATCAGGTTCATGAGGGTCAGCCCCCCGCAGAGAGTACCACCACTTCCATCAAGATTCCATCAGGATGGTTGTATTTTTGAAAATTTGTCTTGAGAATTCAAGATCTCCCTAGTATTCTATTTTATACTGTCATAATATTAGGGGACACACACACACACACACGTAAGCCAAAAAGTATTACTTCAATATCATAGAAACCTTTATTAAACAAAATTATCAAAACATGAAGCTGTTATTTCATGACATACCCTCTACCTCAGTCTGTGCACTCTGATGGGGGTGGTCCTAGCTCTCTAACTATTCCCCCAAAGAATTCTGCTTTCTTCGATTCACCCCATATCAGAAAGGCCACTCTGGCATCCTAGAGAGGCTCATGTGTGTTTTGTTCCAATGTTCATTTAATTTTTGAAACAAAGAGAAGTCAGAAAAGACAAGATCAGGACTGGAAGGCGGATGGGGTAAGGTTTTCCAGTGAAATTCTCATAGGAAAGTCCTGGCTCAGTTACTGAGTTTCTTGGTTTTTTCTGACCATGCAATTTTGTTTTTCTGAAAACATCTTCATAATAGGTCTCTCTGCCCCACATGCATTCTCTGTCCTTTGAGAAAAATCTATGAAGTTTGCCCCCTTGGAATGCCAACAGCAGTTGCTAGAACCTTCTGTGCACATCTTTCTGCTTGACTTTTACTGGCCTACTTAGTGCTCTTTGGATCACACTGATAAATACATGATTTGTTTTAGAAAAATCATCTCCATCAGCTTTGATTAAAAGCTTAAAAGACATAACTGAACACCGTAAAAGAATAAATCACCAAACCTGGGGGTTCAAGACATGTTATTTTAGTATCAAGGTCAAGTGGCATCACAGTCCGAAAATGGAATGTTCTACATCTAACTTTCACGAGTAGTGGTTGGGGTCTTCAAGGTTGGTGAATGGGGCAGTTTTTGATCTTAGCCAATCAGGAGGAAAGAAGAGTGAAGAAAACTGAAGACACATGGACACGATAATTCCAAGGGACCATGGACTATGGGAACATCTGTCTTCCCAAGCCCGAGACCAGAAGAACTAGATGGTGCCCAGCTACCATCCACCTGCTCTGAAAATGATCACATTAAAAGATCCTGGAAGAGGAGGAGGAGGATGTAGACCAGGGGTTCTCAACCTTCCTCATACCGTGACCCTTTAATACAGTTCCTCATGTTGTGGTGACCCCCAACCTTAAAATTATTTTTGTTGCTACTTCATAACTATAATTTTGCTATTGTTATGAATCAGGTGACCCCTGTGAAAGGGTCGTTCAACTCCCAAAGGGGTCGTGACCCACAAGTTGAGAACCACTGATGTAGACCAAAATTCAAAGTTATAAAATAGGCCAGACTTACTGGTTGGATAGAGTTGATTAAACTCCTGAGACTATTACTCTTAGTTACCACTCAGGTCTGGAAATGAATCTATCGTCAGGGTTCCAGTGTTAGCCAAATAGTGGGCACCTCCACAGTGGGAACAATAACATTCGGGAGGTATTCTAAATAATTATTCCAAATAATCAGCCATTTGGGATACAAAGGGGAGTGCTTCATCCTGGGAAATGTCCAGGAGTGCTAGGAAATGGAAAGACAAGGAGGAAGTGGGATTAATAATGTGATATTGTGGGGATTACAATCAATGACATGAAACAAAATGTGTATAAATCATTGAATGGAAAACTGATATCCAAACCCCCTCCCCCCAAAAGGGGGGTGGAGTATTGTTACCAAACCATAGAAATCTTTTTTTAAAGCAAGAATGTAATGTTGTGAAGTTATTGTTTGTATATCTTAATATATAATATATATCCATATACCTTCTATGTAGAACTAAACACTTCTGAAGGTGGTATTTCCATATCGTTAGCCCTTCCTTAGAGGAGCCTTGGCAGTGTCCTTGTTCCACGTTAGGAGGATAACTGCAAGGTCACATCTTCAGTTTTGTATTACACAACCGCAACCCCCCAATAGCGGGCTCTCTTCCACTCCGCCCACGTTGATTTGCCTTCTCCCTCTTGTGGCATGTGACCACTCCTTCACTCACCCCAGCACCTGTCTACCCTCTAGTCTATTGCTTTCTCATGCCTCCCTGTGCTTACGCCCACTGCTCACCATCAAAGCCTGTCCTCTTTGATATGGAAACCTTTGCTTGACTTTCCTTCTTAATTGTGGTCTCACAATAGTCATTCTTTCATGACTGACTAGCTTCACTCGGTTCCATCTGTGACATGAGGTGCTTGGTGGTATCGTCATTTTCTTTTTCTCGATCCGTAGTTTCCATTTTGCGTATGGGCCACGGTGGCCTTATTTCATCTTCTACCGATGGGCATTTAGGTTGTTTTCATCTTCTTGCTGCAATAACTGTGACCAACATGGGTATGCACATGTAAGACCCATAGCTTGGGTAGCTACCCTGACTTCTTCATGGTCTGTTTCCTGCAAAAAAGATTGCTGGGCCATGTGGACGTTCGTGGTTTCCAGGGTGGATGCACAGTTTCATGATCCCACCTCCAGGGTCTGAGGTTCTGATCTCTCTGCTCCCTTTCCAGCTCTGATCATTTTCTGTCCCGTGTGAGGTGGTGTCTCACCGTTGTTTTGGTTTGCATCTCTGGAATGGCTAATGATTGAAAGCGTGTCTTCTTATGTTTGTTGGCTGCTTGTTGTCTTCTTTGGTGAACTGCTGACCTTGTGGTTAGCAGTGCAATGCCTGCCCAATAGCACCCCCAGGACTTCTAAGAAAACAACAACAACAACAACAACAACAAAACCAAACTCACTGCCACCAAGTGGATGCCAGTTCATGGAAACCCTATAAGACAGAGTAGAACTGACTGCCTTTGTGGGTTTCCAAGACAGTAACTCTTTTTATTTTTCTTTATTTTATTTCTTATCATTTTATTGGAGCTCTTACAAGTCTCATGACAATCCACCATTTAATTGTATCAAGCACACTTGTACATGTGTTGCCATGAACATTTCCAAAACATTTTCTTTCTTCTTGAGCCCTTGGTATCAGCTCCTCCTTTTTCCCCTCCCTCGCCCATCCTCCCACCCTCATGAAACCTCGATCGATTATATATTGTTGTTATTTCATGCTTCACACTGTCTATTGTCTCCCTTCTCCCAATTTTCTGTTATTCATCCCCCAGGGGGTGGGTTATATATCCAACCTTGTGATGGGTTCTTCCTCCCTCCCCCTTCCCCTCTTCACCCCCTCCCTCTCATGATCCCCCTACCCTCATGATATTCATACTCACAATACTGTTCCTGGGGGTTTTATCTGTCCTGAATTCCATGTATTAAGAGCTCTTATCTGTACTAATGTGTGTACTCTGGTCTAACTGGATTTTTAAGGTAGAACTGGGTCATGGTGAGGTGGGGGGAGCAGGCAGGAAGGAAGCATTCAGGAACTAGAGGAATGATGGGTTTCGTAGGTGCTATGGAAGTAGAAAGCCCCATCTAGCTGATGGTAATAGGCACTCTTACACTCTCAGTCAGCTGATGAACCCAGAGTAAATCTCACACAGCCCTCACAAGGGCTGTCTGTGGATGAGGGTGGGTTCCGTGCCAGGACTGAAGGCCTGTCCTCCATGCCAAACACACAGGGCAACCAAGTCAGAAAGACCTATATACAAACTTCTATTGTGCTTTAGAGCTACTCTCTCAGCATCAATCGTATTGTTGGAGAGCAACGACACAAATTATCACAGGGAGAATTTCATCTTCTTGCTACCTTGAGGGTTACCCACTGTGGTAATAATTCCTCTTAGGAGAGCTAATACCACACTAGTCCCAAGGAGTTTGAGATTAGAGATGTCCCAAATGCCCAACTCTTCTAAGATGCTATTTGACTTCATTCCCAGCCACCACCCCGCCCCCTTCCACTCCTCCCTTGAGGAGAGTTCCTCACGTCCCTGGGTTCAGTGAGTCACTGCAACTTCTTGCAGACCCTGACACGACCTCAAGGAACTGTCTCACGCAATGGGGGATGCTGTGCTGTCCCAAATCTGAAGGTCAAGCTGAGGCGAGTCAAATGCAGCATCCAGAGCCAGAAACCGAACAAGTTCAAAAGTCACAGCAGGTCTCATTGCTTCTACCAACGCTCAGGCAGGAAATGGAGGCCTGGCTATCCAGGCGACGTGTGTGAGAAGGGCACTGCAGTGCCAGCATGTATACCCTGTCCAAGGAAAAGAAAGGCTGATGTCTGAAGTCACACCTTCTAGTAAAGGCATCTTAGAGATACTCCCCAGGACACAAAGGGTGTGCCTGTGTTCACACTTTCTACTAAAGTCACGTCTTAATCCCACCTGAATCCTGTCGAGTCCAGAATGCCCTCCAAAATGAGATGACAGCCACAGGCAAAGCATCTAGAATAATAATACACCCCATATCGAATTATAGCTAGAAGGGCCTTATTAACTGACCACAACTGATTCACAGTGACCCTATAGGACAGGGTAGAATTACCTCTGAGTTTTAGAGACTGTGAATCCTCAGGGGAGTAGAAAGCGTCCTTTTTTCCGTGAGGAGTGCTTGATGACTTTGAACCGCTAACTTTGAGGTGATCAGTCCAACGTGTAACCAGGGCTCCTCACCTTGAGGCAGACCTCAGAGATGGTGCAGGCTTGGTTTCAGATCACTGCAGTGAAGCGTTTCAGGTGGGGCTTTTGGTTTCCCAGTGCTTATAAAAGTTATAGTTACAATATGTGCTGGTCTATTTAAGGAGCTAGTGGCTCAGTGGGTTATCCATTAGACTGCTAATGGCTAGTGTGGGAGTGACACAATCTGTTGTCAATTTGAGACTGAAGAGTGAAGGGGTGGAGTTTAGTCTGTCAATCAAGTCACAGCTTGATGACCTTATTTGGACATGCTGAGGAGACAAATAACGTGCTGGAGGTGTGACATAGAGTCACTCCCTGCAAGACATTCCTGCAGACAAGAGTCACAAGACATATGGAGCTATGCTAGAGCCCTAGAGCTGTAGGAGCCACGTGGAAATGCCTGCCAGCGCTGAGATGCTTCCACTGCCACTGGATCCCCAAGACTTTCCATCCACTGGCCCATGATCTTTCTGTATTCAGCATCATTGCATGTGGTGTGTGAGTCCGAAGAGGACTTTATATATTGGTATCAGACATATGGGCTAATATTGGACTGGGCTGGGATGTTTTCACAATATTCAATTGCTCTTGTGTATAAAGCTCTTTCTTATACACATATGAGTGTCTACGAGTTTGTTTCTCTAGTCTACGCAGACTAACACAGCAATCTCAGCAGTTCAAAACTTCTAGCCACTTTTAGGGATAAAGATGAGGCTTTCTACTCCCTAAAGATTTCCTGTCTTGGAAACCCACAGGGGTGATGCTGCTTTGTTCAGCAGCGTCATTAGAAATCAGAACTGGCTCACTTGCAGGGCGTTTTGCAGTTTACTAAGGATACAATAGCATACGTTGGGAACTACCAAAATGCGACGCAGAGGCTTTAAGTCATGCTGTTGGAAAATGGTACCTATATCCGTGCTCGAGGCAGGGTTGCCACACACCTTCCTTTGTAAAAAGCTCAGTTTCTTTGCAGTTCAATAAGGGGAGAGTAACACAAGAAAGCATGCCTGGACACCTCGTGTCCGAGCTAGGTGTTGAGTACCGCGGTGAGCAAACGGTTCTTGTCCGTGGCCGTTGAGCCCTCCGTGACTCATGGGGAGCTCAGACTCACAGGTGCAGGGTGGACGGGACAGTTGTGGCCCTCAACGTTGGCGCTGGATGCTTTTTGAGGGTAGATTGCTGGCCTTTCTTGTTAGTCCTTCTTAGTCTGGGCGTTCCCCAGAGGCCCTCTCTGTGCAGTATCAGACAAAGGCCCGCTGACGGGGACATTATGGTTTCACTTAGGTACAATAAGAGGCATGCGGTGTGGGGGACTGCTTGTTGAACTGCTAACGGAAAGGAGGGCAATTCGGACCTGCCAGGCCCTCCCCAGTAGGCTTTGTGCTCCCACAAATCTTTGTGGCTTCAGAAAACCCAAGGGGACAGTTCTACACTGTCCTATGGGGCTGCTTTAAGTTGGCAGTGAGTTCTCCTGCATAAATCCAAATCAGACCCACTGCCAGGAAGTCGATTCCAACTTGTGGTGGCTTTACGGAGGGCTGCTGAGACTTAAAACCTTTTTCAGAGCAGACAGCCTCATCTTCCTTCTGTGAGGCACCGGGGGGCTCTGAACTGCAGACCTCAGGGTTTGACCTGCTCCACAGCTCCACCCACTTAAGCATGCACAACGGGATCACGTGCCCCTCTGTGAATAGTGGATGTTCATTAAGTCCTCCTCTCTCCTCTTTCCTGCCCCTGACTTCATGCCTGGTGAGGGGCTTGGGCCACACTAGTGGATTGAGAAAGAGGGCGAGGATGTACTTTGAGTGTCGGAAGACCTTACTTCTTCCTGTCACACCCTATACACCGCTGACAGGAACAGTGTCAGCCTTGGATCAGTCCAATACTTCTTCACTATTAAGGGGCAGTGAACAGGAAAGAAGTTGTGGAAAACAAAGTGGAATTTCTGGAAATTATTAGCAGAAAAGCTCTTACAGGGTCACGTGCAGATAATCATAATTTTTATTGCATGCTCCATTTTTTTGTCCTGGGAGATACTTCCTTGGGTTTCTTTGTGCCCATTGTGTGGCTTTTGTTCTGAGTCTGTGGGTTTAATTATTTAGTTGTTTATAAGTGCATCTGGGCATAAGTGCCACAGTTTTATTTCAGTGACAAATTTATGGTCAGTGAATTTGAGTAATTAATGAGTAAATTATTTCTCCTTCATGAATGCCCCTGCAGTGTGATTTCCAGAATACACTGCACAATACTTATGAAACTGTTCTTTTATTAGTTCAAAGACTCACTGTTAATGGAATCAGGAGAGAGATTTTAAATTGCTTTAATTACCTATGTTAATTAATCGCCAACATGTGTAAAATATTGAATTGGATTTGGTTGCGTGATTAACATTCAGTTGCTTAAAATCTGAATCTGAATGTATTTGTGTTAAGAGGTTCACTTTCTTTTGTGCTGTGGACGGCAGGGATAGAAAAACGCTTCTACTTCTATGATTTTTGCTTTGTGGTAAATTCTCAAATCCTGGCATTTGTAAAAACAACAACAACAACAACAGCAGCAGCAACGACAATAATAATTGCCCATGTGGGCAAATTCACCCATTGGTTTTCCCAGAAAGAAGACCTACCAGGTATTTTATGATGAGATGGGAAGGAACCCGATACTAATCTCTTAAGCAAAATCAACACAAACAAAAACATTGCGTTAAACTGTGTTCCCCTTACATCACTGCCCTAAATAGAGTATCCCCCCACCCCCAAATAGAAGATTTGTAAGAATTGAGCCTTCCTGTATGGAGCTCACAGCTCAGTGAGGATGGAAGTCGCATACCTATTCCAGTGAGTGAAGGGGATTTAGAAGGTATTTTGGAGAAGGGAGAAATACGAAGCTTGGGTCTGCGAACTCTAATCCTTTGTAATGCTCTAAAGCAGTGCTTCTCAACCTGAGGGTCGTGACTCCCTTTGCGGGGGTCAAACTACCCTTTCAGGTCTACTCTACGTAGAAGTAGCATGGTTTCCCTGTCCCAAGGGAGCGAGTCTCCGGACCTACATTTCTAGATGCATAGCAGAAGTTAAGAGACTTGGATAAAAGAGCCATATTGCTTCAAATGCTTGATCTATACTGCAATATTTCTTCTAATTTCCAAACAGCTCCCCATGTTGTTGTTGGCTTACACAATGCCTTATTGTTTCTTATTGGTTTTACTAAGAATTTGTCTCTAACTGACAATGCCAAACTCACATCTTCATTCAAATGATTAAGGCAACAGCCTTGGGGTTAAGGGCATGTGTATATGTTAGGGGCATGTATATACATGTATATATCTCTATCTCTATATCTATCTATATCTATAACCCATGGGTTATGTAGACCTGAGTATGTGATGCAATCTAACCTGAGCAAAATCTGACCCATAGCAACCCTATAGTACCGGGTAGAACTGCCTTTGTGGGTTCCCAACGCTGTGAGTCTTTACAGAAGCAGCAAGGTTCATCTTTCCCCCACCCAGCGCCTGCTGGTTTCAATCTGCTGGCCTTGAAGTTCCCAGCCCAACACACAGCTCACCATGCCAGCTCAGCTCCTTAGGCCATTGAGGAGGGGCCTTCACACATTTCCTGGAAAAATGCCATTGGCTTTTAACTTAATTTTTGCCTTGAACTTTTTGAAGCCCTCTCATCTTTGGGAGAATTCATTTTTGATGGAACATGATGAATTGTGTTTTGGCTAATTTGAGTTTACTGTGACTTTGAGCCATCCAGAAGTCCCCTGTCAGCAGCAGTTGAAGATGGAGGTGCTGAGCTGACTGACTTGCCTTTTTCGGTTCCGATATTGTAAGCATTACACATCTGATTTGTGAAACTCTCTCTATTTTCTATATTTTTGGTCAAATCTGAAATCACACTAAAATTGGCAAGCACTTCATATGTTTCTTAAAATGGTGGCAGCGTTTCCTGCCTCCGTTTGCCTGTGGTCTGCTGTTTCCCTTCCCAGCACCATCCTCCCGGAGCCTGCGCTTGGCTCCCAGCACGAATGCCTTTGTGAGCATGGCCCTCCTGCTCTTTCTTGCCCTCATGGGTAGCAATTTATTTTCTAGCTTGCCCTTTTTGACTTGGCCTTGGCGTGTATCGGGTTGTCTTATACACGTCCTTGATCTTGTGCCCCACTCACATTTTGCATTTGATTACATTTCAGAGTTTAGGGGCTTCAATCATGGCAGTACACGGGGATGCTGCATTAATTATCCATTCGAGAGAGGGGACAAAGAAGTCAATTTGGGACCGGCGAGCGCCTGAATTGCTACAGGAGGCAGAGTGACTTAAAAGGCTGCATGTCAGCCAGATGATTTGTGAGTGACTCTTGTGATCACTCTTGTGACTGATCATCAGGGGAAGAAGCTGATGATCTGGAGGGGACATCCAAATGGGCTCATCACTTCTGGTCAGTCTTCCCTCATCTCCGGAGGCCTGCAGCTGCAGCATATTAGACTGGGATGCAGGTCCAGGCTGTACCACAAGGATATTTGCCCTAAGGAGCCAGTTGGTGCTTCATTAACTGCTGACAAAGAGGTGAAGGAGCTCCCCCTTCATTCAACCAACCTCACTGGCTTCCCCTGTTCTTCTCTCTGTACCTTCCACATGCACGGTACGGCTCCGACTGTCCTGTCTGTCACTGTGTGTGGCGATCCTAGAGAGGTGGAGGAAGTGTCCCTCTGATGAGGTACTGCATGGGTTAACTCTGTCATAGTCTCTGTTGATGGAGGCTTGGGGAGCACCCTCTCATGATCTCAAAAACTGTCCTCTCCATTTCTGCTTGGAGGGTAGGTCTCCATTTTTCTTCGCCTTTAACATCATTTCAGAAAAGACACCAAGAAGAAGGATTTCTTTGCCTCCCTTCTAAGGTCGTCTTCACAGCTACAGTGGAAAGTGGGTCACAGGAGGGCCAGTAAGAAAGTATTGCTACTCGGGTTCCATTTCTGACTACACCGGTTTATTCTATTATTATACATCAAACCTGTCGAATGGCGTCTCGGGGATCAGCAGAGGACTGCACACACATCCCCTCAGCAATACACTAGGGGGCCTTCCAAAAACAGTTCACTGACAACAGAACCTTCTGAGGCGATCTGCTGAGTCAGTTAATTTCAAGGCAAAGAAGCCAGCTCACAAGGCTATGGGAATGGTGTTTTTATCCCAAAGGGGTCATCTTGATAGAGTTTCTTGAAAGATATTGAATGACCAAGTGGGCTGGCTGAGAAGAAGGTTTAAGCCGATGAAAATCTGCATTCATGAGAGAAAGGGCAGGAAAGGTGGGCTGAGAATTTTCCCATCACCGCCACGCCCCTGCTTTGAGGTGTGGCCGGGCTGTCCTGGCTGTCCTCTGTCGTGTCCCCTGACCCCATCTGCACGACATCCAAGACTTTGCTTCGTCAGGTTTTTTTTGTTGCTCCCCAAACCCAAAGAACATGCCCAAGGCATATTTGATTCCCTTGAGCATGTCCACACCACCACGGCTATGACTTGAAGATGGCAGTGTCTCATTGAAAGGACACAGCAGCAGACACACCACCTTTGTAAGTGTACAGAGATGCACGGTGGAGGTGTTGAGAAATAATAGCTACACTTTTGGAAATTTCTCTTTTGCAAAAATGTCTAGGATGTGTTTGTAGCGGTGCTGTCTCATTTACTTTCGTATGTCTGCCCGGGGAGCTGAGCTGTTCCCAGGCAGATGCACAATAGGATTTTTCCAGAAAATTTCAGAGGACAGAGGTCCTATCCAAATACATGGGGGGCCTGTTTCAGATATACCCTTTGAAAGAAATTTCTTCCATTTCTGTAGTAACAAATGACAGAAGAGGTAGCTAGCAGTGCAATGTATCTACGAAAGAACTTCTAAAAGTTCATGGACAAATAGAACGGAAAGATATCGGAACTTTTCCAGGAACGGTTTGAAGCCCCCTTGTATGATTAGCACTTAGAAACTCAGAGTTCATTGCAGTCGTCAATCACGATGCACAGAGACCGTGTCACACAGAGTGAGAACTAGCCTTGCACTCTTGAGCGGAGCACAAAGCGCCATCTTTCTCCCACAGAACAGTTGGTGAAAGTAGACACCTGATCTTGTGGTCAGCGGCCCGACCCATGCCCACCATGCCAACAGGGCTCCTTAGAGATGGGAGGAAGTTGTGGTTGTTAGAACAACAAGCTTGGAAGTTGTTGTTTCGCTTAAAGTGAAAGGAGATCAGAAACGGAATTAGAAAACCAGATAGACTGTATTAGAACTCAAAATTTCCATGTTACTCAGCTAATTGACGGATTTAGATTATGAAGCTTTACGCCTGAGACCGAATAGGATTAGAAAATCAATTTTATTGCGCTTGTGCATTTTTAGATAGGAAGCGATGGTGAAACTTAGCAGGCAGCTCAATATTCCCTTTACAAGGGAGATTGTTCTGGGGCTCAGAGAACTGATGACTGCCCATGATCAACGGGATGTAGTGGGAAAACTTAGACTTTGGAGACCCAAGAGACTTTTCATTTGTCATCTGACCAGGAATGCATTTCTTAACTTTGCAAATCTGATTCCCTGACTTGCAAACTCAGGATAATATAGCTTGTTGTTCAAGTTAGGGGGTCAATTAGTAAAATCCCCAATTGCAGCATGAAACATGCAGCCAGTGGGCACACGAGAGCTACTGCCATCACGACTTTGTGCCTACAGAAGACAGTCCTGCTGGCGTAGTGGTTACGAGTTTGGCTGCGATCCACAAGGTCTTTAGTTTGAAAGCTCCAGCCACTCTGTGGGAGACAGACTGGGCTTTCTATTCCCATAAACAGGTGCAGTCTTGGAAACTCACAGGGGAAAGGGTCTACTGTGTCCTATACGGTTACTATGAATCAGCATTGACTCCATGGTAATGAATTTGGTTTGAGAGAAGACAGACTGGGGACTAGAATCTGCATCCAGACCTGTATGATACAGTTTTTGTTCCTCTACACGGCACACCTCATAAATCACATTGCTATGAAAAATAATTAGCATTTATAGTCATTACACATTGGGCTGCTAACTTAAAAGTGAGTAGCCAATCTGTGGGGAAAAGACTAGGCTTTCTACTCCTGGAAAGAGTTACAAGGTCAGAAACTCACAGAGGCAGTTCCACACAGTCCTATAGGGGCTGCTGCAAGTCTGTATCGACTTGATGGCGGGAAGTTTGGTTTTGGTGTGTCCTCCCACATTGCGGCGAATTCCTTTAGTAACAGGATTGACATGTCAGCAATAACATGCAACTGGCCTTTTGTCATCGCAACAGACGCTACAGTAGCCCTCCCAAACTAACCGTCCCCAACACGAAACGACTATGCACACAGCGATTGTTTTCAGATTCTGAACAAGAGGAAGCAAATCTCCATCACCCATTGCTGCCCCAGCGTTCTGCCTGGAGCCACTTGTCTCCGGAATAACTGGATTAGCTGCATGCAACAAACAAACACAAAAGAGAACCACACTCCCTCTTTCGCACCACACGACACCAGTAGTTCATGTTGGCAGATAGACTTACATGTAAATTCACAATCTATAGAGCTTGCATATCATCAAATTGATCAGTAGCCATACAATGCTAGGTGCTCAGCCATAGGCAGGAAAAACACCAACAAACACCCCATCTTGTGCCTCAAAGTACCATTCTGAACAAAAGAATTATTCAGAGCAAAAGGAGTAAGGCACCCAAAAGGGGCCGACCCATGAATGAAGGTTTGAAATGAATGGCTACAACAGGGACAACTGATCTATAACAGAGAAACTTGAACAGCAATTGTCCCTGCAAGGGAGATGGAATTTGCCACTGACTCCTTCTGCCTCTAGCACAGTCCCAACGCAGAGTATCTTTGTCTCAGGCATTGTTGTGGTTCCTACACAGAGGCTTTCTAAGTGCAGCCTCATGGTATGGGTCTCAAGCCCTGGATATCCACGAGTCCATCACAAATGGTTCTGAAGTCTGGACGGTCTCCTGTCCAAAGTCCATCTTGGCCAGAGGCATGATGAGAAATGTTTCGGACTATAGAGAAGCAAATGGCAGCCAATGGAAGGCCTGATGAAGTTAGAAGAGTTTTAAAGAAAAATGTTAGAGGTAGTTTGAAATGTAAGGCATTATAATGATCCCTATAAAGGCCTGGAGTTAGAAAACCAAAGAGTACACTCAGTGTATCTCAAGGTGAAAAAAACTGAAGGAAAATTCAAGCCTTGAGTTGGAATACTGAAGGAGTCTATGCACAAAATGTGCATTTGATTGATGCACAAAACATTAAAACAAACAAGCAAGCAACAAATGAATATCATCACCTGCATACATCTTAAAAACCAGTTGGACAGCTGGAGCCAGTTTTCCAGATGGGGACAGAAGGAGACCTTTCAGTTGCCACCATACAAAATTGTGCTAAGGTCACCCCAATTCAACACATACTCCCGACGGGAGTGATAACAAAAACTTAGAGGAAACTCAAGTCAAGATGAGGGGAGGAGGGATTTCTTCCTCACGTGGCTCACCCAAACATTCACGTCTTGCCACCCAAACATTCACATCTTCTTGTCCGACACCAGCAGAAGAGCTATTTGCTTCCTATGTCATTTTTCAATAATTAATTAGCTTTAGATGTTGTCACATACAGTTCTGGCATCAATCTTGGCCCCACAGGCACCAGAAGATACAGATCAAACTCACTTGTAATTTACCAGCAGCCCCATTTACGTGGCCTCTTCCCACCTCCGTGATGCGGAGGAAAAGATGTTACAATACTCAATGCGTCCTGCAGTACGTTTGTTCTCTGGTCCCTTTAGCTTAAATCTTTTATATCCCCAAGATGGCTTCTGAGCATCTTCTCTTTGCAAGTTCTGCCAGGCTGGCCTTGCCCTTTGCTATGTAATATGGAGTCACTTAGGACCTTCGGTGGTTTGTTTTCTCTAGTTTTAGACAGAGGCAGAAACGGTTCAATTTAACACCCCCCACCACCACCACCTCTGTAGAAAGGGGGCATTTCGGTGCCCTGGGAGCTGACCTTTCGCCGACATTCTTGGCTTTCCAAAGCAGAGCACTTTTACTAAATTATTGGCTGCAGAAAATCTGTCAGAAGATTCGGTTTATCCACAATTAGCACCAATGTCAAGTGCGACAGCTGATTCTGCAATGCTTTCCGCGGTGAAAATTCCCTTGTCTAACTAGTCTGTCTGTCACCCCCACACCTCCCCCTCGCAAAAGAAAATGTGCTGACTGGTACAGGTTGTAAGCTAGTTCTGTTTCTTCTGCTGGAGCCCCGCTTTTCCTTTATAACTTTATTTAAAAATAAAAAATAAAATCAATGTAGACAACCCTATGATGTGATAAACCCTAGCTGTATAGTTATTCAGTGGATGCCTTAGAAATGATAGCAACTTCGTATCAGATCTGTAGCCTCTGCTGCAGCGGCCAGTCTCTGGCAGTGCATCATAATGAGCTCCCTGTTCACAGCAAACGCAGAACAAGCAATGGGTCCGCGAGAGAACGCACAGCCAGCACATCAAGCGCATCCGAACGCAGGGGTAGGTAGCGAACGCTGTGACTTCCTACCGAGAAGGCGAGTTTCCTTGTGGTCCAGTCCGTTCCAACACACAGCCACTTTAGGTGCAAAAGGACCAAACGCTGCAAGGTCCCGAGCCACCTCCACAATCCTTCGGGCATTCGAGTTCATTGCCTTGGGTCCTGTGACTAGCCATCCCTTCCAGGGGCTTTGCCTTTTTCTCTGACCTTCTGCTTACCAACCGTGCTGTTGGCCTCCAGGGACTGGTCCCACCTGACAGTATGTCTGTAGATCATCCTTTGACAGTCCGTCTTGTTGAGCCGATGCCCATTCGTAGTGACCCTGTGTCTAATAGGACGAAACACGCCGGCACCAGCCCCACAATTGTCATATTTGAGCCCGTGGCCGCAGCCCCTGTGTCACTCCGTCCCACCTCTTTCAGCTTGAGGCACTTTGAGTGTGTTCTTCCTTTTGGCTTTCCGACTTTTGGTCGTTGCCTACTTCTGTACAGTACTTGACTTTGCCCTTCTGAGCTGCCCTTGGAGGTTTCCTGTTCCGCGCTTCCCCTCCGTAGTTTCTTACATCTGCTTTAGCGACTCTGTGTTCTCGTGTGAGTTTCAGCGTTGCTTTTGACATCCGCTCCGACCTTTCCTTCCGGTCCTGTCATGTTTAATGAGCTTTCGCTTTCTTCACATACTGGGTTCTTGATGTCCTTCCACAGGTCCGTCAGGCCTTCTGTCATTAGCGGTCAATGCGCCAAAAGTGTTTTTGAGCGGTTCTCTAAATCAGCGGTTCTCAACCTGTGGGTCGCGACCCTTTTGGGGGTTGAACGACCCTTTCACGGGGGTCTCTCGATTCCTAACAGTAGCAAAATGATAGTTCTGAAGTAGCAACGGAAATCATTTTATGGTTGGGCGGTCACCACAGCATGAGGAACTGTATGAAAGGGCAGCGGCATGAGGAAGGTCGAGAACCAGTGCTCTCGATCCATTTGTGTACTTCCTCAAGGTTGCATTTGGGCTGTTGCGCGCTTGTTTGACTTTATTTCACCGTCAATCTGAGCTTACCAATTGATGGTTTATTCCAGAGTCAGCTCCTCTCCCTGCTTTGGCTGTCAATATTGGATCGCTCCATGGTTTCTTTGAACAGGTGCAGTCAATTTGGTTCCTGTGTGCTCCATCTCATGAGCCCCATGTGTAGAGTCACCATGTATATTGTTAAAAAAATGTTTGGGAAGAAGCAGTTGGGGACCTGCAGAATTTGATATCCCATTTCCTGTGTAGCCTGGAGGCTGCATTTCCCAACTACTGTTACTTTCCTTAGATTCCCAACGTCTGCACTCCAATCACCAGGAATTACCCATGCATCTTGATTGCATGCTTGCTAGGGGTTGGACTGGAAAAGCTAGTGGAACTTCTCAATGTCTTCATCACTAGCTTTAGTGCCTGGCATGTAAATTTGAATAAGGATATCATCCAACTTGCAATGTGAAGGCGGTGACATTAAAAAAACTAAAGACGGTAGCATTCTATGGCTGTTTTAATGGAAGCTTCTTTTGTTTGTTTTAAGTCTCATTTAAGGCTATATGTTGCTTTCAGTTTCATGGTGTGAAACAGACAGGCTTTAAATGGCTAACATACCTGTTAATTTGGGCTATCTTTAAAATGATTGCAAATCTACCAAGTTGAGTTGGGCACAGATGAGGGTAATACACAGAGAGCGTCGTCAGCGAACATGTATGACAGTGCGTTGTGTGAAAGGAGGCCTGGGGTTGCAGCTGACTAAGCATTTGGCTGCTAACCGAAAGGTCGGTGGCTGGAAACAAACTAGCAGCTGCTCTGCCAAGGAAGGATGGGCATCTGCTTCCATAAATATTTACAGCCTCAGAAGCCGCAGGGAGCACTTCTACTCTGTTGCATAGCACCACTATGATTCAGAATGTAATCACTAGAATAAGATTCAGATACAAACCATTTGAATAAAATAAAGCACATAGTGAAAGATTTAAAAAATATAAGACACCTTTCCTCTTAAGATGATGACATGTTTCCTTCCCTGTAAGTCGTCAGAGTCTTTTCTTCTTTTTTTTAGGGTACCATTTATGTTAGATCTTTTATTTATTTTTTATATAAATTGTTTTATCAGGGACTCCTGCAGCGCTCTCTCTTTTTTAATAAATCATTTTTTGGGGTGGTTGTAAGACTCTTATCACAATTCGTACATCCATCCATCCACTGTGCACATCTGTTGCCATCATCATCCTGGAAACACTTTCCTTCCACTTGAGCCCTTAGTAACAGATCCTCATTTTTGCCCCCTCCGTCCTGCACCCTCCCTCTCTCACGAACCCTTGATAATTTATAAATTAATATTATGTTTTCATGTCTTACATGGTCTGATGTCTCCTTTCACCCACTTTTCTGTTGTCCATCCTCCAGGGAGGGGGTTATATGTAGATCAATTTCCTCTTGCTCTCTCTACCTTTCCTTTACTGTCCTGATAGCGCCACTCTCATCATTGGTCCTGAGGGGTTTATCTGTCCTGGATTCCCTCTGTTTCCAGCTCTTATATGTACCAGTGTACATGCTCTGGTCTAGCCGGATTTGTAAGGTAGAATTCGGATCATGATAGTGGATCATTAAAAAACTAGAGGAAATCATTAAAGTGGGATCATTAAAGAATTAGAGGAGAGTTGTATGTTTCATCAGTGTTAGACTGCATCCTGACTAACTTGTCTCCTCCCCATGACTCTTCTGTGAGGGGATGTCCAGTTGCCTATAGATGGATTTTGGGTCTCCAGTCCGCACTCCTCCTCATTCACAATGATATGATTTTTTGTTCTTTGATTCCTGATACTTGATCCTATCAACACCCTGTGATCACACAGGCTGGTGTGCTTCTTCCATGTGGGCTTTGTTGCTTCTCAGTTAAATGGCCGCTTGTTTATCTTCAAGCCTTCAAGACCCCATACTCTGTATCTTTTGATAGTCAGGCACCATCAGCTTTCTTAACCATATTTGCTTATGTACCTGCTTTGTTTTCAGCAATCATGTCTGGAAGGTGAGCATTGTGGAATGTCAGGTTAATAGAACAAAGTGTTTCTGAGTTGAGGGAGTACTTGAGTAGAAGCCCAATGTCCATATGTTACCTTAATACTAGACCTATCAATATATGTACATAGATCTATTTCCCCATCATCATATATAAGTATATTTACATGTGTACATGCCTGTATTTAGACCACTATAAATGCCCTTTGCCTCCTAATTCTTTCCTCTATTTCCTTTTACTTTCCTCTTGCCCCACCATCTTGTTCAGTCTTCGTTTGGGTTTCAGTAATTTCTCTTGGTTTCACTGCCTTGATCAAGCCCTAGCAGGCCTCCTACACCCTCCTCACCATCGAGTTTAGATCACTTGTTCCCTTGTCCCTGGGTTTGTTAACACCCACTTCATTTCCCCCACCTCTTCCTCTCCAATGTCCCCCTTGAACCATCAGTCCCATTGTTTTCTCCTCCAGATTGTTTATCCCACCTATCTTATCTAGATAGACCTACAGAGATAATAATATGCACAAAAAACAAGACCGAATAAAAGAAAACAAAACAACAATAACAACAAAAACAATAAACAAAGAAAAGCTTGTAAATAATCCAAGGTCCATTTGTTGACTTTTAGGAGTGTTTTCCAGTCGAGTCTGATGGGGTACTACACTCTGACCCCAAAGTCTATTTTTGGTATTTCCTGGGGACTTTGTTGTTCTGTTCCCCTTGCTGTTCTGTTGCACGCCTTTAGTGTTTCCCCTCAGAGTGGTGGGGTCAGATTGGACACAATTCCCACACTGTCTCTAGTGTTGTCCCCCAAAACCCTATGGGTCAGTGAGGGATGTAGTGTCTCGTAGTGCGGCTGGCCCTATGGTCCTTTCTGTGCATTGGCTGCTCTGAGCAGGAATATTGTCCTCAGGGCTTGGTGGGCCAGGTTGTGCTCCACTCTCTCTTCCTCCTCCTTCATTTACTCCTGTGTGTTGTGATCAGACATGTTCCTCTCCCTGAGGTGTAGCTTCAGTGCTGTCCTCTGAAGTGAATTCTTCTGTGGGGAGTGGAGGCTATCCACATAGTTGGGATCAGAGCTGGCTTTTATAATAATCCATACATCAATTGTGTCAAGTACATTTGTACACATGTTGCCATCATCATTTTCAAAACATTTTCTTTCTGCTTGGGTATTTGGTATCAGCTTCTCTTTTATCCCTCCCTCCCCCTCTCCTCTAACCTTTGCTACCTCTTGATAAATTATTATTATTTTCATATCTTACACCACCTGCCATCTTTCTTCACCCATGTTTTTGTTGTTCGACCCCTTTGTGATGTTTGTGTGTGTGATTTGTGTGTGTTATACCTGTATTATTGCAATTGGTTCCTCGTTGCTCCCCCCACATTCCGCCTACCTTCATAGTATCCCCACTCCCATTACTATTCTGCTGGGGGAGTTATCTGTTCTGGATTCTGTGTGTCAAGACCTCTTATCTGTACCAGTGTACATGCTCCATTCAAGCCAGATTTATAAGGTAGAACTGAATCATGATAGTGGGGGCAGGAAGTATTATAGAATTAGAGGAATATTGTATTTCATCAGTGCTCTACTGCACCCTGGTTGACTCATCCCTTTCTTGTGAACCTTCTGTGAGGGGATGTCCAATAGTCTATAGATGGACTTTGGGTTTTCAACCCACCTCATTCACATCGAACGACCCTTTCACAGGGGTCCCTGATTCATAACAGTAGCAAAATTACAGTTATGAAGTAGCAACAAAAATAATTTCGTGGTTGGCGGGGGTTACCGAAACATGAACTGTATTAAAGGGTTGCGGCATTAGGAAAGTTGAGAACCACTGGTTTTGGGTCTTCTAATGCCTGATACCTGAACCTGTCGACACCTTGTGATCACACAAGCTGGTGTGCTTCTTCCATGTGAGCTTTGTTGCTTCCCTGTAAGATGGCCAATTGTTTAACTTCAAGCCTTTAAGACCCAGCTGCTATGCTGGGCACCATCAGCTTTGTTCACCACATTTGCTTACACACTCATTTTGTCTTCAGTGATCGTGTAGGGAAGGTGAGCACCACAGAATACCTAGTTATTAGAACAAAGTGTTCTTGTATTGAGGGAGTACTCAGGCCCAATGTCCATCTGCTTTCCTTAATACTTAACATATAGGTATATGTACATAGGCCTATACTGCTATCACTATATACGAACAGATTTACATCTATACATGCCTATATTAATACCTGTATAAATGCCTTTTGCCTCCTAGTTCTTTCCTCTATTTCCTTTTAGCTTTCCCCTGTCCGACTATCATGTTCCACCTCCATTCAGCACTCAGTAATTCCTTTTGGAGACATTGCCCTTGATAAAACCCCAACAGGCATTCACTTGTTGTTCCCTTGTCCCTGTATTTGTTGGGTCCCCTTTTCCTTTACCCCACCTGCCCCACTTCCCTATCCTCCTGGAACTATTGGTCCCCTTGTTTTCTCCTAGGGATTATCTTGCCTATTTTATATAGATAGTCATGAGATTAAAAAATAATAATAAGTCAAAAGCCTATAAATAGTTCCAGGCCTGTCTGCTGACCCTTATCTATGTTTTCTCGTAGAGTCCGATCAGGTGCCATACCCTGCCCTCCGAGTCTGAAGTCTATTTTCAGGATTCCTCAGGGACTTCGTTAATTGTTCCCCTTGCTGCTCTGTTGTGCTCCCTTTGTGTTTTGCTCTGGTAGGAGGTGGGGTTAGACCAGGCACAATTCCAACATTGTGTCTCCAGTGCTGTCCACTGCAGCACTGTAGGTCAGTGAGGGAATGGTGTATCTAATGGTGGGGCCGGCCCTGCCATCCTCTCTGTGTGTTGGCAGCTCTGAGCAGGAGTGTTCTGCTCAGGGGCTGGTGGGCAAGGATGCAGTCCCCCCCCCCCCCTTTCTCATTCCCTCTTAGTTTGCTCCCTTGTGGTCTGGACAGACCTGGGCTATATCTTCAGTGCTGTCCTTTGTAATGCCATCTTCTGGTGGATGTAGCTGGGGCTGGGGCTGGCCCCACAGACCTCTGTAAGAGTCTTTTCACTTCAAGACTTTCTTACTTTATGTCCTAGCTCTCACCCCATGTCTTATATGCTGAAGCCACGAGAAACCAACAACAACAAAAACACACAACCAATACCCCATTTCACTTTTGTGACTGAGAGTGTCATAGTCTGGGGAAATGTGGTAGTCACCTAATTTGGTGTCAATTTAAGGATTAAGAGTGTAGGATGACAAAAAATAATAATTTATGAATGATGAAGGGTTCATGAGGTAGGGGAGAGTGGGGAGGGAGGTGGAAAATGAGCAGCAGATATTAAGGGCTCAAGTAGAAGGAAATCTTTTGAGAAGGATGATGGCAACAAATGTACATATGTTCTTGACACAATGGATGTATTTATGGATTGTGATAAGAATTGTATGAGCCCCCAATAAAATGATTAAAAAAAAAGAGTGGGGGGTGGAATCTAGACTGTCAATCTGGAGATAGCCAGTGAGACTTCTGTGTGGGCATGGCCTTCTCCTGAGAATTCTGGGAAATCTGGCACTTCCTCATTGCAGTTGGGAGAAATGTTTCTCTCTCTGCCACACCCTGGGAGACATTGCAGAAGACAAGACACATGGACCCACCCTGATGCAGAAACTCCTGCCAGCGCTGAGATGTTTCCAATGACACTGGATCCAAAGACTTTCTACCCACTGGCCTGTGATCTTCTACATTTTGCTTCATTGCATGTGTTTTGTGAGTCTGAAGAGGACTTTATAGATTGGTATCAGACATATGAGCTAATATCAGACTTATTTTCTTGATCTGGACTGGGCTGGGATGTTTTCTCAATGTTCAATTGCTCTTGTATATAAATTTTTTTCTTATACACATATGTGTGTCCATAGATTTGTTTCTCTAGTCTACCCAGACTAACACAGGAATAAGTAGGATATTATTTGTTAAGTATGGATTACTGTATCCTGACTGAAGAGATTTCATCAGAGGAGTCTCCCCCCGGAAGGAGAGCTGGGGTGATCACCAGTGACCAGGATCTCAGCTTCCAAAATTTCTAGACCATGAATGTGGAAGGTTGGAGCTTTAGATCCTCAACTGTGGTGTGATGGAACCAGCTGTTTGCCTGGATGAGCTTTACGGTGGGAAAGAGATGGGGCAGTCTGCTTCTGTAAAGATTTATACACACACAAGCACATGCACGTGTGTGTTAGTGCATTGCTATTGCATCGATCCCAACTCATGGTGACCTAACAAGACAGAGTCGAATTGGAAGTCATCAACTATGAAATGGAACATGTAAAGTTTGAGACACTGGGCACTAGTGAACTGAAATGGACTGTTTAAAAGCCATTTTGAGTCAGACCGTCATATAGTTTACTATGCCAGGAGTGACAAATTCAAGTGAAATAGAGATCACATTTACCATCAGAAAGAACTCTGCAAGGTCTATTTCAAAATACAATAATGTTTGCGATGGGGCAAACTCTCTATGCCAATACAGCAATCCAGCTAATACAACTATTACTCAAATATATGCACCAATCAATCAAGCTAGTGATGAAGATATTGAAGCGTTCAACCAACTTCTTCAGTCTGAAACTGATTAAACATGCTATCAGGAGGCATTGATAATTATTGGTGATTGGAATGCAAAAGCTGGAGACAAAGAGGTAGGGACAGTTGTTGGAAGATATGGCCTTAGGGATGGAAATGAACCTGGACGACACATTACAGAATTGTCCAAGCCCAACCACTTCTTCATAGCAAATACCCTTTTCAACATACAACCGGTCTCTCTACATGGACCTTCCAAATGGAAGACCCAGTAATCAAATTGGCTACATCTATAGAAAAACTGTGGGCATCGAGGGTAGGATTCACAATATGTCAATTTTCAGGGACACAAATCTAATCCTTAGCACTTGTAAGGTAGGTACTCTTATTATTTCTGTTTTACCCCCACAGAAAGGGAAACATAATTAACATACTTGTGGAAAGTTGCACAACTAGTTAATCAAGAAGCTAGTCGCACAACTATGTAATGGAGAACTAGCTAATGGAGAACCCAGGAGGCAAACTCTTTCTAAGGAGTGTGTCTGTAATCTCCAGGCTATAGCGTCTAATTCACAGAATCAGAGATAAAATATATCAGGGCCTCACAGCCACTAGCCAGTGTCAAAGAATGAATTTTCCTTGGACAAGGAATTGCAGGGTCAGTGTTTTAAGTCAGGGCATGGAGAGATGCCATGCCAGTCGCTGACTTCCAAACCAGAGGAGGAGTTGACATATCAGGAAACGAGAAGGAAGAAGAAGCCCTAGATATAAGCCGTCTACCTCCAGAAACAAGAAAATGAACAAAGAGGGTTTGGAGCAGTGGGCCTTTCAGTCTTGCAGAAGAGAAGTCACGCCTTGTGGAGGGGTCCTGATTTCTCCTAGGTGATGGCATTGATGGCATTTTGTGGGTCAGGACTAGATTGCAGGACCTCTGTGACTTTATTTTTTTTTAAAGCAAACTCAAATGAAATCTAGGGGGGCAAGAACAGAGCTAGCTCTCAGCGCTCCCCACACGGAAGTTTAATTCTCCACCAAACTCCTGACCAGTGTCTCTGTAGCTGCAATAAGAAAAGTGAATTTTTACAAACGCACTCACCACATCCACACACCCACCTCATGCATCCACACAGTCACACCTGTTGGCATCCTTTAGCACGCATAAACACGCACATCCGATTGCTAAACTTCTGGGTCCCAAACTCCACTGACAGATTTAATTGGCTCCTGACTGACACCAAAACCCCACTAGCTTGTCCAGAATGCAACATCCTCCCCTCTCCATGGAATTCTTCCTTCAAAGAGCGACTGCAAAGTTCTGAGGCCAGAGACTGGAGGAGCTGACTTGAAATGGATGCAAACGTCCACAGGAAACAAAGCTACTAATTACATTGTACCTGGAGTGGAGACGCCTGCCTTGGGATTTCCAGATAGAAATCTTTAATTCCCTCACCCCGCCTCAGCTCAGAGCCCAGATCTTGTTGGCAGTATAGATCCTGCTGGGTTGTGGTCAGTGAGCAAAGACCTTGGCCTCTCTTTGGTTCTACTTCAAAGCTTCCTGGAAGACCAAGAACCTGATGGCTGTGCAGTGTACCTCATTTATGGTTACCACCCCTCTTCGCAATCACGATTCTTGATTTTTTGTGGTCCATATGATTTACGGATGCTGCTTAAACCCCACGGTGCCTCTCCATGGTGACCGCTGTTGAAGTGCTGCTTGACCAGCGTTAATTATCAATGGTCATGCTGCCACACTGAGCTGGCGAAACAGAGGCGCTCCCAATGCTTGCTTGCTTCTGAGTAGGCTCTGGGCTGCTCTTTGGCTCCTGTGGAGGCTAACCTGGCTGATTTGCTGGCCAGAGCAGCTAACGGGAATGCCCGAGGGTCCTTTCCCCATCTGCCTTCTCAAATGGTGGTGTTGAACAGCCAGTAGAGCGCCTCCCAGATTCTATCCAAGTGCCAGCCTCCAGATGACCCTGTGTATGCCTCAGATGGTGGGGGAGTTATTAAAACTTCACTGCATTTCCAGGGACCCCCATGAGATATTGCTTTTGACTGTAATTTTCCTTCACACCACGTGTCTGTTTGGAAGGACTGATTGGCTGTTTGGATAAAGAGATTCTGAATATAAAGTCACAGTGGTGGTGGTGGTGGTGTGTGGGGTAATGTAATGCTGGTGTAATTGGGTCATGGGGTGGCAGTTAGTCCCTGCCACCTCTGTATCTCTGAGGCTCCCCTAAGGAAGAGCCTGTCACTCTCCTGCTGCTATTTCTGGAGTCTGAGTTAGAAAATCCTCAAGGGATATTGCTGTGTGGGTGAGACCGAAAACCTTGATAAGATGGGACCAGTGGGTACCTGCAGGGCTTAGAAGCATAAAAATAGTCTCTGCCAATTTCTGGCAATAATTCTCTTTCAAATGACACAGACTACAGGGTAAACTTGGGCTAGGCAGGTGTAGCCTGCTTTCTAATGGGCAACATTATCATGTGACAATTTTAGCTATGTTGACAAAAATACACAGCAAACATGTACAAGCTCAGCAGTCTCTACATGAATAATTCAGCAGCATCGATTCTTTGAACTGTACGACCATTTTTACACTCCTTACTCCTTGTCTATGTTGTTGATTGTACTCCTCCATCCACATCTGGTTGCCCCCTTCTTTACCTGTTTAGTCTTTCAACTGCTGTTTTCATACAGACCCCATAAAGAGAGTTCTTAAGAGCTTAAAGTGCAAGGCAGATATTTTATTAATTAAGCTAAATCACTTTTTGGTTTTAAGAAGACATCAGAGGATATTTGTGATTTAAGTTCTAACAATTATATGGGCCAACAGTGTCAGGGGTTCATTCAGCCACCATGGCTCCAGAGAGTCTAAGAGTCCAAGATAATTTGAAATTCTGTTCTGCATTCTTTTGACCAAAATTCCTCTCTAGGATCCTTGATAGAAATATTCAGTAAACAGTAGCTGGGTCATTACTGTCTTTTAAAGATAGAAAAAAAAATCAAATACAATAAGTAAGGAAAAAAGTCTTTTCAGTGTAGAAGTGTCTGAAGAACGGGGACATAAACTCAAGAGCAACTTTTTCCTGAAAGGATTGAATTTCTGCATGTTAGGTGACAGAGCACATATTTGGTGCTCCGGAGTCAGGAACTGCTGGTCACCAGTGTCAGCACCTGCGGGGTAGGAATGCTGCTGTCCTTGTCTTCATTGCATTCTCCTTACTTGTTGGCAGGGCAGATGCGCAGAATTACCATTCACTAACGGCACTCAATAGCAGATTTTCTTTCCCCAAAGAACCAGACGATTTTTCAAAAATCTAAACTCACTTCCACCATGTCCCCTATAGGTCAGAGTAGAACTGACCCTTTGGATTCTGAGAAAATCATTACAGCAGTAGAGAGCCACATCCCCCCCCCACTCTACCTCCCTCCCCAGCCCAGAATGGCTAGTGGGTTGGAACTGCTGACCTTGTAATCCTAATGGGCTGTCCTCTAAGACACCAAGTCTCTATGTAGCTACACATCTTTGAGTTGCAGAGAGGCAATGGCAGTGTCCCACCGAATCATTTCTGCTCTCCAGGGTATGGCCTTAGGACTAAGCTCCCACTCCACATTGCTCAACAATCCTCCGGCTGTTCAAGAGCAGGCGGGAACCCCAAGAAGAAGATACCAGGCTTTGCGTTATGAAGACAAGTGGGCTGGCTTCAGCATCACTTATGACCTAACAGAGAGGAGGCCGCAATTGCACCGAATGTAATGGTGTTCATGTTATGCAATTGTGCAGATATTCATTTCATGCACATGTAGAAAGAAGTCTATGCACGAGACCCTCCTGCAGAGATTCAGCTGGAAAGAGGACAAGATCCTGGCCAAAGGAGGAGAAAACACAGACACGCTTTGTAGACCTCAGTGGCTCTGAGCCTGCCCTGAGACTGCCCTGATTGGGGCCTACACTGTAGTCCTTTCAGGCTCTTTTTTGGTGTGTGAATGAGGCCTGGTGGTGCGGCGGACTAAGCAGAGAGCTGCTCACAGGCCCACCACGTGCTCTCCTGGAGAAAGCCGGCCGCTCTTTGTCTGTAAAGACTGAGAATCTCAGACACCGGTGGGGCAGTTCTTAACCTGATCCTTAGTCGGGATGAGTTGGAATCGACTTGACAGCAGTAATTTTTTCTTTTGCAGTGTGTCTGTTTAGATAATACCCGGCTTTATTTTCAAGCACATTTGGGCCTACGGAGGATTTCTTGTGGGACTCAGTGGAGGGACGCACAAGTGGAAATAAAGGCCTTGTGGGTAATTTCCCATCTAGTTTGATACCTATCAAATAAAATGCTTTCTGCAGCGCACCGGAATGCCAGAATAACACCCATTTGATAATAATAGCTGGCACTTGTTTCACGGTGCAGCATTCTTCCAAAACGATCCCTTAAGACCAGCATTCGAGCAAGCTTCTTTGACGTTCACCTGAGAAGAGATGCTCTAAAATTAGACTCTTAGAAGACAATGACTGGGTGGAAATGCCACCTAGCCGCACTGGCTCTTTAGCTAAGTTCCCTCCGATTTAGTCAGACCTGGTTATTCTCCCCCATTTTCTGAGATTTTACCGAAGAGGGCGGGGCAGGAGGCCAGACAGAGGGCCTGCGTACAGCCCAAAGCAACTGTCTGTTAGCAACCACGTTACAGCTGTTTTCTCTTCAGCTGAGCTTGAACCAATCCACCTAAACTCAAGCTAATCTGGGCGGAAGCAAAAAAAGGGGAGTGTAAAAAGGTGGAGAAAATTAGGCACAATGTCTCTTGGGGAGAGAACTTGTGTGTGTGTGTGTGTGTGTGTATGTTTTGGTGGGGGTCAGTGAATCTTTAGTAAGTTGATCGGGAGTGAGACCCCAAAGTAATACCTTTATAGTCAAAGGCAGTCCCTTGAACACACTACATAGACAGGAAAGGGGATTTGTGTCAGTCTTGAGAGAGGTGTTGGGGTTGGGGGCAGGTGGTGAGGGCGGCGAGATCAGAGGGGAAGAAAAGAGGTCAGAAATGTAGTGCAATGGGAGGACTATCCACAGAGCAAGGGTCCTGCAGTAGCAGAATAGGAAGTACGAAGGTCTGGGGATGAAAATGTGGTCCACAGAGGTTGACATCTGTTCTTGTTGCTGCATCACCAATGCCCTCTTGTCAGCCCTTGGTGACCTTGGTCACCCCAATGGTGTCGTATTCACCAGAATTGGTATTTATCCTTCTTTTTTCAGGGGTGGTGGTGGTTGGTAGAAGTGGATTTTCTTGCAAGCATTGATAAGATGCCTTTGCGTGTTTTGGCAAAGAGCCATAGCAGGTGGGAAGGGAGGGGTGGGGTACAGCTAACATCTGTGCTGCACCAGAGTAACCAGAATAGCAATGACACACATTAGACAGCCAGAGTCATCTTTTAAAAGCAGAATATTGAATTTGAGAGTCAGGGCATTTAACTGAATTTTGCCTTCTTATGATTCTGTACTTTTCCTTGTTGGGCGATATCCCAGGTGGTTCCCTCCAGGAACTCCAAGGGAGTTGATTTTCAGTTGGCAGGTGATGCCATCTGTGGCGATCTCTCGTACTCTCTAATGAATTATGTGTTTCTATATATATTTTCTGAACACAACCCATGCCCTGGCAAGCTGTCAAGAGTCTCCTATGGTGTTGGGATACCAACTCCTCTCCTGGCCCTGAACAGAATTAGTTCTGAGTTGTGAAAATAAGATTAGAAGAGAGAATGAATTGTTCCCGTGGAGAAAAATAAATGCAAAGGCAGATGGGAATAAAGAGCTGTTTGCCCTGGCTCGAAGGAAGCACCAGAGAGAATTTTGAAGATAATAACTCTTAACATTTTATGCAGCTCTTCATATTTCTAAAGTGCTTGCTGGTAATTAAGAATCATTAATCAGATATTTGTTGCGAGTCATTCAGTGAATTAGTGGTTGATTTAGATTGATAGCTGTGCATAATTTCGGAGACTAGGCCCAAACTTGTTCATTTTATATTCCTTAACATTTGTTGTTTTCTTGTGTTCATTGGAGTTCTCATTACAGATATCAATATACACCTGGTTGTTGTTAGGTGTCATTGAATTGGTTCCAAGAGAATGAAAAGCTTTCCTGTCCTGTGCAATCTCCATGATCAGATGCGAAAGTCCACTGTTGCAGTCCACCTTCTTGATGGTCTCCCTCTTTTTCACTGCTCTTTTACCAATCAGGACTGGTCTCTCCTGATAACATGTTGGAAGTACACAAAACAAAGTCCCACTATCCTTGCTTCTTAGGCACATTCTAGTTGTAGTTCTTCAATGCTGATTGTTCTTCTGGCAGGCCACCGTACTTTCACTACTTTCTGTCAACACCATGATTCAAACTCATCAATTCTTCTTTGATCATCTTTCATGGTCCAACTTTCACATGCATATGAGATGCCTAATTTTGTGTCGTTGAAGATATAAAAGTGTAGGGTGGAGTCTAGCCTGTCAAGCAGATCACAGGCTGATGATGCCACCTTATGGGTGTGGACTTCTCATAAGGAGAGTCTTGGGAACCTCTCCCTCTTTCTCTGCCTTCACCTTCCTGTGGCAAGCATGCTGAGACCTCTGCGAGCCCTGTGATGTGGCCACTGCTGTTGGATCCACACAGCTCTGCACCCACCAGCCTGTAATCTTCCTGCATCACTGCATGTGACTGCGTGAGTCTGTAGAGGGACTTATGGACTAATATCAGACTTAGGGACTTGGGTAGGCCTGGCCTGGGATGCTTGATTGACGCACGGTTGCTTCTTGATATGAGTGTCTCTCGGTTTGCTTCTCTAGTCAACGCGGCCTAACACACGAGGCAATGGAAAATTCCATGGCTGTGGACAGGGGCATTTTAGTGCTCAAAATGACCTGCTTGCTCTTTAACACATTAAAGAAGTTTTGTGTGGCAGATTTGCCCAATATACACTTCTATATCATTTCTTGTATGGATCATCATTTACATAGAATACTAACATGAAACTTATTAGTTTGGTATTTGCTACCACATTTAGGAAGATAAATCTTCCTGTCACAGTGAAAACCCTCCTCCCACACCTTCCTCTCATGCAAGTCAGTGGACATGAGCTCCGCCCCAATACAAATGGAAGGTCACTTCCTTACCTGTAAGAAAGAGAAAGGAATCTGTCATGAACACCATCTTTAATTGCCAGTGAATCCCCTATCTAGTTGGCTGACTCTGTGAGTCATAACTCATTTCATCTTCAATCTAACAGATAAGAAATTACATATCACTACTTATTTAGGCACATGTCTAAATGATATAGGGGGTGAAAAGAGTTAGCCTGCTGTTAAGCAAAATGCTAGAACTATAACATGATTTAAGATTTAGTGGTTGGAAATCCAGAATGTAACAGCCCCTCTAGGGCAGTCAGAATTCCTTTTAAATCTTATCAGTAGGATGGGTTTCTAACTCAGGAAGGTGCTAAGCAAGGCCATTAAAATTGCTTTAAGATAGTAGCCATCACGTCATTAAGATAGGTGCTGTTGATCTTAGGTGCCATTGAGTCAGTTCTAACCCATAGTGACTCTATGAACAACAGAATGAAGGACTGTACTGTCCTATGCGGTCCTGCAGCTAAGAGAGGTAGCATAGCCCATTTAGATAAGCATACCCCATTTAGGTAGCATCCCCCAGTCAGGGCATGGTCATTTCTGAAGATGTGTAGCTACAGATAATTGTTTCCTGGGATCATTGCAAAATCTGCTTTTGGTCCCATAGTTTGGGGTGTCTTAACTGGCTTGGTTTTCACTGGAATCTAGAAGCAGTTTGGAGGTACAAACCTCACTGCTTCCTCTGTCTCATGCTTGCAGAACAGACTTTGAGTTTCTCAAATCACCCTGGTCTCTGTCTCTGGCTGAAACAGTGACAGGCATTCCCCGGCCCTTACCCCAGCAACATCAATATCAAGAAATGGTTATTTCCCACAAATATCTCAGCATACCTGTTCTTCGACCAACCATCACTCGTAATTGAGACTTTGAGAAGCCAAAGATACTTGGAGAGGAGCTTTTCTGGAATTAGTGGAGGCTTCATTTGCTGTGAAGTTTGAATCTACCAGGATTCAATAGGACCTCTATAAATACACTTTGTCTCCTCTTTCCTCTATTTCCTATGACTTTCCTCTTGCCCCACTATCATGCTCAGCCTTCACTTGGGTTTCAGTAATTTCTCTCAGTTACATTGCCCTTGCTCAATCCCTACCAGGCCTCTCACACCCTCCTTGCCCCTAGTTTTGGATCACTTGTTGCTCCCCTGTCCTAGGTTGGTCAACACCACCACCTTATCCCTGCCTCCCCCTCTCTTATGTCCCCCTGGAATCATTGGTCCCATTGTTTTCTCCCCCAGACTATTCATCCAGCCCATCTTATCTAGATAGATCTGCAGAGATAATAATATGCACTAAAAAACAAGGCATAGCAAGACAACGCAACAAAAGAGAACACAACGATGACGACAAAAAATAAGCCAAAGACCCATAAAAGAATAAATTAATTAAAAATAGAAATTTTTATAAAATTTAAAAAGGAAAGAAAAACCTGTAAATAGATCAAGGTGTGATTTTTGACCTCTAGGTGTGTCCTTTAGTTAAGTCCAATGGGGTGCCACACTCTGGCCCCAGAGTTTATCCTTTGCACTCCCTTGGGACCCCCTGCTCTGCTCCCCCACGTAGCTCTGGCACAGGCCTTTAGTGTTTTGCCTTGGTGTCATGGGGTCATTCTGGGCCAATCCTGACGCTGAGTCTCCGGTGTTCTCCCCTGTAGGGCCATGGGTCAGTGAGGGACATCGTGTCTCATAGTGGGATCAACCATATGGTCTACTCTATGCATTGGCTGTACGGAGTGGGGATATCATCCTCCAGGCCTGGTGGGCAAGGATGTGCTCCACTCTCTCCTCCTCCTCATTCATTTGCTCCCATGTGCTCTGATCAGACATGTCCCTCTCCCCTAGCTGCAGCTTCAGTGCCCTCCTCTAAAGTAAATTCTTCTGGGGGCTAGTTGTCCATGTCTCTAGTATGGGGGCTGAGCCCTCAGGCCCCTCCACTGGCTCCCCTCTCCAAGCCGGCACACTACATTCTCATCCCGGAACACTGGATTTAAGTCTGGTCCCTCTTTCCCAGTGGAAACACAAACAATACCTTCCCATTGAGTGGGTCAGTGCCCTTTTCCCCCACCTCACCCCTCCCCTCTCTCTTTTTTTTCTTTCCTCCCCTTGTCCCCTCCTTTTTAGTTGGCTACCATATGTACCCCTGGATTTGGCGTGGCCCCTGCCATCCTACCTGCTCCTCACCCCTGGAGTGTTTGTATACAGTAGCCTTTTCCCTGTGCCCTATTTGCATCTTTCTTCTCTCTTTTTAAAATAAACTTACCTCAGCAGACTCATGTTGTACTTGTCTTTTTGTGCTTGGCTTACTTCACTTAGCATAATTTCCTCCAGTTATTCCCATGTGGCGATGTGCTTCATGTGTTCATCACTGCTTTTTAGCAATGCTTAGTACTCCGTTGTATGTATGTACCAGTTTTTAACCCATTTGTCTGTTGATGGGAATTTGGGTTGTTTTCAATTCCTTGTTTTTGTGAACTGTGCCACAGTGAACACTGGAGAACAGATATCTGGCCGTGGTTTGCTTCTTGCCTCTTCTGGGTATATGCCCAGTTGGGGGATTGCTGGGTCATATGGTAGCTCAATTTCAATCTGTTTTAGAAATCACCAAATCGATTTCCGTAGTGGCTGTACATACGTACAGGTCCACCAACAGTGAATGAGGATTCCTATCTCCCCACAGTCCTTCCAACACTTGTTGCTTTCTGATTTTTTTGAATTACGCTATCTTTGAGGGTGTTAGGTGGTATCTCATAATTGTTCTAATTTGAATTTTTCTTATAGCAAAAGATCAGGAACATTTTTCATATGTTTATTGGCCATTCAGATTATATAGGATGGTGGGGAAATAGATCTATGTGCAGATGGACATTGGACCTCCACTTAAGTACTTACTCAATGTAAGGCCACTTTGTTCTATTAAATCGGCATTACATGATGCACATCTTCCCGACACGATCGCTGAAGACAAATGTGTGAATAAGCAATTGTGGTGAAGAAAGCTGATGGTGCTGCTATCAAAAGATATAGTGTCTGGGGACTTAAAGGCTTGCAGATAAATAAGCAGCCATCTAGCTGAGAAGCATCAAAGCCCACATGGAAGAAACATACCAGCCTGTGTGACCACGAGGTGCAGAAGGGATCAGGTATCAGATATCAAAGAACAAAAAATCATATCAGTGGGTGTCTACATTCCTGATATGATCACTGAAGACAAATGTGTGCATAAGCAAATGTGGTGAAGAAAGCTGATGGTGCATGGCTATCAAAAGATATAGCATCTGGGGTCTTAAAGTCTTGAAGATAAACAAGCGGCCATTTAGCTCAGAAGAAACAAAGCCCACACTGAAGCAGCACACGTGTGTGACTGTGAGGTATTGAAGGAATCAGGTATCAGGCATCAAAGTACAAAAAATCATATCATTGTAAATGAGGGTGAGTGGAGTGGAAATTCAAAGCCTATCTGTAGACAACTGGACACCCCCTTACAGAAGGGTTGCAGGGAGGACACGAGCTAGTTATGGTACACGGTAACAATGATCAGATATACAATTTTCCTCTACTTCTTAAATGCTTCCTCCCCCCACTATCATGATCCAAATTCTACCTACAAATCTGGCTAGACCACAGGATGTACATTGGTACAGATAGGAACTGGAAACACAGGGAATCCAGGACAGATGACCCCTTTAGGACCAGTGGGGAGAGTGGTGATACCGGGAGGGTAGAGGGAAGGTGGGGTAGAAAGGGGGAACTGATTACAAGGATCTACATATAACCTCCTCCCCGGGGGGACAGACAACAGAAAAGTGGGTGAAGGGAGATATTGAACAGGGCAAGAAATGACAAAATAATAATAATTTATGAATTATGAAGGGTACATGATGGAGGGGGGAGCAGGAAAGGAGGGGGAAAATGAGGAGCTGATATTAAGGGCTCAAGTGGAAAGCAAATGTTTTGAGAAAAATGATGGCAACAAATGTACAAATGTGCTTGACACATTGGATGTATATATGGATTGTGATAAGAATTATATGATCCCCAATAAAATGATAAAAAACAAACAAAGATTCAATATGACCATCACTGAATGTTCTACCAAGGTCTTGTAGCTATGGTTTTATCTTTACAGTAGCTCCTCCACATTTGTTTACCTACTTAAAATCTCAGCAGTTAGATGTCTGCAGTTTGAATCCTGACTGCGTGACTCACTACCGTGTGATCTGTATGTTATTCAACTTCTCTGCCTCAGTTTGCTCTTTTGTAAAATAGGAAATAACATCTTTTTCCTTCAAGTGTTGGGAGGACTATCTGAACATTTATGAAGTCCTTAGAACAATATCTGGCATAAAACACCTACACAGGTGTTTAGCACATAAACATTAAAGTACTTTTTACTTACTAAGGACCCCTGGCAGCCTAGTTGGCAATGAGTTGGTCAATTAACTGCAAAGTCAGCAGTTCAACCCCCCCAAGCAGATTCATTGTAGTAAAATATAAAGATTTTTCTATAAAGATTTACTACCTCAGGTTGGAAGCTATTGACTTGATTGACAGCAGTGGTTTTGGTTTTGACCTTTTAACCTATGTTACAGAGTTGCACATAAAACAGTCTACTGGTCAAGCAGCCATCCAATAGTGAAGCAACAAGCCCACATGGAAGAAGCACACCAACCGGTGCAATCGTGAAGTGTGGAGACTGGGCAAAGGGCATCAGAAGATTTACAACAAACAGGAAACAAATAAACAAAAATTCACTGGTGAGAATGGAGGGAGATTGGAGCCCATCTATGGATCCAAGGCCCATCTATGGACAATGGACCATCCCCCCACAGAGGGGTCACAGGGAAGGGGTGAGCCATTCAGGGTGCAGTAGAGAACTTATGGGTCACTCAATATACCTCTGTTCCCTGGAGGCCTCCTCACCCCGTTATCACGACCTCAGTGCCGCCTCCCAATCTAGACTAGACAGGAGCACATACATAGGTATAAGCAAGCGATAAAATTCACAACTCATGGAATCCAGGAACAGGAATGGGAACAGAAATACCATAAGGGTAAATGGAAGAGGGGGGGGGAGAATTGGGGAGGGAGGGGGCACCGCACTGAATAGCACATAACCACACATCCCCAGTGAGGGGGAAGAACAACAGAAACCAGAGGGGAAGAGAACCAGTGGTCAGAGTGATATTTGAAAATAATTAACTATTTACAATCTATCAGGGGGCCATGAGGGTTGGTGGGGGGAGGAGGGAGGGAAAAAAAGAGGAGCTGATCTCAAGGGCTCCATGGAAAGTAAATGTCTAGAAAAGAACGATGGAATATATGTATGAATATGTTGGATTCAATTGATGTGTGAGCTGTAACAAGAGTTGTAAGAGCCCCCAATAAAATGGGGAGGAAGAAGAGTGATAAACCCCAAGGAGAGAATATACTTGGCATTATTTTCCTAATTGGACACTTCTGACCTTGTTTCCATCCAGATCATGTGCTATAGAAAATGGGATTTTCTATTCTGTTCTTTCGAGGTGCTTAACATCCTTCGAAGACTACACCAGAAGTATCCAATTTGGAAACCCCACTATGTACTGGACTTTACCTTAAATTCACCTGTAGCAGATTCAAACTTTGGACTTAAGGCTGAAATGCCCTAGTGTGAGAAGCAGATGACTGCTCTCCGAAGGTTATGGAATTGGAGGTCATTGGACTTAGGCTTGCATCTGTTACTTTGAGGTGCCCAATGAATTGAGGATAACCCATAACCCTGATGCACACCTCTCCTGAGTTTAACCCATGCATGATATTAACCCATCCCCCGTTCTGTTCACACAACTGCCTCTTGATCCATGTGCAAATTCCACAAGAGCACAAGGAAGTGTTCTGGAATTCCCATTCTTTCAAAACTATCCATCGTTTATTAGAATCTATGCAGTCGAGTGCTTTTGCATCGACAATAAAAAACAAGTAAACATTTTAATTTTGGTATTTTGGGATTCACCTGACATCAGCTATTACTTGTTCCATGTCATCTTCTGAATCCAGCCTGAACCTCTGTCAATGTACTGCTGCAACCATTGTTGGATGCATTTCAGTGAAACTTTACTTGCATGTAATATCAATGATACTGTTCTATAATTTAAGCATTCTGTTAGGTCGCCTTTCTTTGGAATGAATACAAATATGAATCTTTTCCAGGCATTTGGCCAATAGATGTCTTCCAAATCTCCAGGCATAGATGAGTGAGTGCTTCCAGTGCTTCATCAGCTTGTTGAAATATTTCAATGAGTATTATGAGTATTCATTCCATCAATTATTATTCTTGACTGATACTTTATGTGCAGGTTGAACTTCCTCCTCCATCACCATTGGCTCTTTCTCACGTGCTACCTCCTGAAATGGTGGACTGTCAGCTAGTTCTTTTTGGTAAAGTGACTCTGTGTTCTCCCTAGATTCTTTTGATGCTTTATGCATAACTTACTATTTTGCCCATAGAATCTTTCAGTCTTGCAACTCAAGACTTGAATTTCTTTTCTTGAGTTCTTTCAGTTGATATGCTGTGTGTGTTAGTCCTCTTTGGTATCCCAACTTCTGGTCTTCTGCATATTTCATTATAATACTTGAGTCCGTATTCTCCAGCTGGGCTTATACACTTTCTGTCCAGATCTTTGACTTCCTCATTTCTTCCATTGGCCTTAGCTGCTCTTAGCTTAAGTGCAAGCTTTAGTTTCTTCTCAAATCCACTTTCTTCCCTGTCCTTTTAAGTGACATTTTGCTTTCTTCATGAGTGACATTCTTGATGTCATTACACAGCTCATCAGGTTTTTGTCATTAGTGTTCAATGCTTCAATCTATTTTTGAAAGTCCTAGAGGGGTACATTCAAGGTTGGATTTTCATTTTCATGTGCTTATTTTAATTTTCTTCAGATTCACCCCGGTCTTGCAAATGAGCAATTGGTGTTCTGTTACACTGTCGGTATGTGGCCTCATTTAAAAAAATCATTTTATTGGGGCTTGTGCAATTCTGATCACAATCCATACATACATCCCTTGTGTCAAGCACATTTGTACATTCATTGCCCTCATCATTCTCAAAACATCTGCTTTCCACTTGAGCCCTTGATATAAATCCCTTATTTTCTCCCTCCCTCCCCACTTCTGTTCCTCATGATCGCTTGATAATTTATAAAATATTATTATTTTGTCATATTCTTACACCATCTGACATCTCCCTTCACCCAGTTTTCTGCTGTCCATTCCCCAGGGAGGAGGCTATACGTAGATCCTTGTAATCAGCTCCCCCTTTCTACCCCACCCTCCACCCTCCAGGCATCACCACTCTCACCACTGGTCCTGAAGGGTCATCCGCCCTGGATTCACTGCATTAACTGGATTCAGTTACTACCCTGTCCTCTGCCGGGCTTGTCTCCTCCCCGCAACCCTTCCGTAAGTGGGTGTCCAGTTCCTGGCCTCATTTTAGCAGCAGATATTGAGCTTCTCTGTTGTGTCTTTCCACAGATGTAGTTAATTTCATTTCTGTGTATTCTATGTGGAGAAGTTTATAACCTCTTTTTGCGTTGTTTAAAAAAAGGCATTTTTGGGGTGCATAAGCAAATGTGCTGAAGAAAACTGATGGGGGTCTGGCTATCAAAAGACATAATATCTGGGGTATTAAAGGTTTGAAGGTAAACAAGCAGCCATCTAGCTGAGAAGCAACAAAGCCCACATGGAAGAAGCACACGAGCATGAGTGATCATGCAGTGTCAATGGGATCTAGTATAAGACATCAAAGACTGACTCAGAACAAAAAATTATATTGATGTGAATGAGGGGGAGGGTGGAATGGAGACCCAAAGCTCATCTATAGACAATTGGACATCCCTCACAGAAGGGTCACAAGGAAGAGACAAGGCAGTCAGGGTTCAGTACAGAACTAATGAAATAGCCAATTTTCTTTTAGTTCTTTAATGCTTCCTGCCCACCACTATCATGACCCTAATTCTACCGTACACATCTGGCTAGACCAGAGCATGTACACTGGCACATATAAGAGCTTGCAATACAGAGAATCTAGGTACAGATTCTAGACCAGATTGTGTACACTGGTACAGATAAGAGCTTGCAACACAGGGAAATGTTTATCTAGGACAGATAAACCTTTCAGGACCAATAATGAGAGTAGAGATACCAGGAGGGTAAGGGTAAGGTATGGGGAAGAAAGGGGGAACTGATCACAATGATAGACATATAAATTCCTCCCAGGGGGACGAACAAAAGAAAAGTGGGTGAAGAGAGACAGTGGTCAGTATAAGACAAGAAAAAACCCAATAATTTATAAATTATCAAGGGGCCATGTGGGAGAGAGGGTAGGGGTGTGGTCACAAAATGAGCTGATATCAGTGGCTCAAGTAGAAAGAAAACACTTTGAAAATGATGATGGCAACCTATGTACAAATGTGCTTGACACAATGGATGGATTGTGATAAGAGCTGTAAAAAACCCCAATAAAAATTTTTTTAAGAGTCATTTTCTGTGAACAAGCCATTTGTCTCAAAAATTCTATCATTTGATCCCCAGCTTAATGTCTTTCACCAAGACTATATTTTCTAGCTAGTTTGTTCATTGTTTCTAACTTTTGCATTCCATTTGCCAATAATTATCAATGCATCTTGATTGCATGTTTCATCAATTTCAAACTGATGATACTGGTAGAATTCTTTAATTTCTTCTTTACTAGCTATAGTGGTTGGTGCATAAATTTGAATATTAGTTATTTTGATTGGAGTTCCTGGAATTACTCTTTTAACAAGTGGCACTGTGTTTCAAGATAGATATTGAAATGTCCTTTGGATGAGGCATGCAAAGCTATTCCTCTTGATTTTGGCATTCCCAGTATAGTAAGCCATAGGATTTTCTGATTCAAAATGGCCAATATCAGTTCCTTTCAGCTCACTGATGTCTAGGATTTCAATCTTTATTGGTTGCATTTCATTTTTGACTACTTACAATTTTTTATACTTTGTACATTCCAAGTTCTAATTATTAGTAGATTGTTGCAGTCATTTCTTTTCATTTTAAGTTATGCTGCATCAGCGAATGGAAGTATGGAATGCTTTACTCAGGTTTACTTCATTCACATAATTATGGTCCACTCTACTTGGAGAAGGCAGCTCTTCTTCCGTCATGTATAATGAGTGCCTTCTGAGCTGAAGGGCTCACCTGCTGGCATTAGCTCTGACAACTTTCTATTTCTATTCATCTGACTTTCAGTATCTGACAATGTTTTCTTTTTTCCTTTTTAAAAATTAATTTATTTTTAGTAATTTTATTGGGAGCTCTTACAGATATCATAACATTTCATACTTCAGTCACATCAATCTATGGTGTTCAATTACTACCATAATAGTTTCAAAACATTTTCTTTCTTCTTGAACTGTTTGAGATCAGCTTCCCTTTGTCCCCTCCCTCCCCTACCATACCTCCCAGGAACCATTATTTCTTTTTTTTCTTCTCTATAATTAAAAAAACAAAACCTTACACACTCATATATGTCCATTCACACACAATTCTGTTGTTCAATCCCATTGAGTGGGGTTATAGAGTACTAAATGTTATTAGCTCCACATTCCCATTCTTCCTCCCTCCCCGACTCTCTCTTCCCCTACCCCAAGGGACACATTACTTCTGTTACTGTTTCTGAAGGGTTATCTGCCTTGACTTTCATGTATTGAAAGATCTTAGATATACAAATGAACATATGCAAATCTAACATTATTAATGAGCAAAGGGAGGGAATATTAAAGAACTAGAAGATAGTTATGTGGCTCATCAGTGCCATACCACACCCTGGATTTATCATCCCTTCTGTGTGTCCCTTCTGAGAGGGATCGTGCAATTATCTTATAGGTTGGTTTGGGGTCTTCACTACATCCACGGTCCTTCCTATCAATTTGTTTTCTTGCTTTTGAGGTTCTGATACCTCTTCTCGTTCAAACATCATGATCACACAGGCTGTGTGCTTCTTCTAGGTGGGCTTTGTTGCTTCCCTGCTAGATGGTTGCTTGTTTGACTACAAGCCTTTAAGACCCTAGGTGCTATAGCTTTTGATAGCCGGGCACCATCAGTTTTCTGCACCACATTTGCTTATGCATCCATTTCGTCTTCACTGATCATATCAGGAAGGTGAGTAACATACTGTACCACATTATTAGGAAAAACCATACTTTTACTAAGGTAAGGTTTAAGTACAGACCAAAATCTGACAATGTTTTGATACTGTCCACAGGGTTTCCAGCTGCTGATTTCTGTAAAGTGGATAGCATATACCTTCTGTGTAGTATATTCTTAGTCTGGAAATTCTGCTGAACTTTTCCCCTTGAGCGAACCTTCTGATTTTGATTTCAAAGTGACATAGCTTCAAGCATCACAGCAACACACAAGTCTCCACAGTTTGACAAGCTGACAGACAATAGTGGATGGACTGTATATTGAGTGTGTATGCACTTTTTAATTCCAATGCAGCTTGATTGATCAGTTTAAGCTTGAAGACATTGGTAAACTTCTTAAATTTCTTTATCACTTGCTTTAGTGGCTGGCGATTAGTATATGCATATATATATGGGGATATAACCCCCAAACCAGAAAAAAGCTCCTCTGGGCAGAGTTTTAGTAGTAGTATGCATTTTCCCAGCTAAGTGAGCATCGAGCAACTCACTCTGAGTGCACCCAGTGGCATTTTCTGGAAGGTTCTCTCTGGCCACAGTGAATTTTTTCTTAAATGTAGTTTTGCTTGAACCTTGTTTTTATGATGGTAGATTTAAGAGAACAATGTGTGACTGTGAAATTTCCTGATTTGGAAAAATGCTGCAGAAACTGTTGTGATGTTGTAGAGAGCTTACAAAGACAGCACGGTGAGAAAAACTCAAGTGTGTGAGTGGTTTTCTCATGGGTTCATGAGGATGGGAGGGTGGAGAAAGGAGGGAACAAAGAGAAGCTGATATCAAGGGCTCAGATAGAAAGTAAATGCTTAGAAAATGATGATGGCAACATATGAACATACATGCTTGATACAATTGATGTATGGAATGTTTTAGGGCAAGATATGACAAAATAACATTTTATAAATTACCAAGGGCTCATGAGGGAGAGGGGAGCAGGGAGGGAGGGTAAAAAAGAGGACTTGATGCAAAGGGTTTAAGTGGAGAGTAAATGCTTTGAAAATGATGAGGGCAAAGAATGTACAGCTGTGCTTTATACAATTGATGTATGTATTTTGTGATAAGAGTTGTATGAATCCCTAATAAAATGTTTAAAAAAACAGGAAAAAAACTGTAGGTCTCCCCAATAAAATGATCTTTAAAAAAAAAAGCCAAATGTTGATTGATGACAAACCTTGTTCTGGATGCCCATCAACTTCCTAAACAAAGGACAATGTTGACAAAATTCGTGTACCTGTGCTTGAAGACTGATGAAGACAGACCATTGAAGAGATGGAGAAGTTATCTGGACTACCTTGGAGCTTGGTTAGGCAAGTTTTAATGGAAGATTTGGGGATGCGAAGGGTCACTTGGAAGTTTCTGCCTTGGGTTCTGACTGATGAGGAAAAAGAGTGTTGAGTGGCAACATGTGCTTTGAAAGAACATCTCTGAAGTGACCTAGACTTTTTTTGCAAGGTTATTACTGGGGATGAGACATGGTGTTATTCTTACGACTCTGAAACCAAACATCAATCAAGCCAGTGAAAGACAGCATTGTCACCTTGTCCAAAATAGCTCGTCAAAATTGTTTATAAAATGAAAAAACAAAAAACAAAGCAACCCCAAAGAAAAAAGCTCATCAAGTGAAATCAAAGATCAAGATGATGCTCATTTGTTATTTTGATGTGAGGGGAATAGTGCATTTGCAGTTCATTCGACCAGGTCAGACTGTTAATCAAACGTTCTATTGAGAGGTTATGAAAAGATAGCATAACAGTGCGCAGCAAAAAAGGCCTGATTTGTGGCAGACAGAGGGCTGTTTTTGCCACTATGACAATGCACCAGCTCATCAGCCATCTCAGTGCACCACCAGTTTTTGGCAAAAAAAAAAAAAAAAAAAGCATGCCTCTCCTGACCTCACTCTCTGTACCTTCTTTTTGTTTCTGTAAAGTCAGAGGGACAGGAAAGGACAGAGATTTGAAGGCATAGAAGCATTGAATTTAAAAAAAAAAATGAGGAATTTGCTGTCAGCCATCCAAACAGATGAGTTTGAAAATTTTTTCCAAGAATGGAATCACAGATTTGACAAATGTATTAAGTGTAATGGAGAGTGGGGTACGGAGGGGAAAAATGAGGACCTGATACCAAGGGATTAAGTAGCAAGAAAATGGTTTGAAAATGATGATGGCAACATATATACAAATGTGCTTGACACAATGGATGTATGTATGGATTATGATAAGAGCTGTACAAGCCTCCAATAAAATTATTTTTAAAAAGTGTTATGGAGAGTACTTTGAAAGTGATAAGGTTGTTTTGTAAAAATATTTAAATATATAGCTTTGAAAAAAATTCCGTTTGTGGGGGAGGGGTACCCTCTGGTATACATTTTCTTGTTTCAAGAACAAATATTCCTAAATATTGCCTTTTTTCTATTGGTGATCTTGGATGAGCGATTCTCCTCACCTCCATTCCAGAGTGATGACCAGCTTTTGTTCTGTATCCATGCCGCATATTAGGATCAACTTATTTCCTGCCTTTTCACTGCGATAAATGGTTTTGTCTTTTTCACTTCTCTCTCAATGATGCTTGTCAGCTAACAACAGGTTCCTATTGCTTGGTTACAGTGCAAGAATCATGGAGGGACAGTGTCGAGAGGGACCTGGCCCTCCCTCCGGGGGGGAGATTTCTTTTGCCTTGTTTCCAGAACCCCCAGTTTAAGTCCCCTGGAAACAGTTCACTTTGCTTGGGTCGCAGGAGTGGCAATATTTCCTGCCCTTCATTATGGGACTTAAAACTTTTGTTTTGTGTGAGAGAAAGGTCAGGGAAAATGAAGAGGTTTTCATGGTAGACGCGTGCTTTACTGAGGTCTACTGTTAGCCCCCCCACTTCTTCCTATTCATGGCCAGGGATGGCCTGTGGGAAAGGGTGTGTGAGTGAATGCAGATTCCACTGCGTCTGGAGTTCCCAGAGATGCTTACATTGGCTCTGGGTAGTCGACATGACCTTTCAAAGTTAAGTAACTACTCATTTGTGTGTGTCCATGTGCATGTGTATCCACGTGTGTGTGTGTGTTGTTTTCACGTTCCCTACCTGTGTTTGTAGAGCTCTTGTGGTACAATGGTTTAGAGCTCATCTATTTATCAAACATTTGGCTTCCCAAACCCACCAGCTGCTCAGCAGGCGGGAGATGGAACGTCTGCGTCCTTACTATTTACAGCCTGGGAAACTCAGTGGGTCAGTTCTACCCTGTTCTCTAGGGTCACTATGAGTTGAAATCGACTCCACAGCACTGGGTTTGTCTCTTGTAAATTTTTTCTCTCAGGCTCTGCCTCAGGTGATGCAGTGATGTGTCTGATCCTTCTTGGGAACAACTTACTACCTTCTAGCAACCTCAGCGCTCTGATGGGTCCGAGGAAAGGTAGGAGTTTGCAGATACTCCGGACTGCTCATCGTTTTTGTTGGGGCAGTTTACAGCTTTACGTGTTCTGGGCCAAAGCCAGAATTATATTTCAATGTTCATCACTGTTTTCTGCTCTGCATCACCCATGGTCCAGAGAGGAAACGGGCAAAGGCAAGCGCTCTAGAAATTCAGGGAGGCAAACTGTATCTGATCCAGGGTAGTCACTGATTAGTTCAGCGACGTTGGTCCAGTTACTTAGCCCCTCTCCATCTCAGTTTCCCCTTTTGTCACTTAGAGGTGATTATGTATATGACACAGGCTTCTGGTGAGATCTAGACTACCTTCCTCTTTCTTTGAGTACCTCATCTGCAAAACCAAACTCTGTGAAACACCAATGCTCAGCTCAGGTTCAAGATGGTATTCACATTCAACTTTGTCCTTCTTAGGATTAAATTTAAAAAATGGATAATAAACATATATGCATATATATTAAAATCTTCATTTTAACATTTTTACATATAATGATAATTTTGGATAAACATTGTCATTATTTCTTTTTACATTTTCTTCATCCTTAACAGAATCTCAGTGTCTGTGACCCCTCCCCCCATCACCCCCCAGTTCCATCCTCCACATACCCTCCATGTTCACCTGCCCCCATCACCTGCCCTGGTCCCAAGCAGCAGCTCTCTTTCTCCTTCCCTCCTATCCTTGGTAACCATTAATAGACCTGGCTCTCATATCTGCTCCAGAAATTCAATATCAATTCCAGTTACTGGATAGAAATCCTCATACATGTAGAAATCTAGCCAAATCTTGACAATACTGTGCTGATTGTGTTAGGCTGGGTTCTCTAGAGAAACAAAACCAGGACACTTATGAATATGTAAGGAAGGAATGTAACAGCTAATTAGTCCACACAAAGTACAGAGGGCTCAGTTCAACTCACCCATGGAACAGTTAGTGTACTGGAAGTCCTTCAACTCAAATGGGCTCCCAGGTCCAAGGTCAAGGAAGCATGCAGCGGAGTCCTCCCTAAAGGCAGCAACCAGTAGAATGGGTCAGCAATAGTCAATAGTGCAGGAGCTTAGGGAAGCAGGCCCAGATGGGACATTGAATGCAAGCAATTCAAGGTGACAGAATCCAACGCCTTAAGCTCAAGCAATGTACGCACCACCAGTGTGGTGAAGCAGGTCTCAAAGGAGCCTCCAACTATAGCGACAGGATACATGGGCTGACTTGGCCCACAGGTAGTGCAGCTCATAGGTTGAGGCAGAGAACTACTTAAAGCAGCAGCATGGTCCAGCACACTCTGATCACCAGAGAACAAGAGAGAGGGGGGCGGACCTTGCAGAGCTATTTATTTCTTTGTCCTCCAATCAAGCTGCAACCTGATCAATCCCACATGTTCCTGTTGGGCAGGTTGGCACAATAAGCCTAACTATCACACTGACTGAAATAAGTCAATCACGGATGCTTAGCTTTTGTGAGTTAGTGAAAACAAAGTAGCTGTGGGGGCCTGGGGGCATAGTGGGCTATGTGTTGGGCCGCTAACCACAACATCAGAAGTCGAAACTCCCAGCTGCTCTGGGGCATAAAGATGAACCTTTCTATTCCTGTAAAGATTTAATGTCTCAGAAACTCACAGGGACAGTGGTACGCTGTCCTATAGGGTGGCTATGAGTTGTAATCAACTTGATGTCAGTGAATTGAGTTGAGTTGAAACACCAACAAGCACACAAAAACTCTTACTGGGAAAAGTAGGTACCATTTTCTTTATGCCCTAGGGGAAAAAAAGGAAGTTACCCTGTTTCATGAGTTCTACATTATATTCCAATATTCCCAAGACTTCTCCTTTTTCACTATTTTTATTAGTTTGCCATCTTGTGGGTCTCACAAACTGGTCTCTTAAGATAACACTATTGACTGGAGGATCGCAGTACCCTTAGAATTTTGAAAACCATCTGTTAGTTCTCTGGGGGCTTTCCACTGTGAAAGCCATTCATGCATTCCAAAAACAAAACAAAAAAACCCAAAACATTGATTGAGCACCTATTATAGGCCAGTAGCCTTGTAGTGGTTATGCATTACACTGCAACCCGAAAGGTTGACTGTGGGGGAGTCACTCTGGGGGAGAACGATGGGACTTTCAAGAGTTACAATCTCAGAAATTCACAGGAGCAGGCTTACTTTTTCCTATAGGTTACTATGCATCAGCATCAACTCGATGGCTGTGAGTCTGGTTTCATATGGTCAGAAATTCTTCTCACTAGATGATGTACTCCTTTTATCCATTTAAAAAACGGTTTCAAAAGGAGACTGATTTAATGGAATCAAAATGCCCAGACAAATAGAAAGGGCTCCCGGTAATGACTCATGGAACAGCATCTTTCTATGGGAGTTCTCCTTCCAGTCACAAGAGGAATCGTAAAGCCCGGTTTTGATGGTATTGGTGTTTCTTGTGTTAGCATTGGGATTGAGGGAAAAATATAAAATCCCTGTGATAGAAGTTATAAAATGAACATCACTCAGTACTGCTTTATGCCAGTTCTAAATATCGGGTTTTTGAATTCCTGAAAATTGTTCACATTTGTAATAATAGATTTTATTTCCACTCAGCCGATACTCAATCTCTCACTACCATCGAGTCATTTCCAACTCATAGCAGCTCGGTGCACAGCAAAATATATACCAATTCAAAATCTCTACACATACAATTCAGTGACATTGATTACATTCAAGTTGTTCAATCAGTCTAGTCTCTTTCTGAATTGCCGCATCACCATAAACTCACTCTCCCGAAGATTTCTATCAATTTTTCATTGTTGTTGCACAAAGATTATTCTTATAAACGCATCATGCTCCAGGCAGAGATGCTTTACTAGTTAAATGAAACTATTGTTTGCTTAAGAAGACCTCAGGGGCTATTTCTTGTTTAAAGTTTAAACTATGTTTTTCAAGAATTTCATGCTACAAAATCACAGCTAAAGCGCTGTTATCAAAACTCTTTGGTAGTTCAATGTTTGGTTAATGGAATTTACTTGTCTGAATGACAGTGGTGTTTTCTGGTTAATTGAATTCTCTTGTTATGATTAAAGATGAAATTGAAAAATATGGTTTCAACTCTTCTTAAATTCATCCAATTGTATTCCCCCACTTCCCAGGAGAGGGGCCATGGTTGAAATGCACTTACTTATTTTTGATGATTTTATTTTGTGTTATGCTATCTTACTCTTTTTAGCTGGTGACTTACTTAGTGACTCATAATCACATTTCAGAATGTGATTCTTATTCTAGGAGTTCACTTATTCTAGAGCACTGAAAATTGAGACAAGATTTGGACCAAACTTACTGTGAACCCAGGATAAAGCTGAGACGTAGACAGGCAGTATGACTGAGTGTTACCTGCTTTGAAGCTCAGGCCCTCGTTTCAACTCACCATCCACCAACCACCATCCACCATGATCCTGGGAACTTGTCTTAATCTTTCTAAGTTACTTTGGTTTCTTCATGTTAAAATATGAATCAGAATAAATGCCTTCAAGGGCAGAGAGTATGGAAAGAGATATTGTGGTTGGTAGGTCTGGTATATAACTGTGCTTAGTGTTTTAAGCTGCTGGTTTATTTGGTGATTGATTAATTCATATAGAATCAATGGCAACATTTATAATTTATGTAGCTCTTCTTGCTCCTGCTCTTTGCTCAAGTAATAAAAAATGTGGATTAAAAACAAGTGAGTAAACAATAACCAAATGGGCACATTGAGCAGGACCTGAGTAGGGATAATGTTTAGGACATTTTTGAACCAAAATAAGATGTAGGGAGAGACTTGACTGAGAATGTGGGGGAAGCTCCAAGCAGAAATGTATTCAGGGGTATCGACTACTCAAAGAAATGTAATTCCTCCCTCTAAATTTAGAGAGCCTGTGAAATCCGAAATTGGGTAGCTGGGAGAGCATGTTTTTGAAAGCAGAGGATCTGGTTGAACATCAGCAAACAAGCCAACCCTGTTCCCTCCTTTCCCTTAACATGAACAACCAGAACAACTGCACTGGCCTCTATCCCTACTTAGGAGAGCAAACTTTGCTTCCCTGAAGACTGGATTGTAGTGTTGTGAGTCATGAAGAAGCTGCAGAGGACACCCAGCAGTGCATCGAGGGTGAAAAGTGGGGAACATTAAAAGACTAGATCAATTTTCCTTATCTCTCTTGCCCCAAGGTCCTAGAGTATAATTTTCTGCAGAAGGTTACCATGGGTGCTGATTCTGATGCGCTTTGTTCAAGGTTAGGAAACACCATTCAAATGTAGCCTTGTCTACTTACCATAACCATTTTCAGTAGATGGCAGTAAGAGATCTATTTCATCAAATCAGGTCATCATGACAAACTTACAAAAGTCTCTTTTGCAAGATCAGAGATGCAGACACACAGAAAGAAAAAAAAAGGATTCAATAATCGGTGACCATAATTGTAGAAATTTCATTGTGTTCCCCATAGTAAGCATGTAGAAGCTCAAGGATTTCCCCCATTACTTCAAGGCTTCATGATAAAGGAAAACAAAATCTTTAGAAAATGTCATTCTCACTCAACGACCGCAGAGTCAATTCTGACTCAATATGAGGGTAGAACTGCCTCCGTAGTTTCTGAAACTGCAAATCTGTATGGGAGTAGAAAGCCCCATCTTGTTTTCATGGAACAGCTGGGGGGTTTGAACTGCTGACCTTGCATCCCAGTGCATAACCCATTAGGCTACCAGAGCTCCTGATGAAATCTCATTGGGACACCCTCTGACATCACAACCAAATCACCCTCAAGCGAAGAACTTGCAAGAACAGAGCTTCCAACCACAAAACATGAAACAACAGCAAGCTAGTATGATGTATTTGGAGAATGCATCAAAGATTTAAAAAAGAGACCCAGATAAGTCAACAGAAACTCAGACACAGATCAATCAGAGATAACTCAAGGAATGGAAGAAAAGGAAAGCCACCACAGTCACCACCAACATAACAGAAGATCGTGTTCACCGAGAGAAGAGAGAAGAGAGCCATGACACGCCACTGGCTACCTAGTTAGTGGTGAATGCGGGTCAAGGAAGGAATCTTCAAAATGAAAGTGAAGCTTTCAGAAGGGTGAGCACAGAGACCAACCCAAGCTCCAAAAAGAAAGAAAAGATAAGAGAGAAAGCACAGAACACAAGAAAGGAAGGCCTCAGAATAATAAGAAAAGGAAGTTTTTTTGAGCTTTTGAAACTTCAAAAGTGGCTCAAATAAGTGCAGCGAACAATTTGAAATGAAAGCACAAGGGCTTTAGTGGGATTGGAACGCACCAGTGATGAAAGAGCACCTACGGAACCGGTGAATAGAAAAGACTGAGGATTAGGCTGCGCCCGCTCCCTGGGCAGCTAGCCTGGATGCCGTCGGACAGGGGAGGCAAGCTATTCCCTTCCCATTTCGGAGGGGACAGCTTTCCACTACACAGTGTCCTGCCAGCTAAATAATCAATAGAGTTAGAGGGAGAATGTAGTTTTTATTGTTGTTTTAAGAGGCAAACACCCACATGTAAGCCCTGCCCACTTCTACTTAAGGAAACTATTGGAGGTTGTACAACATGGAAAATAAAGAAATAAACAAAACGAATTGTTTTAAAGGAAGGTAGGGTACATAAAACAAGGAATCAAACTCAGGAGGGTGATGGAAGAAAATCCTACAAAGGTCCCAGGAGCATCAATCCAAGAGAAGCAAAGGCTCACATGGAATGAGAGGGCAGGACCTCCCAGGAAGTGGGTCTTCGAGCGTAAAGGTCCTTACCTGGGAAAGCAGATGTGTGGCTCTGATTGGAGAGAATTAAAGACGTCTGCTTTTTGTTTCTGTTTTTCAGGTGGGGGAGAGGAGAAGAGAGAAAAGTAGAGACAAGGAAAAAGGAAAAACAGCCACAGCAAAACCTGTCCCTGTAAGGTATGCTATGTCTTCATTCTGTAGTAGTGCAGTGCTAGTGAACGAGTATTTACGTATTTCTACTTGTCGTGGTTACTTGAGGAACCCTGTTGAGGCTTTTGGGCTTCTAACCAAAAGGTCAGTGGTCCAAAACCACCAGCGACTCCACAGGAGAACGGTGAGGCTATCTGCTATTATAAAAGGCAGATTGCCTCAGACCCATCCTTTCTACTTTGTCCTTTAGGATTGTTATGAGTCGGGATGGCATTGGTTGGACCTGGGAATGCCATTATTCGACGGACATGACTATGTGGCAATTTTAGGTTGTTGCTGTTTTTAGGTGCCATCCAGTGGGTTTGCCACCCATGGAGACCTTATGCACATCAGCAGGAAACACTGCCCAGGCTCACATCGTCCTCACCATCACGCCTATGTCTGAACCCAGTGGAGCAGCCACTGCATCAATCCATCTTGTTGAGGGCCTGCCTGCTTTTCCCTGCCCCTCCACTTTACCAAACATGGTGTCATTTTCCAGGGACTGATCTCTCCGGACAACATGTCCAAAGCAAGTAAGACAAGTCTCCCCATCCTAGCTTCTAATGAGCGCTCTGGCCTTACTTCTTCCAAGATGTTTGGCTTTTAGCAGTCCGTGGGACTTTCCTTAGTGTCTGGCACTATAATTCAAGTGCATGGGTTCTTCTTTGGCCTTCCTTATTCAATGTTCATATGAGGCTATGGAAAATACCGTGGCTTGGGAGAGGTAGATCTTCGTTCTCAAAGTAACATCCTTGCTTTTCATCACGTAAGAGGTCTTGTGCTGCATATTTACCTAATGCAATATGTCTTGTAATCCCTTGACTGCTGCTTCCATGAGCACTGATGGTGGATACAAACAAGACAAAATCCTTGACAACTTCAACCTTTAGCAATTTGAGAGGTTGTGGAAAACGAGGCTTTTATTTATAACATGTAATTTGGGTTGGGTATACAATTTTAAAAAGAGGTGTGTAACCTAAAATAAAAATGGCTGAATCAAGTCTACAGGATGAGAATCAACCTAGCACATATATTCAAACTTCTTGCTTAGGAACCAGCATGGTTGTTAATACTATGTGATTAGGCCAGAGGTCCTCAACCTGTGGGCCACGACCCCTTTGGAGGTCGAACGACTCTTTCACAGGGGTCACCCGATTCATAGCATTCATAACAGTAGCAAAATGACAGGGATAAAGTCGCAATAAAAATATTTTTATGGCTGGGGGGTGGGTCACCAGAACATGAGAAACTGTATTGAAGGGTCACGGCATTAGGAAGGTTGAAAACCACTGGGTTAGGCTAAGACTAAACCTACAACCAACATGCAGTAACCTCTGTGTTAAGTCTGCAGGAGGTATAAATGCTCTGGGACAGGTAAGATGTAACTATCTCTTCCTGATGGCAGCCACTGTGTCATCATCACACCATCGTCTTGAGACAGCCAAGTTATCCTTCTGAAATAACAAACAGTTGTAATACTTTTTTGTTGTCCAGTTGTTTATTGTAACCAATAATGTGAAGGGCCATAGTTAGTTTTGTCCTGCCTTTGGCCGAAGTTGCTGGGACCAATCAGAATAGATTGTGTTTGTAGTTCCTCCTTAAGTGAGCCCTGGTGGCCGTGGTGAAAGATTGGGATGCCATCCCAAAGGGCAAGCAGTTTGAAACCACTAGTTGTTCCATGGGAGAAAGGGGTGTGTGTGTGTGTGTGTGTGTGGGCGGGTGGGCTTTCTACTTGTGTTAACAGTTACAGTCTAGGAAACTCACGCAGTATCCATGTGATCCACAGTGTGTTCAGTTTTGCGTTTGGTTCCTCCTTGGGCTTTATAAGTTTCAGAACTTGAGGTTTTCAGGCTCCCCCATTTGAATCATATTTTGGCTTCAGTAAATCTCTTTAATTTCCTTTAACAGAAATAGAGACTTTTTCCTCTCCAGCAAATTCTGTGATGTAATTGAGGCATCTATGTCTACATATGTGTGTATCTGCTTGTGTGGGCATGTGTGTGCATCCATCGATATATTTGTTTGCATATGCCTTATGACCTTTGAAGACGTGGTAGCATAAAAAGTTTGGATTGACTGAGAATCGATAGGGTGATGGTTTGAAACCACACAGCGCCTTTCAGAAGAAAGTCCTGCTGATCTGCTTCCAAGATGACAGTCAAGGAAACCCAGTGGAGCACAAACCAAACAACCCAACCCAAGCCAAGTCAACCCAACCCAACCCAACCCAACCCCAAACCCAAACCCAACCCAACCCAACCCAACCCAACCCAACCCAAACCAAACCAAGCCAAACCAAGCCAAACCCCCACCATTGAGTGGATTGCAACTCATGGGGCCGCTCTAAAGGTGACCTGCTCCTTAGGGATTCCAAAGCCTTATATTTTCATAGCAGCAGACAATCTTATCTTTGACAATGGGGCAGCTGGTGGGTTTGAACTACTGATCTTTCAGCTAGGAACCGGGTCCACTATGAAGCAATTATCGGTAATACGTAGCATTGCCATGGTTTGAAATAGACTCGTTGGAACAGATTAGATTTTCTTTTGTTTTTATGATCTTTGATAAAAATATAGAAAGATATATACAGCATACCAATCTCCTTATGTTGGAGAAAAACTCCAAACCCACTGCCATCGAGTCAGCACAGATTCATAGCGACCCAATAGGACAAGGTAGACCTGGCCCTGTGAGTTTCTGAGACTAACCGTGTAAAGGAGTAAAAGGCTTTGTCTTTTCTCCCTTGGAACTGTTGTTGGTTTCAAACTCATGTCCTTGCAGATGACAGCCTAAAGGGTCATCAACCAGGACACCCCCGGGCTCCTCATTTGCATATTCCCTCTGCTGAGGGCACCTGTGCGATAGCTGTGAGGTTTACAGAGAGACAGTGAAAGCTGCATTTTCTAAGGAACCCAGTCCTTTTAACTCCCAGACCCTTCCCTTCCCCTTCTTGTCATCATCTAGAAAGACTTAGAAAATATTAATATTTTTGGTGTGCTCTCCACAATTATATTTAGTTTCCACTAATCAGCAGTGTGCACGAGTCTCCTTGAGCCATTTTGGAGTGAGCTGACTTCCATCATTCTCTACAGAGAGTAAGTATTGGGGGCATTGTTCTATTTCTAGTTTCATTCAAATGGATCAGAGTTATTTTATGCAACCAAATTCAGTTCATTGTTTGTCAAGAGTTTCAGGGAAGAAAGTAAGGCCCGTGGATCCACATTATTTGAAAGCGTTAGTTGAAGGGACGTTACTTGTTGGGAAATGTTGGGAGTTAAGGCGGTGCTTTTGTCTTTGTCCCTTGTCACCCCTCCATTTTACACAGAGCAGGATTATACAGTGAGCACTGTCTCCGATTCATTGTTGTCAGGACCTGTTTCCCCTTGGGGACAGCATCCCCCCTCTGCCTTTCGCTAGTACCTCCATTTTGTGGACACGTCCTCTGGCGTGAGGATTGTTACTTCCTCTTGTTAGCTGAGGAAGTTGTGCCTAAGGAAGGCTTAGGGATTTGCTGTAGATCAGCATTCATGGCAATGACTCAAACACAAGGTGTGTGCTGTTCCCCTAGGCTGTGCTGCCATGGGGGGGTTGGAGGGTGGCTACCTATGAAGATGGAATTAGTGATGCATGCCTTAATTTTGTTCCAGGGCACAAATGCTATACCTTCTGTCAAATCTCATTCCAGAATCCTTTCGCCAGCCATCAAACATATATGTAAATATTTAATGCCCCCATGGAGAGATGGGCCTCTGGAGGCATTCTTTGTCATAGACAGTTAGCTGGCCTCGCCTTAATGAGTTCAGATCCTTTGGGTAAACTTAGCCGAGTTATTTTGTGAGGGAGATGAATTATGAAATAATGCTGGCTCTGCTTTGTGTTCTGAGACGAGTTGAGTACTTTGCCAACAATCGAAATGATACTTCAAGGCTATGTTGAAGCATAAACAAAGAAAACCAAAATAAAATTAGCCTCTAACAGCTGGAAGTGCAGCCAGGTAGTCTATGAAGACATACATTCTTCCCCCGCCCCGCCCTCCACAATGCACTAATTTATTTATTTCTTATTCATACTTGCTACGTTGGTTGATAGAGTATGTACTCATGTAAACATGTTGCTTTCTTGGGGAATGTTTCTGTTACCTACCCCTGCCAACTCAGCAACAATCCACACAACACAAAGGGCTGAGTTCAAAGAGGAGGAATCTGTTATCTCACAGTTTTTGAACTCAGATCCATCTGGCATTGTCTGGAGGGGACAGTTCCTCCTCATTAGGAGCCGTGCCTGTTCCTTGTCATTTCCTTGACCGTTGGTAGCTCGTGCTTCACAGTGTCCACAGTCGCCCTTTCAACCATCTCTCTGGTTTCCCTTTAGGAAGGGATCACTCAGAAGGGATCAGGTTCAGGAGCCATTTCACTCTACCATGGCCTCATTGACATAACAAAAGAAAACCGAATTTCCCAACAGGGACAAGGACAACAACATGCTTTGACTAGGACACCATTCTATTTATAGCAAGGAATCAAGCATCTAGTTTATATATCGGGAATCCATCACAAGGATCAATCTAGAACCCTCTCCCAGGGGGATGAATTATGGAAAAGTGGGCGAGGGGCAATGGAGGACGATGTGAGATATGGAAAAAGTAATCTATAACTTATCAAGGGTTTGTGAGGTAGGGCAGGCAGGAGAGGGAGGGGGAAGAAATGGGGAGCTGATATCAGGGGCTCAAGTGGGAAGAGAATGCTTTGAAAATGATGATGGCAGAATATGTGCAAATGTGCTTGATGCATTGGAGGATTGTGATAAGAGATGTAAGAGTCCCAATAAAAGTATTTAAACAAAATCTAAAAACCAATAGTAAGCTCTGAAAATGATCAATCCTGTCTAGGCAGTTAGCGGGTCACTGTTTATGGGGTTTCATAGACCTGTGACTGTGCTAAAGGGGTCTACAGGGTGAATGGTTCACTTACTCTTCACGGGACCCTACTGAGGAGGTCTAGTTACCTGGCTTAAGTATGAGATCTCCCAGTCTTTGACAAGTTGAGAAGTTTGCTGGCGGGGCTGGAGGTTGGGGTCACACAAGGTGTGGGTGATGGAGTCAAGCTATAGATTTTAGGACTCTGGTGAGTTCCAGGAGCTCTGGTGACCTGAAGGCGAGAAGGAATTTCCCCCATCGTCTTACTAATATGTAACAATATGCATCCAATCTTCTCTTCACCCGGTACCCAGCACACTGAAGGTGCATAGGAAATATACAAATCAGTACATTTCAGGGGGAAAGATGGGGTACCAAGGAACCCCATAGCCAAATCACAGGGATATTAGGACTACTCAGTTGACTTTTACAGTGTTTGGATTTTTCTTTACAGAATGGTGCTTTGTAAATTCAAGAAATGGGTAAACGTGTTCAGTTTGCCTCCCCAAAGCCAAAAGGTCCCTGCTCTCCCATGACTTCAGGCTCCTAGTGTGTGAGGCACTAGGACAAAGTAGAGCTGCCCTCTGTGGGCGCCTGAGGCTGATGGAGAGGAGGAGCAAACCTTATCTGTTTTCCAAGCAGCAGGTGCTTTCAAATTCCTGCCTGTGGTGAGTTGCCCAGGGTACCACCCACTAGGCCACCAGGGGTCCTCCATGGTCCTAGCCATCACGAAGTCCTCTGCGGGTTCTCCAGCGCTGTTTTCATGGGCAATGGTACTCCTCACCATCCTCTGCTACAACTGTAGGATCCCTGGGATTCATTCCTTTTGATACACTGGATTCTTGCTGAACCAAACCCAATTTTACTGCTTTCAGTGCTGAACTTGACTTCTTTCCCACACTTTCCCTGTGGCTTTTGCTTGGCCAATGCTGCTCATTTCATGCCTGCTAGATTTTCTTATTTGGAGACCTTCCACTTCCTAACTTGTTTTTGTATTTTATTCTGGATGATGTCCAAGGTTTGCCTCATATATGATGAGGTGCTTTCCAGAACCAAATATGATGTTTTCTAGGGTTGCACAGAATGGGGTCTGACACAAGTGGGCATCCTTTATTCCCAGTTGTTTCCCCAAGGATGAAAACATCTCCTGATTTATCACCGCTCATACACATAAGGAGACACATACGTGTTCCTGACACCATGGGGACTAGGACTCCCTGTGTTCTTGCACTTTATACAAGATCAGCTTTCTTTCTCACAGCCACTCCAAGATTCTGCCATCACCCCCTCCCCCTACCCTTGCAATTTATAGATTAGGAAACTGAGACTGGTGAGATTGACTCCCAACACAGTGCTTGGAGCCATGGCTCTGTGCTGCTGCCTATCCAAATCTGTTGCTTCTCTGCTAGATGGCTGTTTTGTTTAACCTCAAGCTTTGAAGACCCCAGATGCTATATCTTTTGACAGCTGGGCACCATCTGCTTTCTTTACCACATTTGCTTATGCACTCACTTTGTCTTCAGTGATCGTGTCAAGATGGTGAGCATCATAGAGTGCCAGGTTGTTAGACAAAGTGTTCTAGCATTGAAGAAGGGCTTGGGAAGAGACCCTAAGTCCATCCACTTCCTCAGTGTGCTGCCATATGAATATGTGTACCTAGGCTGGTACCTCTATTTTTATGAATTAATATATTTACATAAGTGAATACCTAGGCTTATACTTCTATCCATAGCTTTGCTTCCTAGATCTTTCTTGTGTTTCCCATCTAGCAGAGAAACAACAAGCCCACATGGAAGAAGCACACCCTGTGTGAACATGAGATATTGACAGAATCAGTTAACAGGCACCAGGGGACTCCAAACAAACAAACAAACAACACATATTGTCGAGAATGAGGGGAGGCACAACAAGCCCCAAACCCATCAGTAGGCTATAATAGGACATCCCTCCCAGCACTGTCACAAGGAAGGAATGAGTCAACCAGGACACAGTATAGCACTGAGGAAGCACACACTGTTTTTCTGGTTCCTTGAGGCTTCCTCACCCACCACTATCATGACCCCAATCCTGTTGTTCAGCTCTGGCTAGACCAGAGCATGTACACTGGTATAAATACTAGTTCATGACCCGTGGAATCCAGATTAGATAAACCCCCCCAGGAGCAGAAATGGGAGTAGTGATACCAGGAGGGTAGGGGTATGGTAGGGGGAGGAGGGAAAGAAGGGGAAACTGATAGCAATGACTGATGCATAATTCCCTCTCCCAGGGGGATGAACAATAGACACGTTGGTTAAGGGAGACAGCAGTTGGTGTAAGATAGGAAATCAATAATAATTTATAATTTATCAAGGAGTCACGAGGACCGGAGGGAGGAAAAAAAGAAGGGTTGATATCAATGGCTCAAATACAAAGTAAATGATTAGAAAATGATGATGGTGACATATGTAGAAATTGCTTGAAACAAATGAGGTACACATTGTTTTAAGAGCTGTAAGAGTTACCAATAAAATGATTTTAAAAAATCTGTGTGGTTCTTTCCCCTTTTTTCTGCTTACTGATGCTATTTTGAAAATTCTACTCTAACCCCCGCAGTGTCTTCTGTTTCACTTCTCCACTATTTGACTTGCTTCCTTAGATGCACATTGGTCACTAGTGAGGATATAGGAGCAGACCACGAGGAATCTCATGATTCTCACACCTCTGAGGAGACCCCGGGTCAGAGCAGCATCTCTAAATCTTGTGATTCAGGGAGATGTGCAACCGGCTAAAACAAGATCCCTGAAGAGTCCCCAAAGCCATCGAGTCAGTTCTAACTCAGTGATCCTGTGTTTCTGAGATGATACATCTTTTTGTTATAGGAGCGAGCAGTCTTTGCTCTCCCAAGAAGCAGCTCATGGATTTGAACCACTAACTTTGAGGTTAGTAGGCCTTGGCTGAACAATCGTCCAAGGTTCTTTGTCTTCATCCTTAGGGGCAATGTTTAAAAAGCATTTAAAGTGACCTCCATCTGTTGGCAGGGTTGAGCTCACTCACTCTCTCACCCAAGAACTGTAATTATTCTCTTGTTTTGGTTATGTGGTTGGCCTTTGGAATCTTTATTCTTTTCTAAAATTATAATTCTATTGGGATACACCTCATATATCATACAATTTAATCATGTAATGACATTAAGTAGGAAGAGCTGCTCCATCATCACTACAATCAATTTGAGAATATTTTCTTGTTGTTGGTAGCTCCCCATCTCCCCCCTTCCTTCCCAGCCATGTACCTTGGTGATTATCCATCTGGTTACTATGTCTATAGATCTGCCTATCTTTGACTTCATATATAGAAAATCACACAAAATACAAATGAGATGCAAACAAGTATCAAGCAAAACAACCTCAAAAACAAAGATTACACGAAACACAGAAAAACCTCAATCAAAAAGAGGTACACAATATTAAAAAGTGAAACAAATTTTAAGTGAGTCACAGGGAAAATCAAATAATAAGGTATTACATTTTAACCTAACTACATCTGCCAAAAATTGACTTTATAATTCTTTGTCTGATAGCAATGCAATTCAAAACCCTGGACAAAGGAGATGCACCAAAGGCCTAATCCAAGTGAGGACCTTCCAGATAGGTTTTAATCCTCATTCTTAATGGCCAGAGCCCCTAGGTGACATGAAAAGCTAAGTAGTTGTCTACTGACTGAAAGCTGGCAGTTCAAATCCACCCAGCAGTGCTTTGGAAGAAAGGTGTGGCAATTTACTTCTGAAAAGTTAGCCCTTAAAAACCTCACAGAGCACAGTTCTCCTCTGACACCATGGGGCTGTCAACTTGATGACAACTGGCTTTCTTACTGATTGATGGAAACACCTTAGAGTTCACATCTCATCCTGGTCTGTAACACACTTTCATACACATTCTTTAACTTGATTGACACCACTCTCTTGAAGGCAGACTGTGTTTTCTCATCTCTCGAATGAGAAGAGTGATCATGTGGAGGTGACAGGACTTGTCCAAGGTCATATCAGCATAAATGGAAGTTGGAGTAGACTTTGGGATGACCATTAGCCAAAAGGTCGGTAATCCAAAGCCACTTCCCCCCCTCCATCGGAGAAAGCCATGGCGCGCTGCTCCCGTGAAGATTACAGACGAGAGAACCCTGTGAGGAGTCCCATTCTGTCACGTGGGGGCTCTATGAGGAAAGAACGGATTCATCTGTTCCCGACGAGCACAACCAAGGAAAGGTTCAAGCTCATCAGTGTGAAATCACTAGCTGCTCCGTGGCGGAAAGGCAAGGCCTTCTACCTCCTTCAAGAGTCAGAGTCTCAGAACCCCCAGGGCAGTTCTGCTCTGGCCTATTGGATCACTGCAAGCTGCAATGGACTGGATGGCAGTTAGTTTCATTCTTATTTCTTAAATTTAAAAAAATCATTTTATTGGGGACTCGTACAAGTCTTATCACAATCCAGACATCCATGCATTGTGTCAAACACATCTGTACATTTGTTGCCATCATCGTTTTCAAAACATTTTCTTTCTACTTGAGCCCTCGCTCCCTCATGAATCCTTGATTATTAATAAATTATTATTTTTTCCATGTCTTACACTGACCAATGTCTTCCTTCACCCACTTTTCTGTTGCCCATCCCCCTGGGTAGGAGGTTATAGGTAGATTATTGTGATCGATTCCCCTTCTCCCCCCACCTTTCTCTTCCTTTCTTGGTATTGTTACTCCCAATATTGGTCCTGAGGGGTTTATATGTCCTAGATTGACTGTGTTTCCAGCTCCTATCTGTACCAGTGTACATTCTCTGGTCTACCTAGATTTGTATGGTAGAATTGGGATCATGATAGTGGAGGGGAGGAAGCATTAAAGAGCTAGAGGAAAGTTGTATATTTCATCAGTGTTATACTTCACCCTGACTACCTCATCTCCTCCCTGTGACCCTTCTGTAAGGGGATGTTGAATTGCCAACAGATGGGTTTTGGGTCTCCACTCAGCACTCCCCCTCATTCACAATGATATGATTTTTAAAAACTCATCTGATTAAACATATTCAGAAATCAATGCAATTTAGTCACAAAAAAGAACATTTATAATGTGATTGTCTACTAATCACATTTCAGGTTAAAAAAAATTCCCACTTCAAAAGCCAAAGCCATGAGCAGCGACTTTTAAAAAGAAGTTTAAGGGTAGCAGGGGTATTGACAAAATTGTCCAAGATCACACAGATGGCAATGGTAGAAAATGATCGAAAACTACCATAGAACACAAACTTGTAGCCATTCACCTGCTCAATTTCTCTAAAGCAAGCATCTGCTCTTGAGAGGGTAAAAGCCTGGGGTGGTTTCCTAGGTGATGATGCACCAAATCCCAACCCAAACTCACTGTCAGAGTAGAGGTGTTCTTGTGGCTTTCCGAGACTGTAACTTTATGGAAGAAGAAAACCTCACCTTTCTCCCAAGGAGCTGCTGGTGGTTTCAAACTGCCGAGCTTGCATTTAGCGGCCAAACAGCTAACCACTATGCCACCAGGAAAGTCTATTTCAGTGGGAAATCACATCAGGCCTTTAGCTAAAAAGGTGATGGGAAAGGTCGTGCAGTTTGAGTTAAAAGTCAGAAATAGCGATCGAGTCCGGCCAGGCTGGTGTGCTTCTTTCATGTGGGTTTTGTTGTTTCTCAGCTAGATGGCCTCTTGTTTATCTTCAGGCCTTTAAGACTTCAGATGCTATATCTCTTGGTAGCTGGGCACGAGCACAAATCTGACGAGACCCGGAGGATATACACTGGTACAGATAGGAACTAGAAACTCAGGGAATCCAGGACAGATGACCCCGTCAGGACCAGTGGTGAGAGTGGTGATACCAGGAGGGTGGAGGGAAGGTGAGGGAGAAAGGGGGAACCGAGGTCTACATATAACCTCCTCCCTGGGGCTGGGGGATGGATAATAGAGAAGTGGGTGAAGGGAGATGTTGTAAGATATGACAAAATAATAACTTATAAATTATCAAGGATTCATGAGGGAGGGCGGAGCAGGGAGGGAGGGGAAAATGAGGAGCTGATACTAAGGGCTCAAGTAGAAAGCAGATGTTTTGAGAATGATGATGGCAACAAATGTGCTTGACACAATGGATGGATGGATGGATTGTGATAAAAGTTGTATGAGCCCCCAATAAAATGGTTTTTAAAAAACGTCAGATACAGAGCCTACGTCTTTTTCTTTGAAATCTTAGTTGGGTTCCTAATTCCCATCACGTAAAGACTCTCCATTTTGAATCAGCCTTTAAGAAGCTTCCTTAAGTTGTTGAAAGACTGTGTCCTCACAGCCTTCCTCCCTGAGCGTTTTAGCATCTGTCCAGATGCTAAGTTCAGAGGGGAAGAGCTGAAATCGGAGTGGTGACAGTTCTGAGCCGTTAGCTGACAGCTTTCAAGATCTGTCGGACGATCCAGTCCAGGGGCCGATGATCAGACAGAGAAGTTAAAAATGCCTCCAAATCACAATAGAGGTAATGGTGAGATTTGAAGAAAAATATATAGAGGCTGTCAGTGTTTTCCACTTCAAGTTCTACTGATGGCTATCCACCACCCCACCACCACCCGCCCCCACCTCTTCCCCACTCCATGATATGACATTTTTTTTCTTCTCAGAAAGCAAGACTGGGCTAGTAACTTTATAGGAATGCTATTATATCAGACAGATATTTTAGAGTCTTGTGTTGTGTAAATGGAAGTCCCCTCTTTAAGAAAGGCCCCAAGGTCAAGCTCTGGTCTACTGAAGGGTGTTTTCACTCCAACAGCTATTTCCCCGGAGAAAGAGGTGGTGGCCCTCTGCTTTTGTCAGGATCACTCCCTTGGAAACCCCGCAGAGATGTTCTGCCCCTCTTACATTGTCCATACATCATTGGATTGGAGAGTGCTGCTGGATACAGAAGAGATTTCCACTCCCCACCAGCTGGCCTGCCTTTCAATGTAATTCTCAAATCAGGGATTTGGGAAGGGATTGGGACATTTTCATCCCATCATTCACTGGGTGGCCTTAAAATAAATTGAGACTGCAGAAATAGGGAACAAATGTTAGACCCCAAGCCACAAAGTCAGCAGTTCAAACACACCAGTTACTCAAAAAAAAAAGGAAAACAAAGGGTCTGTCAGCTCCCCTGCCCTGTCTAGGGTCACTGTGAGTCAGTGTTAATGGCAGAGGGTTTTTAATTATAGAAGAAAGACAATCCATTCACAGAGAATTGTTTCAGGTCCAATGTGAAGGTGTCTGGATTCCCTTTCCTCTTCCAGGCACCACCAAATGATATATTCAGAGTAACTTTTCATTTTCAGAGAACACTAATCATAAACAATTTATTCATCTTCACAATCAAGCACTAAACTCCCTCACGGGATATCAACAGGAATCTGTTGGTCTTCTCAATTTCAAAATATATGAAAGCTCCAATGAGCTCAGCACTGGAATAAGTCAGCAGAGTTATTTATGCGACTTTTAATTAGGTAGCTAGGAAGCTTAACAATGAGAAAAAGCAATATGATGCTATTTTTCTTTAAATTTTTAATGACTGAACTTTGATGCTACTTGGTGATTTCTGCTGGTTGTCCTAGCAACCTGCTTGCCACATGTGCTGCTGAAGACCCCCTGGATTGATTGAACATGCCTGATGCATTGTTTCTGACAGTTGACCTCAATATAATCCGCTCAGCATCACAGCATCTCCTTAGACTAAAGAATTTATCAGCCATCACTGCCTAGTGATGGATTTTTTGTGTCTGTCTACATTTTGATTCAAGCTACTTGTAGATAAAGGGCCAGTTTAAATAAATAGACAATAGACTTACCTTTGGATTTAAAAAAATTAATTTGTTTTGAAAATCATTTTATTAGGGGCACATACAACTCTTATCAGAATCCCTACATACATCCATTGTGTAAAGCACATCTGTACATTCATTGCCCTCATCATTCTCAAAACATTTGCTCTCCACTAAAGCCCCTGGCATCAGCTCCTCATTTTTCCCCTCCCTCCCCGCTCACCCCTCCCTCACGAACCCTTCATAATTTATAAATTATTATTTTGTCATATCTTGCCCTGTCCGACATCTCCCTTCACCCACTTTTCTGTTGTCCACCCCCCAGGGAGGAGGTCACATGTAGATCCTTGTAATTGGTTCCCTCTTTCAACCCACTCTCCTTCTACCCTCCCAGTATCACCACTCACACCGCTGGTCCTGAAGGTATCATCTTCCCTGGATTCCCGGTGTTTCCAATTTCTATCTGCACCAGTGTACATCCTCTGGTCTAGCCAGACTTGCAAAGTAGAATTGGGATCACGATAGCGGGGGTGGGGTGGGGTGGGAGGAAGCATTTAGGAACTAGAGGAAAGTTGTATTTTCATCAGTGCTACATAGCACCTTGACTCGCTCGTCTCTTTCCCTAGACTCCTCTGTGAGGGGATCTCCAGTGGCCTACATATGGCCTTTGGGTCTCCACTCTGCACTCCCCCACTCATTCATTATGGTAAGATTTTTTTGTTCTGATGATGCCTTATACCTGATCCTTTCGACACCTCATGATCGCACAGGCTGGGGTGCTTCTTCCATGTGGGCTTTGTTGCTTCTGAGCTAGATAGATGGTCGCTTGTTTACCTTCAAGCCTTAAAGACCCCAGATGCTATATTTTTTGATAGCTGGGTACCATCAGCTTTCTTCGTCACATTTGCTTATGCACCTGTTTGTTCTCAGCGATCGTATCAAGGAGTTGTGCACCCTGTGATGCCTGATAACTGATCCCTTCGGCACCTCATGATCACACAGGCTGGTGTGTTCTACCATGTGGGCTTTATTGCTTCTGAGCTAGATGGCCGCTTGCTTACCCTTATGCTTTTAAGACCCCAGACACTATATCATTTGATAGCTGGGCACCATCAGCTTTCTTCACCACATTTGCTTTCACCCACTTTGTCTTCAGCGGTTGTGTCGGGAAGGTGAGTACCATAGAATGCCAATTTAATAGAAGAAAGTATTCTTGCATTGAGGGAGTACTTGAGTGGAGGCCCAATGTCCTTCTGCTACCTTAATACTAAACCTATAAATATAGGCACATAGATCTATTTCCCCATCCTCCAAAAAATATATTTGCATATGTACATGTCTTTATCCAAACCTCTATAAATGCCCTTTGCCTCACTGCTCTTTCCTCTATTTCCCTTGACTTTCCTCTTGTCCCACTGTCATGCTCAGTCCACACCTGGGTTTCAGCAATACCTCTGCTCTGCTCCCATAGTTGCTCTGCTGCACACCTTTAGTGGTTTGCCTCGGTGTCGTGGGGTTAGTCTAGGCCAGTCCAGACCCTGAGTCTCCACTGTTGTTCCCCTTAGAGCCCTGGGCCAGCAAGGGCCAGCGTATCTAATAGTACGATAGCCATATGGTTCACTCGGTGAATTGGCTGTTCAGAGCAGGGATATCATCCTTTAGGCCTGGTAGGCAAGGATGTGCTCCACTCTCTCTTCCTTCCCCTTCATTTGCTCCCTTGTGCTCTGGTCAGACATGCCCCTCTCCTCTAGCTGCAGCTTCAGTGCCATCCTCTACAGTAAATTCTTCTGGTGGGAAGGGGAGTTGTCAATGTAGCCGGTATGGGGGCTGAACCCTCAGGTCCCTCCACTGGCTCCCCACTTCTTGCAGGCACGCTGCATTCGTCTGGCACTAGCTTTAAGTCTGATCCCTCTTTCCCTGTGGAGACACAAACAATACCCTCCCCTTGAGTGAACCAGTGCCCTATTCCCCCATCACACATCTTTTTTCCCCCTTTCTTCCCACCACCCCATTTTAATTCACTACCATATATACCCTGAATTTGGTCTGGTCCCTGCAATACTACCTGGACCTCACCCCTGGAGTGTTTGTATACATTAACTTTTCCACTGTGCCCTTTTGCATTTACTTTTCTGTTCTTTCTTTTTGTTTTTTAAGTATAAACTTACCTCAGTGGACTCATATTGATGTGGTTTCTTGAGCAGGGATAATGAACATGGAACCAAATAGACACACACACACAGACACACACACAGACACACACACAGACAGACACACACAGATACACAGACACTCACAGATGCACAGGGACAATACAGAACTGCAGAACAAAATAGCCACAGACAGAGATGGTAAAAGCTGCAGCCCTGATGGACCACAGGGCTTTATTTTTAAGTACTAAATACTGGCAGTGTTCCCAGACAAGTTTTCTATTCCCACACTTGACTTTCTCATAGCCTTGAGAGTGAATTCCGTATCTCGTCCCGTACCGCTTTTGTTTACTTTCTACCAGGGAACACTGTTTGCAGCTGCTCCCCCAAGTTCCTTACCATTTGCAATAAGGAAGCAGTTTGTGAGAACCAGCTAGGACAGACATTTGCCTACTGTCCTAGACAGATATATGATACAAGACACAGCCCTCCTTTCATGGCTCCTTCACATGTTATACTTGTCCTTTTGTGCTTGGCTTACTTAGGTTTAGTATTAAGGCAGCAGATGGACATTGGGTCTCCACTCCAGTACTTACTCAATGTAAGAACATGTTGTTCTATTAAATTGGCATTCCATGATGCACACCTTCCCGACACGATCACTGAAGACAAGCGTGTGCATAAGCAAATGTGGTGAAGAAAGCTGATGGTGCCTGGCTCTCAAAAGATATAGTATCTGGGGTCTTAAAGGCTTGAAGATAAAGAACCGACCATCTAGCTCAGAAGCAGCAAAGCCCACATGGAAGAAGCCCACCAGCCTGTATGATCATAAGCTGTCGAAGGGATCAGGTATCAAGCATAAAAGAACAAAAAATCCTATCATTGTAAATGTGGGTGAGTTCAGAGTGGAGACTCAAAGCTCATCGGTGGGCAACTGGACACCCCCTTACTGAAGGGTTGTGGGGAGATGAGCCAGTCAGGGTGCAGTGTAGCAACGATGAAACATAACTTTCCTCTAGTTCTTAAATGCTTCCTCCCCATCACTATCATGATCCCAATTCTACCTTACAAATCTGGCTAGACCAGAGGATGTACATTGGTACAGATAGCAACTGGAAACACAGGGAATCCAGGACAGATGACCCCTCCAGGACCAGCGGTGAGAGTGGCAATGCCTGGAGAATGGAGGAAATGTGTGGTGGAAAGGGGGAACCAATGATAAGAATCTACATATAGCCTCCTCCATGGGGTATGGAAAGCAGAGAAGTGGGTGGGGGGAGACGTCAGACAGTGTAACATATGACAAAATAATAATTTATGAATTATGAAGAGTTCATGAGTGAGTGGGGAGTGGGGAGGGAGGGGGAAAACGAGGAGCTGATATTAAGGGCTCAAGTGGAAGGCAAATGTTTTGAGAATGATGATGGCGACAAATGTACATATGTGCTTGACACAATGGATGTATGTATGGATTGTGATAAGAATTGTATGAGCCCCAATAAAATGATTAAAAATAAAGAATGTTGTGAGGATCAAATAAATAAACATCATGTTTAGATAGAGTAGATACACAAGAAACTGAAGAGTGAAGAAGAGTGAAGTTATCAGATGCAATTTGATTCTTCTTCTGGGAACCCACTGCTCCAGGGTCTGTAGTAGGCAGCTTAATGTACAAGCATTGAATAAAGAATTCAAACTCACTGCCATCAACCTTATAGCAAAGCTATAAGGCACAGAGGAACAATGAATCAGAAATGATACATTTTTAGCAGAGCAGAAAACATCTTTCTCCCAAGGAGAGGAGGGTGGGCTTGATCCTGTCATTTCCACCCCATTGCAGAATCCTCTAATCCTCCAGGGCTCATGCATGGACTAAAAGTAGGAGTGAAATACAGGTAAGGAGTAATTTATGAGTAGTAGAATTAGAAGTAGAAACCCTGGTGGAATAGTGGTTATGTATTGGGCTGCTAACTGCCCGTTCAGCAGTTATAAACCACAAGCCACTCTGTGGGAGAAAGACGGGCTTTCTACTCAGGTAAAGAGTTACCATCTTGGAAACTAACAGGGGCTGTTCTGCCTTGTTCTATAGGGTTGTTATGAGTCAGCATTTACTCAGTGGGAGTGAGTGAGAGAATTAGAAGTAATTATTGCTTATCTTTTAAAATTCTTCTCTATGTGTTCCACGTTTTGTGCCATAAATATGTGGCTTTCAAAATGAAAAACAACAGCAACAACAACAGCAACAGACAACTAGGTACCCTTTGTCATTTTGATTCTTGGTAATACCTGCTCTAGCAACATTTGAATTTTGTTTCTTAAAGCGATTTTTGTAGGATGGTAGTTTCCATTCAAAACACAGTAGGGTCTGAGATGTGGCCTGAGTTCTGGAAGTTAGTTGCACAGCTTATGAATCAAATACACCTCTGCTTTACCCCATACTATGCCACACGCTCAGTATGCATGCTGTCTCTGGAAGATTACTCCATGTCTTTTTGTGCTAGACTGGGTTGACTAGAGAAAAATATTCAGAGACACTCAATGGGTATGAGAGAGCTTTAGATAATAAAATAATTGCATATTGAGAAAACATCCCAGCTCACTCCAGATCAAGTCCATAAATCCGATATTAGCCCATATGTCCTATGCCAGTCCATAAATTCCTCTTCAGACTCACATTGCCCCTCACAATGTGATGGCAATAGGGATGGCAACAATGATGCTGAATGCAGGGGATCACAGGCCGGTGGGTGCAAACTCTTGTGGATCCAATGACAGTGGAAGCTTCACAGGGCTCTCTCCGCAGATCTCCACCGCCTGGCTTGCTCAGTGCTCAACATAGCTCCACATGGCTTGTCTACAGGAAGACGAAGACAGAGGGAGAGTGATGGCCCTCTTCCAGGGAGAGAGAGAGAGGAAGTCCCCAAAATCCTCATGAGAAGGCCACACGCACAAGGAGTCATCATCAGGCTGTGACCTGATTGACTGGTTAGACTCCACCCCTTTACTCTTAATACCCCCAAGTTGACACCAGGTCATGTCATTACCACAGTCTCAATTGTCCAATCGGCAATATGGGAGTGACAAGGTTGTCTTTGCAACATGGTTGTGAGGATTCAAACACGTGCATGTAACCCCAATCCTGACCCATAAGAGTATCCCTATAAATGGCGATACTTACCATAAAATGAAAGAGGGCGGAAGTCAAATTCCTCTTTTACTGGTAAGGAACTGAAGCGCATGACAGTTAGAAAGCTTTCTGGGACTTTCAGTTACTAATTTAGAACATCTGCCTGCCTGCCTTAGAAGCCATGCTTACTACCATCAGTTCAAGATCCTATCCAATAGAAAAGCATTTCCAAAAGCCAGGCAGGAAATGTAATATCCATTTACCACGATGTTACCTAGTGATTCAGTTGTGAGGATTTTGGTCTTCTTCACATTGAGTTGTAATCCGTATTGAAGGCTGCAATACTTGACCTTCATCAGCTAGTGCTTCAAGTCCACCTCACTTTCAGCAAGCGAGCGCGAGTCATCTGTACCCCCAAACTTGTTAATAAGTCTTCCTCCAAAGCAGATGCCATATTCTTCTTGATATAATCTAGTTTCTCTGATGACTGGCTCTGCATGTGGATTGAATAAGTATGGTGATTTTCAAAAATAGACTATTCCTTTTAAAAAAATAGTTTTATTAGGGGCTCATACAACTCTTATCATAATCCACACATACATCAATCGTGTAAAGCAAATTTGTTCATTCATTGCCCTCATCATTCTCAAAACATTTGTTCTCCACTTAAGCCCCTGGCATCAGGTCCTCATTTTTTACCCTCCCTCCCCACTGCCCCCTACCTCGTGAACTCTTGATAATTTATAAATTATTTTGTCATATCTTGCCCTGTCTGACGTCTCCCTTCACCCACTTTTCTGTTGTCTGTCCCCCAGGGAGGAGGTTATATGTAGATCTGCTAGGTAGCTTAGCATAGGGAATTGAGAAGTCCATTTACGCATGCCCAGGAGAGCCAGCATAGGACAAAGCTGTATTTTCCCGCTGGTGGGCGCAGACGGGCATTACACCTGGAGCAGCCCACCTGGGCCAGGTGATTGCAATTCAGCCAATGGGAGCGACCTGGGGTCGTTCACCACGCCTCCCCCGGGAACCCTTGAAAAGGCAGGGACCAGAAGGGAGCAGGGTCTTGTCTGGTGGTCATCGTGGGAGGAAACTTGGGAGAGAGATCTTTGCGTGACCGTAAGCAGGCTCTGCAAGGCCTCACGGTCAAAAGGAATCCTATGGGTGCCGCGTAAAACCTGAAGCTTCTTTTAACTCTCATTAAATTCACTTGGATCACGAGCCTGGCTTCGGGGTGATATCTTTCTTGTGCGGAGCCAAGGACCGAGGCTGAAATCTAGCCCAGAGAGAGAGACCTTACAGATCCTTGTAATCAGTTCCCCCTTTCCAACTCATCCTTCCTCCACCTCCTAGTATCGCCACTCACACCACTGGCCCTGAAGGGATCATCTGCCCTGGATTCCCTGTGTTTTCAGTTCCTATTTGTATCAGTGTACATCCTCTGGTCTAGCCAGACTTGCAAGGTAGAATTGGGATCATGATAGTGGGGGTGGGGGGAGCATTTAGGAACTAGAGGAAAGTTGTGTTTTTCATCGTGGCTACATCACACCCGGACTGGCTCGTCTCCTCCCGGAGACCCTTCTGTAAGGGGATATCCAGTAGCCTACAAATGGGCTTTGGGTTTCCACTCCACCCCACGTCCCCCCATTCACTATGGTAAGGTTTTTTGTTCTGATGAAGTCTGATACCTGATCCCTTCGACACCTTGTGATTGCACAGGCTGGTGTGCTTCTTCCATGTGGGCTTTGTTGATTCTGAGCTACATGATCTCTTGTTTACATTCAAGCCTTTAAGACTCCAGACGCTATATATTTTGATAGCTGGGCACCATCAGCTTTCTTCACCACATTTTCTTGTTCACCTGCTTTGTCTTCAGCGGTTGTGTCGGGAAGGTGAGCATCATAGAATGTCAATTCAATAGAAGATAGTATTCTTGTATTGAGGGAGTACTTGAGTGGAGGCCCAATGTCCTTCTGCTACCTTAATACTAAACCTATAAATATTGGCACATAGATCTATTTCCCCATCCTCATATATAAATATATTTGCATATGTACATGTCTTTATCTAGACCTCTATAAATGCCCTTTGCCTCCCAACTCTTTCCTCTATTTCCTTTGACTTTGCTCCTGTCCCACTATCATGCGCAGTCCCCCCCCAGGGTTTCAGTAATTTCTCTTGGTTAAATTTCTCTTGATCATTCCCTATCAGGCCTCCCACCCACTCCTCATCACCAATTTGGGTCACTTGTTGTTCCCTTGTCCCTGTGTTTATTAACACCACTACATTTTCCTCCACCTCCCCCTCTCCCATGTACCCTCAGAATTGTCGGTCCCATTATTTTCTCCTCCAGATTGTTCATCCAGCCTATCTTATTTAGACAGACCTGTGGAGGTAGTAACTTGCACAAGACAAGACAGAGCAAAACCAAGCAACAATATACAACAAAACAACGACAACAAACCAATTACAAAAACTCCCAAACAAAACACAACAAGAAAGAAAAGCTTGTAGTTAGTTCAAGAATTGTTTGTTGGCCTTTCGGAGTGTTTTCCAGTCCAGTCTGTTGGGGCACCATGCCCTGGCCCCAAAGTCTACCTTCAGCATTCTCTGGGAATCTTGCTGCTCCATTCCCTTGCTGTTCTGTTTCACCCCCTTATTTTTGCCTCGGTGTGGCGGGATCAGATCAGGTGCGATTCCCACACTGTGTCTCCAGCGTTGTCTCCTGTGGGGCTATGGGCCAGTGAGGGGTATCATGTCTCATAATGGAGCTGGCCCTGGGGTCCTCTCTGTGCACTGACTGCTCTAATTGGGAACATTGTCCTCAATGCCTGGTGGACCAGGATGTGCTCCACTCTCTCCTCCTCCCCCTTCATCTGCTCCCTTGTTCTCTGATCAGATATGTCCCTCTCCTGGAGCTGCACATTCAATACCATCCTTTGAAATAAATTCTTCTGGGAGGAGGGGCAGGTGCCCACATAGTAGTTGGGATTGGGGCCAGCCCCTCACATCTCTGCACTGGTTCCTTACTCCATGCCGACATGTTGCATTCACATCTTGGAGCACTGGGTTGAAGTCTGGTCCCTCTTTCCCTGTGGAGATATAGACAGTACCCTCCCCTTGGGTGGGTTAGTGCTCTGTGTCCCGCTATCCATTTTATTATTGTTATTATTTTTCCTTTTTAGTTGTCTACCTCCTTTTTAGTTGTCTACCATATTTATACCTATATTTGGTCTGGTCCCTGCCATGTTACCCAGGAATGTTTGTATACAGTAGCTTTTTCTAGAACATTCCTTCATTTCTGTTTCTACAGCTGCCTCCTGATGCATGTACAAGTTTGACAATAGCACAATGAAGTGTTCTGGAATTCCCCTTCTTCTCAAGGCTTTCCATAGTTTGTTTTAATCCACACAGTCAAATGTTTTGCATAGTCAATAAGACACAAACAAACATCTTTCTGGTAAGTCAGGAGCCCCTGCCATATAGTGGGTTATGTGTTGAACTGCAAATCCCAAGGCTGGCAATTCACAGTAACCAGTCACTTTGGTGAAGAAACATGAGAGTCTCTACTCCTGTCAATAGTTCCAGCGTTGAACACCCACAGGGAGAGGTGTCTCCTGTCCTGTAGGGTCACTTTGATTTGAGAGCAGTGTGTTTTACAAAGAATAAAGCCCAAACCAAGCTCAATGTCATCGATTTGAGTTTGAGTGCACACAGGTCTGAGCCTGGGCAGTCCATGTGACCTATTACAGAGAAAGGGCTTCAGGTTATGCGGGACTGTGGGTGAAAGAATGATTGCTTCTTGGTATGTGGGAAGAAGAGAAAGGAGAAATTCAGAGGCAAAGTAAAGATGTGAAGAAATAGCATGGGGGCCTCCTCTGACCTCAGTAGGCTCCACATCCAGCTCCACATCTGTCCAAGAGTGATTTTCTGTGAGACAGAGGCCAGCGATGCCTCCGCTCCCCAACCTTCTTTATCCTACTTTGACACCCACTCAATGGCACTCTATTTCTCTGATGGGTCAATGACCCTGCAGAACTCAGAGAGGTAATACTCATGCTTACAGACCTCATTAGAAGGGTTCACAGGTTACCATCAGCCAGGATCTAAAACATCAAGGATAAAGCCCTTTTGTCCACAATACCTCTTCTTAGTGATGGCAAGCCCATCTCTTCTGGTCCCTGGGCTCTGGCCTGCTCAGTTAAGTGTTACAAACCTCCTCCAGTGCTGATGAAGGCTCAAAGGGCACCCACTCTGCAAGCCAGCCTCCTGCTCAAAGGCACCCTCCTCATTCCGTGGGCTGGGAAGCTTGTGCTCTGTCTCAGCGTATTGGTGCTGTGACCTCTGGTCTTTCTGCTGCTGCGGCCACTTCACAAAAGGTTCTTGCCCCTGCTCCTTGTGTGGTGCCTCATTTTGGATGGTGGTGGAATTCCGTCTATTGCTACTTCTGAAAGGGCTCAAGTTATATACACAGGGGAATTATAAAACGGATCAATCCCCAAGATAGAGTTCACACATCCTATTTGCATGGTTCTACCCCATTATTTGAGGGGCGTTCCAAAGGCTAAGGATAGGAAGCAAAGCGGACCAAGACACACAAACCCTTGGTCTTTCTTACTTGATACTATTTCTAGTGATATTCCATTTAATACACCTAATGGAAAAAGGAAAAACAAAAACACAAGAATACCTTCTTCTCAATTTATATTGAACAATCTTTGACATAATCAAAATACATGTACACTCCTAAAGCTATTATCTTAGTGAGAGTGAAATAAGGGCATTTTCACTTCTAATAGAAACAAAGAAAGAATATTCTCTAGCTATATTATCATTTATATTTAGGAATAAATTTAAGAAACCTTCACAACCTCTATTAAACACTTCAAACTTCTATTAAACACTTCAGAAGCACTCAAATTAGACTGAAATAAAAAGAAGCTATCTCTTTCGCTTGGTTCCAAAATACCAAACTCACTGTCATTGAGTCAATGCTGACTCATAGTGATACCCTGTGGGTTTCTGAGACAGTAACTGTTGATGGAGTAGAAAACTCAGTCTTTTTCCTGTGGAGGCTGCTGGTGGTTTTGAACTGGTGACCATGGAGACCACAGCCCAACGCTTAACCACTTCATCAAATCAAGATGTCTGCGCTCATTAAAATGATTTTTCAAAAGTAATGTGATTCCAATAAAAATACCTAAATGCTGTTTTCTGGAGCTAGATATTTTGATATGAAAGTTCATAGGAAAATTCACATGCAAGACTAGTGAGGAAGCCCCTGAAAATAAATAACTATAATTAAAGCATGGTGCATGATTCATGTAAAAATAGACCAATGAAAGAGAACACAAATCTCAGCATTAAAACCAACATCAGGTAAAAATAAGCGCCTGACAGAAGTAGGGTCACACATCTCTGGGGCAAAGATAAACACCTAAATTAGTATTCATAAGACAAATAGCAACTGAAGAAGAAAATTGGGTCAATTCCTAACACCATGGAGAAGAATAAACTCAAAATGCGAAAAGAGTGGTGACTTTTTATTTTAAAGGACAACCATTATTCTGCGATCATTACATTCAATATTGATTAAGTTAATATTATCAATATTAAATTAAATATTAGTATTTAATACAATATAAATACATACTAAGTGTTTTTACATACTAATAATAAATACTGCAACTCATTTGAATATAAAATAATCAATGGATGTTAAATCCAGGGAAGAAAGTTGATGCGGAAGAAGATATTTCCGTCGTCTCAACTGTGTGCCCAAAGATTGCTTACGGTGCAGGACCGGAAAACACTTTGACTTGATGATCAAAATTACCATCATTTGATAAGGGAAGATGGTCATCATGTGCTTATAGCTGTCTTACCCCCACAAAGATACACTATCCCTCTGTGGTACTAAAACTGGGCATGTATCACCTAAAGCTATTCAAATTTTAATTAAAGAACCCTCTATAAAAGATGTACTTTTATTCCTGAAAACTATCAGTGTTATAAAGCCACAAAAGACTGAGAAATGTTTCCAGTGTTAAGGAGACTAAAGAGTTGTATGAGCCCCAATAAAATGACTTATTAAAATGAAAAATGAAAAAAGAGAGAGAGACGGGAAGAGCTGTTGTGGCTCAGGGCTTAACCTCTTGGCTGCTGACTGAAAGGTTACCATTCAGATTCACCAGCCAGCCCATTCCAGGGGGGAAGACGTGGCAGTCTGCTGTTGTGAAGACACTGCCTTGGGAACCCCATGGGCCGTTCTACACGGTCCTGTAGGAGCTCTATGAATTGGGGTTGACTCGATGGCAATAGCTTGGATTGAAAGAGGCATGACACCCAACTCAATATGTGACCCTGACTAGAGTTTTCTGTACATCCTGGGGGAAAACAGCCCAACAAAGCACATTGCCAAGCTGGCTTATAACACTGGAATAAAGGAGTGTATTTTTGTTCTAAAGGTGCCTTTGGTGCAAGAGTTAAGCACTACGTTGCTAACTGAACACTGTGAACCTATACAGTGTCTTCAAGGAGAGAGACCTAGTGATTTGCTCCCATGAACAGCATCGTCAAGAAACCCCCCTGGGGAAGTGCTACTCTGGTACATGGGGTCACTATGAGTTAAAAAACAGACCAACAATACCTAATAAGAGCAGTAGCCTATTCACTAAAAAGGATGGTCTCAATGCCCAATTTCCTGAATTTCACAACTATACTCTTATGTTCTAAGAAAACACCCCAACATTTAGGAAACACATATTTAAATGTTAAGAGGCAAAAGGAGCAAATAAAAATGTTCAGAAAAAAGTAAATTAGGTATATATTGACGAGGGGGCTTCAAACAGTTGTTGGAAAATGCAATAGAAAGCGAATGGATTTTTTCCCATGAACACTTTGAAGCCTCCCTATACATCTATATTTATATCATTGTACCTAGAAAGAATGACTATCCAAATATGATAAAATTTCAATATATAGTACACTGGGAATTTTTGAGTTCTGGTTTTTTTCTGTAAGTTTGAAATTATTTCAAAATTTAAAATACACAATCATTTAATTGTAAAAAGCTTCTATGACTTCGGTGTCTGACATCACACTGGATCCAGTTAGTAAATGGCGAGCCACTTGCAGACAAGACACATGCCTTGCTTATTTCCATGTGTCAACCAGCTGTGCCCAAGGCTTGACATTCTTTGTGTTCTTCATCAGGCATTGATGGCATCATTGGATCGAACGACTTGGTGGTCATAGGGACATCACAAAGAAAAGGCAGACATGCACTCTCCTACGACTTGGTGGTCATAGGGACGTCACAAAGAAAAGGCAGACATGCACTCTCCTACGACTTGGTGGTCATAGGGACGTCACAAAGAAAAGGCAGACATGCACTCTCCTACGACTTGGTGGTCATAGGGATGTCACAAAGAAAAGGCAGACATGCACTCTCCTACGACTTGGTGGTCATAGGGACGTCACAAAGAAAAGGCAGACATGCACTCTCCTACGACTTGGTGGTCATAGGGATGTCACAAAGAAAAGGCAGACATGCACTCTCCTACGACTTGGTGGTCATAGGGATGTCACAAAGAAAAGGCAGACATGCACTCTCCTTACTTTGTGTGGTTTTTCTGCTTATTTTGTGTTTAATTCTGGCAGAAAAGCACTACTGTGGGAGCTGAATCGCACAGCCTCCCACTTGTGAAGATTCATATTCTGATGGTGCCGTTGTGCATTGAGCCTGTCAAATTTGTCTTGTGTAGATCCTGGAAGGAAAGTATATGTACACAGCAAACAGAGTTAAGGAACAAGTCATTTCTGTGGATAAACTAATCTGACCCTTCCTTCCACCCCGCACACATACGTGATGATTAGTATTCAGCACCTACCTGGCACCTCTAGTCAAAATTAAAAAGGGGAGGAAAAAAGCTGTAAGTGGTAAATATTAGGAAGGCTTGGACTTTCTAAAATCAGGGCTGACATGAAAATTAAATACTTTTTATGTTAGTAAAATTATTTACTCTAGGAAGCACTCAAATCTATTAGAAATGAAAAGCCTTTAGTTAAAACGAAGAAGAGTTTAGTAAGGATATAAGGCCAGAGGCAAGGCTGAGGAGACTTTGTCTTCCGTACTTTGGACATGTTGTCAGGAGCGACCTGTCCCTGGAGAAGGATGTCATGTTTGGTGATGTAAAGGGGCGGTGACAAGGAGGAAGGCCTTCACAGAAATGGGTGGACACGGCAGCTGCAACCCTGGGCTCAAGCACAGGGACAATCCTGAGGCTGGTGCAGAACAGGGAAGTCTGATGTGCATGAGGTTAAGGTTAGGGGCTCAGCAAACTTGATGGCACCTAACAAAATCAACAACAATGATATAAGATCAATGTATAAAATACAATATTAAAAAAACCCTCAAACTCACTGCCAGACAATGCTGACTGTTAGTGACCCCCTGTGGGTTTCTGAGACCATTTATGGGAGTAAAAGCCAGATCTTTCTCCTGCAGAGCTGCCCCCACCAGGGCTCCTGGATAAAACCCAATAGCATTTCCTTACAACAGGAATGAAGGCGCCCGGGTGGCACAGTGGTTAAGGATGTGCCTGACTGTGACCGAGAGGTTGGCGGCTCAAACTCCCTGGCTGTTGGTGGGAGAAGGGAGTGGCGGTCTGTTTTCTGAAGCTCATAGCTTTGGAAAGCCGTTGGGGCAGCTCTGCTGTGTTCTTTAGGGTTGCCACGAGTTGGAATCAACTTGATGGTAATGGTTTAAATACGAAGAAGAGCTGGATAGCAAAGGTAATTTAAGACATCGCAACCCATAAGAGAAAATGCTCGAGTGTGACTTTTACTGTGGGAGGGGTAGTCTCTTAGGTTGTGTGGGTTGGTCTACTGCAGTTATAGTGAAGGTCAGGGCTGTGGCAAATAGTGGCATAGCCGCTGGAGAGATTGCAGCATGTTTTGAGAGCTGAGAAACGAAACCTCACACGTGTCCAATTGGATATGTCAGCTGCACCTTTTGTATTTTCCCAACAGCTTTGCTTTCGTCGTTAAGTTCTGTTGCGTTGGTGCACCACAGAATGGAAGCCTGTCCAGTGCTGCGCCAGCCTCACTCTTGTTGTTAAGTGTGCGCCTACTGGTGTAGCAATACATCTCCTCAAGGGTCTTCCAATTTTTGGCTGCCTTTTCCTGGGACTGGCCTCTCCTGGTAACACATCACCACTTCTAAGGAGCATTTGGCTATCCTTCTTCCAAGATCGATAGCTTTGATCTCCTTCCATGTTATTCTGATATTGTTAAACAGCACCGCCATTCAGATGAAGTGTTTGCTCCACAGTCCTTCTTATTGAAAACTGCTTTATTGAGATTTAATTGGCATACAGTTTACTCACGGAATTGTTTTCAGGATATTCACAGGTGTGTGTACAACTACAGTCAGGTTTAGAACATTTTCACCATCTCAAAGAAAACACCCCAACAAATACAAACAACTCGGAATCCTTAGTTAACCCTAAGGAACCACTAAATCTATTCTCTGTCTCTTAATATGTTGCCCCTGTGGGCTAGTTTTTGCAAGTAGAATAATTTGATATGTGTTCATATGTGATTATTTCCTTTCAATTAGTCTTCTACATTTAAGTTTCATCCACGTTATCGTAACCAAAGTAAGTGCTTTGTTCCTTTTTAAGATAGGAGTTAAGGCCAGAGGGTCCTCACGGAGGCGAATGAAAGTATTGCAGGGTGGTGGATGGTGGCTGCACCATCCAGGGTTGTGATCAGCCATGCTGTTGGGCGGAGGGCGTGCTAATGTAGTTTGGTGACAATGCAACACATTAGCATGTGCTCTCCCCTTTGACCCTTTGGAAAGCTGTTTCAGTTTTAAAATTTTCTGCTTTTTTTTGATTTAGGTTTTTATGTGTTCTGCTTTGTCATATTTTCCTTCCTGTTTATGTTTTGTATGATTTTCTGTCTGTTACACACAGGATAGATAGATAAGTTTATAACGACAGGGGGACAAGGAAGGGAGGCTTCAGGGGGGCAGGGGAGGAAGGAGGAGCTAACAGCAAAGAGTATGAGAAAGAAGAAATGCTTGAGATCGATCGTGGGGATGACGGCACAACTCTCCTGAATATAATCAAATGATTAAATCACACGATCTATGAATTATATGCCAATAAAACTATTTTTAAATGCTATAAACAATGATCCAGTTGCTATCACATCAACTGTGATTCCTGGTGCCTTCAGGTTGGTCAGCGTTAAACGTGCTCCATCGTATTTTCAGCGGCAGTGACCTGGCCTTAGTTGACTGGCAAGCCTTTCTTCCATGGCATCTCTGGGTGATTGCATGCACCACCTCTTCTGTGAGTCACTACACAGCTAACTATTTGTGCCACCCAGGGACGACATGGACAGCATAATTGATCACATTTGTTATTGTACAGAGTTCTGTTAACAACATGGCTTTACAAACAGATCAATAATTATACGATACACTCCCTCCCCACTGATCCACAGGGTTTAGTCCCGAAGACCAAGTTGTTATGTAAAAGTCAGCCTTATGTAAAATGCCTGTGACCACAGGGTCTTTCGGACCAAAGGCTCCAGGAGGCATTTCTGAGACAGCCCCGTGGGGCTTTCCTTTCTGCGTCTGCCCTCAGCAGCGCATTGTGTCAGAGCTGGGGGTCGACTTTGGTCAGGCATATCACTTTCTGCCCTTGCAAATCACAGGCAGAGCAGACTAGGTTCGCATTTGCAGTCAGGTGGGGACCCACCCTACCCTGCCCATGAGAAGTTCTGACTCTCCAAATGGAAATGCCCACCCACCAGAGACTGTCCCCTGCTGGTCCCAGCACTGTGTTCAAAGTGTGCATATGATGGTTCTCCAGATCTGCAGAGAACTGACCACACCATGCTACCAATCTGAGCCCCTCTGCCTCCTTCTCAGGTGTGGAGCCGCTGCTCTGAGTTGATGGCACAGTCGCCATGAGACTGAGTGCTTGGACAGGAGTCTTGGGCCCTGGAGGATGTGTACAGGTTAACAGTCTCAGCCCTTGGCATCCTGATCCACCCCCGCAGCCCCTCGCCCATTTCTTCTTTCTGTTTTTACCTTTATTCATATCCAAGACAGTAGAGAGGGGTGGAGGAGGAAGGATCATGCATTTTGGACACAGGAGGGTTTGTAGTCTGTCACTCAACACACATGGGTTGTTACCCAGTTCACGGACGTAGGGTGATTTTCTTTTGTAAAAATAAACAGAAATCAAAAAGAAGAATCTTCTTCAGTTACCACAAATCTAGGTTAAATCCCTGTGTTTTACGTGATAACATGCCTCCCACCTAAACCCCAGGCCTTTACTGTTCTATTAGGAGTCCTGGTGGGACTGTGGATTGGGCATCAGGCTGCAAACCACAAGATCAGGAGTTCAAGCCCAGCAACTCTTTGCTGAGACAACCATGAGCTATCTGTTCCTATAAAAATAGGGTCACGCAGCTCTCCTCTAGTTCCTTGGTACTTCCTTCACCCCACTAAACCCCACCTTGCATGACCTCAATTCTACCTTACAAATCAGATTAGACCAGAACATGCACGCTGTGACAGATAAAAGCCTGAAACACAGGGAATCCAGGATAGATAAACCCCTCAGGGCCAACAAAGAGAGTAGAGATACCAGGAGGATTAGGGGGTGGGGGAGCAATGGGGAACTGATCACAAGGATCAACATGTAACCCCCTTCCAGGGGGACGAATAACAAAAAAGTGGGCGAGGGGTGACAGAGGATGATGTAAGATGTGGAAAAAAAATAATCTATAACTTATCAAGGGTTTGTGAGGGAGGGAGGGGAAAGAAATGGGGAACTGATATCAGGGGCTCAAGTGGGAAGAGAATGCTTTGAAAATGATGATGGTGGCATATGTGCAAATGTGCTTGACACACTGGAGGAATGTATGGATTGTGATAAGAGATGGAAGAGTTCACAATAAAATATTAAAAAAATAAAGATAGGGTCGTGATGCATCAAATTACTTTGATGGTAATGGTTTATTTGCTTGTTTATTTGGCCATTGTAGATGTGGACTGTTGGATACAGAGATCATTGTACTTGAAGGGCAAATTCAAATCAAAGGGTACGAATGAATGATTTGTAATTGTGGAAGACAATCATTGGCAGTTTGGGGAAACCTTTTCAAATGAAATTTGTACTTTTCAGTATAAACTTCATAATTAAACTTCAGATAATGTATTGTTTAAATAATTAAAACCAAAAGAAAAATTTCAAATGCGGTAGTTAGAAAAAGTTCATTAAAACAAACAAAATTGCTGGAGGCACAGGGAATCCAGGGTGGATGATACCTTCAGGACCAGGGGTGTGAGGGGCGATGCTGGGAGAGTGGAGGTTGAGTGGGTTGGAAAGGGGGAACTGATTACAAGGATCCACATGTGACCTCCTCCCTGGGAGATGGACGGCAGAGAAGTGGGGGAAGGGAGACTCCGGATAGGGCAAGATATGACAAAATAACGATGTATAAATTACCAAGGGCACATGAGGGAGGGGGAAAAAAAAAGAGGACCTGATGCAAAGGGCTTAAGTGGCGAGCAAATGCTTTGAGAATGATTGGGGCAGGGAATGTGCAGATGTGCTTTATACAATTGATGTATGTATATGTGTGGATTGTGATAAGAGTTGTATGATATATGTATATGTGTGGATTGTGATGAGAGTTGTATGAGCCCCTAATAAAATGTAAAGAAAGAAAAAGAAATTGATTAGGGCAAAGAATGTACAGATGTGCTTTATACAATTGATGTATGTATATGAATGGATTGTGATAAGAGTTGTATGAGCCCCTAATAAAATGTTTTAAAAAAAACCAAAAAAACAAAATCTTCTGAAACCATAATGAAAAACAAAGCAGTTTGGACTCTTATCATAAAGGGGAAACCCTCTCATACCAAGAAGATGTTATAAAGAAAGGACCAAAGGAGGAAACTTGCAACCGGATTGACAAAACGGGGCTATTAAAAAACCCCAAACGCTTGCAAATTAGTTTTTCAGAAAAGTGAGTAAAGTAAATGGAACAAATTCACAGAAGAAAGAAAACCACAGCTATTCAATGTAGGGGCAGACGATCAATTTCTCTAGTCAAAATTACAACCGCACCTGTAATATGCTTCCATACCTGTCACACTGGCAGGGCTGAAGAGCGAATGGAGGCTAGGACACAAACAGGTGTTCTCACACAGCTGAGCGGAATAGAGATGGGCACTCCATATGGGTGAGAACCCTGACAAGAACATGAAAGAAATAAATGCGCCTATCTATTTTACCCACCCCTGTCTGTCAGTGTGTCCTATAGTGGTGGCCGTGTGTGGCTGTGATGCTGGAAGCCGGGTCACTGGCATTTCAAATGCCAGCCGGGCCACCCAAAGTGCACAGGTTTCTGCGAGGCTTCTGGACTAAGAGCTGCCAGTGGAGAAGGAATCAGCCGTCTCCTTCAGAGGAAGTGCTTGCGGAAAGGGACATGCCTGTTGTTGTTGTGAGGTGCCATCGAGCTGGCTGTGACCCACAGCGACAGAAGGAAGCACTGCACGGTCCTGTGCCAGCCTCACAATGGTTCCTGTGCCCAAGCCCACGGTTGCAGCTATTGCGTCGATCCATCTTGTCGAGGGCCTTACTCTTTGTCACCAAACGTGATGTCCTTCTCCAGGGACTCTTCTCTCCTGACAACATGTCCAAAGTCTGTAAGACAAGTCTTGTCATCCTTGTCTCTAAGGAGCACGCTCGCCTTACTTCTTCCAACAGAGATTGGTTTGTCCTTTTAGCAGTCCATGGGACTTTCAATATTCCTCTCCAGCTCCACAATTCAAATGCATTGATTCATCTACAGTTTTCCCGATCCATCGTCCGACTTTCACATGCATCTGATGCACTGGAGAATGTCATGGCTTGGCTCAGGCACACCTTAGTCCTAAAAGAAACACTCTTGCTCTTCAATTCTCTAAAGAGCTCTGGGGCAGCAGGTTTACCTAATGCAATTTTTCTTTGGATCTCTTGCCTGAGGCTTCCATAAGCATTGATTGTGAATCTAAGTAAGATAAAATTCTTGACAACTTCAACCTTTTCTCCTTTTATCATTAGGCTACCTATGGGTCCAGTTGCGAGGCTTCTGGTCTTCCTTACATTGAGCTGCGATCCACACTGAAAGCTGCCCTCCCTGCTCTTCCTCACCCAGCACTTCAAGTCATTCTCACTTCCAGCAAGTAATGCTGTGCCATCTGCTTATCTCAGCTTACGAATAAGCCCTCCTCCAATTCTGATGCCATACTCTTCTTTATATAATACAGCTTCTCTGATTATTTGTTTAGCAGATAGATTGAACAAGTATGGTGAGAGGATACAATCCTGACACACACCTTTCCTGATTTTAAGCCATGCAATATTCCCTTGTTCTGTTCACACAAATGCCTCTCGATCCATGTACAAGAACCCAATGATGACAATGAAATGTCCTGGAAGTCCCAATCTTCTCAAGGTTATCCACATTTTATTATGGGCTACACAGTTGTATGCTCTTGTGTAGTCAATAACACACAAAACAGCATCTTTATGGTATTCTTTGCTTTGAGTCAAGATCTATCTGACACCAGCAATGATATCCCTTGTTCCATGTCATCTTCTGAATCCGGCCTGAATTTCTGGCAGTTCCTGGCCAATATGCTGCTGCATCCGTTGTTATATATCGTCTTAAGTAAAATTTCACTTGTGTGTGATATCAATGATACAGTCCTATAGTTCGAGCATTCTGTTGGGTCATCTTTCTTTGGAATGGGCACAAATAAGGATCTCATCCAGGCAGCTGGCCAAGTAGATGTCTTCCAAATATCCTGGCACAGATGAGTGAGTGCTTTCAGGGCATCTTCAGATTTCTAAACCATGAGTATTCCATCACTTCCTGGAGCCTCGTTTTTGGCTAATGTTTTCAGATCAGCTTGAACGTCTTCCTTCAGCACCATTGGTTCTTGCTCATATGCTACCTCCTGACATAGTGAACTGTCGACTCGTTTTTTTGGGTAGCGTGACTCTGTGTATTATTTCCATCTTGATGCATTCTGCATCCGCCAGTAATTTTACTACGGAATCTTCCAAGATTGTAACTCGAGGCTTGAGTTTTTTCTTGAGTTCTTTTGGGTTATGATATGCTGGGCATGCTTCCCTTTTTGGTTTTCTAATTCTAGGTCCTTGCACATTTCATGATAATATTTGACTTTGTTTTCTCAAGCTGCCCTTTGAAATGTTCTTTTCAGTTTTGACTTCACTTTTTTTCCATCTGTTTTAACTATTCTATAATTCATAGCAAGTTTCACAGTCTCTCTGACATCCACTTTCATTTTTTTCTTTCTTTCATGTCTTTAAATGACCATTTTCTTTCTTCAGACGTGATGGTCTTGAGTCCTCCCACAGCTCATCAGGTCTTCAGACAGTCGTGTTCAGTGCTTATGCAACTTTATGCACAGTATGGGAATCATGTCAGATACGGAAGGCCTAATGAATGGAGGAAAAAAAAAATAAATAGAGAGAGTGCTGGAGGATGAGCCTGCTTGGGACAGAGGACACTCATAAACTCATAATACGACTGAGGGGGAACTAATTTCTCCAAGTAGCGTCAACCAAGGAGATGTGAATGGAGTTAAGCCTGTGGGAGTAGCGCTTCTAGGATCTCCATTTGCTGCTGGGGTCCAACTCAAGGTGAGGATAAATAGCTGCAAAAATCTCCTAATAATTAGAATTTGATATGTACAAATAATGAATCTAGGAAAATTGGAAGTCATCAAAAATGAAATGGAATGCATAAAGGTTGATATCCTAGGCATTGGCGAGTTAAATCGGAATGGTGTTAGCCATTGTGAATCAGAGAATCATGTGGTTTACTATGCTGGGAATGTCAAAATCAAGAGGAATGGAGTGGCATTCCTTGTCAAAAAGGACATTTCAATATCTATCTTGAGATAAATGTCTCGGTGAGCCTCGCCTCTCTTGTCTCTTGGTCTTTGATCATCTGAGCAGTGTGCGGCTGCCTTGCTTGTTCTGTGTCTTAATTTGCAAGCTACACTACCTATGGGACACCTAACCCATGGACTGTGTTGCTGTAATTTGAGGTTCCTTCAAGACCTGCTGTGCCACACCATTGGAATTTACATCTCTTGAGCTGGGGACTGTCGGACCCTGTCATCTTGCTGACTGTTGATGACCTGCCTTGCTGTTCGCTGCCTGTGCCCAGATAGCCTGACTTGCTCTACAAAGGACTACCTGGCGGCCCTCAAGACTTGAAGGAGTGCCAGTGTCTCACAACTGTCTCATGGGAGTGAGTTGCTCTGAGCCATTTGTGCTGCTTTATAATTTAATTAACTGTTTATTTCCTATGTTATCTATCTATCTGTATAAATATATATATATAATTATTAGCACTCTGATTTTGTTTCTCTAGAGAACCCTGTCTAACACATTTGGTACTGAGATGTGCAGATGACACAACTTTCCTTGCTGAAAGTGAGAAGAACTGGAAGCATTTGCTCATGAAGATCAAGGATTGCAGCTGTCAGTATGGATTACAACTTAAAGTAAAGAAGACCCAAATCCTCGCAACTTTACCCAGAGGTAAAATTATGCTAAATGGAGAAAATATTGCCTTACTTGGTTCCACAATCAATGCTTAAGGAAAGAACCATCAAGAGGTTAAACTAGGCATCATATTTCATACATCTGTCGCACAATACTCTAAAGCAGTGGTTCTCAACCCTTTCACAGGGGTCGCCCAATTCTTAAGAGTAGCAAAATGACAGTTGTGAAGTAGCAATGAAAATAATGTTATGGTTGGGGGTCACCACCACATGAGGAACTGTATTAGAGGGTCACGGCATTGGGAAGGTTGAGAACCACTGCTCTAAAGGATCAGAGTATTGAAAAGCAAGAAGGTTGCTTTGAAGACTAACGCGCACCTTAGCCAAACCATGGTGTGTTCAATTGATTCATGGGTGGGTGGATTTGGGTATTGGGTACATTGTAAGGAAGAGGAACAAATGTGTTGAATTGTACTTCTGGAGAAGAATATGGAAAGTAGCGTGGACTGCCACAAGGACAAATCAGTCTGTCTTGGAAGAAGCAGGGACAGAATGCTCCTTAGAGGCAAGGATGGCAAGACTTCGTTTTACATACTTTGGACATGTCATTAGGAGATTCGGTCCCAAGAGAAGGACATCAAGAAACAGAGGGTCAGCGGAAACTGGAAGGCCTTCAGGAAGTGGATTGACACAGTAGCTTCAGCAATAGGTTCCGGTATCAAGACAGTCATGGGGATGGCGCAGGACCAGACGTGCTTGTTCTGTTGTGCATAGAGTAGGTATGGGTCAGAGCTGTCTTGATGCACTTAATAACCTCCACCCCAATGCCTGATATTAGTGTTTATGTGTTCCATTTCATTTTTATACCTGACTTCCAACTTTCTTTTTTTAAACTTAAATCATTTTATTGGGGCTCATGCAACTCTTATCACAGTCCATACATACATCAATTGTGTAAAGCACCCTTATACATTCGTTGACCTCATCAGTCTCAAAATTTGCCTTCCACTTGGGTTCCTAGAATCAGCTAATTTTCCCTTTTCCCTCCCCTCCTGCCTCCCTCAACTTCCAACTTTCTTAAAGTCACACTGTTCTTAGTCTGGATGTTCCATGGAAACCTATTCACTTTTGATGACTCTGTTGATATTTGAAATACCAGTGCTATAGCATGATAGCAACACATTAGCCACCCCCGTACCACAAATTCAAGACAAGCGGAGGAGTACGTGAACAGAAATGAACCAGTGATGTAGTATACCTTCTAATTCAAGCTTACCCCATGTACAACAGAGTGGAACACTGCCAACTATTGCCCCATCCTCACCATCATTCCTATGTTTGAGTCCGTTGCCGTGGTCCCGAGTCAATCCATCTTGTTGAAGGGCTTCCTCTCTATCACCGACTTACCACTTTACCAAGCCCCTCTCTGAGAACTGGTCTTTCCTGATACCATGCTCAAAATATATGAGCTGAGGTTACAACATTTTCATTGCTAAAAACATTCTGTTTATGCCTATTTCAAGAGGGATTTATTTCTTCCACTGGTAGTCCAGAATACTTTAATCCTGTAGTTCAAAAGCATCAAATTTTTTTTTCATTTCCTCAGTTGTTACCCAGCTATCACATGCATAGGAGGAGGTTGGAAAATACCGTGGCTTGGATGAGGCGCCACATTATATGTGTGTAGAGAGAAAAAAAAGAGAGAACAAATGTAGAATACGTATCATGTTTCTGCTTAATAGAACTTGCCTTGAGTTCTGTAGCAATAGTCTGTTACTTACTCATAGGCATTCTAGCATGTTGTCAATGAGTTTTTATATTTGCCTTCCCCATTTTCAACTTGTCAAGATTTGGCTTTGCATTCAAGAATTATTCTCCAGCCTAACCATCTAGCTTGAATGAATGCCCACCCAACCAATTGGACTCTTTGCCCCTCTTGAGGCACCCTCTGACATAGATTGCATATTTCTCTCTGTACGCCTGGATTACCTGGCCGATTTGTAGTGCTCTCAAACTACTTGAACTTCATCAACCTTATGGATGGGAATGGGAAAAATGTCATACTGCAGAATTTCCTTTTTGGAATGACATGATCTTTCTGATCTTTCAATGGCAGAGGGCATTCAAGTGGCATTTATGGCATTTGCTACTTTTGAAGTCATAAAGTGGTTGAACTTCACAGTCTACCACCTGACCACTATTGAACTTAAAGCTGCCTTTTATTTTAAAGTGACACAAAGCTTTGAAGTACCATAGCACTAAACATAACTGTATGACGTGATTTCTAAACCATTTTGATTCTTTTAAACAAACATAGTATCAAAGTATAGAGTATAAAAGTGACTGTCTTACAGTGTAATTATACAGAGTATCAAATAGGATCTTTCTCTTTTTGTGCTGCCCTCCCCACCCCCTACTTTATCAAACCAATGCGATGTCCTTCTTAATGGACTGGTCTCTTGATAAACTGTCCAAAATACATGAGATGAAGGCTCACCATCCTCGTTAAGGAACATTCCTCTTCTAAATCAGATTTACTTGTTCATCTGGCACACCACGGTACTTTCAATATTCCTTGTCAACTAAAACACCCACTGCTATTCAGTAGATTGTAACTCATAGCGACCCTATACGACAAACACCGCTGCCTCTGTGCGTTTCTGACCTTGTGCGTCCTTTCTCCAGTAGAACTCTTCATCTTTCTCCTGTGGATCTGCTGGTGGCTTTGACCTGCTGGTCTTTCAGTTAGCAGAACGACTGTGCCCCAGGGCTCTTTGCCAACACCATCATGGAAAAGGATGCGTCCTTTAGTCTTCACCACTCACTGACCAACTTCCACATGCATTTCCACATGCATATGAAACGTTAGGCTGATAAAGGGAAAAGGAAATATATGAGAATGTACTGTTCAGAACAATCAACCGTACAAGACCAGCAGAGCAACATGTGTGCAATAACAAAGCTCCCCGGGAGGAAGGGGCAGGAAAAAAAGAACAAAATGTGTATAATTTGATGAATGGAAAATGAGAGAGAGAGAGAGAGAGAGAGAGAGAGAGAGAGAGAGAGAGAGAGAGAGAGAGAGAGAGAGAGAAAGAGAGAGAGAGAAAGAGAGAGAGAGAAAGAGAGAGAGAGAGAAAGAGAGAGAGAGAGAGAGGGAGAGAGAGAGGGAGAGAGAGAGAGACAGAGAGAGAGAGAGAGAGAGAGAGAGAGAGAGAGAGAGAGAGAGAGAGAGAGAGAGAGAGAGACCCCTAAGAAATGTTGGCAGCCACTAGAACTGGAAGAGACTAGACATGGAGAGAGAGTGGCCCTGTTGACATTTTGGTTTAAAGTCCAGAGATACCTGGTTTAGATTTTTGCCCTCCTCCAGCATTTGGAGGGGGCGGGGGGGAAATTTTTCTGTTGTTTATAAAGAAAAAAGAAAAAGAAATAAAGGAAGCCGATGTTACCAATAAAGGCACGCCAAGGGAAGTGGGATGACAAGCTCCCTCAAGGCAGCGATGCTTCGAGCATCATGAGGCCATTGATTTCTCTTTCTGTAAATTCCATGTGCTCTCTTATACGTGTTGTTGCTAAGGAATCTGTTTAGGATGCTTGTATAAAAAATAATAAATGAGAATGAAAAGAGACATCGAGATAGCCTCTGCATTGGGTCATTTTCCATTTGGGCCCTGTGTTCCTGTTCCAGGGATGCCATAGCAAATTACCATAAACGAGAGGATTGAAACAAGGAAGAAAATGAAGGCTCTCACAAGCTGGAGCCTAGAATGATACAATCTAAGTGTCCCAAGCACACGCTGTCTGTCCCTAAAGAGTTGGGATGGGTCAATGAGGGAGGGATATCTCTTCTATGTCTTTCTCTGAGTTTCTGGGATTATTGCCAATTATTGATATTCCTTGACTTGTGCATATTTCACCCTGTCCATGGCCCCGTGGTGGTGTTCTTTCTGTGTGTCTTCTCTTATAAGGACACCAGTCTCTTTCTCTCTTTCATAGGCACCACCCCAATGAACTCAGCTTAATTATATTGGCAAAGACTCTTATTTCCAAATAACATCACATTCACATTCATTGGGCGTTATAATTTCAACTTGCTTTTGGGTGGACACAAGTCAATGCATACTTGGCCTTTCATAGGCCCCCCCCCCACACACACACATGATGTCCATGCTCATTGTAGGAGCTTTGCTTCCTAGCTAGCTTCTGGCTACACAGCATGGCTTCTTACTGTTCATAATGGAGTTAGGGGCTGGGTGCAGTGTGAAGGATGCCAAGGGACAGGAGATACATTTCAGACCCTAGTGGAGTTTTCAGTTTGGATGATGATGAGACAAGACTAGCAAATGGAAAAAAAAATCAACCTGATACTATCAGAGAAGTTACCCCGTGCCCCACCATTCTTAAAGACATCAGCAGAATCCTTGTGACATCGTACTTAAGCTCTTTGGCTGCTAGCCCAGACCACGGTGGTTTGAACTCCCCAGCTGCCTTCACTCCTTGGGAGAAATGGTGGCAATCGACGTCCATTTAGACTGCAGCCCTGGAAACCCTGCAGAGTCAGTCTACTCTCTCATACAGGGCCTTGATGACTAGGTACTGGGTTGATGGGAATGATAGCTACAACAAAGACAGCATAGACTTCAGAGTATATTCAACCCCTGGATGTGAGCTGAAATCCACCTTTGCACAATGGATTGTGCAGCAGTGCATCCCTGAACCTGGGTTGGAACTGTTGAATTAGGGAATGGTTCAAAGGGGCCTTAAAACTTTAAGGCCTTTAGAGATGAAAGCTTGGTGCAATCCAGAAGCCTTCAAGGTGTCCGAATATCTTAGGCCCTTTACAACCTGTTCTCTTCCAGGTCCAGCGGTACATACCAGTGATCCTATGACACTGTTTGGAGCCCAGTGGCACAGTTGGGTAAGCATTGCTCTGCTATCTTCACGGTTGACAGTTCAAACCCTCCAGCCCGTCTGCGGGAGAAAGATGAGGTTATCTGTATCCAGAAAGAGTTACAGCCTTGGAAATCCAATATGGGGTCACTGTGGGTTTAAATCGAGTCAGTGGTTTGGGTTTGGAAGTATTGCTTGGGCCTTTGTGACCCAAACTAGACTCACTGATATTGAGTCACCTCTGACTCAAAGCAACCCTGTAGGGCAGAAGAGAACTGCCCGCTTGGGTCGCCGAGAATTTAACTCTTTCCCAGAGCAGGCAGCAGCATCTCTCTCCCATTGAGTGGCTTGTGGGTTCAGCAAACCGATGACTATCCAGTTTGCAGCTCAGTGCATAGCCCGCCATGCGGCCAGGGCTCCTGGTGGCCAAGTAAAATCCCAAATTGCTGCCGAGCACTTCAGTAATACTTTTCAACAAGCGTAACTGAGCACTCGCTCTGAAACAGATGCTGAGCCAAGCACCAGGGCAACAATGAGAACAACTTGTTTTTGAAGGTAGAAAAGCTTCCCGGTTGAAGGCAGAAGAGCTGATGGAGCCAGTTGCTCTTTTCTGTGTTTGCTGCAACGCAACTGTGTCCTTTCCTTACACTCAAAGGCCAATCTTGAGCAGGCAGTTTTCTCTCGCCAGGTAACATGGGAGGGAAAACACAGGGAATCTCTCAGTTAATACATCACTCACGCCATTTAATCATCCCATCCTCACGTTAGCCTTCTTTGTCTCCTTGAAAAGTCTCTTCTGCGTCTGGGCAATTGGCATTCAAGGGGAATGGCTGCTTCCCTGCCTTCCGTGACTATGCGCTTGACTAACCTGCTCTCTAAGAATGCTCATTTTTCTTTTTTCTTGTGTAGAACTGATTTGTTTCAGTATCCATTAAAGAACTAAAATGTTATTTTATGCAGAAATCATTAAGCTCGAAGAATAATGGTTGGGGTGTTTATCGATGCTTTGAATGACTTACATTTTTTAATGTGCTTCCCTGGGGAAAATTCTTAAGCTCATTTGGATGCTTCATATGTACATGGTTTAAAGGGATTTGGAATTACGACCATATTTCTAAAGTTACCATGATGAACAAGACCACTGTTCTAATGATGTTGTAAATTTGTTTGTCATTTCATCGTACTATAATTCTAAAGTCGTATTCATCGTCATACATGCCCTCTCCCCGCTCTGTCTCTCCGCGTGCTTTCTCTTTGTTGAGGGTACGGAGCAGACTCGGTGCCATCGGGTACATTCGGAAGCATGGCAGTTGCAGCTGCATCAGGGTACAGCGGCGCTTCATCAGTGTTTCAATGGTGAATCAAACAAATTCATTGGGGGGAAATACATGCATCACATCATTCCATAGTTCAATCCTCTGACGCAGTATTGTATCATTGCTACTACAATCAGTTTCTAACCATTATTTTCCTTCTTGGACTCCTTGATAGCATCTCCCTTTTACTAGCACCCCTCTGCCCACTCTACCCCTTTCCCCACGTGCGATATGTATGATATGTATAATATTTTTAACATCACACGTGACCACTGAGTTGACTCAGGCTCATAGTGATCTTATCGTAGTGACCTAGGGTTTCCCAGGCTGTAAGTCTCTTCAGGGCACAGAGCCTCATCTTTGTCCCATAGACTGCCTGGTGGGTTTGCAACGACCCAAAGTGGCACCAGGACTCCCCAAGAAGTTAGGAAGTCTCCCTTAACTACTCAGAGTCTGAACGCTAGGGGCCTGATTGAGATCTCCCACATTCACTTATTGGTCAGTTCATACCTGCCACGTTGCCTTCCCCAAACACATTCTCTCGTGACTTCAGGAAGGAGCAGCATTGGTCACTGGTTCCTTGGCTGCGCGAAAGGAAGGCTCCATCTCCCAGTCTTCCTCACAGCTCGATGTGTTTGGGTCCCAGACAAAGGCAAGGAGACCTAAGTGGCAGTGCGGGGGAGCAGCTTCTAGGAAGCCTTTTAAAAGACAGTGTGTGTGTGCCATTTGCTGTGCTCTTTTTCGTCCCTTCCTCTGATCTGCTGCCAGCTTGGAGATCCAGCAGCCTTCTTAACTACAAACCACATACTAAGGGTAGTGGAAACAGCATGATAGACAAAGAGTTGCCTGGTAATACAGAGTTGCCATATCAGCCCCAGACTGTTTAACATGGAAGAGAAAATAAATTAAGTTTGCCTTAAAAATAAATCAAGAGAGGGAGGGGAAAAAAAAGAGGACCTGATGCAAAGGGCTTAAGTGGAGAGCAAATGCTTTGAAAATGATGAGGACAAAGAATGTACAGATGTGCTTTATACAATTGATGTATGTATATGTATGGATTATGATAAGAGTTGTATGCGCCCCTAATAAAATGTTTAAAAAATAAATCAAGAGCCCGGCTGCTATCGTGGGTTCCTCGTTGAGTGGCTAACTGCCAGATCAACAGTTTGAAACCACAAGCCACTCTGTGGGAGAAAGGGAGGTTTTCTTTCTGCTTCCATAAGAGTACAGCTTTGGAAATCCACGGGAACATTATCCTCTGTACTATTCTGTCACCGTCAACTCAGTGGCAGTGGGTTTTTGTTTTTATTTAAAATCACGCTTCTCAGTTCTGTTTTACACGAATCAAATCTCATCTTCATCAGAACTTTTCATTATGTTCAGCCTCATCCTTGGCATTAGAATGGTTATTTGACTCACAGGGCAGAGCAAAGCAAAGCAATTCATTTACGATTGTAGAAGAATTAATAGCAGGGGCTTTACAATCATTTCTGTTTTTACTTGCTCTATATTGAGGGTTACCACTTTGTGCCTCAGTTTCCGCATTAAGTGGGGTCCTTACAAATTTACTAATCTGGAAAAAATGAGATAAAACCTGTGAAAACCTCATTTGCATAACTACTGACAGTAAAGGATTTATAAGGAATAGTTATTCTTATTAACATCTCTTGTTTAGTATGACTTAAGGGGACTTCTTAACAAAAATACTAATGTACATGGTACCCTGATTTCATGATTCATTAACTATTTACCTGCTTTTCATATTGATATTAACTAATAGTAATAATAAATGACATTAATATTTGATTATAGCAATAGCATCAATTCATATTTATTTCAATTATAATAAATATTAATTCACCTCCCATTCATATTAACAGGGACCAAAGAAGTCTGAGATCTTTGTAGTGCAGGAGAATATTAAAACACATGACTATCCAACTTGGAAGATATTTCCTCTTCAGCTCCAGCAAACACAGAGACTGGAGATAATTCAGCATACTCTCTTATCTGTGTTCCAAAAATAGCTTCTGTAATTTCCATAAAGCCTTGCTCTTTAGAGGAGAGGCTTGGCATTTACTGTTCTCTCTAGTATAAAACCTGACCAATTCCAAGGCCACGGAGCCTATTTGGATGTACAGCAACTCTATGGGATGGATTAGAACTGTCCCACGGGGTTCCAGGCTGTAAGTCTTCATGGAAGCAGACAGCCACATATGCCTTCTGCAGAGTGGGTGGTGGGCTTGGACCACTGGCTTTTCAGTTAGGTGCCCAGCACTTTACCCACAATGCTACCAGATCCCCTTTCTCAAGGACAAGATGCTCTTTCTTCCGAATAAAATGTATATTGGTGAAAATTATTATACGAATTGAGGACCACATGGAGTCCTTCAGTGACAAAGGAAATGAGCTCACAATAAGGCCTTCTGTAGATGGGCTAGGACTTGGAATCTCCAAGCAGAATGAAATGCACCTTTGCTCTCAAGGAGCCCGCAGTACAAACCATTTTACACCCAACATTTCATTGCTATGGAATGCACTTCTTCAATATCATCAATGCCGCCACACCCTCACTTGTAGTCATTGAGTCAATTTTAACTCAGAAGTGCCCTGTAGGAAAGGGGACAGCTGCCCCTGCGAGTTCTGAGACTGGAACTCTTTATGGGAGTGAAAAACTCCATCTTTCTCCTACAGAGCAGCTCATGGGTTTGAACTGTTGACCTCATGGTCAGCAGCGCAATGCTTAAGCCACCATAACACCAGGATTTCATAACCAGACGAGGCATGTCATTTCCTGCTTGGAAACACAAACTAACTTCAGTATGAATTTAGAAGTTTCCATGTGAACTGATTTCTGGTTTGAATGTTTGTCCCAAAGCAATGTAACTCTGATCTGACCATAACCTAAAGGTATAAAACATATCCATCTGAGACAGATTTTATGATTTTCATCCTGTAGCAGGACATAAAATGTCTGAAAGCCAAAGACAGCACGTAGATGTGCAATCATTTTGCTGTAAAGAGCCATCTGCCTATCTCTGTACAACATGGCTGAGAAAGCGTAAAATGAAGGCCCAAATCCCTTTATACTCGGGACGACCAGATGCCTGATGACATGATTGATGGAGGGGTGAGATCCACCCAGTGCCCTTCCAGCGAGGAAACAGTAGGGACAGGCAAAAGAGACAGCTGTCACGAATCGGGACAACCAGAACATTTTAGAATTTCATCATTCACATTCAAGACGAAGTTGGAATTTTCAGATTAGTCATTTTAAGAGAGGCTTTAGGAAGAAAATGACATTGTAGACCAGAGAAAAGTCACCGTGCAGTATATTGTAGAGACTCTCCAGATTTGCAAAACATTATTTCACGCCCTGCCCTCAAGTTGATTCTGACTCATCGCAACCGTACAGGATGAAGTAGAATTGCCCCTGTAGGTTTTCGAAGCTCGACATCTTCATGAGCACAGAAAGCCTGTTCTTTCTCCACCAGAGCACCTGGCAGGTGGGAATCGCTGATTCTGCGATTAGCAGCCCAACATGGAACCCACTACATCACCAGTACCCTTTAAAAATGCTATAGATTCTTACATTTTGGAAGAAACTAGATGCATCCTTCCTTGGAGACTTGCAAGCACGCCGTTGAGCATGCTGCTGTAGGAAATGAATTCAAGAGTGAATCATTTTAATTTGGCTTCAAAATCTGGGGTGCTCTGCAACCTTGGGCAGGACATCCAACTTTTGAGGGCCCCTGTGTCTGTCTGAGGGGGAGGGCAAGGGTTCTAAGGCACTGATTTTTGATGCGAAAGAGTTGCACAATGCTTGACAGGGCATGGAGTGCAATGACATTAAGGGCTATGATTCTTCAGAGATGAGCTTTTGCTGAAGTACTTTAATATGCTGTCCGGTTAGAAAAGATATGAGAAATGACTGTCCCTAAATCTCATTTTTGGCTTGAAGTCTTGGCTGGCTATTGGGACAATCTGTTATTGCTGGCTGTTGCTCTGAGGGTGAGGTAATGCCAGCCATTCAAATGTTCCCTGAAATCCATAGTTGTGTGGAACGATGGTCTTTTGTGCTTCCAGTGATGAGTTTGCTATTCTTTGAGCACAAGCAAGAAAGGCCCCTTTGCGGCCCGTTGGCCTTCCTGGAGTTTTGATCCTGAACTTCACATTGTATGCACTTCCTCAAGCTTGTTAGTCAGCTTATAGCCATCTGTCTTTGAACCATTAGCCCACTCGATCGGCCACCATACAGTTGTTTTCTAGTAAATGATGTGCTACGCCTGCTAGGCGCTCGGAGGTACATGCTGTTCTAATGGCAGTTTTCTCAGAAGAGATCCTGGGCTAAGAATACATCTGTGAGAATTTATCTCAGACGCCAGGCAGCTGGTTTCCTGAAGTTTGGGCCTCGTTTGGCTCGTGGGTGGAGGAATTACAGAAGGTCATCTAGTGGACACTGCGATAAGGGCCTAGGGCGGCAACAGACGCTGTGGCATCATTTGGCCCCTTGGAGGGATGGATGAGATCGTCCATGGCACCCTGCTGTGAGGCCCAGGAAGGCCTCACTTAACAGGGCCGTGGGTCAGATGGAAGCACCTAGACATCCAATCGAAAATAACTCTGAGACTGGAGCAGCTTCATGGGCTTGGAGAATAAAATGGCAGTCCACAGCAGAGCGAACAGTTCGTAACGGACTATATATTTCTTCTTTTCTTCAACACACTTGCATACAGAGTGGCCTCCGATTGTTTTCACTAATCAGGGCGGTTACTCCGGAGCAGCCAAGCAATTCACTAACTCTAAGTTGGAAGGAAAGAAAGAGAAGATTGTTAACAGGTGACCCGCGAGGAGACTGATCGCAACACAAGCTGCCTTAGTGGCCTGGTTAACATCAGAATGCACAACAATATACAGTTTTCACTTTGGAATTTACACTTTGTCTGGGTTGGTTTACATAAACGCATGTTTCAGGGTAGCCACGTGACTCAATTATTGACCACGATCAAGCAAATGAGAAGCTTCTTTATGTTGTCAGCCAGTCCCAAGATGTCTCGGTTGACTAATTAGATAGCAGTGCCTACCCTGTTTCCCCAAAAGTAAAATATCCCCCCAAAATAAGACCTACTTACAGTTTTGCCTCTCACTGAAATATAAGACATCCCCCGAAAATAAGACCTCCCCTAAAATAAGGCCCCGGTGAAGCTACCGTCACTCTGGACGCTGGACGGTAGTGGTGGGCGCCGCTTTGCAGCTCACTGTTGGCTGCAGCACAGCCGGAGCAGACAGGAAGTGCAAGGTCTCTTTTAATAAAACAATAAACAATAAATGCGTACTGTATTCGTCTTCATGGAAAAATAACATATCCCCTGAAAATAATACCTAGCGCATCTTTGGAAGCAAAAATTAATATAAGACACTGTCTTATTTTCAGGGAAACGGTAGATTTTTTTAAGCACTATCAGGTAAAATCGGTGAAGACTTCTAGAGTCACCTGGCCCTTTTAGGTGACACACCTGTTTGCCTCCAGCAATGCAGCAAGTTATTAAAATTCCAGAGAGCTTGCCTTTCGAAAAAGCACCTTAGGCTAACTGAATTTTGTAAGGTGGCTTTGGCTAACTGTATCAAGTAAAGGAAGATGGGTTACATGAACTTCTGCTCTGGTGGCTTTGGCAGGAGTATAAAACAGATGAAACTAGCTTGCGGTTCAGCAGGCCGTCAGCCATCGAGAAAACTGAACTCGCCTGTCAAATGGAGCGGAGCCAGTACACTGGGGCAGTACTCCAGTGGATGTTTCTTCTGGCTTTGGAAAGTGCCGTCTCAAGGCAGAAACGCCGTGACAGTGGCCGGGTGTGAAGTCAGTAAGGTCCCACATGGAGGACCCCGGGATTCTTCCAAGACCAGGTGTCCTGTTGCCTCTGATTACACGAAGGGTTATACAACACAGGGACCCCCCCTCCCCCCAATTTTTTGAAGTTTGCTTTGCGTTTGTGAATGACCTGCTTCCGCACCAAGTTTGGCCAACTGAAAGAGACCGGGAAGGGTTTTCCCTTTTCTGAGAAAGGATGGGGAGCAACAGGAGGGCTCTGCGCGTGTTCCCCAGGGAGCTGTGGGAAGGGCAGCGGCACCCTGAGCAGTGAGTGTGGTGTCAGCACCGTCCTGTTTCTAGAGCGACCTGAGCTAGGCGGCGGCAGCCACCAACCTTCCTCATGCCGCCACCCTTGAATACAGTTCTTCCTGTTGTGGTGACACCTCCCCCCAACCACAAAATTATTCTCATTGCTATTTCATCACTCATTTTGCTACTGTTATGAATTGGGAAACCCCTGTGAAAGGGTTATTTGACCCCCAAAGGGGTCGCGACCCCCGGTTGAGAAGCGCGGCTGTAGAGGCAATGGGAATGATTTGGCAGCATGGATAAAAGAGAATTGTGGCCTGGATTCGGGCTTTCCATTTTGGAGGTTTTTCCATAGCAGTTCTATGTAAAAACACTGCTTTGTCACCAATCTTTTCTCCAAGTGTAGTGTAAAGCTTTGCTTTTACATGGGCTTTCCCATCTTGGTCTCGTAACTCTCACCGATCTATGGATCGGGCACCCAGCTAGAGGCTTCTCCTCCCTCACACGGTGAGGGATGAACCCACAATCAGTGGGTCAACCATAGGCTGTTGCTTCATTTGGCTCCTGGAGCTGACCAATCCCCAAATCAGCAGGTAAGAAGACAGAGGGTCTTAGCGCAGGACGAAAGGATGAGCTGATGGGGAATAGGCTACAGGATCCAAGCAGAGAGAGCCTTACTAGAGTATCCATGTATACATACTGGATGAAGACTTCCAACACAACTCTCTTTATGTTGAAGTACGCGTGTGCTTTGGGAAAGGTGTGAATTCAGTCTAAGCATGGCTTGGGTAAGGGTCCCACTTGGCCATGGTGCATCCCACAGGAATTCTGTTCCCTTCACATATAAAACTCAGACTCAAACTCCCTGCCTTCTGGTTGGTTCCAACTCAAAGAGAAACTATAGGGCAGAGCAGAACTGCCCCAGTGGGTTTCTGAGCTTGTAAATCTTTATGGGAGCAGAAAAACCTCACCTTTCCCCACAGGGTGCTAAGCATAACCCACTATGCCACCAAGGTTCCTCATTAAGGTACAATGGTTAGGCTTTACAACATATGATGTGGAAGATAATGATACAATATTTCAAAATGGAAGATCATTACATCATGTAGCCACACAATACAGAGTCATGACCTAGCCAATTTGAAACATGAAATGAACCATCACAGGGTGGTACTATGCAGATAAAGTATGTATGGAACCACAATGAAAGGATTGGTCCATTTTCTGTCAAGCTAGGCTTAGAATGAGCCTTCCTAGAAATGGGAGCAGCGCATTTTCTTTGAACGTGGACATCCCACACCCAGAAACTTCTATACCCAAGAGATAGAGAGAGTGCTGTAACCCGGAGATGGCACAAAATGATGAGAAGCAGCAGCACAGCAAAAGTGACAGCAGAATTAAGACACCAGCACAAGATGGTCTAATGGGCCTGGTGGCCATTGGAACAGACAGTTCCCGCCAGCATTCTGACACGTAGAAAGAAAGGACTGAAAGGCGTGAAGCAGTGAAGTACCACTGAACACTTGTGGACTGGGTCAGTTAGTTGATACAGAGTGAAAGAGCTGAGCACCTTCCATCCCAGGCTTGCTAGCAGAGTGGGTAGAGAACGAGGGCTGTGTAACACCTGAGCAAAGAACTGTCTCCCAAACTATTCCTGATACTCAGCTGTAAGTTGTTGCCACTATAATAAACTTAATAATTGTGAATGTGGTCTGTGTGTTGTGTGTGGCTCCTCCAGTGGGTTTTTGAACCCAGCAGTAGAGTGCCGAAGGAGAGATGACGGGTGTCATCAGATCTAGTAAAAAGGCTGGAAAGAGGAGGTTATGGCTGGTCTACACCTCATAGAAATCAGCGTTGGACTATTAATGTCAACTTTTCTTTCTCTCTGTAAAGTTAGAGGAGGCTGGCACCCCCTTCACTGCCATTTTTACAGTAAGCAGCAATTCTTAGCTTTGCTAAGGAGCATCATGCCACATCAAATCATTTCTGCGATGACTATTTAACTATTGGATGTTGGTCTACAGATGAGCATACAGTCTGTAAAATCTAACGATGCCTTGGAAGACCACCGAGAGGATCCTGTGGGCTCTTTGGGTGTTCCATGCTCACATCTTATCTTCTTGAAACCATTATAAATCGGTGATGTTCTCTATGGTCTCCAGCAGATGCTTGAGGGGAGGGTAACTTTAGGCTAATCCCGGCTGCTCCCTCAACTACAAGGCTTTTAAGGGGAAAGTAATGAAATTACAATTTGGGGAGGGAGAAGGCAGGCTAGAGAATGACAGATCTTCTGGAATTTGCTGTGAAATATCCCGGTAGCTCAAGCGGTACCATGACCGTAGGTTGGGTTGTGGGTTGAACTGGGTTCTTTGAAAAGGTATGTGTGTTAAAGTCATAACCTCTGCTGCCTAGCAGTGTGGCTTATTTGGACATCCAGTTCAGATATAATCAAGGTAAAATGAGGTCATGCTGGATCAGGGTGGGTCCTAAATTCTGTAGCTCCTTATCAGAAGGTAGATACATAGAGACATAGAGTCATTCACATAGAAAATGGCTTGTGAAGATGGGGGCACAGATTGAGTGATCCAGTTACAAACTAAGAAATTCCAGGGCTTTAGGTTAAGACACTTCATGCTGAATGATTCTTCAGTGAATTGGCTATTATTTTCTTTTCTTGATATGTTATTACAATAAAAAGGAGTGTTCAGAAAGAAATTGGACAGTTTGAAAGCAGTATTGCTCTCAATTCTCGGATTTCCAATACTTGAAAATGAAATTATTTCTTGGATCTTCAGTGTCAAGGCTAAATCCAGATTAATCCTTTCAAACCCCCTTTTAACTCATTTTTAAACCTCTGATTGGCTTAAGATGTTCCACAGTAAATCCTTTTAGTAAATCCAAAATGGATCAGGGTAATAATTATATATATAAATCATATATATAATATTTATATAAGTGTATAACAACACATATAAAGTATATATAATAAATATATAAGAATATATTATGTATATAATTATATGCATATATGAAACAAAGTCTAATGGAACCAAGAGTTAATCTATAATTAAATCTATCAGAGAATATCTCAAAAATAATTATGAGTCAAAAAATAATTATGAGTTTAGCTTCGACATATGGAGCTATCTGGGATCAAAAAATAACTCTATAAAATGATTATTTAATTTTAAAAAATCATTTTATTAGAACTTAATCCAGACATCATGCCATTCAATAATTCAGTCATATCAAGCAAGATTATACAATCACTACTACAATCATTTCAAAACATGTTCTACCTTCTTGTATCTCTTGATATCATCTCCCTATTCCATCCACTCCTCTCATATCCCCCACAACCCTTATTGTAGTTATTTTCTCTATGGATTCACCCAACCTCAGTTTCACATTCTAAAAATTATAGAAAGATACATGGCAGAGAGTCAAGAACGCTACCAACAATAACAAAATATAACAGATATAAGCCCCAATTTAAAAAAGTAAAGCAAAAAACAAACCACCCCCCCAAAAATATGAAAAGCCAGATTAAATCCAAAGTGTATTAAAAGAGATATCAATGACAAGATTTTAACTATTTAAGTCAGATTTTCCATTTTAATCTACTGTAATCATTTCTCCAGTCCTCTCTGTTTGATAACCAGATTATTTCCATCCCTCACTTATGGTCAGAAGGGAATCACCAGAGGCTCAGTTCATGTGTGGATCCTATGAATGTGTTTTGGGCTTCAACTGTCACCCATAGCCTCCTCAAATCTAAATTTCACAATGTTAAACTCTGATACCATTCCCTTCTTCAAATTGGAATTATATAATTCACAAGCATTGGATCACAGATGCTAGTCTGCTTCCTCCATGTAGGTTTAGTTGACATCTCACTTAGATGGCTACTTGTTTGAAAACAAGTCTTTAAGACCTCTGACACTATTATCTCTGATAAGACCTGGCATCATCTAATTTCTTCACCACATTTTGCTGTAGCACCCAGATGTTCTGTGTTTCTTTCATGAGGGTGTGTATTTTATGAAAGCCATATTGTAAGAACTAATTGCTCTTAGATTGGAGCTAGGATTAAGTGTGAGCCCAAAGTCCATTCCTAAATCTGTTTTCTATCTACCTCTGGTTCACTTTAGAGACATCATTGTTATTTTATGGTAGAGAATCTTATTGGTCATCTCTCTGGAGCATAAGGCCCTTCTGCTTACAGTGTCATTGACTTATCCCATGGTAATGTATTTAAAACACAATTGAGAGAGGGAGAGTTAACAAGTGCAGGCGTATTAGTCTGGGTACATTAGAGAAACAAATTCACAGAAACTCATGTATAAGAGAGAGTTTTATATAAAGGTTAAGTGTGCATCTAGAAAACATCCCAACCTAGTGCTGCCCAAGCCCACAAGTCCAACATTAGTCCAACACCAATCCACAAAGTCCTCCTCCATCTCACAAAGCAGACACAGTGATGCTGACTGCAGGAGGAAAGCCAAGTCAGTGAATGTGTAAGCATCTCAGTGCTGGCAAAGGTCTCCACACGGCTGCTCCAGCACCCAGGGATGTATCGGGGTAGGTCCACGTTGCTTCTCCTCGGGGATGTCTTGCAGAAAGTGAGCCTTGCAAGCCGAAGCAGGGAACTGGCTAAGGCAGCTGCACCCTGGTCCAACCATCAGACAGCAAGAGACCAAAGAACTAGAAAGGTGAGGCTCACTAAGTCATTTATCTCTCCGCCCTTCAATTAACCCCACATGTGTTTATCGACCTGGTTGGCAAAACAAACTTTAACTACATCAGTAGGCTAATTACAAATCACAATATATGGGTTATTGACTTGCACAGATCAAGTCTTTGTATGACTGGACACTATTTACACTAACAATAGGAGTTGGTGGTCAAGCAAAACTTATGATAATATCCACTGATAATGTCAGACACAGGTCTGCCAGAATCATACACATCTTAATAAAGCAAGTCGAGCATTGGAGTAGTGAGTAAATATCAGCCTGCCTGCGAGCAGATCATTACTTGTGGGATAGCTGCTCTCTGCTTCTTAACACTCCATGTAATTTGGACCTTAAGTCATCAGGTTACGGGTGTGTTGGAGGTAAAGGCCAGTTCCCCTAATGGGCTTTCCACATCACATCCCTCCGGTATGGGCTGCGGAGTATGTTGCGCACCTCAAAGTTCCAGGATCAATGTCCCAGTATCCTAGCACTCACGGCCTGGCTCCCCAGGTGGTAGGTGGACAACGTGCCCTATTAGGAACATGGTACCAGGCACATTTTCCCCTTGGGGTCTATAAAAGTATTGTTAGTCATCCTCCCCACCCCACAAGGAGATTGGTCGCACCCTTTTCCACCAGCAGAAATATACTTGTCTTTCCCGAGACCTGAATGCTTTCCTTGGCCCCTCTTACCTTGATTTTCATATTAGTACTGCTTACCACTCTGGTAGGAATGCCTGCTGGTGTTTTGGGGGTGAGGGTGGGTTGGGCAGGGGCTCATGTTCCTTTCCTCACTCTGGAAAATCGGATCCCAGCTTAAGTGGGCACTCCTCTATCAAAGCAGTGTTCAAGCTACACATATAGAGAGAACGGTTTATGGTTTGTGAGTATTAGTCTGACTTTCTACTGAGTTGCTTGGCAGCCTTGGTTAGGGGATTACATGACCTGAAACTTGAGTTTGTCTTCATGTAGCGGTTTGGTGTCACAGGAGTGGTCTGACAGTATTTGTCCTTTTGTGATGGACAAACGTCACTCAGCATAATATTTTCCAGAACTCTCCATGTCCTGAGGTGTTTCAGGGTTTCATCGCTGTTTTTTTAGGGATGTGTACAATTCCATTGTGTGCATATACCAATGTTTTCTACCCATTCTTCTGTTGATAGATTTTTGGGCTCTTTCTATCTTGTTGCTATTGTGAATGGTGCTGCAATGAATATGCGAGAGCATGATCTGTTTGTGAGCTGTCTCTTATTTCTTTGGGCTATGTGCCCAGCAATGATGTTGCTGGATCATATTGTATTTTATTGCCAGTTGTATTAGGAGCTGCCATATCAGGTTCCACAGTAGTTGTGCTTATTTACAAGCCCACTAGCAGTGTGTGAGGGTTCTAATCTTGCCACACCCTCTCTGGTATCTGTTCTCTGCTTTTTAAATTGGACTACGGTTGTGGGTGTAAGTGACTATTTTTAAAAATAATTTTATTTGGGGCTTGTACATCTCTTATCACAATCCATCCATCCATCCATTGTGTCAAGCATTTGTACATATGTTGCCGTCATCATTTTCAAAACATTTTCTTTCTACTTGAGCTCTCGGTATCAGTTCATTTTTCCTCATGATCATTTGATAATTTATAAATTATTTTTTTCATATCTTACACTGACAGCTGTCTCCCTTCACCCATTTTTTCTGTTGTCCATCCCCCGGAGATAGGGTTATATGTCGATCATTGTGTAGTTTTCCCCTTTCTCCTCCCACTTTCCCCTTCCCCTCTTGGTATTGCTCTTTCGTTATTGGTCCTGAGAGGTTTATCTGTCCTGGATTCCCTGTATTGTGAGCTCTTATCTGTGCCAGTATACATGCTCTGATCTAGCCAGATTTGTGAGGTAGAATTGGGGTCATGACAGTATGTGTGTGTGTGTATGTGAAGCATTAAAGAACTAGAGAAAAGTTGTATGTTTCATCAGTGCTATACTGCACTCTGACTGGCTTGTCTCTTCCTTGTGATCTTTATCTAAGGGAATGTCCAATTGTCTACAGATGGGCTTAGGGTCTCCACTCTGTCCTACCCCTCATTCATATTGATATGATTTTTTTGTTTTGGGTCTTTGATGCCTGATACTTGATCCCATCGAACTTCATGATCACACAGGCTGGTGTGCTTCTTCCATGTGGGCTTTGTTGCTTCTCAGCTAGATGGCCACTTGCTTATCTTCAAACCTTTAAGACCCCAGATGCTATATCTTTTGATAGCCGGGCACAATCAGCTTTCTTCACCATATTTAAATATGTACCCATTTTGTCTTCAGCGATTGTGTCAGGAAGGTGAGCATCACAGAATGCTGGGTTATTAGAATAAGATGTTCTTGCATTGATAGGGTGCTTGAGTGGAAGCCCAATGTCCATCTGCTGCCTTAATACTTAACAAATAAATATATATACATAGATCCATTTCTCTATATTATACATAGAACTATTTACATTTGTACATGTCTATATTTAGACCTCTATAGATGTCCTTTGCCTCCTATTTCTTTCCTCTATTTCCTTTTTTCCTCTTGTCCCACCATCATGTTTGTCCTTCACTTGGGTTTCCATAATTCCTCTCTGTTACATTGCCCTTGGTCAAGCCCCACCAGGCATCCTATGCCCTCCTTGCCATCTAATTTAGATCACTGTTATTCCCTTGTGACTATCTAATTTTTAAGAGAATTGTACTGCTGAGATTTTGCCCATGTAGATTATAAAGCAAGAGCAACAATAACACTAAAGCAACTGTGAGTAGTTAAACCTGGTAAAATAACCCTTAGGCCTCCAATATTCTCCAAAGGAAGGTTTATTCTCCAATGAATTCCTTACAGTTTAAGGAAAATAATGGATAAGGAAAGATCTCCCAGAAGGCATAGCCACCAACCATGGGCAGCAATAGCTGCACTGCCCCTCCCAGGGAAGAGCAGGGACCCAACTCAGGAATATTCCCCAGGCATGCCAGTGGGAATTTTGGATTTATATGGAACAGTGATTGCTGGGTGCCTCTCATTCTGACAAAAGTATTTAATGTTCTTGATCCTATGTTGAAACTGACAACTGCAAGGTTAACCATTTAAATCCACCAGCTGCTCCTGAGAGTGAAATGCGGCTCTGTGCTTTTGTAAAGATATAGCCTTGGGAACTTCAGGGAGTAGTTCTGCTTTGTTCAGTAGCATAGGGGTCAACTGCCCCCTTTTCATTAAAAAAAATAAACCCAGCATCCCCCTGAAAATTGACACTGTAGCCCAAGATCCAGGATAAAGGGTAAGTATCTGCTTTTGTGTGCTCTCAAGGGGGCAGGATCACCCACTTAGGGAAAGTCTCTTCCACAAGGTCACTGTGAGTGGGAAGTGACTTAATGACAATGGGTTTGGGTTTTAGACTCTGTGTTGGAAGTGGATGAGCTGCATACCAGTCTGAGGTTGCGGCTGCTGCAGGATCTTGGTGATGAGTACAGTGGCCAATGGAGCATGAGCAGCAGGACACGTCCCATGTCTTCAAAGACGCTTTAAATGACATGGCAGCCACTTGCACACCTACCTTCTTCCACACAAATATAGACCATATGAGAAGGTGATCTGCTTTTTCAGGGTCCCGCAATGAGAAGGTCTATGTAGCAGAGGCTATCAGGGCCACCGCCTATCAGCAGGTCGGTAAAGAAGAAATCAGTCTTGGTTTTCATTAGTCACTGAATCATTGGTGTTCTATTGGAAGCCTTCAGATCTATCTTGGGATTCTCCTGTGCTACATTGCAAAGGGAAGGACAAGATTGGTAGACCAGTTCAGCAGCAGAGGAAAAATACTTCTGAATTGGTGATATAAGTTCATTTTCAGAGTTTCTCTTCTTTCTTCTTCTCATAACAAGTCTACACTTTGTCCCCACCCGTGGGAACTTCAACGTGGACCCTGGAGGAGGGAGTGGGAATTGGGGGGACAAGAGACACGAGAAATGGAGACAAGACAGCAGTCTGGTCAAGTCTCATTTATTGAGTAAAAGGTTACAGCTTATATAGGCCAGGGAAAGGGAAACAAGCTGCATGTGTTTCCCTGAGAACAACAAATGGGGGAAGCAAACCGCAGGTGTTTCCCTGTGAACAATGACCGCAGAACAAACAGTTCCTATGTGTGGAAAGTTACAGAGCTCAGGCAATAAAGATCAAGCCAATGGCCGGGCCTCATGGCTCCAGACAGGCAAGGTTATGGCTGGGCCTCATGGCTACCGACAACAATTGACCTGGGATGTGACTTGTTCTGATGCCGGAAGTAGGTGGTGGAGAATTCCTACATTGGAATGTCATTACTTGTTGTCCTAGGTAATAGTAAATTGATCAGTTGGCTAAGATGGTGTTCACTGCAGGTCTCCTTCATGTGGTTTCTATTATTCTTTTGTAATTAATAAGCATCTGAGTGGAGATACTGGGAGAGTATGTAGATATCCTGCTGTCCTCACACGTTCACATTTCCACCTATCAGGGAACTTGACTATTTCATGTATGTCCTGACGGTGATTTCCCATTTCCATGTATGTCCTGATGGTGATTTCCCATTTCCTTTATTTTGTTTAAAAATATGGACTGGATTTATTCTGTAAGGCTCTAAAGAAGAGTTGTAACTTCTCTGTTTATTTACTTATTGAATTCTTTAAATCAATTATGTATTCATGGATATTTTATTTTATGGATTTTAACCCAAACCTATCATTATTTTGTTTCAGTTTTTTTCCCTTTCTGGTTTTCAGTTATAGAATTAATAAATAAAAATGCCCCGGAAGTTTACTGCAACTATCCTCTTTGAATAGAACTCAGCACATTTTGGCAGTCTAAAAGGAGTGGATCATAACCTACAGTACAGCTCTCCATCGATGTTATGTGCTTGTTATTGTCTGGTGTCCTCTAGTCAGCAGCAACGCACAGCGCCCCTATGTGTAACAGCAGGGACACTGTCTGGTCCGGTGCCATTCTCACAATTGTTTGAGGACTTTGTGCATCTACAGTGTCAGTTCACCTCTTTGAGGCTCTCCCTCTTTTTTGCTGAGCCTCTATTTGATCAAGCATGATGTGCTTTCCCGGGGACTGGTCCCACGAAATAAAAAGTCTAAAGTATATGAAGTGAAGTTTCACCATCTTCCCTTCCAAGGACTAAGGATGCTGTACTTCTTCCAAGACAGGTTTTTTGTTGCTGTTCAGCCTGAAGATGGCATATTTAATATCCTTAATTAATATAATAATGCAAATACAACAGTACTTCTTCAGTCTTCCTTCTTCTTTGTCCTGCTTTCATATGCACCTGAGATGAATAAAAGGATCATGGTTTGGGTCAGGCACAGTTTGTCCTCAAAGCAATACCTGGAAGAGGCCTTTTGCTCCACATTTCCCAATGCAATATGTTGTTTGAGGTATCTATTGCTCTTTATTTGCATGAGCATTGATTGTGGATGCAGGGAAAATGGGTTCTTTAACAATTCAATATATGTATATATATTTATTATTATGCTGTTTAATGTCCATGTTGTGAGAAGTTTTGTTTCTAAGCTGAAGATTGTCGTCTTTCACCTTCATTAATAAATGCTTCAACCCTTTGATTTCAGTAAGCAAGTGGCATCACTTGCCCAGCACAGGTGGCCAATGAGTCTTTCCTCAATCCGGACGCCACATGCTTGTTCACAGAGTCGAGCGTTTCAGCTCATTGGCTCAGTTTGCAGATTGCATTTTAGGATGAAAACCTCCAATCCCGATGAATCCCTTTTCTGATTTTAAACCATAGAGTATCTCCTTGTTTTGTTCAAATGACTGCATCTTGCTTTATGTACAGGTTCCACATAAGCACAGTCGAGTGTTCTGGAATTCCATGCTACAAATATTATCTGTATTCATTATGATTCACATAATCCAAGTATTGATTATGTGAATCATAATATTCAATGATGATTTGATATTTAATCTTTCTGCTTTTATCTTTTGGCTTGCAGTTAAGGTCCACATGACATCATTGATGATGTCCTTGTTTTGCTCCCACTTCTGAATCTGATTGAATTTACCTGAGTTCCCTGTCATTGTACTGCTACCATTATTTAAAAATTTTCTCCAGCAAAATTTTACTTGAGTGTGACATTCATACGATTATTCAAGAATTTCATCATTCTGTTACATCCCCTTTCCTTAGAATGTGAACAAAACCAGAGCTCTGCTAGTAAGGTGGCCAGGTGGGTATATTTCAAATTTCTAGCATTACATCTGTTTGTGGAAATATCTCGGTGGTAGTTACATCTGCTGACAATCTGAGGATTAAGAGTCAAGGGGTGGAGTCTAGTCTGTCAATCAGGTCACAGCCAATGAGGCCTCCGTGTGGGCCAGGCCTTCTCCTGAGAATTCTGGGAACTTCTGTATTCCTCATTGGACATGGGACTCTCTCTCTGCTCACTCCTTCTGAGACATCCTGTTGAGAAGACACATGGAGAGGGGTTGATAGAGACAGACCTCTGGACCCAGAGAAGCCACGTGGAGACCCTGGCCAGCACTGAGATATTGTGGCCAGCACTGAGATATTTATAACGCCACTGCATCCACAAGACTTCCCACCCACTAGCCTGTGATCTTCCTGTATTTGGCATCATTACATGTGTTTCCTGAGTCTGAAGTGGATTTTATAGATTGGTCTCAGACATATGGGCTAATATCAGAATTATGGACTTGATCTGGACTGGGCTGACATGTTTTCTCAATATTCATTTTCTCTTGTATATAAATCTCTTTCTCATACACATATGAGTGTCTGTGATTTGTTTTTCTGGTCTACCCGGACCAACACAATCTCAATTTGTATTCTGCCAGTTCTTGGAGCCTTATTTTTCACTAATATTCTCATTGCAGCTTGGATGTCTTCCTTCAATGCCATCAATTCTTGATCATATACTTGCTCTGGAAATGGTTGGATGTTGACCAAATCGTTTTGATGCAGTGGTTCTGTACATTCCTTCCAATTGTTTGGGTGCTTCCTGCATCGGTTTAGTTTTGTTTTGTTTTGTTTTTGCCCAGAGAGTCCTTTAATATTGCAACTTGACACTTGGGTTTTCTTTCTTCAGTTCTTTTAGCTTGAGAAGTTCCTCGATTTTGGTTTTCTGATTCTAGGTCTTTGCTCATTTTATTATAATATTTTCTTTGTTTTCTTGGGATGCTCTTTGACATTTTTTATTTAGCCATTTTGTTTTGTTGCTTCTTGCACTCAGTTGAATTATTCCAGTATGCTGAAGGACAAGATTCAGAGTCCCTTCTGACATCCTCTTTGATCTTTTCTTTCTTGTCTTTTTTTATTTACCTAGTTTTATTGAGCTGTAACTAACAACTCATACACTCCGATCATTAATCGTATTAAGAAGGGTTGTGCATGCTTTATACAATTGATGTATGCATATGTATGGATTGTGGTAAGAGTTGTATGAGTCCCTAATAAAATGTAAAAGAAGAAAAGAGAAAAAAAATGATTAGGGCAAAGACTGTACAGATGTGCTTTATACAATTGATGTATGTATATGTATGAACTGTGAAAAGAATTGTATCAGCCCCAATAAATTGTTAAAATAAATAAATAAATAAATTTAAATTTAAAAAAAAAGAAAGAAAAAGAGAAAAAAAAGAACATAACATTATACAAATGTGGGTGTGAATTGCAATACATGAATTATTGACTTATACAGATTAAACTCTTACATGATTGGACAGTAAAAAAGAAAAAGAAGGGTTGTGCAGTCATCCACAGTATTTTCTTCTTTTTTGTTCCCATTGATGTTGGCTTCTTCTTCCCTCCCACCTTTCCCCTTTTGTCCTCCCAGGTAGTTGCTCTTTCCTTTACAGTTTTCATAAACCCTGGCTTCCTTAAGCAGAAAAGCATAAGCGACAAGGAGAGAGCAGTACTGACTGTTTTCTTTCTTCATCTCACAACTCACCTAGTCTTCAGTCATTCATGTTCAATACATTTGTGAGATAGTTTCTTATATTCTGGGGGGAAATACTCAAGGTCATGGGAAGAAGATGAGGCTGTAGACTCCAGTAAAGATTCGATGTCTTGGAAATCCAGAAGGTGCAGTTCTATTATGAGTAGTAATTGACTCGGTGGCTGTGAGTTTTTGGTTTATGCTCAAGGTCATACATTGGCTTTGCAGGAGTTGATTTAATTTTCTTCAGCTTCTACTTGAACCCATATGAGTAATTGGTGGTCAGTTTCATAGTCTGCCTCTGGTTTTGTTCTGACTGATGCTGCTGAGCTATTCCATCTCTATTTATAGATATATTTGATTTCTGTATATTCTCCCAGACGTTTCTCTAGAAAAGTGACTGTTCATTGGTCTTGCAAAATTCCACCATGTGGTTCCTGGTGTCTCTTCCATCACCATGGCCATATATTCCAACTGTTGATTCTTCTTTTTTGCTTTCAACTTTAACATTCCAGTCACCCGTTATTGTTGTTACATCTTTGATCAGTTTCATACTGAAGGAGGTGGTTAAACAGATTCAGTTTCCTCATTTTGGTCATTGCTGACGGATGCTTAAGTTTCAATGGCATTTGTATTCTTTTTCCATATTATCCTGTCCCTGACAGTGTTTTACTTACGGATCTATCTTGAAATTTTCTTTTGATAATTTATTTGTTCCTCATAAAGCAAACAGTGTTGTGCTATATGGTACATTCCAAAATTATTTCTACCTCTGAGGCTATTTTTTCCCAGTTTCATAGTAAATGGCAATATTTTCAAATCTAGAGGATACAAAAGAAATTATTAAAGTTCAATACTCCTGGAATCAGCAGTTAAGATATCAACAGATACATTGTATTAGGTAGATCGGCTGCACGAGACCTGTTTAAAGTATTAAAAAGCAAAGATGTTACTTTCAAAGCTAAGCTGCACCTGACCCATATTTTCCATTGCCTCATATGCATATGAAAGTCGGCCATTGAATAAGGAAGACAGAAGAAGAATGGATGCACTTGAATTGTGGTGCTGGAGAAGAATATTGAAAGTGCCACAGACTGCTAAAAGGACAGACTGATCTGAATTGGAAAAAGGACAGCCAGAGTTCTCTTTACAGGCAAGGATGGTGAGACTTAATCTTACTTACTTTGGACATGTTGTTAGCAGAAACCAGTCCCTGGAGAAGGGCGCCATGTTTGGTAAAGTGGAGGGGTGATGAAGAAGAGGAAGACCACCAATGAAATGGGTTGACACTGCATCAGTAGGCTCAGGCATAGGAACAATTGTGAGGATGGCGCAGACCATGCAGTGCGTAGTTCTGTTGTGCATAGATAGGGTCGCTATGGGTCAGAGCCAACTCGATGGAACTTAACAACAACAACAACACGAATATTAAGCCTCCGTTCACCCCCTAGGGCCATAGTCCTTGCTACCAGTCGGAAAGAACTGTAAAGTTGATCATGGAAGACATTGTTATTAGGCAGATGTAAAACTTTGTCATTTGGTCTCCCTTTTGACCCATCTTAAAATTTTAGTTTTTAATATTGTCTACTTTCTTTTTGATTGAGGTTTTCCTCTACTTGGTTTAATTGTAGTTTGGGGTTTTGTTGTTGTTTGTGTTTGGTATGGTGTTCTGTGGATGAAATCCAGGCTAGGTAAGTCTATCGAGACATTAAGTGGGTTAATAACCATTTAGGGACATGGCAAGGGAGGTTAGGGGCCATGGGGATCTAACAACAATGGATCTAAGAAGCAAACGTTCTGAAATAATTGTCGTGCTGACTACACCGCTCCTCTCGATATGACTGAGTCATTAAGTTGTAGGGAATGTGAATTGCATGCCACTAAAACTGTCAGAAAGAGAAATATCGACTAGACTATTTTTTGTTCATTTTCTCATAAATCATTTCTAACTAGGATATTAATCTTACTCTATCATCATGGACTATTACACTTATTCTGAAACTGACTGCCGTCACCACCCGTCCGGTGATGATCTTGATGTGGCCCCACCGTCCTCCCTGATGTGGATTCTTACAGTCGCCTCATAGTGTCGGGCTCAGTGTTCTTGCACATTTGGTCAGCGCCGGGAACAGCCCGCAACATGAGACTGACCTATACGGAGAACAATAAGAGGGAAGTATGAAAACCTGAGCAAGGCCACAGACAGGAAAGGGAGTGAGAATGAGTCAGATTCTGGAGACATTTGGAGAGTGGGTCCAGGAGCATTTGCTGATGAGAAAAAACGAGGTCTCAGAAGTGTTCCCAAGGTTCGGGCCTGAGCAATGGAGGATTCTAAATATGACTCTGTTTGTGAAGAGAAATGTGGCAATCTATATTATTCATCTTCACTATTCATACTGTTGAACCAGTGTTGCTTTAAAAAAATTTTATTTTGGAAAAGGCTCTGTTTACAAATATGGCTATTGTCGCCCTATTTACTATAGTATGAAGATGGCATGGCAGATTTTTCAATACGGCATGAAGTGAAACCTGAAGCCACATGTTCACTACAATTGGAGTCATTGAGCACCATTGAGTCGGTCCTGACCCCTAGTAACGCCATGCGCAACAGAACGCACACTGCCGGTGTGGCACCAGCTCACAAGTTGGTTGTGTTTAAGCCCCGGGTTGCAGCCACCGTGTGAGTCCATCTTGTTGAGGGCCTTCCGATGACCTTCCACTTCACCAGCAGGATGCCTTTCTCCTTCACTGAGCATGCTTAGGACAGTGTAAAATATTTATGGAAGCAGACACATCAAAATCAGAGGACACAAGATAAAAGTAATGCATTCACCCAGGCCAGTTAGAAATGGAGTTACTTATTTTAAAATGAAAACATTTCTAAAATTTTAGGACATTGGTTAGAAATACCATTAGGTGTCATCCTCTTATCCTAGACAATAGATGCATTCTTTTAATAACATTTTCCCTCTATAAGTCCTTGGCTTTCATTAAGTGGTAAAATGGTTAACAGTTGACTGCACATATATCATGGCCTTTTATAAATCTGATCCCCCTAGACCTTTACCCTCCGAGTTATGTTTTATCTTCATCTGACTTTGATGCCCAGCTCCATCACTTCCTAGCATTGGTTTTGGGGATCAGGTAAGTCATTTGGTGGGGGCACATTTGTAGACCTCTGTGTTTTCGGTGGCAACATGGAGATGGCCGTCTCTGCCACCCAATTGACAAGGTGCTGGTAGAGATCAGGGTGGTTATGGGTGAGAATGCCTATAAGCAGAACAGAAAGGCGAGGGGCATTGGCAGTTTAGGTTGAATTGACTTCTGTTTCATCCCGAAGATTATATCCTTCACTTCTGATCCCAAGAATGATGGTGTTTTTTTTTTAACGTGTCAGTTGTCTTTATAGGATTAAACAAGAAGAGAAACAAATCTTTTCAAAACACAAGATGTTAACACATCATGTTTGTTTCACAAAGATTAATAAAAGGACAGAAATAAATTCACCTCCAGTCTTCATATATACATTCTAAGCACCGCTGAATAAAAGAATAAACTTAGCAAATGTTCAAGAAAAGTTTAAAATAAATACTCAGAGGTAGTAGAAGACCCTGCAGCATCGCCTTGTTGATTTATGGACACAGGTTATTCTGAATAGGTGAAATAGGCAATTAGTAAATACGATATTTGTCCATCAAGATAAACCCCAAATCCTAACTCACTGCCATTGAGTTGATGTTGATTCATAGCAACCCTAGTTGGGGTTTCGAGACTGTAAATCTTTAAGGGCGTGAAAGCCATTGTCTTCCTCCCGAGTTGGGCGGCTGGTGGTTTCTGACTGCTAATCTGACGGCTAATAGACCAGTGCACAGCTACCTTGCCACCAGAGCTCCTCACCCATTCATATACAGGGCTACCCTGTCCCCCCGCCCCCCCGCCCTGAAAAACAAAACACAAAACAATTGCTGTTGAGTCAGCTCTGACTCAGGACAACCTGCGTGTGTCCTAGAAGAACCATACTCCACAGGGTCTTCACTGAAGTAGTTAGTGTATTGAAGGGCAGAGGGATAAATGGCTCAGTGAGCCTCGCCTTTACAAGTTCTCGGGTCTCTTGCTTTCTGATGGTTGGCCCAGTGTGCAGCTGCCTTAGCCAGTTATTTGCTTCAGCTGGCAAGGCTCACTTCCTGCACGACATCCCTGAGGAGAAGCTGCATAGGCCCACCCCAATGCAGCCCTGGGTGCTGGAGCAGCCGTGTGGAGATCCCTGCCAGCACTGAGATGCTTATACATTCACTGATCCGGCTTTCCTCCTACAGTTGGCATCATTGTGTATGTTTTGTGAGATGGAGGAGGACTTTATGGATTGATATCAGATGTATGGGTTAATGGACGTGTGGGCTTGGGCAGCACTGGGCTGGGATGTTTTCTGGATGTGCACTTAACCTTTATATAAAACTCTCACGTATACATATGAGTCTCTGTGGATTTGTTTCTCTGAAGTCCCCAGACTAACACATTCACTTTCAATGAATGCTAGATCACCAGGCCCTTCTCTCAAGATAGCACTGGGTGGACTGAACCCTCCGGCCTCCGGAACAGTAGACAGTGTCCATGGCTTGTACCTCCCAGAGACTCTGATCGAGAAGCAGAAACTCCACAACACAGACGAGAATCTTTGCATATCAGCACTGTCTCCAGGCAGGTGGTAGGCGATTCCAATTCAGGTACAATTGAAGAGTGCCTTTAGATATTAAAATAATATGACTGGAGATCTCTAAGAGAATCCTATTTACGGGGCGTGTGCGCAACAGTCACAAACAAAAGGCAAAAGGAAAGATTAAGTGATCTGCAACAAATCTTTGCTGGTTCTCCAAAGCTGTGTGTGCGTTATGGGTATTATAATTCATCAGGATAAAAATAGCATGCATTTTAAATCGAGAGAAGCCAGTTATTATTTTAGGAAGGACAACAAAACTTTGTCCAAAGTTTATAGCAACTGCTGCAAAATCTGTACAATAAAAACAACATGATTATACAGTAGTTTAGTTAAACACAAATCATTTGATGTCCCAGTAAATGGACAGAAATAAATAGCCAAGTACATCTTTGCTCATGAAAACGAGAATCGGTTTTGGCTTAGCTCCAAAGTGAAGCAAATATCATAAAGCAGGAGGAGAGACATGCTTTAAGAAGTTCTCTTTGATCGTGTCTTCTGAATTACGCATAGCCAGCATTCCTCCAAAGGATTCTGGGTAGAAGACTGACGATGTCGGCCAAAGAAATGGCTTTCTTCCATGTTTCCTTCCTACTACGCCGCACTGTGGACTCTGTTCAGTTATGAACTTAGACGGTCGTTCAGCTTATTAATCAGTGTCCCCCTCTTTCTCATCACACCGCTTTGCCACCGATAGTCTGCGCGACACTGGGAAGAATTAAAAAAAAATTTTATTTTCAGCACTCACGCCGCCCAGTCTTACATGCCAATTTTATCAGGGCTGTGTTCCCGTATGTTTTGTCTATAGGCTGCTAATTTGCTTGTTCTTCCAAATGAATGATTATCTCAAAGTATTTGCTCTTTCCTTTGTTGCCCCTGGTGCTGGATTCTCTGAGCGAGACATCGCTGATCTTCTGAGTCTTGGTCTAACCCCTCATTTTTCTGGGGTGCACTGCTAAGAGGGACTCTGTTACCAGGGAAAAAGGAAAGCCAGAAACGGCAGCATTTCTTGTACGTGTGAAGATCACTGAATTCTACCTTTGTTCTTAGTTGACTGGTCCCTACCTTCTAGAAGCAGTTACATTTGCCTCTCCGAAGGTTCCATTTTTCTATGACCTTTCGGCGGCTCCTTTCCTGTTGCCGCAACACATGTCATTCTGATTCAGTGATGTTTCGACGCAACTGAAAACTTGCAAGATTTCTCTTTATCCCAGCGTATCAACCATGTGCTGTGGGGATTTATTTTTCTTATTCTTCAATTTTTCATTGTTCGGTGAACTTGCTGTGCCTTTTCCATCTGAATGCTCTGTCTTTTATTAGATTTATTACTGTTCTTATTTAAACCTCGTCCTCACTGTTTTCTCTGGTCTCTCTTCCTGTTCTATCTCTGAGGTAGACAATAGATCGTGCGACTGATTCTATAATTTCCCACCCCTGTTGCTTTTGCATTTATTTTCTAGGATGTTTACCTCAACTCCAGTAGCTAGCCTTGTCCTTGATTGGTTTATTTTTTTTGTGATCATATCCAAGAACTCTTGTCTTATTCCTTGAATGTTTTCTTGGATCCTAGCTTGGATTTTTTATTTCTGTGGATGACATTAATTGAGGTTTTTGTTTGCTGGCTCTTTTATTTTTCATCCGTTGTTGCTGAATTTCCCATTTCTTTTGAACTTCTTGTGCCGGTGATGTTGTCTTGGTCCTTCTCCTTAATATCGAAGGCTTTCTTTATGCATCTGCTTAACCTAGAAGGTCTGCGTATATATGAAAAAGACTCTAAAGACGGATCCTAAAAGAGCTCTTTGCAATTTGGTGAGACTTGTTAAAGGATGTGCTACCTTGTCGTTGTAATTGTTAGGGCTTGTCTATTTGGTTCCAATTTATAGCCACATTTTCTACCTGCGTGGTAATAGCCAATGAGGCCTCTGTGTGGGCCTGGCCTTTCCCTGAGTATCCTGGGAATTGCTGTATTTTTCCTCCTTGGAGGTGGGAGACACTCTCTTTCTGCTCACTCTGTTCAAGACATTTATGTGGAGAAGCCACATGAAGCTATCCCGAGGCAGTCAGAGTTTCAGAGTTCAAGGAATCCCATGAAGACTCCTGCCAGTGCTGAGATGCTTACAACACCACTGGATCCATAAGGCTCCCAACCCACTGGCCTGTGATCTTCCTGCATTGGACATCATTGCATGTGATTCCTGAGTCTGAAGATAATTTTATAGATTGGTATCAGCCATGTGGGCTAATATTGGAATTATGGACTTGATCTGGCCTGGACTGGGACATTTTCTCAATATTCAATTGCTCTTGTATATAAAGCTCTTTCTTATGTACATATGCGTGTCTATGAATTTGTTTCTCTCGTCTACCCGGACTCACACAACCTGGTTCTGCACTGTCCTCACAATTGCTTTGTTGTGTCTATTGCTGCAGTCTTTGTTCAAATTCATCTCATTGACGGTCTTCCTATATTTTGATAACCCTTTTCTTTACCAAGCATGTTGTCCACCTTCAGGGTCTGATCCCTCCTGATAACATGTCTAGAATAGGGGAGGCAAAATCTTGCCATCCATGCTTCTAAGCAGCATTCTGACTGTTCTTCTAAGACAGATTTGGTCTTCTGCCAATTGATGGTATGCTCAATATTCAAATGCATAAATTATTTCACAGATTTCCTTGCTAATTATCCAGTTTTCAAATGCCCATAGGTCGGATGCATCTTAGCCTTTAAGGTTACAACTTTGCGTTGCAACAATTTAAGGAGATCTTTTGCAGCAGATTTGCCAAATACAATATGTTGTTTGATTTCTTGACTGTTGTTTTCGTAGTCTACTCTAGAGAAGAAGAAACAGCTTCAAACTTTCTCTATTAGTTGGAACATGGAATGTACAATGCATGAATATATGAAAACTTAAAATGGCTTCCTAGAACCTGGATGTTTATTTGAGACAGTCATGCTACCAGTGGTTATGAAGACTCCCGTTTAGCCAGAGGAAGGGATTCTTTCCAAATTCTGATGAGTATAAAGTCATGGTCATTGTTGCTGGGGGCCATTGAGTCACTTTTCATTCATAGCAGCCCTGCATACAGAATAGAATTGCCTCAGAGGGTTTTGTTGGCTGGAATCTCCATGGAACAGATTGCTGAATTTTTCACCCCTGGAGGAATTAGGTGGGTTTGAACCACCAACCTTTTGGTTAGCTTGGAGCAGAACCTTTGTGCTACCAAGACTCCTTGGGGTCAGGATGCACTGGGGCAAATTTGGTTGCCATTGGACTCGTGATCAGAGTCAGAGTAGGAGTTGATAGTGGCAAGAAGAGATCTCATTCTTTAATTTTTCTGGTTCCAAAATTGTGCTCTACACTCAGCTATGCCAGAGATGCCTATGTCCTGAGTAATTGGGGTTGACCCAAAGTCTTCTACTTCAAGAAGAGAGGGGGCAGTTGAACTCTGTGGGAGAGAAGAGATGCTCCAGACGTCCGGATTCTCACTGTACACACTTTCAGTCACCTTTTCTGTTTTTATTCTTTTTTCATCTATACCTTTTGCCCTCAATCCATCTAGAATCCAACAGCATGGACTATCTTGATCAGTGTGTTCTGGTTTCCCACAAATTCTTGACATCCATTCACTTCTTTCATCCTGTCTCTTGCTCTCTTTGTATTTAAGTGTATCCCATTTATTGTAATTTTAATGGAGTGTTTTTTGGCAAAGAATGAATTCACATAATTTTCTTTTCACATTGAAGTCCAAATTATAGGTAGGAAATATAGATTATAAAACAAGCAAACAACTCTTTCACCCACTCAGATTTTCGTTATTAAGCCATTAGAAGTCGACTTCGCTCATTTAATTGTCCAAGTGGTTCCAGAATGGTGTACAACTTTTCACTGTGGATAATTCATGGACCCAGAATCCTTTCATTTAAAGGCTTAACCATTTCCAAGGGATTCCTTGTCTTTTGCATTAGCCTAGCCAAAGCAGAAGGAAGCATTGAGAATGCCTAACTACTTTTGTAAAAGTTGGCCTGCATGTCCCAGGCAGTATTTCTCTTTACATACCATTGTGAAGAACACTCAGAATGAAAATAGGAGGGGTCAGGGTGAGGTGAGGTCTGGGAACTACAGACTTATAGGAACATAAAATATTTTACTTAGCAGCTAGTTACCTCTGCCATAGTCCTCTATTTTGACTACCAAATATGTACCCATCTTCCTATGTATAAAGCAAATTTACTCCATCCACAAGAAAGATTAAAATCCCAATTATATTCCTTTATCCATTTCAAAATTCAGTATTTCTTGATAATGCTAACCACCATTCTGAGATTCAAACATGGCTCTTCAAGCTATGGAGACTTAGAAGCAAAGAGATAATGTTTCCTATCTTCTGATACCCTACCATGTTAGTAGACTACAGAAACAGATTCATAGACATGCATATGTGTATAAGAAAGAGCTTTATTTATAAGAGCAATTGAATATTGAGAAAATATCCCAGCCTAGTCCAGTTCCCGTCCATAAGGCCAATATTAGCTAATATGTCTGATAACTATCTATAAAGCCCTCTTCAGACTCATGCAACACATGCAATGACACTGAATACAGGGCCAGTGGGTGGTAAGTTTTGTGGATCCAGTGGCATTGTAAGCAACTCAGCACTGGCAGGGGTCTCCACATGGCTCCTTCAGCTCCTGAGTTCTAGCATAGCTCCATGTGTCTTGTTCACAGGAATGCTACACAGGGAGGAACCATGTGTCTCACCTCCAGTGAGCTATTTATCTCCTTAGCAGCTCCAAATGAGGTCACCAAGCTGCGACCTGATTGACAGGCTAACCTCCACCCCTTCAGTCTTAAGTCTCAAGTTGACAACAGATTATGCAAATACCACACCTACTGTACACTCACATACACCACATAAAAAGGGGGAGTTGGGACCCCCTTTTAGAAAAAGGGAAAACTGGTAAACACATTATTGTTTATAGCGGTGATAGGAGCTGGATGGGCAGATTTTTGTCAAAGGAAGATGTTCTTTATTTAGGCTCTTGATCTTGACTCTGGCACCAACATGCATGGGGGTTTTATAGATATTGATATCCATGGCCACCCATCCCATTCTCTGCAGGGTTCTTCTTGACGATGGTCTACCATGGGAACATATGAAAAGGGTGTTGGAAAATAAGTGATCTTTTGGATTTGCTCAGGTTTTCCTTCTTACCTACTCAAGATCTGGGGGCCTTTAGAACCTTCTGAAAATGCTAATTGTCAAAGGCGTTTGAGACACGCTTGTGGTTTCTTTGCCAGTTTGCTTTACTTGTTCCTCATCACTTTCATGTGTCAGGGAGTCCTCCCTCAGAATGTCCTTTCCTAAATATATTCCTCCAATATGCACAATTAAAAATGTTTTCATGGATCTTTTACTTTTCTTCTTAGGTTATGGTAGCTTTCTGGAAGATGTGTGAAACAATAGTTTTGAGTTAGAATGTAACACCTCTGATCCTTTCTTTCCCCAAGGCTAAACCCTATTTAACTGAGAAGTCTAAACAATTTTTTTCTTTCAGTTTCCTGTCCTGCTTCTTTGGGGTCAATAGGAAGTAATATTTTCTAGACCTTCATTTTTCTGCTTTTAAGTCTATTTTTAAATTACATTTTTATTGGGCTACACTTCACATATCACACAATTTAGTGGTTCAATTATATTAAGATCTGTGCAATCATCACCATGATCAATCTCAGGACATTTTCTTATGTGCTCCTTGTCCCCACCCTATTCTCCCATAGACTTCCTATATAGAAACTCAAATAAAATATAAATAAGAATCAATCTAATAGAACAAAACAAACAACAACAAACCCAACAATAACAAGTAGACAAAACAGAAAAACTAGTCTTGCTATCAGACAGAGAACATTGTTATGGCAGATGTAGTCATATTAAATGGCCATGCCTCAATCATTTGATCTCCTTTTTGACCCATTCTCAAGGTGTTTTTAATATTTTAAGTCAGTTTTTGTCAGAGCTTATTTCTTTCTCAAAGCTTCTAGCCCAATATAGCACTTGTTAGCCTAAAGTGTCTTGTTCCGTGTTTCCCCACTTCTTCAGGAATCCGATTTCTAGATGTGTGTATGCACTGTGATAAATGGACCTCTGAATTTTAATGACTTTCCAAATGTATAAGTAATTTTCTGGATACTGAAATAATTCCTGGCTGGTCGGTGGTTGTGGTCCATGAAGAGATTCAGGATAAAAACCCACAGTCCATGGGGTTTCGCGATCCCAAGAACCAGGCAGCAGAAAGGGAAGATCACATGGAGAAAGCACAGCTTCCTCTTAAAAAATGGTGAAGAGAGAAACACGCTCATTTCTACTCAATCTTGTTACTAAACATCATGGTAAGGCTCCACCTGCCTGCAAATGAACTTGGGACATGTGGTCTATGCTGTACAGGTACTCCCTTCAACTATCTCTTGTGGAAAGGGCAGGAGTGTTTGGCAGACAGCTATTCATCTCTACCATTTACAGGGGAATAGGTAAGTGATATGCCACATGGAGTATTTTTTAAATCATTTTATTGGGGCTCGTACAACTCTTATCACAATCCACACATACATCAGTTGTGTAAAGCACAATTATACATTTGTTGCTCTCATCATTCTCAAAACACTCGCTTTCTGCTTGGGCTCCAGGAATCAGCTCCTCATTTTTCTTTTTTTACCTCTCCCTCCCCACTACCCCCTCCCTGATGAACCCTTGATAATTTATAAATTATTATTTTATCATATTTGACACTGCCTGACATCTCCCTTCACCTACCTTTCTATTGTCCATCCCCCAGGGAGGAGGCTATACTTGGATCCTTGTAATCGGTTCCCCCCTTCTACTTATTTCCCCTTCCCTCCTCCCTACCGGTATCACCACTCTCCCCACTGGTCCTGAGGGTTTCATCTGTCCTGGATTCCCTGTCTTTCCAGCTCCCATCTGCACCACTGTGCATCCTCTAGTCTAACCAGGTTTGTAAGGTAGAATTGGGATCATGATAATGGGAGGGGGAGGAAACTTTCAAGAACTAGAGGAATGTTGTGTGATTCATCAATGCTACACTGCAACCTGAGTGACTCATCTCCTCCCTACTACACCTCTGCAAGGGATGTCCAGTTGTCTACAGATAGGCATTGGGACCCCATCCTGCACTCCCCCTCATTCACGATTATACAATTTTTTGTTCTTTGGTGCTTGATACCTGGTCCCTTCCATACCTTGTGATCACACATGCTGGTGTGCTTCTTCCATGTGGGCTTTGTTCCTTCTAGGCTACATGGACACTGGTTTACCTTCAAGCCTTTAAGACCCCAGACGCTATATCTCTAGATAGCTGGGCACCAGCAGCTTTCTTCACCACACTTACTTATGTACACATTTGTATTCAGTGTTTATATGGCAAAGATGAGCACACAATGATGGTTTTTGTCCTTTGGTGTCTGCTACCTGATCCATTCAACACTTTGTGATCCTACAGGATGCTGTGCTTCTTCCATGTGGGCTTTGTTGCCTCCAAACTAGATGGCCGCTTGTTTACCTTCAAACCTTTAAGACCCCAGATGCTATATCTTTTGATAGCCAGGCACCATCAGCTTTCTTCATACTTGCTTATGCACACATTTGTCTTCAGCGGTCATGTCGGGAAGGTGGGTATCATGGAATGACTGTTTAGTTGAGCAAAGTATTCTTGTATTGAGGGAATACAAGAGTGGAGGTCCAATGTCCATCTGCTACCCTACTACTAAACCTATAAATATATGCACATAGATCTATTTCCCCCATAATCATAGATATATTTACATATGTACATGCCTGTATTTAGGCCTCTCTGTATGCCCTTTGCCTCCTACTTCTTTCCTGTATTTCCTTTTACTTTCCTCTTGTCCCACTACCATGCTCAGTTCTCATTTGGGTTTCAGTAATTCCTCTTGGTTACATTGCCCTTGATCACTCCCTACTAGTCCTCCCACCCCCTCCTTGCCACTGGTTTTGATTCACTTGTTGTTCACTTGTCTCTGGGTTGGTCAACACTTCTTCCCTTCCCCTACCTCCCACTCTCCAATGTCCTCCCGGGACAATCTATCCCTTTGTTTTCTTCTCCACATTAAAAAAAAAAAACAATTTATTAGGGGCTCATACAACTCTTATCACAGTCCATACATATACATGCATCAATTGTATAAAGCACATCTGTACATTCTTTGCCCTAATCATTTTTATCCAGCCTATCTTATCTAGCTAGACAGACCTGCAGAGATAATAATATGTGTATAAAATTGCGGATGGCCTCGACAGCACCAAAGTGGCACATAAGAACACGGCGACGACGGCAGCAACACCAACAAACTAACAAAAAAGCCAGTGACATACAAAATCTAAAAGAATGAAAAAAAGAAAGAAAGAAAAGCCCATTAATAGTTCAAGGTCTGTTTTTTGACCTTTAGGAGTATTTTCAGGACGAGTCTGATGGGGTGCCACACCCTAGCCCCAAAGTCTGTTTTTGATACTCCTTGTTCTGCTCCCCTTGCTGTTCTATTGCACACCTTTAGTGGTTTGCCTCGGTGTGGTGGGGTCAGCTCGGTCACACATCCCACACGGTGTCTCCAGTGCCATGGGTCAGTGCAGGATGTCGCATCTCGCAGTGGGGCCGGCCAGATGGTCCTCTCTGTGCATTGGCTGCTCTGAGCAGGGTTATTGTCCTCTGAGCTTGGTGGGCCCTGGCGTGCTCCACTCCCACCAACCCCCTTCATTTGCTTCAGCTTCCTTCTGGGTATGGTAGGTCAGTTCCTTTTCCTCACCAGATGGTCTATTGTCATTTTCTGTGGCACTCCCTTCCATGGTGGGGGTCAGGCTGATTCTGGTTGGGTCAGGCATATAGTCCAGTCTTTTTATGGATTCCCCCATGTGTTACGTTGCCCTTCTGGTTTGTCGTGGCATGGTGGGGTCTGTATGCACATTCCAGTTCTGTGGGGACACAACCAATACTCTACCCCTGAATGGGTTAGTGCCCTTTTCCCTCCCATGCCATCCACTCGGTTTCTCCCTACCCCGCTTCTCCCTCCACCTACCCCCTTTCCCCTTCTTTATGTTGGACTCACGTGTACCTCCCTGTGTGTGGTCTGCCCTCCCCCGAGTACCTATGCTTCTACTCGTTTATTGCGAGATAGTTGTCTATTCTATTCCTGTTGTGCTGATTGTACTTACCTCAGGAGACTCATGTTAGACCTGTCCTTTTGAGGTTGCTTACCTTGCCACATGGAGTATTTTTATTCTGTTTGCTTTCGTCTCTGGTATGGAAAAAAGCTTAGTTCAGAATTCTTTCTGTCACTGAAAAGCATCGCATTTTCCTGGCATCAAGGGCCTTTTCCTCTTTCTATGGTTGTTTTCCCAAGCATGGTCCATCAAACAGTTGTTCGGGCTTCGCTTGTGTTCCGTACAAAGATGTCTTTATTTTAATACTGAAACGCTTAGTTGTCATCGATGTTCTTCGGCTCACCATGTTTCCTTTTTCTCTGGGAATAAGGTCTATAATGAATGGCTTGAGTCACTGTTGGTTGATCCAGGACTAGGGACACAGTCACTTACAGTTTTTTGAAATATGAAAACATTGAAACTTCACGTCGAAGGCTCATTAGAGCGGACTCACGTCTGTGGTGTTTTCTAGCAATAAATATGTTCCTGAGATCCCGCATTGCTCTTCTCAGAGCTACCCAATTCCTTCCTCTCCTGATTCATTTTTACGCAATAGCATTGCAACATTTTGAGAAGTCACAGTCTAGGTCCAATAAATTCTTCCTTATACTTAATCTAGTCAGAGTCAGCCTCTGTTGACTGAAACCCAAAGGCCTTTAATTAGTACCCAAGGGAAGGCTGATTATTATAGGATTTTTCAGTATCTGTCCAATGTTCTTTGGTATTTTGAAGAGTTTTTTCCCCCTCATTAATTCTCACTTTAATGGTTAAGATTGAATGGGTTATTCTAGGGGCTGTATGTCTTTTCAGAAGTGCAAGGCGTGATTTCTTAGAGCTAGATAAAGGTGGTTGGCTGCTCTAACCAGTCAGTCTTTTGAAGCTTATTTAGGCTCGGTGGTTCTCTACAGATACTTACTCCTGCAAGGTGTCACAGGCACTTGAGGAAAAGAAAATGGCCTTTAAAGGAACGGTGCCTCTCCGTCTTGAGAGTCTGTTTCCATTGGGAATTATGATGGCGTCTTTCAGCACCACACTGGCAGTTTTCAGAATTGCTTACTTGAATTGCAGGTGTGCTTTTGCACTTCATGAGCTTCTGATTTAACTCATCCTGCAGAGAAGAAAAGGCACAATTTGGTGTGATGCAGAAGGTGACAGAAATGTGCACATCATCCTTGGAAATTCACAGTGGGATGACATGGTGCTTTTGTTCCTTCTGGTGTACTTTCTAAATACATTGAAACTCTCTTATATTTTGCATGGCTTTATGCCAACTACAGAGCCGTCAGAAGAATATGTGTGTGTGCGTGTGTGTGTGTGTGGCTAGTGGCATAGCAGAGTAGATGACTTGCTCAAGGTCACATTGTAGCTAAGTTATAGAGATAGTATTCTAATCCTGATGTCCATACCTGCAGATTTTAAAGTTCAATACCTCTACGTATGCAATCTATAATAGGTCAGATATTGAAATAGATGCAATGAGATTAAAAGTGAAAAAATGCCCACACTATTCTCCATTCCCAAACATCTTATAGATTATCACTAATGAGATGATATTAATATAACATTTGGTGCTAAAGAGAGCAGTAGGCATGGAGGCTATGGAGCTATTGGGAAGGGGCATAGATCACAACATGGGATTTTCAGGAATGGTTATTGGTTGTGAGGTCATCTGAACATAGACTTGGTGCATGATTCAACTGTAAAAAGGGTGCAGAGGTAATTAGGCTGGGAAGAGTCTTCTCTGTAGAAGGAAGGAATATAGTACAAACTAAGACAAAGAGGTTCAGCCTGTGCAATTTCTATCAACTGCAAGTGCTTGACATTCAAGTGCACAGAGTACAGGTTAGGAAGTATTGGGAACTTGTGTTGGACAGGCTGATAGTTATCAGTTCATGAAGTGTAGCATTCTAACAAGGAACATGGGTTCTAGAGGAAGACTGCTTGAGTTTGAATCACAATTCCACATTGCCTTGGTTACGTGTTTTTTTTAACATCTATGAACCCCTGTATACTTATCTTTACCGACGAGAGTAATAATATTTCTACTAGTTGAATTATGGTACTGGTGAAGAATATATCTGTCTTGTAAGAACTACAGCCAGAATGCTCTTTAGAGGCAAGGATGGCAAAAGTTCCTCTCAAGTATTTTGGACATATTAAGGGTGATGAGTCATGTTTGGTCAAGTGAAAAGTTAGCAAAAAAGTGGCAGAACCTCAACCAGAAGGATGGATACTGTGATAGGTAGGTTTATTGTGCCAGCCTGGCCAATAGGCACATGTGGATTAATAAGGTTGCAGTTTGATTGGAAGGCAGAGATAAATGGCTCCTGCCCCCCTCTCTCTTAGCTCTCTGGTGATTGGGCCAGGGTGCAGCTGCTTTTGCTAGCCCCCTGCTTCCGCTTATGAGCTATGCTACCTGTGGGACAGCCTGTGGATCCTGTTGCTAGAGCTTGAGGTTCCTTTGAGACCTGCTTCACCACACTGCTGGTGTATGCATTGCTTGAGCTTGAGGCTGTCAGATCCTGTCCCCTTGCATTACTTGAGTTCTATACATCCCATCTGGACCTGCTTCACTAAGCTCCTGAGCTGTTGACTGTTGGTGACCCGCTCTGCTGTTTGCTGCCTGACTGTGACCAGACTGCATGCCTTGCTTTAGGGAAGACTCAGCTGTCTGCTTCCTTGATCTTGGACCCAGTAGCCCTCTTGGATCCAGACTTCCAGTATATTAACTGTTCCACAAAAGTGAGTTGAACTGAGCCCCTTGTACTGCTGTGTGGACTAATTAGCTGTAATTTTCCTTTTATATATATAAAATAAGTGTCATGGTTTTGTTTCTCCACAGAACCCTGTCAAATACAGATGCCATGGCTCCACCAATGGACTCAAACATCACAGCCAGTGCGAGGATGGCTCCAGACCATGAATTTTTCCTTCTGTTGTACATAGAATGCTAGAACATCAATAGTCAACTTTCCATCAACAACCACATTGAAACTTAACTCACTGCTGGTTTAGAGTGACTCTGTAGCAGGCCTCCTCAAATTATGGCCCACGGGCCACATGCAACCCGCCGAGAACATTTATCTGGCCCGGCTGGTGTTTTTGCCCCATTTTATTTTTTCAATTAAAAATAAGATATGTGCAGTGTGCATAGGAATTGGCTAATAGTTTCTTTTTTTAAACTATAGTCCGGCCCACCAATGGGTCTGAGGAACTGTGAACTGGCCCCCTGTTTAAAAAGTTTGAGGATCCCTGCTCTATAGAATAGAGGGAAACAGCCCCATGGGGTTTCTGAGGCTGTAAATCTTTATGGGAGTAGAAAGCCTCTTCTTACTTTTATACAACAACATTAGAAGGAATGAATTAGTTAATGTTTGTAGAATGTTTAGAACAGGACCAAGGAAATAAGAAACTCGCTGCCCTTGAGTTGATGCTGACTACGAGTAATCCTATAGGATAGGGTAGAACTGCCCCTGTGAGTTTCCAAGACTACAACTATTTTTTAAAAATCATTTTTTGGGGGGTTTGTATAATTCTTATCAAAATCCATATATCCATTCATTGTGTCAAGCAGATTTGTATATTTGTTGCCATCATCATTCTCAAAACATTTGCTTTCTACTTGAGCCCTTAATATCAGCTCCTCATTCTCCCCTCCCTCCTCAGTTCCCCCTCCCTCTCGATTCCTTGATAATTTATAAATTATTATTATTTTGTCCTATTCTACACTGTCCGTTGTCTCCATCCACCCACTTCTCTGTTGTCTATCCCCCAGGGAGGAGGTTATATGTAGAGCCTTGTAATCGGTTACTCCTTTCAACCCTACCTTCCCTTTACCCTCCTGGTATTGCCACTCTCACCACTGTACCAGGGTACATCCTCTGGTCTAGTCAGAATTGGGATCATGATAGTGGGGGTCGGAATGATTTAAGAAGCAGAGGAAAATTGTGTTTCATCATTGCTACCCTGCACCCTAACTGGTTTGTCTCCTCCCTGCAACCCTTCTATAAAGGGGTGTCCAGTTGTCTACAGATAGGCTTTGGGTTTCCACTTCACTCACCCTCATTTACAATGATATGGTTTTTTTGTTCTTTGATGCCTGATACCTGATTCCTTCAACACCTCGTGGTCACACAGGCTGGTGTGCTTCTTCCATGTGGGCTTTGTTGCTTCTGAGCTAGATGGACGCTTGTTTACCAGCAAGCCTTTAAGACTCCAGATGCTATATATTTTGATAGCTAGGCACCATCAGCTTTCTTCATCACATTTGCTTATGCACCCATTTGTCTTCAGTGATTGTGTTGGTAAGGTGTGCATCATGGAATGCCAATTTAATAGAACAATGTGTTCTTGCATTGAGTAATTACTTGAGTGGAGGGCCAATAAGGCTGCAACTCTTTATGGGAGTAGAAAGCCCTATCTTTCTCCCATAATGTGTGTAATTTTTATTTAAAAGTAGCATAACATATGAGGAAGGGTGAGAGAAATGCTTTAGATGATTCAAAAATTTCTGGGTGTTTTGGTGAATGATGATGATGATTACGAGAATTTCTAAGATCGGAAATGTAATAACAGAAGCAGGACGTGCCAGAGAACACAATGAATTTTAGTTTACACATTGATTTTGATATTATTGAGATGCAACTAGTTGGGTATATTAGGACAACATTGAATTTAGGAGCTGAAGCTCATGGGTATATTTAGAGAGACTAAAATCCTTATCCAGGAAGTTGAAAAACAAAGAAATCAGGCGAGATAATTTAAACTGTCTGTGTGAAGGACGAATTGTGGACTAAGAATGGATCTAAGGGATCTAAGAATGGATCTAAGAATGGATCTAATGGATGTGCACAGGGTAGGAAACAGGATAACCCTCCATACAAAACGGGCAAAATTACTAGCATTGTGAGGATGTCATGACATCAAAGTCAAGGAAACCAACAATTTCAAAGATCATGTGGTGTATAGTGCTGACGGCAACAGAGAAATCTAGTGAAATTGGATTGGAGACCATTGTATTAGGTAATATCACCCAAGGCTTAAATCCAAAATTTAAAAAAAAATGGACTTTTTTTTTAAAAATGGAAGGGTGAAGGAGCAATGGTTGAGAAGTGGCATTGATGAGAAGCAAACACAGTTTGACTTGAAGAATGTGTGTGATACACGGGAAATAAGTTGCACTTGTGAGGATTGGAGGCAACAGGGTGGAAGGCAGGGGAATTTGCCAATCAGGGAACAGAGAATCTAAATGGTAGAAAGAGTTTGGTGGAGCAAACATTGGAGAACTGGTTATGAAGGAGATCAATAATAGGGAAGTGATGTCTGGTCTGGATGGACTCATATCTCAGATGTAGATCAAAGACACCATGAATGGTAAGCAGAGGGACTAACAGGGCAACACTGTTCATAACAATTCCTGGTGCAGGAACAGAGGATTTGAGGAGATGATTTTCTCATCCAGAAAGGAAGTCCTTTCAACTATCACTATATATATCATCCAAAGCATTATTTGTGCTTTATTTTAATATGTGTAGTTTTATTTTAAGTTTCTAGCAACCCTGGGACTGGCATTTTTAATTCATAGCTAAGGACAGTGATATTCAGAGTAGACCAGGCTTTACAGATGTTTGCACAGCTTGGGCAAGAGTTGAGATCTAACTTTAGTCTAAAGATTACGGGTTTTTCCTATTACAGCATAGAAAGCTATTCTGTGCATCCGAGGATGTAGCTACAGTTCTTACAACACACAGCAGGAAGCACACTGGGAAGAAAAATATCCTGCTTTACCAATGTTGGGGACACCTTTCCTTGGTAAATCTTTTCAAAAAGGCAATTTTCCTTAATATGAATTGATTATTTACTTAGAACTTTCACATCTAGAAATTTATGGGAAGAAAAATAGCAGAGATATGTGTAAAGACATAGACACAATCATGAATATTTTAGTGCTATTTATAGTAGGATAATTTGAAAGTATCCTAAGTATAGAACAATAGATAATTGGTTGCATAAATTAAGACTCAACTATATGTTATAATATGCAACCATTAGAAAATAGTCTTGACAATATATCTGGTAAAATAAGAAAATATTATCAATATATTTCTAAATAAACAAAAAATCAGGTAGTCAAATAATATGTATTTTTTAGTATTACTTATATACAGACATGCATAAATAAACACTGGAAAAATATACATTAAAAAGTTATAATAAGGCTGTAGTAACAGATTTAATAGAATTCCTGCCCCCCCATATTTTAGTTTATTACCATAAGAAAGATTCCAAAAGTGAAGTTACTGAATCAAAAGTAATGACATAATTTTAACCTTATATTTAGCTGGTAATTATATTTTCTTTCTAATTAGAGTGTATTCTTTGATGCTATTCAAAGTCTTATTCATGACATCATTAGGTTTTATATTAATTTCACCGGGCTAGGGTTCTCAGTGGTTTGGCAGTTAAAACCTAGTAATCCACAATGACCTGACCTGACCTAACAAAATGCAGTCACAGCCACTCAGTTGTCAGCCTCCATCATGGGATAAAATTAGAGTGGAATTGAACACCCTTACTCAGATTATAGCCATTGAAAGGATATTTCCTTGGAGTGCGGCTTGCTTCCAATAAATGGGGATGCTATGGAAAAGCTTGCTTTGCTTTTTGCTTGGTCTAGTTCTTGCATCTGGCTCATTGACCTCTAGTTCTTTGGACTTGAGCCAACAACCTACCTTATTGCCTGTAGATCCTGGGAAACATTAGTGGCCTATTGTTTGACCTGCTGAACTTCGATTCATCCATATTTGCAGTCTCCAGCTTGTGGTGTTCCTGCTGATCTTGAGTTTATTAACTCCCTCAGCTTCTCGAATTAGGAGAAATCACTAGCCTATTATCGGAGCCACAGCCTAGCCACCTGACTAGACTTGGACTTGCATGCTTCCACTCTCTGCGAGCCATTTTCTTGATATGTTATGCCCTTCTCATTGTGTCAATGTGTCATGAATTTTGCATATTTAGATAACCCAGCCAAAAACAGCGGATGACTTTCCTACATCATTGAAATAATAATTCAAATGTAGCCATTTTGGGGTACAGTTTTCTCATCTTTCTCTACATTAGTTCCAATGCTAGAAGGAAGAAAATGAAAATTTATATCAACATTAACTCAAATAGTACCTGATCTATGATAAATGCTCAAGCTTGAATGAGTGAATTATTCTGTCTTATTCTTCCCTTGGGCCATGCTTACTGGAGGGTGGGGTTTCTGTGTAATCAAAGGGCTGAGACTGGGCTTCTCATCTTTCTTTCTTTCAGTGGCTAGGCGGACATGTTGTGCCGGGTACAACTTTTGGAGTAGTGCTGTTGTTTAGCTTTCTTCTCTTTCTGAGTTAGATGGACATTACCTTGACTTTTTAAAAATTATTAGGACGAATAATGGGTTTGAATTCAGATTGAGTAGTGGCTGTAAACCATGTTTTACTACTCTGACTCAGTTATAGGGAAAGGTAATTTTTCTTTTCACACTGGTCCCAGTGATTGATGTATGTGCACCTATGTCTTTCAGGAACTGTCATGGGTGGGGTAATAGACATTTGTTGTCATTGAGTGAATACTAACTATTAAATTCCAACCTATGTTTTCATAATAGTTTTGTAACACACTTTTAAGTTTTGATGTATTTGAAGTCTGAAAAGTTTAGGATATTATGAAATTATTGTGGATCAATTGAGAGGGTTATCTGGGGTATATGCAGACCTAAGGAAACCATTATTTTTAGAACCAGTTTTGTCTTAACATATTTTGGAAAACATCCAAGTTTGACTGACAAACGAAATGCTGAGCTAGAATTTGTGCAGAAATTGAAGTTTGTGCGTCAATTATCATCGAAATAATGACTCTGGCCTTTTTGATGTTTATTTCTCCCCCTGGTAGCTTGAAACCTCACATTGTGTTTTTCCTCTAACTCATTGCTTTGAGCAAAAAAGTCTTGGAAAGTCCTAGGTGGCTTTGCCTTGTCACAAATGAAAAGCACTTTGGAGTTGGTTTTGAAAATAGTTCATCTTTTTTTTTTTTTTAATGTATCCACCATCTATTTCTCCTAGGCGGTCTACCAACTTTTTGCATTCTGCCTTAGTTTATAATAAAAGTAGACTGGTTTCTAATAAAAGTAGACCAGGTAAAAGAGAAGTCGTAGGCTGCCTTCTTTCCCACCACCTTTCATTCTGTCCCTTCCTAGTCAGGTGAGTCATCCACTTCAGTAGTGGGCAAGTCTCCAAATCATCACATCAGGAGAGCAAGTAGAACAGGGGTGGGAGTAGCCATATCATGAAGGGTGGGGTACAAAGGGGGACCTCCTCACAAGGTTGGATAGATAGCCCAGCCCCCAGACGGAGGAATAACAGAAAGGTGGGTGAAGGGAGCAAACTGACATTGTAAGACACGCAATAACAACAATACTATATAATTGATCAAGGATTCATGAGGGTGGGACGGTGGAGGAGGGAGGGGGGAAAATAGAGGGACTGATACCAAGAGCTCAAGTAGAAAGAAAATGTTTTGGAAATGTTGATGGCAACATATGTACAAGTGTGCTTACTAGCATTGAATGATGGATTGCCATAAGATTTGTAAGAGCCGCCCCCCACCATAAAACAATTGACAAAAGAAAAGTCTCTATCCAACTGATAAGCTAGGCCTTTTAAAAAAAACTGACTTTTTAACGTTATACATCCACTCCTCCTGGGCGTCACAGCTGGGAAATCCCACAGAAAACAATGAAAACCACATCACACTAAGGTGGTAAGGATGAGATCACATTAGTGTAAAGGCAAAAATATAAATAATACGTGACAGGGTGAATAACTTATATAGTACAAGGTGCTGCAGGGAAGGTGAGGGAGGGGGACGGGTGATAGGGAGGGGCCGGGGAGTGTGGGAGTGGGTGGTGAAGGTGGGCGGGGGAGGGAGCACTGGAGCTGACCTTGATTGCACAGCTCACTGTGGGGACGAATCAACCACGGTGGGAGGAATGCTCTAGGATGGATGTGGTGGTGGTGGTACAATTCCCCCTTGATGTGTTTGATTGATGGAAATGTTTAATTTTATAATATGCCAATTATGCATCAATAAAACTGTTGGGGAAAAATGGAGTGAAAGACTTTGAAAAGAGCCCTAAAGGAGTTCAGAAAGAGCTTGAGAATGTTACTGAGAGAACTACCGATGGGCAAACAATGGATTGTTTTGAAGAAGATTGCATCTCTGTGTTTTTTTCTAGGGGCTTGAAGAAGGGGTGTGTGGGAGTGAAATGCAGTCAATTAATAGAGTCATTCTAGCCACCCTTCCTTATGTGGGGTATTATAAATGCTGGACTCTGACTGTGGCTACAATCCCATGTTCAAGCAATGCCAGAAACACAGAATTCCCAGGACCCTCAAGGAACCAACAGGGCACATTTGTGAACTCTGGAGTGATGGAGGCTGAGACCAGAGGGTGTGTGCGGCACAGAGATCAGGAGACAGTGCAAAGGAGCTAGGCTGAGACCAGAAGCCCAGGCCAGGTGACCAGGAGGCAGCGTAAAGGAAGGGCCCTGAGATTATGGGGCTGTGAGATAGAGCCACTGCAGTGGTTCCTTGGCTTAGAGGCAGAGGCCAGGGGACCATGTGGCTGAGAGGCTGAAGACCAGAGAGAGATTGGCTGCTAGCTGAATTCAAAGGCAATACTCACAATTATGGGGGTTTACTAAGGAAACCAATAAGTTCCTACGTGTCAGGATCTGTCAAGAATAATGATTCAGTCACCTGTCCGTAACAACACATCTCCTTAGCCAGCAGCCAAGTCTCTCTCTGGCCCTCAGCCTCTCAGCCACAGGGTTCCTAGGTCTCTGCTTCTGTGGGCCAGGAATCCAGTCCACCTCTCCTTGTCTCGCAGAGCCATTGTCCCAAGCCAGATGTGGAAAAGGTAAGTCAGTCTGAATGCCGCTCCTGTGAGTGGGTGCTTCTGGTCTCAGCCTCTGCCACTTCAGGCAACGTTCTGGAACGTACTCTTTTGATGGTTTGCAGCCTTCTCTGCTATTTCTTCAATGATGGCTCATCCTTATGACCAGGAGGGAGGAAATGGAAACCGACCCACCCTCTCGATGGGTGTTACAAATGCTCTATTTGCATAGTCCCCTCCAGCATTTGGTGGCAGTTACAGAGATGGGCAGAAGAGCGTTACTAAGACATTTCATTCCATCACATCAGCATGGGAGTGGAGTTTCCGGGGTGGCACAGTGAGGGGTAGAGTAGATAAGGAAGAGCTGAGGGTGCAGACCTGCCTAACCCGATTAGTTTACTCCAGGAGAGAAGAAAACCCTGGAGCGATCATGCTTACTTTTGGCCACGAAGTTTAACATTTCAAAAATATTGTAAATTATAAAACTAAAAGAAGTTTTATTTTATCTTTTCCATTTTTGATTTTGAGCATAGGGCTACTCTTCCACTTTTGCACTCATATTTTATGGAGTATATGTTTCAACTGTCTCTGGAGATGTATTGAGAATTTTTATTCTTCATGATCATAGTAAAGAGAGACGGATTGTTCTTGTGGCTCTGCCATGTTATTTTGGGTATTGTGTGAGGGTATGTAAAAAAGCATCACCACTGGGGTTCATGCATACATGGCTTTATTCTAATCACAATGGGTTTAAACATGCCTCTGTGATGTGGGTGAGTGCGGATAAGTTCTTTTAGAAATAGACATGTCTTAGACCCATTATGAAACCTTCCCCCCAAAAGGATATCTTTTGCAATGGGAAAAAAATCTTTAGGTCAGGTATAACATAAAGTTTTAAGCAAAATTTAAGTGTGTTTCTACCCAAGTCATTGAAGGTTTGTAACAAGTTTACATAAATGCTTGCCACACATAAGGCAACGGTTTTTGGGTGGCGCAGGCATTTCAGGCAGGACAGGAAGACTTCAAAGTGGCCCAAACTGCGACTGATGTCCAGAAAGTGGTGGAAGAAGACCACAGCTACCACTGAGGCCACCGCTACTGAATTGCGATCTCCCGGGCTTGACCACTCTGAAGCCACCCCAAACAGTGGCTTTTCAGGGGATCCTTGGGGCCAGCCAAATCCAAGATAGAGGGGACAACTCAGAATGCTGTGGTGGAAACTACACTGGTGAAGAAATGGCCAAGGAAGTATTCCTGAAGAATTTGCTTCCACTGAAACAGTGCACCTTCCCATTCCCTGAGGGTAGCAAGGGCTGTCCTATGAGACTTACATCCATTGTACAACCATGCTCAACCCGCTTCTTTTTATTCCCTAGATTTAAAGAACTTTGAAAAGGAACAAAATTTGAGTCCTTGGTGGATACCAGAAGTGCCGTATTGACTTGGTGTAAACCAGCAGCCCAGAAATCTTCAGTGAACGGTTAGAGAGAGGAAAACACTGCCTTCACCCTGGTATAGACCTGGATGGAGATTCTGTCGAGAAACAAGAGCTTCGCAGTTTGATATTTTTGTTGAATAAATGTTTCTATTATTTTGCAGCAATACTTTTTCACTCACTATGTACTTCAGGTTAAAATGTTTAAGTCATTTGGTTTTTATATAGTAGACCATTCTGTTTATTCTCTCCGAAGTAGCAGGGAGGCTGTACACGGATCACAAAATAGAAATGACATGAAAACAAAACCGTAGAAAACTATTGAATCATTGAAAGTGGACAAAATTCATATTAACTTGTGGAGTGACTGTAAGGTTCTAATAATAAAAGATCATCTAAAACATTTAGATATTTTTTGTATGTTGTCACTTTGAGCCAGGGAGAAAGAATGTCTAGCCTATGACTATCATTTCTTATGTTTTGTAAATTGATGCTTTCTATAGTATAATATATATAAATGTATGAATATATTTGTCACTGTTCAACTGAAGCTACTGAGTCCACTAATAATGATATATTACTTTGAGTTGTCAGTTTAATTTAATGATTATTTATTGGACATTGATGACTTATAAGTCATTGTGCTAAAGAGTAGGATGCATAAAAACGACTTTACATGCCAAAAATAATCTCAAGCTTTAAGATCCCTTAGAGTGAATTCATCCCCAAAGCCTTTATCTGTGAGCAAGATGAGGTAGAGAGTGAAGCATGGCATTTAGGAGGAAGGTGTGTGATTGCAACAGAAGATCAGGGCGGGATTTTCAGGTTATTAAACTCACTTTCATATTCCAAGAAAGAGCTCTGATGGGACAATGGAGAAAGAACTGGCAATCGGCTCGCTCCAGGATTCATGAGGGAGGGAGGAGGGGAGGGGAAGGGGAAAATGTGGAGCTGATACCAAGGGCTCAAGCAGAAAAAAATGTTTTGAAAATGATGATGGCAACAGAAGTACAAATGTGCTTGACACAATGGATGGATGGATGTAGTGTAATAAGAGCCGCCAATACAATGATTTAAAAAATAAAAATAAAAGAAAATTTTAAGTGTTAAGAAAAAAAAGTCAAACCAAAGCAACCTTCTGGGGGTAGTTCTACTCTGTAACACATTTTGTCTGGGTCAAAATCTATTCACTGTCCTCTAGGATAATATTCCAATATAGCCATTTAATTTCATATTCATCCACTATAAATGAGCTCCATAATTTAAGGTGGAAGAACTCTTCCTTTGGCAGTTTTGATATGGTTTCTAACTAAACTTTTCATACTTTTCCATTTTTTAATCGAAAGGGAATAAAATGATTTGATTTTAACATAAATAAATCATATAATAGCGCCATAAGGTGCTAACACAATGAGGACTGCCTCTCAATAACACGCTAGCATCCCTAATGTCTTTTGCAATAACAGCCACCGTGTTTAGAGGGAAAATTATTCATATGTAGCAAATTTGACATGGAATTTCTAGTTGATTTATAACATGAAGAGAACTTCTAATTTATTTCTATTTATTTCCCCAAACTCTGTTGCATAACTTCCAGTTCATCTTAAAGTCATCAGTTCTATATATTACTGAAAAAAAAGTCATGCATTTTTCAGGAGCAGTGCAGCCATATTAGAAATTCTGACTTTAGTTGTCTGGGTTATAAGAAAATCCATCAATTTTTCTGAATTGTCTCAGTCAAATTAAAAAGTCTGTGTACAGATGTGCTTTATATAATTGATGTATGTATATGTATGAACTGTGAAAAGAATTGTCTGAGCCCCAATAAATTGTTAAAATAAAAAAAAAAAAGGAAAAAAAAAAGTCTGAAGGTATTATTAGAGTTTCAGCTTTCCAGTGGATATGTTCTAAATCGTAAACGCAAAATAAATCTGGACATGGACATGTGTGAAACTACTGCAGACACGGTCTACTCCTATGAGGTAACGAATACACATTTCATTAGCTCTGTAAATATGAATTTACATAATAGATGCTAATGGTGTGCGGAAAGTTGTTGGGGTCTAACAGGTCAATGATCCATGCTTTTAAGCTTCCTTACACATACATTTGCATAATTTACCTTTCAAATGTTTCATAGATGCATATTTATAGCATAGACAGGCTTAATATTTTATAGCTAATTCTCCTATGCTTCATTGTATGGAAACCAAATTAGTTTATTGGTTCTTGCACACAACACAAGCTCTGGGGACAATTGTAACTGTAGTAAGATATTCATTAATCAGAAGCCAACTAACCAAAACTTTTAATATTTAGATTCTCTATTCTAGGTGTATGTTTGCCATAATAATTCTTAAGAGGTGAGTGAATAAATATGTATTTCATATCTAACTATCTGTTAATTTGCTGGGCCCTGTGTTGAGAAGTATGGATAATGAATGAATAAGGCATCGACTCTTTCTTTATTTACCAAGCTCTCATTTAGTTGGTAGCTGGCTAGGTGAACTGATAACGATAATACAGTTTCACTTTCCTATATTTTGTCTTAGGAAAAAGGACTTATATTAATAAATACATAGACATCAGATCTTCATTTAAAAGTTAATTTAAGTTGGCGGAAGGACCTTGGGCCTCTACTCAAACACTCCCTCAATGCATGAATACTTTCTTCTATTAAATTGGCACTCTATGATGATTACCCTCCTGACACAACTCCTGAAGCCAAAGCAGGTGAACAAGTAAATGTGGTGAAGAAAGCTGATGGTGCCAGGCTATCAAAAGAGATAGCATCTGGGGTCTTAAAGACTTGAAGATAAACAAGCGGCCATCTAGCTCAGAAGCAACAAAGCCCACATGGAAGAACACACCAGCCTGTGTGAACACGTGGTCCTGAAGGGATCAGCTATCAGGCATCAAAGAACAAAAATCATATCATTGGCTGTACACCTCCATTATACGATCGCCTAGGACAGACGGGTGCATAAGCAAATGTGGCGAAGAAAGCTGATGGTGCCAGGCTATCAAAAGAGATAGTGTCTGGGGTCTTAAAGGCTTGAAGGTGAACAAGCGGCCATCTAGCTCAGAAGCAACAAAGCCCACATGGAAGAAGCACACCAGCCTGTGCGATCACGAGGTGCCAAAGGGATCAGGTATAAAGGCATCATGCAAAAAAAAAAATACCATCGTGAATGAAGGGGGAAGTGCAGAGTGGAGATCCAAAGCCCATTTGTCGGCCACTGGAGATCCCCTCACAGAAAGGCCTAGGGGTGGAGATGAGTCAGTCAGGGTGCGACATAGTACCAATGAAGAATACAGCTTTCCCCCAGATGGATGCTTCCTTCCCCCCAAATACCATGATCCAAATTGTACCTTGCAAGACTGGATAGAGCAGAGGTTGTACACTGGTGCATATAGGAGCTGGAGGCACAGGGAATTCAGGGTGGATGATACCTTCAGGACCAGGGGTGTGAGAGGCAATAATGGGAGAGTAGAGTGTGAGTGGGTTGGAACGGGGGAACCGATTACAAGGATCTCCATGTGACCTCCTCCCTGGGGCACGGACAACAGAGAAGGGGGTGAAGGGAGACGCCGGATAGGGCAAGATATGACAAAATAATAGTCTATAAATTATCAAGGGCTCATGAGGGAGCGGGGAGCGGGGAGGGAGGGAAAAAAAGAGGACCTGATGCAAAGGGCTTAAGTGGAGAGCAAATGCTTTGAAAATGATTAGGGCAAAGAATGTACAGAAGTGCTTTATACAATTGATGTCTGTATATGTATGGATTGTGATGAGTTGTATCAGCCCCTAATAAAATGTTTAAAAAAGTTAATTTTGAAGATATGTTTTGGCATGAATGGAGCTCTTTTATCTTCTTCTGTGATCCCTGTCTTCCTCTCCATGTAGTGCATTTCCTTGTGAAGTCTGTCCACAATAGTGGTGTGATGCCCCAGAATGAACGCCCTGTGCCTGTGTTCCTCTCGTTGGCTCTATTTTCTTTTCTATGTTCTTAAAAGGTGTTCTCATTTGTCATATGTGTTCAGTTTAAAGCATTACTTAATTACTGGATCCATTCATTTCAATCCGTGTTGGTGTACTGTCATACTATAGTGTTGTTGCCAGGTGGTGTCAAAAGTCCCTGACTCCCAGCAACCGATGGACCACCCAACAGAAGCACCGCTCTGTCCTGTGCAAGCCTCACAGGGGTTGCGACGTTAGAGCTCAATGGCACAGACACTGTATTAGTTCATCTCATTGAAGCTCTTCCTTCCACTCCATCAGCCATGATGATCTCCTCTAGGAACTGGTTCCCTTGTTTGCATGAGCCAAGGACCCAAGTTGAAGTCTTGCTGTAATCACTTCTAAGGAGCAGGCTGGCTGAACTTTTCCCAAGATAGTGGCTTGTTCTTTGGTATATTCAATATCCTCTACCTACGCTATAATTCAGATGCATCCACTTTTGTTTAGTCATCCTTACTCATTATTTAGCTTTCACAGGCACACAGATTGTTTGAAAAGACTATGGCATGGGACATGAGCACCTTAGTCTTCAAAATGGCATCGTTTGCAGCGTCTGTGGCTAATGCAATGTGTTTGATCTCTTGGCTGCTGTTTCCATGCGTGCTAGTTGTGGGCCCAGGCAAAGGAAATCATTGACAGCTGCAATCTTTTCCTCATTTATTATGATAAATGTTACATGTGATGTTCAATCCAGTTTTCAGGACTTTTTTTTTTAATGTTAAGGTGGAATTCATGCCAAAAGTTGCATCATATACTGTATCATGTCCCCATGGTAAGTGGTGTCCTAACATTAGTTTTTTGTCAGTTTTTCCTTCTGTGATAGCAATTGAAAAGCAGGTGAAACAAGCAGCCATCTAGCTCAGAAGCAACCAAACCCACATGGAAGAAGCACACCAGCTTGTGTGTCGAAGGGATCAGGTATCAGGCATCAAAGAACAAAAAAATCAAATCATTGTGAATGAGGGGGAGTGCAGATTTGGGAACCAAGATCCATCAGTAGGCAACTGGACAACCCCTTACAGAAGGGGCACGGGGAGGAGATGAGCCAGTCATGATGCAGTGTACCAACGATGAAACATACAACTTTCCTCTAGTTCCTAAATGCTTCCTCCCCGCACTATCATGATCAAAATTCTGTCTTACAAATCTGGCTAGACCAGAGGATGCACACTGGTACAGATAGCAACTGGAAACACAGGGGACCCAGGGCGGATGATCCCTTCAGAACCAGTGGTGAGAGTGGCAATACCCGGAGGGTGGAGGGAAGGTGGGGTAGAAAGGGGAACCAATTATAAGGATCTACATATAACCTCCTCCCTGGGGGATGGGTGACAGAAAAGTGGGTGAAGGGAGATGTTGGACAGTGTAAGTTATAACAAAATAATAATTCATAAAATATTAAGGTTTCATGATGGAGGGGTGGGGGAAGGAGGGGAAATGAGCTGATACCAAGGGCTCAAGCAGAAAGCAAATATTTTGAGAATGATGGTGGCAACACATGTACAAATGTGCTTGATACAATTGATGCATGTATGGCTTGTGATAAGAGTTCTATGACCCCTCCCAATAAAATGATTTTTTTTTAAAAGAAAGACAGAGCAGGTGAAATTAACCAGCAAGTCTATAAACAAATTGTCCCCATAACACACAGGCGTCTCATTGTTCTTTGCCTTCTTTATAGGTGATTAGGGTTTGTAGAAAGAGGTTTCTTTATTAAAACTGTGTTCTAGGAGTTATTTCTATCTCCTTAAATTACATTTCTAAATATGCCTTCGACTATATACAAGTGTAAACATTTTCACATTTATGTGTCTGTCTCTTCCCTTCTAAACATAGCAAGTTACACTCAAGACATCGAAACCTATTTTAGTGGACTGGTTTGAAACACTTCTACTTACTCCCAAATGCTCAGCCTTCTTGCCACTTCCACCCCCTTTTCAAGTTCCAGCTCGTTCAGCAGCAGAGCCATGCAGTGTGTCCATTGTTGTTATTGATAATTTCTTGTTAAATTGTACCACATCAATTTTTATTTCAAACCGTGTCAAATCTGTACGGTTCCGTTAATGTCAACAAATACAGCCCGGTTTTCCTCCTTCTAGTAAGAGAAGTACCACAAGTCCTGGATTTGCAGAAATAATTTAAGTCACTGAGCCATAGTGGCTCCTCTGTGAAGTCACTGGGAAGAAAGTCACACTGAGGAAGAAATCAGATTCTCTTCCCCTTTCCAGAACTTCATATTCTGTGCCTTTGCATTGTTTATTTAGAAATGACAGGCTGAACGTTTTAGGATTGGGAAGATGCTCACAGGCACCAGGTCCTTGCTTGAACGTGTCATCAGATGGTTTAAATGATAAACATACTGGCCTCTCTGGTGTCTGGAAAGTTGGAGAGAGGATGCTTTAGAGTATGAGAGCTGACACCAGAGTGCATCACTGAGACGCTTCCAGAATGGAAATGAGACCACGGGGTGCGTCCCAAATTTCTTGATTAGCCAAGACCCAGCTAACCTTCTGACTTCTGCCTCCTTCATTATCTGGCTGCACAGGATTATGATAAAAAATGAGGCCTGTTTTCCATGAAAGGATCCACACCAGGCTGCTGGCTGGGCCTTTTCCACCCCTTCTTCTTATTGCATTCTGCAATATTTAACCTCCGCATTTTTACGGTATCTTTTCCACATTTAATCTGGCGAAGAGGAGAAGCCTTGGCAGGGAACTGCGGTGACACCTTTTAATCTCTGTCACTCCTTTCAGCTGTTATTTCATGATTATCTTCTTCACCTGCCATTCACCGACTCATCTACATTTCAATTTCAATTCTTTTCTATTTGGGTGGGGGAAGGAATGTTTATAAGGGATCAGCATTTGGAATTTGGGGGAACACAAACACTTAGGCTATTTTTTTGCACTCTCTGATTGACTCTCCAAAACTCCTCCCACGGCCAGTGACTAAGAAAGGTCGAAAAGGGCAAAAGAAGAAAATATAAGAACTGAAAAAATTAACTGCTTCCGTGGAAGATCATTTACTGCATTGAGTTACGTCTCTAGTTTCCTTCCATCTGGGACAGTTTCTGGTCCTTTTTGGTATGGGTGCATTTCTCAGGACCTTGACAATTTAAAGTAGTGGTTCTCAACCTGTGGGTCGTGACCCCTTTGGGGGTCGAGTGACCCTTACATAGGGGTCACCCGATTCATAACAGTAGCAAAATGACAGTGATGAAGGAGCAATGAAATTAATTTTATGGTTGGGGGTCACCACAACATGAGGAACTGTATTACAAGGTTGTGGCATTAGGAAGGTTGAGAACCAATGTTTTAACAGCATACAGGTGTGTTATACAAGGAATGTGCCTAATATTAGGTTTGTTGTTATTTTTTCATGATTAACAATTTGCCAGGAGCGCTATTGGCGTGCAGTTACGAGTTGGGCTGCTAACTGTAAGCTTGAAACCGGCAGCGTCCCATAGTCGAAAGACGGGACCTTTCACTCCTGTAAAAAGTTAGACTCAGAACCCATACAGCAGTTCGACCCTGTCCTATAGGGCCACTGTGATAGGGAGGGTTATTGTGTCAAACTGGCCAATAAGAGCCTGTGGGATTAATAAAGTCACAGTTTCATTGGAAGGAAAAGAGATAAATGGCTAGGTAAGCCCCGCCTTTCTCTCTCTTGCTCTCTGGTGATTGGTCTAGCATGTGGCTGCTAGTTCTCTGCCTCAACTCCTGAGCTATACTACCTGTGGGACTGCCAATCATGGATCGTGTCGCTAGAGCTTGAGGTTCCTTCGAGACCTGCTTTGCCATGGTGATGGTGTGTACATCGCTTGAGCTTGGGACTGTTGGACCTTGTTGTTTTGCTGACTCTTGGAAACTGCCCTGCTATTTGCTGCCTGTGGCCGGACTGTCTTCATTGCTCATGAGAAGACTCAGCTGTCAGCTTCTTTGACCTTGGATCCAGCAGCCATGGTGAGTTGAAGGACTTCTAGTATATTAACTGTTCCACAAAAGTGAGTTGAACTGAGCCCTTGGTACTGCTGTGTGGGCTAATTAGCTGTTATATTCCTTCGTGCTGTATATATCTCTATCTATCTATCTACCTATCTAAAATCATAAGTGTCCTGGTTTTGTTTCTCTAGAGAACCCTGTCTAACACAGACACAAAGAGTCCACATCAACTAGATGGCAGTGAGCTTGGTTTTGTTTTAACAATTGGTTACGCATTGTTTCAGCAGACATAACACAAAAGTACTGTTGTGTCTTCCTCCGTGCATCAGATGGGCAGACCCAGGATGTTGATTGGTGCTACTACTGCTGGTAACTTTAATCTCTTGGTTAAAGTACTCTTTCAGGCAACTGGTGGCTAAGTGCCATCGAGTCCATCTTAATTCAGAGCAACCCGATACACTGCAAAATGAAATGCTGCCTGGTCAGTCTGTGCAGAAACATCCTCATGTTGCTAGGTGCTAGCCCCGTTGCTGCAGCCACTGTGTCAATGCATCTTATGGAGGGCCTCTCTCTCTCTCTCTCTCTCTCTTCATTTTTATTTTTGGTGCCCCTTTGATTTGACTGAGGATGATGTTCTTCTCCAGAGGCCGTTCCCTCCCCATAGCATGTCCAAAGCACTTAAGAAGATGCCTTGCTATCCTCATGGTAAAGTTACTCTTTCCCGGTAAAGCTAAATTTCCCAGGGCAAAACTAGAAAGAATCTGCAAAGAAATGAAATGAGATTGGATAGAGAGGTGGAGGTCGCAGCAAGTAAATGTGGTTATAATGAAGTCAAGAGAGGAGAGTGTGCAACAAAGGAGGAAATATTGAACTGTTTTGAAATCTACAGGGAATTTGAATAAGAAAAGATTAAACTCTACCAATCGACTGGAAGCCCTTGTGAGCTTGGCAAGAACAAGGCAAGAGTGGTGGGTAGGCACCTTATTTGCTTGTGGGCCAAGCAGAGCGAGAGGGAAGGTGATGCAGGCTGCCTGTTTAGAAGGGGACTTCCAGATGTTTGACACTGAATGGGACAAAAGAGAGTTCCCAAGAAGGGAGAAAGTGTGTGCATGTGTGTGTGTGTGTGTGTGTGTGTGTGTGTATGAGAGAGAGAGAGAGAGAGAGTGTGTTTGTGTGTGTGTGTGTTCAGGATAGCAGGCATTAGTTCATGCTAGCATTACAGACACCAAGTATACATTGAAGATGAAGAAAATGGTGAGGCATTAAAAAACTAAGTCTGAGACCTTTTAGTAGCTCACAAAGAGAAGGGACCTGATATTTCATATGTCAGGGGGCATTTTGTAGAAATTTATAGATTAGGGGACCCTTTCTGTAAATTTATAGATTAGAGGACATTTACTAGACATTTCTAGAAGCCCTATGGGTATAGTCTTTACACATTGGGCTGCTAACTGCAAGGTCAGCAGTTTAAAACCAACAGCCGCTCTCCCGTAGACGGGGATTTCTGCCCCATAAAGAGTAATAGTCTCAGAAACTCACAAGGGCACCATGAATTGGCATCGACCCTATGGCAGTGAGTTTGAGTCTGGGTTATTCCCTGGGAATCAAGACCCAGGTTACCACAGAGAAGGGGCTTTAACAGCTTGATGATCATGGAGCATGTATTAAATATTCTTCCTGGACGATTGGGAAAGTGAGCTACCAGGGAAATTTGACGTTCGCTGTAACCGTTTCAAAAGGAAAGCTATCTGGAAGGGAGTATGCTTTTTCTGGGTTCAGCAATGCTCAGCGATTCAAATGTCGATGCGTAAAGTCCCGTCATTTAGATTTACGTTTCAAGTGTAGACTGTGGACCTGGCAGCATTGCTATCAGCTAGCTGGGAGTTAGGAGTGTAGATTTCCAATCTGCAGAGTCAGAATCTGTATATTGAAAGCATCCAAGTGGGAGACACACCGATTTATATCGTTAAGTGGGGAATCTTTTCTCAGCATTAAGGTGTTGACCAAGTGTGGCCCTAGATTTGATCACATCTTAGTTGTATGACCTTGGGGAAATCACTAGGTTTCCACATGCTATTTTTTTTGTAACTCAGTAAATGAGGATAGTGGTGGTTTTACCTTATTATATCATTGTGACAACCTGGGTAGAAATGTCTGCCTTAGAAATGTTTACAGTGGTTCCCAACCTGTGGGTCATGACCCCTTTGAGGGTAAAATGACCCTTTCACAGGGCTCGCCCGATTCATAACAGGAGCAAAAGGACAGTTCTGAAGTAGTAACAAAAATAATTTTAAGATTGGGGGGTCACCACAACATGAGGAACTGTACTAAAGGGTCATGGTATTAGGAAGGTTGAGAACCACTGAGAGAATAGTGACTCGTACCCTCCTCCTCCTCTTCTTCATCATCATCTTTATCACCGTGGGAAAGGACAGCTCAGATCATGGCAGAGGAGAGCAATGGGTCATCTGTATGACTGCTAAATTCCCCACGGGTAGTGACAGATACTGAACTGGGTAGGAAAAAGAGATCCCAGCACTAACACGGAAAATAAACCAAAGGGATGGCATCTACCGTGTACTAGTGACCATATTTGACCTCTTCTGGCGTCTCTGTTGCCTTGAGGCTGAGGTTAGGCAGCCTTCACCTGCTTATCTTCTTTACCTCCTCTGGCACCAACTCCTCCTCTATGACACTCCTGCTGTGCTGCACCGATCATTCATTGCAATGGCCACAGAGAAGTCACAGGCAGTGCTCACAAAGAAGGGGCTTTGGTAGGTGAGTTAACAGGTTGCCATGAGCCAAGATTAGTAAGGGTACAGTCACTGGTCCTCAGCAACCCCTCTCCTCAGCCAGCAGCTGAGGCTCTCTGCAGTCCTCAGCTTCTCGGCCATGGGGTCCATTGTCCTCTGCCTCTGTAGGCAGGGCAGCCAGCTTGCCTGTCATTTCAGTGCCTCTCTTCTGCTCTGTCTCCTGGTCTCCTTGTTCTTTTCAGCCAGCCATGGTGTGGCTATTGTGATGGCAGCCCTAGGATACGGTGCAGTGCTGTTGCGGTGTTTTGCCTCGGAACGAAGCCGCATTTGGCTCTTTCCTCTTCAGCCATTTTTTGCTTGAGTGTTCTTTACTCAAGTATCTTAATTATAAGCCCAATCACCCTCCCCTGTTTAATGTTTCCTTGTGAATTGGGGTACAGGACCAACCAGTTTTCCATTCAACGATGCACACACGTGTCTCCTGTCATTGAGCCCCACTTTCTCTCTGTGCTAACCATTTGCATGCTCTTCTTTCCAAACCCTTATGAACTTTGTCCTGGGGTAAGTGCTGCTGTGTGAGTCCAGGTAGACTAGAGAAACAAATCCAGGGAGACTGATATGTGTCTAAGAAAGAGCTTTATATACAAGAGCACTTGGATATTGAGAAAACATTCTAGCTCAGTCCAGATCAAGTCCACAAGTCCAACATTAGCCCATTTGCCCAAAACTGGTCCATAAATTCTTTAGACTCACACAGTCATGCAATAATGCTGAATTCAGGAAGATCACAGGCCAGTGGGTGGAAAGTCTTGTGGATCCAGTGGTACTGGAAGCATCTCAGCACTGGCAGGTGTCTCTACGTGGTTCTTCCAACTCCCAGGGCTCTGGCTGCCATCAGAGTAGCTCCATATGGCTCATTGTCCATAATGTCTCACAGGGAGTCTGCATATGTCCTGCCTCCAGTGAGCCATTTATCTCCTTAGCTCCTCCAAATGAGGTCAAGCTGCCACATGATTGACAGGTTAAACTCCACCCCTTCACTTGTAAGTCTCAAATTAGCAACAGATTACATAACTACCACAGCTGCCTTTTGATCTCAAATGGTTGTTTATTCTAAAGAGTTTGTACCAGCTTAGTGCAATTGTTCTCCTTCTGTGTAGGTCGGTCTTTAAGGAGTGCTGGGTCCTGTTGAGCCTATTAGATTGACGGTTCAAACCCACCTGCCACACCCTATTCCCATTAAGATTTATAGCTACAGAAACCCTATATAAAGTTGCTATGTGTCATCAGAATTGACTTGAAGGCAGTGGTTTTTTAGCTGAGAATTAGTGACAGGTGTGAGTTCAATTGTAATTCTGGGGGTGGATGGTAACTAAAGACCATAGTCTTGGGGATTCCTCACCAACCAGTAAGCCTGGGCTTTTTAATGATTTTGAGTTTGTTCTACATTTTTCTTCACTCTACCCAGCACCTTTTAATGGTCCTTTTCAGACTAGTTGGTAGTGGTAGTCAGACGCCATCCTGTTCTTCAGATCTTAGGGTCATGAAGGGCCCATTAGTCCAGGAGACTAATGGTTTTCATGTTTTTTCAATTCTCATGGGTAGAGACCAATAATCACACCTTGGATGGCCACCCATGAGCTTTTATAATTTTATTTGCTCCTCACAACAGTAGGATGCAGAACATTGTCTTTGTGGGCTACGCTATGCCAGGGGACTTTGGTGCCAAGACCGGAACTTTTCATTCCTTGTACTTCCACGGTGGCTGAGAGCTCCCGTTAGAAAGCTCTCACACTTTGTTGTCATCATTGCTTTGGTGACTTTGATCCTGGACATATGGCATGTGTTTTGCTTTGGTATTCCCCAGAACCCAGCACACAGTCAATGGATACACATTTCTTTCTTCACCAAGGAAAGAGGACAGCAATTGGGGTGACCTTAAAAATATACAGAAGATTACTAAAAGGAAAATGAGCCAAGCATCTGATGGTCAGAAGAAAGAGATCACACAAAGACAGGGAAGAATGGACGTTCACAGTTTATCAGGGAAATGAGCATTGTTTCCAAGGGCAGAGAAGGGAGACTGGAGGAAGACAAGAATGAGTTGTTCCTTTGGGTCAGATTATGAAGGGATGTGACTTCTATGCTAAAGCAATTGTATTTTGTTAGATCAGAACTCATTTGAATTCCTCCAGGGACTATTAAAAAGTAAAGTAAAGATCCTTTTAATTTCCTAATTATACTTTGAGAATTTATAGTCCTTACACCATAGCAAACAGCATCTGATACTCAGCCTGCATGGTGGAAAGACAAGAGAATGGCGGTAAGAGTGACACCCAGACCATGTGTGCTCTGTTCTGAGGCAGTGACGTTAAGCCGCTCCCCTCTACTGTTCCCATGCCTGAATTTGCTGCCATTGTTGCTTGATACATGCACCCTTCCAAGAGAGAATCTACAAATCTAAAGTTCTAGATAAAATGATTTCATTGGTACATTTTGACAATCATTTCAATGTTGAAAAAACATATACATACAGATGTGGTGAGCTCTATATAATTTAAGGGATACCTATCTGTGGTCTCTTTTTAAAAAATATATCAAGAATAAAAGGTCTAGCGAAAAAGCTTCATTAATCATCTCTGTCTGGGTCTAAGCATAGTTCAAAAGATCAGAATCAGTGACATGCAATTCATTATTCAATGCAATGCAGTATACATGCCATTTCTCTCTGGTGATTCAGAAGCTACTATAGGATTTTGAAAGCTCTAGAGTTATAATGCTGACAATCAATTTTATTTAAACTATTGTACTCTCATACAGAGAGCTTGCAATTCCATGTAAAGAAAAGAAACACCCTGATAACTGGACAGCAGACCATATGGTCATGTTAAATGGAGAAAAAATGAAGTTGGCAACAGTATAACTGTGCTTGCATCCCCGATCAATGCTCATGGAAGCAGCAGTCAGGAAGCCCAGCGGTCAAGCGCTGCATTGCAGTGCATAGCCCATGGCACCGAATCTCTTTAAACTGTTGAAGAGCAAAGAGACCATGAGGACAACAAAGGTCCCTGGGACTGACATCATGGTATTTTTTATCATCTCATATGCATGTGAAAGTCGGATAATGAATAAGGAAGACAGCAGAAGAATGCATGCATTTCAGTTATGGTGTGGTCCAAGAATACTAAAAAGCACTGTGGACTGCTAAAATAACAAACAAATTGATCTCGGAAAAATTGCTGACAGAAGGTTCCTTTGAAGTGAGGAGGGTGAGAGATTTTGTCTCAGGTACTTTGGATGTGTTATCAAGAGAGAATAGTCTTTGGAGAAGGACCTCATGCTTGGTAAAGTAAAGTGTCTTCAAACAGAAAAAATTACTCTTGGCGACATGGATTGAAACAGTGGCAACAAAAGTAAGTTAAACGTAATCATGTAGTGTTTCAGACTCGTGCACACAGGGCCACCGCGAATGGGAAACTGGAGGACACACACAACAACATAGCATAGACCTGTTCTTGCTCTGCTTATAAAGTATTAATAAATATGATGTAATACACCAACTTTTCATTCCTAACTCCAACAAATGTATTGAGAACATACTAAGCTATTCAAGACATGCGACACAGAGCATCGACAAATACAGCCAAAATCTCTGCTCTCAAGGAAACCGCATTTGACAGTAATTTTCTAAATGGATGGAGTCATCATTTTTATATACTATATCCCACGGTCACACGTGTTAAATAAGCAGTGGCCCCTTCAACTCCTGAAGGATAATTACATTCCTTGGCCTCTCATTGCCTTTGTCTAATGATGTTCTTGGCCCCAGTAGTCAATTCATTAGCTTCTGTTAATTAGAATTCCGGAAATAAACTTGAAATGACATAACCTTAATTCTACAAAATGAAACTATCATCTGCATGTTTACATAGTAGATACTATGTATAACTTATGGAGAGCCTTTCTGAAGTGGCCTGTACCAAACATGGTGGTTGAAACTTTTGGCATTTTTGAATTAATTCAAAGCAACACTACAGGACAGGGTAGAACCACCCCTGTGAGTTTCTCAGGCTTGAAGTCTTTATGGCAGAGAGGAGCCCCGTCTTTCTCCCAAGGAGTGGCTGGTGGTTTTGAACTGCCGAATGTTGCAGTTAGCAGCCTGGACACCAGGCTCCTTCAAATTGTATCAGTGAGTGAAAATCTCATTGATGATGTTTTTCTGGAGGATTGTTTCTGGCAAAGTGCCACCCGTCACCTAGAGTATGGTGGAGGCAGCTAAGGGCCAAGGCAAGAAGACCAGACACGAGTGAAGTTATGGAAATAGCTTCACTATTACTTCAGTAAAAGCTGAACATAGTTCCAGAATGTTTTATAGAAATGGAAAACACTAGATTCCGCTTCATTTCTTCCTATTCATAGTCCTGCTTTCCAGGCAAAACTATCAACTCTTTTAACTGTTTCTGCTGATACCACCATATGTATAAACAATAAATTCACAGTTGTTGATTTATTGATGATATTAAGTAGCTAATGGGTTCCTGTTATGGAATAGGAGGAATTTGTTTTCCTATCCAGCTTCTCAATCTTCCTTCCACCCTCCATATACAGTTTAGTTAAATCAGTCTCTGGGGCCTATATTCTTATGCTTGCATAATGCTGTTTACCACGGAGCCACTTGATTTACTGTGATATTTCATCTTCATTGCTTGCTCCCTCGAAGCTAATATTTAACGATGCTTTTTCATGATGGCGTCCTAGATCCATGTCTTTTCCTTTCTTGGTTCTCATCCCTCACCACTACCCCCTCTCTCAGGAACCCTTGATAATTTACAAATTATTATTTTGTCATATCTTGTCCGACGTCTCCCTTCACCCACTTTTCTGTTGCCCGTCCCCCAGGGAGGAGGTCACATGTAGATCCTTGTAATCGGTTCTCCCTTTCCAACCCATCCTTCCTCCACCCTCCCAGTATCGCCACTCACACCACGGATCCTGAAGGGATCATCTGCCCTGGATTTCTGGTGTTTCCAGTTCCTATTTGTATGCTTCCTCTGGTCTAGCCATATTTTTAAGGTAAAATTGGGAAATTTTTAATATTTTATGCTCTATTTTCATTTGAGGTTTTTCTCTGTGTTAATGGATTGTTTCTTGTCTTGTTTTCTGATAGGAAAATTAGAAAGGGTGATTCTATGGTGACAGCAATTGGATTAGTAATTACCAGGATGCATGGCAGGGCAGGTTGGGGGCACGTGGGGAATCAACCGCAATGGATACAAGAAGAGAGAAAACGTTTCAAAGTTGATTTTGGTAACCATAGCACATCCCTTCTTAATATGAATGAATTATTGAATTGTATAATATATTGATTGTACCTCAATATAACCACGGTATTTTTTAGAAAGGTTTCCCTTTGTGGTTAGAATAACTTTCAAGGTGGTTTATAAGCGTCTACATGATTTTGTTCTGCATCTCTGGCCACCTCCGTCTTATGCCAATTTCTCCCTTGTAGACTTTGTGCTAGTTTCTCTGGCTAACTCTTGCCTTGGGAACACACCTGTCTGTATCCAGGCAGACCTCTTCTTCATTGCCTGGACACTCTGGCCACCACTCTGGCTACCCACGTCTTTATCAAGGCAAGCGTCTTCTTCATTACCTGGGTAAGGAAGTAGTCTTTTGAATAGTCGGTAGTCTTTCCCAACTCTTCATTGTTTGGGGGTTTGAGACTTAAATGGTATCTCCTGAAAACCCTGTCTCAAAGAGCTCCCGACTTCGAACGTCCATCCCTATTCTTCATGCCCTGTAAGGCAATAATGAACATGTAAATTCATTCATTCATTTATTATTTTTCTCTTCCATTAGAATGTAAATGGATGTGAGTGACGCCTTCTCTAATTTGTTCTTCTGGGACTACTGACAGGGCCAGGAGCAAAACAGCGTCTCAAGAAATAGTTGCTGATGCAGGTTACAATCAGTTTGGAAAAATTATCTGAAGTTACTGGTCAGTACAACTACTGTGTAGGGAAAGAAGCGTGTAGAAATCAAAGTTTGTGTTTTAGTTATAGTTTTAAGGTGTCCTGGTCTCGTAAATGGTTAAACACTTGGCTGGTAACTGAAAGGTCGCCAGAACAAAGCCACTTGGCACTGAGCTTCTGTTGATAGTGATGGGGAATTTGGCAATGAATGCTGGTGATTGTTGTGCTGCATGATTGGTCTAACTGGTTGTCACTAAATTGTCCTCATGGAACATGTTGAGTTGGTAAATGTTGTATCTATCTATCTATCTATCTATCTATCTATCTATCTATCTATCTATCTATCTATCTAATCTATCATCTATCTCTTCACAGCAGTGTTTTGTGGTGAATGCCTATTCTGCTTCCGTGAAAAGTACAGCCAGGAAACCCCTTTGGGGCTGTTCTACTCCATTACCAGGGTCGTGATGACTGGGAAGCATCTTCACAGCATCCAACAATAACACCAATATACCTGCACCTCCGACAATCTCTTTGTTCACCACTTGACCAGCTGCCCTGAGCATCCTGCAACATCTCCAATAAGCTACATGCTTACTTACCTCCATCCAGTCTGGCATTCGTGGTGTTTCACCTGAAGTGGCTGAGAGTCTCTGTATCCCTGTGTCTGATGCATTTCTGCCAGTTTGAAGGCAGCTGATCAGGGTGAACTCCTCTCGGAGACCAGTCTTGACCTTGTGTGGCTGAACCAAGTGGTCCCATCCTCGGTTCCTCTGACTCTTGGTATAAACCCCCAAATAGTACCTCACATGTGATCACAGTTATCTCTTATTTCTTGCTTTTCTTGTACACCAGATTTATTTACGCAATGCATAGTTGATCTCTTAGATGACACGTCAATGCACATTGATTGTGTATGCAAACAAAACAAAATCCTTGACAATTTCAACCTTTTCTCCATTTACAATGAGGGTCATGTTGGTCCAGGTGTGAGAATTTTAGTCTTTACTTTGAGTCATGTCCATACTGAAGGTTGCAATCCTTGCTCTTCATCAGCAAGTACGTCAAGTTCTCCTCACTTGTTAAATGAAAATAAATACAGAAAAGAGAATTTACTGGATCCACATAGAATGTATACTATACAGGAAATAATATTTTTGCAGAATATTTTGGAGATTGAATGGGCAAAGAGTAATTTGTAGATATAAGGGTATATATTTTACTACATTTTGTTTTTATTCAGGCAGTTTGAGGAACCCTGGTGTCATAGGGGATTGCATTTGAGTTGCTAACCACAAGGTCAGCAGTTCAAAACCACTAGCCTCTCCAAGGGAGAAATGTGGGCTTTTCTACTCCTGTAAAGAGGTAGATTCTAAAATTTGCAGAATTAACTCTACCTTGTCCTACGGGGTCACTTTGAGCCAGAATCAACTTGCTGGCTGTGAGTGAGATTCAGGTAGTTAGAAACTAGACTGAGAGAAATGGCAAGACTTGTTCTGTGTAAGCATATTAGAAGTAATGGGATGCAACAGTGCCCTGGCCCCTCAGGAGAGACTTTCAGTGGTAGTGAGAGAGTTCTGATCCTAAGGCAAAAAACTTTTGCAGATTAGGGAATGAGGAGATGTGGAGGAATGTAGATCTAGCACTGTACCCGGTGGCAACCATGACCGTGCCACGGTCAACTTGATGCAAGCTCTTTTCATTACTCTAATATGTGCCAACTCACAGCAAGCAACTAGGACAGAGTGTAACTGTACCCGTAGGCTCCCGAGGCTGCAAATCCCTATAGCAGCAGAGCGTCTCATCTTTCTCCTACAGAGAGGCTGGTGGGTTCAAACTGCTGACTTTGTGGTTAGCAGTCCAATGTGTTATCTGCTAGGTCACTAAGCATCAGAATTGATTTGCACTGGCGGGTAGTGAGTTTGAGTTTGAATATGCGCCAGGCATTGTGCTAATGTGCTTTACTTAACATCATCTCTAACCAGCATGGCAACCTAATGGGTGATCTCTACTCTAGGTTTCAGATGTGAGACGCCAGACCCGTCTCTGTCTCCCTCAGACTCACGAACCCGTGCTCTTGTGGTCACTGCAAAGGAACAAAAAGAAAAGGTTCTTAGTTGAATTCGCATGTGGAACTCACACAATAGATTAGAGTAAATGTCTAAGTTGAGAATATTAAACTGAATTGACCGCTTTATTAAAAAGTAATATGTATGTGTGCTGAGTCTTACCTCTACAAACTTTCATAGAGAATCATATTCATGGAATTTAAGTGATTGGGTTTTAATACTGGCATCTGTGCTCTTAAGGATGACTGACACATTTCCCCTTGATTCATTGCATCTATACTGAAGAAGTTCAGACATTAATATTGCTTGTTAATGTTGATAAAGTGAACTTGCATCTGTGACTACCATGGACACAGACAGTCATCAACATCCCCAAGCCCTCCCTCCTTTATCCTCCACATAGCATCTTACTCTCTAACCTGTTGCTGTGAAGTGCATTCTGATTCCCGGTGAGCCCTCGTAGAACACACAGGCTAACCCCAATGGGGACTAGACTCCCCAAGGTTTTCAATGGTTGTAAGGTGGAAGCAAATCACCAGGCTTCTTTATTTCTGTTGTGCTACTGAGTGGACTTTAATCTTTCTGTGTCACCGAGGGACCAAGCTCAAACTCACTGCCATCAAGTCAGTGCCAACTCATTGCGACCCTGTGGGATGGAGGGGAATTGCCCCTGTGTGTTTCCGAGTCTATAATCCTTATCAGAATAGAAGCTTCATCTTTTTCTGTGGAGTGGATGGTGATTTTGAACTGCTGACCTTGCAGTTAGCAGTCCGGTGGGCAACCCACTGCTCTACTAAAGCTCCTTTGGGGACTATAAGAGAACACTGTTCTGACTTCCATTCCCAAAGTTAATCTTTCCTGATTTTGAGTTTTGTATTAATAAGAAGAACGTGGCATCAGGATTGGAGGAAGGCTGATTGACACCCTGCAATATGCGGGTGACACAGCCTTGCTTGTGGAAAGTGAGGAGGACTTGAAGCACTTGCGGTGAAGATCAAGGATTGCAACCTTCGGGCTGGATGTGACTCAAAGGAAACGAAAATCCTCACCTCCCGCACCAACATGAGCGTCGGGGTAAATGGAGGAGAGGTTGCAATTGTCAATGATTTTGTCTTGCATGTATCCATTATCAATGTTCATTGAAGCATCATCCAAGAGATCAAAGGTGCATTGCATAAATAAATCTGCTGTACAAGAACAGCAAGGTTGCTAATTTGAGGACTAAGGTGTACTTGGCCCAAAACATGATATTTTCAATTGCATCATATGCTTGTGAAAGTTGGGAATTGAATAAGGAAGATTGAAGGAGAATTCATGCATTTGAATTATTCTGGGAAAGAATATGGAAAGTACACACGGACTGCTAAATGACAAACCGATCTGTATTGGAAGTAGGACTACCCAGAGTGCTCCTTACAGGCAAGGATGGTAAGACTTCTTATATACTTTGGACATATTGTCAGGACAGACCAGTCTCTAGAGAAAGACTGGTAAAGTGGAGGGGCAGCAAAAAAGAGGAAGGCCCTCAACGAGATAGATCGACACAGTGCGTGCATCAATGGGTTCAGGCATAGGAACAATGGTAAGGATGGCACGGGACCATGCAGTGTGTCCTTCAGTTGGCTACAGGGCCCTATGGGTCAGAACTAACTCAATGGCACCCGATAACAACCAAAAGTCAATAAAAGGAGGCAATGTATGTATATCTGTATAAATGTTTGTCTAGCTTTTAAAAATTCTTTCTCCATAGTGCTTGTGAAAACCATGTAGGATGGAGTTTTCAAAATGGTGGAACCCATGATGACTCTTCCCAGCAGCTAGCAGAGTTCCTGCGGCTTCACATTCTTGCCAACAGTTGGGAGTGTTAATTTCGACACCCTTAAAAATTTGTCTGGAGGCCTGGGGGCGTTTTCTAGTCAGTGTTGGACTGCTGGCTGCACACCCAGCAGTTACTGTAAAGGAGAAAGATGAAATTGTCTGCCTTCCTTTGCAGTCACTATGAAATATAATCTACTTCATGGTCGAGGTAAGTCTATATCAAACCAAAGCTTTAGTGGTAAGTGTATATAAAAGAAAGCATTTGTCCTTTCAACAGTTTATGCATGTACAATTCTGTTACAGTAACTAAGCTCATCATCCTACCAGTTTTCAAATTTCCCCATAACCAATCACAGAAGCTCCTTGCCCCCTCAGCAATACCTCCTTCTTTCCCCTTCCCGTCAAAGTTCACCCATGTCGTAGCCTGTTTGTTTCATGACTTCATTGCTCTGTATGGCTGAGTAATGCTCCATAGCGCATTTTGTTTATCCATTCATCTATCGATGCCTGTGTCCGTGGTTTCCATCATTGGGCTCTTGTGGACAGTGAGTGATGCGATGACAATTGGTGGGAATGTATCTGGTTGAGTTTGTGCTTTCAAGTCTCCAGTGGAATGGCTGTGGCTAAGCGACAATTCTAAAGGGCGACTGCTTGAGGAAGTACCAGCCTGCTTTTTATAGCAGCCACACCATTTTATAGCCCTCTCCGCAATGAACAAGGGTTCAAATTTCTCTACTTCCTTGCCAACACTTGCTGTTTCCAATTGCCATCCATCATTGCCATCTTAGTGGGGATGCTTTGGTATCTCATCATGCTTTAGATTTGCATCTTTCTAATGACTAGAGACCGAGTCCTGAGGATACAGTAAGTTATGCATTAGGCTGCTAACCACAAGCTCCCCTGTCTGAACCCACTAGCTCCTCCCCTGAAGAAAGGCGAGGCTGTCTGCTTCCACAGAGATTTAAAGCCTCTGAATCCCCAGGGGGAAGTTCTGCTCTGTCCTGCTGGATCACTCGTAGTTAGACTTGACTACATGGCTGTGAGTTATGGTTTTAGTTTGAATGAATAAAGACATTGAGCATCTTTTCATGTGCTTGTTGGCCATTTGCTTTTCTTCTTTGTTGAAGTGTCTTTTCAATTTGTGGTTCATTAAAAAATCATTTTATTGGGGGCTCATGCAACTTTTATCACAATCCATCCATCCATCCATCCATTGGATGTCAAGCACATTTATACATTTGTTGCCCTCATCATTCTCAATCCACTGGCTTTCTACTTGAGCCCTTGGTATCAGCTCCTCATTTCCCCCCTCCCTCCCCGCTCCCTTTCCCTCACGAACCCTTGATAATTTATAAATTATTATTATTTTGTCATATCTTACACTGTCCGATGTCTCCCTTCACCAACTTTTCTGTTTTCTGTCTCCCGGGAGGAGTTTATATATAAATCCTTGTAATCGGTTCCCCCTTTCTATCCCACCTTCCCTCTACCTTCCTCGTATCACCACTCTCACCACTGGTCCTGAAGGGATCATCTGCCCTGGATTCCCTGTGTTTCCAGTTCCTATCCGTACCAGTGTACATCCTCTGGTCTAGCCAGATTTGTAAGGAAGAATTTGGATCATGATAGTGGGGGCAGGGGGAACATTTAAGAACTAGAGGAAAGTTGTATGTTTCAGCGGTGCTATACTGCACCCTGACTGGCTGTCTCCTCCCTGCCACCCTTCTGTAAGGGGGTGTCCAGTGGCCGATAGTTGGGCTTTGGTCCCACTCCACACCCCCTCATTCACAAAATGATTTTTTGCTCTTTGATGCCGGGTCCATTTTAAAATTGAGTTGTTCATTGCATTTTTTTTCGTTGTAACTGTTCATTATGTATTCTGGGTATTAAACTTTATCAAATATATACTCCCTACCCTCATTTTCTTTCCCAATCCTGCAGGTTTTCTCTGAACTTTGCTGAGTCTTTTGATAAGCAAAAGCTTGAAATGTCGAGGTCTCCTTTTATTTTTTGCTTGTATTTTGGAGCCATGTTTAAGACTCCACTATTAAGTACCAGACACTGAAGCATAACCCCTATGCTTTCTTCCAAGCGCTTCATGGGTTTGCTTTCCATTAGGTCCTCGGTTCCTTCCTAGTTGACTTTGTAGGCAGTGTCAGATGCTGCGTTCCGCAGCTCATCCGCGGGCATTTGAATGCCATCTTTGTGAAGTGCCCTGCTCAAGTGTTTCGCTCATTCCTTTTTTATTGCCCCCTAATTATACAGGGATGTACAGTAAGTGGCAGAGCTGAGACAGAAAGTCCTTTTCCTTTGATAAAATATTTAATGTTCATACTTTGTTTTATGATGCTCTTCTCAGTAGAATTTTATTTTCGTATTTCCTTGGGTTGCTACAAATCTTGACCAGGAACACCAGCTCTATATTTAATAAAAGAGTAATAGGATTCTCCCTGATTATTTCAAGGGGTCGTGTTTTTCATGGGTAAACCTTAAAGATTCATTTATTTTATTTTAAGATAATTTTTATTGTGCTCTGGGTGGCCATTTACACAGCAGTTTTGATTCCCAATCAACCAACACAAATTGTTCAGTGTCATCGGCTATGTTCTTCGCGAAGAGCAAACAGGCACAATATTTCTGATCTGGTTGTTTGCATTCCATTAATCTAATTTCTCTACCCGCTTACATCCACATCTTTGTTTTAAATAAAACGGTGAACACTTCATCTCCTATGGATGATATTTTAGGGAGCTGTGGTGCCTTAGTGGTTAGGAGCTGGGCTGCCATCTTCATGGTTGGCAGTTTGAAGCTACCACCAGATCCTTGGGAGAAAGACTGGGCTTTCTACTCCTATAAACAGTGCTCCTGTCCTATAAACCACTACAGTCTCAGAAACCCACCGGGGCCATTATGAATCAGCGTTGACTTGATGGCAATGAGTTTGATTTTTTTTTTTTTGGTATAGATGATACTTTAACAGAAGCAAAGTACTCAAGGGAGATATTTCATATTTTGCGATCCAATCTGCTGTTAAGGGAAAGGTGACCTTCACCTCTGGTTCCAGGTTTAAAGGGTTCCTCTCTCTCTCAGCATTGTCCCAGGGAACTCTCTAATCTTAACTGGCCCAGGGAGTAATGTTTTGGTTGTTTGTTTGGTTTTTAGTAGTTTGAGGTACTGTTCTGTTTTTCTCCCGTTCCATCAGAATCTATCAATTGTGGTTCTGAATGGTTGTTGTTGGTAGCTGAGCACCATGGAGTCTTCTTGTCGCAGTGTAAATTAAGTCCATTCTTAATTGCTATGTTTGTTTAAAGTATTCTTATTATTTAAGCAGTGACTATTTATTCTTAGAGTTTCTAGTCAGTCAAGAATGTTAAATTTTATCAAGTATCAGCATATGTGGCTTTAACTTATCTTAGACGAACAAAAAAGATAATCAAGGTGAATAGTAATCCAATCCTATGAAGAAAATGAATTACTGAGCTGACATTTAATGTTAATCTGAGACATGACTCTTGTTTTAATGTCACAGATATTGTCTGCAAATTCCACTGTAAACTGGATGCAGTATTTCTCTAATGCTATTTGCATTTATACTGGTGGCAAGTCAAGTGCATCGGCCATTGGAGCTATTGATCTTGCATAGTTCGTCTGTTATTTCTAATGGTTTATTTGTAGAGTCAGTTAAAATTCTGATTATTTTAATGTGCTTCTTGGCCATTTGGACTCTTTTTCTTGTGAATTGAATATATTTATTTAAACATATTTTTCCCCATTGTAAGTCAGGCGATAACATTTCCGGTCATTAACTTTGTAGTCAACAGTTTAAACTACTGACAGAAGCCCCAGTAATTTACCTGTAACCCACTCCATGACTTCTCCTCCCCTTTTGGACACTGTCTTTCACGATACTCCGCTTAACACCTGTTATCAGTCTGGCCAGGTCAAATTTTGAGATAGAGTCAATCCTTCCCCTCCAAAAAATAAAATTGAGAGCCATAAATATATTTCATAAATAAATGAATCACCATTATCTGTATAATATCCTTTAAAATGTTTAAAATTACTTCAGAGTAATATGCTTGCGCCAACAGAGCCACATATGGCTTGAGAGCTGCAGTTTGCTGACCCCTGTCCTCTAGCCCACTGCTTTGTCTTCCCTCCCTTCCTCCTCTCCCTCTTTGCAATCCCCCAAATCAATTCCCTTTGCCATGATATTCTTTATCCTGCTCTGCCCTCCATGAGAGTGGTCTCATATAATGTTTGTATTTTTGCCATTGACTAATTTCACTCAACACAATGTTCTCCAGGTCCATCCATGCCACGAGGTGCCTTGTGGTTGTTTTTTTAATGATGTATAGTATTCATTGTGGATATGTACCAACGTTTCTTTTGCCTGACTGTATTGGGTGGGATTTGTAGGTCAGTGATGATTATCAGTGGTGCCACTGTATGTCTGTGGCATCTTCTCAATCATATAGTGTGAGTTCTCCATTTAGGTGTGATGTTGGAATAGTATTTTGTAACTATCTTAGCTTTACCTGAGTCTTTGGATCACGAACAATAATTTAACTATATAATATGCTACTTTCAGCATCTATAGAGATCATCATTTCTTTTCCTGATTTTTATTAAATAGCACATGGGATTGGTTTATTTTTAGCCATCCAATTAAACTTTGTGATATCACGTTATCATTTTTACATCTCACGAGGCTTGTCATGCTGCCCTTTTGTTAAAGGTGTTATCCCCAGCTGTATGGGGGACCTTCCTTTCCTTTCATTTTCTTGCAAAGAGAAATGCTGGGAAAAGAAGAGGAGAAATAAGGACAGCTTCTGGGAGAAGTAGGATAAAGGGAGATTATAGATATCATATACACACATATGCCCCTATGCATATGTCGAAAAGTATTTTTGATATACTTTAAAGCATGTTTTCAATTATCTGGTTATCTACTTCTATTTTGGTTTCATGGTGGACTTGGGAAAAGTTGGTGTGGAAACATTCACATTAAAAAAGTTTAAGGCAGTGGAATTACACATCACAGCTCTAGCAGTCACCGCTGCAATCACAAATAGGAGGAGTCTAAATTATTGCCTAAGTGCAAACTATTTTGTTGAGTCACTGTTGCTATGATTAGAACTGAGTCTAAGGAACAATTGGCATTAGAAGTTGGAAGAAAAGTGGGGAAAGCATGTTTTGATTACATCATCACACCTTATAGGTTGACCATTATTAATTTTAACCATGAATTTAAATCTTCATCTTATATGTCAAAATGTCATGTTATTGAGTAATCAGTTATGCATTATTGAGTTTCACATGTTTTGTCTTTTACCCAGGGGTTGCTTCCTAAGACACTGAATTGCTCATTTGAGTTTCCTTTAGTGATTTAATCCATTTCACGTGCCCAAGCGTGGGAGCGGCGTTAACCACCTCCTGCAGCAGCATGATGAGTCACACCCGCTTCACTCAAACCCATGGTGCTGCCAGTGACGGCAGCACCTCGACATAGCTAACATGATTGCTGACAAGATAAGAAGGGACTCTTTTGGGGGGTGGAATTCTATTTACATTTGCAAAAAGAAACACAATATATATCCTTAATTCTAAAAGCATTTTTGACCAATTTAAATATGTACTCTTGCAAAGTCACTGTTAGGCAGGGTTCTCTAGAGACATGAAACCAGAACACTTGTGATTTTATATATGTATACATATATGGATAGATTTCTACAGTGAGAAATAATATAACAGCTAATTAGTCCACACAGCAGTACAGAGGATTCAGTTCAACTCACTTCTGTGAAACAGTTAACATACTGGAAGTCCTTCAACTCATGTGGGCTGCCGGGTCCAAGGTCAAGGAAACAGACAGAAAAGTCCTCCTTCAGCAAGTCTGCCCACAGACAGAAAGAAGCAGGATGGGTCACCAACCATCAGTTCAGGAGCTTAGCAAATAGGCCCCAGTCGGATATTGAACACAAGCAATGCAAGGGAACAGGATCCAGTGGTCTCAATACCAAGTGATGTACCCACCAGCAGCATGGTGAAGCAGTTCTTGAAGAAACCTCAAGTCCTAGCCACACGATCCATGGTTTGGTCTGGCCTACAGGTAGTGTAGCTTGCAGGTTGAGGCAGAGAACTAGCTAAAGCAGCAGCATGCTCCAGCATGGTCTGCTCACCCAAGATCAAAAAACAGTGTGTGCCTTGCAGAACTATTGATCTCCTTGTGCTCCAATCAAACTGTGACCTGATTAATCCCACATGGTCCTATTGGCCGGGTTGGCACAATAAGCCTATTTCTTGTGGAAATAGTGTTCTATTTAGAATATATGTAAATGCAGCAATGTGATTTACTTTTAGATAGGGTTGCCAATAAGGGCAGACTCAGATGTTGTCCAAAGATGTGAACTCTGAGTTCTTGCATGGGGTTCACATTCTTCTGAGATGCCCATTTCATCTTTATCTGTGGCAATTCATTTCTTTCTCCCTTTCCCAAGAGCTTCCCCCACCCCCAGATGTCTTCATCTTCCATGACATGAGAGGAAGGTAGAAGAAAGCCAAGCCCTGAGACATCTGGTATTTGTTAGAGACTATGTAGTCACTGTATGCACCATGCTTTTGCCAGGTTAGAGATGCCTGGACATGGCTTTATACACTCCTGACATGACAGCCTGCCATTGAGGTTCAGCAGCTTGGTCTTGACTTTGCTGCTGATGTCCAGCTGGTGGACGTGGAGGGTTATGAACTGCAGGAAGGCCAGTAGATCCTGCTTTCCAGGCCAAATCTGTGACAATATGGTCAAACTTACCCACTGTGGGACTTACCTCAACAATGTTCTCCGTGGCACTAATCACATCTGAGGAGGTTTAGAATGGCCTTTACCTCAGGTACAGTTGGTCATCTCCATCATGATCATGCATATCTGCTTGACCAACCTGAGTATATCATTGCCACTGATGCCCCTTCTGCTTAGATCCTACAATCTTCTCTTTGGGCTATTGGGGAAGCCAGATCATGATAGCTCCAGCCTTTGGTTGGTATTTTAGGCCAGGTTGACTCGGAAAACAAATCCAGTGATATTCATATAGGCATAAGAAAGAGCTTTCAATCAAGAAATAATTATATATCAAGAAAGCACCCCAGCCCAGTCCAACTCAAATCTTTAAGTCTGACACTAGTCCATAAGTTCCTCTTCAGACTCATGCAGCCACAGGCAATGATGCAGAATGCAGGAAGATCACAAGCCAGTGGGGTCAGAGTCATGTGGATGCAATTGCGGTGGTAATGTCACAGGGCTCTGGCAGCAGCCAGGGTCAGTCATCAGGAAGGGGAAGGGAGAGAGAGGGGTGGGGGGGGGGTTCTGGACCCTCCTTATGAGAAGGCCACACCCAGAAGGAGGCACCATTAGTCTGTGACCTTATTTACAGGTTGATGACCTCGCCCTCATGTCACACTCCTATTTCTTCAAGTTGACCTGCGATTATGTAACCACCACAGCTGGCAATCAGCTGATTGTCTTCTGTCTTCACATTTGTTCTATTTCTGACCTCAATCTCTACATCCTCAAAATCAGACTCACGCAACCTGTCAGGAGTCCTTCTCGTCAACCCTGTTCCCATGTGGTTATAGACACGATCGTACCTCAGGCAGGAGGCAGCAGTAATCTGCTGCACAGCCATGGGCTGGGTCAGACCGAGCCGAAGGCTTACATGGTCACTTCCAACTGGTGGGTGAAACATGGCATGTCTGTGGTGGAAAGCAAACAGGTGGCCCCCAGCACCTTCCATGTGTAAGCCACTAGCTTATAGATGTCCATCTCTGAGGTGATCTTGTGAATGACCTGGGAAGCCTGGCCTTGACTTTCACTAGCCGTGTGGTCCAGTCCACCCAGAATAATGAATGATACATTTGTTCCCCTCTTCCACAATGTGTTTCTCTGAGATAGCCTGGGAGTCACTCAGTGATGAATGCCATTAACCAAATGTGTGAGGGCAAGGCTTTGTTTTACCCACTGTTGTTGACAATTCATGTTCTCTTGGGCCAGTTGATTCTGTGGTTATGCTGCTAACACCGGCGCAACATTGATCATTCAGGCACCGAGGGCTTCTCACCTGCTTGTCTACATTCGAACCAGCTTCACACTGCTTCCTTGCTTGAGATGGAAGCGACCAGGTTGGCACACTCACAGGCAATTTGAACATACGCCTTAGTGTTTTGTTTCCAGTGATGGAAGCTTCCATCGATTCATTGGTCCGAGGCAGGTTTGTGGAGCTGTCTATGGAAACCCGCGGTCCTCTTTGTTTTCGGTGCTTCCATCGATTGTGGAATGGAGCACACACTTTCTTTCTCGATGCCCACCATTGTTCACATACTCAGGGAGCAGGCTCTTTAGGGCCTGCAGAACAGGGTGACACTGTACCACCGGCTGCCAAAGGTGCACGACGACTCTGCCATCAGGCAGCTCCGCTGACAGTGCTTCCTGGGCATTCTCGAGGGAAGGTCTATAACACTCCTTGCTGACCCTCAAGAGGCCCATGATGACATGTCAATCAAAGTGATTGAGTGCAATAGCTCATTCTTCTTCACCATCCCAACACAGACTTGGACTCTGGACGGCCCATCTCATCTTCACCATCCCAACACAGACTTGGACTCTGGACGGCCCTCATCTCTCAGAGATGGCTTGGGTATGGCAGTGGTGCTGAACTGGTTTCCATGGAGCTTCCCCATTCAGATGGGGTTAGGAGAAGGATCTGCTGATCCATTTCCAAAATCTGTCAGTGAAACTTTCTGGATCATCACACGTTGATCTACACTGGAGGGGCGGATGTAGAACTGGGTCCATTTAATCTCTTGGGCATAAGGTTGAGAGGGGCCCAGTCTTGACAGGCGACCAGGAAACATCAATAATTGTGATCTTGGAGCAGGATCTCGGAGCAGAGAGAACAATTCTAACCAAGGCAAATGTTTGCCATGATCTTTACATGTTAAGGCTTTTCAAAGCAGTAAATAATGTGTTTTCTCATGGCTCCAAAGACATCAAAGACTCATCAGATTACAGGCTAGATTTTCAGCTGACAGTCTCCCCCAACCCCCCAGACAAGATATCATCGATCCACTGTCTCTTATGGAAGCAAACAAATAACCCAAAGCCTTTTGATGAATCGACCTGAAGTTGTGACAAGAAAGTTCTAGGGCCTTTACCACCAGTGCCCTCCTGTGAAGCTTGTGAAGGCTGTTGGGTGGGCCGGATCCTTGCTAGACAATCCCAACTTCATTGAACACCTAACCTCGATGGCACTGCCTTTTCTTGATCTTTGTTCTCATGTCCTACTCCCATCTCCCGACCCCACAGCAAGCATCTGAGCATTTAAAGTGGATCTTCCTTTGCACAAGGTGTGATATTGTTTCCAAGTGAATGTACTATCAATGGACTTTGTTGCCATTGTGCTACATATTTTTTACTTTGTATCATAGTTTTTATCTCTATGCACTATGTGCTTATGATCCTTCGATGTGGTCCTCTAGAGGCCCCTGCTTGTAACACCTCTGTATTCTTTGGACCCTGGTTGCTCCCAACTCCTGGCTACCCTCACGAGTACCACCGTGAACATGCTGTGACTCGAAGCTTATGAAGTTACATAAAAAAGTTGCTATATGCTGACTCAGACATTGTTGCATGCTGGATCTGCTGTCTGGAGGGATCCGTTTCTGGAGAAGGACATCAGAAAAACAGGAGCAGACTCTCAAGGAGATGGACTGATACAATGTCTGTAAAGATGCACTCAAACACAGTAACAATTGCAAGGATGGTGCAGGCCGGGGTGTTACTTTGTTCTGTTGTACATAGGGGTCTACTTGGCGGACAACGCTGAGAGGCCTTCTACATCTCCTCAATAGATTTAAGATCAGTTGTCCACATTGGTTTCAAACTCAGTAACACATCCCTGTCAAAACTTCCCATTCTCTCTCTTTCTATAATCTGTTACCTCCTGGATCACCTACAAAGCAATCCATTTGCGTGCAGCCAATTCCTAAGGTTGATTTTCAGGGAGACTTTTTATTTAGACCAGCTGTTTACAACCTGTGGGTTGCGACCCCTAAAGGGCGTCGAATGACCCTTTCACAGGGGTCGCCTGATTCTTAACAGTAGCAAAATGACAATGATGAGGTAACAACAGAAATACTTTTATGCTGGGGGGTCACCACAACATGAGGAACGGATTAAAGGGTCCCGGCATTAGGAAGGTTGAGAACCACTGACTTAGATGATTCGTGAGGCATGTAATGTATAAATCAGGGTTTTGATTGCATGGGTGCTGAGTCCTGGTGGCTAGTGGTTATGCATTGGGCTGCTAACTGCAAGGTCATAAGTTCAAAACCATTAGCTGCTCCTCAGGAGAAAGATGAGGCTTTTGGCTCTCATAAAGAGTTATAGTCTCAGCACCCCACAGGGCCAGTTCTACCCTGTCCTCCATGGTTGCTCTGAGTTGGCACGGCCTCCATGGCAGTGAGTTTGAGGCCCTGGTGCTCGGCGAGAGATGGTTTATGGTTGTTCTGGTTGTTACCTGAGACCTTGAACAATAAAATAACATGGTATGTGCATTATTTAGTTTCCAGTATTCTTTGAATTTAAGCGCTAGGAGAATTGCTATCAATGACATAAAATTTTGCATATTTCCAGGCATTAAAGCTGAAAGACTATTTGAACCCATGGGTACTCTTTAAAGGGGGAGGGTGGCGGCACTGAAGGGCATTTCAAATTTCCGCATTTGTCCTTTGCACAGAGTAAAGAATAGCAGAGAAGTCATTATAATGTGGAGAGGAAGAAAACATATCAAATTCTTGGCTCTAAATTGACATACTGAGCTTAGCTAAATTTGTCCTATGAATAGCAGTAAAATGCTGGTTGCTAATAAGACCCATCATTACCATTAATGGCCTGAACAGTCAAATCTGCTTTTATTTATTGAATCAAAGCAAGACTGTTAAAATCTTTGAATAACTCAACTTGGTCCAGAGAGAAAAGAAAAGTGACACTACTTACCATGTTTCCAGTAGAAAGGAATTTATTTTTCCTGATAGATAGTAACCATATCTATATTGTTTTAGCTCCACCTATAATAAAGGAAAAAGACCATTTTTTCTGATGCTGTATAACCCATTATATTATTATCACTTCAAATGCGCTCTTTAATACATGGCAATGTTTTTGGGTAAATGCAAAAAATGAATTACATTGTGCTCTTGCATACACTTGACCTTTTAAAGCCACCTATCAATTGGTTAAAAAAAGAGCTCAGAAAGATATTGCAGCTTTTTTCATAGCTGCAGCATCACTTTCAAGTGAATTGAAATCATAGACATCAGTTAGTCTCTGGCCTTTCCTTAAATGGTGCACTGTTATAGTGTGTCTGATTGAAGGCAACTCATTTCCACTTCTTGTACGCTTGTTTCCACCTAGGCACCCCTGTGTCCGTGTTGTTAACTGCTCCCAAGTCACTCTCTGACTCATAGGGACCCCATGGTTTGCAGAGTAGGACTGCTGGAAGAGGTTTTCTTGGCTGTAATCTTTAGGAAATGAGTTAGCCAGGCCTTTCTTCCATGAAACCCACAGCATGCATTTGAACTGCCAACCTTCAGGCTAGGAGCTGAGGGCCAATCACTTGTGCTCTCCAGGGTCCTAATAACTTAATTGAGCCAGTATTCAAAATTAAAGAAGGCTGGGAGTAGGGGTTCTGTCTGTGGCTAGTTCTCCCCAATATGAAGTTTGCCTTGAACTTCTCTGAAGATATGCAGCACCAACGGTACTTGCTCTGCCAGTAGATAGGAGTTTCCTCAAAAAAGGGAGGTAGGGACGCCTTTGGGGGAGATGTCCAACCAGAGTGCAGATCCCAGCACTCTTTGTTCTCGCTCTGGTGGCCCCGACAACCGCAGCTAGCATTTGCAGCAGCCTCTATCCTGGCAGAAGTTCATGAGCAAGACCGCCAGCCCTCTGCAAGTTCAAGTGTACTCTGCCAATGCTGTATCACTAGCTGTTGCGGCACCATTTTCAAGTTTGGGCCCTTCAAGGGAAATGAAAACAGATGGACGCCGGTAAAGTGGCGAACACCCACGTCGGTCAGTCTTGTTGAAAGTGAATTGTCAATTGAAACTGTATTTGGTTCAAAGTAAAAGCCAGCAATGTGCCGGCTGAAAGCTAAACTCATTTCCTTTTTATTTCTTGCTGGTGGGATGTTATACAAGGAGCTGGGGGGCACAGAGAGTCACACGGGATCACAGGTTTTTCAAACCCATAAAGGAAGATTTGCAGTCCCGGAAACCCGCAAGGGCCGTTTTACTTTGTCCTTCCTGTAAGGTCTCTGAGTGAGAACTGATCGGAAGGCAGTGAGTTTGCAGTGTACCTTTGATTATTCTACGATGTCAGCACATTTTCTGTGTTTATTATATGAAGATTTTAATTCATTGCAGGTTTGGTAGGATGCACTACCTTCTGCAGTCAGTAAAATCTGGATTAAAATCTTCACCCTACAGTTACTATCTGTGAGAGGTGTAAAGAGAGACAGCCTTGGAAACCCTAGGGAACATGCCTGCTCTGTCCTATCCAGTCCCTGTGAGTGGAAGTGGATTCAGTGACAGTGAACATGACCTTCTGAATCCAAATTCACTTCCACTGGGTCGATGCCAACTCACAGCGACCCTATAGGACAGGACAGAACAGCCCCTATGAGTTTCTGAGACTGTAACTCTTTCCAGGAGTAGAAAATGCCCTCTTCTTCCCCTGTAACGACTGGTGACTTTGAATTGCCCATCTTTCGTGTAGCATCTAGAGGTGTGAGCACTACTCTAGAGAGGATCACCACTCCTTTCATGTGACCCTGGATAGATTGTTTAATCTATATCAGCTTTCGCTCTGACAACTGTAGAAAGGAGACCATAATGCAGAATTTACAGAATTGGTGAAGAAATCAGAAGTAATATGGACAGTCAGCACAATTATGTCAGTTAATCACAGCCATTGTTGTATTTAGCATGGAAAGGTTAGCTCTGTCTTGGGTGTCCCCAGACTATGTAAATAGGGCGTGTGAAACACTAGTAGAAGTAACTGGTCAGTTTCCTGTAGCACCGCCCCACCATGAGCATGATCTATCTTTGCAGCAGGGTCCGAGAGAGCGAGCTCAGGACCACTGGGATAGCGTGTTCCTGCTTTCTGTCTGCAGTGGTGGAGACCAAGACTACAGGCATCAGAGACTGGGGCTTAGAGATGTGAGGGTGCAGTGCCTAGTCGATAAGGGCAAGATTATGAAGTGTGAGATAAAAGGCTTCCTGGCCCACAAAGGCAGAGGCCAAGGGACCACAGGGCTGAGAGACCAAGGACTGACAAGAGTGTTACTGTGGACCAGTGATAATATATATGTAGTACGTGTGTGTGTGTGTGTGTGTGTGCTTCCAAATCAATCATAGTCAAATTGTTTACTGCAGTCTATGATGAAGGACAATCACAGAACAGGTGTTTCCATAGCTACCGGAATGCTTAAAACAATAGCTTTGGTGACAGTTTCCTCTGCCTTCCCAGGACCTTTTAAAGTCGCTGCACCTCCGCACACCCTCAGATACCATTTTGACCTAATGCTATGATGCATGCTTCCCTCAGTATATATGAGATTGGGACCGCTTTTGTTTCCCACAGCAGGTAGTTAGGGGTGAAGTGTGTCCTGTTGTATTGTTACTAACTAGGCTTTGCCACATAGCTAATAACGGGCCCTTCTGCTTTTGTAAATGCGAGAATATTCGGGTCAACCTTCATCTTCGGCAGGCTTTTTCATCATGTCTTCTATGAGTTGGTTCGTTTGATAAGCTTTTAAATTCATCATAGTCAAAATTTTAATAACACTTTCTCATTTAATCAGCTGTCTGTAGTTTTGTTTACCTTCTCATTTCTAGTGTTATTTTATTTGAAAATTGTGTTAAGCTCACACCAGTTTTGTGGTTTTGTTTTGCTTGTTTGTGTCACTTGGGCAGTTTTTAATTCTCCATCTACTTGATTATTAATTTAGGCCATTCCTTTTCTTATTTTAGGCTATCTGAATGTATTTTGTCTTCTCTAATATTTTGTTAGATATTTAACTTACTCGTTTTCAGCATTCTTTGTTCCCCAATTTAAGCATTGAAGGCCATCAATTTTCCTTGAAGTATCCTTCTTTACGCTTGTACAAAGGATCTCTGGTTGCTTAGTAGGCTGCTAACCACAAGATCAGAGGTTCAAACCCACCAACTGCTCCTGAGGAGAATAAGGATTTTTGCTCCCATTAAGATTTATAACCTTGACTACCTGCAGGGACAGTTCTACCCTGACCTACAGGACTGCTGTGAGTTGGAATTGACTCAATGCCAGTGAATTTGACTTTGGTTTAGGAAGCTTCTACATACAGAAAATTATTGCTTTGTTTCTAAGCATTTTCTAATTGCCATATGAATTCCTTTTAGTACATTCTCAATAAGTGTACTTTTGTTTTTTTTGCAAATATAAGGACTATTCAAGTCTTTGTTGTCACTTTTGCTTTAGCTACATTGGTCGCAGAAAACAGTGTCTATAAAAAGAAAAGAAAACAGTGTCTATGCTAGTGGTTCTTGGGACTGTTTTGAGAATTGGTTGATAACTTGATGGGTGGTCCTCCATGCATGAATGAAAACTATGGGATGGCTCAGACTTTTAAAATGTAATATTCTACATATACCCTTTTGATCAAACTTAATATTTTGAAGAGTTCGTTTTAACTTTCTCCTTCTTCTTTTTATGTGTTATTAGTGTCTTTTGTAAAAAATCATTTTATTGGGCGTTTGTACAACTCTTATCACAATCTATACATCCATCCACTGTGTCAAGCACATTTGTACATTTTCTCTTCCTCCCCCTCCTTCTTCTTCATGATTCCATTGATTACTGGGCCAGATATGTAAAGATATTCCAGCCTCATAGTGAATTCATCACCTTTTCTTTGCAGTGAGTTCTTTTTTTTTTTTTGCTTAATAAAGCAACAAACAAACAAACTCACTGCCATCCAGCCTGCTCTGACTCATGATGACACTACAGGGTGGGGTAGAACTGGCCCCATGGGTTTCAAAGACTGTAACTCTTCTAGGGAGTAGAAAGCTCCACCATTCTCCCCTGGAAGAGCTGGTGGTTTCAACTGCTGACCTGGAGGTTAGTAGCCCAGTGTATCACTGCTTTGCCCTCAGGGCTCCTCCTTTGTGTAATACACCAGCATAATTTGTACCTAGTCCATTGGGGGGATACTTAAGGTGTCTGAGCAAGGATGTTACGCTTTCTGACAATTTTTTCCCTTTCCCGGTCTGGCTCTCTTGCTCACAGCTCCTGAAGAAATTCCTTCCTTACCCTTCCTTCTTGTCCACAAGTGGAAAGTTACAAATATGAAAGACTTGCTTTTCTAATGGACTCAGATAAAAGACAAAACAGCAAACACAAAACAAAACAAAAAAATGAGGGTGAGTGGGGAGTGGGGACCCAAGGCCCATCTGTGAGAAATTAGACATCCCCTTACAAAGGGGTCGTGGGGAGGAGATGAGTCAGTCAGGGTGTAGTGTAGCAATGATGAAACATACAATTTCCCTCTAGTTCTTGAATACTTCCTACCCTCACCCCACTATCATGATCAAAATTCTACCTTACAAATCTGGCTGGACTGGAGGATGTGCACTGGTACAGATAGGAAATGGAAACACAGGGAATCCAGGACAAATGAACCCCTCAGGACCAGTGGTGAGAGTGGCAATATCGGGAGGGTCAAGGAAAGGTGAGGGAGAAAGGGGGGGATAGATTACAAGTATCTACATATAACCTCCTCCCTGAGGGACGGACAGCAGAGAAGTGGGTGAAGGGAGATGTCAGTCGGTGTAAGATATGACAAAATAATAATAATTTATAAATTATCAAGGGTTCATGGGGGAGGGGGGAGCAGAGAGGGAGGGTGAAATGAGGAGCTGATACCAAGGGCTCAAGTAGAAAGCAAATGTTTTGAGAACAATGAGGGAAACCAATGTACAAAAGTGCTTGACACAATGGATGTGTGTATGGATTGTGAAAAGAGTTGTACAAGCCCCCCAATAAAATGATTAAAAAAAACAAAAACCCCAAGCAACATGGTTTTGGAAAAAGTCTATTGAGGTACTTAAATGCTTCCTCTGTCTGTTTTGCCTTCTATGAACGTCCCAAAGGTCTGCTACAAAATCACAGAAACCTTTATTGAACCAGAATCTCAAACTGTTTGACATACTCTCTATGTAAGGATTTCCATGTCTGGAGGTGGCATTTCTCTCTCTTTCATCCTTCCGGGGAATGTTCTGTGCTCTCGGTGATTTAACCCGTGTCCTTGAAGTTTGGGGAACAAAAAGAAGTCTAAAGCAGCAAGAACAGGGTAGGGCGCAGGTGGGGAAAGCTTTCCTAGTGAACTTGTCCTAGAGAAGGCTTGTCTATCCTTTAAGAATGAATAGAGGCATTGTTAGAAAAATGTCCTTGGATTGACTTCCCAGTTTTCCCCACCAGTGTTGTTTTCCACTTTTTAAAAGACTTCGCCACAATAAAAATTTGCCCTCATGAAAATCCTGTGGTGTCTTTGAGAAAATCCATCAACAGATGAATGAATGAACAGTCTGATCCAGCCCTATGGTAGGATACCATTGAGCCTTGAAGAGAATGAGGTGTTGATGCTGCTGCATTGCTGCTGAAACTCAGACATGAAGCTTAGTGATGGATATAAGGCACAAAAGGTCTTACCTTTGGACTTATATTCAAAACTCTAAGCAGAGAAACCCATAGACACAGAGCGTCAGTCACTGAGTGCGTGGCCTGTGGGGTGGGGTCCTAGAAGGACTGCTTCAAGGTATAGGTTTCCGTTTGTGGTGGTGAGCATGTTCCGGACATAGGTAGCGTTGATGGTTCTGTAGACTTGTGGAAGTACTCATGTGACACAGAATCCTTATGTCTCACATGTTCATCTATGAAAACAACTTTGAAATCATAAATCAATGACTTAAAATAGTATAAGCTGCAAAATCAGCTGGAGAAATACTACAAAAAATGTCCCCCTGAGGTAAGGGATTGAAAATAATTGGGCTCTGGAATGGTTGCTGTCTGGGTAAAGATGGGGAATTTCACAGAGGAGATGTGTCAAGTGGCTTAGCCTCAGGTGGCCACGCAGAGCTGGAGCTGGAGGGCTGGGCTACCTTGAGTCCACGGCCATCGCAGGAGCAGTATTGACATAAACAGGGGTTTTAAAAAATTTTCCTGAGAGGGTAGTCCAGGTAGCAATTCCAGTCCTCTAGGAGGTTTTCTAACTGGTCCCAGTCATGGCAGTGGTGATGGCGGATCTGATCGTCTCTGGAGCCCATTGCAATTACTGGATCTAATCTGCCTCGACTGGTGGCCCATCAGTCATTTCTGAAGGCAGCCCAGGAGAAGTGTCCAGGCTTCCAGGTGGCTCTCAGTCTGGTGTTGATGACAGGGCTGGTGAAAGAGGACCTGGGGCTGTAAGGTGCCCCACTGCTGGTGCAGGCCCCCAAGTGCCACCAGCCAGTGGCCCCTGAGCTGGCTCAGGAGGCAGTCCCTGAAGATGGCTGTCCATCAGGAAAGATTCTTGGTCTGGTTGCCACTGATGGAGCTCATGAGGGAGGACGTGGTGCTCTTGGGAGCTCCCGTGCTACTTCAGAAACAAGACTGATTGTAGAAGGCAGCTCTCCCTTTCCTGTTGGAGAAGTCACGGGGTGACAGTCCGGCCCTCCAGCAGGTGCTCAGGCTGGTATTGATGATGGGGCTGGTGAAGGAGGACCCGGGGGTCCAGGGAACTCCAGGCTGGTGCAAGGCTTGGAGGGACATCAGCCAGTGGTCCTTGAGCCAGCGCATAGGTGGCCCAAGAAGAGCACCTAACCGTCCAGCAGGCGCTCAATCTAGTGCCGGTGACAGAGCTCATGATAGAGAACCTGGCTAAGCAGTCTCAGTGCTGGTGAAAGTGCCGGATAGACATCAGCTGATGGTCTATGAGCCAGTCCTTCAAGTGGCCCAGAAAGAAAGTCCAGACCTCAACAGGCTCTTCCCTGGGTGGCGTGGATGGAGCTGCTAATGAAGGGCCTGTGGACTTCCAGCGTTGTAAGCTGGCCTGAGCCAGTGTTCCAGGAGCTGATTCTTCAGTTGGCTCCTGCTCTCCCTTGGCTTCAGGTGATGGAACCAGTCAGGGGATGCCTGTGGAAAGCTCCTGCTCCAGTGCTGTTGGCTCCTCAGCATCAGATGATCCCGCAGAAGTTTCGAGATGGTCAGCAACTTCCACAGCAGAATCCAGATCTGGCTCTGGTGATGCAAGAGGAGACAAGTTCACTGTCACGACTGCCTTTCCAACGACAGACACATCCCAGCGCCTCGGAGTTCATCCCCCAATGTCCACCCTAGAAGACTGCCTAGACAGAGATCCACCAAAGGAAGGTCATAGGTCACTCTGAGTTCTGGTTCAGCTGCAGCTCAAGGGTCCTCCCTGGGTGGGGTGGGCCTGCCCTGTGGGCCAGCCCTCACTTTCTTCAGAAGCCCACCTGTAGGCATACCTACGGCTCCTCACCGGCAAGCTCTACCTTGATTGTGTGTCCCACAAAGGTCTCATCTTCATCTTGCTTGGACCCACAGGCACACTGGGGTGGGAGGGAGGGACAGAGGAGGGACATACTGTCAAAGGGACATTTATCACCCACCAGGAGGGTCAGGGTCACAGACTTCCTTGACCTGAAGCAGGCGATAGGACATGAGAAACTCCCAGCAGAAAATAGGCTCAGCTTTCAAAGTACAGTTTGAGGTGAGGGGTGAGCTCCTGCTGGCAGGTCTGCAGAGAAAGCACCAGGGAGGCTACAGGGACTGGCCAGGCTCCCCTCCCTCCCTCCCTCTGCCCCCTCAGGCCTTTGTGTCCTGTTAAGCCTCAGAGAATCTTAAAGGGACACAAAAAGGAATTTTTATTTAGGCTTCCTTAGAGTAAATGTTTTAAGGTTAAGCTTATTTCTAAATCTAGGCCTTGAATGCAATGGTAAATAGAATTGTTTCACTTTGGGTTTTCATTGTTAGTGTAGTTTTTATACAGCTGTTTTTCTGCATATGGATCTTGTAACTACAATCTTGCTGAATTGTGTCATGGGTTGTTCCAACAGCTGGGAATGGATTTTATCGGACTTTATACATGCAAGAGAATCCCATGTGTGAATACAGATAGTTTTACTTCTTCTATTTCAGGTTACATACGCCTCCTTCTTGCTTCTTGCTCTCAGAATCCGAATGTTAAGTGATGAGAAAGCACACCTTTGTCTCCTTCCTCATTTTGTGGGAAAACATTCAGTCCTTCACCATTAAGTAGGATGGTTTCTGTGGGATTCTCTTAAATGCCCTTTATCAGACTGTGAGCTTTTGCTTCTATCCATTCCTAGTTTGGTAAGTGCTTTTAATGAAGGAAGTTGGTAAGTGCTTTTAATGAAGGAAGTGCGTTGGATTTAGTCAAATGCTTTTTGCTGCTATCGAGAGGATAATGTAATTTTGACCTTGTGGTATTAATATGGAGTATTCAATTAATTCAAAATATTTAAACCAATTTTGAATGGCTGGGATAAATCCCACTTGGCAATGTTATATATAACCCTTTTTATATAACGCCGAGTTTGTTTTTCTAGTATTTTGTTGATGACTTTTGCATATATATTTTTAAGAGATATTGGTCTGTAGTTTTCTCTCTTTGTAATCTATCTAGTTTTAACATGGAAGTAATACTGGCATTCGAATAAATGAGGACTTGTTTCCTCTTCTGTCTTTTGAGAAGATATTTTTTTGAAGAGTTGGTATTGATTACTCCTTAAGTATTTGGTAGAATTATCTTGTAACTCTGTGGTTGCATTTTTCTTTGTGCGGTGTTTCAAGTATTGATTCACTATCATTATTTATTAGTTATACTTCATATTTTGTATTCTGAAAAAGCTTCAATACTTTGTCTTTCTAGGAATTTGGACATTTCATCAAGTGGTATAATGTATTGGCATATAGCTGTTCATAATATTTCCTTAAAATATATATTAAAAATTTTAAATCTAATATTGTCTCCTCTTTTATTCATGAATTTAGTAATTCATAGTTCACTTTCTTCCCTCTTTGTCATCTTGGTTAGTTTAATTAATGGTTGCCAATATTTTGCATTTTTGTTTTTTTTTAAGAGGCAACTTTTGTTTTTGTTGACTTTTCTCTATTGCGCCTTCTCTTTTCCACTTCATTGATTGCTGTGTTTATCCTTATAAATTATTTTCTGATGTTTACTTTAGGTTTAAGCTGCTGGGTTTTTTTTTTGGATGTGCATTTTAAACACTTCTAAAGGCAACTGATAATACATGAATCTTGGAACAGTGAACTCTGGTCATCCCCTCCATAATTGAGAGCATATTCCTCTAATGATGTATAAACTCTCTTATGCACGTAATTTAGGTTTCTATTATTTTCAGTTTTCTCAGAAACTAGACCTTATTAAAATTGTTTTAAAGGTCATTTTAAAAACGTGTCCATGTTTTCCATCTTCTCTTTCTTACTTGTCATCTGTCTCATAAATGTGCCTTCCGATCTCTTCTTCATCTTTCTGGAATCTAGCCAGGAAATATTTCAGAATAGATCTTTCTGTCATAAATCTCATTTACTAAATCTTAGCACATATTTCCCACCATTGTTTCTCCTTGCTATGATTTGGGTAGTTGCCTTTCTACCACCCCTCCCCCCCAATATTTCATCATTTTAATTATCTCTTAATTTATATCCACTACCATGTAACTCGCTCAATGCATTTCTGATCTGTTTCTTGTCTCACAAATTTGCCTGATGTCTCAATCATATATTGTCTCTCCAAGATATCTTGAAAATGCTTAACACATTGAATGCATTTTTAATATCTTTTCAAATGATTCTGAAAATGGCAGTCTTTGTATATGTGATTCTGTGGGCATTTGTGTTTAAATGAGGGCTTCTGCCTGTGGTCATTTGCTGTCTATGTGACCCATACTATTTTGAGGTAACTATTGTTGGAGTATTATTTGTGGGAAAGTCTGTAGGCCTTGGTTTAACCCAAATTATTTAAACTCACCTCTTCAGGGCCTGGAAGGGTGTGTGTGGGGGTATCTCTGTGTGCTCAGATTGGAGAATTTATAAGTCACCTGGGGAGTATGAATTCCAACATCACATCTGTTTGTTGAGCACTTTACGATTTGTGACATCTTCTTTCTGCCCAGAGCCCGGGTGCACACACAGCACCCCTTATCTGGAGGAAAATGGCTGCCAGTGTTTGGAGTCTGTGGAGGGGCTTTTCCTCAGATTTGACATTGCACGAGGTACAATTCCTGTCCCCATTAACATTTGAAACGCTTGGCGTTGTGGACATATTTAGGGAAGACCTTGACTTTCATCATTCTGTAGCTATGACGTTTTCCATCATGCTCCACTCTGAAGAGTTCTCTCCTTTTCTTCTAGCAGCAATTAATTCCAAAGACACTTTAAAAACAACTGATGTAGATCGTTCAGCTATCCTGAACTATGAGGTTCTTTTCCTGTCATCGAGAACAGACCTTATCCATAAAATATCAGTAGTACTTCAACTCAAAGAGCTGGCACACAAAGTGAAAAACATTTTTCCCCCCAATATTGCATCTAGAGTTGAAGCCAATGATTTTTAATGATTCTTCCAAACCAGTTCCAGACCACAGTCACTTTATGTAGGAATTCTGTTCCTGTAAACCTTTATGGGAGAAGACGGACTCATCTTTCTGGCTGTTTGTTTTTAATATGAAGCTTATTAGCAGCCCAACTCTCATCCCACAGTCTCCAATGTTTCTTAAGAGTTGGTTTACATTGTATTGAGTTGCTATTTTATTGCACCTGCTAAATTTGTGGGTCCCCCCCACCTGTTTTCTTACATCTTGATATGTATAAAACAAAACATTAGCTGGAATGAGGAAGTGATGGAGCAACCAGGAAATTTGTTCCCCAAATTATTTTGCTTTAAATATACATCTAATGAATTGTTTTTATCTTTACATGTGCTCAACAAGTATGGGGTCCCTACAGTGTGTCAATCCTGGGGAACATGACAGGCATGGCATGGCCTTACAGTTACCTTTGTCCATTTCTGAAGCAAAGGAAAAAAACAGGTAGCCAGTAGTCCCAGTTGCATTCACATGTTATAGAAGACGATTTGGAAGTGACTGAAGCTCAAGGAGGGAAGGGATAGGGGGTGTTAAGGAAGAAATGTAAGTCATACAACATGAAAATAACATGCAGACATATGAAAATGCTTCAAAAACCAAAACCAAACCCTGAAAGTTAGTTGTCTTAAAGAAAAAAGCAATTTCCCCACATAATTGGTGGTGTGGTTAAACTAGAACCACACTTTAAAAATAATAGATTTATACACAACCACGGAAATAGTACCTATGGGAAATTTTCATTGACTTGGAAGAAGCTTATCTAGTAATTGTTTTTGTCCAAAGAAAGAATGGGTCACACTAAAGAAGGTGGTGTTATGAAGAGTGAACCATGCTGGCATGAAGTGGCCCAGTTGGTTTCAACTCGTGACAATCCTGAATCCAGCCCTGGGAAAACTGCTGTCCCCACAGTTATTGCTCTGGGCGAGCCTATTGTTGCAGTCACTTTGTCAATCCCTCTTGTTGAGAGGGGACAGGAATCATGCGGTGATTCCGTGGGGTTTTCAGCCACTACCTCTGAAGCTCCCACCAAGTGACCTTTTCCTGATGGTCTGAGTCAGAGAAGGTGGGGGAAGATACAGGATTCATTGTGAGCTCCATCCTCTCACTGCCATTGAGTCAATGCTGGCTCATAGCGACCCCATAGGACAGGGTAGAGGTGCGCCTGTGGGTTTCTGAGACTGTCACTCTTTATGGGTGTCTGGCTCATAGCGACCCCATAGGACAGGGTAGAGGTGCGCCTGTGGGTTTCTGAGACTGTCACTCTTTATGGGTGTCTGGCTCATAGCGACCCCATAGGACAGGGTAGAGGTGCGCCTGTGGGTTTCTGAGACTGTCACTCTTTATGGGTGTCTGGCTCATAGCGACCCCATAGGACAGGGTAGAGGTGCGCCTGTGGGTTTCTGAGACTGTCACTCTTTATGGGTGTCTGGCTCATAGCGACCCCATAGGACAGGGTAGAGGTGCGCCTGTGGGTTTCTGAGACTGTCACTCTTTATGGGTGTCGAAAGCCAGATCATTCTCGTGAGGAGCAGCTGGTGGATTAGAACAACTGACCTTGCCCTTTGCAGCACGCTTCATGACCGTTATGTCACCGGGGCTCCTGTGTGCCGTCATGCTGCACGTAAGAAGAACCACAAGGGACGCGGGAGAAGGGCTTCGCTACCAGGCACAGCCAGGAGTGGAGCGCACCTCTGGCACCGGGGCTCCTGGTGCAGTGAACGGCCTTGATCCAACCAACCGTTTGGGCATACAAGAGTGGCGGAGGAGCAGCCGCAGAGCCAGGAGCCAGATGGTGAGGCCGAGTGGTAGGATCTCCCAGACCACAGAGCAAGTGAAGCTGGAGGTTTGGGCCAACCAGCATAGGCAGTTCCATCTTGTCATTGAGGTGGAATCCCCTCCATGGCAGGAGTGTTTGAGCTTGGGTTCACTGACCCACCAAGCCGGAGCTGAATGTTTTGGGGTTGAGGCTTACAACAAAGTGGCAGTCTAACTTTGTAGCATGTTGGAACATGTAAGTGCTCTGTCCTTTGCGGTAACTAGTTAGCTTCCTTAGTAAACGATTCCTGAAGATTGTCTGTGAGTTCTTTGCCATCATTATAAAGAAGTAGCAAACTCAGTAGCTGAAAAAGTAGAAAATGTTGTGTAGAAGGTGTTATTGCCATTTTAAAAAAAGTAATCTTGATGTCCTGCTCCAAGGACTGGCCCCTTCTGATAACACGTATAAAGCATGTGAGAAGCAATCTTGCCACCACTGCTTCTAAGGAGAATTCTGGTTGTACTTCATCCAAAACAAATTTGTTCATTCATCTGCAGTCCGTGGAATATTAATTAGTCCCCATCAGCACCATAAGGCAAAGGCATCAAGTTTTGTTTGGTCATCCTTATTCATTGCCAGATGTATTGAAAATATCGTAGTTTGGGTCAGCCACACTTTAATCCTCCAAGTGATATCTTTTTAATGTATATGTATATGTATGGATTGTGGTAAGAGTTGTTTGAGTCCCTAATAAAATGTAAAAGAAGAAAAGAGAAAAAAATGATTAGGGCAAAGACTGTGCAGATGTGCTTTATACAATTGATGTATGTATATGTATGAACTGTGAAAATAATTGTATCAGCCCCAATAAATTGTTAAAAAAAATAAAAAAAAATAAAAGTTAAAAAAAAAGTAAAGAAAATTTTTTGCTGCATATTTGGCTAATGTGACACATCTTTTGATTTTTTCCCCCTTTGACAGCCGCTTCTATGTGCATTGATTGTAAATCAAGTAAAATGAAATCCTTGGGGAGGTCAGTCTTAGCTGAATTTATTGTGATAGTGTTTAGTGCTCTACTTGTGAGCATTTTTTGTTTTCTGTTGACATGCAACTCCTGCGGAAGCCTGCAGTTTGTAGTACTTCGTCCTCATCAGAAAGTGCCTGAGGGCCTCTACACCTTGCAGGTTGTTAAAGACTCCTCCTCCAATCCCGATGCCCAATTTTCTTCATGTCAATTTGCTTCTCAGATGATTTGCTCAACATACACATTGAATAAGTTTAACACTGACACACATCTTTCCTGACTTTGAACCCTTCAGCCTTCCCCTTCTGTTTGAAAGACTGCCTCTGGATCTGTGTACGTATTCCTCATGTACGTACGTAATTCAGTGTTATGGAATTCCCATTCTCCACAGTGTTATCCATACTTTGTTTTGGTCCACACAGCCAGGTATCTCTGCCTGGTTAATAGTCTCTGCTTTCCCTGAAGGTCCATATGATGGCAACTCCATTTGGCAGCCCTCCTTCCTGAAGGTCCTCTCCTGAGTCTGACTTGAATTATCTTTAGCAACATTTGCTGAACCGGGTGTGGCATCAATGATATTGTTAAATGATTTGCACATAGTACTTGCTCACTTTCCTTTGAAATCAACACAAATATGCATCTCTTTCAGTCGATTAGACATGTAGTTCTCTTCCAAATTTCTGTTTAAGTGGTGAGCACTTCCAATGCTGCATCCATCTGCTTAAGATTTTACTTGCTATTTCATCAATTCCTGGAGCCCAAGTGTCTTGCCAATGCTTTTAGTGCCTCTTGGACTTCTTCCTCCAATTCCATGGCTTCTTGGTCATGTGATACATCTTGAAATGGGAGAATGTCAACCAATTACTTTTGGTTCATTGGTTCCATGAGCTCCTTCCATCTTCTTTTGATGTGTCTGGCGTTGTTCAATATTTTGTCTGCAGAATCCTTTAATATTGCAGCTTGAAGCTTGATTTTTTTTCCCGTCAGTTCTTTCGGTATGAAAAATACCGAATGTATCTTTGCTTTTTGGTTTTTCCAACTCCAGGAGTTTGCACATCTTACTGTAATATGATTTCACTTTGTTTTCTAAAGCTGCCCTTCAAGATCTGGTCACCACTTTTACTTCGTGATTTCCCCCTTTTCTTCAGCTTCTCTACATTTTAGAGCAAGTTTCGGGGTCTTTTCTGACACCTATCTTTGTGTTTTCTTGAGGCAGTGCTATGCACACAATTCACCTGTGTCAAATAGTCAGGGTATTTGGTGCGCACTCTAACGGAATAGCAATGAAAGCATTAGGCCAATCCTCATCTTCAAACTTAGTTGTATTTGACCTCTTGAAACTGGCGTTGAAAATATTAGTTTGATCTAAATGATCGCTTGCCTTATCCTTTTTAATTTAATAATTTGATATTGTAATTGGATGCAGACACTCCCCATTCATTTTAACTCACTGAATGTTTCTTTCAATTAGTTAGACTTTTATCTCAGATCTCTGATTATGGCTTCTTTTAATATTTAATCCTATTTTCCATTTTGAAAAGGAAATGAAGAACATAGCATGTATTGAGTACCTGCTATGTGACGGGGTCTTCAAACCAATACCATGACTTCGATATTATTAGCTCCATTTTAGCAAGAGAAAATAGATGTCTGGAGACAAGTACAAATTCTCCTGCATATAAAGTCAGGTCTCACTGCACGGAGCCTCTTCTTATTCCTAGTGCAGCCACGGGACAGGGTAGAGCTGCTTTGCGGGTTTCCGACACTATAACTCGTTGCCAGCATAGAGACCCTGGTCTTTTCCCAGTAATAAAATGTGGCCTCTCCACGAGCAGGGCCCCAGGGGGACACCAGTGGGGCCCTTGGTGTTTCTTCTCAGTTAAAAGGAGAATCTACTGATCAGAGCTATGAGCCGAAGACACTTTGCATTTGTACTGTTTTCATTTTTAAATACCATGTCACAATTAGGAGATGAAATGATCAACCTGAAAACAACGTTAGGGAAACAATTCCACTTAAAATGAAAAAAAAAGAGAGAGAGAACCTGATGCAAAGGACTTAAGTGGAGAGCAAATGCTTTGAAAATGATGAGGGCAAAGAATATACAGATGTGCTTTACACAATTGATGTGTGTGTGGATTGTGATAAGAGTTGTATGAGTCCCTATTTAAATGTTTAAAAAAAATAAAATGGAATTTAAGAGAATACAATACCTAGAAGCAAATTTCAGCAAGAAGGTGAGACACATTGAAAAATATGAACCCCAAGGGTAAGTCCAAAACTGATAGGAATGGGAAACACAGGGAATCTAGGATGGATGATCCCTTTAGGACCATTGGTGATCACGAGTGGTGATACCAGGAGGGAAAGTGGGGTAGAGAGGGGGAATCAATTACAGGGCTCTACATATAACCTCCTCCCTGGAGTATGGACAACAGGAAAGTGGGTGAAGGGAGACATCGCACAGTGTAAGATATGACAAAATAGTAATTTATGAATTATCAAGGGTTCATGAGGGAGGAGGTAGTGGGGTGGAAGGGGGTAAGTGAGGAGCTGATGTCAGGAGCTTAAGGGGAGAGCAAATGTTTTGAGAATGATGAGGGCAATGAATGTACAGATGTGCTTTACACAATGGATGTATGTATGGATTCTGATAAGAGTTGTATGAGCCCCCAAAAATGGACTAAAAAAAAAAGTATTGCTCAAAGAGCATAGAAAACTTGATTAGACAAAACCATCAATAGATTAAGCTATTATTTCTTGATCGGTTTCCATCTTGGTCTGTACAGATCTGAAGGGGGTATTGTCCTCATTTTCAGCCTCACCGACAAATTCTGTGCTCTCTGATTTACAGGAAACAATAACAGCAGTTTGGGGCATCTTTTAGGGACTCAGATCATGTTCTTTCAAAACACTCTGGGTTTGGGGACAAAGTGAAACTGAAAGGGGCAAGATCAGAGCTGTTGGGTGCATGGGGTAAGGTTTCCCAAAATAATACTTCAAAGGATGAGCATATGCATGGGAAAAATATATTCTTGGTGAAATTTCCCTGGCTTTTTTCTCGACAATGTGGTTTTCAATTTTCTTAACAGTTGGTTGTGATAAGCTCTATGATTGTTCTGTGTCCTTTGAGAAAACCCATAACCTCCTGCATGCCTTGAATTTAAGTGGGCCTGGCAGCTCCCCACAGATGCCACCACTTCGATTGTCCCTTGTTTTGAAAGTATTCTAATGAGCTTCAGGTAAGTGTATTGCTGAGAGTTTTTTCCCCAGCCATTCACTGATTGCAGAGACTTGTTGAACGTGCTTTGGGATAAAGCCATCCATGCATGACTGGGGTATAACACAAAGCTGAACCACAAGACTGGTTGTTTGGCACTTTTGCTCTTTATATTATATGTTTGTTTCCTGAAATAACAAATACAAGGAAATAAAAATGTACAATTTCTTTTTTTTCTATTTCTTTCCCACCCCTACCCCTAACCGTAGCCCTAACCCTAACCCTAACCCAAAATGTACTATTTAATCAACTGATTGTGATTGAGAAATTCAAATTGAAGGTGATTATCCATGGGGAGGGGGGATGCTTTAGAAAAGATGTGGTGATTGTAAAATGCCCCTTAATATGATTGAACAATTGAATTATTCAATTGTATGACGTGTAAATTATGGGCCAATAAAACTGTTGGGAAAACAATTTTTTTAAGTAGAATGAGTTTTATGAAATGGATAAATAAGTATTACAGGCATTAACAAAAGAAATGTCCCCTGTTAATTATAGCGTGGGGCATTAACAAGAATTAGAGCATTTGTGATGTAGATTAGATTTGTGAAGTAAAAGATATTATAATTGAAATGTTCTCATCAAAGACTCATAGGAAATGTTTAGATTGAAGCTATGTTCATACATAGTTAGGGTGAGTTTTATAATACTTAACTGGGGTGTGGTTCTACACCTGAATGCAATACTTGTTTTGGAATTTAAATAATAAAAAATATTTTATACATTAAAAAAAAGTTTTTAACAAGGAATTTAAAAGTTGCAAGGCCTGTGAGAACTACTCAGGGTTGATTTGTTTATCCGGACATGTTACACAGTCATGTCAAATCTGCTAATAAATGCCCAATGGGCATACCACATAAGACTCAACCCCAAGACATTCAGCATAAACTCTGTGGGTCAGTTGAATTAAATGCCCAGAGGCACCTCACTCTATAAGTCTAAACCTAAAGCACTCAACTCCACCTCTGAGTCCGCAAGTCTAACTTCCCCTGGTACGAAACCAGAGGCACCCGACTCCAAGCCCAAGCCCATCTCTGTGTTCCATGCTCCAGTTCCTGGTTCTGGATCGCCACACAGGGATCTTGGGTGCAAAGGATGTGCTCCGCTCCTAGTGCTTGCTGGTAATGAGGCCCCTCTTCCTGTTTCTCAGAGAGCTCATTTTGTACACAGCAGGATGTCACTCCAAGGGAATCTTGTTTGCAATCCCTCACAGGTGAATCCTATCAGTGTCTTCCCCCACCTTCTCAGCAGCAGAGGAAAGGTTGTTTGGTGAGAGTTAGAGATTGGCTAAAAGAGCCACACTAAGCCCCTGCACATAGAAACCAAAGTCTAATAGTGGTTATTGAGATGGCTGAAAGGAAAGTGGCGGACTATTTCTTATAGGGTATAAATAAGTTTTTGTTAGTGATGAAAATTTTTGAAATAGATGGTGGTTATTTTGCCCAACATAGTCAAAGTAATTAATGTCCCTAAGTTGTGTATATAAGAATGCTTGATGTGGCAAGTGTATTATCTATTTTTACTGTACATGTGAAGGTTGAAATATTGAGAACTCACCCATGATCTACTTAGTTGCATTTAACCCTATAATTCCACAGCTGGCCCAATGAAGCTACTCTTAAGATGTAAGAAATATGTCCAAAAGTATTGAAACATATAACTCATATATATAGCATATAATTAACCTGGCATCCTGATCTTTCCCCTCCTGATTACCTGTTTGTTTGGAAATATTTTCCTAGAAAAGATTCCCAAAGCAAGTGAGTATTGCTTCTAATCAGGTCTGGTCCCTTGAGCCTGAGCAGAAAGGACAGTTGAGCCTGCAACAAAAATCTCTCTGGTCAAGAAACAAAAGAGGCTGTCACAGGACCGACTCAGGCAAAGTTTATAATATAAGATACTTCCTGGCCAAGAACCACAACCTCATCCTAATGCATATTCATGACCAAGCCTCAGAAATCTGTTACTACATATTCAAAATCTCTTCAAGTTACTTCTTGCTATACTCATATAAAACTGCAATCACCCCTTTTATTTGTGGGGAGCTTGCCTTAGTGACTTGTGTCCGTCCTTGCTTGCTCTTTGCTTGGTCAACCAAAATAAAACCTTCCTTCTTCACTTTCATCTGGTCTCTGTCTTTGTTTTTCAGCTTTGATAAGCAAGACCTTGATTGGAAACAATAACAAATGGTTTTTTTTTTGGCATATATTTAACTACAACACATTTTTCTAAAAATTGGCTTTAGAGTCCTTGAACATTATTCATTAAAATATCTCCTGCTGCTACCCACTCTAATGAATATTTTAATTATATTTAATTCAAAACTGCCTGAGCCTCCATCACAGGTCTTCCATTCAATTAAAAATATCCAACTCTTCATGTGTTCATTATAAAAGGGATGACCAACAAATGAGAACCCATCACCTGAAAGGTGACACTATCAATCCTATGCATTAAAATAAACACACACTTGGTGGAATTTATTTGTAGCTTTTCTAATTTTTATTTAAAAAACAATATTCTAAGTGAGATGATTAAGTGTCAGAAAAGCCAAAGGGAGAGCATCCGTGGAGAAGTGCTTGACTTGAAGAGGGAGCTAAGCAGCCCTGGGGACATTTTGGTCAATTGAAATTGTGGTTTCATTGGGTAGCTCTTGATAGAGCTTGTAAAGTAGGTATTTCCCTTTGCCACTTATTTTGGTTTGCTTGATAACTTCAAAATTAAATACATTTTCATGGTTGGATTTGGCCCCGAGGAAGTTAATCTGCTGTCCTTGTGTCCAGAGTTGGCAGAACTCGGAGTGCTTCTCTGACCGTTGCTGCATATCACTGGTAGTTGGCATTTATAATTTTGTGCAGTTCCATTCTACAGGTTCTTAGATATTTAAGGCTATGGAACCGTGGAGATAAATATGGCTTTTTCCTCCCTCTGGGTTGAAGTGGTATCCGGAAGGAAGAAACACTTAAAAAACTCAACTTCAGTTGGCACTGATAAACACACAAGAAGCTCTTTCCTGCCAATAAAGACTAACCCAAAGCAAAGCCCATTGCCTTCCAGTCCATTCTGATTCATAGATACCTAGTAGAATAGAATGGAACAACCTGAGGGGGTTCCAAGATTGTGATCTTTGTAGAAAGAGACAGCCATGCCTTTCTTCCACAGAGCAGTGGGTGAGCTCTACCTGCAGCCTTTCAGTCTTTTGTGTAGCAACAAAGCACTTTAACTACTGGACCAGGGGGACCCCAGCTATGACCAGTCTTCCATAATGTCTCCTCTTTGAATGTGGTCTACTGTGGTGACTTGAGTACTCTCTAATACTGAAGACTATGCCATTGGCATTTCAAATTCTTGCAGAGTCATCCTGGGGAGACAGATTTCAGCGGAACTTCTAGTTTAGGACAGACTAAGAAAGAAAGGTTGATGATATGCTTCCAAATATTTGTCAGACCTTTACAGAAGGTTTCATTGGCAAATAAATAGAACATCGTTTGTAAAGCTTGCTTTGGGATGCAATCAAGAGGGGGCTAATTGGTGATAGAGGAGACTGGGTTTGATAGAGGACTGGCAAAAATGAGTAAGACTCTGAAATGGATTGATACAAAAATCATAATCATAGATTTTAAGATGCTCATAGTTGTGAAGATGTTGACTGGGAAGAGTTTCATTTATTCATAAAGTTCCCATGAGTTAGAGTCTACTTAATAGTAACTAACAGCAACAATTATCACAGTGATACCCCATCACCTTTGGCTTATTCTATTCGTTGAATTCTTAGTCACAGGTTCTGCCCACACTCCAGGGGAGGACACAAGGAAATGGCTTACAGGAGTGGTGGAAGTGACATGTCAACCTCATAAGTAAATGTAGGGGTGGAATATATTCTGTCAATCAGATTACAGCCTGATGATGCCTCCTGTGGGTGCAGCCTTCTCGTGAGGATTCTAGGAACTTCCTCTCACTCTATCTTCCTCTTCCCGTTGAAGAGCCACACTGGCTGGAGAGCTAGAGTAGTTACATGGAAACCCACGTCAGTGCTGAGATGCTTCCACCGCCGATGCATCCACAAGACTCTGCACCAACTGGCCTATGATCTTCCTGCATTTTGAATCGTTACAGGTACTGCATGAGTCTGAAGAAGGGTTTATGGACTAGTATTTGACTTACAGGCTAATATAGGATTTATGGACTTGATCTGGACTAGGATGAGATGTTTTCTTAATATACAATTACTCTTTGATATAAACCTCTTTCTTACACATATATGAATACCAATAAAATTGTTTCTCTAGTCAATCCAGACTAACACAAGAGTGGACATATAACAGTAGGAAATGTGGTTTTTAGTCTCCTAAACTCTGCCATTCAGAATAGAAAGGGGTGTTTCAAGAATGAATCTACTGCACTGCCATCTTTATGTTTTATGAAAGGCATGTGCCAGGGGCCTAGGATATTGTGCCTGGACACTTAGGAAGAATGAACTACAATGAAACCTGGGAGAGTGGAAACCAAGTTCTAGAATGTCTAGAGGTCACATTCTACCACTCCTCTGTCAGTTTGCCTGTGGGGCCTGGGTTGTTTCTGAGATGCTAGAAGCTAATATTCAGCACATATTTTAAATCCCAGCAGGGTCACCATGATGGATAGGTTTCAGCGTTGCTTCCAGACTGAGACCGACAAGGCAGAAAGGAAAAAAGAATTTGTTTGATACAAAAGGACCCATTGAAAATCTTATGCATTGCCGCAGAAATGATACCAGATAGAGCACCAGACAACGAGCCACTCAGGTTGGAAGTCACTCAACATATGACCGAGGAAGAGCTGTCTCCTCAAAGTAGAGTTGACCTTAATGACCTGAATGGATCTGGATGGTAAAGCTCTTAGGACCTTCATTTATGGACGTATCCCTCTCAAAATGAGAAGAAATAACTATACGCATCCATTGATAATCAGAACATGAAATGTACATACACTGACTAGGAAAAATGGAAGTTGTCATAAGTAAAGTGAAAATCACAGTGATTGATATCCTCGGTATTAGTGAGTTGAAATGGGCTGTAGTCCTGGAAAGGACATATCACACGTGGGGAAGTGGAGGGTCAGTGGAAAAGAAGACTTTCAACCAGGTGGATTGACGTAGTGGCTGATGTAGTGGACTCAAGTGTATGAAGGATCCTGGAGCTGATGCAGGCCGGAGTAGTGCGTCCTCATTTGCATAGTCATTGGAACCCTCTGGAAGGCACATAACCACGACCCCAACAACAGTTTTCCATGGGAAAGATACTTCTCTGTCGTCACAGGAAGACTGTGAAATCTTTAATCAGGGAAATCATGTAATTAAATTAGAATTTTAGAAAGATCAGAAAATGGATGGCAGTTTAAAGAAAGTGTATTCGTTGTATGGTGATGTAAACAAATTACCCCAACTTTCAGCTGAAAATAGTTCACATTCATTGATCAGAAGTCTGGGCAAGCTGTTTAGGAGATCTCTACTTAGGGTCTCCCAAGGCCAAAATCAAGATATTGGTTGGGCTGTATTTTTATCAAAGTCCATTGAAAATTTTAGACTCCTAACTTCGGTTATGAGCAAGCTTTAGCAAGAGTCAGTTCCTGGTGATTGTAGAATTGTGGTTCCTGTGTGCTTGCTGGCTGATACGAAACAGCATTCTTTTCAGGGCCTTCTGGAGGGTTTGCCTACTATCAGTCACAGAGAACCTCCCTCTTGTCAAATCCTTCTCTTGCGTTGAATCTCTTTGACGTACCCTTCTGCTAAAAGCTAGTGAAAACAAAACATAAATCACCTCACTGTGTCATGTGAAGAAACTAGGCCTATCCACATCCTCTCCTCAAGTCAATAAATGACCAACCTAAATTACATGTCTTTTGAAATATAATCTATAATAGTCACAGGAATGATAGATCATCTAGTCACTGGTTCTTCCCCAACTCAAAATGAGGAGATTATTACAGATATGAAGATCATTGGGCCATATTTAGAATTCTGCCTACCACCACTAGACAGAAGGTGAGATTACTTGATGTTATTACCTATTTGGTCTATTTTACCCATAAGTGACGGGGTGGTTAGCGTAGCCCCTTTGGGATTTACACACCAGCCTATCATAACATTTGAAGGGGATTTTGCAGGCACATATGGTTTTTGTTGCACTCTGCTTTATGGTACTTTATGGAGAGTAATTTTGTGTGTGAACATTGAAGATGTTTTGTTTTAACAAGAGACAGTGTTAAGATTTTTCTTAATATTATGAATTAAGAAGACCGACAGTTAGGTTGTAAAGATAGTATGCTTTAGACACTGGTTCATCAAAGAAGATATTTATCCACCCAGAGCTCTAGAACACTAGTGAGGTTCCAGAACATAATGGGGCCGCTTGGCCTCTGCCCTTCAAAAGCATGCAAGCTGCATGCATGGAAAAGATGTAGAGACTCTAACACCCTCATGTATCCCTGTTAATTCATACAGTTGACGGGTTGCTATAGGTTATTGCTAGGAGCCCCGTTGGCTACATCCTGGGATGCAAACCGAGAAGTCAGCAGTTCAAAACCACCAGTGGCTCCAAAAGAGAAAGATAAGGCATTCTACTCCTATAAAGTGTTGCAGTTTCAGAAACCCACAGGGGCAGTTCTACCTGACCCTACAGGGTCACCATGAGTCAGAAGGGACTCAAGGGCAGTGCGTTTTTGAGTTGCAGGGTTTTGATTTTAACTAACCCCTCTGCTTTTCTTTCCCCCAATCTGCTTTTTATTCCGAGGAGTTTCTTCTTGAGTGCTCATTTTTATTTTATACATGATTCTTGCCTTTTTTTACCTGACCATTTCGGTATCTGCAGACACTGGGGTTCTGTTTGTTATTTCTACCAAATTTGACTCATAGTGGCTTCCCCTGTAACCTTGGCTTTCATTGTATACACATTGGTTGATGTGGTAGTTACATAATCTCCGGTCAACTTGCGAAGGGGTGGAGTTTAGCCTGTCAGTCAGGTCACAGCCTGATGACCTCATTTGAGGCGCGAAGGAGATAAACAGCTCACTGGAGGTCAGACAGGAACACACACACTCTCTCTGCTTTGTCTTCCTGATGACAAGACACATGGGGCTATGCTGATGGCAGCCAGGGCCCTGGAGCTGGAAGAGTCACATGGAGACCCACGCCAGTGCGGAGATGCTTCCACCACCACTGGATCCACAAGATTTATCACCAATGGCCTGTGATCCTTCTTCCTGCATTCCATGTCAACAGGAAGAATGTATAGACTGATAACAGACATATGGTCTAATATTGGATTTATGGACTTGACCTGCACTAAGCTGGGACGTTTTCTCCCCCCCCCCCCATTTTCTTAACATTAAATTGCTCTTGGATATAAAGCTCTCTGTTACACACATTTGAGTATTTATGAATTTGTTCCTCTAGTCTATGCAGATGAACAAAGTTGATTTGCAGGCATTTTGTGGGCCCGAATCTGGGAGACTTTGGTTTAGAGGGAATATATTCCTTCCTTTACAGTAGGTCACCAAACCTATAGCCAAAATTGGTCCTCTTTGATCATAATGTCACAATAGGTGACTTTCCTACCTCTCTGCTGGCCCAAGAGGCTGAATCCAAATAGTGTCTCTCTTTTGTCTTAGGTCCCTGCCCCCCCAAGCCCCCCAGCTCAATTCCTTTTCCTTTATTCTCATTTTCTGTATTTCTTGAGTTGGAAGAGGGAAGGGAGCGATAGGAAATTGCTTTATTCTCTCTCAGATAAGGTCAGTAAAACTACCGGCCTTTCTCACAGGAGAGGCCCTCAGCGCATCCCTTCCCCAGTCAGTACACTGTCAGCCTCCAACCTGGAATTGTGCGGACACAAGACCATGATTATGCTGCACTGGCGATGTGATGAAAATTTATTTCTGACTGAAAAAAATATCGTTTTCTTATTACTCAAACCATATCCATTGAATGTTGTGGTTTCCTGTTGGGCTGCGTGTGAAGTGCAAGGCCACAGTTCTCAACTACCAGCTGCTCGTCAGAAGAAAGGAGGATTTTGATTCCAGTAATAAGCTGCAGTTCTACCCTGTCCTATAGGGTTGCTATGAGTCAGCATGGACCGGAGGGTAGCGGCGAGCTTGGATTTTTAGTTTGGGAGCAGAAGATATAATGAAGGAGGGTCTACTGATCTAAACCTAGAGCTTAGTGGGCTTTAGGAATTAGGAAAAAAACTCCTTTTAGCTCTGTGTTACTACATATGCTTTGTTTTTTAAAATATTCATTTAAGAAATAAATTAATTTGGTTAAGTATTTGTTTAATAAAAACAGGATAGGCGTACAGAACAGGCATGCTTCATATTTATTGGTTACTAGGAGGCTTGTTATTCATGGCAAACAATATTCCTAAAGAATTATTCCATGAGGAGCAAGTATTTTGACCATAATTATCTGTAGAAACAAGGCTACACGAGGAATAGTACTTTGGTTTTTGTCACCTCCGAATGTAAATAATCCCCTTGTACACACCTGTGGAGGCCACGGTTACTTTCCTCTTATTGTGTGAATACTTGCTACGTTCTTGAAGTCTTTGCTTACAGGGCTATCTTCCAAACTAGGGAGTAAATGACCTTACAGCCTCAGTATGTTCGTATCCCTAGGTTGTGCCTATGGAATCCTATGGCACAGTGGGTTAAGTGTTGGACTGCCAACAGCAAGGTCAGCAGTTCAAACCCATGACTTGCTCCGAGGGAGAAAGGTGAGGCTGTTTCCTCATAACATTTACCCACTGGGAAACCCGATGTAGGGTCCTCTTGAATCAGAAGGGACACAACAGCACTGATCAAAAAAAAAAAAATCTGAGTCTGATGTGCAGAAGTTGAACAAAGAGTGTTTGTAAAAGAAAGCCAAAGAAATCTCTAGTTAGGAAAATGTTCTAGAAAATTCAAGCTTATGGGAGAGAATGAACCCAGTTATTAGTCTAAGGAGCATTTTATTTTAAAATCTAAAGTAAACAATAACAACAAGAACACCACAGTCAAGTTGAATCTAACTCACAGCGACCTTCTATAGGGTTTCTGAGGCTGTATGTTTATGGGAGCAGCCAGCCTCAGCTTTCTCCTGCAGAGCTGCTGATAGGTTTGAACAACTGACTTTTGGGACACCAGTCCAATGCTTACCCAACATGCCCACCTTGGCTGTAGTTGGGCAATGGTTGTTGAGTGAGTGAAAAATCTCCAGTGAGAAAATTTTTCTGGAAAAGTAAAGTTTATGATGAAAAATGAAGCAATTTAGTATAATAATGAAGAATTTCTTACTTAGGATGAGAGGAATAAAACTTTCTGTCTTTACAATATTTCTTTTCCGCATTTAGTTATTATAGTTTGGGCTATGAATGTAAAAAATAAATTTCAAAGGAGAAGCTGAATCATGAGTGAATAGAAATGTTGTGAGGATAAAGTAAAAAAAGCTGAGCTAAAGTTGTATGATTAAATAAAAAACACACAAAAGAAGAATATTAATACAGCTTTCAAACCCTTTCTTAACATAAATTTTAGTTGCCTCATTAAAAAGCTTGATCCGTGGAGACCTAACCTAATGCTTGAACTGAACATCAACAGGAAAACTTTAATCTTGTTCCAGAAATCAAGATAGTCATTTTTCTAATTATCAGAGACCTGGGAGGCACTTTTGAAATTCCTGGGGTGTTCATAGCTTTGTGCTTTTGTTTGGTATTAGTGGAAACGTCTGAGAAAATTTCCACTGTGAACAAAATTTACCCAATTGCTGGCACGCTCCTGTGGTTTTGTGTGTATGTGTTTTTTTTTAACTTCTCATTTTCAGATGCACACACTCAAGCACGCAATCCATCTAACAAAGGGCCCCTTGGAAGACATCCTTTTGTGTGTTTGGGGCGAGTTTTCTGCACGAAGACTCTCATTTCTGAGATTCTCTGGGTAGAACAGCATAATGATATTCTGGGTGGGTAAATTGGTTGCAAATGGTTTTGTTTTTGTCAAAAATAAAAGAGACAAATAAATAAAAGATCACTTTGATAAGTAAATACATAGCTGTTGCTCTAATTAAGTTATCAGAACCATGGAATGAGCTAGTCATAACTAAACTCCTCAAATATTAAAACATTCTTTTACTGTATTATTTCGGTGGTAGTTGGGATTGCCTATGCCTTGCACACAATTCCTTCTATGTGAGTTTGAATACCAGTTCTCACGTCCAGGAAACTCTGTCTCCTAAGACGATGATTCAGCTCATCTTATTTTCCAGTGTCACGGACTCTGCTTAATCTTTGTCAACCATGATTTTTCTTTGCTGCCCTTTTTAATTTTTTTACCACTCCCTCCCCCCAATAATTCATAGAATCCAAAAGTTGGAAGGCCTATTATTGATTGTATAATCAGATTCCCAACAAATGTAGAGCTTGTTGTGGCTCAAACTACTTCTAGGTGAAGCTGCTGGGTGTGGTGGTTGTGTGCCAGCAAGACAATTCCTCCTCTTCAGTACAATGGAAAGACACTGCCAGCGTCCACACAATCCTCACAATTATTGCTGTGTTTCAGCTCCTTGCTGCCCATGTAGTTCATTGAAGGTCCTCATCTTTTTCACAGACTCTGGTTTACCAATCATGATGTCCTTCTCTAGACATGGCTCCCTCCTGATAACATGTAAAAAGTATGTGAAATGAAGCCTTGACAGGCTGTCGGCTGAGGACATTGTGCAGGTAACTTCCAAGACAGACGTGTAAGTTCTTCGGGCAGTGCATGCTCTGTTCACTAGGATTTGCCTTAATGTCATTCAAATGTGTGCATTCCTCTATGAGCTTCCTTAGTTCCCGGCTGGAGGCGGGGCCTTTGCTCCAAGTACTCTTGGGGGAGGTACAGGAATGTGTCTCTGCTGAAAATTAAAGTGATGCTTATTCTTAGAAGGTTCCAGAAAAGAAGCAGAGTATGGAAATGAAAGCTCTCTCTTGAATGCTTAACTGTGTGAAAGGCTCAGATGAGGAGGAAGGTAGCCATCGTCCCAAACATATATTCTTTTCATCTCAATTTGTAATTTAAACCCACTTCTCAGACAGTGTTTCAGTTATTGATCAAATGAAGCACTCTGAAGACACATGCAAATGTAAGGTCGAGGGAGCACCATGAGGCAGCTACTGCCTGCGATTCTTGGGTTAGGGATGAGCGTCAGGTTGATCTTCCCATGACGTATGGGCTAGACATGTTGACAACTGCAAGTCTGGTGTATGTCCAAAAAAAATGAGAGCAATAACGCAAGAGAATAGTTTTACAAATTCAAAGCCAGGTAAACTCCAGCCAGTTACTGTGGAGTCCATTCTGGCCCAGCATTGTATAGACCTGCCCTCCACAGGGCTTCCAAGGACTGACCTTCTCAGAAGCTCACAGGCCTCTCTTCCTCATGGCCGACAGGTGGACTCCAACCTTTCAGGAAGCAGTTAAGCACGGTCACCATTTCCACCACCCATGGCCTCCACAAAATGAACGTGCACTATTAACCTCATACTATAGTAACAGGGAGACCTTGCCCACCTGAGGACAGAAGCATGCACTTGAAGTCAGGAGATTGGGCTTCTGAATTTACTTTTCAAATTACTGAACGAATCCAATCACACCTTTAACCCCCCCCCCCCCTTTTCCCCCTGTGAAATGAGAGCACCGAATAAGACCAGTCGTCCTTGTTGGTCAGCGCATGCCATCCTTTGCCCGTGTGTTTGGAACTGTGAGTATGTTTCCTGCGAAGACTTGTGAGTCGCCCGCAGTCTGCCGGTGGCCCAGCATGTGTATTTGCGGTGCTAAGAGGCTCCCAGGGTTGTCTGTGCCCATCATGGTCGCCACACTCACACAACTGGCGGCTGCATGAGGAAACCATGAATTATGCTTTCGACTCCGTTTCTGTTGCCTGGAGTTAATCCAGCACATGCAGACTCCACAGGACGGGTCTGCCCTGCCCTGAAGGCTGTTATTAATCTCTGAAGCCCACTGCCACATCTTTCTCCCACAGAGTGGCTCGTGGGCTTGAACCGCTGATCTTTTGCTTGGCACCTGAGCACTTTCAGCCTTTTGCCACCAGGGAGTTAATTTTTATTTCCATCAAAGTTTCAGAAAAGGGAGGTAGATTTTGTGAGAGAAATACAGGGAGGATTCAAATGCTCCATTCAAAGACAAGACATCACGTGTCTTTCCCAGGAGTTGTGACAGGGACTCAGCACGAAGAAGGCTATGGTTTGGTGTCCTCAAGTCCTGTCCACTCATAGCAGCTGCGTGGGAGAGTGCAGGGCAGTGTTGAGTTTGCAATCTGCATAGGGACTGGTCACTAGATCTTTTCTCTTGCGAGGATCCTCTGGATAGGTTTCCAAAGCTGACCTTGTGGCTAACAATCAATCATTTACCATCAGAACTCTTCTGGAAGAAAAAGCCTATGGCAGTTAGGTCCAAGGGCTTAAAATCAGTGCTACCTGGACAAGCTCCAAGAGCAGCCCTGGTGGTATAGTGAGTTATTCCTTGGGCTATAGCTGCAAGGTCAGCTGTTCAAGACCACCAGCCCTCTCCACTAGAGAAAGATGAGGATTTCTATTCAGCTCAAGCATTAGCATCTCAGAAGCTCACAAGGGCAGCTCTGTCCTGTCCTACAGGGTTACTATGAATGTGAATCAACTCAATGGCAGTGAGTTTGTTTTATTTTATTTTTGGTTTTGGAAAATCTTAAGAGGTCAAGATATTCACATTCATCTAAACATACCTACTGCTACCGAGTTGATTCTGATGTACAGCTGTCCTGTAGGACACAGTCCATCTGCCCAGTGGGGGTTTGGAGACTGTACATGGTTGTTGAGTAGACAGGTTCATCTTGTCAGCACTGAGGAAGACCTAGTGGGTTTGAACTGCTGACTTTTCAGCTAGCAGCCCAACAGCATAATTTACTACCCCATCCAGTCCATAATCGAAGTGACTGATGTTTTTGTCTTTTATTTGATTTTTCTATGAATTTCCATTTAAAGTCTCTAAAGCCAACTTCACAGCCTTGGTACAAGCTGCCTTAAGAGAAACTCACAATTGTTTTCAAGCACCATTAACTTTTGCTTGGATTTTCAAGGCCAAATGGTTTACCAAGAATGAAACACTCGACTCACACTCTCAACGGATGCCCTAAGTGTCACCTGTAGATGCTGGAACATTCTCAGAAGTGGCAATGTGTCTCATAAAATGAGCTGTCTTTCTGTCCACTGGGCTTACCGCTGCAGTCCGGGGCTTATGCATTCTGCTGTTTGAGTTTGGAGTGGCTTCCTGTGCATTGTCTTTTCTGGAGTAGAGCAAAGAGACACGATGAAGACACTCCAGCATCACCCTTGACTTGCTGGAGAATTGAATCCATTTGCTGGCGGTGATTGCCTTCCTGCATTTGAAGGAGCGCAGTCATTTGAGTTGATGTAAGCACCTGGCTTTGGAAGAAATCTGTGTGAGTTCAATGGTGGGGGGTGGGGGGTGGTGGTGAGGAAGTTCTACTAAGGGGTTCTTTGGAGTTTGACTCCCTGCTGAGAATTTGCATCAGGGGATCTAAAAGAATGCCATGGGGATTATTTTAAACTGTAGGTTCTGATTAAGCATAGTTGGGGTGTAAAGGCAAATTTTCATCAGGGGGTCAAACCGGAAGGAGCCTGTTGGGATCCCATGATTTAACAGCAGCGCAGCGTGGAGTGGAGGAGTCTTGCTTAACCTGGGTTCAGTGAATCCCTTTGGTACACTGGTTCTTGTTAGGTTAATCGAGCTTATGGAGAAGCCGCCACCGTGTCTTTTTTTGTAGATAGAAAGTGATTGGTGGGTGTGGAGGTGGAATGTCAAGTATCTAAAAGAGAAGGTACCAAAAAAAAAAAAGGCTGCACCCTCCTAAGGGCTTGTATAATCAAGATTTCAAGAGCAGTAGATAATCATTGTCTAATTGGTTTCATTTTTAGGTGACTTGAAATGCCAGTAGGGAAACCTCATTTGCCTTTACGTTTAGATGAGAATGCTGTGTGTGCGTGCGTGTGTGTGCACAAGCTACCATTTGAAATGATAGCTTGAAGATGAGCTGAAAACACTGATCTAGTAATAACGGTTCCCCCTCAGCTGCACCTGTGCTCAGCAACATGCAGGGCACGGGGACCCTGGATGTACTTACTAAAAGGAACCTTCGAGGTGCAGTGGATCCAACATTGATCTGCGACCTGCAGCCAGCGGTTCTCACCCACCAGCCACGCTGTAGGAGAAAGATGAGGTTCTCTGCTCCCGTGCATGTTTACAGACTCGGAAACCCAGGAGGGCAGTCCTAGTCTGTCCTTTAGGGTCACTATGAATTGGAGTGGACCCAGTGTCTCTAAGGGTTTTGTGTGTGTGTGTGTGTGTGTGTGTGTGTGTTTGGGTGTACTGTATCTACCTAGCACCACAGAGGAGGTTGACCAGCATAGTCCTGGGCAAACAAAACAGAGCAGAAAACAACAACAACAAAAAAAACCCCCACATATACGAAAACAATTAATAAAACAAAATTCAACCACAAAGAACACCAAAAAGGGAGATTAAAAAAATCTTCAACGCCTCCCTTGATATTGAGAAATAAAAGATCTCTATTGTGATTGTGAAAGCTGTCACAGCATCTATAAAATGCACAGAGGGGTCCTAATGCCGGTACTTCTAGTGGGCAACTTTCAGTTGGGTGTGAAGGAAGTGTGAGTTCATGCCTTTCCACCTCTCCGGTGCATTTTAGATTTGCCATGACTTCTCTAAGCCTTCGTGCTTGAACTAGAATGTAAACTCCACGAGGGCAGGTGGTTTGGTCCCTGGCATATGTACTCGTGGGCCTTGACTGCAGTTGGTGCTAAATAAGTATATATATTTAAGTAAAAAGTCTGTACCCTCCTAGGTCTAATCTACAGAAGGGATTTGAATTTACAAATACAGGTATCTCTGCATTTGAAAATTTCCTCCACTTTGCTTTTAGGATAGGTCTGGCTATATGGGGACCCATTTTCCTTAAGGTTCCTTAAGGAGGAGCCCTGGTGGGGGGCTGGGTGGTTATATGTTGGGCTTCTAACTGCAAGGTCATGAATTTGAAGCCAGCAACTGCAACGTGGGAGAATGAGGAGGCGACAAGGCTTTTTACTCCTGTAAAGTGCTCCACTCTTGGAAACTCACAGGGGCAGTTATGAGTCCTACAGGGTTGCTATGAGTCAGAATAAACTCATCAGCCGGGAAACATGAGACATGCCTAGTGGAAAAACATCCAAAGTGTCCTTTGCTTTTCTAAAAACGAACAAACAAAACCACAGGTGAAAAACATTCAGTATTGGTTTGGCAGGGAGTCATTTAAAAGACCACGACTACAATTCCTTCCCTGGGAACTACATGACATACTGTATTTTCATTTTACTTATCATCTTACTGTGTCCTTTGCTTATCATCATACTGGGTACTTATCATTCCATTTCTAATTTTACTATATATTCATGTGATTTTAGGTTTGTGTGTAGTTTGGCAGAGCTTTTTTGGGGGGTGGGATGGGAGTAGTCTGGGAATGTGCAAACACTTTCCCCTTATAAACTGATTGCTGGTAACTACTTCTTCACCCGTTGCCACTCAGGCTTCATCAGCATGCTCTTTTTTCAGATGGCAGGGGACACCTGCACATTATTCCTAGGTTGAAGCCCTACCTTTGCCTGTAAGCTGTTTGAGCCACTTTAGGAGGTGGGGCGAATGAAATACAGAAAGATTGAGACGGGCCTTGCTAAGTGACTTTGCAACCAGAAAAGCTAGAGTTCACGAAGCCCACTCCATCCACCGCCGGCGGGGTCTCCTGTTGAGTGACAAGTGCTTGATTGAGATAGGAAAGCAAAGCTGCGCACGCCCTCTGGTGGTGGCATCTTCCACAGTCACAGATGATTATGCTGCTTCCTGGCACAGAGCTACAAAGTGGCAGAGAGTGGTCTGTGATAAGGTCTACCAGGGAGCGGGGGCATGCCTTCTCCTCTGATCCACCTTCTTTCTTAGGCTTCCCAGGGCCTCCCTGCCAGGTAGCTCCTCTACCTTCTGCATCTATCTGGACACAGACCCTCCCCTCCATCACACACGGGATCGTGTTTTGATAGCAGCTTCAAATGGGCAAGGGCTTGGCTACCAACCCAGATATGGGCAGGTTCCAACGCACCCAGGAGATCCTCGGGGGAAGTCGCTAGCGAAAAATTAGACATGAAAAGAAACGTGGTACACAATCCCACTCTGGCCTTGACATTCATGAGGCCACCACGAGTCAGAATCCACTTGATGGCGACTGACTTGAATGGGCTAGGTGGTTCTTGCCTTGTCCAAGTGGCCTTCAGTGCGATGCTGCGAAGTTCATCCTCGCCGCGCGGCCTGAGTGAAAGGTTGGCAGTTTTGTTTACGGTCAAAGACAAGGGGGCAGAGAAAAGCGGTCTGTCCTACGGACCCCTGGGATGTGACCCGCGTGTGCAGAATTTCTTTTGAAGCAACCGAGTTTCCTCATGGCCAAATGAGCTAGCAGACATACGTCTGAGAGCCTGCGTTAGTGTTTTTTAAAACGGGTGAGACAATTAGTCTCGTTTCTTACACAGGATTCTGTGCTGCAGCGCCAAGAAAGTGTGAGGTGATTTTTCACCTGGCGTCTTTAAATGGGGCTCTCGCTACCTTCAGCATACGTGCGAAAGACAGACACCGCTTTCCCCTCAGAAATCTGTGATGAGTTAGACGGAGAGGTCCCCGGATTCTCTCTTTCCGGCGTCACTGATTCACCCCTGCTCTATGGGGGATCGAGTGCTCTGGGGGAGGCTGAGTTTCGGAGTCAGCATTCTACTCTCATATCCCCACCCCACAGCCTCCATCCCTTCCCCTTCCTTACTGGTTAGGGAACCTCAAGGTGGGGTGGGGGGCCCCCTTGGCGGTGGAAATTCGAGGTTCCCCACTGGCTGCCAGTGAGTGCGAGGCATCTGGCCTTCAGATGGGATTTGATTGGACTCACATTACCCAAAGCACCTTATTTTAAAGATCGAGCCGGCATTTAAATTCCAAGAGAGTTCTCATAAAAGCCCAGCTTTGCGACTTCTTAAAACAAAACGGAACACCACATCTGGGTGCTATGGTAACAGAGAGCTGGCGATGGGTGTCTAGTCCCCTCTTTATTCCAGGCGTGTTTTCTCTACAGTGTGTGGATGATCCCAAGCCAAAGGGGCCCTTTGCAGAATTGAAAAGTGAATTGGAAACAACCATAGTAGTCTGACAGTGGAGGAATATTTTGCATCTTTCAGACACCAAGACGAGGCTGTCAAACACCTGGTGATAAAATTGCAGACAGTAGGCTCAGCAAAGTTCACCTGTCTCACCAAGATACACATGCATTCTTATCGTGTGCTGCCGCTGTACTTAACAAGTACTGTGGAGCTCTTACTGCAGTGCTTCAACGGGGCCCCTCAGAACTCCAATGCTGACACTGTCCTTCAGTGCTGTGGCCCTGTCCACTCATCACTAGGTTGCTAGTTCGAATCCATTCAGAGATGTCTGAGAAGAAGGCATGGCCTTCTGAACACACAGTCACTCAAAGCTCTGTGGATCACATTTCTACCCCGACAGACAGGATATCACCTGGAGGAGGAACGGACATGACAGGCAGGTTGTTGTTAAATACAAGGTCTATCAGATATGGAACAGGGAGACAGGGGAGTGACGGCTGGCAGCCATTCTGTCCCTCCAAGCAAACTCAGAAGCACAGAAAAAAGTCAACTGAAATACAGTACAAATGTCAATATTATCACTGTCATTATTAGGTCGCACACTTCCCACCCACAGTAATAGAAGTCTGCTCTTGCAACAATGTGCTTGCTGCAATATGTAAAACATAAAATTGTTTTTCACTTTCCTGAGACGTATAGCTGGGAGGTGTGAGGTGGCGGTGCATGTTGACAGTTCCCTTCTGTTCGGGTAGCACACTATAATTTAGACTGTCGGCAAGCCCCAAATGATTGCCAATTGCTGTTGGTTGTGTGCAAAGGAGGAAGCTGGCAGAAAGGCAACACTTCATCTTTTAAAAGCTAGTATGGACGCTGAAGATTGCTATAAGGTTCCTTGTGTGTTTCTTGAGTTGTTTGAAGAGCCAGAGTACAGTCTTGGGTGAAAAACAAAATCCTGAACCTTAGCAGTACCTTTGGAAATGGGCAGTTAAGGTAAGAAACTAGCTTCTACAATCTTCGCAAACAGCCACAGCGACCACAGGTGACCCTGTAGAAATAACCCAGCTGCTAAGACTGGAGCTATGTCCATCTTTCCTTCATAGGTATTTGTGAATGGAATAGAAGCTTTTAAAGTCATGCTTAGGCATACTTCTCATGCATAGATAACTTATCCTCAATTCTCTGTGCCCTTGAAAGTTTTGAAGCGATTATAGCCACATTAGAAACTAGATGTGATAGATAGTCGAACAAATTGGTTTTGGAGGAAGCATGCACACACGCACATGCACATACATATTCACACAACGTACACATGCATGCATGCATACATAAACTATACCTCACCATTTGATTTTGTTTGTTGTTGGCAATGACTGGTGCTCTTTCTAAGTAGTTTGCATATCTGGTGACACAATCAGAATATAAATCCTCAGGGAGTGTTTCCTGTCCTGCCGCCCTTGCTCTTTGAGCTGCATGCACATGACCAGCAGGCATCAGGAGCATCTGTGTAGACTTTCTTTAGGCATCTGGGCACATTCTTATACATACGTTGTACAAAAGCCATGAATATCCAGGGTGCCAGATCCCTCATGAACACTCTCAAGGAAACATTGTGGGAGATCATTGAAATGAAGAGAGGTAGAAATGATAGGCATTCCCCTTTTTAAGAACGATTCATTCAAGTGTGGATAATGTTGGCTCACTTCTTTGATATTTTTCCTCCCCATTCAATATTATTCTTAGTGAGGTGATTGCTAGGTTTTAAATGGTGTTCATGGAAAGCCGGAATCCTCTTTTGAGATGATAGAAAAACACAGAATGTACCCAAATGGAGACCAAAGAGTTATGACACCAGAAGGGAAATTGAGGGTAACAGATAAATGAGACCAATCATGGGGTCCCCGAAGAGCGTTATTTAAGGAGCTAAAGAGCTTTTGCTAAAACTGAGTCATGGTTTGTTATTGGGCCCACCTAGATATTTTCTGAACAAGCCACAGGAAAGAAAAAATTTATGCATGATATGTGATGGTATATTATTTTACTTTCTCATAAAATCAAAACCTGAAATGAACAGGTTTGCCTTGCACATTTTAACCCTGTTCCCAACAAGACTATAGAACATCCCAGCTTTGGCCACATGGGAATTTAAATGGGTTGTGAAAACTTGAAGCTGATGATGCTACGGTGGATATCTAAGATATAAGAGATGTGGTCGTCCTCCTCAAGAAGCTCAGAGTTTGATTATGAATGAATTTGCTGCATCTCGGCACACACATGTCCTTGAGTTATCCTTGAAACAGGGATTAATTACTTAGCTCCGGTTCCTTGGGAAGAAAGAATTTCTTCGGCATGCTGAAATTGCCACAAATCATGGAATTATGGAGTAAAAAACAGGAAGGGTTGAGAAATCATCTCAACCTATCCACATGAAGTACAAATTGGGCAATAGTTCCTTTGAAACATTTGAAGGAGGTTTTTAGAACTTTAAAAAAAAGGAAATTAACAAGTTATCTAGGATATTAATCTATTTTTCTTGGGTGATTTTGAAGCAACCAAAATGTCTAGGTCAAGCTGAATGCCAAGGTCAAGCAGAGATTTTAATCAAAGGGATTTGTGTCTTTGACCTTATTTTGTTGAGCACAAGAGAGGAAATTAGACAATTAACCTGAGAGTAGCACAAGTGGGAATCATATCTGTAGACTTTGCTGAAAATTTTATTCCTCAAACTTTGACTGAAGAAGTGTTGTAACTGACACCTTAAATCAGGAAGTTATAACAGAAGTCACATTCCATTTTATATGCTCAAAAGATTGTATTTCCCTGAGCTAGAAACTTGCAGCAACCCAAAGTGCGTGGTTAGCCCCTTGGGAGCCTGTATGGCCGCGGTTTGTTATTATCATTGTACTGATGAAGAGAAGGGATTTCAGAGAGATGAAGTAACTGTCAAGGTTCCACACGTCTGAGTAGCACAACTACCATTTGGAAATGAATCTGTCTGAATCCAAATGCCGGGCTCAGCCTATGGAACATAGCCAACCTGTTCATACGATGACAGTGTGCAACATCTGACATACACATTGGTCACCCAAATTTATAAAGCTCAGGAAGTGTTATGGTTAGGTGCTATCAAGTCAGTTTTGATCCTGTGTGCAATAGAATGAGCGGCTTGGCTTGTGTGACAGCCTGCACAGGAGAAACTAGGCTTGAGGAATGGCAAACATTGGTTGTCAATTCCATACCCTCCAGTAGGGGCAGTATTACCTTCTCAATGTGAAACTGGCCTATCTGATTTAGTGCCTCTTTCAAATTGTATTAAGGCGTCAGGCTGTGATCCATGGGGCGGGTGGTTCGAAGCCACTACCCGCGTTGTGGGAGAAATACTAGACTTTCTACTCCCATAAACAGTCCCAATCTCGGAAAACCAGAGGGGATCGCTGTGAGTCAGCACTGACTCTGTAGTAGTCGTGAATATGGGATCTTCATTGATTGGAACACACCCTGTAATAAGTCTTTTTATTTAATTTTCTTTTTTTTTTTAACAATTTATTGGGGCTGATACAATTCTTTTCACAGTTCATACATATACATACATCAATTGTATAAAGCACATCTGTACAGTCTTTGCCCTAATCATTTTTTTCTCTTTTCTTCTTTTACATTTTATTAGGGACTCCAACAACTCTTACCACAATCCATACATATACATACATCAATTGTATAAAGCACATCCATACATTCCCTGCCCCAATCCTTCTCAAGGCATTTGCTCTCCACTTAAGCCCCTTGCATCAGGTCCTCTTTTTTTTTTTTCCCCTCCCTCCCCTTTCCCCCCTCCCTCATATGCCCTTGGTAATTTATACCTCGTTATTTTGTCATATCTTGCCCTATTCGGGGTCTCCCTTCCCCCCTTCTCTGCTGTCCCTCTCCCAGGGAAGAGGTCACATGTGGCTCCTTGTAATCAGTTCCCCCTTTCCAACCCACTCACCCTCCACTCTCCCAGCATCGTCCCTCACGCCCTTGGTCCTGAAGGTATCATCCACCCTGGATTCCCTGTACCTCCAACCCTCATATGTACCAGTGTACAGCCTCTGTCCTATCCAGCCCTGCAAGGTAGAATTCGGATCATGGTAGTTGGGGGGAGGAAGCATCCAGGATCTGGGGGAAAGCTGTGTTCTTCATCGATACTACCTCACACCCTAATTAACCCATCTCCTCTCCTAAGCCCCTCTATGAGGGGATCTCCATTGGCTGACACTTGGGCCTTGGGTCTCCACTCTGCACTTCCCCCTTCATTTAATATAATATATATGTACACATACATATATACATATACACATATATACACATACATACACACACTTATATCTTTTTTTTTTTTGCATGATGCCTTATATCTGGTCCCTTGGGCACCTCGTGATCGCACTGGCCGGTGTGCTTCTTCCATGTGGGCTTATTTGTTTCTGAGCGAGATGGCCGCTTGTTCACCTTCAAGCCTTTAAGACCCCAGACACTATCTCTTTTGATAGCCGGGCACCATCAGCTTTCTTCACCACATTTGCTTGTGCACCCATTTGTCTTCAGCGATCCTATCTTGGAGGTGTGCAGTCAATGATATGATTTTTTGTTCTTTGATGCCTGGTAACTGATCCCTTTGGGACCACTCGGTCACACAGGCTGGTGTGTTCTTCCATGTGGACTTTGTTGCTTCTGAGCTAGATGGCCGCTTGTTTATCTTCAAGCCTTTAAGACCCCAGTCACTATCTCTTTTGATAGCCGGGCACCATCAGCTTTCTTCACCACATTTACTTGTTCACCCACTTTGGCTCCATCCGTTGTGTCGGGAGAGAGAGCATCATAGAGTTCCAATTTAATAAAAGAAGGTATTCATGCATAGAGGGAGTGTTTGAGTAGAGGCCCAAGGTCCTTCCGCCACCTTAATACTTGACCTATAAATATCGACACAAAGATCTATTTCCCCAACCTCCTATATATATTTGCATGTACATGTCTTTGTCTAGACCTCCATGAATGCCCTTTGACTCCTAGCTCTTTCCTCCATCTCCCTTGACATTCCTCCTGCCCTACTACCATGCTTCATCGCCACCTGGGCTAGAGTATACCTCTTCTCTAAGCAACCTTACCCTTGATCATTTCCCACCAGGCCTGCCACTCCCCCTTCTCTACCCTTTGGGGTCCCATGTTTTTCCCTTGTCCCTGGGTTTGTTAACACCTCTTCCTTACCCCCCCCTACCCCCCACCCCAAGTCCCCCCGGAACTTTCGGTCCCGTTGTTTTTCATCCAGATAGTTCAACCAGCCTGTCCTATTCAGACAGACCTGTGGAGTCACTAACATGCACGAAAACTAGACAGAGGAACACAAAGCAACAGTATACAACCAGACAACAAAACAACCAAAACAAACCACTGAAAAGAACAGAACAAAACAGTTCACAAGAGAAAAGCTTGTAGTTAGTTCAGGGATCTTTGCTGGCCCTTAGGGGCGTTTTCCAGTCCAGTCTGTTGGGGCACCACGCCCTGGCCCCAAAGTCCACTTTCAGCATTCCCTGGGGACCTTGCCACTCTATTCCCTTGCTGTTCCGCTGCACTCCCCCAGTGATTTGCCTCGGTGTGGTGGGATCAGGTCAGGTGCAATTCCCACACTGTGTCTCCGGTGCTGTCCCCTGTATCGCCCTTAGTCACTGAGGGGCATCATGTCTCATAGTAGGGCCAGCCATGTTGTTCTCTCTGTGGACTGGCTGCTCTACTCAGGAACATCATCATCACGGCCTGGTGGGCCAGGCTGTGCTCCACTCTCTCCTCCTGCCCCTTCATCTGCTCCCGTGTGCTCTGATCAAATATGTCCATCTCCCATAGCTGCAGGGTCAATGTCGTCCTTTGGAACAAGTTCTTTTCGGGGGAGGGGCAGGAATCCACTTAATTTATGGTGCTGTGGCCAGCCTCCCAGACCTCTCCACCGGTTCCGTCCTCCACGCCGGGATATTGCATTCACACCTTGCGACACTGGGTTGAAGTCTGGTCCCACTTTCCCTGTGGAGATATAAACCATACCCTCCCCTTGGGTGGATTAATGCCCCATTTCTGTCATGCTGATTGTACTTACCTCAGGGGACTCATGTTGTACCTGTCCCTTTGGGTCTGGCTTACCTCGCTTAACATAATTCCTTCCAGCTCTTCCCATGAAATAACGTGTTTCATGTGCTCATCGGTGCTTTTTAGTGCTGCATAATACTCCATTGTGTGTATGTGCCAAAGTTTGCTAATCCACTCGTCTATCGATGGAAACTTAGGCTGTTTCCAAGTCTTTGCTATTGTGAATTGTGCCGCAATAAACATTGGAGCGCATATGACTGGTCGTGTTTTATTTGCTGCTTCAACCGGGTATATGCCCAGTAGAGGGATGGCTGGGTCGTAAGGTAGATCAATTTCCATTTTCTTTAGGTATCGCCAGATTGCTTTCCACAGTGTCTGTACAAATCTGCACGACCACCAGCAGTGGAGGAGGGTTCCTATTTCACCACAGCCCCTCCAACACTTGTTGCTCTCTGATTTACTGATCTGGGCTAGCCTGAGGGGTGTTAGGTGGTATCTCATGGTTGTTTTGATTTGCATTTCTCTTATGGCAAGGGACTTTGAGCACTTTCTCATATATTTATTGGCCATATTGATCTCCTCTCTAGTGAAAGTTCTTCTCATTTCTTTTGCCCACTTCCTTAGGGGGTTAACTGTTTTCCTCTTTTTGCGGGTCATGATGGTGTTGTAGATTTTAGTAATGAGCCCTTTGTCTGACGTGTCATTACTAAAAATCTTCTCCCAGTCTGTGGGTTGCCTTGTCACCCTCTTGGCAAAGTCTTTCGAGGTGCACAGGTGTTTTATTCTTATTAGATCCCATTTGTCGATTTCCAGATCACCTGTGTGTGTCCCCTTCCCTGTTGCAGTGAGCCTATGTGCTCCCTGGGCCAGTGCTCTGAGATTAGTCCCGATTCCCTCCTTAATGGTCCTGATGGTTTGGGGTTTGACTTCTAGATCTGTGATCCACCCTGAGTGTATTCTTGTGCATGGGGTGAGGTAGACGTCTTGTTTCAACTTTCTACATGTGGATATCCATTGTTTCCAGCACCACTTATTAAAGAGGGCATCTGCTTCCCACTTGACGTTTTTGGGACCCTTGTCGAAGATCAGTTGTCTATATGCTGATGATTTTACTCCTGGGCTTTCTATTCTTTTCCACTGGTCTGAGTGTCTATCATTGTGCCAGTACCATGCTGTTTTGACCACTGTAGCTGTGTAGTAGGCATTAAAATCAGGTAGGGCGAGTCCTCCAATTGTGTCCTTCTTCTTGAGGAGTTCTCTGCTAATTCTGGGTTTCTTCCCTCTCCATATGAAGTTGGTGGTCAGTTTTTCCAATTCTTTGAAGAAGGTTGATGGTAATTGGATTGGTATAGCATTGAACTTGTAGAGTGCTTTAGGAAGAACTGTCATCTTTACTATGTTCAGCCTACCTAACCATGAGCAGGGGAGCTTCATCCATTTGTGAAGGTCACTTTTGGTTTCCTGTAATAGGGTTTTATAATTATGCTTATAAAGGTCTTTAGTATTTTTTGTTAAGTATATTCCTAGGTATTTCAGTTTGTTCTTGGCTACTGTGAAGGGTACTTCCCTCTTAATCGCCTCTTCCATGGCCCTGTCCGATGTGTATAGAAACCCTACCGACTTCTGTTTATTGATCTTGTATCCTGCTACTCTTCCGTATTCCTCTATTGCTGTAAGTATTCCAACTGTGGAGTTTTGGGGGTCTTCAATGTATAGGATCATGTCATCTGCAAATAACGATAGTTTCACCTCCTCTTCTCCCAACTGGATCCCTTTGATGTCCTTCCGCTGTCTTATGTTGATAGCCAGAACCTCCAAAACGATATTGAATAGAAGAGGGGACAGGGGGCATCCTTGTCTTGTACCCTTTTTCAGTGGTATTGTTCTTGTCTTTTCTCCATTGACTATGATGTTGGCTGTTGGTCTTTCATAGATAGCTTGTATGAGCTTGAGGAACTTACCTTCCAATCCTATCTTCATGAGTGTTTTGATTAGGAATGGATGCTGGATGTTGTCAAATGCTTTTTCCGCATCTATGGATATTATCATATGGTTTTTATCCTTTTTCTTCTCGATGTGGTGTATGATATTGATGGATTTTCGGATGTTAAACCATCCCTGCATCGCTGGGATGAATCCTACTTGGTCGTGGTGAATGATATGTTTGATGTTCCTTTGTATTCTATTGGCCAATATTTTGTTAAGGATTTTTGCATCTATGTTCATTAGAGATATTGGTCTATAATTCTCTACACTTGTGGGGTCTTTTCCCTGTTTGGGTATCAAAGTAATGCTGGCTTCGTAAAATGAGTTTGGGAGCTTGCCGTTCTTTTCTATGTTATGGAATACTTTGTGGAGGATCGGTGTCAGCTCTTCCCTGAATGTTTGGTAAAATTCTGCTGTGTAACCATCTGGCCCTGGGGCCTTTTTCCTTGGTAGGTTTTTGATGACACTCTCTATTTCTTCCTTCGCTATGGGTTTGTTGAGGTTCTTGATCTCTGTCTCAGATAATCTAGGGATAGATTGTTTTTCTAAATATTTATCCATGTCTTCCAGGTTTCTGAATTCATTAGAATACAAACCTTCATAGTACTTTGTGATTATCCTTTTTATCTCATTGGGGTCTGTTGTTATTGCCCCCGATTCATCCCTCATCCTGGCTATTGATGATTGTTCCTTTCTATCTTTGGTAAGCTTTGCCAGGGGAGTGTCAATTTTATTAATTCGTTCATAAAACCAGCTTCTAGTTGCGTTAATCCTTTGCATTGTTCTTTTGTCTTCCCACTGGTTTAACTCCGCCCTGATTTTTATTATTTCTTTTCTCTTGCTATTGGAGGGGTAGTTCTGTTGACTCTGTTCTAGTTGTTAGAGGTTTTGTGTTAACATATCTGTCATACGCCTTTCTTCTTTTTTCATGTATGCATTCAGTGATATCAAGCTACCTCTGATAACTGCCTTTGCAGTGTCCCATAAGTTTTGATATGTTGTATGCTCGTTCTCATTAGTTTCTAGAAATTTCCTGATATCCTCTCTGATCTGGACCTTAACCCATTCATGTCGCAGGAGATCGTTGTTTATTCTCCAATTGGTGGCCCTTGCTTTTCTGGGTGCCCTCCTATTAATCTCCAGCTTTATGGCATGGTGGTCTGAGAAAGACGTCTGGATAATATCTATGTGTTTGAATTTACTCAGGCTGGCCTTGTGCCCCAGCATGTGATCTATTCTTGAGAAAGATCCGTGTGGATTGGAGAAGAATGTGAAACCTTTTGCTTTTGGATGAAAGGCTCTATAGATGTCTATCAGGCCCTGTTGCCTAATTACATTGTTTAGCTCTCTGGCCTCTTTGCTGAGCTTCTTTCCCTGTGACCTGTCTTTCTCTGATAGTGGAGTGTTGAAGTCCCCCACTATTATTGTTGTTTCCGTGATTTCTTCTGTCATTTTTTTAATAGTTTGTTTGACGAAATTTGCCGCACCATTATTAGGTGCGTAAATATTCAGTATGCTTATTGCTTCCTGGTTTACTGAGCCTTTGAGCATTATGTAATGTCCCTCTTTGTCTCTTTTTATGTTTTGGATCTTGAGATCCATTTTGTCGGAGATTAAGATAGCCACTCCTGCCTTCCTTGAGTTACCATTTGCTTGGTGAACTTTCTGCCAGCCCTTTATTCTCAGCATATGCTTGTCTGCTTGCTTAAGGTGTGTCTCTTGCAGGCAGCAGATTGATGGGTTATGTTTTCTAATCCAATCCTCCAGCCTCTTTCTTTTAACATATGAATTGAGCCCATTTGTATTCAAAGTGATTATTACAATCTCTGGCTTCATGGTTGCCATATTCTGTTTTGTGTTTTGTGTTGTGGGAGAAATACTAGACTTTCTACTCCCATAAACAGTCCCAATCTCGGAAAACCAGAGGGGATCGCTGTGAGTCAGCACTGACTCTGTAGTAGTCGTGAATATGGGATCTTCATTGATTGGAACACACCCTGTAATAAGTCTTTTTATTTAATTTTCAGTTCCATTGCCTCTTAAGGGACATTTCTTCACTTGTGCTGGTAGGACAAAGGTCCAGCAAGGGCCCCCAGTATTCGATGAATTGCCTTGAAAATGGAATCTTTAAAAATGTGACACTTGGTTTAAACAAAGTCAGACCATAGTGACATTTGTGAAGCTAGACCATATAGAGTCTTTCTCAGCATCCTCGCAGAGACACCGTCCTTCTTTAGAAGTCTCCTTTTTCTAACTCAGAGCTGGGGGAGCTTTTCTGCCAAGGACCATCTGGATATTTATAACATTATTTGCTGGCCATACAAAAGTATCAACTAAAACATTAACTTGCGATATTTGGTCAAATATTTAATTAAATGACCCTAATGTTATGTTTAGGTGCCCTGGTGGGGCCTGGTGATGCTTTAGGTTGTAGTCTTCCAAGTCAGCACTTAGAAACCACCAGCTGCTCCTTGGGCAGAAAGAACTTCTTCGGCATGTCTATATGGAGAAATTGCCACAAATCATGGAATTAAAGGGTAAGAGGACAGAAAGGGATATTAGAAATCATTTCATCCTAGCCACATGAAGTGTTTTTTTTTTTATAACGTATTCTACTCCAGCTAAGAGTTATAGTCTCAGAAACTCTCAGGGTAGTTCTACCATGTCCTATAGGGTCACTGTGAGTCGGCACCACAGTGGGTTTGGGTTTAGGCAGTGATGTCTGGATCGGCTTCTCTTAGGCGAGGTGGTAGTAGTGATTTTGAGAGCTGGATATAGGCACAAAGGCAGGCCATTCCCCACCCCTGTTTTAATTTTTTTAAGGGCATTGTTATTTGGTTCGCATATTTCACTGCAGCCCTGGGTGATAATCTCTGTCTTGAGGACACGTTCATTACAGACTCCATTCTTTTAATGTTCAGCTACACTTCAAGCCATTGTACCCTCCCTCTTCCTTCCTCCTCCCATGGTAGTTCAATACCACTGAGCAATTCCAGGGTTAATAGCATCTAGGGCAGACTTGTCTACACAGGGAAAGTGACAAGGATACAGATGGAGATGTGATTTGGTGTGACCATAGTGGAAATAACTTTAGGGTCTATTGTCACACTGCCTACAACCTAATCTGACCTCACAGCCTTTGTCCCCAATCCTTCTCCACATCTGTCATTTCATTTTCTTAGGGGAGCAGTATGGACCATCTCCCTTTATGCAAGGGATGCTTTTGCACATAAGGTCACAGATGTGGTTGAGTGACCAAGGCGAACCCAGGCAGTATACCCTTTAGTTAGGCGACTGGAAGGTACACGTGAAGAAAATCAAAACAATGCCTGTCATGGAGCAGTCGTCTGTGCTGGATGGCTGTGTATGGGCCTTGTCAAGAACAAGGTACAGAAGCTGGAAATTGCCTGACAGATGTTTGTTCTGCTCAGACACTGCATGGCCTCATTAATATTTAAAACCCACTTGCCGTCACCTCTGATTAAGCTGAAGACGATGGACCTGTGGAAAACGAGGGTACAGCCCAGTTGCGGTTTAAGAGTCCCAACGCCCAGGACGTGTCTTGACTTTGAAGGATGGCAAGAGCAGTCAATCACTGATGGGCCAAACTCGATTGCTTGAAATATTAAGCCAAAGCTTATATTTGTACACGGTGAAGTGCTTTCCTTTCTGCTCAGAAGGAAACAAACAAACAACTTCTTGAACTGACAAACAAGGAATGGCTGCCACAGAGTTCACAAACAACCCCTTACGTCCTGGCTTGAAGCACTGGATGATGGCAGGTCTTAGTCATCCTCAGATAATTCCTGAAGCATCTTCCATGGGTCAAGCTGTTAGGTTAGAGGCCCAAGGAGTACCTTACAAGAGCCCTGGTTTGGTAGTGGATTAGGTGTTGGTCTGCTGACTGCTAGGTCACTGGTTTGAAACCACCAGAGAGAGAAAGATAAGGCTCCTAGGGAGAAAGATAAGGCTCTCCAGGACTTACTGTCTCAGAAACCCGCAGGAGCAGTTTTGCTTTGCTGTATAGGATCATTCTGAATCAAGATTGCCTTGATGGTGGTGAGTTCAGAATTCCACATTTTTGTGGTGTTTGTTTTCCCAGGGCAGATGTTTTATTTGGGAGGCGATCACAGAGCGAAGTGGGCAAACCAGACAGAGAAGCTAAGCAAACAGTGAATGGTATAATATCCAGCAAATTCCCACTGGGTGAACCTGGGGTTTACTATTGCTGGGGAACAGTGGTTTCTGGTAAACAGTGGAGATAGACATGCACACCCCCCCGGGTCATTCTACTTACATTATTTTTATGAACAGTCCCTCATATTTGACTCAAAAATACATCCATGGCTGGATTCTGGTTTGGACATGCACAGAACTCCAGAGAAATATGTACGATGTAAAGGTTTATTTTTTTTTCTTTTTGACGAGGTAGCATCTGAAAACTTACATGTCTTATACATATTCAATATTCATGTCTCTTAACTACATAAGGAAGTACACTACAGAAAACTTGAAGCAATACAAAACAACTCAAATTCACTGCTGTAGAGGTGATGCTGACTTATGACCCTATAGGACAGGATGGAACTTCCCCATGTGAGTTTCTGCGACTGGAGTTGACAGCTGGTTTTGAACTGCCGACCTTTCAGATCACAGTCCCATGCATAACCACACCAGGGCTCCCTTTGCAGTATGGAAGTGAAAATACAAATAAGAACATTTGAAATCCTCACACTTTTTTTAGTTCCTAGCTGGACAAGAACGATATTCATAAAGGAAGAACAAGTTTACTTTTCTGGTGAGGCTTCAAGGAAGTCTTCAGAATTTCGAGGGAAAGAATCCACAGACGTTAAAGTCAACATCACGAGGGGCAAGTGCCGAACTTGTGACTTTCAAATAAAATCCCGGATAGCCTAAATCCTTAAATCAATGTAGCATAATTTTCCAATTTCCATTTTTTATTTCAGAGTTTTTGGTAAGATATGTTTGTGCTATTTGTACAATTTCCACCCACAGCAGTACAGACAGTTATAATAGTGATGCTGTTCCAGCTGAAAGGGAAAGGGGAGGAGGAAATTCTAGATATAGTACACACGACTGTTGATTTTCTAAAATCACAAACTAGCCCTTGCAGTTTTTAATATTTGGATCACTCACACCAAAAGAAAGAAATCTATTAAAAACCAGATATGCCTTTCAAATTAACTTACCATAGAGGCTTATGGCAGTCATATCTTAACAAATGTTTTTTCAAAAATAAAGGACATAAAAAAAAAGATATTTCAAGTCAGAGTTGAACTCAGTTTTATGTGTGTAGCCATCTTTCTTTTAAATTTGTTTTTTTGGGAAACCTTCTCCATCCTTGAAGCATTGCATCAAATTTTAATTCAGCTCAGATGGCGCTGCCTACGGAACTGCGAGCTGTTTTTATACTTTAAAAGTTTCTGGAGCAGCCGATGTAAGAAGTCCTTTTCAAAAGGTTCGGTGAGTTCTTCTCGGGTTCCCTGATTTAAGTATAAGTAGCTAAGCCAGAGAACACCCTGGGGGAGGGAGGGCATGCATTCTAAACACGAGGGGCTCTTTATGTGGATGCACATGTTAGAGGATGTATATATGATAAGCAACTTAAAAATAAAATCTAAAAGAAAGTAGTGAGTAGTAATCGTCCATGAGCTTACAATATAGATGCAAACATATGCTACAACAGAAGAACTGCATGTCTTTTTGGTAAAGGCGGACCAATCCTCTTTCATACTGGACCCCTACTCTTTCTTTTTGCCTTCATTCGTTAAACTGGTCAATGAGGTGGGGACTTTATATTTCTGTTCACCCATTCTGTATTCAACAGTTTATACTTCTTATCAATCCTACTTCCTTTGATGTTTTTGATTTTCATTAGTTGGGATTTAATTCATATAACATTATTCCATATGTCAATCACGTTAAGAAGAATTGTACAATTGCTACCACAGTCAGTCTCCAAACAATCTTTTTCTGCATGGACTCCTTGACATTGTCTCCCTTTTACACCCCTCCCCCCACTGTACCCACCCTCCTGAAACTCTGATTCTACTTGCTGTTCCTATTGGTTCATCCATCCTTGACTCCCCCCTCTGATGCACACTGGACCCGATCTGGTTTTCAGTATTTTTTGTTCATATTAGGGTGTATCTCAGAGGTGTTATGAAGTTGTTTTATATATTTTTATGTTTTGTGATATGTAAAATCAAGGATGGATATCATTTTTGGCAAACTGTTCATGTCATTGACCCATTTTCAATGAGGCTATTTGTTTTTAACTAACTGAGTAATTATAGTTTTCTGAAGATTTTAGCAGTTAGTCCCTCCTCTGCTATGTCATTGCCAATTTCCCCCCACCCCAAACCCTACTCCGTGGGTCCCCTATTTACAATTTTATGAAGTCATTTGATGCACATAAGTGTCAAAGGTGCTTGTTGGACTGTTGTTGTTAGGTGTGGGTGAATCGGTCTGACACACAGAAACCTTATGTACAACAGAGCCAATCACTCCCAGTCCCTGCACTGTCCTCAATATTGTCCTTAGACTTGAGCTCATTGCTGCAACCACAGTGTCAACCCATCGCCTCGAGGGTCTTCCACTGTTTCATTACCCCTCCACTTTATTCAGTATGCTGTCCCTTTCCAGCGCATGGTTTCTCCCAATAACATGACCTAAGTGAGACTATGTCTTGCCATACCTAGTTCCAATGTACCAATAGATGTGGATTTTGTGGATACACTATTAAAATTCAACCAGAAATCTCCTTAGAGGTAAGGATGGTGAGTCATCGTTGCATATTTTGGACCTGTTACCAGAAGGGACCAGTCCCTGGAGAAGAGCATCCTGTTTGGTCCAGTAGAGAGGCAGTGATGAAGAAGTCCCTCCAGGAGATGGATTGACACCGTGCCCGCCACTGGCTATTGCTGCCAGCAGAGCAGTGACTGTGAGGATGTGCAGGGCTGGGCAGGGCTTCGTTTGGCTGTGCATAGGTTCTGTGTGATTCAGAACCAAGGTGATGAGCTCTAGCAACAATATTAAAACTCATTATATCTTCTGGAGAGTCCTTCGTATCATCATCCACACATCTTATTTCACATCCTTTAAAACATTCGTTCTGCCCTTCCTCTTCAGTTGACTTATTTATGTTTCCTGTCTTGATAAACTCCTTCTTCACCTCCTTTATCCTATTCCAGCCAGGCCCCATCTGCATTCCTCCAATGAAACTTCATTGTTGTCGTCACCAATAACATCCACCTTGTAAACTCTGGGGTCACCTCGGTGATCTTTCTTACTGAGTGTCTCAACAACTCCTGTTGTAGTTAGTGATTTATTTATTTTCCTTCTGGGAACATTCTTCAGTTGGTTCTCAGAAAAAAGTTGCTAGCGTTCTTACTTCTTGTCCTTCTTTCTCCATTTTTGTACTAGTTCTGTCTACTCTTCCTGGGTTTCAATTGATATAATCCCTCACTCCTCCCTCGCCATCCTCTCATAGACCACTAAGACTTTCATCTGCAGAAGCGTCTCCCTCTCATTTCCTTCCTTCATCTGGTTTCTTCCCAGAGCTCAAGATTTCTATACCTCGCTGATGAATCCTCATTTCCATTGAGTAATCGAATAGGAATTTCACTCCTAATTTGTCCAAGGATAATTTATAATATTTCTCCTCAATGTTTTTCCCAACTAGATATTTTTCATAGTAACTTCTGTTGCTCAGGTAAAAAAATATTAGAGATGTTATGACCATTCTCATTTCCCAGTGAATCTCCATGGCCTGTTGGCTTTGCTTTCAAATTATATCCCGAACCCACACCTTCTCAGTTCTTTACTGATGTGCAACCTTCCCCAAAGTTAAGAGATAACCTCCTGGGTTTTTGGTGTTGTTGTTCTTCAATTATTAATTTTTTCATTTAAGTCTGGCTTTTGAAATGTATGAAAGTTCTTTTGCACAGGAGATGGAGTTGGGTTCTTATCTTCCCTCTCTGGCTCTCCTTTTCTGTTTGGCAAGTTTTCGGATGCCTTCTATCTGCTCCTGGGCCCCTGTTCATATTCTTGCCCCTTACTGTGCATCCAGTCAGAGAGGCAGGAGCTGATGTATCCTGGCCATGAGGCTGTGTTATAGTCACGTACCCCCCAAGGCTCAACATTTCCCGTAAAACCATCCCCTCAGAAGGACTTTTAAAAACACCTTTAGCCTCATTTCAGGAGAAAGAATGCTGTACTTGGGTTCAAGCCTCAAGCAATGAGCTTGACTATTTCTTCCAACTGTTATGAACTCCTGTACTCTCCCTTTCCTCCAGACTCTCAGTTCCCCATTGCTGTTGCCCACAGTCTGTCCAGGAGTCCATGAAACCTGGACACAAGACCCATTATTTTGGTTTTATATTTAACCCCCGAGATCCTATGCCTTTTTCTGAACCAATTTTGTTCCATATTTCCCACTTGCTGATATTTTCCCTGTATGCCATTTGCTTTGTGCCCCGTGGGCGGTATAAGGCAGGCACGCAGAGCTCTCTGGAATGGAAGTCAGAGATGATCCTGTGCTGCAGGGTTATAACAGGAATGCTTCTGTGTAAACAAGTGTTCTAACGCTGGTGTTTCTAGGCACCAAAATAGACGGGTGGGTAAGGTATTTTGAGCCAGGAATAGCTTCGTATTCAAGAGGTGAACAGAAGTACATCTCTTCATTATGTATCTTTGGTGATATGAAAACATCTGTGGACCGATTGCTTTGGATAGAGTCTTCGATATTATTTTTATAACATAGTAGCAAGATGTTGGTTCGTCAGAGTTCATCATTGTTTCAAAAATACCAATTCAAATGTATGGCACTTTATGTATTAGGCTGGAGCTGTGAGTTTTCACTCATTAGATATTTTATTCTGATTCCTAAAGGGCATTTCAAAGGGGTAAAATATTTACCTCAATTCAAGTCATCTGAATTTGAGCTCCCGATTCCAACATACTTCCTCCTCACATTGCTTTCAGATCAGTTTTGGAGGGAGCACAGCCCTTGGGACAGGGACGGTGAAGCATCTTCTTCAAGATGTGGGGCCTATCGTCAGCACAGCGCAGCTACTGGAAAGTGACATTGTGTGTGGTAAAGTGTAGGCTCCATGGAAATGAGGGAGATGCTCCATGAGATAAGGGGGCACTGTGGTGGCAACAGTGGGTTTGAACCCACCAACCCTCATGAAGACGGCACAGGGTCAGCAGTGCTCTCCTCTGCGACATAGAAGGTGGCCATCCATCAGCGTCAAGTTCACGGCAACCAATAACAGCAAACTTTCACAGATGACACCAAGAAGCTGCCGTGTCTCCTCTCCCCTTAGGAACCCGGCTATGAGCCTCCCATAGTCCTCATTCATTCAACACGTTGTGTCCCACACTGCGCTAGACGTGGGATGCAAACTCAAGGAAGGTGTGTTCCTGGCAGCTCGTTAGAAATAACGAGCCAATGATATTTCCATTTAATAGCCTAATCCTATGAGGCATTTTTGCATCTGCAATAAAATCTAATACATACTTTTATCTTTGGGACATTAAAAAAACTATCTATCCATTATTTTATATGGAATTGTCTAATGACTTAGTGAGCAAATAGAAACCTTTAAAGCATAAACTTTTCTCTGGAAATAATACTATAGATAAATGACATTTTTGGTGACTATATATGTTAATTCTTATATATATTACATAGATATATTCTTTTACATATATACACATACATGTCATTGATTGATTGATCATTTTATTAGGGGTTCATACAACTCTTATAACAATCCATACATACATCAATTGTGTAAAGCATACTTGTACATTTATTGCCCTCATCATTCTCAAAACATTTGCTCTCCACTTAAGCCCTTGGCATCAGGTCCTCATTTTCCCCCCTCCCTCCCCGCTTCCCCCTCCCTCATGAACCCTTGATAATTTATAAATTATTACTTTGTCACATCTTGCCCTGTCTGACATCTCCCTTCACCCACTTTTCTGTTGTCCGTCCCCCAGGGAGGAGGTCAAATGTAGATCCTTATAATCGGATCCCCCTTCCCAACCCACCCTCCCTCTACGCTCCCAGTATCGCCACTCACACCACTGGTCCTGAAGGGATCATCCACCCTGGATTCCCTGTGCTTCTGGTTCCTATCTGTACCAGTGTACATCCTCTGGTCTAGCCCGACTTGCAAGGTAGAATTGGGATCAAGATAATGAGGTGGGGGAGCATTTAGGAACTAGAGGAAAGTTGTATTTTTCATTGATGCTACATCACATCCTGTCTGGCTCGTCTCCTCCCCTAGACTGCTCTGCAAGGGGATCTCCAGTGGCCTACAAATGGGCTTTGGGTCTCCACTCTACACTCCACCTCTCATTCACTATGGTACGATGTTTTTGTTCTGATGATGCCTGATACCTTATCCCTTTAACACCTCGTGATTGCACAGGCTGGTGTGCTTCTTTCATGTGGGCTTTGTTGCTTCTGAGCTAGATAGTCGCTTGTTTACCTTCAAGCCTTTAAGACCCCAGATGCTCTCTCTTTTGATAGCCGGGCACCATCAGCTTTCTTCGCCACATTTGCTTATGCACCCATTTGTCTTCAGCGATCCTATCATGGAGGTGGGCACACAATGTTATGATTTTTTGTTCTTTGATACCTGAAAACTGTTCTCTTCAGCACCTCATAATCACACAGGCTGGTGTGCTTCTTCCATGTGGGCTTTGTTGCTTCTGAGCTAGATGGCTACTTGTTTACCTTCAAGCCTTTAAGATGCCAGATGCTATATCTTTTAATAGCCAGGCACCATCAGCTTTCTTCACCACATTTGCTTATTCACCTACTTTGTCTTCAGCAGTTGTGTTGGGAAGGTGAGTACCATAGAATGCCAATTTAATAGAAGAAAGTATTCTTGCATTGAAGGAGTACTTGAGTGGAGGCCCAATGTCCTTCTGCTACCTTAATACTAAACCTATAACCATATGCATATAGATCTATTTCCCCATTCTTATATATAAACATATTTGTATACATACATGTCTTTATCTAAACCTCTATAAATGTCCTTTGCCTCCCAACTCTTTCCTCTATTTCCCTTGATTTTCCTCCTGTTCTACCATCATGCTCAGTCCCGATCAGGGTTTCAGCAATTCCTCTTTGTTACATTACCCTTGATCATTCCCTACCAGGCCTCCCACCCCCTCCTCACCACTAATTTAGGTCACTTGTTGTTCCCTTGTCCCTGAGTTTGTTAACATCACTACCTTTCCCCCCACCTCCCCCTCTCCCATGTCTCCCTGGAATTTTTGGTCCCATTCGTTTCTCCTCGATTGTTCATCCAGCCTCTCTTATTTAGACAGATCTGCGAAGATAATAATACACAAAAATAAGACAGAGAAAACCAAGCAACAATATACTACAAAACAACAACAAACCATTGACAAAAAACAAAACACAGCAAGAAAGAAAAGCTTATAGTTAGTTCAAGGATCGTTTGTTGACCTTTAGGAGTGTTTTCCAGTCCAGTCTGCTGGGGCACCACACCCTGGCCCCACAGTCCACCTTCAGCATTCCCTGGGGACTTTGCTGCTCCATTCCCTTGCTGTTATGTTGCACCCCCTTAATGTTTTGCCCCAGTGTGTTGGGATCAGATACATATGTCATTTAATAAGAGTAAATAATGCACCATGGTAAACATGCAAAATTCTCTGCAGGCATCCTCAAACTATGGCCCGAGGACAACATGCAGCCCGCGGATGACATTTATCCGGCCCACTGGGTATTTTTTCCCTGTTTGTTTTTTACTTCAAAATAAGATACGTGCAGTATGCATAGAAATTTGTTCATAGTTTTTTTTTAACTATAGTCCAATCCTCCAAAGGGTCCGAGGGACAGTAAACTAGTCCCCTGTTTAAAAAGTTTGAGGAGCCCTGCTCTGCAGCAATAAACAAAGCAGCCATACTGAATATCAGCATGAATAGCATAGCTGCTAAACATATAGATTCATGAACGTTTTCTGCAGGTTACATGTGAATTCCTTCACGGCACAGAGAAAGTCAATTGTCATTCTCTTTACCCCACCCCCACTAGTTCTTTTGCAGCTACCGGTTACTCAGAATATACTTGTAGAATGTATTGTTTATTGAATGAGTTTTCAATGTTGTTGAGTATTCAAATGTATAGAAAATTTGGGTAGATGAATGTTGGATGAATGAGTAGACTGGATAGAAAAGCAGACGAGTAAATCAATTATTGTACTTACATGCAACCCCTCAGTAAAATACCCAACATTTCATTGTGTGTCTTTAGAAAAAAATACTATTGCCTTCCTGGGGGCTGTGAAGTTCCTGCTTGGCTTTTTGTACTTTGTGGAGGAAGGGAGCTACCAATAAATGGCAGTTCCCCTTTTTGTATCTGACTACTAAAGAAGTTCCATGATCATAAATTTGAAAGGATGAGTTCAAATATAATTTTTCCAGTACTTATCTACTTAAGGTCCTCTTTAGATAAACAGACTGATAGGCAGAGCTTGAAAATATTTTCTTATACAGAGATCTCCATTGAAGTGATGCTTGATATAACAAGAGAATTTTTTCCCAAATTGTTGACTGGATATAAATAATACAGATACCGTGTAACCTTCCTTCCCAGGATGACTTTTATTATGTTTGCATATATTATAACAACCTGAAAAGGATCCTTTTTTAAAAGCGAAACTCAAAGGTGAAGTGACTTGCTGACTGTCATTTATACCACCACGCATGCCATAAACGCTTGTGACAAAGCTCATCATCCCCTGCAAGGAGTATTGGGTCTTGGGACACGAAGAGGACAAATGGAGAAGTGACCACCATCCCCGGAGGCCATATTAATGCATGCACAGCGGGCTGTGTCTTGGTATACTCAGCTCAGAAGTCTGAGACACGTAAGCCAAACCTAGGGTTTCACACCTGAGTCCTCCAGTAAAGCAAGCCTTTATCTCTGTGACCCCTGACCTTTAATCTTGTGGACGTTGGTTTAAAAATTTTGTTTGAGAAGTGAGAAATTCGGCCTCAAGAGAAAAGAAGCAGAGAGCTGGGTCTTTACAAGGTTTGTCCTTCACCAGTCAAGGCTTCCAGAGAAGGCTATGGAATGGACTCAAGGAGCAGACAAGAAGAAAAAGAGTGGAAGACCTCCTTCGCAGCAGCAGCAGCAATATTAATCCTCTACCTTTGAGCTGTCGTGAGCCCATAACACAGAGTCCAATTGACCCAAAGTGTTTCCAGTGCGCTAAATCTTTCTGGATGGAGGATGAACCAAAGGATGAACAACACGATCCATTCTGACTGGAGATTGTAACTGGAGATTATAACTGGATCCATTCTGACTGGAAATTATAACTGGATTATAGTCTCTGTGAAATTTGTAGTTCTGGGACAAAATGCATCTTTTCGCAACTCTAAACCGAATAGTCTTCAAAACTTGAATTATCAAATAGAAATTGTGGTTGATGAGAATTTCTGAAATGATCAGTAGTCCAACGTAGTAAGTCCAAGCATCTTCATTAAGAGAATATTGGTAACCCCAAAGGATCATTAATAATGTCTTTGATGAAAATATTGAAAAGGTCAAATTATGGCCCACCAATACGTAAAACCTTCTGTGAACTGGATCCACGGGGAAATCATCACGTTCCGCTTCTGGATTTTCTATTTCAGCCCTTGTCTTGCAGCCCCTTGTACAGCCTCTGCTTCCTAGCTCCTAGGAAGCACCTGTCAGTACAGCGAACATCAGGAGTCAGAAATAGAAATGGGGGCTGAGAACTCAATGCACCTGTGCAGGCCCTGCTCCCACCTGGGAACCACACATTTGCGAAAAGAGAAGAGATACTGCGGAGGTCAGGGTCCAGCTTCTGCACAAGCAGGTGGGCACTTGTCCTCTAACTACCTCGGTTTCAAGCCGCTAACCTTTTAGGTATCACCTATACGTCACCTCCGTGGCAGCATCCCAGTGAGCAAAACTTGACTTTGAACTTCAATCTCCACGATGCCAATCACCTGTTCAGGAAAACCCACTCAATCTTCCCTGACACTCAGGGCACCAGGACAGAAGATTATGTCCGATAAAAGATGATGACCACCCCCAATCAATCATGTTGTTTTCCATTCAGTTATGACTTATGGAAAACCCCAAGGCCTATAGAGCGGGACTGCACTCCATAGGGCTTTCAATCTTTACAAACAGTTTGCCAGACCTTTCTTGTGTGCCGCAACTGAGAGGGTCCATACTGCCAAGCAGTACATTAACAGCTTTTGCCAACAGCTTCAACCACCTTTAATAAAGAGTATTGTGCGCACTCTATAGCTTCTTTAGCTAAACACGTCTTTCTACTTCTTAATCCACAATTTCTGGTGATTCTGCTTTCTATGGTCTGCTGAATGGGAATAAAATATTCACTGGGATGAAATTCTGAGCAATAAAAAGTTGAACTTTTGACAGTGAGCTTCGAAAATAGAATTTCAGCTGGAGAGTAATGTTAAAATAGCCCTGCCTATGTGCCCTTTTCACCTTAGAGCGCCAGAAGGTCATTCCTTTGCGGAGCTCCATGTCTAATATGCTGACGCTCTTTTCCGTGTGTCCCATGTGCGATTGTCCACGTGCTTCCCCATCCTGCCCATACACTTGGTCAAATGTTGCTCTCCCGTCAGCAGGTGGGAGAGCAGACTTGTCCTCAATTAAAGGGTACTTCAGATTCTAGGCACCACATTCCTGGGTTCAGGGGCACCTGCTTTTACGTCTTGGTTTCCTTCCCATCATCCTTCTTTTTCTGGAGGAGCTAAACTTTTCTTGATTCATAGTCTCAGAGTCACTGATTGGATCGAGTACCCAATTTCACCTATGGTTCCTGCTGAACTGTGTGTTGTGTCCCTCCATGATGTTGCCTTAATCCATGAGGTGGTTTTTATAATGTCTTCAGAGTGTGGGTTTTCAGGAAAATTGATAAATATAAGATCCATGTCCATCTTCAGCTCACACAATAAATTGCCTGATATTACCCTCCTTCACCAGAGTTACAGCATCTACATCAGTTTGGTAAAAACCTATTACATGCGAACATTATTTGAACTTTATCTTATCTCTCATTTTGAGGGACTGATTTCAAACTGAAAAAAAATTTCATAAAAAGATCTTTTATTTTTTGAAAAGAAATTGTGAGATATAATTTACATACTGCAAAAACATGCTCTTTAAATAATGTAATTCTAAGATGTTAGTAAAAATAAAGATTCACTCTTCTTTTGGTTTGTCACACTCTGATGGCTCGTGTGTTGCACAGGATGCTGGCACCTATGCCGCTGGTGTTTCACACCACGGAGAACAGGTTTCTGGAAGCTCAATATCGTCAGTCAAACACCAGGGGCAGATGATGAAACAAACCTTCAATGGCTCATTTGTATATTTTGCTTAAAGCTGAAGAAACTGAAAACAAGTCCAAAAAAGTCAAAGTAAAATTTTGAGTAAATCCCCCCTGGATTTAGAGAGAATTCTAAGAATAGATTTGCCACAGCGAACTCTAATGACAGATGCCCAGACAAGTTAGGGGACGGCAGAACATAGCACATGAAGAAAGAAACCGAAAAATCAAACTCCCTACCAAGGAGTCATTGTGGACTCCTAGCTTCTCTCCTGTGGGCTTCTGAGACTGTAACCGTTTATGGGAGTAGAAAGCCCAGTCTTTCTCCTGCAGAGCTGCTAGTGGTTTCCAACTGCTGACCATGTGGATCACAGCCCCATGAATAACTACTACATCACCAGGGCAAAAAGGGTCATTTAAAAGGTAGGAAAGAAAGAAAAGACCAAAGTATGTTGGAGGAGACTCTTGAAACTTGATCTTGAAAGTAGAGTGGCTAAAGCTAATGGGAGAAATAATTAAGTAAAATCTGAACAGAAAATTTCAAGAGGCAGATCATGAGACAGAGTAAAATAATATAGCAAAATACATCAAGACCTGGAACTAGAAGTCAAAGGGGCAGAATACGCTGTGTGCTTCTCGAGTTGAACAAAGTGGAGACAAATATTCAAGCCTTGAGTTGGAATACGGAAGGATTCTATGGGGAAAAAATCGATTGATACAGAAAGCACAAAAAGAAAATGGAAGGAATACAGAGTCATTGTACAAAAAAAATGACTCATGTCCCACCATTTCAAGAGGTACAAATGGTATTGAAGAAAGTTCAAACTGTGGAAGAAGTTTCTTGGTGACAAAGAAGAGCCCAGGCATTGATAGAATACCAACTGAAATGTCTCCACAAAGTAATGCAGCACTTAAGGTATTCCCTTTTTATTGCAAACATTATTTTAGAGAGCTACTTGGCCAACTGACTGGTTGAGATCCGTACTTGCGCCCCTTTCAAAGAAAGGTTACCCAACAGAATAGGGAAAGTATCCAACAATATCATTAATCCCAGATGCAAATAAAATTTTGGTTAATATAATTTAAAAATAGGTGCATCAGTACATCAACAGGGAGTTACTAGGAATTCAACTTGCATTCCATGGAGGGTGTGGAATGAGGACTATCATTGCTGACGTCACATGACTCTTGGCTGAAAATAGAGAATACCAGAAATACATTTACTTGTATTTTATTCACTATCCAGAGGCGTTCTACTCTGTGGATCATAACTAACTGTACAGAGCCTTGTGAAGAACGGGAACTTCATAACACCTCACTTTGCTCCCACGGAATTTGGACATGAATCAAGAGGCAGTCATTCTAAAGGGAAAAGTGGATACTGCATGTCTGAAATCAGGACATTTGTCTATTTGGGTTGCATCCTTTCAGCATCTGTATTCAGCCTGCGTGCTGAGCAAATAACCTCAGAAGCTGAATTATATGAAGAAGAATCTGGTGGCAACAAGAATGGAGGAAGGCTCATTAACAACCTGCAATATGCAGATCACCAGCCTTCACTGTCAAAAGGGAGGGGGGCTGGAGGCACTTGCTGATGAAGATCAAGGAAGGTAGCCATCAGAAGGGCGTGCCACTCAGTGGAATGAAAACAAACAGAACACTTTCCAACTGGACCGATGGACACGGTCATAATACACAGCGTGAGGAGCTTAGCTGCCAATGATCTCCCTTTACTTGCATCTAGAGCCGTTGCTCCTAGAAGCTACTGTCAACAACACCAGAAGATGCATTGCATTGAGGAAATGGATGAAAAGAGGAAACCCATCCATGAGCTGGGCTCCCAGGGCGGCTGCAGCAATGGACTCAGGCACAAAAGCAATTGTGAGGACGGGACCGTACTGGCCTCTCAACAACACTTTCCAACCCACTGCGCCTGAGTTGACTCTGGCTCACAGCAATCTTATTATTGGATGGGGGAGGACTTCCCCTGCCCGTCTCTTAGAGAAGAAAATCTCTTTCCTTTTCTTAGAAGCTAGGGGTTTTGAACCTTTAACCTTCTGGTTAGCAGCTCAGCTGGTAACCATTAGGCCACTGGGTTTTTCTGTTTGTTTTCGGTACATAGGGTTGCTATGAATTAGATCTGACTCCAGGAAACTTAACGACAAAAGCACAAACTTACGTATCCATCATTACAGTCAAGCCCCAGAGCAAACACAGTCCTCTCTAAAAAGTATGTGCAGTAGAGGGAGCAGGGAGGGAGCAGGAAAAGGAGGAGCTGATGCCAGGGGCTTCAGTGGAGAGCAAATGTTTTGAGAATGATGAGGGCAATGAATGTACAAATGTGCTTGACACAAGTGATGGATGTGTGGATTGTGATAAGAATTGTATGAGCCTCCAATAAAATGATAAAGAAAAAGTGGTCCCATGCCATCTTGCAGTCCGTCAAATTTCTCCTTCAACTTCGAATCTATTTTTCTTTTGCTAAAGTGAACCCATTTAAAGCATGCTCTATAAATGAAATAATTTAGTCTGCACCTTTTTGTGTCTGGCTTCTTTAGTAAGCATGATCGATTTTGGATTCAATCATGTTGCAGTTTGTATCTTTTTGCTGCAGATAGTGATTCTATTACATGGCTGTTTCACATTTAAAAATCCATTCAGAAGTTGATGAACATTTGGGTTGTTTCCAATTTCAGTTATTATGAGACTGTTGCTATACACATCTGTGTACAAGTTTTTTGTTGGAAAAGATTTGGCTTTTCTTGGATATGTATGTCTGAGTGGAATTGCTGAATGCATATGGGTAAATTTTATTTTACTTCTGAAGAAACTGTCAAACTGATTCTAAGGTGGCTATAAAAATTGGTGTATCTGTTAATTATGTCTGAGTGTTTTTATTGTTCCATATTCTTGCCAGCACTTGGTGTTGTGTCAGTTCTTACAATTTTAGCTATTTGAGCAGGTATGTAATGGTGTCTTATTGTAGTTTAATTTACATATTACTAGTGATTCATACTATTGAACATTTTTTCATGTAATTTTGGGTTATTTCTATATATTTGGTGTGCTTTGTATGTACATGAAGTCCATTTTATTTGACTCAAATTTATTCTTATTCAATTATCAGTGTTCTTTACACATTCTGTATGCAGTTGCTTTCCAAATAAATGCTTTGTAAATATTTTATATCAATATGTATCTTTCTTTTTCACTTTTAACACCTGTCAGGTAAACAAAATATTGATGTAGTTCAAATTGTGTTTTTACCTTTTTAGTTTAAGATTTCTATTTTTCATATAAAAATATTTACTAATCTCAAAAATAAAAGTAATTTCTATGTCTTCTATATGATTCATCATTTTAGATACTCATCATTTAGATATTTTGTGTGCCCTTTGAATAAGGTGACCAGACATCCCGCTTTTGGCGGGACAGTCCTGATTTTTAACAATTTGTCCAGCGTCCCGCGGCATTTTAAAAAAAGTCCCGATATTTGGAAAGAATGCACGACAAGCTAGGGTGTACGGTTTTCGGCTGCCATGTGGCTATTTCACCAGGATATGAGTTTTATCAATGGTGGTCCGCTTTACCAATGTTAAAATCTGGTCACCAATCTGGTCACCTTACCTTTGAGACAATCTCATGGAATTTTGTGGTAGATATATAATCGGTTGTCAATTTGAGGATTAAGAGTGTAGAGGCGGAGTCTAGCTTGTCAATCAGATTACAGCCAATGCGGCTTCTGTGTGGACATGGCCTTCTCCTGAGGATTCTGGGAAATCTAGTACTTCCTCCTTGGAGGTGGGAGACTCTCTGCTCACACGCTGGGAGACATAGCAGCTGACAAGACACATAGACTCACCCTGATACAGAGACCCCTGCCAGCGCTGAGGTGTTTCCAGTCCAAGGACTTTTTGCCCACTGGCCTGTGATCTACATTTGCCATCATTGCATGTGTTTTGTGAGTCTGAAGAGGACTTTATAGATTGGTATTAGAAATATGGGCTAATATCGGGCTTGTGGACTTGATCTGGACTGGGCTGGAAGGTTTTCTCAATGTTCAATTGCTCTTGTATATAAATCTCTTTCTTATACACATATGTGTGTCCATGGATTTGTTTCCCTAGTCTACCCAGTGTTCTCTTATTTTGCTACTAAATATATTGCATAAACAGATTTTTTTAGATGTACGTCAGACTTGCACTGCTGGTGAAAACCCAAGTTAACTTTTACCTGTAGCTAGATAAAATTTGCTAATAATTTGTGAAAGAATTTGTTTCTATTTAATGTGAGGTGTTTGGTTTGCAGTTTTGTTTTCCTTTAGTGTCTTTAGGTTTGATATCAAAATCATACTAGTCTTATAAAGTGAATTAAGATCTGTAACTCTATTTCTTTAAAAGGTTTGCGAAGATTTATCACTATCTCTTCTTAAATATCTGAGTGAACTTACCGGGGTGCCTGCCAGGCCCAGCATTTGTGTTGTTGGCTTTTGTTTTTCTCCTTTTGCTGTTGCGTCCCTGAGTCGGTTCTGAAGCATCGCAACCGTGTGCACGACAGACGCAGCGGTCGGTCCCAAGCCATCCTCACAGTTGTCCCTACGCTGGAGTCCGATGCTGTAGTCATCGTTCTCTGTGGGAATGTTTTACATCACTAAGTCCAGTTCCCTACCAATTTTCTTCTTGGGACAATTTAAGTAATGTATGTCTTTTAAGGAATTTGCTTAAGTTGACAACATGTGTGGGATTGATGGCCTCATAATTTCCCTTTATGATCCGTTTGGATGTTTGTAGGACATGCGGTGACAGTTCCGTTATCCTCTCACCCCCCATCTTCCTCATTAGTTTTATGAGTTGGGCTCTCAAGAGGGTAAAACATATTTCATGGTAGTTTTGAATGACATCTCCTGGATGGCTTGTGATCATGAGAAGTTTTCATTAGGCATTTTTTTTGTAAACTGTATACTCATTTCTTTTGTCCACTTTTTATTTGGGTTTTTTTTCTCTTATTGAGGGGCTGCAAACATCTATAGATTTCAGTAATTAGTCTTTGTTCATTGTTTCATTGCTAAAGATTTCTCCTGGGCCATGGGTTTTCTTTTGCTGAGGTTTGTGACGTCTACTGTCAGAAGATGATGTTTTTAGAAGGTTAAATGTTTCCTCCTGGAGTACATTGAATTTTGTAGAATACACGATAAGGTTTTCCACCAATTCTGGGGTGTGGTCAAGCATTATTTTTCCCTTTTTGTTTTTTGGGGGGGACATGTTCTTTTTTCTACTTAAGTTAAAGTGCTTGCTAGTTTCTCACAGATTGCTAAGGTTCTGTTGCATCTTGTTTTAACTTGTTTCTTTCTGATTTTTGAATGAGCTCATTTTGATTTGTCTGCAACCAAATTAGCTAATGTATTTCTTTTGTTACTTCTCATCTGTTGATGAGCTTTTGACGTTGATGTGTTATGAAATCAATTACTTTTCTATCTCTAGCACTTACATTTGGCCTTTTCATGGTTTGTATTTCTATGTTTGTGGACTCATCATACCATGTTTTCTTTGTTTTTTGAAACCTATTGATAACTTCATTGAAGTTATAGCCATGAACCCACCGAGAATGTTTCTATGAACTTACTTATTATTCTGCAGTATTGATCTCACTTTCATTTTCATGAATGTCTTGTTGAAATGAATGTTCTGTATATATTCCAAATTACCCTGTATTTTTCATTTGGAGAGGCAATTAACATTCAAGACCTACACCTCTGATCCCTGTATTATCTGCATTGTAAAACTGTGAAAGTCCCTCATCAGAATTATTTTTAAGCTTGTCTTTCTGCCGATTTTTCCTGGGCCTGAAGAGGTTCAATGGTTATCAAATGAATGGAGAAGAGATTACACCCACACACCTTGAACCAGGAAGGCTTTCACACTCTGTTTCCCAAATGTGGTTTTAGGAACATAGTCAAAATCTCAGCAAGTTTACAAGTATCCTTGGGCTTTTACATTTTGCTGAGATCTCTCATATTTCCCACATATGTATAATTAGCAAGCCTGCGGTATGTGGAAAGTTCATTACCTCAGCCCTTCTCTGACTCTCTCAATTTGATCATTTCCCCTGATGTTTTAGCTGCTTTACTGGCCACCATGAACCAAGAACTCCAAATCTATAGACGGGAAAGGAATAGGAAAGGCGCTAGACGACAGGGCTGTGTTCGGTTGGGTTGTGTACAGAAACAAAGCCAGAGACACCCATATATGTCCAAAAAAGTACTTTACAACAAGAAGTAATTTTTATATCAAGAACACATCCTAGGCCAGTCCAAGTTCAGTCCATGAGTCCAAGGCTAGCCTGAGCCCTCAGACTCACATAGCTACAGAAGCAGCAAAGCAAAGCAGGATGCAGCAAGATCACAGGCTGGAGGGCAGGGTCTTGTGGATCCAAGGTTGGTATGGAGACCGTGCAATTCCAGGGGCTGGGGAGCACACGCGCAATGATGCAGATTCAGGGAGATCCCAGGCCAGTATGGGCAGTCTTGAGAATCCATTGGTGGTGGAAACATTGCAGGGCTCTGGCTAGTCTCAGTGTGGCTCATCAACCAGAAGGTAAATGCAGAGATGGGTAGAGGAGCAGCCTCCAGACAGCCAATCACTCGGTCACGCCTCCAAAGGAGGGCCTCAAGCTGGCACATATTGACAGGCCAAACTCCACCCATATCTTCTCACAGGTGCCAGGTTGGCACAAAACACCCAACTATCACATCCTGAAACAGTCATTTGGGATAATTTTCTTTAGATTTGTTTATTTATTTGCCAAAGATAATTACCCTAACTCCTCATCTTGCCAATTAGAGATCTGGGTAAATTTTAAATCTTTTTATATTTGGTATTTTTTTTCTCAGACATAGTTACATGTTTGAGAACCCTTGCTTCTGCAGTTTTCAGTGCATATTCTATTTTTTTACATCCCTTAGAGGTTTGGGGAGTGATTTGTGATTTTCCCCAGCGAGTTCCTGAGGGCAACATTCAAGACATTCAGAGCCTGGCAAGTTAATTACTATGAAAACATTCATGGAAATAATTATGTCAAGAAACATAATTATGGGCTAACACCACCAAATGCATATAAGTTGTTCAGCAATGATTAATGTATTGTTAATACTAACAAAAGTGTTATTTTTGTTTTTGTGAAATGAAGGGGAGATACATAACTTGGTGCTCTCAAATTATTCCCATACCATACTTCCGAATATACATCTTGGTGGCCTAGTGAGCATTGTGCTCCTGAGCACAGGGTCAGCAATTTGACTCCATCAGTAGTTCCACAGGAGAAAAGTGAGGCTTCCTGCTTGCCTGAAGATTTATGGCCTTAGAATCCAAAGGGCGCTCTATCTTACAGAGTTGCTCTCAGTTGGAATTGATGAGATGTTGGTGGGTTGTTTTCTGTGTATTCCACAATAATACTAACCACCCTTTAGTTATAACCCCTTAGTGTTCTGTTCAGACGAGTAATATAAAACCCATCTCAGCTCTGTGAAATTCCTGAATGAACACGGCACCACCATCTAGCATGGTTTCCAAAGATTCATTTCTCACTCATCTTCAATGCATTTAATAGATAGATGACTTCAGAGAAAAAACATATATATATAAATATATACTAAATTAAATTTTGGGAATGTGGCCATTATTTTTCTCTAGGTCAATAGATTTTCTTGTAAGTATAGGTATACACACACACACACATAGATCTGGGTAGAGGGGCATTTTGATCTATACATATATTTGATTTATTCTTGAAGCACTTTTATTAACTCAATTCAACAAAATCATATTGTGCAAAGCATTTTACTAGTGCTTAGGATAAAAAGCATTTTTCCTTACCAAAAGTCCTCTGAAAACATATTTACATAGGCAAAACAGAGTAGTAATAACAAGTGAGTAAACTGCAGCCTTCAATATGGATTACGACACCATGTAAACAAGACCCAAATCCTCACAACTGGACCAGTAGGTAACATCACGATGAATGGGGAAAAGATTGAATTGTCAACGATTCTGTCTTGCTTGGGGACAGAATCAATGATCATAGAAGCAACAGCCAAAAGAGCAAGAGACATGCCGCGTTAGGTAAATCACCATACAAGAACTCATCAGAGTATTGACTAGCAAGAGTGTTATTTTGAAGACTAAGACATGCCTAACTCAAGTCATGGTATTTTCAATTGCCTCATATGCATGTGAACGTTGGACATTGAAGAAGGGACTGGGACTGGGACTGGGACTGCACAGGCAAGAGCTCTCTCTGAAGGAGTGTTGGCCTCTGAGATATGTCAGATAGTATGGAAGCGGCTCAGATGAGCAGTCCTGAGACTGTAGAACTGGGAGACAGAGTAACAGGCAGGCAAAGCCCAAGAGATCACGTGGCTTAGAGGGTGAGAACTAGAGATGCGCTTGGCTGTGGGAGACCAATGGTTGTATCTTTACCGAGGGCTGATTCTGACTTGTGGTAACCTACTGATTTCTCCTTAATGGAGAATATTGTTTGTGACTTCTGCGTGGCCATTGCAAGAATTATTCACCCCAGCACCGGTGGATAGTAGCCTGGGAGGAAGGGTTGGTGTCAGAGTAGGCACAGAAGGGGCATCATGGAGGGTTGTCTCACTCCTTCCTCATGGCAATAGGGAAGCAAGAGGAAGTTAGATATGTCCACCTCCACCGCTGTTTACCACAGGAGTACAGAGTCAACCGAGTACACAGAGTGATTTGTTTGCAGTATTAGCACTAAAACAGTTCTATTGAAATAACTGGCCTTGTGGGATGGATAAATTGGACAAAGACATAGAAAATGATGTGAAAAAAACTCAAGACGTTAAAAATAAAGGGTAGATAACACTGTTTGGATAAGATAGGTTCAATAAATATTTGATTAATGAATGTTGAATGGATTAGACTGTTCTATTTCTAAACCAGGTTCTAATGACACAAAGTTTAGATGGATCTGTAGTTAATAGTCAATGTTGAGTAGGAGTGTTGAAATACAATTAAAAAAAATCTCTCTCCCCCATCTAAAATTGATGGTGAGCAGGATGCAGACTACCTCATGGGGTTTGATCAAGTGCAATGTATCCAAGAGGAATTACTGTGAGCCGAATGGAAGGTGAGCGTGATAGTGGGACAAGAGGAAGGTGAAAGGAGATAGAGGACAGAATTAGGAGGCAAAAGCTATTTATAGAGGCATAGATATGAGACTATCTGTATATATGTAAATATATTAATTAATAATGAAAAGGATAGAGGCCAATGTACATCTATTTTTATGTTTAGTATTAAGGTAGTTGATGGACTCTGAGGCTCTACTCAAGGCCTCCCTACACACAAGAACACTTTGTTCTAATAATCTGGCACTCTTTGATACTCACCTTTCCAGCCCAATCACTGAAGACAAAATGGGTACATAAGCAAATGTGGTGAAGAAAGCTGACGGTGCTTGGCTATCAAAAGATATAGCATTTGGGGTCCTCAAGGCTTGAGGTTAAAAAATCAGCCATCTAGCAGGGAAGCAAATAAGCCCACCTGGAAGAAGCATACCAGCCAGTGTGGTCAAGAAGTGTTGATGGGATCACATATCAAAAGATCCAAAACAATTATATCCATGTGAAAGAGGGAGGCTTAGAAGAGAGATCCTAAAGTCCATCTGTAGACAACTGGACACCCCCTTACAAAAGGGTTACAAGGAAACCAGAGTGCAGTATAGCATCAATGAAACACACATCATTCCTCTAGTTCCTGAATGCTTCCTCCTCCCTACTACCATGACCCAGTTCTACCTTACAAATCTGGCTAGACTGGAGTGCACACAGTGGTACAAACAAGAGCTCTCAACACATGGAATTCAGGACAGATAAAACCTCAGGAAAAGTAGTGGGAGTAGCGATATCATGAGGGTAGGGGAATTATGGGGTGGGAGGCAAGAAAGTTGGAACCCATCAAAAGGTTGGATATATAGTCCACCCTCAGGGGTACAAATAACAGAAATGTGGGTGAAGGGTGACAACAGACAGTGTATCACACAAAATAGCAACAATAATATATAATTGATCAAGGATTCATGAGGGTGGGAGGGGGAAAAAAGAGGATCTGATACCAAGGGCTCAGTAGAAAGAAAATGTTTTGGAACTGTTGATGACGGCAACATATGTACAAGTATGTCATACAATTACATGATGGATTGCTGTAAAGTTTATGAGTCCCCCCACCAGTAAAATAATTAAAAGTAAAATAAATCTCACTCATGTACATCAATGCAACTTCTTATCTGATCAGAAAAGTCCCCTGGTTCAGGGACTGCCAGAAGAACAGACGATTTGGTCCTCGCAGAAGTACATACGCTCCTCAGAAGTAAGGTTGGTGAGACTTCACATCGCACCTGCTTTGGACATGTTGTCAGGAGAGACCAATCCCTGGAAGGGGACACCATCCTTCCTAAAGTAAAGGGTCAGCGCCAATAGGAAGACTCTCCAAATGATGGCTGTGACAGAGAGGCTGCAACGACGGGTTCAAACCTAGCAGCACGGGTGAGCCTGCTGCAGGCGCGGGTCACGTGTGCATTCATCTCCAGCGTTCGGTTGGTCTGTGAGTTGGAGCTGGCTTGGCGGCACCTGACAACAGCCACGATTCGCCAGGCCTTTCGTTGACTGTGAGCCGCTCAATAAATATTTACTAAGCAAATGGTTCACTTGTCACCTGCTTTGGGGAAAAGCTTGCCGAGTGACACTGTGTGGATAAAATGTAACTTGGAGGCATAGAAATCTTCATAATAAAAAAGGAATGGGTCAGAAATATATATCCTCTAGCAAATTATAGAATTTCACAAAAGATTTGGAATCTTGCTTTGTTTATGAAAACCTCTACAGCAAGCTTGAAAGCCTTTTGAAAAAAGAAAAATGATGCCCTTGAGGCTAAAAATGTTCCCCCGGCGTGGAGGGAGGCTTTCCGAGTTCTGTAGTTTTCTTTGCAATTATGAGCATGTCTCTCCAGCAATTACCCGGTGACTAATTTGATGGTAAAGCTCACCCTTTCACTTGAAATGTATTTGGTTCTGCAGATCAAGGATGGATTTGAAAGCCTTGAGTGAAGAGAGAGGCTGAAGTCTAAGAGGGAGGGAAACGCAATCTATGTGTGGTTTTCCGCCCCTTTCCCAAATAAAGAAGCAGACCTTAGGTTTCAGTGAAATTCTTTCCTCCTTCCCTGCTCGCCAGAGTTTCCACCTTCACGGTTCCTGAAGGTCCTTGGAGACTCATGCTACCACTGCAGCTCCTTACAAATATTTCCCGTTTTTCCTGTTGGCAAAGCAGAATGCATTAACAGCCTTCCCACTGGACATCCAAATGGGCTCCACTTTGAAAGCAAAGGGCCTTACTGTTAATTCCATGCAATGTCCCCCCAGCAAATCTGAGGGGGAAATATGAATATGAAAGGATAATTTAACGCTTTCTGATTTGCACTTGTGCCTCACCAGGTTGCCTGGGCTTTTTGAGGCCTGGACCCTCCTCTCCTAGGAGAGTGCTTGCCAGGGCGCCGGACCCCAGGCTCCATCCAGGGTGAATCAGCAGTGCTCTAGGTAAAGATGATCCTTTGGGAGCAACTATTTTTTTCCCGTAGCTGTAATGGTGGTTTTATTAATGGTTGTTGATTACACGGTGATCGCTTGCCTGGTCCCCTTCTTAATTTCTGAGTTCATTGCTCCATCTTTTCGGAGAGACACTTCTAGAGTACTCTCATGGTACCCCTTCCCCAGGTCAATTGTGTAACTGCGTCACTGTTTTCCTATTAGCTTGTCCCACCTTTCTTGTTCCTCTGCTCCCCCCTCAGTGGTCCCTTTCTTCTCACTTACATCCCTCAGAACAAAACGGAAGCAATTTCTTACATCAGGTGTCCAATCGATCCCTTTTGTTTGATTGCTTCTGTTTGCTCAACTCTCTAAGCTCATTTCTAAGTCAGGGACCAGGTGACATCTTTTATGAAACCTTCAAGATTGACAAAAGGGAGGAGCTGGCACTTTGTCAAGCAGTATTATTATTTTTTCCTTATTCACATTGGAAACTTGTCACTGACCGTGACCTACAAGGTGAAACTACTGTTTCTTCTCCGAGGAGGCTGTTGGAGGCACAGGGAGCGTTTCTGAAATGCTTTTGCAATGAATGTGCCTCCTTGCGTGGAAGTTCCAGACCAGGGACCTGTGTAAAGCAGGAGTTCGATCCACGCTTCTGGAAAGGCTGGGAGGACAAGGCCGGGTGCCACCGAGCAGGAATGCTGGCCATCAGCTTTCTGATGGGCGTTGGAGATATCGCTACCATTACCATCGCCAGGCAGAAGGGTAGGTTAATGGATGCAAACCTGATCAGGTTAACTTATTCTTAGCAGCGGAGGTTTGGAGGAAGAGCTCCTTCTACAACTGTGGCCAACTGGGAAGGTTAGCCCCAGTGAAAAGCTACTCTTTGCCTTCGAGATCCTACCCCTTCTTCTTCAGAATCTTCTGCCTTTGATGTGTTTTGTACAGGCTGTGGAACTGGCTCACACTGGTTCTGCCATGGCCAAGAGAGCCAAGCAAGCACACGGCATGTGAACTTGAGGGAATCTGGCCTGTTTCCCAGGACAGCAAAACCTAACAGGTGGAAGCCCTGCAATGGGAGGCACGAAAGAAACCTCTGAGCACTTGACCTCTGCGCCAGCAGAACTCCGCACCCATCACAAGACTTCTAATAATGACTTCATAATCCATGGGACTTTCACCAGATGATTTTGGGACATAGGTCACCACCATTTTCTTGCAAGGTTGTCTCCGTTTGCGGTGAGAGAGACTGACACCAACAGCCCCCCCACCCCCCACTGTTCCCCCCCCTCGGCTGACAGGTGGGTAACAGCTGCGTGGAGCTGCCCCCATCTGGCTCTCCTGCCTAGAAGGCTGGCATTCTCCCAGTGAAACATCGCTGCCCTCCCTTGTGAGTGTAGGCTTCCTTGGTGTGAGGGCCCCTGGTGCTATCAAGGTCGAGCACTCAGTTCCTAACCAAAAGCCCATTGAAAGGAGACTTGGGAGGGAGAAAGATAGGTCAGTCTACTTGTATAAACAAGACCAAACACAAACTGAGTGCTCCCAAGCACATTCTGACTCATAGTGACCACCCCAGACAGGATGGAACTGCCCCTGTGGGTTTCTGAGACGTTAACTCTTTATGAGTCAAAAGCCTGTTCTCCCTCCCCCATTATATAGCAACTGGTGGTTTTGAACTACATGCTTGCAGTTAGCGTTCCAATCAATGTATAATCCATGACATCACCAGGGATCCCGAAGAATATAGGGGAGCTTCAAAAAGCTCGTGGAACATTTGAATGAAAAGATAATGGATGCTCCCCACAAACTTTTATGATACAGGCAGACTATATAAATAAATGTGTCTGCCTATGGTTGACTTGGAGGAGAGTCTTGTGTTGGGTGTGTCACCATCTCTCAGAGACTGTCCACCCCCCCACCCCCGAGATGATTTGTTTCTTTATAGCTTCCAGAGTTGCAGGAGGCCCTTTGGGCCAAGTAGAAAAACATTGCTTTTGCTTTACTCTGGCCCTGATGGGTCCTGGTGGACTGTGCTTATAAATAGACTGCCCAACAAACCTTAAAGCTGAAAGATGGCCCAGAGAATGCCATGAACGTTCTACACGAGGACGGACACTTGTGTAATCCAGCTTGCTTACTGCTCTCCAGGCCTGAGTTTTCCTGGTGTCACAGTGGTTACCTATTGGGCTGCTAACTCAAAGGCTGGCTGTTTGAAACCACCGGCTGCTCCATGGGAGAAAGAGGAGGCTTTCCAGTCCCATAAAATTTATAGATTTATTGTCTTGGAAACCCAGAGGGCACTTCTACTCTGTCCTATGGTTGACTTTGGGTCTGCATTGGCTCACTGGCAAGGAGTACATCCTACTGACTCTATCTAAAGGACTCAGACTTATTATTGTAATGGGAAGGTATTCATATTCGTAGACAGGAGCCATTGAATGGTCAGAGCCATTTCAATGAACCTTTGCAAATGCGAAATTCAGCCTATGGACTGTAGTCAGAAACTTTGCTCTAGTTTGCCCACATGGCCAATTCCCGTGGGTATCGACAGATGTCCCACCTCACTAGCTCCTGCCTCTCTAGTCCTGGCGATATAGTGCATTGTAGCTTTGACTGACAACCATAGGCTCAGCAGTTTGAAACTACTAGCCATTGCACAGGAGAAGGATGAGGGTGTCTCCTGTAAAGCTTCACAGCCAGAAAAGCCCTACTGTGCACCTCTCCCTGTTGTTAGAGAGGTTCTGATTCAGAATGGACTCTGAAGCACTCACTCTCTCCTTTGGACATGTGCACCCTTCAACTTCCAAGTCACAGGGGGACTCTTTTCTAGATATCTGAGGCCCTGTTTCTTTTCTGGTTCAATGACATGACGCATCACCTTCTCTGACCATCTCAACTGAACTACCTCTATAAGCCTAAACTATCATCCTCCTGCTGGTTGCCAATGAAAGAATTGCAGTGATATTGCAAGAAGACAGTCCATCTAGTTTATAATCAGATATGCATATCCTCATGCCATTTTTAGAAGCATAACACAATTAATTTTGCTAATTAATCATGTTGGATCTGCTGTTTATTCAACACATGCATGAATATATGGACATATATTTGCTTGACATCTCAACATGAACTCTGTAGGATCTGAAACGGTTTACTGCTCAGGTCAGAAACAGCTACAAGGTGGTATGCCCCAAAATGGAATTTTTTCAAAGCTATGTATTTAATTTTTTTTTTACAAAACAACCTCATCACCTTCAAAGTACTCTCTATTACACTTAAATCGTCAAATCTGCAATTCCATTTTTGGAAACATTTTCCAAACTCATCTGTTTTGATGGCTGACAGCACCTCCCTCATTTTTTGCTTCACCTCTTCTGTGTTATCCAATCGCAGTCCTTTCACATCCCTCCAGCTGTGGAAATAAAAAGAAGTTGCACAGAGCGAGGTCAGGTGAGTCAGGTGTGTGGGACAAGAGAGGCATGCTGTGTTTTGCCCCAAACTGGCACACTAAGATGACTGTAAGCAGGTACATTGTCGTGGTGGCAAAACCACTCCCAGTCTGCCACAAATCAGGCCTGTTTTGTCCTACACCATTATGCAATCTTTGAAGAGCCTCTAAATAGAAAGCTTGATTAACAGCCTGACCTCGTGGAATGAACTCCAAATGCCTAATGAGTCGACACTGGGAAGCTGACAACGTCCAGAACAAGGTTTGTCATCCATCGGCATTTCACATTTGTTTGAAACAAGTGTACCACTCCTACACTTGAGTTTTCCCCATAACACTGTCCTCGTAAGCTGAGTTCAACATCAACACAGTTTCTACGCCATTTTTCCCAAGGAGGAAACAAAATTTCACAGCTGCACGCTGTTCTCTTAAATGAGCCAAACTGAAAACGTTCACTGTGATCAGAGAAAACTTTCCCAGGCAAAGCTCCGCCCAGCACAATTATGTTCCTTCTTTTTTCTGGAAGAGTATAAAAAAAATCCAACTCAAAATTAAATGAAAAACAAATAAAACATAGACCAAAAAAAAAAAGCTGTCTTGTCTTGTGATAAGAAGAGACAACTGGGACGATACGGCTGTTCCCGTGGTGATAACAAGGAGACATAAAATGATCCCTACAAAGTTTGTTCCTTTAGAGGGACATGCCAGGAAGTCCACTTTATCTCCGCCAAATTAGGAGCAGCAGTCACTGCATACCGGACGTCTGGGTCACCTGAGATCTCAGCCTTCTGAACAGGCCCGGTTTTCATGTTCTGTCTTGAAAACATAACAGATCAGACAGTAGCCAAATTAATTGGGTTATGTTTTCAAAAATTCCGAAAGGCTGTGTGTATCTGGTGCCTAGCCAGATGGGTTTCCCTCTTGCAATGTTCAACAGCAGCAAGATTAGTGGCATTAAGTTCTCGAATTTCCATGAGGCGATGTGTGTCTGGTTACTGAGGAGATGGGTTTGCTTCTTGCAATGTTGCTGCTTTCCTTGCATTAGCAATCAATGAGATGATGGTTTTCCTCTTCTTTAGGTTCACAGAGATAGAGGACGTTAGAGGTGGGAAAGGGTGACTCACCTATGGAGGGAAGCTGCATGCAAGAGATCAGACAACTCACAGCACTGGGCAAATCTGCTGCACAAGGATTTTCTGTATGATTTAGCATTATAGAAAATTACAAAGGCAATACTGCGAATCCCTTTATGGCTCACACATAGTTTCTTCTGATCTTAACATGTTACACTATTGCTACACTTCAGTACAATTAATGACAAGTGACTATCCACCAAGTTCATAATTTTTATTCCGATTTTTTCTTAACTTCACCTAATGGTTTTTCCTGATGACTCTTATTTCTCTGGAATCTCACTGTTTTATTTTTAACTTTCTTGTCCAGGATGCTATATTTCATTCAGGCATCATGTCTTCTGAGACTCTTTTGGGGCAGTTTTTCAGATTTTCCTTTTTCTTGATGATCTCAACAGTTTAATAGGTACTTAAATTAAAAACCGACAGGACAGAAGTGCCCCTCTGGGTTTCTGAGACTGTAAATCTTCACGGGTTTACGAAGCCTCCTTTCCTTTTTTTTTTCCTCATGGAGAGGCTGGTGGTTTTGAACTGCTAACCCTGCAGTTAGTAATCCGACCTGTAACCCATCACACCACTACTAGTCAGGTACTATGTAGAGCATACGACACTTGGGATTTGTTTCCTATTTTTCACATATTTAGAGCAGAGTGATGGTGTTTAAGGCAGAAGACCACAAAGGTAAAACACATCATATCATGCATACATCCTCCCCAAATGACTTACCTCTGTTGATATGAACTTTAATATCCTGCCTGAGGCCGTGTTTGTCAGGTTTGCCCACTCAGAAAACTCAAACAAAACAGAAAACTTAAAACTCACTGTCATTAAGTCAATTCTGACTCATAGTGACTCAGTAGGTCAGCGGCCCAATAGAATTGTCCCACAGGGTTTCCTGGACTGTGAATCATGATGCAGGTAGAAAATCTCATCTGGGTAGCGGTTTCAACCTTGTGGTTAGTCGGACACGTCCCTTCCAAATGCCATCCGTGAAATGACTCTGCATTTCACTCTTTTCACATTGCACTTGTGGCAGGCAGTTACTAGGTGAAACTCGTACGTGGGGATGGGGAATGATGCCCCACCTCCTTGAGGATGAACTAGTCAGTCATTATTTGAAATTGTGTTGTAGGAGAGAGCGTTTCTATCATCAATCATCTTTTTGATTGGTTACTGATTTACTTGCCAATGTACACAGTCCATCATTTATATCTCGATGAAGTTATTTTGTGTGTTGAGCTATAATTGAATACGTCTTCAGTTCATTGCTCATATGGGTCTAGCTTTCACCACTGGGAGTTTTCAGGTAGCTGCTTTCACGTCCTTTCAACCCGTCAGCATCACTGTGATTTGTGTTGTGTGTGTTCTGACTCTCTGACAACCCAAGGTGGTTCAGTCTTATCTACTCAATTTCTTGCTCCAGTCCTGGAAATAAGCCCTTTCTTCAAGGAGCCCCAGACATGTTCTCACAGCTCTGCCAATGGAGCACCTGTGCTTCTGGTACCTCTGCAATCTGCTTCGAACACTGTCTCCTGAGCTTGGCGTGCGGCCCCGTGTGTCAGGGAACAGGGAGCACTGCTGTGGGATCGAAGTCAAGTACCCTCATGAATCATCCCCCCCTCCCCCCAGGTCTGATACGTGCCTTGAAAACGATAGCATATTTGCTGCAAATGCTAATTTGTGGATTGATTTTACTTCAAAAGAGATACATGGGTGGACTATGAAGAGTTTGGAGTCTTTAAAATGAAGTGCTAAACACAGTCTCCCAGGTTTTTTACCTATTGTAAGGAGTCCCAGTGATACTGTGCTCATGAACTACATGCCTTTGGCTGCCAACCACAAGGCCGGACATTCTAGGGAGAAAGATGCAGCTCCCAAGGAGAAGGACGAGGTTTTCTACGCCCATAAAAATTGACAGTCTCAGAAACCCACAGGGACAATTCTACTTTGTCCTATAGGGTTGCTATGAAGTGGAAATGGCTCGATGCCAGTGAGGGTTTTTTTTTTAATTGTTGTTAAATATCCATGGTAGAGTTCCCAAGTGGCACCAAGGGTTTGAATCCACCAATTTCCCTAAATTAAAGATGTGGCAGTCTCTCATACGATCCCTTAGATCCTCTTCTTTCTCCCCTTCACAGGAATAGAAGGATGAGTGTTTTCTAATAAATCATTTTATTTGGGGTTCTTACAGCTCTGATAACAATCTGTATATCCATTATATCAAGCACATTTGTATATACATATGTCACCATCATCATTTTCAAAACATTTTCTTTCTACTTGAGCTCTTGATATCAGCTCCTCTTTTTTCCCCTCCCTCCCCTCTCACCCTTGTGACCCCTTGATAAATTATAAATTATTATTATTTCCTATCTTACCTGCTCTCTCCCTTCACCCATGTTTCTGCCCCTGGGAAGGGGAGTTATACATTGATCATTGCGATCAGTTCCCCCTTTCTCCCCACACCTTCCCCCTACCCTCATGGTATCACTACTTCCATTACTGCTCCTGAGGGGTTTATCTGTCCTAGATTCTGTGTGTCCAGAGCTCTTATCTGTACCAGTGTACATGCTTTCTGGTCTAGCTGGAATTTTAAGGTAGGACTGGGGTCATGATAGTGCCGTGAGGAAGCATTAAAAAACTGGAGGAATGTGGTATGTTTCATCAGTGCTATACTATACCCTGGCTGGATTATCCCTTCCTTGTGACTCTTCCATGAGGGGATGTCCTATTGTCTACTGGTCGGCTTTGGGGCTCCACTCTGACACCTCTCGTTCATATCAAAATGATTGTTTGTTTTGGGTCTTCTGATGTCTGAGACCCGATTCTGTTGACACCTTGTGATCATACAGGCTGGTGTGCTTCTTCCATGTGGACTTTGTTGCTTTCTTGCTAGATGGCCGCTTGTTTATCTTCAAGTCTTTAAGACCCCAGACACTATATCTTTTGATAGACAGGCACCATCAGCTTTCTTCACCACATTTGCTATGCACCCACTTTGTCTTCAGTGATTGTGTCGGGAAGGTGAGCATCATAGAAAACTAGGTTATTAGAACAAAGTGTTCTTGTGTTGAGAGGGTACTTGAGTAGAGGCCTGATGTCCATCTGCTACCTTAACACTTAACATATAAATAGATGTACTTAGACCTATATCCCTATTGTTATATAAAATATATTTACATATGTACATGCCTGTATTTATACCCCTATAAATGTCTTTTGCCTCCTAGTTCTTTCCTCTATTAGTTGGAATAATTTTTAAACATCTTTAAAAGAAATTACAAAACCTTCTGGTTATTTCCCCTTACATATTTATATCATTACTTCCCTCTCAATTTGAAATTTGTTACATTAAAGGCTTTACTTGCCCTGTGCCCACCCAATTCAGAGTGAGTTTAATTGACAAGAACAATCACTATTGAATGTGCTTAAATCAGTCCACACGTTCCACTTGTCAGAAGCAAGGATGGTTGCAATTACCTGCTGCTAACTGCCAGTATCTGTTAAAAGAAATACAAATACAATTCAAAAATAAAATTCACATCCCTCAAGAAAAGTAATTTGTAACTGGGATAGAAATGTAAACCAGAAATAACGTCCATGTCTCAGGAGCAAAAGGAATTCATCATTATGTTTTGGAGAATGAAGCTTATGAACAACTCCTCCCGTCACAGCAGGTCTTGCATGAACACAGAGCACCTGCACATCTGGCAGCCATTGCACCCCCCTCCCGGGTGGTCGCTGTTGAGATCTGGATTCTCACATCACAGGTCCTCAAGAAACACCCGAGGTTTCTTCATGAGGAGACTTCAGATCCACCCATGCATCCTGTTTGGAAGTAAAATCAGTCCATACATTAGCATTTTCATCACTGGGAAAAACTAACAATAACTCAGAATGATGCCTGAAAAGCATGATCCCAGACCTCCTCAGTTCCTGACCCACCAGTGTTGTGGCAGCTATTTTCATCAAAACCATGTGACCCTACTTTTATCACGACAATAGCAGTGACCACTTCTAACCACTTCTCTTCTTTTTTAAATCCCATGTGTAACAATTCACCAAGCCCTTTGTCATGTTTATTTTATTTTTATTTTGCTTATTTATTTTTTCCAGAGTTCTTGTTCTGGTCACCCAATTTTCCACAAAATCAAGAGGACAGATTTTCCTCTTGCCTCGTATGCATGTGACAGTTGGACATTGAATAAGGAAGACCATAGAAGAATCAATACATTTGAATTGTGGTGCTGGGGAAGATTATTGAAAATACCATAGATTGCTAAAAGGCCAAACTGATATGCCTTAGAAGAAGTATGTCCAGAGTGCACCTTAAAGACAAGGATGACAAGACTTCATCTTACATACTTTGGACATATCAGGAGAGACCAGTCTCTGCAGAAGGACATTATATGTGGTAAAATAGAGAGGCCAAAAAAAAAAAAAAAGGCCCTGAACAAGATAGATTGACGCGGTGGCTCCATCAATGGGCTCAGGCATAGAAACAATTTTAAGGATAGTGTAGGAACATGCAGTGTCCGCTTCTGTTGTGCATAGGGTCACTTGGGTTGTAGCCCATTAGATGGCACCTAAAAACAATAACAACAACAACAACAACTAGACCTGTGCTGCATGGAAACTACTACCTATCTTCTATTTCTCAAATAGAAAAATACCATTTTTCATGACCCCTTTGAATCTTCCTATCTCCAGCCTGTTGTTATCCCTTATGTGCCTTAGTCTGGAAGCTCTGATGAAAACTCGCCCACCATGGGTGACCCTGCTGGAATTTGAAATATTGATGGCATATCTCCCAGCATCATAATAAGCTATATACCACCGCAGTATGAAAAGTAATTGGTAAGTGCTATTACTCTTTCAATATAAGCACACTAGAATAGAGAGTCTATCAAGTTCTGGCCACAGTTTTGTGAATCAGCTTTGTGTGAACACCAGGTTATGTGAGCTGGGATTCAAATCAGTTGTCACTGCATTGTCTTTTGATGCAGTGACTGGTCCTTAAGTGAGACTGGGACTTAAACCCAGGATCACTTCAGCCAGATTCTCCCATAGGTTAGTTACATCTTTCACATCAATAAACGTTTATACAAAAATAAATGGAAGGAGGAAAATATGCAATTTGGTGATGCTCCCTGCTCTCTGGACCATCAACACCTCTTCTTCCCTCCCCCAAACCTAGGGTGAGCTCTGGCTCTGAAAGTGACAGGTCTGAGGCACCGGGCTAACGGGATCTAGAAGGTGCTGCCTTCCCCACTGTGAGTCTACACTACGGACCCCAGGCGGAAACCCTCCCCCGTCCAGTGCTCTCCTCACACTTGTTCTTATATTTGAAACCATGTTTGCAGTCACGGTGCCAATCATCTCTAGTTTACCAAGTTTACCAAGCATGATGTCCTTCTCCAGGAACCAATCTCTCCTGGTGACATGCCCAGAATTCCTTAGATGAAATCTCTCCTTCTTTGCATCCAAGGAGCATTCTGGGTGTACTTCTGGTAAGGCCGATTTGTTTGTTCTTTTGGCAGTTCATGGTACTTTCAATATTCCTTTCCAGCACCACAATTCAAATGCATTGATTGTTCTTCACAAATAACAGCAACAACTGTTATATTCCCACAACAAAAATATACTCCGAACGTCCTTCCTTTGTCCCTTCTCATAAACAGACCTTTGACATGGAAGCAGCACAGAACTTCACTAAGCTGTAAACTTAGTGTGTGTCCTTCCTTGACACTCAACTCTGTGTTCCTCTCCTTTATAGTCAAGGCAACATAACGGACATCGTTGTCTTCTTTTTTAAAAACTTTTAAGCAATGCAGAAAAAGATGAATTCATAAAGAGAGAGAAAAGAGCTATTCTAAAACCTGAAAAGGAAGCTTGAATGAAAATTTTTCAGAAGCATAAATACAAGTGCTCAAGGAAAATGAGCTGATTCCAGGAACCCAAGTAGAAGGTGAATTTTGAGGATGACGAGGGCAACTAATGTCTTAGGGTGCTTTACTCAATTGATGTATGTACGGATTGTGGTAAGCGCCCCAATAAAAATGATTAAAATATTACAAGTGCTCAGACATTTGGAAAGGTCTTGAAGATCAGTGGCAATCAAGGTAATGCACATTTATAATGTCACTTTCAAACCATGAAGTGACATGTTCTGCGAAACAATAGTACTGTTTAAAGCTGATGCTACAAGGATGAACTATATAACCAGCTGGATAAGTAAAAACCTGTGAGGATACTTATCAAAAACAATAGAGCAGTATGTACCAGGATTTGAAAAAAGTATTCTAAGAGTACCTTCCAAAATCTGTATCTATTCCTGTAAAAATATCTTCCCTTAAGAGTGAAAAACTGGGACCAAGAGACTGTGTGCAAACAGAGAAACACATTGTGAGCATCAATGGGGTATTATTGTATGGCCACTTCAAACGATCCACTAATAGGTATTGAATCCACCGATCACAATAATGACATAACTGAGTCTATCAGCAGCACAGTACAACTTTAATTTTGTAAATTTATTTTTTAATAAAACTATAAAAGGCAATACATCTTGTTAATGGTGATCTTTTTCTCCCTCTGAGGGGTGGATTTAGAAATTTTCTCTTCCAACTTCAATCTATATTCCAATATATATATAGAATATGTGTTTGTTGGTTTTTTTTTTGGTAACTGTGCAGAAATGTTATTAAAGGCAATGCTTATAATTTTAAATACATTATTTTTATTTTATAGTGAATAAATTTGAACTATGATGCATTTAATGATTCCTGGTCATATTTTTCCTTTTTAAAAATAAATTTAAGCTGTACTTACCTCAAGTCAAATGTGTCACAACCTGTTAAAGCGAATTCAGAGAATATATTGAGAATTGTTCTTAAACAACGAATTTACAAAATTGATACTGCTAACCAGAAAACAATGGAAAAGACCACAAAAATGCAATAATTGTACTCCCATTTCTTTTTCTATAAGAATGAGTCAGTTTATTTATTTATAAAAATAATTTTATTGGGGCTCGTACAACTGTTATCACAAGCCACACATCCATCCATTGTGCCAAGCACATTTGTACATTTGTTGCTATCATCATTCTCAAAATATTTGCTTCTACTTGAGCCCTTGGTATCAGCTCCTCCATTTTTCAACATGTATTAATCTTGTAGGCATGGTTTTGCCTTTGTGAATGAGGATTTTTTTAATCGTTTTATTAGTGGCTCATACAACGTATCACAATCCATACATACATCAGTTGTGTAAAGCACATTTGTACATTAATTTCCCTCATTATTCTCAAAACATTTGTTCTTCACCTAAGCCCATGGCATCAGCTCCTCATTTATCCCCTCCCCGCCCCCCCCCCATGAGCCCTGGATAATTTATAAATTATTATTTTGTCATATCTTACCCTGTCTGACGTCTCCCTTCATGCACTTTTCTGTTGTCTGTCCTCCAGGGAGTAGGTTATATGTAGATCCTTGTAATCAGTTCCTCCCCTCCAGCCCACCCTCCCAGTATCATCATTCTCAGTACTGGTCCGGAAGGGATCATCTGCTCTGGATTCCCTGTGTTTCCAGTTCTTATCTGTACCAGTGTACATCTTCTGGTCTAGCATGATTTGTAAGGTAGAATTGAGATCATGATAGTGTGGAGCGTGGAGTAGGAGGAAGTATTTAGGAACTAAGGGAAAGTTGTATGTTTCATCTTTGCTACATCACACCCTGACTGGCTTGTCTCCTCCCTGAGACCCTTCTGTAAGGGGATGTCCAGTGGCCTACAAATGGGATTTGGGTCTCCACTCCATACCGTCCCCCCATTCACAATGACATGATTTTTTGGTCTGATGATGCCTAATACCTGATCCCTTCGACCCCTCGTGATCACACAGACTGGTGTGCTTCTTCCATGTGGGCTTTGTTGCTTCGGAGCTAGATGGCCGCTTGTTTACCTTGAAGTCTTTAAGACCCTAAACGCTCAGTGTTTTAAAAATAATTTTTTATTTGAATTAGGTGGGGATTTATAATTTGTTTTATTTTAAAAATAGTTTTGTTGGCATATTACTCACATATCATATAATTCTTTTCTTTCTTTTTTAATTGATCATTTTATTGGAGGCTCTTATAGCTATTTTAGCAATCCATAAATCAATTCCAAACTAGTACAGATGCTGCCGTCATCATTTTCAAAACATTTTCATTTTACTGGAGACCCGGGATATCAGCTCATCTTTATTCCCTCCATCCCATATCTTACTCTCCTGAGCCCTGAGTAAATTATATATTATTATTATTTCATATCATATAATTCAATAGTCTAGTCATATTAAAAATGTATAATCATCACCACAATAAATCTTAGAACATTTTCTTATTTCTTGTATTCATTAGCTTTCCATTTTCCCCAACTTCCCCTCACCCAAGAATCCATTAACCATTAATCCCATTACTGTCTCTATAGATTTGTCTATACTGGGTTTCATATGGAGAAACAACAATAACAACAACAATGAAATCAGTCAGTCTGCATGGATCATACCATTCTTGGTAATCCAAGGATTATAAATAATAAAATCCAAAGCTGAAGGAAGGAATGGTATTAGATCTTGAACACCAAGTTTGCAGAAGTCTATGGATGACCATTGAAGCCCAAGATTCATTTTGGGGGTCCACACATTCTTCATTAAGTCTTTGGTGAATCCCCTCTGACCATAGTTGAAGGATGCAAAATTGATTATGGCAGATGTAGTTAGGTTAAAACGCAATATCTTATCACTTGATCTCCCTTTGACCCGTCATAAAGTTGTTTGAGTTAGAGAAAAATTAAAAGGGAAGGGAAATACACATGGTTAAGCCTCAACGGAATGCCCTCTTACCATAGCGTAGGACTGTGAGCAGCTTTGCTGTCATGCAGAGGGTGTTGAAAGCAGATTGTGTAAATGCAGTTAGGTTAAAGTTTAACACCTAATCAGTTAATCTCCCTTTGACCCACTTTAAAATTGTTTTCAGTATTTTCCGATTTCTTTTTGAGGGAGGTGTTTCTCTGTTATTGTTGTTGGAATGAATCACTTGCCAGCAGCATGCGTTTTGTAAATCAATTGAGATGCCCTTTTGAGAAACCCTGGACCAGTTGGAAGGGGTTAGTCACAGGGTCCTGGCATGCTTGCTCAGGTGTAACATCCTCTCACCTAGTAAGTCACTGGAAGGCCACTACAGGGAGGCTTCCAAGCGTTTAAGGAAAGATGGAGTTAAATGACAGTGAATATAATTTGCCTCCAATTTCCATGAATTTTTTGAACCCTCTTTGAGCCTACCACCTTTCCTTATGTTTTTAAAAATATGTAGCACTGACACGTTGTCAAAGATATTCAAGTATTGGAGAATCTCACAGCTGATAGAATTGTCTAAAGGAATAGGGTTCTCACATTTTAGTTGATTTCCACTCAGACTTGCACTTGGCTGTAAATATTATTTAGAGCAATATGCTCTCACTAAGAGGGGAATTGTGTGCCTATGCACCTCAGATTTCCCTGAGTCACAGAGTTTGTGATTTGGTGTTACAGTGATTCATTTTAACTCTCAACTAAATAAAACTGAGAACAGCAGAGATCTGAACCTAATCTTGAAATTATTAAAAATACATGGACCAGATGGCAACCCTCCAGGGTACATCAGCTGACACAGATATTTGATGAGGAATTTTCTTTCATAAGCACACTGTTTAATAACACATGTTACCTAAAGCTCCCAAACAAACAAAACAAAAAAGAAACTGCATTTCATGTGAAAGTGTCTCGGGGCCAATTACTAGGAGGCCTGCCCCATCCTACAGGAAATAAAAAATGCATTTGCCAGTCTGTACCAAACAGAGGTGCTCATTAAATTAATACAAATACAAAAATAATACGCAGTGCCACCCATAAAATATGCATTGGCTTATGAAGACATCATTTCGCCTCGTTGGAAGCTTTCAATAGCAACGCATTTAGGGTATTTTCTGTGTCTTGTGTACGACTGTGCCAGTTGAAGGAGAAACTCGGGTGTGACAGTCATGAACTACCCGGAGGATATTTTGTGGGATTAGAGCTCTTTTGAAGAAGGTCAAGTTTTCTTTCCAGTTTGCTGAGAATAAACCAAGGCTGCACACTCAGTCCTTTGTTAGAAAATCACACAAGGCTCGTGAGAGGAGTGTGAAAACGAATTTACCTTGCACCTTGACTTAATTCTCTTGCGAACATACCAAACCACCTTGATAAGAACTCAAGTTCTTCTCCGAGAGAGCGGTGGTCCAGTAGCGCAGGAAATCCTGGATTTCATTGGAAGATTATTTATTTCATCTGGAATGAGTTCATTTGCTTCCCTTTCTCGATCTGCAGTATCGGAAGGGTTTGTTCAGCAGCAACACAAAGGACTGTGACTGTCCCTGCTCCTCTTTGGTCTGTGGATGCCACTCCAATGCAACGAGAACACACACACTCTCTCTTTTCCCTTGTCCCACCCCTTACCAAACTCAAAACTCAGTTTGTGAAGATGATACCCTTTGAAAAGATAGCAACGCTATTCTTAAACAAATGCAAATCCAAGGACTGATGATTTAGCAATCTCGCTCCTGGGTACAGATCTTACAGAAATTATGAATACTACGTGAATAGACATCTATGTTCATTGCAGTAATTTATTATACAATAGCCCAAACATGGAAACAATACAAACCCCCAAGTATAGAGGAATGTGTAAACAAGCTCTGGAACATTCATCCCATGGAATTTTATGCACCAATAAAAACAATGATAACTCTCTTAAACACTGCAAGGCATGGACAAAACTAGAAACTATCATGCTTAGCAGGCTTGGTCAGTCTTACAAGATAAATATTTAATAGCATGATTGTTGGGAAACAAAGTAGAAGAAATGTGGTTAATACACCAATAGACAGGAGACTTGATGAACACGAGAGGCCAGGGGCAGAGAGGGCGCAGGGAGAGGGGGAGGGTGGGATGGGAAGTGGAACACAACTATAGAGGGTGTAACGGGAAAAAATACAAGTAAATAAAAATTGCTCCCTGAAAAAAAAAAAGACCTCTGGATTCCTTAGCCCTCAGATCTAAATATTGGCTGAAACAGAAGGGAGAGTAAAACGGAAGTGGACTTGGCATGTCTCATGACATACATGTTCACGCCAAACGTATCTTTAGTGGAAAGATAGCCAAGCTTGCTCAGATTTGTCTTCCTTCTTACCATCTGCCATGTCATAAATCTTTTCATTGGCTCCTGGAGCTGTTTGATTTAATTTCTTATATTTATTTATGGCAAGCCCTTTTCAATGTTATCTTCGCAGTATTCTACCAAGGTTCTGACTATTTCTAGAATGTGATTGCTCTCGCTTTATTAAAAAAGGTAGACATTATTTTTCAGAGTGGATTTCTGCTCATAGAGAGGTTGTGCAGAATACGGAGTTTGCGCAGTTCCTTGTCTCCCAGGCTCTGTTTCTCTGATTAGTTATATTGTGCATCTGTATGCCCCACTCGTTACAATGGATGCACCATGTCGCCACCTCATTATTGACTAGCATGCAGAGTTACATGAGGGCTCACTCTGTGGGTTGTGAAGTCTTATTTTGTTGAGTTGTACGGTACAGTTTTGGCAACGATATAATATTTCGTAGCCATCGTCACAGAATCATAGAGTAGTCTCTCGGCACTTCAAATGTCCTGGGCTCTCCCTGTTTGTCTCTCAACTGCCTTTCCCTAAACTTCCGTCAACCACGGCATTTGCCACCACCTTTGTAGTTTTGCCTTGTACAGCATGTCCTAGGTTGGGTGTGCTGTGTTTGTTGGGAAGTGCCATTGAGTTGGCTCCGATCAAAGCAGCCCTATTTACAACAGAATGAAACGTTGCCTGCTCCTTGGCCATCTCACCTGTCCCCGTGTGTGAGCTCATTGTGGTGGCCACACAGTCAATCCCTCTTGTCAAAAGTCTTCCTCTTTTCAGCTGTCTGTCTGCTTTCCCAAGCATAGGTCCTTCTTCATGGCAGACGGGTCTCTCCTGGCCACATGTCCAAGTACGGGAGACAAGGGGGGGGGGTTCCATTCAGCACCCCCTCCTTCAGTGTGTCCGATACAATATTTCAATGATTAAAATAAAGGCGGTACACAAAAATACTGCAGGGGCATTTCCCCCTCTCCGTGCCGGGATTTGGCAGCTCCAAAGGAAGCCTTTCAGGTTTTAGGAACATAGGTCAATCTTTTCCCTCCAATAATGCAGAACTGAAAGTTCCCCATGCCTGGTAAAGCTCAGGCAGCGGAAGCTAGTCGACCCCTCGAAGTCATTTTAGTAATGTAGTGCTGGACTGTGTGCACTCTCCACTTTTCCTGTGTCAGAGTGGCCAGGTTTCTCCGCGTTGTGTTTTCCATGGGGCATCTTGGCAGGTAAGGAGGAAATGTTGAGCAGAGACATTAGTTCTCGGAGGTTCTTTATCTCAGTGACATTAGCAATACAATTACTCTTTCCAAGCTTATTAATCCTTATCAATCCCTTCCTTCCGGAGACACCATTGTCAACTCTAGTTAACCAAGGAGTAGCTGAGACCAAACCCAGTCTCAGTATAATTTAATTAACCAATATCTTAAAACTTATAAAAACCATATGGATGTCAAAAGAAGAGTGAGATAACATCAATAAATTAAATTCTGAATAAAATGTTCTTAAGAGCATCTGTTAGTCAACCACAAGTTTCCTGGTTATAGTTAATAATTTTGTTATTTTAAAATTTTTAATGAGAGAAGAGGGAGGGAGATAATGATGATCAAGACATTTTTTGAAACACATTCAAATTATTTATTTATTTCCAAACCATTTTATTGGGAGCTAACACTGATATATCATTCCATAGTTCAATCACATCAAGCAGTATTGTACATTTGCTCCCACAATATTAACAAAAATTAAGGTCCTGAAAAAAAAAATCTAGTTGACTATTCTCAACAAGAAGGAAGCCCATTGGTAGGTTAAAAAAGTTTTAACGTACAAAATGAAATGGTAACTTTTAAAATTATAGTTTTTGTTGTGGTAAAAATATGCCCAACAAAACATATGCCCACTCAACAATTCATACATGTATGAATTTGTGGCAGTGGTTATATAAAGCTACATAATAATTCTTCTACCTTTTCCCAAATTATTCTACCACCAGCATCGTAAACTCAATGGCCCCTGAGCAAACTCACTTTTTCACCTTCCTCTCACTCCTGGTAATTACTAATAATTTTTGGATTCTTTATATTTGCTTGAGGATCTCTTGTTGTTTAGTGGGTTACTAAGGTCAGCAGTTCAAATCCAGCTGCTACACAGAAAAAATATTTATAGTCTAGGAAACCCACACAGGCCATTGTACTCTGTACAGTAGGGTTGCTATGAGTTGGAATCCACTTAATGGCAATGATTTTATTGATTGGCTTGAGCTGCATAGATATTGTGAGGTGGTTAAGTTTTCTGTTGCTCTACAAAAAGTCACCAGTCAGTAGTTCGTACCTACTTGCTGGTCCGTGGGAGATGGATGTGGCATCAGCTTCCAAACTGATTAGAATATTAGAAATGCTATAGCACAGCTGGGCAGTATTCTGTGGTCCTATAGGATTGTTATAAGTTAAAATGGACTAGATAGCAATGGATTTGGTTTGGGTTATATATTTGCCTTCATCATATAATTTCTTTTTTTTTCACCCTAAGATGTGGGATAACAATTTGTTTTCCAATGAGAACCTTCTGTAATACACATAGTACAGCCAGACCTTGTATTTGCTATCCTTCATGTAAATTAGTTAAACTCAATGCTGACTCACAGCGAACCTGTAGGACAGGGTAGAGCTGCGCTCGGGGAGTTTCTGAGACTGCAACACTGCACTGGAGTAGAAATTCTTTTCTGACTTTCTCCCTCAAAGCAGTTGGTAGTTTTGAACTACTGACCTTCTGGGAAGTGCCCAGTGCATAAACCCTGTGTCACCAGGACTCAGTATCAACAAATAGTAATACAAAAGCACGGATTTATCTGATAAACCTGTTTTGTGGTTGGGATGAAATATACACTTTACTGTAGGAAATGAGATTCTTTGTAAGGTTCTCTGGTCAGGCCTTCCTTGTATTTATAGACCTAGTCCATCTGGAATTGGCTAAGCTTCTCCAGCTCTGGCTTTCAGACTCCTGTCCAGTGTGTGTGTGTGTGTGTGTGTGTCTGTCCCTTTTCATGTATATATAAATATATATACTTTTTTTTCATGTATATATATTCTTTCCTGCCTTGTATTTTCTTCTGCACCATCACACAGGCCTTGCCTGAAAGCCCCTCCCTGGCCAGCTCTTTGTCACCTGTTCCCAAAGGTATTTCCCTCAGCGCTCCATGAGGGCTGTGGTGGGTGCTTTTCCTTGAAGCTTTTCCCTGGGACGGCTCCTTCTCTGACATGTTAGTTTTAGGTTAAGATTAGTCACCTCTAGATTCAGTGCTCAGCCAAGACCTGTATCCTCAGAAAGTGGAGAATGATTTGAAACCAGACTTAAAAAAAAAATTCCTAATGTGTTCTCAGTACTGCATAAAATTCCTTTTTTGGATTGACTTTAATTTGCTTTCCATGCTGTTTTCAAGGTTCATCCACGCAGCATACACCAGGACTTCATGTCTCTTTATGGCAGAGTAATATTCCACTGCATGTGTCTGTAGCATTTTATTGTCCATCAAGCTATTGATGGACAGTGTGGTTCTCCTTCCAGGTTGACTCCACTGACAAGTACAGCAATGAACATTGGCATGTGGGTAACCGTCTGTGTTTCTCCTTTCTCTTCTCTGAAGCATCTCCCTCAGGTTAGACCTGGCGGGCCACATGATAATTTAATGTTAAACATTTTGAGGAAACAGCAACAAGCTTTTTATAGTGGTTGTACCACTTTGGACACAATATTCGGTGTTGTGAAACCTAACATTTTATTTTTCAGTCGAGAGAAAAATCTGATGTCAACTTTTAAAAATCATTATTCTGACTTGAAACAAATGATATTTAATTTATAATCATATACTGCTAATATATATACTTTTCTAGCTGTTGAAATTTGGTTATGGCTCTGCTCCTATTCACATACTGCATTTTAGAAACTTCTGTTTTTGCTTAAAAAAAAAGAGGCAGAGGTAGAATAAATAAAACAGAGAAATGTAAAAATGTTTGTCTGAAATCAGGTTTGGGTTGGAGAAAATAATTTTGTTTCTTAGAGGCAAATAGAGAGCTTCCTCATTGGCTAATTTTAGCTAGATCAATACAATTCTGTGAAAGTGTGAATTGTATTAGTAAATCCTGGCTTTTACTTACTTTCCTAACAAAAATATCCCATAAGCGGTTTTGTTTTTGCAAACAAATACAGATATTCTCAATGAATTTCCAATTTTTTCTTTCAAAAAATTACTTTATCTTCAGAAATTGAATCATAAAGACAAGATTTAGATAGTAATCACCAAGGTCCACACTACAAAGACCCCATAGACCATTTTAAAATAAATTTAAAACACATTGCATAAATGTAGAACATTTTCTACATTTATGCAATGTGTTTTATATAGGTACTAAGCGCAAGGTCAGCATTTCTAGGCTCCACAAGAGAAAGATGGTTTCTACTTCCTTAAAGGAACCCTGGCGGTGTTGCGGTTACACATTGAGCTGTGATCGGCATAGTCGGCAGTTCAACCCCCGCAGCAGCTCCTCTGGAGAAAGACTAGTCATTCGACTTCTGCAAACAGTTACAGGCTCAGAAATGCACACGGGTTCCCTCTGAGCCGCATTGACTCAATGGCAGTGGCTAAAAGATTCACAGTCTGAAACCCACATGGCCAGCTCTACCCTGTGTGCTAGGGTTGGTGTGTTAGTCTGGGTACATTAGAGAAACAAATCCACAGAAACCCATATGTATAAGAGAAAGTTTTCACATCAAGAAAACATCCCAACCCAGTGGTGTCCTAGCCCACAAGTCCAACATTAGCTCATATGTCCAACACCGATCCAAAAAGTCCTCCTCCATTCCACAAAACACACGCAATGATGCCGACTGCAGGAGAAAAGCCAAGTCAGTGAATGTGCAAGCGTCTGAGCACTGGAAGGGGTCTCCACACGGCTGCTCCAGCACCCAGGGCTGCATTAGGGTAGGTTCATGTGGCTTCTCCTCAGGGATGTGTCACAGGAAGTGAGCCTTGCCAGCTGAAGCAGGGAACTGCCTAAGGCAGCTGCACCCTGGTCCAACCATCAGAAACCAACAACCCCGAGAACTAGAAAGACGGAGTTAACAGGGAGCCATTTCTATCTCTGCCCTTCAATTAACCCCACATGCGTTTATCAGCCAGATTGACACAATAAACTTTAACTATATCAGTCGGAATCCACTCTATGGCAGTGAGTTTCTATATTTTCCTGAGGTGCAGGATAATAAATGGTTAAGTGGTTAAGTTCTCTGCTGCTCTACAAACTGCTTTAAATTTTAAGGGAGAAAATACAATGATATGATAATGAATGTCTTTATATCACTTTTGAATTTGTTTTAAATGTATGATTGTTATCATTGATTACTAAATTCAAATTATAATTAATACCAGATTGTTTTATCAGACTCATGTCTATCAAAACATGAACTTTTTATTCTGTATACTGCTAAACTTAAATATGCACATATGATACAAATTCAAACAATGCAACCATATATATACTCTAAACAGCATGTCTTCTACGGGCCCACCTCATTCCTTTTTTGTTAAGTAAGGTATTAAAAGGTGACATGTACCTTCTAAACATCATCATGATATGGTGCAAATTCAGATGCAGTTGCACAGGTTCAGGATTTCTGGATGTTTTGTGGACTCAAACCTGTCAAAGAGCATGAAGGTGACATAGGAGCAGGCAATGTTTGGTTCCGCTGTACATAGGTCATTGTGGATGGTGCCCAACCCCAGGGTGAGTAACAGAACAGCAGTAGCAGGGCAACACACATGCATTGAGTTGTAGGGTCACGCTACAGCTGCTTTTCAACCAATTGTTTTGTCACTAAGTTGTGCCTCCATGATATTTATTAATATATCTATTTTAATTGCAAGTTTGTGTTTATTTTCCAATTGTCCCTTGAGGGGATGGTACAACTGTGTAGCACAGTTACTGTGCATGTAAGTACTTGAGACACAGAGAAGTACAAGTTCAATGGAAGCACCAGCAGATTTCTTGTTACACATTCTGTGTTAGTCTGGGTAGACTAGAGAAACAAAATTCATACACACTCATGTGTATAAGAAAGAGCTTTATAAACAATTTTCTCAATATTGAATGTTGAGAAAATATTCCGACCCAGTCCAGATCAAGTCCATAAGTCCGATATTAGCCCATATGTTGGATACTAATCTATAAAGTCCTCTTCAGACTACACAATGTCTGCAATGTAGCCAAAAAGATAACAGGCCAGTAGGTGGGAAGTCTTGTGGATCCAGTGACATTGTAAGCATCTCAGCACTGGCAGGGGACTCCATGTGGCTTCTCCAGCTCAGAGCACTAGTGTAGTTCCATGTGTCTTGTCAGTAGAGAGAGAGCGTCTCCTGCCTCCAAAGAGGAAATATAAGAGTTCCCAGAATGCTCAGGAGAAGTCCATGCCCACATAGAGGCCTCATTGACTATGACCTGATTGATAGACTAGACTCCACCCCTTTACTCTTAATCTTTTCAAGTCCCAAATTGACACCAGATTATGTAACTACCCTACTCTCCCTTTCACACTCCAGCAGCATCCCAAGGTCTTTCTCTTCACGGGCTCTGAAACCACAGCCTGCCTTCCAGCCAAGCTTCTCTCAGCCACCTTCCACAAGCTTCTCTCAGCCACCTTCCACAAGATATTGTGACTTTCATGATGTCCTCTGTGGAAATCAGAGCATTTACCCAAATCCCAAATCATCCGTTAGTATTTACCCTCTGTGATTCTTGGGTATGTTCCAGGTGATGGCTCGGCCTTCATAAACCTTAGATTGTAACATTCATTTGGACATATTTCCTTTTCTTCCTTTGAAGGTTGGCCAACATTGTCAATCACATCCTTTTTCTCTCTAGCAGTGTCAATACTATTTGCTAAAGCACAAAGCTAACTGCAGGAAAAGCGGCCACAGCTGAGTAAACAAGCCTTGTTGCAGGGTGTCCTTAGCCAAGGATCACCTGCTACAGAGAGCACACTGGGCTGAAGCACCTATACTGTTGGCTGGAAATCTTGCTAGAATGTGCCTTGCCCATTTTCATCGACCGAAGTAAACAAATATGCATTCACTGACACATGTATTATGCATGTCACAAACCTTTAGAGTAAACAAATGTGCACACATGCATACTGGTAATTTACTTTATAGGATTGTGATATATTTAATACATATATGAAAGAGTTCTGGAAGTGTGTGGAACATTTCCACTTTCTTTGAATTCCATGTTTCTTCAACCTTTTGAGGTCCCTCATGTAAGTTTGTTTGGTTTTTCGCCAAACACACATATATGATGTGTATGTATTCATATATTGCTTGGAGAGTTGAAATAAGAAATCCTAGAGGCGTAGTGGTTAAAACACTTGGCTGCTAACTGAAAGGCCTGCAGTTTGAGCCCACCAGCAGCTCTACTTGAGACAGTCTGATTGTGAAGATCTTACAGTCTTAGAAACACCATGGTATTGGGTTGGTAATGGTAAAATGTTTTAGAGATAAAGAGGATTATGCTACGTATGTGAGATGAGCATGGTCAATGGACAAGGGATGTCAGGGATTTACCAGCTTGACATTGGAAGTAGATACAAATATTTTTAATGACCAGCTAACTAGTCTCTTCAACAGCAGATCACATCAACAATATTCCTAGTCACTTGTTCACCGCTTTAGTGGACATGTACACAGGGAACAATTTGGCTTGTACCTTCAAGGATGTCCTAATCCACTTGGGATAGAGACAAACTCTACATTTAAAGAAGTAAGCACAAGTGTAAATGCGGATTTGGTTTGCATCGATTATATAATAGAAGCACAGCTATGTGGAAACCAGAAATTTTGCTGTCGGGTCAAGGAAGGCCTCCATTGAGGGATGTGAACCTGTAGAAGGATAAGCTTGTTTCAAACCAAATGTATTGAGGAGTTAACTCAGCAAATCACAACAAAGTTAAAACAGGAAATATGTCTGGGATCTCAGAGCACCGAGTGGAAGAAGCCAAACATCAGGGACCAACAAGGAAGAAGGACCTGGGATACATTCCAGACTTCCACTTGGCTTTCCTGGAGTACTACCCCCTGGAGTAAGAGTAGCCCTGACATGGAGCAGCCATCCAAAGCCAGTCCAGCTGTGGAGCAGCTTAATATAGGCGATGACACTTTTTCTCATTGCCTGTCAGAGAGTTGCTCCAGGGCCTCCAACCTCTCCGACAAATTGTGTGGGTCTTAATTATAAATGGTCAAATATGGGAGGAAACAAGATTATATCATGAAAGCCTAAGGATATAAAAATGGGAAATAGATACTCATAAGACATCCAGATTTCTGACCCACCAAGCCCCGAGGATGATATTCCTGCTCAGAGCAGCCAGTGCACAGAGGACCACATGGTCGGCCCCACCATGAGTCACGATGTCCCTCACTGACCTGTAGTGCTATGAGGTACAACACTGAAGGAACAGCGCGGGAGTTGTGCCTGATCTAACCCCACCACACCAGGGCGAAATGCTTAGTGCATGCAACGGAGAAGCAAAGGGAGTAAAGCAATGAAATTCCAGGAGAATACCAAAAATAGACTTTGGGTCCAGGGCATGGCACCCCCTCAGACTCGAACAGAAAACACTCCTAAAGATCAACAAACAGACCTGGAACTATTTATAGGATTTTCTTTTTTTTTTGTCATTGGTTTTGTTGTTGTTTTGTTTTGCTCTGTCTTGTTTTTGTGTGTATTACTGTGTCTGCATGTCTATATAAGCATGATAGGTGGGATAAACCACCAGGAGGACAGAACAACGGGACCCACGGTGTCTATATAAGTATGATAGGTGGGATGAACCACCAGGAGGACAGAACAATGGGACCCACGGTTCCCGGGGGTTGGGGTGGTGGGGAGACATGTGATGGGGAATGAGGGGGAAAGGAAGTGGGTGTTAACAAACCCAGGGATGAGGGAACAAGGAGTGTCTTAAAATTAAAGACCAGGAGGGTATAGGATGCCTGGTAGGGCTTGATCAAGAGCAATGTAACTGAGAGGAATTACTGAAACCCGAATGAAGACCAAACATGATAGTGGAACAAGAGGAAAGTAGAAGGAAATAGAGGAAAGAACTAGGAGGCCAAGGGCATTTATAGAGGTCTAAATATAGGCATGCAAATATGTAAATACATTTATATCTAATGATCGGGAAATAGATCTATGTACATATATTTATATGTTAAGTAGTAAGGTAGCAGACAGACATTGGGCCTCTACTCAAGTACTCCTTCAATGCAAGAACACTTTGTCTAATAAGCTGGCATTCCATGTTGTTCAGCTTCCTGCCATGATCGCTGAAGACAAAATGGGCGCATAAGCAAATGTGGTGAAGAAAGCTGATGGTGCCCAGCTATCAGAAAATATAGCATCTGGGGTTTTAAGGCTTAAAGATAAACAAGCAGCCATCTAGCTCAAAAGCAACAAAGTCCACATGGAAAAAGCGCACTAGCCATGTGATCATGAGATGTTGATGGAATCAAGTATCAGGCATCAATAACCCAGAACGAAAAAATCATATCAATCAATGTGTATGAGGGGAAGTTCAGAGCGGAAACCCGATGTTCATCTGTAGACAATTGGCCATCCCCTTACAGAAGGGTCACAAGGAAGAGAGGAACCAGTAGGGTGCAGTGTAGCAACAATGAAACATACAACTTTCCTCTAGTTCTTTAATGCTTCCTCACCCCCCCACCCCCGCTATCATGACCCCAATTCTACTCTACAAATCCCGCTAGACCAGAGCATGTACACTCGTACAGACAAGAACTGGAAACACAGGGAATTCGGGACAGATAAACCCCTCAGGATCAAAAATGAGAGTATCAATACCAGGAGGGAAAGGTGAAGGTGGGGGGAGAATGGGAGAACCGAAAACAATGATCTACATATAACCCCTTCCCAGGGGGTCAGACAACATAAAAGTGAGTGGAGGGAGACATCAGTCATTTTAAGACATGAAAAAATAATAATAGTCTATAAATTATCAAGTGTTCATGAGAGAGGGAGGGTGCGGGAGGGAGGGAAAAATGAGGAGCTGGTACCAAGGGCTCAAGTAGGAAAAAGTGTTTTGAACATGATGATGGCAACAAATGTGCTTGACACAATGGATGGTTGTATGGAATGTGATAAGAGCTGTATGAGCCCCAAATAAAATGATTTTTTAAAAGACACCCATATTTCCAGGTTAATAAACAAGGCTTGTAAAGAAATTATTTGAAAATAACTGGGTCACTGGGTACTTCAGTTTACCATAGTTACCACCATTCGCTGGGGCATTGGTATGAGGTTATCGCCAAGATCACCGATTTCCCTTCCTTGCCTGTCTCTTTAGGTTATTTCGGTTTTCTCCCTTGCTGTAAAGGAGCCCTGGCAGTACAGTGGGTTACGTGTTGGGCTGTTATCAGCAAAGTCATCAGTTCAAAAGCACCAGATGCTCTGAGGGAGAAAGATGAGCTTTCCTTCTACTGTAAAGATTTCCAGGGTTGGAAGCCCCAGGGTCCATTCCACAGGGCTGCTCTGAGTCCAAATTGGCTTATGGCCCTTGCTTTGGGTGCTCTTGTGAGTTTCTATTTCTAGCTTTCTTTCTATCTTTTGTCCATATGCTTCTAACTTGTACAGGATGATTTCCCCAAACCCTGCTTGTCGATTTCTTCCCTGTACTCTGTGCTCATTTACTAGCACTCTCCAATGACCTGCCCTCTCAACCATCATGTTCATTCTTTCCAGTAAAAGGCAAAGTAGTCCCACAGACCTTAAGGTAGCTAGCACAATGCAGTTGTTAATCAGAAATATCCGTGGGAATTTTCTGCTGAGGTTGGGTAACCCATATAAAACTGCACAAAAATGGAATTTGGGGATCCCAGAAACTTTGGATTACATGTGTGTCTATTGATAACACCTTTGTCTAATTGGGTCAGTGGATACAGAGCTGGATAAACTGGGTAGTTGTCTAATTGGGTCAGTGGATACAGAGCTGGATAAACTGGGTACACTAAGTCCCTTTTGTAGACAACCTTTCTCTACCTACACCATTGAAACAGGACTCCATACCTGAGAACATCTTTTTCTCTTTGTTTTGAAGTTAACACGGGATTGTCTGTATCCATACCTTGCCTCCTGCTTTTCTGATGGAGATGATCATATAAGAACATGATTCATTACTGGAGAACAATTACAATTCACACATTTAAACACATACAAGCACATATGGAGGTCTGTGAGGGAGGGGGCAGTGAGAACAATTATTTCACCTTGAAGCTGGTTTTGACTGAGACCAGTTCCAAGCCTAACTTGTAGTTGTGTGAGCAATCACACTGGTTTTCTTTTTCAGGCAGGTTTAAGTTGTTTTTTTGGTTTTTTTGCTGCTTTTACTGAGATAATGCTCACAAGTTCAAATCAGAACGTGGATGGAAACTATGCGCGTTAAAGAGCTGTGTACAAAAGGACCTTCTCTAACCAGAGCAACATTGAAAAACTCATCAAGTCAGTAGCAGATTGAACATAACTACAGGTGGAATTGAATTCCAGGGTCTTTACAAAGATTTCAGAAAACAAAAACAACCCAAAAAACCAAAATCAAAGATATCACTAAATTAGTATATATAATGCTTCCAAATAGTATACATATTATCTATAGATATTCTTTTAAAGTTCCTTATTAAAAATACATTTTTAAGAAAAAAATCATCTGGAAAAAAACGGCTCATTTTAGAATGCTTGAAAATTATGCATCAAAGAATTACTTTATTTTTTAAAGGGTTGTGTTATCTTAAAAATTACTACATAATAGTAACACATTTGAAAATGTTTTTTGAAGCATTGAGGTCTTTACCTATTTTCACTCTTTTATGTGTTCATTAGCATGTGATATTTAAAAGAAATGAAACCTACTTTCACTATCATATTGCACTACCCCCCATTATTTGGATATAGAGGGACTCAACCACAATATAAACCCACTTCTCACTTATTAACATGATCCTGCCCCAAATAATAGATCTAGGCAAAATTTGGGTAACAAAAAGCTGGCATCATGGAAAATGGAGGATGAGCACATCAGTATATGATTGCCAAATTAAATCTTTAAACAAAGCCAAACCACTGAGAATCAAGGCACAGTCAAGTTGACATCCCCGTAACCATCATAGCCAATGTCACTGTGGCATAACCCCTTCATATTCATTGCTGCTCTAAATCTTCATTCTGATGACAGATTGTGAGATGATAGGTCTTTTCTTTTTCACTGTTGCTGTACATTGAAGTGTTGGCTAATGAGATAGTGAGTAATATTATCTCAGTAAGATTTATCTTTATTTAATCATTGCAGTTGATGGTTTTCAGACCAAAGACGATCCAGTGTATGCACATGGCACTTGAAAATTCAAGCTTACTGAAATGAGGTAAATGGAAATTTTGAAAAAGAGTAATTAATCATTTATTTGGCAAGATCAAAAAATAACATATTAATATTTTTATTTGGAACACAGTAAGGCTATCAACATTCAATTCTAAATCATGTTTGAAGTGCTGTTAAATATTTACCAGGTTTTATGGTAATATTTCTAAAAATTGATTAAATATAATAACCTTATTATACTGAGTAATGTGAACTCGATTAAATCTTATTTAGTTGACCATAAATAGCATTATAAACATACGGTACTGTATAATAAGCTGATGCTCTCTATTGATCTTTAGGTATATGAATTCACTTGTCTCTACTGGTGTTTTTTAACTGTTTATTTTTGTAGTTTTTGATCTTCTTCCACAGTGCATAATGGCAGCTGTCTTTTTTTTTTTTTACTGCTGTCAATATAACACACTTAAGGAATCTCTCTGTTACCTTTTCTTCTCTCTCTCTCTCTTTCTCTCTCTTGTTTTCTCTCATCGTTATTCTGTAGGTCTCTCAGGAACTTGGCATCATCTGTCTTGGCTACTCAAGAGTGTCTTTTGCTGACCTTCTAATTCTGGGAAATGAGGCTGACAGTTAAATAACCTGATTCTCTGAAGGTCCCACTCACTTCCTTGATGACTGGGGCTGTAAAAGCTGCTCCCCATTATCAGACGGATCGAACCAGAAGTAGGAATCTGAGTGACTGTGGAAAAATAATCTCTTTGGATCAGTGACTGAAGAAACTCCATCAGCACAACTGTTTTTGGAAATAAGACATTTTTACCAACGATTCCTCGATTAAAATCGTGTTTTTGAGAATCCTTTTCCTGTCTTTCAATGGTTTCAGTTTGATTGGTCCTGAGAGGATGAACTTGTTTTCAACCTCTTTAAAAGCCTAACCGGGCAGGGATATTTCGTCACATGGAATTATACATCATTTAAGACAAAGTACAGAGGTTTGTGGAATCTACAAAATCGCAAAGTCAAAGGATACCATATCTGGAACGACAAACAGGGAGACCGTTACATGACAAACGTGGTTCATCATCACCGAGAAAATGTACTGCATTAGTGAACATTTGACTTCATTTTTGTAAACAGAAATAGAGGTTTAGGTAGCTGAAAACATTGACATAGGGAAGCGATTTGGGAATTTGTGGCAAATGAGTAATTATTTAATCAATCAAAGAGAAAACCATCATTGATATTCTCTTTATCCACAACAAAGCCCAGGTGGTGTGGGGAAGTGGCGATCAGGTCACATCCTGCTGTTGCTATGCCCACGGGATCCCCTGCCATCAGATTACAGCTGTTTTCTGTCAAAGAAAGAGTACTTCATTCTTAAATGAATGTCTCCCCCCACCCCCAATTTTTAATAAGTAACTACAGAGAGTAGAAAGACGTGGTGTAGCAATATAGAAAAGAATACTAAAATATGTCTGAAAGGAAGAAGTCTCAGTAGAAAAAGAGTTTCAATTACAGATAATCAGACAGAGCCCACAAGGATTTTCGGATTTGCCTTAGGCTTACGTGGGTAAGATGCCTAATCTGTAACATTAGTAAGATAGTGAGAGCAGAACGAGACAAAAAGAACAAAATAAATTATTTACTCTTTTCATTTCCCTTGATCCTGATTGTATTTGATTGTCTTCACATATTTATAAAGAAATTAGAAAAATGATAAATGGTATATGAGGCAAATTTGAACGATTTCCCTTGAAATGGCCTGTTCTCAATTCTTCTAAAAGAGTAGCTCTTCTTGACTGAGACAGACCCAAAGGATCATATTACTCCTGAAGTTCTCCTAGGTCCAAAACAAATATGGGAAGAAAAGAATGAATAGCGAACAAGAATATCTGATATGTTTAAAGCGTTGCCAGGAATACGATCTTAAAAGATCCTTGACAAACATACATAGAAATGTCAGATGAAGTGTAATCTATATTCCTTTAGATGCATAACTGAGCCCAGTAAAATATGGGAGATTCTCTTGGGTCACTAATCATGAGGAATTTGAAAAGCAGAGAGAGAGATTTAAATCTCCGCTCTACTGTGGGGTTGAATGGGGCAGTATCGCACATGTTGAAAATCAACACAGGCAAGCTTGTCTATTTCACCTTCTCCTTTAAAGAGATCCTTGGATCACCTGTCACCTCAGACTACACATTGCCGTAGGCAGGTTATCTTCTGATGCATTTGTATTTGATGCTCATGTGATCTTAGTCTATAATAATGGATATTTTTAAATGATGCTTGATCGGTAACATGGGTGAGATATCTAGCAGCAGCAACTGTCAACTCTCTTTGGAAAACTCACCCCAAGTTTAGGTCCCACGTATTTTCCATGTGTGAAATTGTCTCACGTGCCTGTTTCAATGCCAACCTAAGAGGACAGAAGGAAAGCATCATCCATGAGATTAGCCATTAGAGACAGCACAGAGTATATATATGTGTACCACCAAGAACTTGGCATGACGAATAGTATTGCTTATGAGTTATGAAATAAATGTTAACATACTGAAAAAACAAAACCCCACTGATTTAAATATGAAAACACAAAGCAGAAACAAAACACCCACTCAGTACCACCATATTAACAACAACAGCAACACCAAAACACAGAACCTACCTTCGGAGGAATCCAAAATAGAACCATTGCATTCTGAATGAGAAACATGTCTTACATCAATGAAATGCTACTTTGTTTCCCAGGTGCTGTCCAGAAGGAAGCACGCCCTGCACCGTCTTCATGACTGTTTCCATGGGGGAGGCCACTGCGTCAGCCCTTCTGGTCCAGGATCTTCCCCCTGTTGTACTGACCATCAATGGAACTGGAGATTAGAAACACTTGAAAAGAGAATTAAAGAAATGGGAGATTGAGCTGAATAGAATACTCTAAAGAAGAGAGACCCAGAAATAGTAAATGTGAACGAAAGGTTAGTAACATGTACAAAGAACACGGAGCAAAGCCTTGCCATTCTCACTTCTAAGGAACCTTCTGGCTCTGACCCAAAGCAACCCTATGCACAGCAGAAGGAGACACGGCACGGTTCTATGCCCTCCTCCCAATTATTCATTTTCCAGTTTGGGAAAACATGGCTAGTGTCAAGTTCACATTAGTACTCAACGAGCTCTTTCTTTCAGTCTTCCTGATTCAAGGTCTACTCTTCCAGTCACTGTGGGTTTTGATTGCCTTTCAACCCAGAGGCTCATCTTCAGCACTGTTCTGAAAGCAGTCTCCTCTTATCCAGAGGCTTTGACTTAGGCAAGTTTTGGAAATTGATTGCTGGACCTTTCTTGATAGTGCACCTTTACCTGGAAGCTATATTAAAATGACTATGGATCACTGGAAGAATTGAAATGTTGGTGACATAACTTCCAGCATCATAGCGATGCACAAGTCCTCACAGTTGACAAGCAGGTGGAGGTCTAAATATTTAGGCAACTAATAAGGTAAACTGGAGATGAAAAAAAAGATGAAACAAAAAGTATGAGAAATCTAATATTTACCTTTTAATTGTTTTCTGAGGTATAACCCTTTGACTTCCTTCTGTAAGCTTTAGTAAAGACTACGGCATGCCACGTCCTTGAGGCTTATTGTCTATTTGATTTTGAATCTGAGAAATAAAAGAAACATCAGTTATTCTGGTTCCAGGTGGCCAAAGAAAAAATATTAGTCACTGAGAGAAACTAAGACCAAAATGAATGATTCACTAGAATTGTAGTAATAACTAGAAGAAATCATACAAGTATTGCTGGGTTGAATTTCCCTGATAAATATAATGGGACATAGGCTCTTATAAATAAATATCAAATAGTAATATAGCATGGCGAAAAATCTACATTACATATACTATGGAAACCCTGGATGATATTCTTCTTTGCTACCCAAAGGTGGGAGGTTCAAACTCACCTAAAAATGCCTGGGAAGATTTTGAATATTTAATCATTAAAGACCTTATGGGGCACTATTTAGGACTCAACAGAAACTTACTTTGGGATATATCCTACAAAGGGCATTACCACCCCCACCCAAACAGGAATTGCACTGGGCAGAGTGGAGCTTTTGTAGTATGCATTTCCCCCACTAGGCGAGCATCAAGCAACTCTCTCTGAATTAGTGCACCCAGTGGCATCACTGGGGAAGGTTCTCTCTGGTCACAGTGAATTTTTTCATAACAGCAGTTTTGCTCGAAACTCAGTTTTTTGCTCGAACCTGATTTAAAAGAACAGTGTGCTGTTATGAAATTTTGTTTCCTGCTCGGGTAAAATGATGCGGAAACTGTTTTGATGTTGAACTCAACTCACAAGGACAGCACTATGGGAAAATCACAAGTGTATGAGTGGTTTTTCTCATTTCACAAAAGGTGAAATGTTAATTGATGACAAACCTTGTTGTGGATGTCCATCAACTTCCCAAACGAACGAAATTGTCGACTCAGTGCATTTGGAGTTTGTTCTACCAGGTCAGACTGTTCATTAAGCTTTCTATTTAGAGGTTCTGAAAAGATTGCATGAAAGTGTGCGACAAAAAAGGCCTGATTTGTGGCAGATGGGACTGGTTTAGTCACCACAAAAATTCACCTGCTCAACATAGCCATCTCAGTGAGCCAGTTTTTGGCAAAATACAGCTTGCCTCTCTTGCCCCACGTACCTTACTCACCTGACCTCACTCTGTGCGACTTCTTTTTGTCTCCACAAATGAAGAGGGACATGAATGAACAGCGATTTGAAGACATAGAAGAGGTGAAGAAAAAAATGAGGGAGCTGTTGTCAGTGAGTCAAACAGTCTGAAAAATATTTCCAAGAACAGAATCACAGATTTGTAAATTCTGTTAAGTGTCATGGAGAGTACATGAAGGTGATAAGGTTGTTTTGTAAAAAAAATAAAATAAAAAGCTTAAAATCTATTTTTCTCTCAGTATCCCCTTGTATATAACATATGTAATATTTATTTAATGTTAATTTGCTTGTGGCTAGAGGGAGCTGGATGAACTGTTGATTCCTAGGGGACTGATATGGCTAGAAGACTAACTCATTGTATTAGGCTTGAAAACCTCCCTAGAGGGACTAACAGAGAATGAATCTCAGTCACGTTTGAACTCTGGCATCCTGCTGAAGTAGTCTCTGAAGGAGAACAATAAAAAATTACAGAGGATTACCTAAACCAAGCAAATGAAAAGAGAAAAGAGGCATTATTGCTAGTCTAAAACACACAACTGCTTAGGGGTACAGTTGAGTGAGCTTCCAGCTCCTAAATTCAGTTCTAGTGCTTTTGGTGTAAAGCTTAACTATTTGGTTTATGATTGATTGCGCATCTATTATTCCCAGTTTTACAGCAAGTAAAGCCGAGGCTCCTGTTTGCTTCATGTATTTACAAAGTTCCAGACAGAAAGTAGATCTTCATATTTAATAAAGGATCCATTAAAAATTAAGCACTAGACAGTGGTTGCGGTGGGGGGGTGTTCATGTGGATCACTGTTTAATTCTCCTGCCTTTGAGATTGATTGGGTCCAACAGTAAGGTAATTCATCCATAGTTCTGAATCCGGAAGGAAAATAAATTGCTGTAAAAATACTGGTCTCACTATGTTCCTATGAAAACTGGCATCTTGAAGTATGTAAAAAGATAAGTATTTTGATTAAATACAATGGAAATGTGAAAGAAACAAGAGCTATGTACCAGAATGATTATGATAGTGGTCACTTCTGAATTGCGTTGATTTGTAAAAAGGATTTTCATATGCACAACTTTTCCCTCAAGGGAAAATCAGGGCATTTTAAAAGACACCTTTTTTCTTTTAGTAATGCACTCTACACATGCATTTAAAAAATGTCTAGGCAAATAAAATTATTACTGATTCAATTTAAAGCATAGAGGCGTATCACAAGTTATTATGTAAAATATTTAGAAGTAGAAAAAGGTTTTATAATATATTTTTTGACATCTTTCAATGCATGGTTCAAAACAATAGAGTTAGCTAAATAAGTACTTATTTTTATAGGATCTTTTGTATAATTTAAGATTCTGCATTTACCTGTGGTGGCTTAGTTCAAATTTTACCCGTGTTGCCTTGGATACCATATTATTAATAAAACCCTTCTACTAAGCTGAGAAGTGTTGAACTTTAGGGTGGTCATTTTGATGAAGGCGTTTAAATGTCTTTTCTTCATTTGTGTTGTTCTTGGAAATAAAACACCATGTCGTAGAGACTATTTTCAAAGGAAGCCGTGGTCTCCTGGCCTTTAGAAATTGTAATCGTTTCCTGGAATCTATAATCAGCGGAGTTAAATCTCAGTCATTTGATTCCTGTGGTAGATCGACCTTGACTACACTAAACTCTTTTGATACATTCACCATTTGATTTCATTTTCTGATGCATGTTTTCCTTCTTTGAGAAATTTCAAGATATTTTAACATAATTTCAAGTTTCCAGATTGAATTCTGTTCATGCTTTTCTGAAAGTTGCAAGAAACTGCACAGCCTAATTTTAAGGCACTTAGCAATTTTCTCATCTGAAATTTCAGTCGCTGTCATGAAATTAACAAAGTCTCATTTTAAATATAAAGAGAGGGATTCATTACCTGTCATTTTGAAGCGCTCCTTTTTCACCATAAAATCTCTCCTATTCCAGGACAAACCATTACCAAAGTTGTTTGGCAGATAGATTGTAACAAAATAAAGTAAGAAGAAGAAGAAAAATATGTTACAATTTTTTGGTAGAGAAATTTAATTCTCTGTTTAATTACTTAATACTTATAGGGAGTAGGAATGATTTTGAAAATAATTATGTATAATAGAATTTACATAAAATTATATATATATATATCTTCCCATACTCAAAGGTTTCCAATGTTTTTTTCTTAGCTATTTAGTGAAAAAAGAGATAATAAGTAACACTTCATGGAAGTCTAACAAAGACAGTAAGTATCAGTAAAGTAACTTGCTAGATGACTAAATATTAGAGGCCTTTGTTTGTGATATTTAATAAAAAGAATCTTTGAGTTACTTGAGAAGAATTTACAAATGCATACCCCTCAAAAATTTCTACGAAGACTTTAAAACTTAAGGTCATTCGTGCCTTCTGATATAGTGTGTTGGGAGGCAGTAGCACTGATGCAACGCAGCCTGTTACAAATGACGCGACCCAAAATTCCTCAATTATAATCAACATGCTACCGAGCTCTCCGGGTCACTCCCATGCACATAAAAGCATGAGGAAGATGGATTTGTTTTGTCATCTTAAATAAGGACCATCTCTGAAAGAGATTCTTTTTAAACAAGAGGCCATTCCCTTATGCATTACATCTAAATACCAGTTTTTGTGATTTATGCACACAAGTTTTACATTGGAACAATAACTGTTAACGATTCTTGGAAAATAAAATAAAAACACTTATGGGTAGATGTTTTGGAGTCTTTGATCACTTTGATAAATGGTCCTATTTCCTCGATCTTTGGAATGAATTTGGATGGCCTCATTTAAATATAATGTTCAGGCCCTGGGTTTTGTTGAGTCTCTGGTATGTGTGTGTGTTGCATTATAATTTGTTTTAGCAGGCAATCAACTTGATTATGTTCAGATTACGAAATCTTCAGTGGACAGTAGTTCTAATATCATTTTAAGCTTCAGAACCTCTGTTAGGAAGTTTGGCTTTGCCCTGCACATGCACCTTCCCAGACTGCTCAGTGATGAAGTCCTAGGCTGCTAACCAGAATGTGATGGTTCCAGCCACAAGCCACATAGAAGCCGGAAAGACCCAACTCTCTGTTTCTTTCCTTAAAAATTTTACATCTAGAAAACTCTGCAAGGTATTTCTACTCGATTCTGTAGCATTCTTATAATTTGGAGCTGACTGTGTGGCACACAAGACACTGGTTTATATGATATCTCAATTCTCGAAGATTTTGCTATGACACCTTACTACTTTTCATTGTTGAGCATGGGAATGCAATCAGGGCTTCTCAGGGTCATCGGGCGAAGTAGAGAGTCATAGTTTCCAGCTCTGTTCTACGCAGGATTTTCTTTACTCGCTTCAAATCCGAGGGGCACGCTTTCCTGGTGATTCAAAATCTGCGATTTCCCTCAGAATTTCAGTTTCTGAAACGTTATGTTTTTCTGTGTGACTGAGATGACAGGGAAAATACCCACTGAAGCGAGAGAGAAAAGTGAGGAATTCCCCCTGTGCTCTTGGTTTCTCAGATCACAGCGAGGGTCTCTTCTTCTACTGGTGGGCATTCTTCATTGCAACCACAGCTGTGCAATTCCATGATGGGGCCTGTCATCAAGAAGGGCTGGCTGAGGATAAGAGGGATAGTAATAAGTGGAAAAAAAGTAATAAAAATAGACAAAATTACCTTGGTGGGGGTGAGGGTGGGGTGGTAACCCCTACACTCAATGACTCACAGAGAGCCTCTTTTCCCAAAGAGCTATTTCTTGCAGAATGTTTGCAGCCTGCACCTGCTGTGAAGTTTTGTAGCTCACCTTGCCTCCAGCAGATGAAGGACAGGGAGAGATGGAACAAAGGAAAATCTGCAAACCCCACTTTGTAGTAGCTGTTCTTCAAGTTTGGACTTCCTTTCCAAGCCTCACCATCCTTGCTTCTGAGGGACATCTTGCTATCCTCCCTCCAAAGGAGATTTGCTTGTTCTTCTAGCACAATGCGGTATCTTCAGTATTCACCAATATGCTAATTCAAATGTGTCACTTCTTTAATGAGAAACTTTAGTGGGCTTATTCCATGCTAACACAAGAAATCTGTAGAAAACTTAAATTTCTGACTATTTAAAAATATTTGGATGTATAATGGCATATATATCTGCATATATATATACATACACATTCCTATTTCAATTAGTTTTGGTAAATTGCTATTTTCAGAAATTTGTACATATAGATGCATATGTAATTTTTCAGTTTATACATTTTCAAATTTATTACAATATTCTCATTTACTTAAAATATCTCTAGTTTCTCTCACAATATCCCTCACATTAATTGTTTTGTTTACACTCTTTTTTCCTTGAGTCATCTTGCAAGAAGTTTATTTTTTTTTCAGTTTTCACAAAGAATTCTTTACTGATGTAATCTTTCCAAACAGTTGTATGGAAATACCTTGCACTACTTTTTGTAGGATATTTTCCTGAGCACAGCCAGGTGGAAGACTGTAGCCAGCATGAGCCGTTGGAAATTGAGCAAACACATGATCAAGACTCCATTGATGATTATGAGTGATTGTAATGCAAATGCTGGAAACAAAGAACAGGGACCCTTATTTGGAAATTGTGGCCCTGGTGATAGAGGCAGTGAGGGACATTGGGGAATAATCTGATATGATTTTGTAAGACAAATGACGTATTCAAGCAGCCCTGGTGCTGCTGTCAGGTAGCATTGGGCTGTTAACCACAAGGTCATCAGTTCAAACCCACGAGCCACATTGTGGTAGAAAGTTGGGGCTAAGTCCTCCCAGAGAGATGTATGGCCTCAGAAAGCCAAAAGGATCGCTCTATGTCAGGATCTACTCTATGGAAATGTGTTTGCTTTGCTTCTTTTGTTAATGATTTCTTCACTGCAAATTTTTCTTTTTTAAAGCAAAAGGGAAGAAATTTATTTGATCCCATAAGGGAAACCCTAGAGGGGCCCAGCATACCCTACTGTGTAGGCATGCCCAGCAAAGGGTTATGCCAGCTGAGCCCCAAAGCCCCAGGACTGGCTGGGGGTGGGGTCTGCAAGTTTTTGCAACAACATAAAGGGCAACTCTCCAGGTGGGCTTGGCTAGATAAACACACATAAATGAAATCGATGACATCTGAGGAAAGAGATAATGGAGAAGGTCTCTATCAACAATCAATACAGGGCTGGATAAGATTGTGGAACAGACAATCTATTGCTCAGATACAAATTCCTGTTGAAGGTGAAGAGAATTAAAAGATGTCTATTAGGGACAAAATAGAGTGCCGAGACCACTTCCAACCATGGGCCTTGACAAGGTCAGTGCATGGAGGAGGAGCATTCAAAGAAGGCTCCACTAAGGAAAGTCTCTTCCGTGAACCCTTTGAAATTATTGGTCTGATATCATTATTGATATTTGTAGCTGCTCTCTGGTTCCTGATAATTTTGATCACGTCCCCTTTTAGGGAACAACTGATGTTAACTGAGGAATATTCCCCAGAAGTTGAGGTTACTCCCCTTCCTATGGCTTTGAAAGATCCATGTCCTGACTGCATGCAAAGTGTATTGTATAATAACACTAGAAACTGGAAACCAGAAACCCCCCTTAAGGAATTTATGTTGAATCTTGAGCAGGCTGAGCTATTGCAACCGAAACCCATGGAAATCTCAGAGGCTCGTTTGGAAGCTTTTGTGCAAGACCCTAAAAAAGTTTATCATCCTCTTCCCATGGTTTTTCCCTTTCCTTATATTGATTACAGCATAGTGGGTAAAATACGGCACCCCCCTCCAGGAAATAACCCAAAGATAGAGTTCCTGGCCCTGACTTACCTTATACGGGGGGCTTGTAATGAAAATGGATAAGAATGGTAAACAAAGAAGGTGTACAAGTTCCTTTTAGTAGTTTAAATTTTATGGAAAGGTTAGCAAGAGGAGGGCCCCCATGTTGTTTGAAGTCCACTGAAGCAAAGCTACCTATTGTGAGGCAACTCATACCTTGGTACAGAAAGACTTTTGGGAGTTTAATTTATAGGAACTTAGTGGTAAAGAAAGAACAAGAAATGAAAGCCCTAGAGGAAAAGCGCAAGTAGGAACAGAAAGAAGAGCCAAAGTCTTTCATAATTTTTGTGATTGATAATGAAATGCATTAATGCTTTATCGATTTCATAGATAGAACAATGCGCCCTAGTTGGATGAAGTGCACTCAGTTATTGTTAGAAGGTTTGTGTTTATCACCCTTGTAATCGAGACAATTTTAGTTTTAAGATGCACTGATTTTTAACCAAAAATCATAATGTGATTTATGTAACTTGTTATGGTCTTGTGGCCTGAGAATTTCCTGATGTATGATCTCAGGCCATAAGCTTTAAGCCAAGAAAAAGAATATATAAGTTGAAGCTTTGCATGACTAAAATTAGAACAGTCACCGCAACCTTTGAGTCGTGTGGTTTCTGTCTGCCACTCGCCGATGCCATGACCCACCTTGAGGGACCCCCGGACCTTGCTGCAGCTGGACTGAGACAATAGAGTATATCTGGCATGACCTTAGAGAGACCGTCTGAGAAATAGATTCGGTGTATTGCATTGGATGTGAATGAGTGAAGATTTGATGAGCTGTGGGAAGACATCAAAATCATCATGCATGGAGAAAGCAAAAGGCCGTTAAAAGGAGAAGAAAGAAAGAAAAACCCAAAGTAGATGTCAGAGGAAATTTGCTCTTGACTGTAGAGTAGCTAGAGTGATGGAAGAAATGAAAAATCTGAACAGAAGATTTCGAGCATGGCTCAATAAGACAAATTATAATGAAATGTGCAATGTAATGCGGTTGGGAAATTAAAGTGGAAGAATATGCTCAGCATGTTTCAAATCGAGAGAACTGAAGGAAAAATGTAGGCCTCAGTTTGCATTACCACTATTTTTTTCTATGAGCAAAATCCTGAACCATGTAGGACGTAAAACAAACAAACAAAAGGAATGAATACACAGAGTTACTGTACTGAAAAGAACTGGCTTACATTCAACTCTTTCTGGAGAGAGCGTGTGATCAGCAATCAAGAGTGTTGAAGTGAAGTTCAGCTGCACTGAAGGCATTGGCAAAATGTAAGACTCCAGGAGTTAACAGAACACCAAAGGAGACATTTGTTGGTTTTGATATACTTATTCTTAAATCATTTTATTGGGGGCTCATCCAATTCTTATCACAATCCATGCATGCATCCATTGTGTCAAACACATTTGTTCATTAGTTGCCATCATCTTTCTCAAAACACTTTTTTTTCTACTTGAGTCCTTGGTATCAGCTCCTCATTTTTCACCTCCCTCCTCTACCCTTCCTCCCTCACAAACCCTTGATATTTATAAATTATTATTATTTTGTCATGTCTTACACTGTCCAATGTCTCCCTTCACCCACTTTTCTGTTCTCCATCCCCCAGGTTATATGTAGATCTTTGTGATCAGTTCCCCCTTCCTCCCCCCACCTTCCCCTTCCCCTCCTGGTATTGCTACTCTTATTATTGGTCCTGAGGGGTGTATCTATCCTGGATTCCCTGTATTTCCAGTTGTTATCTGTACCAGTGTATATCCTCTGGCCTAGCCAGATTTGTAAGGTAGAATTGGGATCATGATAGTGGGTGGGAGGAAGCATTAAAGAACTAGAGGAAAGTTGTATGTTTCATCGTTGCTACACTGCACCCTGACTGGCTGATCTCCTCCCAGCGATCCTTCTTTAAGTGGATGTCCAGTTGCCTACAGATGGACTTTGGGTCTCCACTCCACACTCCCCTTCAGTCACAGTGATATGATTTTTTGTTCTTTGATGCCCAATACCTGATCCTATTAACACCTCATGATCACACAGGCTAGTGTGCTTCTTCCATGTGGTTTTGCTGCTTCTTAGCTAGATGGCCACTTGTTTCTCTTCAAGCCTTTAAGACCCAAGATGCTATATCTTTTAATAGTACCATCAGCTTTCTTCACCACATTTGCTTATGCACCCGCTTTGTCTCCAGCGATCATGTTGGGAAGGTAAGCATCGTGGAATGCCAGTTTAATAAAACAAAGTGTTTTTGTTTTGTACTTGAGTAGAGGCCCAGTGTCCATCTGCTACCTTAATACTAAGCCTATAATTATAAGCACATAGATTTTCCCCCATCCTCATATATAAATATATTTGCATATGTACCTGCCTTTATTTAGACCTCTACAAATACCCTTTGCTTCCTAGTTCTTTGCTCTATTTCCCTTTACCTTCCTCTTGTCCCACTACCCTGTTCAGCCTTCATTTGGGTTTCAATAATTGCTCTTGGTTACATTGCCCTTGATCAAGCCCTACCAGGCCTCCTACACTCTCCTTGCTTTCGCCTTTTGATCATTTGTTGTTCCCTTGTCCCTGGGTTTGTTAACACCCTCTCTCCCCACCCAACCCTGCCTCTCCCTTTCCCATGCCCCCTGGAACCATCAGTCCTGTTGTTTTCTCCACCAGATTGTTTATCCCACGTATCTTATATAGATAGACATGCAGAGAGAATAATGTGCACAAAAAACAAGACAGAGCAAAACAAAGCAACAAAAGAAAAGAAACAACAACAAACCAAGGACAAGAAAAAGAGAAAAGCCTGTAAATAGTTCACGGTCTGTTTGTTGACCTTGAGGAGTGTTTTCAGGTAGTTGGATGAGGCGGCTTCGATGTGATGGCGGTGAGTGTGGTTTGGGTTATGGTTATTTTTGCTATTATTTTGGTTTGATTTTGTAACATTACTCACTCATGTGGATTTCTGTATTTCATCACTTTTTAAAAATTCTCAGAAATGATCTTCCAAATAGGGCCTCTCGTCTGTATTCCCTCTGTCTCTTCTTTCCTTTCTTGCATGCCAATTGTATGTATTCTATACCTATTTACAAGCAGTCTAGTGGTGTTATGCTCAATTGACTGGCTGCTAAGCAAAAGGAGTACTGGTAGCATAGAGGCAGCGTGGTGGGTTATGCTATGGGCTCATAAAAAAAGACCAGCAACTTCAACCCATCAGCTTCTCTCCTGAAGAAATGAGGCTTTCTGGTCTTTTAAATATTTACAGCCTTGGACAACCTGAGAGTCAGTTCTACTCTGTCCTTTATGGTTTTTGTGAGTTACAATGGACTCTGGTGGCAGTGAGTTTGAGTTTGAGAACTGAGATATTGGTTCTTGAACTTACCATGACCTCTTGCGAATGAGGAGGATTTGTCTTTTGTCTTACCTACTTTGGACCTATTGACAAGAGAGATCAGTCTGTAGAACAGGAAATCGAGGTTGGGGAAGTGGAGGTACAGTGAAAAAGGGGAAGGCACTTGTCAAGATGGGTGGACTCAATGGCTGCAGAAATGGGCCCAAACATAAGAACAATGGTAAGGGTGGAACAGGATGGAGTGGTGTTGAATTCCATTGTCCCTCCACTTGTGCTCTGAGTTGGGAGCAACTCCATGGTCCCTAAAAAGAATGACAATGCAGACGACATGTGTGTGTGAGTGTGTGCGTGGGAATCTGTCTAAATGTCCCTAGGCAAAGTACTAAAAGACTATAGAGGCTACATTGGGAAACTCAGTAACTGGGTGTGTATAAAAGGAAAACAGTTTTTGTCTTTTTACATTTGGGAGTTTTGCTTCCTTAATTGTAATCTCCAACCATGCAATTTTCCATTACATTTGTAATTTTAAATTTACAATGAGACCTCACTCACACATGAAACACAACAAAATAAAATCAGTCCAAGAAGGAAAGAGCATTCATAATTCAAAAATTCGATGGCATTAACATTTCTAGGTCAGTTAGTTTACTATTCAGACACTGTTAGAAACACGGGCGCATACCAAATACCCTCCGTGGTTGTCATGGTGACTTTATCTAGTTTAGTTCATATTTTCTGTGGAAGTAATCGCTGACCATGCAGGAGACTTGCCTCTAGCCTGTTTGGATTTTGTTTGGAAGTGATTGACAGACAAATTCACGGAGAGACAAATGCAGGTAGAAATAGGATTGGACTGTTTTTGTTTTTCTGCCCCTTTTATTTCCTTCTGCTTCGCCATTGTTGAAGGATAACCTTGGTCTACAAGTGACAGACAGACATAAACTACCCCCAAACCTAATGTAGCACATTATCCTAAAGCATGCGTAGGAACTGTGTTGCTCAGGGACTCAGTTGACCTAGTTTCTAATCTCAGTTCTTAGAAAGTATCTATAACTTATCTAGAACTCTACAGTTCACTAAATGCTTTCCAATAAACCATTCTCTTCGATATTCATGATGCTCTGTGAGATGCATGGTCCCTTCACCCTCATTTAAAAGATAAGGAATCTCATTCTAGAAAGGCTAAATTACTTGATCAAGGTGAAAACTGTGTATAATTGGAGTTCGAAGAGAAATGACATCAACCTTAAACTCCGAGCTCAACACTTGTTTTAAGAAACCCAGGTCTAGCCACGCATGCTGCTCTCAAATAGCACGTGGGACAAGACAGTAGTAGGGACTTCAACAAGTCTGTGGAAAAATAAATGGAAAGTTGGTGGGATTTTCTGATGAACTTTTGAAAGCTCCCCTCAAATTGCAGGAGGGAATGCTTCGGGCATTTTCATCTCTATGGAAGTACATTGTCTTTAAGGTGAGGTAGAGTTGGCTCTGACTCATAGTGACCCTGTGTAAGACAGAATGACACACTGCTGATGGCTGCACTGTTCTTGTCTGAGCCCGTTTGTTGCAGCCACTAAGGCAACCCATGTCCGGGAATGTCTTCATGTTTTTCGCTGACTCTACTTTATCAAGCATGAAGTCCTTCTCTAGGGACTGGAGCTATAAACCTACACAATACATATTCATTCTAGCTACACAACAAATATACGTGATTATAAATAGATTAAAATAACATAGATATAGAACATAGTAGAATTACTAACAAATATTTCACCTGGAACAAAGTATAATCAGACACTAAAAGTGTAGGTCCTGACTTAAAACAAGTTCCTGAAGATAACTATGTATGAATGGGGGACAGAGCCTGCTTTTATAATCAAAGAAAGTTCAAAACCACAGGCAATTATTGTATCTAAGGTCAAACACTGGGAACACTCTGATTAAACTTCTGAAGAAGAAAAACATTTCTCCTCTGTAGGTACAGTTACCTTCCACTCTCCTGAAAGGTAGGGGGAAGTGGAGCCCAACTCTGTTCAGGACTCCTATGGGCCATTTTAATCACTTGCAGGAGCTTTTTTTTTTTGTTTGTTTCACAAATACCAACCCATGCTTGAGCTCCAGTGCAGGAATGCTAATTACATTTTCTCATTAAAGAACAGGGCCTTGGTAATAAAAATAAGCCAGGAAAATCTCATGTGAAGCCAGAGAGTACACTAAGGAAAGAAATGGAAACATAAGGTATGGAACTGGAAAAACAAAACAGTAGTTATTGTCAATTACACAGATAGCTATTTGGAATATTAAAACAAACCAATGAAAAGACTATAAAATTGAAACTAGAGTTCATGGAGTCCAATAGATAGAAGAAAAAAGTTAAATAAAGGTTGCTATACACCAGTAATAAATGGAAGAATCATAATGTAGTCAAATAGTCCATTTAAAATTAGACTCTGAGTAATAATACAATGGCCAAAATTAACATGAAATACATAAGATATATATGAGCATTAGTGCAAAATATTTTCAATGATAAAACATTTGAAAAATTGCTATTTTTAAAAGAAATATTGCTATTCCTTAATGGCATGCTCAGCATTATGAGGAAATCTATTTGATCCTAATTTGACTCAAAGTGACCCTATGTAAGACAGAATTTAATTTAAATGTTTAGTGAAATTTCAATAGTTGCTTCAGTGGAATTTCAGGATTCAATTTGAAAAACAGGAAGAAAATTTTAAATAAGAGAAGAAATTACAGTAGCACATTATTTTAGTATGGTGAAAAAGAAGAAAAAATATGACATATTTTTCTTGACTTTAAATTATGCTGTATGCCCTTGTTCCTCACGTACAGACCCCACATGGGCAGAATTTAGTGCTCAGAAATTTTCACTCTTTGCAAAATAATCCATCGTTGGCTATGGTTGACACACTCAAATGCCTTGGCGTGGTCAATAAATCACAAGTAACCAGCTTTCTAGTGTCCTCTGCTTTCTACAAAGACCCCCCTCATGTCCGTCATGATATTTCTCAGGCCACATTCTTTTCTGAATCCTGCTTCCCAATTGCAACCACTTAAAAATTAGTTTCAGCATCATTTTACTTGCTGGTCATATTTATGACATCGTTTGCTAATTTCTGGATTCTGTTGGGTCACTCTTCTTGGGCACAAATAGGAATCTCTTCCAGTTTAATGGCAAGGTAGCTCTCATCCAAATTTCTTAGCTCAGACTCGTGAGAGCTTTCGGTGCGGAGTCAGTGTGAGGAAGCACTGCAGTGGGTGTTCTGTCAGTTCCAGGAGCCTGGCTTGTGCAAAGTCCTTCAGTGCAACTGAAGATCTTCCTTTACTACAATTGGTTCTGGATCATGTTCTACATCTTGAAATGGTTGAATCTTGACCAAGTCGTTCTGGCATGGTGATTCTGTGCATTCATTCCATCTTCTTTTGATGGCTCCAGTCTTCCATATTATCCGACAATATTGAAACAGGAAGCTTACATGTTTTATTTCCTTCAGCTTGAGATATGCTTCCCTTTTGGATTTCTACCTCCAGGATTTTGCACATTGTATTATAATATTTAAATTTTTCTTATGGAACTGCCTTTCGGAAATTTCTGCGCAACACATTTATGATTTCTTCCACTCGTTTCAGCTGTTTTGCTTTCTAGAGCAAGTTTCAGAATCTTTTTCAAAGCCACTTTCCTCTTTTCTTTCTTTCCTGTCTTTTAAAGGACTGTCTGCATTCTCCAAGTACGGTGTCTTCAGGCTATCCCACAACTTGTCTGGCAGTCAGTGCTCAAATCTAAATTCAGGTGGAATAGCCCAAGGTCATATTTTCACTTTTCATGGACTTGCTTTGATATTATTCAGTTTTAATTTGGACTTGCATATTTTCAATTGATGATGATCTTTTCCACACATGACCTCTAGCCTTATTCTGAATTATTATATTAAGATTCTCCAGCATTTCTTTCTACAGATTTAATCAATTAAATTCCTATACATTCCATCTGGTGAGATCTGTGTGTATAGTCACCATTTATGACTTTGATTAAAAATGTATTTTCCATTAAGACATCTTTGATAACACAATTCTATCCTACAATCTCCAGCTTCACTTTCTATTACAAAGCTATAACTTCCAACTACTGATGATTCCTCCTATTTCCCTAACTTATCTATAACTTAACGAGCTATTCTCAATACATCTTAATTGCACCTTTGGTCAATGTCAGTTTGAAGAAGTTGGTAGGAATCTTCTATTTACTCATCATTGGCTTTAGTATGGAAATAGTCATATTAACTGGTCATCCTTGTAAGCATATAGATATTATCCTATCTTAATTGCACTTCAAGATATATCTTAAAGCACCCAATGGAGGTGAAGGAATTCCTTTTTAATTAATCATTCCTTGCTTAGTAAATCATGTAATTATCCAATTCAAGATGACCACTACCAATCTACTTCACCTCATTACTGCCTAGGCCACCAATTTTTATGCATTTCATTTTTGATGACTTCCAGTTTTCTGAGGTTCATCTTTCACATATTATTTGTTTCCCGTACTGATGGATGGTTGCAGCATCTTCTTCTCCTCTGAGTCGTGCTCATCATCGAGTAAAGTCTTGAAACGTGGCTTCATCTGCAGCATTCAGAGTGACTCTACTTTGAGGGGGCAGCTCTGCTTCTGCGTGCCTCCCAAACAAAAGGGCTGATATTCTTCTCAGATAGCATATTCACACACACCCCTGCAATTCACAAGGTTTCTGTGGCAATCCCTCACAATGAGACTACCTCTTCCTTCTTCCTAGTTTGTCTTAATCTGGAAGCTCTGCCTAAGCCTGTCTACCACGAACGTCCCTCCTGGTATTTGAGATATACTGATGGCAAGCCACAGCAGTATGACACATGGACAGATGAGTATTACAGAATACATTTCTAGCTGTGACAGCCACCCACTGCTGGCTGTTCTGTAATGGCAGCATGGAGAAATACCACTAGATGGGTGTGAGTTGTTTTTATTTATCTCTGATGCTTTACCAAAGATTCTTATTCGTGTGCTTCTCTATTCTGAAAACTATAGGTGCTTAACAATGTTTGCTTTGTATGTCTGCACGAGGGATATGTATATGGTGGGGAGAGAACCAGAAAGAAAAACACAGTGGAAATGTTCTTTGCCTTTTTGGGGAAGAAACTGGTGTAATAGAATATAAAATCTTGGTTATTTTATATGAATATGCCTAACAGTTCTGTAGTAAATATCAACATAAGTGAGTTGACTCAACATTATCACATTGTATTCCTATTACAAACCAATGAAGTTATTTATGGCTTAATTTTACACATACATAAATATTGTTACAAACAACTCCCTTCTCTGCAAACTGAAAAAATAAATCTTACACTGTTATTATGGGTAGGAACTCTGTAGCTGCTGTGGATAAGCCATCCAGCTGCTAATTGTCATGTTGGCATTTCAAAACTAAGAGAAAGATGAGGGGTCTTCTCCCATAAGGATGTATAGTCTCACAAACACTGAATAGGGTTGTTATGAGTCATAATCAACGTGTGGCTTTGAGTTTGCCTTTTGGGGTTTTATTATTACAGTTATATGTTCAGCTGAAGGGGGTCTATTAATATGTTATGATAGAATTGTAATTGAATTTGTTAGGAAGAAAACTGAACCACTAGAGATGCACTTATATGCTCTTGTTTTTAAAAAATATATTTAGCACTTAGCACAGACATTTGAATACAAAGGATTTTATAATAGAATTTGGTGCATTTGGAGCCTAACTGATAGGATCCCAAAGGCCAAAGCATCTTAGTGTTGGAATAGGGAAAGGAAAACAAAGAAAAAACACTAAATCATAGTGGTGATTAATTTCATATACTATGGGTAAGTATATAGAGCCCTGGTAGTATAATGGCTATACACTGGGCTAGTCACCAGAAGGTGAGCAGTTCAAAACCACCAGCCAGCTTTACAGGAGACAGACCAGGCTTTCTATTCCCATAAAGAGTGACAGTCTCAGAAACATATACGGGCAGTGTTACCTTATCCTATAGTGGTGCTATGAGTCAGAATTGACTCAATGGCAGTTAGTGATGGATAGCTATGAACAATTAGAAATAAAACACATAATTTTAGATACGGAGCTCTGTTAATGCCTCATTCTTTTATATTTGAACTTATTATTATCATTCATAGCCTAGAAACCAGAGAGACTGTGTGTAAAGCTTTAGATTCCCATTTAATTATAATGCTTCATGAAATAACAAGGTAATGGGCCTGCCACTGAGAAATAGGAAGCACTTAGAGGAAATGAGAAAGAAAGTAAAATGGCCTAGGTGTGCCAAACACAATTTCTTTGCAGAAAATACAAGGTGATCATTACGGGGAAAACATTCCACATAGTTATTAGATTAAGGAATTTGGCAATTCACATTCATCTATTATGTTTGAGAAAAAGCACCAGGGCATCGCTTCAAGAAATCACCAATGTTGTGGTCAGCTCAATTACAAAGAGAAATATCTGGCATAGTCAGAAAGAATAATTATAGTCGCAAATTGCTACACTTGGTCTGGGGTCAATTTGAGATTTATCTGACTGAACTTGTTAGGAAGAAACCTGGACCCCTGAAGACTCACTTGTTGCTGATTTCAGGAGATTGTAACAAACAGCTGTTGAAAGAAATCAGAGGATGTAGAATTTGTATGGGCTGTAGGCATGAAGGGAGTCTGGTGGTGTGCTAGTTACGGATGGAGCTGCCAACTGAAAGGTCAGCAGTTGACACTGCTTCCTGGGAGAAAGACGGGCTTTCTACTCCTTTAGAGTTACAGCCTAGGAGAGCCCCGGGGGCAGTTCTCCCCTGTCCTTTAGGATCACAGTGAGTCAGAATTGACTCGATGGCAGTGAGTTTGGCTCAGGTTTTCGGTAGGCATTGACATGAAGAGGGAGGAAATCTCTTCTGCAAGAGTTGGTAAAACATGATAAGATGCGATAAATGAGAGATAGAGTGAAATTATTTCAGAACTGTGCACACAATAATACCCTGCTGCTACTGAGTAGGATTTATGGTTTGAATAGAAGGCAGATGCCGACAATGAAGAGAGTCAATGGGACTCCAGCAGAGGCGAATGGCTATCAGACTTTGGGAAGAATCATTTACATCCGTTGGAAGGTGATGTTTTCCAGGTCCTGAAGTTGCTGATTGTTATTCCATCTTATTATGTAGTTATATTTTATTGGAATAGCAATATATGTTAGAATTCATTAAATGTCTTTCTTGTTGCCTGGCTGTGTATTAATATTCAAAGAAATATAAAATATATTCTTCCAATGTGTGTGATAGCATGATTTAGAAATCTTGCAAGTATATTACTTTCTTTCTGCATCATATTATTTTTATTGAGGTCTTTGTTGAGAGGCATGTTCCATAGCTCTCCATATAGAAATTGGTTCAAATTGTGTTGGCTTAATAATATGCAGAAATCTTACAGTACCCATAAGAATGTTATGGATTTTTACTTGCAAACACATCCTATTTTATTGCTCTTGTTGTTGTTGCTGCTGTGGTTAGGTGCCCTAGAGTCAGTTTCAACTCATAGCCACCCTGGTTTGTGACTGCTAGGTACTAATGTCCGGCTGCTATTTGTGAGGCTTTCAGTTGGTAATTGCTCAGTAGTAGACCTCCTGCTTCTTCTTCACAGTCTGTTCTGAGCATAAAAGCTCAGTTGAAATCTGTTCATTGTGGTATCAGGATGGGAGGGAGACTTCTTAACAGCCGCTGATAGACCTTACTTGTTGAGGATAACTTGAAGCAGTTCCAAATGAAAACCAGACTCCTACATTTGGTATGGATTAATAATTCACTGCATTGGCAACAACGTCCTCACAACTGGACCAAAAGAAAACATGCTGATAAACAGAGAGAAGACGGAGGTTGTTAAAGATTTAATTTCAGTTGGATCCACAATCACCACTCACGGAGGCAAAAGTGAAGAAATCAAATGGTATATTCCATAGGGAAAATCTGCTACAAGGACTTACATAAAATGTTAAAGAACAAAGATATCCTTTTTAGGACTGAAGTGTGCATGACCCAAACTGGAGTGCTTTCCATCATCTCATCCATAGCCACGTGCACACCGCACATTGAGCTGGCAGGCGGCGGGAGCACGGAGAGGCACTGGTGTCTAGTGGATTCTGCATTGGGCTGCACAGTCAGCAACCCCTCCACCCCCGAACTGCTCTATGGAAGAAAGGCAAGGCTTTTGGCTGCTGTCAAGATTTAGTTCCAGAAACCAAAGGGAGGCAGATCTACAGGGTCGCTCTAGTAGCCCTGGTGACATAGTGGTTATGAGTTAGGCCACTAACTGCAAGGTAAGCAGTTCAAAACCACCAGCCACTCTTTAGGAGAACGATGGGTTTTCTACTCCAGTAAAGAGTTACAGTCTCAGAAACCCCACAAAAGCAGTTCTACCTTACCCCGTGGAGTTGCTATGAGTTGGCATTGACTCGATGGCAGTGGATATTTTTCAGGGTCATATAAATCAGAATACAATTGAAGGCAGTGGAGTGTAGACGATTTTTGAAAGTACCACGGGCTCTTGGGAGAATAGATGTATCTTGGAGGAAGTACAGCCAAGATGCTCCTGAAAAGCAAGATTGGCAATACTTTGTCTGACCCATTTGGGGCACGTTCTTAAGAGGGACTAGTCCCTGGAAAAGGACATCAAGCAGGGTAAACTAGGGAGTCAATAAACAAAGAGAAAGAACTTTGAGTGGATAGGTTGAAGTATAGCCGCAACAATGAACTCAAACATCACAATGATTGTGAGGATGGTGGAGGAGCAGAGAGCGGGGTAATATTTCACTCCATAGTTCTTAGAATCACTATGGGTTGGAGCTAAGTACCTAACAATAGATCAACAACAATATATATCACCATTTGCTCACATATTCCCATGATCTCAGTGAGGTTATATTGTATTTTGAATGGAGTACAATATTACTATATAACTAGAATTCTTCAACAACAGGTAAATTCACTCTTAGCGATCAACCAGTGATGATGAACAGTATTGATTCTCCTAAAAAATACCACAAACTCTTGGGCAGATATGATTCCACAAAAACACTTAGGATATTTTTAACTTAGTTGATTGGCCTTGGAAGACCAAGATTTCAGATGCAGAAGAATCATTTGGAAGAATGGTGTTCTTGTTGTTAGCTGCTGTCAGGTCAGTTCAAGTCACCGTGACCCCATGTGCCCCCAGACATAACACTGCCTGGTTCTCTGCCCTCCTTCCCACTGTTGGGAGGGGTCAGCCCCTGGTGGCAACCACGGTGTCAATTCATCTTGTTGGGGCCTCTTCCTATTCTCTGCTGATCTTCTATGTCACCAAGCACGACATCCTTTTCCAGGGACCGATCACTCCTGAGAGCGTGTTCACAATAAATGAGAATGCTCATCACCCCCCTGTCTAAGGAGCATTATGATTATACTTCTTCCAAAACAAATTTGTTCTTTGGGCAGCCACAGTACTTTAATATTCACAGCCAGCACCAAAATTCAAATCCAGCAATTCTTCTTCACTCATCCTTATTCATTTTCCAACTTTCACACACATCTGAGGCAGTTGAAGCACATGACGTTCTATGAGACTCAAAGAAGAAAATGCTGTTTTGTGGGCAATACTAGAAGTTTGCCAATTGTGGCACTGTTGCATAAACATTGGACTACTAACTGCAAGGTCAGTGGTTCAAAACCACCAGCTGCACTGTAGAAGAACCTTGAGACTACAGGTGTCTGTAAAGCAGGGGGTGTGAGTTGCTTTTCTGTCAAAGGCCATGTGGTTATTTCTAACACCATTCCAGAGCTACACTAGTCCAAGATTTAACTAACTTACTCTAAAGTGATGGCTGGAACTTCCCTTTGGTGAGGGATGTGATGTTAGCTGTTTGGATTGATGAATTTTCTCACCTTACATGGCCAGGGGCCAGCCATTGCCCACACTGGATACAAAGAATTAGAGCCGCAAACACCTTTTGTACAGTAGTCACTAGGAGTTGGAATCAGCTCAATGGGAGTTGTGTGTGTGTGTATTTGGTTTGTTTAGTTGTTTATTATTTTGCTACTTGCAGTTTTATTTTTTGTGTTCCCTGGTGGTCCTACCTACTATTTCCATAATTGGTCCTCTGGTCTCCTTGGTAAATTTAATCTGTGTGATAAGTTTAAGTTGTGTGACTGTAGGTCTCTATTTACATCTTTAGATACTAGAATTATTTAAATTAATATTATAGACATCAACTAAGTGAGTGGTTTCTAAAATGAAATAAAGAAATAATGCTATGGAATATGAAATAATTAGAAATCATGAAATTGACAAAAACCTCAATCAAACAAGGCCAACGATTTTGGAAACTCTTAACTTCAAAGTGGAGATTCATTGTGGACAGCACTTTGCATTCAGAAGAGCTGGGAGAACCGCACACTCCAGCCTTAGTGAGAGCCACATGTAGCTCGGCGAACGTCGGCCAGGTTGTGTTTACCGTGCAGGGACAGAGAAAATGAATCTGGGCAGGGAACCACTCAAGTCACTTCAAGCACGATTATACAGAAAGGGCAGATGGTGTGAGATGCCACCAAGTTGGTTCCAACCCACCATGAGCTTGTGCGGAGCAGAAGGAAAAACTGCCTGGCGCTACACCATCGTTTATGTTTGAACCCATTGTTGCAGCCGCTGTGTTAAACCATCTTGTACAGGCCTTCCTCTTCTTGGCTGCTTCTCTCCTCTTCCAAGCAAGATGCTCTTTCAGGCTCGCCTCTCCTGATGGCATGTCCAAGTACCCGAGACCAAGCCGTGTCATTCTTGCCTGTACTTCTTCCTAGATGACTTCTTGGTTCTTTTGGCAGTCCATGGTCCGTACGGTATTCTTCACCAACATCACTATCGTTCAAATGCATCAATTCTTCTTTTGTTCTTTATTCGCTGTCCTACTTTCACATGCATACAAGGCGATTGGAAATAGCCAGGCTAGGATCAGATGCATCTCAGTCCTCAAAGTAACACCTTTGCTTTTCAACACTTTAAAGAAGCCTTGTGCAGGAGATTGAACCAAGCAAATGAGTAGGTTAATATGAAAAGGTCTCATTGATCCATTGGTGGTACAATAATTAAAGCAGCTTGGCAATTTCAACCAACCAGCAGCTCCATGAGACAAAGACGTGACAGTTTCCATGAAGATTTCCCTCTTGGAAATCTGACATGGCAGTTCTACTCTATTCTACAAGGTCACCATGAGTTTGAATTGACCTGATGGAGTGATGTTTCTTCAAGGGGACAGGGGGTTTGAGTTTGCTGAACACTCAAAAGAAAATAAACAATCTCTATATAATATATCTAATATATATGAGTATATATGTTTTTCTAATATAAATTGCATTTATTTTTTCTTTTGCCTCATTTAAATGTTGGTATATTTGGTGTATAAGTGATTAGCTAGGAAATATGGGGACACCAAAAATATATATATTTAAACTCTGCATCAAGAATAGACTTTCTGCCCTGGATTTGGATCACATTTATTCTAAAGAGCAAAGAAAGCATTGGAGTATTGAATTTTTAAAAAATCATCAGCCCTGTGATCTTCAATTATAAGGAGAAATAATCTAGAAATAATGACTGTAACAAGAAATTTCCTGCTTTGGTCTGGGATCCATTTGAGATTCACATAGCTGAACTCATTAAGAAGGGCATTGGCCTAATAAAGACTCACTCAGCTCAGATTTCAGGAGACAGTGGCTGATGGTTTTCCATCCATATTTTTTTACCCCCTATTCATTCCCAAAGACAAATGCTTTAAGAGAACGTAGCTTATTCAAAATTTCTCATAACAAGTGGTGGGGTTCTGTTGATGCAGCATCACCAACCATTGTGAAGAAATTCCGGAGTGATAACCCTGAGCTACTATGAATCAAATAATAAACTTTGCTTATACCTTCCTTGTGTCCACCGAAATTGAGGATCGTGTCCCTAATGCCACAGCTCAGCCCTTTGCAAACCGCATAGATGTGAAGAAGAGCAAACAGCCACCCCAGCAGCTGCCTTTGACGGCGACATGCTGCATGTCAACAGCATTCGGAAAATGGATTTCATCAAAGATAATGTCTGCAAAGTTGGCTTGAAAATGACATAAATGCTCAATCAAATGTTGAGGCTGAAAGTAGGTGAACTATTAATGGGTACTGGTGTTGACTTTTTATCATTGTCATTCTTCATCCTAGCAATGCTGCTAGATAGTGATTTGACCTGAGGGATGGGAAGGAGATTTGGAGAACAGGGATATTTACATTCCTTATTTGATTTAAAGAAATCTGTGTGGGTATGTGTGTCTGTGTAGTATACATGTACCCACAGTGTATGCCCATACATATACATGCCATGCTAGAATGGGAAAGTAATTAGATTTAAGAAAATCAGGCAAAACTCTCTTTTATTATTTGAATACATAACCATGTCATGTTGGGTAGGAAGTGGTTTAGAGTGCCTTCTACAATATCGTTGAGAATAGTAGTGGCCTCTCCCCCTGAAAGCCCCATTTGAAAGAGAGTGGATGAAAAAGTTGGATCAATCCATTTCATTACTAGACTGTTCTGAAAAATAGAAAGTTCACCTCTTCTTCCATCTTTCAGTCTTGATTTTGGTCTATGGAGCAACAAAATGCTTGACATTGATTAATATACTGTTACTCCTCACTTATTAACTGTCATTCCAGCTGACATTTCGCATTTACTGTAATGGTAAAAATCTATTATCTGACTGTTTTTCGTATTAATGAAGCATGTCTGGTAGTTACCAGAGATGAGGTTTGCAGCAATATTATGCTGACTATGATGGTTAAGGTTATGTGTTGTGTGGATCCGGGTTGCTAGAGAAACAAATTCATAGACACTCATATGTGTATAAGAAAGAGCTTTATATGAAAGAGCAATTATATATTAAGAAATATTCTAGCCCAATTCATATCAAGTCCATAAGTCTGATATTAGCCCAAATGTCCGATACTACTCCATAAATTCCTCACTCAGCCAAGCAATAATGCAGAATGCAGGAAGATTACAGGCCAATGGGTGGAAAGACTTGTAGATCCAGTGGCGGCTGAAGCATCTCAGCACTGGCGCAGATCTTCATGTGGCTCCTCCAGCTCCAGAGCTCTGGCTCCATTGGAGCGTCTCCATGAGGCTTGTCAACAGGAATGTGAAGCGGAGAGTGTGTTTCCCGCCTCCCAGGAGAAAGGCAGGAGCTCCCAGAATCCTCAGGAGAAGGCCATGCCCACACAGAAGGCTCATTGGCTATGACCTTATTGACAGGCTAGACTCCACCCCTTTGCAAGTTGACATGAGATTATGTGTTAACACAGCCATGTGTTCATTTGACTGGGCCATGATTCTCACTGTTTTTGTGAGTACATGTCAGTGTGGTCTGGTGGTTATGCAGCACTGTGTTTTGACCGTTAATGAAGAAATGGTGTGGAGGAACAGGCTTTACCTCTCTACCATGTCGGACATGGGTTTTGTATACAAACTGCTGGTGGCATTTCTTTCTTGATGGTCATGAGTTGCTTCTTCCTGCTTCTGAAATGGAGTGCCTATACGCAGAGGAAGGGTGAACCTGACAAATTCCCTTGTTATAATCCTCTACATCTTATTGGGATGCTCCCTCTCAGTTATTTGGTGGGAATTACAAAGATTATGGAGAGGAGAGCCACACCAAATAATTTCACTGCACTTCAATTTTGTAATTATGTAAATTGGCAGGTACATAATGATGCAGTCTGTCTCCATTTTGTGATTGGATCCTTTCACAAGGCCATTTTTTTGCATAATGACACAGTCTTTAGAAAAGTGGTTCTCAGCGTTCCTAATGCTGTGACGCTTTAATATAGTTCCTCATGTTGTGGTGACCCCCCAACCATAAAATTATTTTCATTGCAACTTCATAACTGTAATTTTGCTACTGTTATGACTTGGGAGACCCCTGTGAAAGCATTGTTCAACCCTCAAAGGGGTTGCGTCCCACAGGTTGAGAACTGCTACTAAATTAAATGATAAATGAAGAGTGAGTGCACTTACAATGATTATTATACGATTATATCCTGTCAGTCTCCATTTTGCTCAATAGAATTCCTAGTTCCCTCAACCCTTTCTCCTAAACTAAGATTAGAATGTTCCAGAGCATATACTGGGATATGAGTTATAATCAACACTCAGAATTTAAAACAATATTTAAATATGATCCAAGCAATTAAGAGTTTAGAGTTGTTTCTAGCACAATAAAACCCCAAACCCACTACCATAGAGTCAATCGAGTCAAATAGTCATAGAGTCAATAGTCTGATTCATAATGACCTTACAGAACAGAAGAGAACTGTTCCTTAGTATTTCTAAGACTACAGAGTTTGAGAGAAGACAGCCTCAGCAGTACCCCACAGAGCAGCTGGTGAGTTTGAATCATGTACCTTGTGGTTTGCAGCCCAATATTTAGCCCACAGAGTCACCAGAAGGGATTAAAAAATACTGCCAATGCATTGTTTCCAATGCACAGTGAAACAAATAGGTCTTCCAAGACTCTAAATGTCTATGTGAGCAGACAACCTCATCTTTCTTTGATTAGGTCTCATTAGGACATTACAAGTCTATAGATAGACTGTAAATTAGAGTAGCATTTTTAGAGGCCCATTACACTGCTGGCTCAAGTTCAGTTTATGTTCATTAAGTATTGCACAAAGGACCAAACAGCAAAAAACACGTGCATTTTTCCTTTTACATGTGCAATAAAAGTTTGTCCTATTTAAGTATAATATTTCAGATATTTCAGTTTACTAGTTTCTATCATGTAGGGTAGCATTTTTTGCATAATAATTTCCTCCAAACTTTAAGTGTTACTCCTACTCCTATTTTATATATAATTTAAATGTCTTTATCAGTCAAGAAAAAATTAAATCATCACTGCATTCTTTGCTTACATATTTCATAATTAAACTACCGGTATTTAATAATCAGCTATAATTTTGACCCTTGATAACAAGTTATCTGTTAATTTTTCGGGGTATATTTTCAAAATTTAAAAACATGATGCTTTATTATTTCCTGACCTTATTATCTATCATTACAAAACCATCTATGACAGAGGCCAGTGGCTTAAAAGAGTAGCAATTTTGCTATGTCTATTGAGTTTTGCGTGTACAGCACAGAATTTGGGGCAGGGCTTGGCTGGGTGAGACTTCCATTGCATGTGGGATTGGCAGGAGACATTTGAGGGTTTCAGTTTATCCGTTGGATCCAGGAAGGCCACATTCACATGACTGACACCTTGGTGGGACTAGAAGCCAGCGTGCCCATATGTGACCCATGCCGCATAGTGACCATTGGCGTCTGAATCCTCATTTTTTGCCTCAGGGTCCAGTAGGAGGCGATTCAATTAATTAATATTCATTCATTCAGTAACAAGTGTTGCTTCATTGTGTTCTACACTATGAAATGCAGAGATAAACATATTCCCTGCATATTTGGAGCCTGAAGTCAAATGGTGAATGAAATCATTAAATAAATAATTGCAGACAGATAAAGTATTGTGATGACATATTCTTATGGAAAATTACTTCCAGTTTGTAATTTATTGCCCAGGGCAAGTAAGTTTATCATTACAGTCTAATGTTTGATTGGGAAACAATTTATTCCATTTCTAATATACAATTGGATTTCCTTCAGTTGAAACTCATCCTTTTGTTCCATCTATGGAAAACACACATCTATGGTGAAGAGTTGTCCTTTGAGGCAAGAATTCGAGGCTTTGTCTTACATGAATTGGATATGTTCTCAGGAGAGCTGAGTCCTGGGAGAAAGACATCATGTTTGGTAAAGCAGAGGGGCGGTGAAGAGGAGGAAGCTGCTCCAGGAAATGGACTGACAGAGTGGGTGCCACAGTGGACTCAAGCCTAGAAAGTCAGGGGACCAGTGCAGGACAGCGCAGTGTTTCCTTCTGTTGTGGATAAATTGGAACTGGCTTGATGGCCCCTAAACACAGCAGCAAGAAAGATGTGTTTAAGTTATTTTTGAAAACCATGACTTCACACAAACCAGGACAACCTGTTTTGTATTGCTATTCTCTGTATTTTTCAATCTCCAGAGCTGCTTTGTAAAGAGAGGTACACAATTCATTCACAATCTTTGTATCAAGAATAGCACAATGTTGTCTATAAAATACAAAATTCCTAAATAGACTAATATGATTGTACATTATCTTCTACCTTTATGACTTCTTATTTCCCATATAAATTTACATGCAACTAATAATGTGTTGTTAGTGGTGGGAAGACTAAAGGGTTATTAAAAAATAACAATGGAAAATACTTAAACATCATCCTCATTATTTAGATCACCTAAATCTCATTTTATAGTATATACCTCATTGTACCGGTAATTAATCCAAAGAGAAAATTTAGAAGAGCTAATTATCAAATACTTGAGAGTAGCTTACAGTAGGAAATAGAAAATTAATGTGGTTAATGTAATTTTATGGGTTAACTCTTAGAGATCATGGAGATTTTAAGTTTTAAAAATTTCAAACACCTTAACATTGCGTTAAACAGACTCATATACTATTAAGTATAGTGTCTTGCTTAAAGACATAAAGTGTTAAAAGAAGAATCTCATGGGGAAAATGTACCCCACCCACCCACCAGCCATGACCATGCCCACACACTTGAGCAGCCTTTTGGGGAAGGATGCTGTTTGGGCATGGTATAGACTGAAGAGCGCAAAATGCTTTAAAGAAGGGCTCCCAGTTCAGGGCCCTCCAATTGATTCTGACTCATTGTTGACCTTTTTGGACATGGTCGAAGTGCCCCTTTGGGTTTTCTGACACTATAAACCTTTAGTGGAGTATAAAGCCTCACCTTTCTCCCACAGAGCAGCTGGTGGTTTTGAACTGCTGAGCTTATTGTTAGCAGCTCCAAACATATCCTCTTATGCCATCCAGAAGGGTGAGACCGATGGAAACACTACTTTCAGAAGCATGGAGGTGCTGATAAAGGGTATATCAAGAAATAGTTAATAATTCTACATTTTGACATTTTTGCTTAATAAGGGTTTTCTTGAATTTAGGGTGTTTTTTTTTAACTAACTCTCATGTAAGAAGCCAGATTAAAAACAATAGATGCGTTTTTCAAATTTTACAGTGTGAGTGTTTGCCATTCTTGGGGGAGAAAAATAAATCACCAAGTTTTAATGTTTGATCTTAATGTGCTGATGTGCTTTTAGTCATGAACGCAGCATTGACAATGACCCACTATTTAGATGGAGATGGGACACCTCAAGGGACATGGGGCATCAACATCAAAGATCCGTGAAGTAGGTCACTTTTATAATGTTTACATGCAGATTGGCTGTGCATTGACTGTGTCTGAAAATAGACATTTTCTCCTCAGCCTGCAGATTTTCAGATTGCTGGAATTAAAACCCAGGGTCTTAGAATGTTTGACTTCTGCAGATGGTTTTCCTGATGAATTCACTAAGAACCACGGATCATCAAGGTAATTCAATACATAACACCTTTCTAATTTGCAAAATCAAATCACTTGAAATCTATAAACCATTATGTCAATATAATCAGAGTGATGCTTCCTTTATGTAGCGAATCACCAAAGCAGTTGCAATTTAAGTCTGGTTCTCTCTCCAGCTCCTAAATTGTAACATCAGGGCAGGTGGAAAGATTGACAGTATTCTCAGTTGGGCCATATAGCCTTGGTCGCTTTATTACATCTAAAGAAGCCAACAACGTCGTTATGGGCGCCAGAAGTTTGTCTGAAATACATAATCTACTCTTAGTTTTGAAAGGGAAACACGAGAAATATATTATGCTATATGCTGATTCCATGACTATAATGTAAAACGTATGAAGACGAAAATTGTAAAATTGTATGCCATTTCAGAATACATCTTAAAGAAAAGCCACAGAGAATACTCATCTGTGGTGGGTTTTCTTTTCCCTCATTTGCCTCTGCTACACCCCTGACTCCTAGGCAATGGGAAACACTGATCCATCAGGGGTAAGAAAATGTAAATGCTTTCTGAATATTTTCAATGCTAGTCCATTCCCTTTGAATTTATAAACTGAACACACTTCTCTGAGTTTTTCAACTGGGAGGTGCGGTCATGATGGTGACCGCCATTTGTTGTTGGTTGTTTTCAGGACTCTCAAGTCCATTCTGACTCATAGCCTCCCCCCCCCTATGTATAATGGAATGAAACACTCTCCAGCCTTGCCCCAACCTCATAACCCCTGTATGTTTTAGACCAGGCCATAGACACTGTCTACTCCTCTTGTCAATGGTCTTCCACTGCATGTTTTAGACCATGCCATAGACACTCTGTCTATTCCTCTTGTCAATGGTCTTCCACTGCATGTTTTAGACCATGTCATAGACACTCATCCATTCCTCTTATCAATGGTCTTCCTCTTTCTCACTGACCCTCCATTTTACCAAGCATGCTGTCCTTTCCCAAATACTGTTCTCTCCTGGTAACATGTTCAAAATACGTGAGACAAATTTTTGCCATTGTCCCTGCCAAGTAACAGATTTGTTTGTTCTTCTGTCTGTTAAAGATGCTTTTAGTATTCTTTACCAATACCATAATTCAAAGGCAGCAATTCTTCTAAACTCTTCTTTATATGTTGTCTATCTTTCACATGTCTGTGAGGCGATTGACAATACCACAGCTTTGGGTAGGTATGCATCAGTCTTCAAAATGCCATTCTTGCTCTTCAACACTTTAAAGAAGTCGGGTAGCAGATTTGCCCGATGCACTATGTAAACTCTATTAGAATTTGTTAAATAGCTTGAAATTTGTTGTTCCCCCCTTAAAAAAGTACTATATAGAATTATTTGGAACCAATTAGTCCCTCAAAAACATTGAAACCAAATGTGCATCCTGCCATGCACACTTTAATGGATACACCTGGCTGATCTCTGGCATTGTAAACTAAGCCACACGTACCTTAAAACCACCAGCTGTCATCACACCAATTTTAACTCATGACTCCCCAACGTGTATCAGAATAGAACTATACTTCATAAAGTATTTGCCAGGTCATTTTGTCAGGTGTAGATCACCAAATCTTCTGAGGCACCCCTGGGTGGAATAAAGTCTCTCTCTTTTTGGTTATCAGTTGAGCATGTCAACTGTTTTGACCTTCCGGAGACTCCAGTTATGTTTTAAGAACTCTTATTTTCTCGTCCTTCATCATATTTCAGTTCTCCGGGTTGTCTTCACAATTCTTCTGCCCACCCCCCCCCCCACACACACACTGCAATTTTCACTACTGCAGAAGCATTTGCTCTCTTTCAACATACCCACTGAGGCGGCCTCTGGTTTTAGTTGGAAGGACAGCCTTAAATTTAATGGATGAAAATAAGCCCAGTGGATAAATCAGAATTGTGAGGAATCTTCGCATTGTCCAAAATAATCCCCTGAAGGCACTGATAGGATCTATTGTGTTAAAAGATGAGCCATCCAGAGAAAACTTCATAACATGTTGTTAAGTCAGTAAGCTCAACATCTAAACACTAAGGGGATGTTGAATCCTCCCACCTACCATGAGGTCTAGCTTGTCCGTAGCAGCCAGGTAGGCACAATGCTTTTCTTTATTCTCCCATAAACCTCACAGGACTATCACACAGAAGCACAGTATAATTTCTACTCTCTAGAATATCTTTGCCACTCACTTCACTAAGTGCTCAATTGGTCTTGGCATCCAAGAGAATGGAAGGACCACGTGGTGACTGCTGCTTTCTTATTGGCTTGGGATTCATTTTGATCTAAGTTGCTAAGACAAAGTCATGGGCCATCAAAGTTTAACAATCTTCTCTGTGCTTGGAGGAGTGCAGCCAACTAGAGTGAAAGACACTGGAATCCTGCAGACATCACAGGTTAGGCTGCATTGGGAAACTTTGAGCTGATCACGTTTAGCTACATTGAAATTAGTCTCATGCAAATGGGACCTGGGCAGTCTTCTCAGGGGGAAATTCTGGATTCTTGAACAGGCAATGTTTAATTAGAATTTTTGACCCCGAACTTCCTACACAAAAGGAAACTATGGCACAAAAAGCGTAATACCAGGTATGTATAGGTTTCAGCAATCTGAACTATGGATGTCAGATAAATTAAGTATAGTAACACATTTACTAAAAAATGATTAAGTGGCAGCTTCCATGAGTTCGGTGAGGTAGTGTGAATTCAGTTCAGGTGAGTGAGTGAACTTGCTTGATCTCTCTCTAGCTTCAGGAGGGCTTGGCAGGCTTGTGCACAGTATAATATAGAATGAGAAATTACAGAAGGAGCCTCAAGACAGTACAGCAATTAATGAGAACTTTTCCTTTGGGATAGTGATTCGTAGTGAGGCCAGGAATTCTGGGAAGCATATTTCCCATTGTTTTGGTTAATGATCTGTAGGCTGGATGCACAAACGTTATTGAAATCTGTGTGGATATAAGCTAGGGACAGTTTTGCCTCTCAGAGGGCAAGCATTGTGTTTGTCATGACAACAGGGGTGGGAAAAGTTATACTGGCAAATAGGGGTTGAGGACAAAGGTGCTGCTAACCTTCCTTTAAAACACAGGCTAGTTCCCACCATCAACAGTAAATGATCCATCTCCAAGGGCCCTTAGCACGGAGCTTTGGAGACCACACCTTAGGCAGAGAAATGAGATGAATGAACCTGACAACAAAGAAGGCTTTTCAAGAAAATCTGACTTCCAATCATTCCATTTGTGAGATGAACCGAAAAGGGAAGATGGGGCTGGGAACTGAATTGCTGCCAGACATTAAATAGCTGTTAGCAATGATATTTCAAAGATAATTGGTGGAAGATAGCCAGAGACCAAGTGAAATCAAATGTGTTCTGAATCTAAATGATTGGAAACTGTTAGCCAGAGAAATTTATAATGAAATCTTGTCAGGCAGGATGAATGCTTGGTGTCTGTATTTAAAAGGATATCAGTCTTTGTCACTGACTTCAGGTGTTGGGTCATTCTGTAAACCCAGAAAAAACATGAGTTTCCATCATATTATACTATCTAATAGGAACATGACTCAAAGGCGACTCTGTCACCATTCTCTGCTCTTTCATTAGGCCAGGATCTTACCAGATCCTGACTCCTACATTTTTAGAATGGCCTTCTTGAGAGCACATCCATCTGCTTCCAGAGATGCTACAGTTAAAGCCTGGCCTTAAGCCAGTGTTGGAAAGTTGCCTTACTCAACACTGTTTGTAGCATTTATCCACAATGCTGTGTTTAATGGAATCCTTGTTGAAACTGCGGCATATTACATGATATTGCATAGGTGTATCCAGTTTCACAGTTGTAGTCCCTTCAACGTGGCTGGGGAAGCATCCCAGGCTGTGGGAAGTTTTGAGTTCTTGGGTAAGGAAGTCTTCCTTCCATTCTACTCCACTCTCCATTTTTGCTTTCTCTCCCTTGTCCCCGCTTCCCCTCCACCAGCCTTGCTTTCTTTTCTCCCCTTTAAGTTCCCTCCCGCCTTCCTTCTTTTACCTGACTCCCTTTTTATCTTCCTTTCTTTCTCTTCTCCCTCAGTTTCTCCTTTCCTTTATGCCCCTTCCATTATTTCATCCTGCATTATCCGTTTCTTCCTGGAGTTATTTGTACACTGCTGTTAACAACCCATTCTCAGTTGTGCTTTTGTTTCCTGGCCTGTTTCCTTCAGTCCTGGTTCTTATTCCCAAGCCAACACCCTCCATGGTCAAGCATGCTAAAGTGTTTGTTGTTGGAAATCATGACCTTCTGTGACATGTATTGTATAGTTTGTGTTGTGTAGTTGTTATTACCCACCTTTTATGAGTGGTTGCTTACTCATTAGCATAAACTCAGTGGCCTCTAATCTTTCAAGTTGCCATTGTCACTTTGATTTCATATATGCACTGTCATCTAATTGTCATCCAACTCAAGTGACCTGACAGGAAAGACTGGAATTGGCTCTCGTGGGTTTCTGAGACTGTGAATCTATATGGGCGTGGAAAGCCTCGTCTTCCTCCTATAGAGTGGCTGCTGCTTTTGAACTGCCGATCTTGACGTTAGCTGTCCAATTCATAAGCCACCGTGCCACTAGGTCTCCTTTGATCCCATAGAAGTGGTCCCGAGAAGAGCATATGTTCAAGTAAAATGTGTTTTCTTAGTAAAACTAAACTCTTGTTTGGTCTTACGGAGACTTCAGGGAATATTTTTGGGTAAAGATTTAAGTATTATATCAGAGCAACAGCTTCAGGGTTTATCCAAATTCGGTGGGGGCAGAAAACCTGGAGTCCAATATATTTTGAAGTGTGTCACTTTTGATCTGGACTCCTTTATGGAATGTTTGATCAAAAATAATCAGTAATGGGAGCAGGGCACCAGCCAATATTTCTGGTTTCGTGGTAAAGGGGACAGTTATTCATGAAGGAAATTAGTCACCTATTTCATCCTCCTCCTGTTCCTGACTCCTTCTTCTGCAATGCCAAGTGAATAGAGACCAATGGCTGTTCCCTGGACGACTTCCTGCTAGCTCTGGAGATTTCCACATACCATGCAGCACAGCAAACCAATGGGAGCGAAGAAGCACTAACTGTGTTATTAGGTCAGTGAACTCAGGTGTCCCATGAAGTCATTAGCCTACACCACCAAATCAAGACACCAGATCTCATGAGGTGTTTGCTTGTATGTAAGCAGCCTCAGCAGCTGTTTTTTTGAGATAAGTCCATGATTATACATGTATCTTTAGCACGATATTTTTCCAATTCAACTTTTAACAGGTGCACAGTTTATTGGCTACAATTACAATAATCTGTTATACAATCTTACAGTCAATCTCTGCGGTTTTTCCATCATCATTAATACACCCAACCTCCCATCTCTGGTAACCTCAAAGAAACTGTTTCACCATCCACTGCCATTGAGTTGATTCTAACTCATAGTGACTCTACAGGCCAGGGTGGAACTGCCCCTGCGAGTTTCTGAGACTGTCACTCTTTAGGGGAGTAGAGAATCTCATCTTTCATCAGAGGAGAGGCTGGTGGTAACCCACTATACTCCTTGAGCTTCTTCCAGAATGACAGCTCAGGATTTATTTCTACCCTTAGTGTATAACTATTCACTTCTTCCACATAGGATCATAAAAACCTAGCATTACTCAACTTCTAAAATTTTGGGGAGTTTTAGAGTTGGAAAGAGAGAGTTCTTTGTGATATTCATCTGTTATGTGTTGCACTACTAATGAGTTATGTAATGAGATATGACAGCTTAGCTCTATAAGAATTGCTTATTTCTGATCTTTGTCCACTTTTAAAAATTGAGTTTGTTGCCCTTTTTATTGGTCTTTTTATTAGCTTTCTTTATGTAATCTGGAGAAATATTCTTGACCAATTCTGAGCTTTTAGCTTATCTTCTTTCTAGTTGCCATATTTCTCTTAATTTTATTCATAGTAAACTTTATTATCTAGAAATCCTCAACATCTATCTCATATTCTTGCTTCTTTGACTTATTCCTCTTCCTCTCTCTCTGTCTCTCTGGATTTGGACCCATCTTGGTACAGGAGTTGTGATGAATGAATGGAATAAGACATTCTTATTTTTCTGTATAGACTGTGATCGTTTTAATAGTACAATCTACCAAATTATTGCTTAGTCACCCATTTCTTTGAAATGCTATCTTTACAATATTTCCAGTCCGTTGGTGTTGACTTCTGGACTTCATATTCTATTCAGTTTTCTTCTCTTTCTGCTTCTATTTGAGTATTGTATGACAGAAACCCACTGACAGAAAGTGCTAGGGTTCTGAACATCAGGATCAGCAGCCTATGATTGCTCATAACTTTGTCAAGAACCCACCAGGGTCTTGTTCTATCACCTTGAATCCCTAAACCACTATAGGCAAGAGAAAAGTCTGGAATAGGAGATCCTTGCTGTGCTTAATGTCTTGTCTTGCTGTCTTGTGTGTGTGGCCCCTTCTGTCATGGTGGCAAACCTCTCAGGAGAAATTTACTAGCTTTTCTTGGAGGAAGCAAAAGCCAGCTAGAATCCACTTTTGGCATCTCATGGTAGGTATTTAATAAGTAGTTTATGAATTAATAAATAAAGGCACGAATTAATGAACCATGCTGAGAGCTGGTCAGTTCTTTTGTATTCTAATTTGAACTCTCGTCTTTAAAGTGGGTCTCTGGATGGAAGTTGGTTATAGGCTGGACGACTAGTCAAATGAGTGGACGATCAAAGTCAGCCCATAGACCCTTCGGAAGAAAGGCTTTGAGTTTTGCTTCCAAAGGTCACAGCCTTCACAATCTACTGGGTCTCAATTCCACTCTGCATCACAAGCAGCTCTATGGTGACAAGAACAACCCCAGTTCTGAGCACAGCCCCTCCCACCTCCATTCATTTTCAAAGCCCCTCCATTGCTTCTAGGCATTATTTATTTTCCTCTTCCATAATATTTTCCATTTAGATCTTTATTTTAATCAGCAAGTGAATTTGTAAGATTACTTTAGAATCAGACCCATTTTTGTGTACATTTTTGCATGCTTTCAAATTCAAATACCAAACATTTCGACATTAATCATGATGTTTTTTGTAAGGCCAAAATTGTTATGCATGGAGGACTGGGGACAGGTGCTAACAGAATTTTTCATAAAACTAATCTCACAACAAGTTGATAATTCAAGGCACAGAGCCTATTTGTGTTTTTTTTTTCTATTCTAAAATGCTTGGGATTTTACCCTGGATGTGGCTTAGAGCACAGTAATTGAGCATGCATTTCCATAAATTGGTCCACTTGAGGGAATTTTAGAGCGTGCTTTTTCACTATTTCCATATTGCCGGTTTCAGAAGGTCAAAAGATTCAGGGTTAAAAACAATGATCTCCTGGGAGCTATGGATTTGTTACCATGGCAATAAACAATAAATTGGTAAGGACAGGAGAAAAGATGATCTCTTACTCTTTAACAAATAAAGGTACCTATAGAATGGATACACACACATATACATTCCTACTTTAAAGGTGACTAATAGTTGTGAATCTCATAATTTCAGGCATGTTATTCTGCTGACCTAAAACACGAAATGTTTAAGGTACAGAAGATCAGTTTGAGAAAGACTACTATCTAACAGTTTTAAATTGCAGCATGCCAATTAATATCAGTTTCTAACCTTCACATTTCTATCTAGTGGATCCTGACTCAGCGCAACCCAATAGGACAGAAGGGACATCCTCCAGGGGGTTCCCAACACTGCAAGTGGTTATGGGAGTAGACAACCTTCTCTTTCCATGCAGAGTGGCTGACGGTTTCAATTACTGACATTTCAGATAGCAGCCCACTGTGTAACCCTTATGCTACCAGGGCCCATTCAAATTATTCAGAGTAAGTAGAAAACACAAAACCAAAGGTAGAGATTGTGGCTCTAAGCACCCTATAGGACAGAGAATAAATCCCAGTATGGTATTTTCTTATGGAAACAGACAACTCCATTGTTCTGCCAGGCTGCTGGTGTGTGTGACCTGATTTTCCAGTTAGCAACTCAGTGCCTAGCTCCCAGGGTCTCTCCATTCTTTCTGAGAGCAATAAAACATGGAACCCACTGCCAGAGAGTCCTTTCTGACCTTTAGCAAGTCCTGGTCCTTCCTCTGTTTTTAACTTTTGCATTTCAATCACCAATAATTATCAGTGCATCCTCATTGCCTACTTGATCAATTTCAGATTGAAGGCTTGGGTAGAATTCTTCAATTTCTGCCCCACTAGCTTTTATGTTTGGTGCACACATTTGAATAATAGTTGTTTGGATTTCTTTGTACAGTGATAGTTAGCATCCTCTCACAGAGAGCATTGTACTTCACGATAGATCTTGAAAGGTGCTTTTGGATGATGAATGAAATGCTAGTCCTCTTGATTGGATCATTTCCAAATGGTAAACCATATGATGTTCTGATCCAGTATTGCTAGTACCAGCCTATTTCAGCTCACTAAAGCCTAGGGTATCAATCTTAACATGTCTGTTTCATTTTTTACGACCTCCGATTTTCTTATATTCATACTTTGCACATCAAATTTCTGATGATTGGTAGAGTTCTTTTTGTAGCTGTTTCTGCTCATTTTGAGTCGTGCCCCATCAGTAAATGAAGGTCCCGACATCTTTACTCCCACTGCTCACTCTCTTCAGTCCATTATTCTCAGCTCTTTGGAGAAGACAGCTATTTCTGTCATGTCTCGAGTGCCTTACCACCTGAGCACTTGTCTTCTGTTGCTATCTCTGTTCTTTAAGGGCAGATATTGTTCATTATCAATATTCTGTGTGTAGATGAAGTTTTCTGGTTTTTGAAAATATTTCTATACTGTCCACAAGGTTTTCAGTGGCTAATTCATTCAAAATGGAAAGCCCTATTCTGTGTTTGTAGTCTGTTCTTAATCTAGGCACTCTGCAGAAACATGCTCACTGTGGGTGACCCTGCTGGCATTTGAAATACCAGTGCCGGCTTCCTGGATCTCAGCAACACAAAAGCCACCACAGCATGACAAATTGACAGACAAACAGTAATGGAAGGCAATTTTTCATGATGTCAACAGGGAGAGGTTTTGTTGTTTGTTTGCTTTTCATGAAAGTCATGTTAAATGTCTCAGGATGAGAATGAGGACGTGGGAAACAAATTGGATTCTGTCATTGGGGGAGACTTTAGGGAGAACGGCAGTAGGTGAGCATAAAGCCAAACTCCGTTTTCAAGAATAATGGGTGGTTGAGATGGAAGTAGAGAAGGAAGAATGCTGTTGATGGGTCCATTCAGTTGATTCCCATTCATTCGTACTGGCCACATTTGATAGGTAGAATTTTACAGGTTGTAAATTTTATGAGTGCAGATCATCAAATATTTGTCCTACATAGCTGTTGGGTGGATTCTAAGTGATAACTTTTGCCCCCAGGTCTCAATGCAGGCAAAGTAAACCCAGTGAAATTTCTTAGCAAAGTAAAAAATAGTGGGCTGTATTATAACAAGTCCTGATAGCACAGTGCTCTGAGTTGGGCTGTTAAGTGAAAGGTCAGCAGTTCAAAACTATCAGCCATTTGAAGGGAGAAAGATGAGGTTATTTACTCCTGGGAAGAGTTGCTGTCCTGGGCAGTTCTACTCTGACCTATTGTGTTTCTATGAGTCTGCATAGACTTGGTGGCTGTGCGTTTGGTTTTGAGATAGTGCTTTATTGACTACGCAAAGGCTTTCAACTGCATGAATTAAAACAAACCATGCAATTCAGAACACTCCATTGTTTTCCTGGAGAAAGATGCAACTCTGTGCTCCCATCAAGATTTACAGCTTTGGAAGTGCTATATAGGGTCAATATGTGATGGAATCAACTCAATAGTGGGCTTTTGTTCTTTTTCTTTTTTGGTTCAGTGTGCTCATGTAGAACCCATACATAGATTAAGCATTACACAGAACAAGAGATGACTGACTGGTTTAAAATCAGGAAAGGTATTCTTCAGGGTGATATCCTTTCACTATATTTATGCAGTCTGCGTTGGAAGAAATCATCCAAGAAATTTGATTATATGAAAAACTCAGCATCGGGACTGGAGGACAACTTATTAACCACCTGAAATATGAAGACGCCACAAGCTTGCTGTCGGATAAGCAAGAAGACATGAAACACTTACTAATGAAAACCAAAGACTTCAGCTTTCACCATGGGTTAAAATTCAATTGAAGTTGGCATGTACTTAATTTTATTTGGATCTACAATCAATGTGCATGCAAATAACCATCAAGAAACAAAATGATGGATTGATTACTTTGGGAAAACATGATACACGGGACCTCTTTAAGTGTCAGAAAGCAAAGATATCACTTTGTGGATAAAAGTGTCCCTGGTCCAAGCATGGTATTTCCAATGACGTCATATGCATGTGAAGGCCTGGCAGTGAAGAGGAGAGACAGCTGAAGAATCAATGCATTGGAATAAGGCTGTTTTGAAGAATCTTGAAACTAACATACACTGACAGAAGTACAAACCAATCTGTTCTTAAAGTAGCAACAGCCAGAATTTCCCTTAGAAGCAAGGTTGGAAAGACTTTGTCTCATGTACCTAGGATAAGTTATCAGGAGGAACCAGACCCCGAAAAAGCAAAAAAAAAAAAAAAAAGGAAAACAAACAAACAAAAAACCCTCAATGAGATGAATTGACACAATAGCTGCAACCAGGGCTTCAAGCATCATGCCATTTGTGAGAAGAGCCAGGGGCTGGCGGGACTTGTTCAGTTGTACGTCAAGTCAAGATGGGTTGGAATTGCATGGATGGCAACTAACAACCCAAAGCATGGAAGCCACGAAAATGCTAGCGTATAATTCTGATTTAGAAGATCTTCACTGGATGATATTTCATAAGTAGATCACCAAGTACTTCCTCTGACTTGCTTCCAGGTAGATTAGAACTTCAAACTTTGGATTTGCAGTCCACTGCAGCTTCACACCATTCAGTGACTCAAATCATTCTAGATCCTCTGTGTATGTTCACACACACAACACAACATAGGAATCACATCATCCATCAGAAATAAATTATATTCTTTTATATCAACTCATCTGTGTTAGTCTGGGTAGACTAGAGAAACAAATTCATAGACACCCATATGTGTATAAGAAAGAGCTTTATATCAAGAAGCAATTATGCATCAATAAAACATCCCAGCCCAGTCCATATCAGGTTCATGAGTACAATATTAGCCCTTAAGTTCAATATTTTCCCATGAATTCCTCTTGAGACTCATGCAGCACAAGCAATGGTGCTGGATGCAGGCAGATCATAGGTTTGTGGGTGGAAAGTCTTGGGGATTCATGGCATGGAAGCAAGTCAATGCTGGCAGGGGTCTCCACGTGGCTCCTTCAGCTCCAGGATTCTAGCATAGTTCCTTGTGCCTTGTTAGCAGGAATGTCTCACAGGAAGTGAGTGTGTGTCCCACTACCAGTGAGCGATTTATTTCCTTACTGCCTCCACATCGAGCTGTGACCTGATTGACAGTAAACACCACCCCTTCACTCTTAATGGTCTCAAGTTGGCAACAGATTATGTAATTACCAAAGTCCACCCCTTGTCAACTTGACACTTTCACACAACTCTTTAAACATATAGAATTTTCAAACATGCAATTATAAAAATCATATCTGTACCTAACAGGATAAAACTAAAATGCATACAATTTAATATGTGCCACCCTCATTTAAACATAACATTCCATAAGGGAACAAAACAAAAATATCATATACTTATGTGAACATCATCCTATAAACATATTCCTATGAATATATTCCCCCACCTATGAAAGTTTATAAGCCAGCCACTTCATGCCTTTATCCGCCCTATTTTGGGTATACAATTTCTATTCTGCCCACTTATATCAACTCTGTTATGAGGAGACAATCATATTTTCAGTTGGAACCTGTGATATCCACATCCATAAGTCAAAACAGGACATGTCATCCATAAAGTTAGCAGCAATATGCACCAATTCACAGGCTCAAAAATCTTCTCTTCATCTGGGTGAGTTCTGGTCAACTCAATGTGGGCTGTCTCACTTAGGGAGCCCATTGGCTGCCTTGCCTTTAGACCTTGGCCTCAATACAAATTCTCAACAACCCTAGCCCCCTTGTGATAGGTCATGAACTTTAGACCAGTCAACCTGCTCTCATTTTCTTTTCTAATCCCTGTGAACCAGGTCCATGGGTGTCAGTGGCCAGACTCAACTCTTCTCTTCATTGCTGTGTTTCTCTCACTTCCATTCAACAAGGGGATCCAGGTGGGGGTCACTTAGCAAGGAGTTACACCTGACCACAGGCTCCATTTAAGGTTCAGTCCTAGAGTGGAGAGTTTCTTTATGGCTTCAAATTGTTTTTCAGTTTCTGGAACAAATCAATAGTTCAAAATTCGAAAATTCAAAATACAAGAAGTTCCTTCTCCCTCCTCCTCCCTTGCCCAATCTGTCAACAGCCCCCTAGGAAAGTCTTTTCACCTTTGAGTGTCCTTAGCACTCAGGACACTGGGTGGGGCTTAGCTTTTCAGAGTCTTCACTCTTGAAGGTCTTGACTTGGCAACAGATTATGTAACTACCACATCATTAAAATAAAATTTTACAGACCTGCAAAAACGGTTTTGTTTCTTTATTAAATAAGTAAACCAAAGAAATAAAGATTGTGTAAGACCTTCCCTTGCTGGGTTATCTATAAAGATGATCTGTTTACAGAGTATCATAGATGGAATTGTGTCCCTTCAAAATATGTGTTCACTTGGGTGATCCGTAGAGGTTTGGCAGTTATGTAATGATGTAACCCTACTCTCAGGTACAATCTCATGTGATCAATCAATTGTAATGGGATTGGAGGGAGAGGAAACACCTTTATTTGAGTCCCAGCCCTGATCCAATGGAGGAGGGGTTTCCTTTTATTCCCCTGAGAGAGAGAGAGAGAATTGAGCAGAGCAGGAGAGATTGGATTATCACAGTTCTACAAAGGAACTGTGACTGTCCTGTGGACATGGATTCTTAACAGGAAGATCTCCTAGATCTAGGGGAAGATTAACGCCCAAACACATGAAGTTCTCCAAGGTATGGTGATCACACAACTGTAGGAAGAAGACAATTACCTTCTCCCCTAATTGATAGCAATAAAACCTTTTTCTAGAGCTCATGCTCTGAATTTGGACTTCGAGTTGAATACATTTCTGTTTGTTCAAATGATCCACTTTTGACATTTCTGTTATAATAACCCAAGATTACTCAGGCACATATTATATGGATAAAAGGCATATGGTTAAAATATTAGAAGTGGAAAATTCAGGATGTTCGAATTTCAGATATCATATGCTATCTGCAGCTGTTATTCTTGTGGGTAAAGATGTAGATCAGCCTCTTAAAGTTCGTAGGAAATATTTATAAAGCTAAGAATGATTTTCTTTTGACAATCCCAAATTCATGCAAATGCTATGCAGCATAGCAGACAAGAGCGCTTTTAGAAATCTAGGTTTAAAGGAACTCTGTGAACGAAACTCCACATGGCTCAGTGGTTCTGGTTTTGAACATTTTGTACTGTCATCTGCCCATATTTGTTAAACAGTATTTAATTGTTATTTCCCTGTCATGCTCAGACAGGAGCCCATGTAAATGTGAAGGAAACCAGGCACCATATTCCCCCTCTAAGCCATTGCAAATTTGAAATGAGAATTGTGACTATGTCCTATTGAGTAACCGTTTGGATTACTTTTCCCTTATCACGTGACCCCCTTTTAAAAAATGTGAACTGCCACTTGAATTTTTATCCAAGCATCATTACTGTACCTTCTTGGCTGAAAGTAGAAAGCCTAACATAAGCTTAAACTTTTTTTCCTTCCACCATAAATATTTTAAGGTGACTAAGAGTTGATATGGAGAGATGTTTAAGATGGAATTGAATGACTGGAAATTACAAAAACTCAAATTCTAAAATTGACAGTAAGACAAGTGAAGAAAATATTTTATGACCACTAGGTTTTTAAGAGCCCCGGTGGCACAGGGGGCTATGCTGCGGACTGCTACCTGAAAGGTCAGAGGTTCAACACCACCACCCACTCAGCGAAAGAAGGAAGAGACCTTCTACTGGAGTCAAGATTTACAGCCTCGGAAAATGAGGTCATTAGTTTATTGTTCCAACATGGCTGATAGACACATGTGGGGTTAATTGAAGGGCAGAGGGATAAATGGCTCAGTGAGCCTTGCCTTTCTAGTTCTCAGGTCTCTTGCTTTGTGAGGGTCGCCTCAGGGTGCAGCTGCCTTAGCAGTTCCCTGCTTCAGCTGGCAAGGCTGACTTCCTACAAGACATCCCTGAGGAGAAGCCACATGAATCTATCCCGATACAGCCCTGGGTGCTGGAGCAGCCATGCAGAGACCCTTGCCAGTGCTGAGATGCGTACATATTCACTGACTGGGCTTTCCTCCTGCAGTCAGTGTCATAGTGTGTGTTTTGTGAGATGGGGGATGATGTTGTGGATTGGTGTCGGACATATGGGTTAGTGTTGGACTTGTGGGCTTGGGCAGCACTGGGTTGGGATGTTTTCTTGATGCACACCTAACCTTTATATAAAACTCTCTCTTATACATGAATTTCTGTGGATTTGTTTCTCTAAAGTATCCAGACTAACACAGAAACCTACAGGGGGCTCTTCTACCTTGTCCGGTAACGTGGCTATAGATCCAATGGCAGTGAGTTTGTTTGTTTTTTTCCAGAGAAGGGTTTAAAGTTTCAGTTAGATAATCCAATATGGATTTTTTTATCCTTCTAATTTCATATTCTGGCCACTTTTTATTGCAGCTATTGGGTTTTACCATGCACCATTGGGGAGACCTGGAAGCATGGGCAACATATTGGTTAAGCTCTTGGATATAAATGGAAAGTTTGAGAATTTGACCCACACTGTAACTCCATAGAAGAAAGAGCTGACCAGCACTTTCGCCTGTAAAGATTACAGCCTAGAAAATCCTCGGGGTGCAGCTACTCGGTTTCATGCTGTCACTATGAGTTGGAATTGAATGCAGGAGAGCTAACACATGGCAGAACTAAAAATATTATTTTTCAAATATACTGTCCTCAAAACCAAACCAAACTCACTGTCATTGAGTCGATGCCAACTCCCTGTAGGGCAGGGTAGAGCTGCCTGTGTGCGTTTCCAAGGCTGTAATGATTTATGGGAGTAGAAAGCCCCGTCTTTCTTTCATGGCAAGGCTGGTGGTTTCAACCAGTTGACTTTGTGGCTCTTGACCCCATGCGTAACCACGATGCCACAAGGGCCCATTGTAAATTTCCCTTACCTGTGCTCTAGATCATAAAGCTTATATATAAATCATCTAAGTTGAATCTTGATTGCTTACGCCACAACTTGTAACTTTATTGCAGAAACACCAAGCCCTGGGTATAAAGTGGCGAGCCCCAAAGGGGCATTCCCACCCACGTGGAGGGGGGAGGCACCTATTCCAATTGGTTGTCCAGGTTACCATGACCAAAATAAGCATTAAATTCTATATTTGCCTCTGATTATAATGATATGGGTTAAGTTCAGTACGATGAAGGGAGAGTCGGTGAACAAGGATAGAGAGGTGCTTAGGACCAGGATGGGAGGAAACCTTTCTGCACAGGTAGCAGTTCAACTGAGACCCCGAAGAAGAGTGGGTTAGGAAAAGAAGTGGGTGCAAGCTGTTTACCAGTTGTCCCTGCATGATGGCGACCTCTATACACAATGGAAAAAATGAAACAACCAAAAAAATCATACCATTCTGTGCCATCCTCAGGGTCAGTTGTGGATAGAATTTTACTTATCCATAAGATTTTCATTGGTTGATGTTTGGAAGTAAATTACCTGGCCTTTTATCCCACTCTGTCTAAGTCTGGAAGAGCCCCTGAAATCTGCTCCACTTTATGCTGTTGTTGCCTGGAGCCAGGAAGTTGCTTCCAACACCTGTGCAGCAGAGGGAAGTACTGCCTAGTTTCGCACCATCCTCACAATTCCATTTACATCTAAGCCCTCCTCACAATTCCATTTACATCTAAGCCCATCGTTTCAGCCACAGTGTGAATCCAGCTCACCTGCTCGCTTCTGTTTGGCTAACCCTCTGCTTGACCAAGCATAATGTCCTTCTTCAGGAACGCGTCTTGCCTGATAGCATGTCTAAAGTTCATGAGATCACGTCCTGCCAATCTTGGTTCTAGGGAGCATTCTGGCTGTACTTCTTCCAACATAGACTTGTTCGTTCTGCTGGCGTTTAATGGTGGCTTCGTTGCTCTTTGCCAGCACCGTAATTCATATGCATCAATTCTTCTGCGGTCTTCCTTGTCCAGCTTTCACATGCATGTGAGGTCATTTAGAATAGCATGGCTTGAATGACGGATACCTTAGTCCTCAGAGTTACTTTTTTGCTCTTTATTGCTTTAGATAGGTTTTGTGTAGCCTCTTTGCTTACAGCAGGACATCCTTTGATTTTTTTAAATGCTGCTACCATGAGCATTGATTGTGCATATAAGTAAAAGGAAATCCTTGATAACTTCAGTGCTTTCTCCATTTGTTATGCTGAAAGTGGTGAGGAATTTTGTTTTGTTTATATTGATCTGTAATTCATCTGGAAGGTTTCAGTGTTTGATCTTCACCTAGTAGCTCATGTCCTCTTCACATCCAACAAGCAAGGTTGCATCATAGGAAATTAGACATTTTTAATGAGTCTTCCTCTAGTAATGAGACTGCATCCTTCTTCCAGTAGTCAGGGTCTCTGATTATTTGTTCAGCATACAAATTGTAAGAGTATGATGGCAGGATATGTATCTTTTCTGAGTATAGACCCAGTAGGAATCCCTTGTTGTGCTCAATCAACTAGCTCTTAATTTGTACACAGGTTATTCATTCAGGAGCACAATTAAGTATTCTGGATTCCCTTTACTTACAGTGTTTTTCATAGCTTGCTATGATCCACACAGTTGAATGCCTTAGCATAATCAATAAAACGTTAAACAACTCTCTGGGCTGCTCTACTTTCAACCAAGATTCATCTGATATCAGCAATGATAACCTTTCCTCTTCTGAATCCAGTTTGAATTTCTGTCAGTTCCCATTCATTGTATTGCTACAGACATTTCTGAATTATCTTCAACCAAATTTTACGTGTGTGCAATAATAGTAGTGAATGATAATTTTTGCAATCTGTTGGGTCTCCTTTCTTTGGAATGGGCACAGATATGAATCTCTTCCAATTGGTTGTCCAGGTAGCTCTCGTCCAAATGTCTTGGCAGAGACTGGCAGGGTTCCCAGTGCTGCGTCACTTTGCTGAAGCATTGCACGCCGTCTTCTGTCAGTTCCTGGAGACGCCTGCATTGCAGCTTGCATGTCCTCCTTAGTTCCTTTCATTCCTGATCCTTTGCCACGTCATGAAATGATTCAAACTTGACAACTTCGTTTGGTTCTATATACCTTTCCATATTTGGACGTTGCTTCACTATTTTGCCCATAAAATCCTTCACTATCACAACTTGAAGCTGAACTTTTTCCTTCAGTTATTTCTGCATTAGGACGGCTGAACACGTTCTTCCCTTTTGGCTGTTGATAACCAGGTCTCGGCACACCTTGTGATCATGTGGTATTCGATCTTCCCTAACTGACACTTTCTACCTAGCTTGTTTACTTCTTTTATTTTTTTAGATTTGCTTTAGCTAATCTTTTCAAAAGTCAGTTTCAGAATCCAATTTGTTCTTTTCTCTTTCCTGTCTTTTTACTGATCTTTTGCATTTTTGTGTGTGATGTTCCGAGACCACCCCACAATTGCTCTCCTCTTTGGTTGTTAGGGTTCAATGTGCCAACTCTGTTTTAAAAACAGTCCCTAAATTCATGTAGGATAGACTGAAGGTCATATTATATTTTTTGTGGAGTTGTAATATTCTTCAGTTTCATCCTTAACTTGCATATTGTGTGATTGATAGTTGTGTTAGTCTGGGTAGACTAGAGAAACAAATTCATAGAGGCACTCGTGTGTATAGGAAAGAGCTTTATATAAAGAGTAATTGCACTTTAAGAAAACATCCAACCCAGTCTCGGTCAAGTTCATCAGTCCAATATTAGCTTATATGTCCAGTACCAGTCTGTAAATTCTTCTTCAGACTCATGCAACACATGCAATGATGCCGAATGCAGAATGATCACTGGCCAGTGGGTGGAAAGTCTTGTGGATCCAGCAGGAGTGGAAGCATCTCAGCACTGGCAGGGGTCTCCTTGTGGCTCCTTCAGCTCCAGGCCTCTAGCATAAATCCATGTGTCTTATTAACAGGAATGTCTCCCAGAGAGTAAGCATATGTCCCACCTCCAGTGAGCTATTTATCTCCATAGCTCCTCCAAATGAGGTCATCAAGCTGCAACCTGATTGAGAGGCAGATGTCCACCCCTTCACTCTAATCCTCAAATGAACAACAGATTATGTAGCTACCACAATAGTCTGTTTCACAGTTGATCCATGGCTTTGTTTGGTTGATGCTCTTGAGCATCTCCATATTCTCCACCCCCAAATGTCATCAATTTGATTCCTGCTTGTTTCATTTAATGAGGTCCACATGTAGTCACCATTTATGTTGTTGAAAACAGGGCTGTGCAATGAGGCAGTCATTGATCTTGCAAAATTCACCACGACCATTACTTTCCAACTATTTAACCTTCTGTGTGTTTCTAATTTTCACACTCCAATCACTAGTAATTACCAATGCATTTTGTTTGCATCCTTGATTTTAGATGGAAAAAGTTGGTTGGATTCTTCAATTTCTTCATCATTGGTTTATGGTTTGGTGCAAAAATTTGAGCAGTAGAGGAATTAGCTGATCTGCCTTATAGGTGTGAAGATCGTATCACACATAGCATTGTACTTTAAGAGAGATCTTCACATAATCCTTTTAACAACAAACACAACACAATTTCTCTTGATGTGTCATTCCGGTATAGTAAACCATAGAGCTGTTAGAGTCAAAACAGCCTGCACAAGTCTGCTCCAGCTTACTTTGCCAACGATGCTGCTCTCAATGGGTTTCACTTTAATTTTTGAGAACTTTCCTAGATTCGTGCTTCATACATTCCACATTCCAGCTCCATGTGTGTTCACAGCTGTGTCTTCTCATTTGGGGTTGTACCTCATCGGCAAGGGCAAGTTCTGAAATCTTTGTACCACCCATGTCTCCTTTGAGGAGGCAGTTCTTCCCCCAAGTCATATTTTGAGTGCCTTCTATGAATCTCATGACAATGGGCTTTTGCTTTCCTGGTCCCATATATCAGAGCATGGTGCACTACTATTCATAAGGTTTTCAATGGCTAATTGCTTAGAAGTGGACAACCTATGTCTTCTTGCTAGTCTGTCTTAGTCTGGAAGCTCGATTGATGCCTATCAACAAGGGATACACTGCTGGCGTTTGAAATATTGGTGACATGGCTTCCAGCATAACAGCACCACACAAACCACCACTGTATGACACACCGATAAATGAGTGTTGCCTTAGCATTCTAGCAACAGGAACCCCAACACCCTCCACCACCCCGCCATGGAGTAAACAAAACCCAGGCCTTCAGGATTAGTGAGAGGTATGATATGGACTCTCTACTGCACCCTAGGCAAGGAGGGAGGATCACAATGTCCCAGGTAGAGTATGCTGTCCCTCCAAAGGTTGTGCAGTGGGAATAGAGCTTACTGTATTCCTGGGACTGCGAGAATAATTGAGCGCTGTGGGAAAGTGAGGTGGGAAAGAAGGGTGTACAGAGGCCAGACGATGCAGTGAATTGTATTACATGACACAGTTTCTTTAATTCTGTGCTTTAAAAGTTCAATAGTAGACTATTAGGAACATGTAGCTAGCTTAGTGTGATCTTGTTTATAATTATTATTTTTTAAATAATATATTTTACTGTGTTTTTGTTGTTGAGGATCTCCACAGCAGAGCCTACACAAGTCCAACATTTCAGCCTGTATAATTTGGCAACATTGATTGCATCCTTTTGACTGTGCAATTTTTCTGTCTCTTCCTCTATTACTATGAAGTCACTGCCCACTGAGTTTTCCTGCCTAAACTTTTCAGTGGCTGGTGTTGACCTGATCCAATATAAATAGATTTTAAAATAGAAAATGATCAAGGTAGACATTGTCACTAATTTAGTCAAACTATACATTATGTCTATGAGACTTCAGGGAATATGATTTTGCAGTCAGATTTAAGAGGCAGTTATTATCTCAAAGCAATAGTTTCAGGCATTTATTCAACCTCTGTGGTTTCAGAATGTATGCATTTCACAAAAATTTGAAACTCTGTTCTTCATTTCCCTCCTTTTGGTTAGTATTTTTCTATAGTGTCTTTGATCAAAATATTCAATAATGGTAGCCAGGCTCCATCCAGTTCGTCTGATCTCATGGTGAAAGTAGCCGTTTGTAATGGAGACAATTCACCACAGGTTTGATTTCCTGTTCCTCTTATTGCTGCAAGTGAATAAACACTAATTGTCTTCACTGTGTGGATGCTTGCAAGCTTTTAAGACCCAGAGTATTCTTTCACAAAGTAGGAAGTAGAACAGAAGAGCCAAGTACACTCTTAGGGCAGTTCACTTGGATGTCCCATGAAACTATAGCCATAAATCTCCAAACCAAGGCACAAATCCCATGAGGCATGTGTTAATACATAAGCATCTCAGGAGCTATTCTGTCTTGTTGGTCCTTGTTGTAAATAAATCTTTCACACAAATTCTAAAATGTAGTTTTAATAATCATTCTAGCTTAGAGTAGGAGAGTACTCTGAAGAGAGAGGCCATAGGGCTGGGAAGCCCCCCTCCTGAGAAGCTAAGTCAGGAAGTCCTCCTTGGTCTAATGATAGTTTATTTTGAGGAGCAATGGATCGTACACATTTCTGAAATCTTTTAGCAGTATATCTCATTGTTAAACTTGCTTATTTTATGTTTTATAAACTTGTGTGTGTTTTGTATTGTTATAGAATTTTGTTTCCCATTTTCAGTTTTCCTGAAAAATATAAAATCAGAATGTCCTATGTATGATATTATCAATTTCTTTAGCCCCCTAATTTTTGAGCATGCATTATATTCAAAGAATTGTGCACAGATGAAGGGATTTAGGCTTGTGGCTCGCTTTCATGCTGCTTCTACCTTTGCTATGGTGCATTCCCTTGGCCGACATTTGTAATCCCCCCCTCCCCCCAGTGTGTGGTCTGCTGCAAGCAGTCAATGGTTTGGCAGAACGGCCAGGGACTTGGAAAGCACAAGGTTGGAAAATTAGTGACAAGAAAATATGGGAAGAGGTTTGCTGATAGATTTATCAGAATGGACCATAAACTCCCCCAAATCAAACTCACTGCCATCCAGTCAATGCTGACTCATAGCGACCCCCCCTGTAGATTTTTGGACCCGTTTATAGGAGTAGAAAGCCCAGTCTCTCTCGCTTGGACCTGCTGGTGGTTGGGAACTGCTCACCATTCAGAGAGCAGCCCAACCTATAACACCATTATAGAAGTGAGATATGTGTGTCTCTTGGGGATGCTCACCAGAGTCCTCTAGCAGAGGACGATTTTAACCATCATGTAGATAGACGGATTCACTGTATGTCTCTTCCTCTTCCCCCAGACATCCTGTGATTTCCAAAGGGGCTTGGAAACAACTTAGCCGTGATGGCAGAGAGGGATTTTCTGCAACATGGACTTCCTCTAACCGAAGTCAACTTGGTCATAACCACCACCGAGTGCCCACTCTACCAGCTGTCGACACAGAAAGGAGGCCACAGATGGCACCATTCCTAGGGGTGATCGATCAGCCAGCAAACTGGTGGCAGGAATGGCATTGGACCACTTCCATTATGGTAAGAGCAGTGTTTTGCTGTTACTGAGAGAGACACTTATTCTGAACAGTAAATTTGCCTCTCATACAATGTTCTGCCCGAACTACCATGGGTGGATTCACAAAATTATGCACTGTGATTCTACCCCACACTGAATCGCCTTGAAGCAAAGGTTTATTTCACAGCAAATGAAGTGTGGCAGGCAGCCCGTGCTCATGGAGTCCCCCGCCTGGTCCGGAACCATTCTGACATTTGTCGCTATGTTGGAATGCATCCTTGCAGGGATTTTCTGAAACAATTTGCTTGAGGGCCTTCTTCTAGTTCACTGACCTACTTTACCAAGCACGTGGTGATGCTCCGGGGCTGCGCGCTCCTGATAAGATTCCCAAAGTACATGAACCGACGTCTCAGCGTCCTCACGTCTGGGCACATTCTAGCTCAGCTTTTTCCAAGACAGATTTATTTGTCCTTCTGTCAGTCCAAAGTCGTTTCCGTATTCTTGGTGAACCCACATTCAAATGCATTGATTCTCTGCTCTTCCGTATCCGTTACATTGTCCAGTTTTTGAATGCATGTGAGGTGATTAATACTACGCTGGCTTGGATTCGGTACAGCTTACCCTTCAAAGGGACACCTTCGCCTTTTAACAACGCAAGAGGTCTTTCACAGCAGACCTGCCCCATGGCAGCTCTCCTTTGATTTCCTGACTGCTGCTTCTGTGGACCTGGTTCCAGGGAAAGTAGATCTGAATGAAATGAAATCCTTAACAGCCGCCGCTGTCTCTGTTCATCATGCTATTGCTTAGTGGCCCATTTGTGGAGATCTTTGTTTCCCTGATGTTGAGATAAAATTCTCACTGAAGGCTGTAGGCTTTGATTTTCATGAGTTAATGATTTAAATCCTCTGCGCTTTCAGTTAATACGATTCTGTAATGTACTAACTACGAGTTGCTATGGTGCATCCTCAGTTTGGGTCACATGCATCTTAGTCTTCCAAGTGAGATATTTTGCTTTTTTATATTTTACAGGGATTGTTTGAAGGAGTTTTGTTCAATGAAATGCTTAGTTTGGTTTTCTGATGGCTGTTTCCATAGGAGTTGACTTCGGATACAAGTACATTACAATGTTTGATAATTTCAATCTTTTCTCTTTTATCACGACATTACTTATCGGTCCCTTTGTGAGGGTTTTTGTTTTATGTGTGTTAAGGTCTAACCCACATTGAATGCTGTAGTCTTGACCTTTAACAGGAGTCCTTCAAGTAATATTTGTTTTCAGTGAGCAAGGTTGTATTGTTTCCTTATCCCAGGTTATTAATGTGTTGTTTTTCCATCTTGAAACATTATCCTTCATATAACAGAGCATCTTCAATTTCTTTTCAGCTTACCGATTGAGTAAGACAGGTAACAGCATACAACTCTGACACATATCTTCTTTGGTTTCTGATTTCTTCTCTTCTTTCTTCTTCTCTCTCTTTCTTTTTCTTTTCTACAGGAACATAATTGGTGATGATGATATATACATACTTATTTCAAATAAATGGCTCACACACTTTTGGAGATTGATAAGCAGAATTTATGGATCAGCCTTCAGTCTGGAGGTTTCTCTTGACTCAAGTCATTGTAGAGGGTTTTGAAACCCAAGATCAGCAGATGAAACAGCAGACTGCTGGCTTGTGGGGTGATGGGAATTCACAAATTCCCAAATATGCAGCACAGTAGAGTGTTTAGGGATGGCCTCTTCCCCATGGTCTCCAGGACTTGTTCATATCCCCATAATAGAATATTGCTTTGTAGTCAAGGGAACACAGGAAAACACCTTCCTGGTATTCTCTGGTTTCTTCCAGGATTCTTGCTTTTACCAACAATGATAACCCTTGTCCTATTACTTGTTCTGATTCTGGTTTGAATGTCTGCAGTTCTCTGTCAATGTATTGCTGAACCATTAAAAAAATCAACCTCCGATGCTGTATCCTTTCAAACAGATGCTCCATTTGTAGCTCACCAATTTCTTCAGAGGGATTTGTCAAGTAATACATAGATCATGATCTTGAAGAACGTTGACAGGAGTCAAAAACTATGTGCATGTGCCTGGCCACGGTGGCTCTCTTTACTGTGCAGCAGATCCAAAGTGTTATTGTGTTCTAATTGATAGTAACTACCACATACCTTTCTTTGTTGGTGATGACGACCACAGCAGTGAAAGTACGTTAGACTTGTTCTGTCAACTCAACACATGGTGATTATTAGGCAGGTGCTATTTTCCCCAGTATTTTGCCATGCTTGGCTCTCTCTAGTACACACCTATAGTTTAATCAGCTGCACAGGGGAGTAAGTTATCTAGTTGACAGATGTCAGCTAATGATACCAACAGGATCTGGTTGAAAACCTGAGACCTGTCAACATCAAGGTCAGGGATTCTCAATCCTGGCTGCATATTAGAACCACCTGGAAGGAGATTTTAAATTAATTCATAGTGGGATAGGAGTCCTAGTTAATTACATCAGTTACTGCAGAGAAGCAGCCAGAACATAAGGTAAGTGCTGTTAACTTTTTTCCAATGTATAGGTCAAGTCTCTTCATGGCACAGAGAGTTCGGATGCTCGGCTGCTCACCGAAATGTTGGAGGTTTGAGGCTCCTCAGCAGTAGCTCCGAATATCTGGAAATCTATTGCTAGGGGAAAAAATTAATTAAACCCCCGAGGGATCCCCCTTCTCCTTTGAGCCACACAGGATCATCCTGAGTCTAAGGGAATGGAGTCCCCTGCAGCCAGTGAGGGCGAGTCAGGTAGAGAATCTGGAGAGACTGGATCCACCGCTTCGTCTGCATTAGATGCAGAATGGGAATCCTCGAGGTGCGAAGACAAGACATCTGGGTGCTAACCAAAGTTTGGTGGTTCTAACCCACCTTAGGGAAATGATGTGATGGTTTGTTTCTGTAAAGATTCCAGAACAACTCCCTGCCATTAAGCCAATGACGTCTCAAAGCCCACCCCTGTGGTTTTACGAAGTAGAAAGCCCAGCCTTTCTCTCAATGAGATGCTGGTGGTTTCAAACTCCTGACCATGCAGATTGCATCCCAATGAATATCCACTACACTATGGGGCTCTTTGTAATGATTACAGCCTGTAAAAAGGGAGTGGCGCCATCATCATCCTCTTCCCCCGTTATCTAAAAGCGGGGTAGGTGGTGGTGGGGCACCATATGGTTAAGATCATTATAAACTGTCCAAAGCCGACAAGAGACAGACCTCCTTTCCCCAACCTTGTCACACATTCTAGCTCCGGAGCATGTCCTACCGTACGCTCTAATTCTCAGCTGAGTTTCATGAAACCACAAGGAACTTGTAAAACTCATGATTATCAGAATTATTAGGAAAGTAATAGCTTACCATGTAAAATCAGGGCCCTTTGTTCAGATCCACTGATTGATCATACCCACAGGAAAACCTCTCTGGTATATTGGGATTCTGGGGTGAGCTGGCCTCTGTCCTGCTCCGACATACTACAAAGGTGTTTAGTTCTACCTATAAGTGTCCAAAGGTACCCCAATCCCTTAGCAAACCTCCTGTTCAAATGTACCCAACTTTCTTGTTGCGTGGACCTCGAAGCTGCCCATGCTTCTGCCACTCTCCTGCTGGCTTCTCCTAGCTCTGCCACCGCCATTTCTAAAGGCAATTTCTCATCTTCTCTTGCTGCCGCCTGTGTTGCAGCACTCTTCCACTCTTCTCTAAGTAGTTGTCCGAGCAAGGATGGCAGGGCAGGGGGCACACACTTCCTGCTGGTGGCAGTGAGGTTCCCTCTGATTGCCTCTCCGATGACTTTTTTTTGAGGCTATTGGGCTGTCAAAACCGATCAATCCCTTCATTTGGGTTTCATATACCTAGTCTGCCAGATCCAACATCCCATGGGTGTGATGCATATTATTTGCATTATTGCAAGCTATTCAATCCCCTGGGTGAGCCAGGAGCTCCTTAACTACATAGTTTCAGCCAATCACAAGACCTCTTGAATGATTGTAAAGAAGGACTAAGGTGCACCAGACCCAAAATGTGGTATTTTTAACCCCTCATATGCACGTAGAATTTGGACACTGAACAAGGAAGACTGCAGAAGAGTCCATGCATTTGAATTAGGATTACAGTGAAGAATCTTGAAAGAATAAATCATTTTTTCTTGGAATAAGCACAGCCACAATTTTCTGCTTCTTAGAAGCAAGGATGGAGAGTCTTCATCTCATTTACATTGGACCTGTCATCAGGAGCATCCCATTCAGAAAGGTACATCAACTATAGGGATTGTCATCATAGCTGTACCAATGGACCGTGGTGAGACTGGCTCAGGACTGGGCAGTGTTTCATTCTCTCTCATGTAGAGTCATGCTGAGTCATAACCAACCCGATGGCACCTGTGTCAGTCTGGATAGATTAGAGAAACAAATTCATGGACACACATATGTGTAGAAGCAAGAGATTTATATACAAGAGCAATTGAGCATTGCGAAAACATCCCAGCCCAGTCCAGATCAAGTCCATGGGTTCAATATTAGCCCATATGTCTGATACCAATCTATAAAGTCCTCTTCAGACTAGCAAAATATATACAATGATGCCAAATGTAGAAGATCACAGGCCAGTGGGTAGAAAGTTTTTGGATCCAGTGTCATTGGAAACATCTCAGCACTGGCAGGGGTATCTTCATCAGGGTGGGTCCATGTGTCTTGTCAGCTGCTGTCTCCTAGGGTGTGTGCAGAGAATCTCCCACCTCCATGGAGGCAATACCAGATTTCCCAGAATTCTCAGGAGAAGGCCATGCCCACACAGAAGCCTCATTGACTATGATCCAATTGACAGACTAGACTCCACCCCTTCACCAGTCATCCTCTCAAACTGACAATTATATGACTACCACAGCACCTAATGACAACCAATTTTGGTGGTCATTACTAGATGCTGGTGAGAAAGGTCATGTCCAAACCTATCCAGTGTACAACAAGTCTAGAAAACGGAATGAGTTTGATTTGCTATATTTCATGGGGTCACTGGGAGTCAGTAGCAATTCCACGGCAGCCAACAACAATGTGAGTGTATTTGTAACCAGAAATCGTCCTTATTTATTTAGGTCAACTTTGGAAAAGGAAATACATATATATATATATATGATTTGATTGGTGGTGTGAGAGGAGATAGCACAAAGTAGAAAGATAACTGTCTGGCGTGAAAGTTGGCATCCACAGCAATTCCTATGTGCTGGATAATTTATCCCTGCATTAGAAGCGACATCCCGTTGTGGGGGCAAGAGAAATTCAATCGCATATCTGCTGACATTGTCCCAGGCACCTGGAGGAGCTATTCTTGTGCATACGTAAAAGCCAGAGTGTTCCCTACTTTGATTTAAATAGACTATAAGCAGTCAGCAGCTGGGCCTTATCTTATTTATCATTTATGAATATCCTTCTAGTCTTGAAATAACCACACTTTCTAAGGCCCAGTTTTTATTCTCTACTTTGTCACCCACTGCACACAGTGCTCGACCCCCTTTGTCATTTCTGGGTCTCCTCATTTACAGCATGACCCTTGGCACTTCTTTTTTTCACAAGACTGGAAAGATTCATGGGATAATCTGTTGAAAGCTGAGTTGACTTCTTGCAAACAGGACTTTGCATATGCAATAGGCCTCCATCCTTCTTTATCTCCCCTGGGAGGGGAAGGCAGTCACTGGCACAGAGCTGGGACTCTGGGGAGAGGACAATGTGGAGAAAGAGCTGCTTGATTGGGGAATGCATCCTTCCAAGGCTTTCTTTTCAAGAACCTTGAAGGGGGGATCCTAACGTTTTCCTTGCCTTAACTGATTCTATGTGTCTACTCTCTATGAAACTTGTCTTCTCAAAGTTTCCTTGTAGACGGTTAGGTTTGTGCTTTTTGGTTTTGTTTCATTCTGGTTTTGCTTGTTTGTTTTTCACCATATCTAAAAACCCATTTTCCTGGTTACAGTGAATGACTCTTAAATGTAAGCTATGATAACAGGTACATGAACACTGAAGGGAAGAATAAAACCTTCCCTTAATTTATTCTTTTAAGGACGAGAGTTCAGATGCTAACATCTGTACTTTCATAATTGTCCAGGTAATTTATACACTAAAAAAAAAAAGAATTGTGTTTCTCAGAGTGGAGACCAGGAGACTTCTCTGCATTGATTCTTATGATAAAGAGAGACCAAAGCCAGAATGGAAGGACTCTTGGTCATGATGTGGTCACAGAATTTGCAAACTCACTTCTGGTCTCAGGGAGATCTCAGACAAACTAAGAATGGACTTACTCTTGAATGCTTACTGCTTGTTTGACATTTACATGCATTATCTTGTTTTATTCGCACAGCCATTTCACCATAATCCTCATTTCCAAAAGGAGGTCGTGTCACTTGCCCAGGTTGACAAAGCTAGGGAGTTGAACATGGATTCCCAGTGATCTGATGTAGGGCTGCCCTTCATATCGAATGCTCTTTCTGAGTCATTCTCTCTTCTAACAGGAATCAAATAGGAACCTGAAAAGCTCACCTGTTCCACATCCAGTGAACACACTGATTATGCAGGAAAAAATCAAACAACCAATTGACCCAGGGAGACGGAGTTGATCCTAACTCACGGTGACCCCATAGTATTTGGGAGTAGCACTGTTGCACAGGTTTTTCTGAACTTTAATCTTTATGGTAGCAGGTCAGCCAGTCATGCTTCAAATGTGTCTCTGATTGGGTTCAAACTTACAACCTTAACGTTACCAGCCTCAGGTGTCCGTGCCATGTTACTTAGTGCTTTGTCACTAAGACACAGGACTGATTCCTCTGCAAGCTATTCACCTTTGTGAGGAAACCAACCCCAATACCTGTGCGCAGGAATTACATTTTAAATAGAAGTCTTCAAAAGAGACATTGTTATTGCCTTGATATATGCAAGGAAGCAGAAGCTTCAAAAGATGAAGACATGTGCCCAAGTTTATGAACATGGTAATGAGAGGAGCCAAAACTCCGGTCTAGGACTTCAGACTCCCATCTTGAACTCTTGCAGTGACTCAAGGCATGAAGGCTCCTCTATTCAATTTTCCTCTCTGTCCCCAGGTTCTAATTTTACAAGGTCATTGATCATCTTTAAGCCTCTTGTAGGCAAGTTAGGGAAGATACCAGGTGCATTGAAACAAGTGTTCCTTTTGGGTTGAGAGAGAGAGAGAGAGAGAGAGAGAGAGAGAGAGAGAGAGAGAGAGAGAGAGAGAGAGAAGTAAATAGTGATTGCTTGAGTTTCTGCAAGATACCAGGTCCATTTAGGTGCTTCTCTGCACTACTGTTTTGGAGTATTTACATTTCATTTCATGAATAAGGAAACGGAGTCCAAGAATGGCTACTTTACTTGTCCAGGGTCATATGTGCATTTTAACCCAAGGCAAGTCTGAGGCTAAAACCTTAATATGACCCACTTCAGCCAAAAGGGTGATGTACTACATGCCAAACTCACTTCCTTTGGATCACTTCTGGCTCAGGACAGCCCTGTAGGATGGAGTAGATCGGCCCTGTGGATTTCTGAGGGTTTCCATGGCTGTTGATGTTTGTTTTGCCCAAGCAAAACCTCATCTTTCTCCTATGGAGGGGCTTCTGGGATTACACTGCTGATCGTGTGGTTCGCAGCCCAGTTACCCACTGCCATTAATCCTAACTGCTGGTGACCCTATCCAGGACCTCTCTGAGACAGGGCCAGAGCCAAAGAGGAGGTCTGCAATGAGATGGATCGACTCAGTGGCTGCAACAATGGGCTCAGCAGTGGTGAGGCTGGTGCCGGACCAGCCAGTGTTTCAGTCTAATGTGTCCAGGATCGCTATGGGTCGGAACCAGTTCGAGGGTACCTAACACCACCACCACCATCCAATACCACTCAAAGCTCTATTCTCAAAATTTATCACAAATGGCAAGACAATTTTTAGTTCCCTTAATTCTGAGAACCATTTCTTGGATCGTTTTGTCTTTGTGAATTCCGTGGATGAACTACGATCTTCGGTGAGATACTTGAATGTGTCAGCACTTGTTACTGAAATGAACTAACAAAGGTAGAAATGAGTCATAGGAGCAACAGTCCTTTGGAGAGGGCTGGGATCCTTTATCCATATTCCTTGACCTTCGGCCAAACTCCATTGAGCATTCACCCGTGGAGAACCCTTCCAGCTCATTGACAGGTCCAGATCCTCTGGCATCGTCAGGTAATGACCGCGCTCACGTCTCCTCCCAGCGGACTCCGATCGCAGCTCTCTGACCTTCTTCCCTGCTCTCGGTCTCAGCTCTCCTTTCTTTTCCTCCAATGGCGGATGCAGGTCCCCAAAGAGAAGCCTGCTGCCGGAGATGTGAGCAGATGTCCCCTCTGCTGCTGCCGAGGCTGGCCAGAAGCCTAGGCTAGTGACAGCCGGGCTAGAATGAGAGTCCTGGCACACCTGGGTGAGGAGCCTGTTGGGCACAGGGGTGATAATGACAAATTCAAGCGGCGGTGGAAGCACAGAGTGGAACAGCAGCTGGTACGTGGAAGATGTCATTAACGATCCGGAGAGAATCTGAAGGCATCCTTGGAAAATGTATTCTACGAGATGAAACTTACAACCGGAAGGTTTATTTTTATCCCCATCTTGCTTCAGGGTCAAGAGATGGGGTGCCAGATATTTGCCGGTAGTGGTGAGCTCTGGAAGAGGTTGGCCTTTGCTCTCTTGGCTTTGAGTGTGGCCATGGTGCCTTATGTGCATGCATAGAGAGACAGCTTATCACACTAAATGAGTCTTTTTTTTGGTTGCTCAGTACATATAAAAATTATGCCTACACTTTACTGTCATCTATTAAATGTTCAAGAGCATTATGAAAAAGACTTGAAAGATTGCAAGAATTAGCAAAATGTGGCAGGCAGAGACACCAAATGAGCACACGCTGTTAGGAAAATACTAGACTGTAGACTTGCTGGGTGCAGGGTTGGCACAAACCTTTAATTTATGAACAGAAATGCAGTATCCGTGAAGAGCAATACAGAGAAGCTCAATAAAGTGAGGTAAGTTTCTATTTGAGGTAACATACTTTGTGGTTGTTGGTCTCGGGTGCCATTCAGTTGATTCCGACTGAGTCACCCTGTGCACAGTGGAGAGAAAGACAGCCTGGTCCTGCACCGTCCTCATGATTGGCTTAAGGGAGCCCATTGTGACAGCCACTTTGCCCATCCATCTTGTGGAGGGACTTCCTCCTTTTCATCGGCTCTCTACTTCATCAAGCCTGATGTCTGTTTTTCAGGGACAGGTCCCTGCCGATAACCTGTCACAACGACGTGAATCCCAGTCTCATCCTGCTTGCCTTTAAGGAGCATTCGAGTCCTACTTCTTCCAAGGCAGATTTGTCGGTTCTTTTGTCAGTCCGTGGTTCTTTCACTATCAGGCTTAGGCAGCACTCTAACTGAATGCATTAATTGGCCTTTAGGCTTCCGCATTCAATGTCCTCTGTTCACAGGCATATGAGGCGATCGGAGACACCATGGCTTAGGTCGCTCACACCTTAGGCCTCAGAGTAACCTCCTTGCTTTTCACCACTTTAAAGGGTTACGGCACAGCCAATTTACTCCAGGCCATTTGATCGCTTGCTGGCTGCTTCCCTGAGTATTGAGCGTGGATCCCGGCAAGACGTAATCCTTGACAACTTCAAGCTTCCTGCATTGATCATGGTGGTCCATGTGCGAGGACTTCAGTTTTCTTGTCATTGAGTTGAAATCCATACAGAAGGTTGAAATCCTTGATCTTCATCCGCAAACACTTTAAGCCCTCCTCACTTTCAGCAAAGAAGGCGGGCCATCTTTATATTGAAGGTTGTTATAAGCCTTCTTTTAATCCTGAGGCCACATTCTTCTCAGGATAATCCAGTTTTTCTGGTGGTTTGCTTACGTCTACTGAATAATTTTGGTGAGAGGACACAGCCTGACGCACACCTTTCTTGATTTTAAACCGTGCACGATTCCCTTGTTCTGTTCACACGATCACCTCTTCATCAAGGTAAAGCGTCTGTAGGAGAACTAGTAAGTGTTCTGGAATTCCTGTTTTTCTCAGGTTGTAGTTATTGGGGGCTATCGACCTGACGGCCACTTGTGGAAACCCGGATGTGTCCGAGTTGAACTTACCTCCATAGACTTTTGGTGGATACTGTTTTGGAAGTAGATCACCTGTCCTTCCTTTCGGGCTCTCTCTCCAGGTGATGTTGAACTGCCAACATTTTAGTTAGCAGCTGAGTCTGTTAAGTGGTACACTACCCACGGACCCCATCAAACTTTCTGACTCAGAGGGGAAAACAATGAATCACTCTAACCTTGTGAAATCAATGTCCCAAACTTCCCAGGCTCTGTTTCCAGCATCCCCACCCACTCACTGTGCAGAGGGGAGGGAGTTTCATTTGGGATGGAACCTTCCTAAGAGAACCTTACTCAGGGCACTCAGCATACTTGATGAAACTGAAAAGGTTATCACTTTCCCCAGAGACTGAGCCTGTCAGACTGCCGTGTTTCCTGTGCAGGGAAGCTAGCTCTGTGACTACCTGACAGGAATTTTGCTGACTCTTTTCTTTTTGCTCAAACGGGAGGGCTTTGGGATGGGGGAAACCATCTCAGTGCTGTGTTTGGTCCAGGCAGCACCATTCCCCAAACTGACCCACATTGTATTGTGTAGTTAGAGTTTTTATAAATCTTTCTGTCTATCAAAGGGAGCCATGTGTCTGCTGAAAACAAACTGTGTTATCTTGCCAAATCCTTATAACTGGAGCCTAGTCATGTCCTCTGGCCCCCACCTTGTGGGCTATAGGGCATGTTCTCTCGCTTGGCTGTTCTTCAGTGGAGGACAAGTGAATTCTCTTCTGCATCACTGAGTCAAAAATATCCACATGAAACCAGCGAGGCCAATGTAGACCTGTAACTATTCTGAATTCCTAGCATGAGAAGCCCTTCCTCAGAGAGTCAGTTGACCAGCCGGAAGGCAGGTGTTGGTGTCTAAGAGGCAGGTAAATCAAGTGCATGCAACATAATAATTAGAGGACCAGGTCTAGAGTTGAGCTGTTGTTGTTGACTGTGGCCCAACTGATCTATGATTCATATTGACCACCGTGGCAGGATAGACCTACACCATAAGATTTTCTAGGCTGGTGGTGTCTTGGGTTCTGCACTGGGATACTAATTGTAAGGTCAGTAGTTTACAAGCAGCAGCATCTCCACGGGAGAAGGGTAAGGCCTTCTACTCCAGTAAAGACTGATCATCTTGGAAGCCCACAGAGGCAGTTCTAATCTATTGTGAGTGGCCACGATGAGTCAGCTTCTATTGGATGGCCACGAATTGGATTTTGATTAGAATCTTTATGGAAACACATCACCAGGTCTTCCTCCCATGGAGCTCTTGGTGTATTCAAACTACCAACCTTTCCGTTAGCTGCCAAGCACTTAAATATTTGTGCCACCAACACTCCTTATAGAGTTGACCAGGCTGCTTTGAAATGGCCCGCTGTGATTTACTAGCTGTGTGACATTGGCCGACACTCTCCAACTGTCAAAGCAGAAGAGACAAAGATAGCAATTTCTGTCCCATAGAGCTCTGTGGTGGAGGGCACCAGAGTAATTGGAGGGACTATAAATAAATATGCAGTTGTCTCAACGCTGGGCATGAGCCGTCTTAGCCCCACTCAGCCAGGGACATCTCATCCAAGCAGAGATGACTCTCACCAGCAGCAGCAGCAGCAGCAGCAGCAGCAGCAGCAGCAGCAGCAGCAGGTTATACTTCGTTGAGGATAGAAGGGGCAGAGCCAGGATGCAGACTGACCAGGAGGATTGTCAGGGACCAGAAAGAACTACCTGTCCTCAGCCAGGCCAGCAACCCTCCTCGTGTGTACTGGGGAAAAGTCTGGTTGCAGGGGATTCACCGTACAAATGGGGAGGAAGCTGGTACATACAGAGTGTGACTATTGTGAATGTTAGCTATTTGGCTTTGGGCACCATGGGCTGCTGTGGCCTATGAGACTTCTGTTACATAGTTATACATTTCACCCCATCCTCTGCCATTTTGCTTACAGCCATAGTTTTGGTCACAGAATTCATGTAGATGGAAAGGTGGAAGGAAGAAACCAAACCACACAACATCATCCAGGTATCAACAACAAACAACACACTATTCTAGTTTGTATTCCTGTCTCTCCCTGTAGCTTCTTCATGCTCACAAATATCATTGGTTTGTCTTGAAGTTTATGTAAAATGAAGCAAAAGCAAACTTAGATGGAAAAATGAGTTTGGGTCATCCAAATTCTAATGGCCTTTGGAGGTCATCTGTGACTTGACTTGGGCCCCATTTTATTTCTAAAACTATACCATGGGTAAATCACACTGGATGCTATCATGTCAATGGACATGGACGAAGAACTAGGTAATATATTTTTAAAAGCACCGGATGATCTCCACCAAGGAAATAGTTTTATTTTTATGATCCATTTGAAATTAGGAACAGGTCTTTCTCAGCAGCCTGTGTGACATATGAATGTACCTCTTGCTATCTAATGCCACTTGTGGGGAGGGCAATTTCTTACTCACTGTAATTGCACTCTTCGTTTCTTAGCACCATGGTGGCACAGCAGTTTTGTAACACTGAGGTGGTCTGCAGTTATTTGTTTACCTAAGAAATCCCCTTGTGGAGTCAAAAAACCCTTAATTGGGAGTCTGGAAACTTGGATTTTCATCTGAGAGTGACCTTGTACTAATTGGATGACATTTGTTTTGTTTTCCTTTGAGCTTTACATTTCTTATTTGCCAATTAAAGGTGCTGCCCTTCTCGTCTTGCCCTGCCCCTGCAGATGCAGTTAGGGTTTTACTTAATCAATGCTATCGCAGGGGTGCACCCCAACACTTCTCCCCCGAACAGCCGCAGAGGTCAAATGCTCAGAAGGCAGGAGAACACAGACGAAGCGGGAGCGGGGGAGGAAGTGTGGGAGAAGAGGTGGGCCAGGGCTTGAAGGAAAAGGAAAAATGGGAGGATTCTATCAGATGTCATGGACAGTGCCAGCCCAGGTGCAATTCTGAATCAAGTCTGGTCAGTGTTTTGACAGCCCACTTTTCTTTAGTCTTTGCATTCTTCCCTCCTCCAGATGTCAAGATGAACAATATCAAGCTGATAGGCTATCATCCCACGCTGGCGCCCTCCCAACGGCCCTGCTGTCTCCAAAGGTTCCATATTCCAAAACCTCCTCTTTGGTTTCCAGCCACTTACGTATCTGAACTCAATGGCAAAGGGGGAGAGAAATAAGAAATTAACACCCAGACGAGAAGGACAGAGTTCTCAAACCTAAGCTGGATTGTTTCCAAAGAGGGTGCTTGCAGCTAGTATTTTAGCCAGAGAACGAAGTCAAGAACAGCATCCACAAGGTTGGGAGCAGAAGACCATTGCTCCCAGTGCAGCCCTCCATTGGTGAATCTCTAGACCCCCCTCTGGTTTCCTCCTCCCCTTTTGAACCTTCACATCTGCACCCAGGATGCTAGGAAGCTAAGCTCCCTTGGGGCACCACGTATTCTTCATGAGCTGAATCAGGAGATGAATAAATGAACATAACCAAACGAATGAATACCTAATCAACAGCTTCCTTGGTGACAAACACCAGGGGCTGGAACTCCGAAGAGGGAATGAACAGTGTGTGTGGCTTCGCTCCAGATTGAAGCATGATTGTACAGATCCAGAATCCAAATGAAAACATGGAGGAGATTCGATGTATATCCGAAGTGGCGAATCACTCCCCTGAGTTCTTATCTCATCTCTGAAATCCTATTTACTCCAAGCCATGTAGTCAACTGCAGAGGTAGCTGTAGGGAGGCAGACATTTTCTACTTTATTATACAGCCGTCCCTTTCTTTTCTTTAAAAAAAAATCATTTTATTGGGGGCTCATACAACTCTTATCACAATCCTTACATCCATCCATTGTGTCAAGCACATTTGTACATTCTCAAAACATTTGCTTTCCACTTAAGCCCTTGGTATCAGCTCCTCGTTTCCCCTCTCCCTCCCCATTGTCCCCTCCCTCATGAAACCTCAATAATTTATAAATTATTACTATTTTGTCATATTTTATACTGTCCAACATCTCTCTTCACCCACTTTTCTGTTGTCCATCCCCCCAGGGAGGAGGTTATATGTAGATCTTTGTAATCAATTTCCCACCTAACCCTCCCTTCACCCTCCCGGTATCACACACTGATCCTGAAGGGATCATCTGCCCTGAATTCCCTGTGTTTCCAGTTCCTATCTATAGCAGTGTACTTCCTCTGGTCTAGCCAGATTTGTAAGGTAGAATTGGGATCATGATAGTGGGGGGCAGGGGTTATAGAGAGGAAGCACTTAGGAACCAGAGAAAAGTTGTATGTTTCACCATTGCTACACTGCACCCTGACTGGCTCATTTCCTTCCTGTGGCCCTTCTGTAAGGGGATGTCCAGTTGCCTGCAGATGGGTCTTGGGTCCCCATTCTGCACTCCCCCTCTTTCACAATGATTTGATTTTTTATTCTTCGATGCCCTTTATTTTCTGAACCCATCTGAGTAGATGTGACTTAGGTCTGAGGTACAAGCTGCAGGTGTGGCCCCGCCTCCTAGACTACAGGAGCGCAAGACCAAGGTACAGCAGCAAAAGAGGAATGGAGTGCATGGATTGATCAGGACGCTCTGCTGCTCAGCTGAAGGCTGAGGGAACTCGGCCTTCTTATCTGCTGCTGCAGAGTGCAATGAGCAACGGGGGAGACCTGTACCTGCGACTTCTCCTCTCTGTATGGGTATCACCAGGCGTGCTGTTCCAGAAGGCTCGGGGTGTGTGCCTCTTAGTAATTTCCAGTTGTCTTTTTCAATAGGCTACAAAATAAGTTTATGGTGAGTTGATAACTTCTTAAATGTTTTTTAATTTCCTCAGGAAAAAAATAGTTGACACACAGTTATTGAAAATCTTATCTATAATTGCAGCGGTTCCTGGATGGATTGAAGATGGACTCGGGAGATAGGAGGTCAACAGTTCTGATAGCATGAGCTGTCTGCAGGGAAGAAGGCTGAGCTAGAGATGCTAGCAAGAAATGCGAGTAGTTAGGAGCAGGCCTAATTTATGGGGGTGGAAATACTGTATATATTCTGCATTTTTTTTATTGCCTGGGATTCCATACCTAAATCCATTCACACAGGAGAAAGTTCCAGACACCCTTCTGATAGCCACTTTGGTTGTTCTTTTCCAGCCCTCTAGATTTTAATGACCTTTTACTTTCTGTATTTGTGGTGTGCCGATTCCACAACTTTTCTGGGCTTCTGGAATTTTGATTCAATGCAGCAAATTTATTCTTGAGATGGTCTCTACATTAATGTGAAAGATACTCAAAGCCATGTTTTGGCTCTTGTGGGCTTGTTTTAATTTTCTTCAACTTCAACTTGAACTTACTTGTGAGCAATTGATCTGCTCTGCAGTCAGCCCTGACCTTGGTATAACTGATAATGTGGAGTACCTCTCCATTTTCTCTTTCAGTAGATATGGTAGATTTGATTCCTGTGTATTCTACCTCTCTGGGCCCATGTGTATCATTGCCATCGATGTTATTGAAAAATAAATGACTGGTTGGGCTTGTGAAATTCTATCATGCAATCTCCAGCATCATGTCTACCACCGAGGCAATATTTCCAACATTCACATTCCAATCCCCAGTACTTATAAATACATCTTAAATTCACGTTCATCATTTTCAGGCTGCAAAAATTAGCAAAATTCTTTAATGTCTTCATTTTTGGAAATAATAGGTTGTACCTATACTTGAATAATAGCTATATTCACTGATCTTTTCTTCAGGCAGATGGATATCCTGTCACTGACACTATTGTACTTCAGTGGATATCTTGAAATGGTCTTTTTGACAATGAATTAAATGCCATTTCTCTTTAGTTTATCATTCCCGGTATAGAAAATAGTCAAAACCAGTCCATTTCAGTCCACTGATGCCTAGGACAGTAATCGTCAAGGGTTCTATTTTATTTTAGACAACTTCCAAGTTCTCTCTCTTTCGTTCCCCACACAGAGAATGTGCTCTCATGATGGGACCGATCTTTGGAGAAGGAGATCATTCCTCTCGAATCTTGTGCAATATATTAATTTTAAAAAATGCTTAGTGCTCCCTGACACATAGGTTGCTATTGTTGAATGCCCTGAAATTCCTTCCAATTCATATCCACTTCCCTTATAACACAGAGTGGAAATGCACAATAGATGCTCTTAGACTGAAATCTTTACAGGAGATTACCAGGAATTTTTCCTCCCAAGGAAAAGCTGGTGGGTGTGAAGTGCCAACCTTTTGGTAAACAACCAAATGTCTCCAGAGCTGTCATTATGAAGCAGAATTGTCTTGATGGTAACTAACAAAAGCAGTAAGATGTACTTTAAAACATTTAAAGGCGTGTTAATTATATTGTCAAAACCATGCTCATTGCATTTTTCTTTCATCTTTAACTATCATTTCAGGTGATAGATGTCTAACCCACTGGTTCTCAAGCTTCCTAATGCTGTGACCCTTTCATACAGTTCCTCATGTTGTAGTGACCTCCCACCCATAAAATAATTTTCATTACTATTTCATAACTGTAATTTTGCTACTGTGATGAGTTGGATGAATCCTATGAAATTTTATTGGGGGCTCATACAACTGTTATCATAATCCATCCAGCCATCCATTGTGTCAAGCACATTTGTACATTTGTTGCTCTCATCATTCTCAAAACATTTATTTTCTACTTGAGCCCTTGGTATCAGCTCCTTGTTTCCCCCCCTCCCTCTCCCACACTTCCTCACTCACAATCCCTTGATAATTTATAAATTATTGTTATTTTTTCATATCTTACACTGACAAATGTGACCCTTCACCCACTTTTCTGTTGTCTGTCTCCCAGGGAGAGGGTTATATGTAGATCTTTGTGATTGGTTCCCTCTTTCTCCCCTACCTTCCCCTTCCCCTCCTATTATGGCTACTCTCATTATCAGTCCTGAGGGATTTATCTCTCCTGGATTCCTTGTGTTTCCAGCTCTTCTCTGTACCTGTGTAAATTCTTTGGTCTAGCCAGATTTGTAAGGTAGAATTGAGATCATGAGAATTGGGGGGATAAGCATTAAAGAAGTAGAGAAAAGTTGTATGTTTCATCGGTGCTATGCTGTACCATGACTGGCTCATCTCCTACCCATGACCCTTCTGTAAGGGGACTCCCAGTTTCCTACAGATAGGCTTTGGGTATCAACCCCTCACTCCTCATTTGCAATGATATGATTTTTTTGTTCTTTGATGCCTGATAACTGATCCTATTGACACCTAGTGATCACACAGGCTGGTGTGCTTCTTCCATGTGGGCTTTGTTGCTTCTCAGCTAGATGGCCACTTCTTTATCTTCAAGCCTTTTAGACCCCAGACACTATAATTTTTGATAGCCAAGCACCATCAGCTTTCTTCACCATGTTTGCTTATGCAACCACTTTGTCTTCGGCGATCTTGTCAGGAAGGTGAGTATCATGGAATGCCAGTTTAATAGAACAAAGTGTTCTTGCATTGAGGGAGTACTTGAGTTGAGGTTCAATGTCCATCTGCTGCCTTAATACTAAACCTATAAATATATGTACATAGGTCTATTTCCCCATCATCATATATGAATATATTTACATATGTATATGCCCTTTGCCTCCTAGTGCTTTCCTCTATTTCCTTTGACTTTCCTCTTGTCCCACTATCATGTTCAGCCTTCATTTGGTTTCAGTAATTCCTCTCAGTTACATTACCCTTGATCAAGCCCTACCAGGCCACCTACACCCTCTTTGCCGTCGCTTTTGGATCACTTGTTGTTCCCTTGTCCTTGGGTTTGTTAACACTCACTTATTTTCCCCCACCACTCCCTCTCCCATGTCCCCCCCACAAACTGTCAGTATCGTTTTTTCTCCTCCAGATTTTTTATCCTGCCTCTCTTATCGAGATAGACCTGCAGAGATAATAATATGCACAAAAAAAGGCAGAGCAAAACACAACAACAACAAAACCAATGACAAGGAAAAAGAAAAGTCTATAAATAGTCCAAGGTCTGTTTGTTGACCTTTAGGAGTGTTTTCTGGTCAATCTGATGGAGTGCCACACCCTGGCCCCATAGTCTATTTTTGGTATTCCAGGGAACTTCCTTGCTCTGCTTCCCTTGCTGTTCTGCTGCATACCCTTAGTGTTTTGCCTCGGTGTAGTGGGGTCAGATTGAGCACAATTCCCACACTGTGTCTCCCGTGTTGTTCTCCATAGTGCTATAGGTTAGTGAGGGACATCATGTCCTGTAGTGAGGCTGGCCCTATGCTCTTCTCTGTCCATTTGCTCCTTTAAAGAGTCCCATAAAACATTTTACCTTTTTGAGACTTTTGGCCTGTCTATAATTCACTTATTATACTGTGAGGTAATCCTGAGAATATTTTAGCAATAGGCAGGGATTAAAAAGCACATTAGTATGGATATGTGTTTGTTTGATCTCATCATTAACATTAGTTATTACCTTCAGGATTATGATGTGAGTGCATAATCTCAAGTGCCATTAAGTCATTTCCTTCTCGTCCCAGCAGGATCTTATATCAGCTAATTAACACAAAGGTCATTGTTCTCACTTTTAGAATACCAACAGATTAAAAAAAAACAACTGCACAACACTGATTATACTGCTAGCTTTGGAGAAACGCAGCTGGAACAGAATATCCTGCTTTGTGAAAGGAATGAGCTCTTTCTCATTAGGTCTCTGTATGGTTAGAGTTAACTCAAGAAGAAGACAAAGTTTCCAATAAAGATATTTCTGGATAGAGAACACTATGGAGAGAACACCTCCTCTTGTCTCTGAAACCTCCAAGACCCCCCTAGCTTCAGTGGCTGGTCCAGCATGTCATCAAAGCTGAAGGGTGAGTCGGTCAGCCTATCACTGCTGTTGACAATGTGCGCCGCCACCTGCCTGTCTGTTTGTCTGATGATGGTGCTCTGCACCTTGGGAGAAAGATGAAGCTTTGAACTTTAGCTGGGATGCTAAAGTTTTGTCACAATTATTTTAAGCACCAACAGGGCTGGCCATGGTGAGCTGATTTCAACAGAACTTCCAGGTTAAGAAAGAATGTCCTTGCAAACAATTCTGAAAATTAGCCAATGAAAATCCAGTGGAGCACAAAGGAACATGGTCTGACATCACATCACAGGCTGTGCATTTGAATCCTCAAGTAGGGGATTGTGAAGACGGTGCAAGACTGGGCAACATTTTGTTTTGTTGTACATTAGGTTCCTGTGAGTCAAGTTGACTCAAGAACAACTAACATTAATTGCAATGTTCTGTTGAGGGTAACCAAAGAAGAATCATACTCTTTCAGAGGTTACCTCTAAAGTGATACAACCCCACAACTCTCTGTCCTCAAGCCAAGTTATGCTCTCGTAAAAACTCTATAGAATGGAGTAGAACACGGGTTACTGAGGCTGCCCATCTTTATGGTTGTCCAAAGCTTCACCTTTCTCCCAAAGAGCAGCTGGGGGTGGGGGTGGGAGGTTCCACCTGCTGACCATGCAAGGAACAAAGAGCCCAGCACAGAATCCACTCTACCACCAGACCTCCTAACTCTCATTAGTCGAAAGGGATAAAGGGATAAATGCTAGCAAGCGGTATAGGTTAATGTTCCTCGCACCACATGAAAAGACCAAGGAGAGTGATAGCGGTGGGGATTCGGGGAGGAATTGGGGGGAAACGATGCACTGGAGCTGACATTTTACAAAGAAGGGCTGGAATGTGAAACGATGGAAGAAACTTTTCTATCCAGCACCGACTAAAGAGACAACACAGACTGTCTCGACGGAGCTCGAGCGCACCGTGTTCATCTACTCGCCCGTGAACTCCACCTCTTTCTGCTGCCCAAACCCCATTCAGCCATTCCTCTGAGAGATTTTGCCCAACGTGGCAAGTGCAATTGTGATGAAGAAGAATTCATCTTCAGTGCATTCAGATCCATCTAACTACTTTGCTGGTGACTGCTGGGAGGACATGAGATTGCGAAGGCTCTACCCAATCACAGGAGACTTGCCGAGCATGTCCATCAACATGACATTCCGTTCTGGAGGTAATCTTTGAAACTTGTCAAGGAGAGAAGCTGACCCAAACTAATGGTTTTCAAGTGTGGAAGGAAAGCAAATAGTCATCAAACTAGTCAGATTGGGATGACAGCAGTTGTGAACGATTACGCCGTGACAGTCTGGGGAGGCAAAAAAAAAAAAAAAAAGCCAGTTTTCTTCCAGCAGAGCTGAAATGTGAAGGACACTTCATAGGGGTCGTTTATGAGTGAAACCAAGCTGATGTGTTCAGAGACATCTGTTTCCAAAGGCTTGACTTTAGACAGAAGAAGAATCAGAGAATCTCTGGTAGGGGCAATATGTTCAAAGGGAATCCAGATTTCTGCTCTCCATGTATTTCTTTGAAATTCAATAAACCTCCTTAGTGACCATGGTTGTACATTTTGCCCCCTTTAAAGGTCTAATTTAAAAATATATATATATACCAAATACACTTACACACGTATGTTAATCTGGGTAGACTAGAGAAACAAATTCATAGACACACTGATATGTGTATAAGAAAGAGCCTTATTTGAAACAGCAATTATATATTGAGAATATTCCAGCCCAGCTCAGATCAAGTCCATAAGCCCAATATTAGCCCACATGTCCAGTCCCAGTCCATAAATTCCTCTTTAGACTCACATAGCCATGCAATAATGCCGAATGCAGTAAGATCACAGGCCAGTGAGTAGAAAGTCTTGTGGATCTAGTGGTGGTAGAAGCATCTCAACACTGGTAGGGGTCTCCACGTGGCCCCTCCAATTCCCAGGGCTCTGGTTACATCAGCATAGCTCCATCAGGCTCGTCATCAGCAATGTCTCAGAGGGAGTGAGAGTATGCCCACCTCCAGTCAGCTATTTATCTCCTTAGCACCTCCAAATGAGGTCATCAAGCTGAGATCTGCTTGACAGGCTAAACTCCACCTCTTCATTCTTAAATCTCAAATTGACAACAGGTTATATAATTACTACAACACAAATATGAAATTTTTCATGTGTTTGTGAATGTAATTGTATCACACATGCTTTTTTAAAAGAGTGAAATTCTTTCCTTTTTTATGTGTGTGTTGGCTCTACCACACCATCTTTTCCCCGCCCACATAACATTCTACTCAAATTAATCCTGCGGACTACCGAATACTAGTGTTCCATATTTTCTGCAAACTCATATAATCACAATTTATACATGTAATAATAGCACATGTAACAAGGGGCTTCAAAACAGTTGGCCTTCAGGACTGGAAATGAACTCACTTCCATGGATCAATTATCAGCCAAATAATAGCTCTTGGAGCTCTAAGGGGACCAAGAACCCTTGGGTGGTGGGGTGCCTACAGGGCAGGCAGCAATTACCCAAGGACAAAAGGCAGAAGGGCGAGGGAAGGAGAAACACAAACAGGAAGCAGTAAGGGAAGGAGAGAAGTAAAGCAGCACTGTAAGGCTTGCAATCCACAGCATGAAACAAGGGGCAGCAACTGCTGACTGGAAAACTGAGCTGCTCTGTAAATCTTACCCAAGTCACAAGGAAACGTAGAGTTGCATTTGTAACTACCTCAAAAAAAAAAACCAATTTTAAATATTTGAAATGCTGCCCGCATCACACATCATTACAATTCAAATGCCAACAAGATGGCCTTTAAAAGCACGTTCTCACCTCAGCCATATGCATTAAGATATTATTTAGATGGGTGGGCATTACACAGAGAAACTGACGTCTTCCCGGCTAGCACGCCACCTCCCCCCACAGAAATAATTGAAGCTTTCAGCTTCGCCATCTGGGTAGGGAAATAAGCAGATAAAGACTCACGTTTAAATCAGTATTCTAAGTGGAACTGATTTTTGGCTGGTTTCCATTACCTACACTTTCAATAGAAAAAGTCTGCCTACTTGGCGTTTACTGTTTTCTATGTATTTATGCACTTTTTTTGGCCATGTGTCTATTTCCGCCAACATCCTTTTCCCTTCATCCCTCCTTTCCATCTTACTCAAGGTATAAAGCCTCCTGTATGCCCCCTCCTCCCACTCTTCCATCTTCATCAGCTCCTCACGGAACATGCCCCTTTTTCTGTACCGCTCCCACTCTTTCTGAATGCACCCTACCCTCTGACCTGCAGATCTATGGATCCCACTGCTGATCACAGGCCCTGCCCCAAACATCACACCCCTAGCACCGGCTGTCCTTGGGTGCCTGTCATTGATTCTGACTCAGAGCGACTAGGAGTAGCAGATTGAACAGCCCTGTAGAGTGTACATTTTGTGGGTGCCTACAGCCAAGTCTTTTCGATGTGAGGGGTCCATCTGTGGGTTTGCAGGAAAAGAACTTCATCATGTGCCCCATTGGGGCTCCTTTTGTGATGGATGAAGACGTGTTACATTTGAATCATAGGAAGTATCTTTTGCTTCTTTTATCCCCTTCGCAAATTTACCAAGGTCCTGAGTGCACTGTCTGTGTTGTCTTACTAATCATTACAGGCTTACAACACAGCAACAGGATCCCATGCCTTTGGTGAGGCAAGTGCTCAGGAAGTGTTTGTTGGGCTGACGTCATTGAAGTTTGGAAAGGTGTATCACTTTTGATTCATAAAGGTCATTATGCTTATTCTACTGAATATGTATCATATATGATTGTTATATATATATATATATATATATTCCCTTTGAAAAAAGAAAATGCCTCTGCTGGGTGGAGCTTTTGTAGTATGCATTTTTCCCTCTAGGTGAGCATCAAGCAACTTGCTCTGAGTTAGTGCACCCAAGGCCATCACCTGGGAAGGTTCTCTCTGGTCACAGTGAATTTTTTCATAAAAGTCATTTCACTTGAACCTCAGTTTTTTGATGGTCAATTTGAGAGAACAGCGTGAAGCCGTGAAATTTTGTTTCCTGCTTTGGAAAATGCCACAAAAACTGTTGTGATGTTGAACACAGCTTACAGGACAGTGCAATGGGAAAAACTCAAGTGCACGAATGGTTTTCTCATTTCAAAAAAGGCTAAATGTCCATTGATGACAAACCTTGGTCCATACATCTATCAACTTCCTGAATAGATGAAAATGTCAATAAAATTCATGCCCTTGTGCTCAAAGACTGACAGCAGACCACTGAAAAGATGGGGAAGTTCTCTGAAAAGATGGGGAAGTTCTCTGGACTAGCTTGGAGCTTGATTCAGAGGATTTTAATGGAAGGTTTAGGAATGAGAAGGATCGCTGAAAATATTGTGCCTCGGGTTCTGACTGACCAGCAAAAAGAGCTTTACATAGGATGCTTTGAAAGAACAGCTCTGAATCGACCCGGACTTTCCCCCTAAGGTCATTACTGATGTTGAGACATGGTGCTGTCCTTACCACCCTGAAAGTAAACATCAATCAAGCCAGTGGAAGGCGCTGTTGTCACCTCACCCAAACAAAAGCTCATAAAGTGAAATCAAAGATAGAGATGATGTTCATTTGTTTTTTTGGATGTGAGGCGGATAGTGCATTTGTCGTTCATTCCACCAGGTCATACTGTTAATCAAGCTAGTTAGAGGTTCTGAAAATATTGCCTAATAGGCCTGATTTGTGGTGGTGGTGGTGGGTGGGGGCTGGTTATGCCACATGACAATGCACTTGCTCAGGCAGCCATTTCAATTCGCCAATTTTTGGTCTTGTTATCAGACAGTCTTACAGTTTGCTTACAGATTGCTGCAGGTTGTAGATTTTATCTCCCTTTTAATCCAGTGTATAGTTTCTACAGTTCTTAATATTTTCTGCTTTCTTTTCAACTGAGGTTTTTCTTGTTCGATTCTATCAGTGCTCTTGGGTTGCATTTCTTTTTGATTTTGTAGGTGTTTCTGTACCTAAAACCCAGGATAGGTCAATCTATGGAGACAGAAACTGGATTAAAAGTTTCCCAGGGCATGGCAAGGGAAGTTGGTGGCTAAGGGGGAGCTAAGAACAATGAGTAAAAGTTAGAAGAAATGCCATAAAGCTGATTGTGGTGATGATTGTACAACTCTTTTGAATATGATTAGGTAGTTGAAATATATGATTTGCCATTGATTCAATTCTGACTCATAGCGTCTATGATACCCAGGTTTTTTGTACCAACTTAGCCTCCATAGGAACATGTGGACAGAGTTTAATCAGGTTGCAGCTTGATTGGAGGGTGATGAGATAATTGGCTTTCCAAGGTCCGACACCTTCTCTCTTTCTCCCTGGTGATCGGACAAACGCTCTGCTGCCTGAGCTTGTCATTTGCCTCAACTGTGCGCTGCACTACTGTGGACTAAGCCATTGAAGACTATCCAAGAGAGAGGTGGCCAAGGAATACCACCGAGACCACGAGAGAGAGCAGCAGGCTTCCTAGTCCACCAAAAAGGTAAGCAGTGTGCCTTTAGGCATCGGCAGTGCTGAAGAGCTTTGGAACATTTGTCTGAGGGATGCTGTGGCTGGAGGGGCCGAGGACCAGGACATGGTTGGGAAGAGGTGCTGCCATTGACAAAAGGACTCGATCCTCAATGTTTAATCGATACTGCGTGTTGTAATGTGTAAACTTCCCAGTAAACCCCATGGTCATGACTACTGTCTGTGATTTGTGTGACCCTTGCCACAGATTGTGGAGCCCAGCCGAGGACAATACCTGGGAAGGGACCCTGGGTGCTAAAATGGGATAATGAAAGGTGGAGGTTGGAGGATGTCTGACCTCTGTTTCGTCATGGGGTTGATGTGGAGTTGGGCTCTCCTTCTCCCATGTCTTCAACTACTTACAATGTAGACTATGATATTAATGAGTGTATGTAATGAACACTATGATATAAGAGTGTAGGACAATAAAGAATCTTGCAAATGTTTTGACATGTTCAAACTTGGTCCAAGACCTACTAACGCACATGGAAACAGGTTGAAAGAGCAGATGTGATATGTAAATACTCGGGCCATGTGTCTCCAGTGTGTTCCCCTTCATTCTTCTCAAGGTTAAGTCCAAATGTGTTCCACATTGACCTAAATGAAAACCACAAGCTGTATATGCCTTGATGCTCTTTTTGTATTTTGTGAGAGGTTCACTCACATAGATGAATTACTTTAATCCAACCAGACTAATTGGTCACAAGCAAAAATGTCACTGGTCAAAGTGGGTAACAGGACAAGAAGAGTCCCCTAAGATCACAAAGTTGGAGGGGAACTTCACAGTGTTCTGTGTTGTTGTTGTTGGGTCTTGACTCATAGAGACCCTGAGTATCCAGGACACATCACCGTGTCCTGGGCCATCTGTGTTCTATAAGCATCCAATTTTTTAACCAAAATTTATTGTGTAAAATTGTACTAACAGATGCCTTTCAATGTATGTATATTGACAGTTTTCCACTTCAGGGGTGATCTTTGAATAACAGTGGTAGAAACAAGGGACTCTAATATTATTAATCTATTATTGTTCCTCTTGAATTCCTTATATGTCTGAGTCTGAGTCAATGTCAGAAATAGCTAATAAACAAAATTAAAAACCAAAATGAACTCCCTGCCATTGAGTCAATTCCATCTCATAATACCCTATAGAACAGGGCCAATCCGCCTCTGTGGGTTTATGAGACTGTAACTCTTTATGGGAGTAGAAAGCCTCAACTTTCTCCCTCCATGAGGCTTTCCATTTTGAACCTCTGACTTTGTGGTTAGCAGCCTAGCATGTAACACAGTAGGCTACGAGGGCTCCCAGCAGCAAAGTTAGCACAGGCTAATTTATACTTGCTTACTAAATTGTGGTGAAATGTTACATTTTTCACTACAGCAAACAGTATGTTCCTAGGTAAGCCTGGCATCTGAATCTATCTCAGCCCTGCAAGTTCTTACAATAGAATTAAAGCCTCTTTCTAATTTATAATCTCTGACTAGGATGGAATACCAAGTAGGCATGATTAAACAGAGGTTTATTTATGCTGAGTTACTAATTTATAGTGAACAATTTCACATGAGCTTCATCTATTGCTCACTATAGTTTAATAAGTAGGCACACATTAGCTCATGCTTATTTTGTGTGTAGGTAATCCACCCCTGGTCTGAGCCAAGCATCCATTAGTGTTGCTAAGAATCCTGCAGTCAGTTTCCAGCTCCTCATGACACTGGGGACCATAGACACCAATACTGCCTGGTCCTGCATCAGCTTTAGAATCTTTCTTCGTTTTGTTGTAGTTTTATCTCCTGGTGGATGGGGTGGGGGGGGAGGCGGGGTGGTTGTGTGTTCTATTCTTCACTGACCCTCAATTTTACCAAGCAGTAGGTTCCTTCAAGAGGAACTCTCACGGGGGATGTTGTGGTTATTCATTGGTCCTCGATTCAAAAGGTCCACAGTTCAAAACCACATTGGGAGAAAGATGAGGTGTTCTACTCTTTTAAAAAAAATAATTTTATTAGGGGCTCATACAACTCCTATCACAATCCATACATACATCAATTGTGTAAAGCATATTTGTACATTCATTGTCCTCATCATTCTCAAAACATTTGCTCTCTACCCAAATCCCTGGCATCAGGTCCTCACTTTTCCCCCTCTCCCCCCACTCCCACTTCCCTCATGAACTCTTGATGATTTATAAATTATTTTTTGTCATATCTTGCTCTGTCCCACATCTCCCTTCACCCACTTCTCTGTTGTATATCACCTAGGGAAGAGTTCACATGTAGACCCCTGAAATCCCTCCCTCTCCCAGTATCGCCACTCACACCACTGGTCCTGAAGGGACCATCCACCCTGGATTCTCTGTTTCCAGTTCCCATTTGTACCAGTGTACATTCTCTGGTCTAGTCAGACTTGTAAGGTAGGATTCGGATCATGACAGGTGTGTGTGTGGGGGGAAGCATTTAGGAACTAGAGGAAAGTTGTATTTTTATCATTGCTACATCACAACCTGACTATCTCATCTCTTCCCCAAGACCTTTCTGTAAGGGGTTGTCCAGTGGCCTACAAATGGGCTTTGGGGCTCCACTTTGCACTCCCCTGCTCATTCACTATGGTAAGATTTTTTGGTCTGATGATGTCTGATATCTGATCCCTTGAAACCTTGTGATTTCACAGGCTGGTGTGCTTCTTCCATGTGGGCTTTGTTGCTTTAAGCTAGATGGTCACTGGTTTACCTTCAAGCCTTTAAGACCCCAGATGCTAAATCTTTTGATAGTCGGGTACCATCAGCTTTCTTCGCTACATTTGCTTATGCACCCATTTGTCTTCAGAAGTTGTATCAGGGAGGTGAGCACAAAATGATATGATTTTTTTTGTTCTTTGACACCTGATAACTGATCCCTTCAGCACCTGGTGGTCACATAGGCTGGTGTGCTTCTTCCAGGTGGGCTTTATTGCTTCTGAGCCAGATGGCCACTGGTTTACCTTCAAGCCTTTAAGACCCCAGACTCTATATCTTTTGATAACCGGGCACCATCAGTTTTCTTCACCACATTTGGTTGTTCACTCTCTTTGTCTTCAATGGTTGTGTTGGGAAGGTGAACATCATAGAATGCCAATTTAATAGAGGAAAGTATTCTAGTCTTGAGGGAGTACTTGAGTGGAGGCCCATTGTCCTTCTGCTACCTCAATACTAACCCTTCTACTCTTTTAACAGTTACAGTCTTGGCAGCGCACAGGGGCAGTTCTACCCGGTCTTTCAGGGTCACTGTGATTGGGTACCTACTTGATAGCGGTGAGCATTAATGATTTTTTTCAGGATGGGAAACAAAGAGGCTTTTCTTTGTTCTCAATGCTGTACTTAGTGCATATTTTTGTTAGCTTTCTGTGGCCTCATGCCCTTCTGCCTTATTTTGAGTACAACACAAACAAACAAACACCTCAACCTCATGTCCAGGGATAGTCCGTCAATTCACAAGGAACAGGCCTCTTTACCCTTTTGTGCCCTTTCAAAATTGCACTGTCATGTGACTGTGTCGGTGTCTTCACCCCAGAATAAAATCTCTAATTGAAATGCAACTCCAGAGAAGATTAAAGTGGATATCAAGCGCACATAAATAATGATCGCATACTTAAATCCCATAGCTGAGAAATTTTAGTATTATAGATCTGGGTGTAGCGAAAGCACCCTTAATTTTTAATTAAAAAGTTGATTTATGTTCAAATATTGATTTTTGGAAAATGATGATTTTTTTTAGTAGCTAAACTCCTGGAAATTTTAAAATTCATATGTATTTTTTAATTGGTGATATATTTAGGAAACCTGTCATGTCTGTTCTCATAGATGTACTTATTTAGGTCTTAGGTCTCACTTTCCTTGTCTGCGTAGATAGATTAACATCCTTCCCTCTGCTAATTCTGTCGATCTAATGATTCCCTTTTTTCTAGGAAGGTAAGTGAAAAGCAGACCGATCTGTATGTCCTTCAAGGGATTTTGAGTAATTTGTTGTGACCCTTCCCCATCTTAAACATTATTAATACACACATCATACCAATTACGTGTTGGACAGTGGGAATCTTGGGAAGGGGTTCATCTCGATTCACATGCTCTTAGGAAGGTGAGGACTGTGCCATCGTTTGGACGATCAGTCCCGGCTGGTGGCACGAGGGGCCACTCTGCATGGAGAGGCGCAATGATCTGGGATGTGAATGGACTTAGCACCAGCTCAGAGCAACTCTATGCTGCATAGACCTGGAGAAATGGCCGCCACGCTCTTATCAACTAGCCCCACTCTCCCGGAGGTTGCCTACAGATGTTGGCACAAACAGTTAAGCGCTCAGCTTGTACTGTAATAGTTCGCGGGTTGGTAAAGATTAGAGCTTAGAAAACCCTGTGGGGCCACGTCCCTCTGTCCTCCGAGGCTAGGAAGAGTTGTAATCAACTAGAGAGGACCTCACAGCAGAGAAGGAGGAGACAATGTTGTCCCAAAGTCTATGGTTTTATGGTTGTCTGGTGTGGGTGGGTGTGGTGGGTATTTGTTTAAAAAAATTGTGTGTGTGTGTGTGTGTGTGTGTGTGTTAGCCACCAGGCTGACAAGCAATGACAGTTTGCATTTACGTCCTATGAACTATAGTGGCAGCAGAAGTCCTGGTGGCATCATGGATTCCCTATCGCCTGCTAATTGCAGGTCAGCTGTTCAAAACCCCCAGCTGATCCACAGGAGAAAGATGGGGCTTCCTAGTCCTGTAAAGATTTGCAGTCTTGGAAACCTACAAGGATAATTCTACTCTGACCTATCAGGTCGCTAGGAATCAGAATGGGCTCAGCGTTTCCTGAATATCTGAATCCAACTTGTTTGTCTCTGAGCAATGCAGAAAGTTAGAAAAATTCCAAAGAGACAGGAATATGGGGAAATTTGGCATGAGTTATGCTAAGGGCAATGAGGGGAAACATGGCTTGAATTAGGCTAAATGCAGTTACTTCGGTGATACTTCTAACCTGTCTCCTCTGCCATGGAACAAACACCCTGGTCATCTACTTTCATAAACACCGTTGCTGTTGGGTGCCATGGGGTCATCTCCAACCCACCGCGACCCAATGCACAACAGAACCAAACACTGCCTGGTCCTGTGCCGCCCCTATGCCTGAGTCCATTGAGGCAGCCGCCATGTCAGTCCATCTCCTTGAGAGCCTTCCTCGGTCTTGCTGCCCCTCTCCTTTACCAAGCATGATGCCTTTCTCTTAGGACTCAACTGTCCTGGCAACATGCCCATTATATGCCAGATGAAGCCTTGCCATCCTTTCCTTTAAGAAGCACTCTGGCTGTACCTCTTCCAAGACAGATGGCAAATACTAGAGCCTTGGCATGCCTGTGGGGGCAGTTCCCTCCCAGGTTTGGTTGCTGTAAGTCAGAATCCACTCATTGGCAACAAGAACTCAGTAGAAGCTCAAATAAATAGACTGTGTGCATGCTGAAAAACTAGGCTGGGTGTCAACCCCTGGACGCTTCAGGAATTGCCAAGAATCTTTGCTAGAGGGATTCTTCAGACTTTCAGGATGACACGTTTACAGACAATTTATACTGCATCTAATTTTCTTCCGACCATTCGCAAATTAGCTCCAGCTTCAAAATTTTGCTTCGTAAAAATATAATAGCAAACACAACCCAAACAACTCCTAAGTGTAAATTATATTTCCCTTCTACTCATTTCAACTATAATCACCTCCTTCCATAAACACGGGATTCTTGATTTTTCCCTCTGACCTTGAGCCACCTCTTAGGCCATTTGACTGTGTCTAGGCCTCTCTCAATTTCAGTTTACCCGTAGGTGCTAATTAAAATGGCAGGTGTTAAATTGATCATTAGCAAGTTGCAGCTACTGCTCTGAGCATCATGGTCCCTCAAGTGATTCTTTGTTTCTCTCCATATAATCCTTCTTTCTCCAGACGAGTTCCCCCCTTCTTTCCCCTGGAAGAAAAGACAGAGAGGCTAGCCTGTCCTCCCCAGCTGTTCCTCATTTATTGGTCACAATTGTCCTGCATACACACCAACGAGATGTTAGCACCATACTTTAAAAATGGTTATTGTTTTTTAATGGGTCAGTTTCTGATTTACTTTGAGAAGTTTGGAAACATAAAACACAAGCAAATATTTTCTAGACCTACTTCTTGTACTCATTATTCAAATATGGTGCCCAGGGTGTCCAGCATAGACACACCGGTTTCTCATCTCAGATCAGAGCCACTAGGTGGAGCTGAATCACCTCTCTTCAAGGCAGCAGAAGAGGGTGGAGGAAGGCAGGGGGCCCCCCTGGTTCTTCTCTGGGATGGGCCAGTGTCATCAGAGCTTGTCTGGTCCCTGGAGGGTCCATGCCAGTGGGAAGGATGTTGCTCTTCCTGCAGCCGAGTCAGTAAAGGGCTATGGTAGAGTGATTCATCAATTTTGGAACTGACTTTGGATAACAAGAATAAGACATGTTACCATGGTGGAAAGTAGGGCTGTGCACTGGAACAAACCCCACTGTTATCAAGTTAAGTCCTGCTCAGAGTCACTCTATAGGACAGAGGAGAACTGCTCTGCTAGGTTTCCTATGGAAATGGACAGTTTCATCTTTCTCCCACAGAGCAACCGATGGATTTAAACAACTAAGCCTGTTTAACCCACCGTCCCACCAGGATGCCTCTTCTCTGCTGAGTCCTCCAAGCTATACTGCCACCTGTGATACCCACCTCAAGACTGTGAGTTAAGTAGTCCAGGATGAAGCCTGTGACATACGTGCTTTAAGACTCTCCAAGCACTGGAGCTCTGGTGGCATCATGGTTTACACATCTAGTGTAACCACTAGATTACCTGTTCAAATCTTCCAGCCACTCCAAGGAAGAAAGATGATCTATATTTCAGAAATTGAAAGGGGCAGTTCCACTTTGTCCTATAGGGTCCTTAGAAGTAAAATCGACTTGATGGGTATAACTTTGGTTTTTGTAAGCACTGGATTGCTAACCACAAGCTCTGTTGAAACCCACCAGCCCCTCCTTGGCAGACAGAGGATGGTGTTGGCTCCTATAATGACACATAGTCCCAGAAACCTTAAGGAACAGTTCTACTCTGTCCTATAGGGTGGCTCAGAGGCAGAATTGACTCGATGGCAGTGGGTTGAGAAAACTGAATTGCCAGCAAGTTCTATGTCATTTTGCCCGAGACCCCCATGACCCAGGGACTAGGATCAAGAATGATTGCAGCATTGGTAACTTATCCCATTGTTTCTGGGACTTAGAGAGCAAAGACAAACGTTTAGACCTCAGCCCCCACCTTTAAGATACAAAGACTCCTTTTTTGTTTATTCATTAAATCATGATTCACATGTGGTCTGGGTGTCAACAGTTAGCATAGGAACTCCTCCGCCCATTGAGAGAATCTGATTGTCGTGGTGTTTGTTGTGAGAAGACTGCAAGCCAGTAACTGACAGTGACTCTGTATCACAGAGGGAGTTCCCACCAGTCCTGCACCGTGTTTGAGCCCATTCTAGCAACCCCTGTGTCAATGTCACCTACTGGTGAGCAGGCCAATGTTTATCTGATGGCCTCATCAGGTCTGCTTTGCAGGTAGAAAGGTCCAATTTCTCCCATCCCGCCATTGAAGGAAAAAATCCTCTATTCTGGAGAACTCACTCAGCTCCCTGCCCTGGAGTCCGTGCTGACTCATTGCCACCCACTAGGACAGGGGCGCGCTACTTCTGTGTCTAACCCTTCATGAAAGTTGAAAGCCCCTCTTTCTCCCATGGGGAGGCTGGTGTTTCAAACAACGGATTGTGCAGTTAGTAGTGTCCAACACATAGGCCAGCACAGCACCAAGGCTCTTGACCTGTTCTCAGAGGCCAAGACAAAAACCTAGGGGGGAACAGAGAAAGGTCCTTCCACCACCACCACTGTTATACCAGTCCCATTTCACCAAATTTACTCCCGAACCAGACACACTCATGAGTCCCGACACAATCGAGTTCTTCAGAATAAATAGTCCCACAGGCTCGTGGCAGACTGACAGCACGCGGCATCTGTCACTAAAGATAGGTTTTCTGGATTTTATTTCTGAGCAGACAAGGCAGTTGGAATAATCTGGAATCAGCAAGACCTTGGGGACATCTTGTTGGTGATGGGGGTGGGGGAGCCTTCCCCTTATAGCCAACCAGTTCGATTTGGGTAGCAGTTTCATGACTAATTAATGTCCCCCACGCATTCCCCTAACATTAATTGAGCTTGTCTTCTTGATGAGCTACAAAGTCGGGAAACCTGTCCTTGCAGCCCTGGCAGTTTGCACTTCGAGGGGAGACCGTGGGGAGAGGTGACAGATGCTTTGAGAGAAGCTTGGGGGAGGTGCACAGAGGGAAGCCATCCCTTACTCTGTTTATTTCCCCATTGTGCTTCTTATACGTGCATATGTACCCAAACATTTCTATTTCAACACTTTATATATACACAATTCAGGGTTATAAACTACGTCTGTCAAGTCATACAGCTACCATTACTATCCTTTTCCAAATACTTTTTAAAATCGTTTTATTAGGGACTCTTACAACTCTTATCACAATCCATGCATACATCAATTGTGTAAAGCACATCTGTACATTCTTTGCCCTCATCATTCTCAAAACATTTGCTCTCCACTTAAGCCCTTGGTATCAAGTCATCATTTTTCCTCTCCCTCCACACTACCCCCTCCCTCATGAGCCCTTGATAATTTATTATTATTTTGTCATATCTTGCCCTGTCCGACATCTTCCTTCACCCCCTTTTCTGTTGTCTGTCCCCCAGGGAGGAGGTCACATGTAGATCCTTGTAATTGGCTCCCTCTTTCCAACTCACTCTCACCCTACCCTCCCACTATCGCCACTCACACTGCTGATCATAAAGGTATCATTTGCCCTGGATTCCCTGTGTTTCCATTTCCCATCTGTACCAGCGTACATCCTCTGGTCTAGCCAGACTTGCAAGGTTTATTTCAAATCATGATATGGGGTAGGGGGAGGAGGACGCATTTAGGAAAGTTGTATTTTTCATCAGTGCTACATCACACCTTCACCGTCTCGTCTACTCCCCTAGACCCCTCTGCAAAGGGATCTCCAGTGGCCGACAAATGGGCTTTGGGTTTCCATTCTGTACTCCCCCCACCTCATTCACTGTGGTAATATTTTTTTTTGTTCTGATGATGCCTTATACCTGATCCCTTCCACACCTCGTGATCACACAGGTTGATGTGCTTCTTCCATGTGGGCTTTGTTGCTTTTGAGCTAGATAGATGGACGCTTGTTTATCTTTAAGCCTTAAAGACCCCAGATCCTATATTTTTTGATAGCTGGGTACCATCAGCTTTCTTCGCCACATTTGCTTATGCACCTGTTTGTTCTCAGCGATCGTATCATGGAGTTGTGCACCCTGTGATGCCTGATAACTGATCCCTTCGGCACCTCATGATCACACAGGCTGGTGTGTTCTACCATGTGGGCTTTGTTGCTTCTGAGCTAGATGGCCGCTTGCTTGCCTTTATGCTTTTAAGACTCCAGACACTATATCATTTGATAGCTGGGCACCATCAGCTTTCTTCACCACATTTGCTTATTCACCCACTTTGTCTTCAGTGGTTGTGCTGGGAAGGTGAGTATCATAGAATGCCAATTTAATAGAAGAAAGTATTCTTGCATTGAGGGAGTACTTGAGTGGAGGCCCAATGTCCTTCTGCTACCTTAATACTAAACCTATAAATATAGGCACATAGATCTATTTCCCTATCCTCCTATAAAAATATATTTGCATATGTACATGTCTTTATCTAGACCTCTATAAATGCCCTTTGCCTCACTGCTCTTTCCTCTATTTCCCTTGACTTTCCTCCTGTCCCACTATCATGCTCCGTCTCCACCTGGGTTTCAGCAATACCTCTTTGTTACATTACCCTTGATCATGCCCTACCAGGCCTCCCACACCCACCTCACCACCAGTTTGGATCATTTGCTGTTCCCTTGTCCCTGGGTTTGTTAACACCACTTCCTTTCCCCCCATCTCCCCTTGTCCCACGTCTCCCTGGCACTGTTGATCCTGTTGTTTTCTCCTCCAGATAGTTCACCCAGCCTATCTTCTTTAGACAGACCTGCGGAGATAATAACATGCACAAAAACAAGACAGAGCAAAACCAAGCAACAATATACAACAAAACAACAGCAACAAACCACTAACAAAGAACAAAACAAAACACAAGAAAGAAAAACTTGTAGTTAGTTCAAGGATCATTTCTTGGCCAAACAGAAGCTCTGTGGCCCCTAAGGAAAGGCTCTCTATTTTTCTCCCTCACCACCTCTAGGCACCACCAATAAGAGGAGGTCTCTATACATTTGCCTCATCTGGATATTTTGTACAAGTGAGATCATGCCCTCTTTGTTCTTTTGGGACTGACCTGCACAGTCCTATGAATAGCAACATGTTACCTACATTCGGTACTCAATGTTATTGCATGACAGGCTATTCTTTCTAACCATTGTTTACAGAAGAAGAGATAGAGGTACAGAGAGTACTTAGTGAATCTCACACCCATAGTAAATGATGGGGTCATGGATTAAACCATGGCTGTTTGACCCCGGTGCTGAGTTGACATGACACCATAGACTCTAGTGCCTAACTGTGTGTTTGTGTGCACGGCTGTGATGAGAAGGTTCTTTCTAGAGGTGGGGGCATGTGTAATGTAGGGAGAGAAGGAGGTGTGGGGCAGACACAAGAGAGTTAACGTGCCTTTTGGTGTGTATTTTTTGGGGGGAGGGGCTTGCCATCAAGTTATTAAGAATCAAGTGGAAAGTTCCAGGCGGGCGATGGCACAGCAAGAAGACCTAGCCGGTGGCCACTTCTTGATGTGTAAGAGTTCTTCAGTGTACCCAAATGGGACTTTGGCCTAGACGAGCTGCAGCCACCTGGAATGATTCTAAGCAGGGCACAACTGAATCCATTTTGTGTCTTAGAAATATGCAGTCATGCACTGCAGGGAGTTGAGAGCGACACCAGAGAAGTCAGTTAGCCAACTCCTGAATTAAGTGAGAGTTCATCACACATACTTTGGATATGTTATCAGTAGGGACTCGTCCCTGGAGTAGGACATCATGCTCTGTAAAGCGGAAGAGCAGCAAGGAAGGGAGACTCTCAAAGAGATGGACACGCACCATGGATGCAGAGATGGGCTCAAACATAGCCCCGAATGTGAGGATGGTGCAGAAGGGGGCACCGTTTCCATTGTTGGACAGAGACCACAAGCTGTAGACAGTCGGTGGCAGTTAGTAATAACAAGAGCACGGGTTAAGGAAAAGCGAGGTTGAGGAATTGTTCGGGATCACCCAGCTAGGAAGTGCATAAAACCCAGTGATTTTGCTGCCAAGTTAAGCTTCCAATCAGGGTAGCTTCTTATAGAATGTCTAACATGGGAACTCAACATGAGAACGATGAGAGATCTGTTATTGAGCACAAACTTTCTGGCAGATAACAAGTTTTATATGGACATGTACAAAACCTCTGATTAGCACAATGTCCTGCTCAAACTCAAACTGATAAAATAATTTAAAAATAATATTAAAAAGAAGAAGAGGAAGGAAAGGAAGCGCGGACACCTAATAAATAGCAGTCCAGGCAATGCGAATTCATTCTAACTGTGCGCCTTCCTTGTTTCCAAAGACGCCGTATTCATGGTTGGAAGGCCTCTGGAAAGCCTGCAAGGAGCGTTTCCATTCATCTCTTGAGTCATGTTTTTGTGAGTGTGAGGAATAAAGTTACACTCTCGAAAACCCACACGGGCAGTTCCAACCTGTCCTGTAGGGTCACGATACGTCAGAATTTACTCAACAGCAGTGAGTTTGGAGTTGATACTTTGGACCTTCATGGTTGTGTTGGGCATGTAGGGAACTGCTGGCCTCAAGCTTTGTGTTTCTAAACCTACCAGCCTCTTCTCAGGAGACAGATGAGGCGGTCCACTCTGGCTGCCATCAGGATTCACAGACTCAGAAACCCGATGCATGGCCGCTATGAATTAGACTCAACTCAGGGTTTGGATAATTGTGGAATAGGGCAACATTTAACAGGAGGATGTTTATTAGACAGAAGAAACATGAGCACAAATGGGTCACTAGGAAGATAAAAGAAATAGAAGCCGATTAAGAAAGAGGATAGCGAAGGTAGGCTTTACCCATATGATGATTTCTTCTAGAACTTTCTAAAGTCATTTTACATGTCACCAATATCCTACTTGATAATATCAAGGGGATGGGTTGCTGGAAGGAGAGAAACCCCAACTTTCTCCAAATCAGGTCAGTCCTCCACTCCATCACACTTCTTCAGTCCAGCACAATCCTTACCCCAACTTCTGGGAAGGAACTGTGAGTAAGACAAGGAACAGAGACACACTCAGAAAGACATTGGCTCTGCCTGATATGCTCATCTTACTTTATTCATCCCCTCCTTTTGAGATTACCACTCATAAGAGTATAACGTATATTCACCTTAAAGGCTGATGTTTTGTGGAGCTAAGCAAACACTGCTTTTATCATCACCGTTGGCTGAATATCAACGGGATTTTAAAAACTCTATCTTTGAATCAATGACATGCCCAGCTGGGGGCAGGAGGTGAGCATGAACTGTGGAGAGAAAATCCATAGATAAATAGAGCAACGCTTAGCTAGCAGCAGCAGCGCCCTATCAATTACAGCTCCTCACACTGCACAGCAGTTTTTATGTAAATCCATATATTTAAGGAACCAGGAAATCAATGTTTCTAAACGCTCTGACTAGACTTATTATTTTTTCACTTAACCAGTAATCTCCTATTGCAACTTTACCAACAAGGACCATTTTTGTTATTTCAAAAGAAGTGATTTTTTTTTTTTTTGGTGGGGGGTAGTTCCAATCTATTTCCCCAATCTGTACTTTGCTCTTTTGGAGCAGAAACCAAATCTCAACTATGTTTTGTGCAAAGTATTGCTGTTATCTGTACCAATGTCAAAACCTTCTCTCTTGTCAGAATCCTTATGGTTTTAGCTGTTGTCCAGCTAGCATCTGAGTCTTAGCGAGCTAATGCACAGCGGAAAGAAAGACTGCCTGGGCCTCTCCCATCCCATGGTTGGTTTCGGGCAGAACCGTTATGATTCATGGGTTTTCCATTGACCAGTGTTTGGAAGTAGCTCTCAAGCTCTCTTCCCTTGCCTGCGTTGGTCTGGAAGTCCTGCTGAAACAGATCCTGCATCGTAGCACAACTCCTAGCTAAGGCATGGGGGTGTCTGTTCATGAAGTACATTGATCAGTGGCCCATCCCAGGTGTCTGGCAGAGAAAGCATGGATGGTTTCCACAGAATCACCATTGTCTTCCTTAATAAGATCGTACCCACCTTGATTGTACCGATGTCACACCCTCCCTTAGCTCTCCCTGCTCACACCAATCGGAAGTCATTTCTTCTCTAAACATTAGTCCTGTATTTGTTCATTTAAGCAGCAGGTGTTAAATAGACTAGGACATGTACACGGCACTAAATACATAAGCACACATCTATAAGGAAATGTTAGGAATTTATTATTTTTAGGATTTGATAAAGAGTGGGTGAAAATGAAGCTAGATACCCAAACAAACAAAAAAACCCCACTGCTATCGGGTCGATACCCAATCAGAGTGATCCAATTAGACAGGGTAGAGCTGCCCCTGTGAGTCTCTGTGACTGTCACTGTCCAGGAAGTAGAGAGACCTTCCTTGCTTCCATGGAGCTGCTGGTGGTTTCAAACCTCCAACCTTGCAGATGGCAGCTCAACCAGTAACCACTAATCCACCAGGGCTTCAGAAGCTGGAAAAATACACGTAGACAGTATCATATGGGTCTTGTATTTTTTCACTAAAGATTTTGTATTTTATCTTCATGTGATAAGTACTCAGACATGCTATACTAGCTCATATTAAAAGTATGAGGCCATAGATCTTATTTTATCTTCCCTTCTTGATTATAAAGTGCTTAAGGACAGGGACTGTAGCATATTCATCATTACATGCCCCATATTACTCAAAGCCGACATTTATTCCTTTGCTAATGATTGACTAATTAATCTAAGGAATGAATAACAGGCCCTTGATACGCAAACCATGGAATTCAACGAATGACTATTCATAAGCCTATCCCAGAAAAAAATCAGGACTTATTTTAAAGTGTAATCATTCAGAGGCTAAGGATCACTACGTCTCTTTCCTTCAAATGACTTTGCCTGGGACTTTGCCCTTCACAGATAGAAGTAGGTCTAGAGTCTCAAGAGTAATAAAAAATAATAAATCTCAATTGATGGTAAAAGCCAATGTATCATATCTTACTGGAGGCATCCCAGGGCCTGTGTTGTCAAATGGAATCCTCGACGGTCGGCTGAGACACATAAAAAGAACAAGATCTTCCCCCGAGAATCAAACTGTAGGTGTGTCGAGCTAATTCAGTTAGGGGTCAGTGAGCAATTTAACAAATACATCCACATAGATTCACGTCATTCTATGCTAACCTTGCGTCATGTCAAACCAAGCAAGTCCAGAAAAAATGATTGCTTAAAGTTCCCTTAGCAATCTGCACTCACCAAATTACACATGCATAGGATTTTCAATGCCAATTAGTATACTAAAAAGAATCTTTCATAGATCCAACAGGGTGTATTCACCCCAAGGTTGCCATGAGAACTTACCTTTTAAATTTAAACATAAATTGTGATAAATTATTTTATTACTGAAGCATCTATAGATATTACTACAGTATTACTTTTTATAGCACCCACGGCAGATGGGGATGCGTTATTTTCTGAATTCTCTTATGAAACAGAATTCTACTGAGTCACACAGAGGTCTTATCTAGAAGATGAATAAGAGGAATGATATGCCCTTTGTATTTGGGCAATTAGGGGTAAAGTTCAAATGCAAAAAAGAGCCAAATCCATTGCTGTCCGTTTGAGTGCAGCTCATGGTCATGCCACGCGTGTCTGAGTGGAAGTGAACCCTGTCGGGGGTCAAGCTTGTGTTCTGCCAGTAGACTGCATTGGCTTTCTTCTGAGGGGCTTTGGTTTGAGTTTGAAACATTGGCCTTTAGGTTAGTAGCTGAAAGCAAGTCCATTGTGACTCGGGGACCTTAATGGGAAATGAAGAAATTATGACAAAGAAATGGAAAGCCAATGTCCTCATCTGTGTGTGAACAGGTAGCCTGAATTTGAACAAATCTGTTTTGATCAACTCCAGCCTAGATGGAGGGAAGACCAGAAAAGAAAATGTGATCTAAGCTCTTCACTCACCTCTGCATGGAGTGGGCACCTCTGCATGGAGTGGGTACCTCTGCATGGAGTGGGCGCAGGCTGGTCCAACGCTCACGGAGGACTTTGGAAGCCAGTCTATGCATTCTGTAGTTCATATCCTGCAAAAAAGCCTTTGATGATGAGGTTTGGAATAAAGCACTGCATGGGCGGGGATGAAGAACGATTCTAACCATGACCTGAGGCTTCAGTCCTAAAAGGAACTCTTGTAGTCAGTGGTTTTCTGGAGATGCAGGAGCTTGGATTTGGCCTACTTCCACTGGGTGTATCAGCATTATTCCAAACAGACTTTTCTGAAAGCAGATCTGAAAAGAAGCCGCCAGGTTCATTATTTCACACTCTTTATAACTGATTACTGTGTTCAACACGGGGCAGTTCAAGTTCAAAATAAATGGTGCACCTGAAGACAATTAGAAGAAAGACATCATTATTTTCTTACTGTTTGGATCCCCGGTTTTTGAAAAACCACACAGGGGCTATTTAGATGGCAATAAATGCATTGTAAAGACTTTTTTTCCTCCCCTGACTATAAAGCAATCTGTTGTGTTGGAAGTTAGACTCGTAAAACAATTGGGTGGCTGACAAGAAGCTGGCAAAATAAGGGTTTGTTTAGAGCAGAAAATCTAAATCAATATTACACTCTCGTCTAATTAATATGCACTTTGCAATTGTCAGGTACATTTTATTAGTACAAAAATATAAAAAAAACACATCATTGAAACAACACAATTGAATTATGGCAGATGGACCTTGACAATTGTATAAATAGTTTTGTGTGTTTGGCAAATCCTCAAAGTCAACAGTAGGATGACATTGGCCACAGAGCAGTAACGTCAGTGTGATAAGATGCTAAAGCCACACTGTCTTTCATGGTTCACTGGCAAGAGCAGAGTTTATTTACTAGTTTTATTGTGGGGCATAGCATCTAGTTTTACCATCAATAAGGTGGTCTTTCAAAAAAAAAGATGAGGTTTTCTACTCCTGTAAAGAGTTACAGTCTCAGAAACCCTCAGGGGGCAGTTCTGTCCTGTCCTTTAAGGTCACTGTCAGTCAGAAGGACTCGTTGGCACTGAGTCTGTTTTGTTGTGAAGGTGGCCTTTGTCCTTGGCTGTGGTACAAATAGCCCTTTCCAAAATTGTAGAGCTTTGCTTTATCTTTTACCCTCAGTACCTAAGAACTTATGGAGGCTGGTTATGGCTAGCCAGACTAGAATAAACTCAACTGAATGGGTGGCATGAACTAGTTTTAGGAGACAAGATTTAGTCTATCGTGAAGGATTAGCCAATAAAAGTTCTCAACGTGGAGTCTCTGAGACATTTCTGGTTCATCAGAGTCTATTCTTTTTGGAGGATAACTTTTGCAACCTGGAAGCTTTTTGCTGAGAACCTTCCCATCCTGTGCATTAAGTCATGATTTGTTCCTATCCTTCTGTGCTACAGTACAGCTGTATTTATATGCATGGTATGGCCGTCATGGATTCCGAGTGCCAGTCATTCCAATGAAATATTGAACCTGCAGGGACAATAGAATGCAGAAAGTCAGACAGTAAGGGGTAAGGGCAATGTATGGAATTCCAAACATGTAGCTGGTAGCTTGAAGGACAATGGGGAAATGACTGAGTTTGTGGACACCAAGTCAGAAGCTTGGAGTGGCATGTGGATTCCCACAACTCGTGGTTTCTATTTGACATTCTGAAGGACAGTGTTCTTTACACCTGTGTGCTGTGTTATAGCTACAGGTGGCTAGTTTCAGAGACAGCGGGTACTACAGCAAGGGAAATTGAGAAGTAGGCATGCGAAGACTGCATCCATTTCCACATTTTGGGATTGGATTTGTGCTGATCTATATTATGCACACAGCATGAGTGAGCAAGAGATTGCTAGCAATGCACTGGGAATAGCCTGGTGAAATGTTGATTTGGTAGTTACATAATCTGTTATCAATTTGGGACTTGAGAGGATTAAGAGTAAAGGGGTGGATCCTAGTCTGTCACTCGGGTTATAGCCAATGAGGCCTCTGTGTGGGCATGGCCTTCTCCTGAGAATTCTGGGGATTCCTGTATTTCCTCTTTGGAGGTGGGAGACATCTCTCTCTCTCTCAGCTCACTCCCTGGGAGACATTGCAGCTGACAAAACACATGGAGCTATGCTAGTGCCCTGAGCTGGAGAAGCCACATGGGCCTACCCTGATACAACCAGACCTCTGGAGCTGGAGAAGCTATGGTAGTGACTCCTGCCAACTTACAACACCACTGGATCCAAAGACTTTCTACCCACTGGCCTGTGATCGTCCTGTACTTGGCATCATTGCATGTTTCATGGGTCTGAAGAGGACTTTATAGATTGGTATTGGACTTATGGGCTTGGACTGGACTGGGTTCAGATGGTCTCTTAATGTACAATTACCCTTTATATAAATGTCTATCTTATACACCCATGTGTTTCTTTTTTGTTGTTGTTAGAAATGTCTTTATTATCACTCCTACTAAGCACCAGCTTAATAATGCAAAACATATTCAAGTCATTCTTCCATAATGTCCCCCAATTCTCCTAAAGCACGTTTCAAGTAAAGACATGCTCTCTTCTCTCTTCCACATAAAACTTTATGAAATGAAGGCAAAGAACTGTGTCCATCTTACTGTCAAATGCTGCCTGTCACCGTGGAGGCAGCGTCTGCCCAAGCTCCCTCTACTGTGTGGGTCCTGAGAGACTCTTGTTCATGAACTGTCTCGTCACAAAGCATGTCCACCACTTGCTAGGCTTGTCATTCTGAGGGTCAAAAACTTTCTCACAGAGCCTCAATCCCGTCTTTTGCCTTAGCTGCTGCAAGTAGACCCTCATCATTTCATCTTCCTGCTTGCTTGCAGGTTTGGCATAAATGGCGTTCAGTGGAAACCCGGGCTCTCCAGGTATGGGGAAGTTAGTGATGCCCAGCACGTACATTTCTTCTCCCCTTGGCTTCTGGAATTGCACTTCTGGAGTTTCTTTCGGCATTCGGAGATGTAGAGAGTGACGTATATCAAGGTCCTGTTTCATTCTTAATTTCATAGTTTTGGAAGAAGACATTGACCTTGAAGTAATAGATGGTCTCATACATAATATCTGTATCTTTTGTCTCTCTCAGAGCAGGTCCTTTGAACTGACTTCTGATAGGTAGCAGGGCCATGTTTCCAATGAGTTTGGTGTCCATGAGAGAGGAGTGGCAGGCCGGCATCTTGAAGGCACCCGGGCTGAGACTCAACTGAGTAATACCCACGGAAGCACGGTGCTTCTGGTCTCGCACCTATGTGTTTCTATGGATTTGTTCCTGTAGTCTATCCGGACTAACACAATTGGGGATAAATCACGGCTGCCTGCTTGGAGTTTTGAAGCCTGCCACGCCTGACCACCCAAGCTAAACAGGACCACGTTTAGATCCTGAAGCACCATAACCAAGCAGCAAGAGGGTGCGGTTCTTGGCAATGGAGTATTGTTGTTATTGGGGGCGATTGAGTAAGTTCAGGTTCTCCCCACCCTGTGTAAAACAGAAGCGAATGTTGTCGGGTCCTCAGCCAGCTTCACAAGTGTTATGTTGGAGCCCATTGTAGCAGCCCGTGGGTCCATCCATTGTATTAATCACTTTGCTATTTTGAGTCTTCCTCTTTTCCGCTAGCCTTCTACTGTCTGAAGGTTGATGTTCTTTTCTTGGGACTAGTCTCTCCTATGACAATGCAGAAGCCCTACAGAAATCCAGGTGAAGCTTACGGGATGCCAGTCTTGCAGGTGCTGGCTGGTATGTGATCCACTTGTTGGCTCAGATATTGTGAGGACCTATGTAGTGTATCCAATCAGGCCGTGATCCCAATTTTGAAAGGCAGTTGCTGATGTGTGCAATCCATATTCTCATAAAGAAGTTTCCGTTTCATCTTTATCAAACACATCAGTACATAAACACACATTAAAACCATTGTGTGAAAACCAAATAAATCTATCAGATAAACCATTGTGTACATATATTTTATAGATTAACTGAGCAAAAAAACCCAACTTGGGCCTTTTCTGGATAGTTTTAAACAGTATTTAGAGGCAACTTTAATATAACTAGATGATCCTGGCCAGGAAGTAAGGACGATAGCCAGACACATGGACGCCCATGAGAACTTGGACCCATTCATATTTCACACTTCCTATGTTCTCCAAAGGAGCTCTGATGCCATAGCGTGTTACGTAGTGAGTTGCTAACTGGAAAGTTGGCAGTTCAAAACCATCAGCAGCTTCAAGGGAGAAAGATGAAACATTCTATTTTCATAAAGATCTACAATCTCAGAAACCCCCAGGGGCAGTTCAGCTCTGTCCTATAAGGTTGTCATGTGTTAGAATCGATCTCAGTGGCAGTGAATTTTGTAATTTCTGTATCAAAAACCCTGTGCTCAAAATGAAGGCAAGTGATTTCATTTCTTGGACCCCTGTTCTTTAGGTCTTCCTGTATCTAGAGATGATCACAAAAATCATCACCGTAGAGAAGCCAGGCTGAGCTTACACAGCAGGCTTCCGTTGAGGGTGCATTCTCCTCTTCTCTCCACGTAGTAGGATTCAGGGACAAGAGAATTCACTGGGAAGAATGAAAACAGGCTCCAACATCGCTCAGATTAGGTTGACTTTTCCTCCTTTCAAAGCCCTTTCCTATGTGTGGTGGGTGGATGATTGTATGTCAATTTGACACTCCCTTGGGAGTATGGCCCTTTGTCTAAGAGTGAGGGACTCGGGAAGGTGTGTTTCTCGCTGCTACTTTGCCTTCCTCCCCTCTGGGACTTAACGGGCATGTGTGTCTGCCTCTAGGGGTGGCCTCACGTGGGCCTCCCATGCCTGAGGTCCACATGACTGTGTACCACGACTGACCTATGACCACGACTGACCTATGATCTTCTTGCTCCTGGTTCACCATTCTGCATCACAGCTTCTGAGTACATGAGCCTAAAGAAGTAGTTATAGACTAGCAGCACATTTATGGACTTGTGTTTAGAGTGGGCCGGGATGCCTACTTGATATATAATTACTTCTTTTATAAAACACTTTCTTATACATAGATGCATGTCACTGGATTTGTTTCTCTAGACACCTGGCCTAACCCACTATGTGATGGTCAAGGTAGCTACCCACCTAGAGGTTGCTGATGATCTTGTCCATGCTGGCAAGCTTCTGATGCTGAGCAGTCTTGTTGAGGTTCTTGGGTGGTTGACCTCAGTTCTTTTCAATGCTGAAAGAATTCACACGGCAGAAGCAGTTTTGCATCCAAGTAACTTTTGTGGGGGAAAGGGAAGTTTAAGTTATTATAGTTTCAAAAGGTACATGCTCTCTCTGGAAAGTGTGTAGGCCATGTGGGGACTGCACAAGACTCTGCAACTAAAGATGGCCACTGCAGGGGAGCCACAAAGCCATGTGAAAGGAATATCAGAACAGGTGCACTAAACCATGCGTATGGAACCAAGAGCAGGAAATCTCCAGAGAGCCACGAGATTGCTGGCCCAAGAGGACCCACAGGTAATTATGCACCATATCCTCAGGAGAGATTCCCTCCATTGCAGAGCACACCTGAGAGACTGTCTTGCCCTCAGTCTGGGATTTATTCCCTCCTAGCCCCACTAGCTGGAGAGGCATGGTGCAGGGTATCGACTGATTGTATTGGCTGAGTCCAGGTGCGCCTGTGTGATTTAATATTGCTGGTGCCTAGGTGTTTTCCATAGGTGCCTGGTTGGTGCAAACCCTTTATTGTGGTTATGCTAGCCGATTTCCATGAGCACAGGCATTCAGGAAAAACAACACCTCTTTATCCCTAATCCAGCTACCTTTCACTTCAATGGGATCTTAGATTCTATGTGGCCTAGTTTTCCCCCACTCGATCCTTTAAAAGAGTAGTCAGATTTTACCTGTGCTTAGAATTGCTAATAAGACGCTGGTCAATATAACAAATTAGTAAGCAAGTAAGCTTAATTGCATGTTAATTAGTTAATCAAAGAGAGCGTTCACTTGGTACATGCATCTTGCTCAGTATGTATGTGAACCCATGCTTGCCAATGGTATAGGTATATGCTCATAATCAACTATTTTACAAAACACCAAAATATACTCAAGGTATGAATAATGCCATCTACTTTATTTAAATTGTTGTTAGATAACTGTAGGTGATGGATCGTAGGGATTCTATCAAGCAATATGCAGTGAGATCTTGCTAGAGGCATGAGCCATGAATCACAGCTTGACATCTGCAACCCTGATACAGCTAAATTAAGGCCTCTGCAAACAGGACCGGCATTTGTATGCACAGTCGTATTCTTCTGTACTCCTCCTTTGTCACAATCGACTTCTTCTTCACCCGCTTTTGCCCATCTTGTACTGCTGCTCCAGATCTTTGCTTAGAAGTGGCTGATTGTAGGCAGAAATGTGACTCCAGCACTTTTCTCTCACTCCCTTTAGTCTTCAGTTTTATCTGAAATCTGGTAAATGGGATGGATCCCAGTTCTCAGGCTGATTTCCAATATGGAGGCTTTGTGTTCAGGAAGATTTGCCCATGTCCCGGACCCTCCCTGACCTATTAAAAATTCACCCATCCTAATTTCTGCTCACTCAGGGACCCCAAATCTTAGCAATCTGTGCTTCTGTGGCCTTGAGACTTTTGTAACAGAAGTTTTCTCAAGAGCACGTGTTCAAGAAAAGTGGACCAAATGGTGAGTTTTCATGTCAGCCCCCATTTATATATCACAAATGCACGTAAATGACTATGCATTTCCAATGACCACCTCCCAGATACGCCGCCTCTCATCTAACAATTTATATTCCTATTTATAGAGTTTTGGGGGCATAGTGTGCATCACATTGAGCTGCCTACCATGAGGTCAGAGGTTCAAATACATTCTCAACTCCTGGGTAGAAAGAAACAGCTTTCTGCTCCTGTGAAGATGAAGGGGCTCAGAACCCAAGGGGGGTGGTTCTTCCCCATGTAACAGTGAGTGCCATGAATCAGAATCTCCTAGGTGGCAGTGAGCTTTCTTGAGATTTAAAGAATACACAGCAACAATAAAGAAGAGGGTCTATTTTTCTTTCAGAAATAAACAAAAGTAAAACACCAAATATTCAATAGTGGCTGCTAGCGATCACGTTAGATTCTGTATTACACCCAGCACACTTCCCAATGAAGTGCCATACGTGTGTGAAGCATGAGGTGATTTTTAGCCAGACAAAGGTAGGCCTGTGATCTGGAGTGACACAATGGCTGTGTAAGGTTTAAATCCAGCAACATCAGGGAGGCGTCTCTGGACACGCTTGCTTTGATTCTCTTGTCTTTGCCGCAAATAATGCTGTTTGAAGATTGGATTAGTGCCTTCAGATTTTTACAGCAACTTCCAATATTTATCAGAGCTACTCTAAATGAATCACTCTGATAGAGTCATAATTCATTCTAAGTACCACATTACCTGAAGTTAACCCAGCCCAGAAAATATCGAGTGGAGTTCCTATGGAAATATGAGTATTGCATGAGAGCAATGATACTGCCTTGCACAAAGAAACTAATTGATGGCAGTAATATTTTAGAATTACCGCTGCGTGTGGGGGTCGCAAGATATTTTCATCACAGTTTTGGCATTTGATGACCTTTGATGTACAAACTAAAATACAGTTGTTGTTTGTCAGCCTATGGATAATCCAGGTTATTTATTTCTTTACTGGCATACTTGCTAATTTAAGAAAATCAATGAACACATTTAAACAGTAGGAATGTTGCAGGAGCTCTCTCTCTCTCTCTCCATATATATGATATTAACAGGGGATCATGTAAGAAGAATGCAGTGCCCACCGATCACAAATTATGCAGTGGGGTTTCCTACAGTTGGGGAAATCGCTGGGTTTGGCCCATTTGTCGTGCAATGGACAGCCTCCCCTGGGTCAGCCGCCTTTGTGATCATGGTGCCTCACTTGCCAGGGAAGTGTGGGAGCAGTAACTTCGTAGAGTCATTGGTGCTCATGAGGCAAAGCTGTAGTACATCAGGGGAAGCAGGCTGCTCCTGGAAAGTTTAGTCACTATGAGAAGGATGTGCTGTAGTCCAGGGGTAGGATTCCCTGATTCTAAAACAAACTCAAAGAGCTCTGTACATGTGTAACAGGAAAGACAGGGCACCCAACATTGCAATCACAATGACCTGGGGGAGCAAGCTCTGGTCGGCAAACAGGGTCGTTGGCTTTAATGTGTTAAGTTAACATCACTATCTGTTTGTGTTCAGAAAAGAGTCGACTAATCTAGATGCTCAAAAGGGATATGCAAACAGCTAATTACTGTCAATCAAAATGTAAAACCACGGCATCAACAGCACTCCCTGCCACCAAGTCAGCTCTGACTCATAAGGACTCTCGAGCAGAACAGGATGGCCCCATGAGTTTCTGAGATGCAACTCTTCAAGGAAGTAGAGAGCCTCTCTTTTCTCCCTCGAAGTGTCTGGTGGTTTTGAACTTCTGCCCTCCCACTAGCAGCCCAACTTGTAACCCTCTCACTACCAGCGTTCCAGTAACCATCAAAATACCATCCAGAAGAATGGGCAGCCTGCCGGACACAGAAGCCGTACAGTTGGTAGCAGCTGAGATCCTTTTGTGAAGTAAATTGGTAGGCTAGCTTAGCTGACAGCATTAAGGCTCCAACAGCATAACTCACTCTTCTTCCTCTCATTCTGATCATAATGTTATTTCCCAAATGCTTGGCACCACTATAAACTGGTGAGACGATGCCTTCTTCACTTATTCATCCACGTGTACATTTTAAAGACAAATATTTGTTGTCAAACCTTGCTGGATCCTTCTCTGGGCAAGCTTTCCAAGCCTTCTCTCATCGAACAGAACAACTCGCATCAAATCAGGAAGACCAAAGAAGAGTCCATGCATTTGAAATGTGGGGCTGGAGAAGAACATTGAAAATAACCGTGGACTGCTACCAACCCATCTGTCTTGGAGGAAGTACAGCCAGCGAGGAAAGGACAGTAACACTCCATCTAACATGCGTTGGACGTGTCGTCAGAAGAGACCAGTCCCTGTAGAAAGACATTCTGCTTGGCAAAAGAGAGGAAGGCCCTCAAGGGGATGGGTTGACACCGGGCCCCCAACAAGGGGCTCAGGCAGAGGAACCATTGTGCGCATGGCGCACGACCCCGCAGTGTTTTCTTCTGTGGGGCATAAGGCTGCTAGGAGTCGGAACCAACTCCGTGGCCCCTGACAAGAACAACAGCCCCATTTGCAGCATGGGTGGGCCTGAGTTTGCCAAGGCGACACACTGAAGCGGGATTTGGGTGTCCCAAGGGAAGTCATTATTCTGGAGCAACTATCACTGGGAGCCTCCAGGGAGCACAGCTGGAGGGAGCTATTATTGTTTTTTATCTTTTATTTATTTATGTTTGTTGAGGGCGAGTGCAGCCCCCCACTATCACAAATTATGCAGTCGAGTTTCCCTCATTTGGGGAAATCTCAGGGGTGAGATGGATAAACCTCACCCTGGGAAAACCACCTTCCTGATCCTGGTATCTCCCCTGCCAGGTAAGTATGGAGGGAGCTTCATAGTAGAGAACCCTTCAGGTGGACAGGTAAGGACTAGTCTTTGGTGCTGCGGGCAACTGGGATTGATGGCAGTTTCTGTAGACCTTGGCTTCCACCGTGGGAGCCTCTGACTTCTGCATTCAAACAATGCTTCATCAAATGACTAAAAGCAGCATTTCTTCTCTCTACTCCTTCCTACCTCAGTATGGTTCATCTCTTTTGTCGCGTGGAGAGGTCATTTTCATTACAAACACAGAAGTCATAGTGAGGAGCTGAAAACTGCACAGGAGCAGTCTGATCCACCACCACCCTCCCTGCAATATATTTGCTTTGAACAAGGATCAGAAAAACAAAGGAACGTATGAGAGCCCTGGTAGTATAATGGGTTCGGTGTTGGGCTGCTATCCAACAGGTTGTGAGATTGAAACCACCACCAGCCATTCCTAGGAAGAAAGATGAAACTGTGGGTTCCCATGGGATTCACAGGCTCAGAAACCCACAGGGGCCATTCTATGCTGGGATAGGCTCACTGTGAGTTGGAATTCACTCAATGGCTGTGAATTTTTCTGGTTGGTCAAAGAAAAGAAAACTTTGAAAAAATAATGATTTTCTCTCTTCTATCCAGATGGTTAACCACACATTCTTTGTGGTCAAAAGGGCAAGATAAATAAGGATGTACTGCATTTTAAGCCATGTTGATTTTACCTTGACCCGTGTACTTCATGTCCTACAAGAAGTAAGGAGTTCCCCGGGAGTAAGTTATTTATGGAATTCCCTTTCACAAGTTGCAGAGAAGTGCCTAGTAATCCCAGGAGAGTTTAATGCCATCTCATAAGAGACCAACATCCTCTATCAGGCGTAAACTTGTTTTTTGATTTCTTCACAATTTTAAGCTGTCAGGAGATTTCTTTTTCCCACCAGATTTCAGGATCTGCCTAGTGAGCTTGGGCGTGTTCTCGGTGCTTTGTGTGGGGAGAAGTTTGAAACCTTCATCCTCTGTCTGAAAGGAAGCTAGCAACCCAATCAAGCATCATTACTACTCCAGACTCATTCCCCACATGTTAGAGAGAATGACGGATGCGATTAATGAGGATCATTTAGGAAAAGGGGTTGATGCAGCCCTGATCTGAGGAAGATACAGTAATCAGAGTGTGCAGATGGGTTGAAATTCTACAGAAGAAAATGCCCCATTAGCAGTTCAGCAATTAAAGCCATTTCTTTGAAAAGCAGATGTGCACAGTTTTGGGTTTTTTTGGTTGTTGTTTTTAATTGAATATGGTGAATGCTTGAAACAAATTGTAAGGAAAAACAATCGGGGTAGTTACCAGTTGATAAGTCAGTAAGGCAATACAGTGGTGACTGGTGGTGAATTCGATGTTGGATTTTTCAGTTTGCTCAACGAAAGCCTTACCTTCCATTCGCCTCTTGCCTCGCACTTGGCTTTCTCACTAAGATTAAAATTAAGCTCTGCTATTGAGGACCCTTTCCTGAGCATCAAAAGACTGATGGAGACCTGGGCTTGCTGAAGTTGTTCACCAAAATGTTATGAAGGGATCACAAGTTAGGAAAAGCCTTGCTCATAAAAATACAAAGCAAACAAAATTTAAAAACCAATGAAACCTAAAACAACGCTCTCCAACTTTTCGGTTCCAAACTGTGAAAATGCTAACCTGAGATGTCAGTGAATTGGAGTTGGGTTCATAGTCTCTTCAAAATGTATTGTCTTGGGGTGAACAGGACATGTACAGGCTGTCTGTTACATGTCTCCTACAAACCAATCATTTGCCACCATGTTGCAGACAACTTGGTATGTATCTTTATTATAACGTTTCTTCAGATGGAAAAAGACGGCACCATTACTCAGCGGATCCCGTTGGCCTCTATTCCAACTTATGGCAATGCTTTGGATGGGTTTTAAATGGTCTTGTTTTGTCATTTCCAAAGTCGATGAGTCTGAGAAGGAAAGCTGTTACTGATGCCCAAATAAGTGTATGCATTTTGCTTCGCATTATTCATTTTCATTATTTACAACTAGGCTGTATCTCTTGGCAGAGAGCAGAGCCTTCCGAAACAGTACATTCCCGGTGGTGTGTGTATGATTTAAAACATATGAAGAGTTTCATTTCATTCCGGCTTATCTGATTTCTGTCTGGTTTTGAGCCATTTGACCTATGTGGATTTGCATAGCTATTAGTAAATCCAAGGGAAGGAAAACAAAAGACATACACAGGACAACTAAGAAAGAAGAAAAGTTCTCAAGCAAATTTCAAGGCAGGAAATGATCTAGAAATTGGTGCATTGAGAGCAAACCACGGTGGTCGGTTCCCTTCATTGATGGTGCGGCGTGCTGCCTTCCTGCCTCAGGGCCTTATCAAAGGTAAAGAGTGCCTGGGACAGGCTCTAAATCACACTGACCAATTTCAAGATGCTACTGAGGTCTAAGCCTTAAGCCTTCTGCCTGGACTGCAGTAGTCAGGCTCCTTTCCTATCTGTGGTGTGTCAGAATGTTATTCTTGACTCATTTGGTGCCCCGTTTGGACTTGTGCCCAGGGGCAAGTTCTCCCTGTTTCCCACTTACTGTGTCTCTGGATGTCTCCCATGCTTGAAGAAGGGCCTTGGTCCATACAGAGTCAATAGAAACTTTTCAAAGGCACAGCCTTTTTGATTGCTCTCTCAGGATTCATGACATACCTGCCATACCTTAGACAGGCATCTTGCATGGACCATTAATTAACCGTGTTTATCTTGCGTTCAGAAAATCTCTAGGAGGAAGGTGGAAGGCAGAGGCCAATTCTCAGCCAACCCAGATCTGAGGTCAGGCTGAAGGGCAAGCCTTTTGCGTTTCTCAGAACTCCCTTCTACAATTTCATTTTTGTGGAAATGTTTTGATGACAGATACATTTCAAGCAGAGAAATGCTCAAATAGCTTTGTGTTCAGCACCACTCATTCTAATTAATGTTGAATCAGACTATTTTGATGATGGCATCACGATTTGTACTGAAGTCTTCGATATTCTCACGTTCTTGGAGTGCCCTGTGAATTTTTGGCTTCAATGCAGGGAAATTCCCCATCTTTGAAGGCATACGTTTCCCTGGAGGCCACCTCAAAACACCTTTGGTTCACACTTTAATCAGTGTGTGTGATTTTCTTCTTTCTGTAAATCTTTATCATCTCTCAAATTGTTACAGAAATCCTGCCTTGATTATTATTTTGTTTGCCACAAGAATGTCTATATTCTTAATGGAAGGGATTATAAGGTATTTCTGCAAGAGTTCAGCAATTCTCTCAGAAAACTAGAACAAAACAAAACAAAGAATAAATCATTGAAATCAATGATGCTTATACACAGGCAGGTCGCTAACAATCAAGGCTGATTTTACTCATCTAATAAAAACAGGTTTTGGTGTATTATGAGTCTGGCATTTTGTTGAGTGCTGACAGAGGTGAACCAGGCACTCCTCCCACCATCAAGATTCTGTGGTGAATGGAACACTACTTTTCCAAAGGGAATTTTGCTACAAATATATCCAAGAATCTAGGGGAGCATAATGGGGGACAAAGTGATAGAAACTTCGTAGACATAACTGAACATCTTCGGGCAGCCATCGTCCAAGGGGGAGCTAGGTGCATTGGGATAACCTAATTTACAAGGGCATGGTTCTATGTCCTACTTTTATGCGCAGTAATGGGGGTTTGCAAAGCTCATGAGCAGCCATCAAAGGGGAAACTATTGGTCTTTCTTCATCTGAGGGAAAAGAAGAGTGACAAAAATTGAAACTATGTGAAAACAATGAGTCCAATAGAAAAATGGATTCCATAAACTTCAGTATCCGTAACCCAAGACCAGAAGAGCTAGACAGCACCCAGCTAACATCACCACTGAAAGGATCATATGAGAAGGCCCTGGGAGGAAAATGTGGGACAGAGCTTGAAAACATGGCAGAGAACAGATTTACTAGTAAGCTAGAGATGGATGGATCCTCTGAGATTTGACCATTTGTCACTCTTTCTGTCTGGAACTGAGCTAACCCCTGTGTTAGAATAACTAGCCATTTAACATGAAAAGGGCAGCAAGGATCCAAAGATAATGCTGGGAGGGTCAGGTAAGAAGGAGAAATGGAAACAGGAAACACAGGGAAGAAGTAGGATACGCAGTGGTCCATTGAGGAATTGCAATGGATGAGTGGATTCAGAGCATGTGAGTTGAGTGTCAAACTACAATCTGCTCTCCCACCTTTATCTAATTCAAATACACACAAGCAAAAGTTAAAACTATAGGTATGTGGGGGTTGGGGAGGGCCACCTACAGTGTGATATTCCTAAAGCAGAGTGTGCATCTAGTGTCCTCGTAGCAGGACGTCAACTACCCTTTTAGCGGAGTGGAGGTAGTGGTTAAAGAACTTAACATTAAAATCAAAGAAAACCTGAATAAAGCCACATGAGGTATATTAACTTTGCTTAATATAATCAATACATAGGACTCAATATACAGTATATGTTTTTAATTAAGATTCTTCTTGGCTTAGTGATTATGCATTGGGCTGGGAGCCACAAGGACAGCAGTTGAAACCACCAGCTGCTCCTTGAGAGACAGACAGGGCTTTCTAATCCCATAAAACAGTTACTGTCTCAGAAACTCACAAGGGTAGGTTGCTATGAGTTGGCATCAACTCAATGGCAGTGAGTTTATTATTATGATGATTATTTTGTTTTGTTTTTAATGGCCTGATGGAAGTGTGTAGCCATATGGTTTTAAAGTGGCATAATCTAATCTGCTAAAAATAATTTGTACTCTTATCTCCAGATGGATTGGTAGCCAGAACCAATCCAAACTTGTTACAGCCAAGTCAACACTAACTATTGGTGACCCTGGTATTATGGAATACAACTCCACCATTGGGTCTTCCTGACTGTAGCCTTTAAATGTGCAGTTTACCAGGTCCTCCTGTGGGCCTCTGGGCAGGTTCAGTGGCCTACATTTTGGCTAGTAGTCAAATGTAAACTGTTTGTACCTGTTAGTAAGGGCTATTCCTGACTGCATATACTTTGAAGACAGAAGAAGAAAGAAAGAAAGAAAGAAAGAAAGAAAGAAAGAAAGAAAGAAAGAGGGAGAGAGTAAAAGAAAGAAAGATGTAGTATGAGAAAACAGAAAGACACCAAAATATGAGAGGGTGGAGGAGGCACGACATTTCCCCCCAGTAGTAAAAACAACAATGTCTATATTATTTTCTGTCCTTACATTTACATGGACGTGTTTAAAAAAAAGAGGGAGAGGAAATTAAGGATTTAGTAGAACTCATCTATTTTACAATTCTGTCTACACCCAAACTTGTCCTATAAATGTCAGTGACTTGCACCTCACACAGAGTCAAATGAAAAACACTTTGCTTGCAGAATGCAATCCTATTTGAAGGAAACTGTGCTAAGTGCAGAAGGAGTGTTGGTGTCATAGTATTACTCATTGGGCTGAGATCCTCAGCGTCAGCAGTTCAAAACCACAAGCTGATTTGGGAGAGAAATATGGGGCTTTCTAATCTCATAAAGAGTTATAGTCTTAGGAACTCATAGGAGAAGTTTCACCCTGTCCTGTACAGTCACTATGAGTCAGCATTAACTTGATGGCAGTGAGTTAAGGGATTTTGGTTTTTGTTCTGTTTGGGTGTAAGTGCTATCAATTAGTGTACAATTTAAAACTCATAGAAAATAGAGACATCAACTCAATGCATAAAGAGATGCCTAAAAGCAAATTCTCAAAAAGATAATAGTGATCCATTTGTGTGTTAGGATTTGTGGGGATTTTTTACTTTCTTCGTTACACTTCTGTGTTACTCTTAAATTTAAAAAAATTCTTAAAGAATCCAATGCTATATACTACATGGTGTGCTGTGTGCCAAATATATACAAGGCAAAAATAGATGTAATGTTTGCCCTTATGACCATAAGACACCTTCAACCACCAGAAATAACATAGGCAGCTGGAAAGAAAGAAGAGCAGATGTTTGTTTGTTTTAATGCAAATCTATTCAGTACTGTCTAGGGCAGTGGTTCTCAACCTTCCTAATGCCACAACCCTTTAATACAGTTCCTCATGTTGTGGTGACTCCCCAACCATAAAATTATTTTTGTTGCTACTTCATAACTATGATTTTGCTACTGTTATGCATCAGGTGACCCCTGTGAAAGGGTCCTTCAAACCCCTTTAGGGGTCATGACCCACAGGTTGAGAATTGCTGGTCTAGAGATATTTTATCAAGAAGCCGTTGAGAGATGTGGACCTACTGGATGTCTAGAACAGTCCCGTAAAGCATGGCGCCAAACCAGAAGACCTCGGAAACCACAGGTAACCAGAGGGAATTGCTATCTTTAGACCTTATGATAGACGCAGCCTTCAAGGGAGTTTTAGTGATTTGTTTGGCTCGAGGATTGCTTCTGTGGCTCACAATGCTTGCAGGTAAGTCTTTGTATGTGTTTAGATTTGTACTCCACTTGACCATGGGAGAGAGGTGGCCTTGATACAAAGAAATGGACCAGAGACGATTATTTTTAGTAAATGACACTTTTATAAAGCAGCAATTTTTCAAGTTAATCTAAGGGATATAAAATCCAGGGTGGGGCTTGACTTGCATTGTTACAATGAAGGAAAGATTAAATTAAAGGGGCAAACACAGGAAACATGACTATGAATTATGTATCAGGATTATTTTCCTCGGGGAGAGAAGTTGGCCTTGGTACTATTTGCAAAGCACATGTTCTCTTTAGGAAACTAAACTTTTGAGAAAGGCTTTAAAACAAAATGTCATGGGTACATCCTTTTTCACAAACTGTTAACAAATTAAGGAAAATTCAAAGAAATAGTGATGTCGAATCAATTTAAAGGAATCAAAATCAATGCTGTAAAATTTCATGTTATTATTGAAGACATTTTCTAGCTAACTTATGGAATTAGCAACTTTATTTATCTCAGATGATTTGGGGTTTTATATTTCTGCCATTAAATCACAACAATGTGAATGAGGAGGAGAACCGCACAGGACAATAAGCTGTGACAAGAAATATTTTGAGCTCAGACCCTAGGAAGAGTTATTTAGCAAACATTTCCATCTGAGTCTTTTTCCCCCAGATCGTTTTATATCTGAGTAAATGAAACATACATGGAGATTTGATAGATAATATTAATAATCACCTAGAAGTGATAGACATAAACAAACACAAAGGTAATTTATCTATAGAAGTCTAGAGAATAGACTGAACTAATTTTGCAGTGCTTCTTTGAGGAGGAAAAACTTAAGCAAATTTCCAGGAAAGAGTTTCCCCCGTAAATTGAGTGGCGCTTGTATTTGTAAAACCTGTTCTAAACCACCAGGGCTGCTGGGATGCGATCAGCAGTTTCCCCTGCATCCAGCCGCTGCCACCCAGTCAGATGCACAGAACAGAAGGGCCCCTGTGCGTTTTCCAGACTCTAAATCTCCACGGGGTAGAAAGCATCCTCTTGCTCCTGTGGAGCAGCTGCTGCTGCTGGGTCCGATGGAGTCCGCTCCAATCCACAACCACCTTATCTCTGCCCAACAAACCGAACCACTGTCCAGGCCTGCACCACTCTTACCAATTGCTCCTAGGGTTGAGCCCATTTTTTGTCAGGCCTGCGTCAAAAGATCTCACTGGGGACCTTCCTCTGTACCAAGCAGATCCTTCACCAAGGCCTGGTCCCTCCTGCCATCGTGCTCCAAATACGTAGGGCCATGTCCAGGGTAGCGCCTCCTCTTTCCCATTGCAAGTGCCCTCCAAGCCGAGAGGCCATTCCGCCTGCACCGCCTCAGCCAAGGAGCTGCTTCCACTCCTTGGGTTTCCAGTATCTGACAATGCTCAGAAGCTCTGTATAAGGTCTCCCTGCAGGTACATCCTCCAGAGGGGGCTGTCACATCCTGCCCTTGCCTATTCTTCGTCTGGAAGCTCCGCTGAAGCCTGTTCACGTTGGGTGACCCTGTTGCCATTTGGAATACCAGTGACAGTCGCTCCGGGCATCACAGCCACACACAGGTCAGCACAGTAAGACAAATGGACCCACAAGTGCTGGGTGGAGCAACTGGGGGTTTTGAATTGCTGTGGTTAGCCACCCACCCGGGCTCCATTGATTGCTTATTTAACATCCACCTGATGGGCTGGTCCCTCCACCTCTTGAATAACTTTTCACAGCCTTCTATGACTTTGGGGCCTGCTGAGAAAATTTAAAGAGCTAGTTGGTCAATCCAAGAGGGAAAAAGACCAAAAGCCTCCGTTTAGGAATCAGCGTGCATGCAGTCCAATGTAATCATTGAAACACTGAGCTGTGGAAGTTTACTGTAAATTCAAGTTTCTCCCTGCCCTGAGCTTGCTTTGGGCGGGGCTCCTGCAAACTGAGTACGGTAGAGCCTCCTTTAGCTTACTGGCTCTCTTCCTTCTGGCCCTCCTTGCCTAGCCTCTGTCTCCTCCATGGTGGAAGCCTGGTAAGGAGAGACAGTACGTCGCTGAACCCATCCACTGGTAGTTAAATTGAATTTTGTCCTAGTTGCTGGGCTCCTTAGAGATTACCTTATTGAATGTTTCTCACTGCAGTGACTTGTCTTTGGTCGCTGCCCCAGACTGCTGTTCTTAAGGCAATTACCATCTTTTTGCTTCCAGGAAAATGTTAAAATGTTATTGAAAACCACCTTGGGGTGACACGCCTCCTACACTTTATATGTTTGTCTGGGGGATTGGGGAAACACATGACTTTGACCTGCCATAGGAGAAGGTCCAATTTCCATCGAAAGGTAGCCCTCGGCTCTGATGGTACATGACTCTTCAGTTAGCTTCTCACCCAGGCGTCAGCCCTCCAGGCACTGTGTCCTCAGAATCCAGCCACGTGGCACCATGTCCAGGTGGTCTGCTCCAGGGAGCGTGGCTCCTCACAGTGAGTGTGCTCCGAGAAGACCTTTCCTTTCCTCTCCCCAAGAGGGATGGGCTCTGGACTGGAAACGTTTACAAGTCTTTCAGATAATTTCCCTCTTCTGCACTCTTGTGCCTTAGTTTTTAATATCCGTCATGAGTACTAAGTTTCAGAATATTATGATTTCCATGACCTCTTCTGAATGTATTGCTAAGGTGGTGTAACGTAAAACTTTATTGGCAACTCTTGGCTTAGGACCTCACTTTCCATCAAAAGGAAAGTTCCTCTTTAAGATCCTATTTGAGACCTGTTAGTATGGTGATTTTTGTTAAGTTGTGGTATCAGTTTCAACTCTTGGGTAATCCCAAGTGTAGAGGATGTATAACTACTGCTTAGGATCTTCTGTGCCGGTGGTTCTCAACCTTCCTCAGGCCACGATCCTTTAATACAGTTCCTCATGTTGTGGTGATCCTCAACCACAACATTATTTTTGTTGCTACTTCATCACTGTCATTTTGCTACTGTTATGAATTGGGTGACCCCTGTGAAAGGGTTATTTGACCCCCCAAAGGGATGATGACCCACAGGTTGAGAACCGCTGTTCTGTGCTCTCAGAGCATCATCAGGACTGTCTTTCAGGGTGTTTCTGGGAGGTTTCAAGTGCTAATCTTTCAGCTAGCAGTCTCACACTTACCCAGTTTTGCTAACTGGGATTCTTTGATCCAATATATTCGCATATGCTGCGATGAGTACATAACATAATGTTGCATGTACCCTTTCTCTACCCCCTCATTCCTCTTTGCCTCTCACACACACAATTTGCCTCTCTCAGTAGTATGATAGGTAGGTTTATTGTACTAAACTAGCCAATAGGAACATGTGGGATTAATAAGGTCACAGTTTGGAGTGCAAAGAGATAAATGACTTGGAAAGCCCTGCCTTTCTGTCTCTTGCTTTCTGGTGATTGGACCAGTGAGTGGCTGCTTTAGCTAGTTCTCTACCTCAACTTGTCAGCTACATTACCTGTGGGACAGCCAACCCGTGGATTGTGTCACTAGAGCTTGAGGCTTCTTTGAGACCTGCTTTGCCACACTGCTGGTGTATACATTGCTTGAGCTTGAGGCCTTCAGAGCCTGTCTTCCTGTATTGCTTGAGTTTGATATCCTATCCAGCCTGCTTTGCTAAGTTCCTGAACTGCTGACTGCTGGTGACCCCGCCCTCCTGTTTGCAGCCTATGGCTGGACTGCCTGCATTTCCCTAAGGGAAACTCACCTGTCTGCTTCCTCAACCTTGGACCCAGTATATTAACTGTTCCATGGAAGTGAGTTTAACTGAGCCCTCTGTACTGCTGTGTGGACTAATTAGTCGTTATATACCTTAATACCATATATATGGTTATATATATATATGTATATATATATATATATACACACACATACACAAAATCATATGTGTTCTGGTTTTGTTACTATAAAGAACCCTGTCTAACACAATCAGTGTCTTCTCTTATTTTATAAGAACCTTGGAATTGCTTCTTAATGAAACCCCTATGCTAGGCACTGAGGATGCAGAATGAGTAAAGCTCATTTATAATGGGGATCCCTGGTAGTGTAGTGGTTACCCATTGGGCTGTGATCTTCATGGTCAGCAGTTTAAAACCACCAGCAGCTACACAGCAGATAACCTGGTTTCCTACTCCTGTAAATAGTTACAGTCCCAGAAGTGCACAGGGGTCAAAATGAGTCAGCCTTGACTCAATGGCAGTGATTTTGGAGCCTTATATGTTAGTGAATTAAACATCCATGTAGTTCTTACAGACATCAATCAGTCTTGTCATGTAATGGGGATCTACTAACCTTAGCCAGGAGCCCTGCTGTCCTCATGGGTTAACAGTTGGGCTGCTAACTTTAAGGTCAGTAGTTCAGCTCTACCAGCCTCTCTGTGGGGGAAAGATGAGACATTGTACTCCCATGATGAGCTGCAGTTTGGGAAACTCACACGGGTAGTTCTACCCTGACCTACAGGGCCATTATGAACTCAATGACAATGAGTTTTTGAGTTGTTAGACCAATCATATCTAGGGTGGTAGACCAAAAAGTGCATCGATAGAATATGTGCAAAGGATACCATATTAAAGCTCTATCAAGTACTTGGACAAAGAGCTATAATAGAGGGATATGGCCAAAGATCTGGGATCTGGTAAGGACATTTAACTTAGTCTCTCTCTGCCCACCATAAGTAAAACTAACTCCTTCAGATAACAGCATTCTTGGAGCTATGGAAGAAAACATGGGTGTAAAATCATTTTTATGCTGTTGTATTTATCTGACATTAGGGTTTCCTGCTTCTTATATATCCTTTCTTCAACTACTTTAAATGTATAATATGCTTGGTAATATCTCCTTTGGCAACTCTTACCATAGTGATTTTAGAAAGCCAGCCAAATAAAACAGCTGTAGATGTTCATCGAGGATAATATTGTTTACCCGATTTCAGACTGTTTTTGTTAAAACTGCATTGGAGAGATAACTTAGTTCAAGTTTCCACATAAAAACATTTTGTTTTTCATAAAAATTCAGTAAAAAAAGGAATCTGAATTGAGTGTCTTATGATTGTGCAGATGAAAATGTGCAAGCTCCAAGGAATTCACTCTTGAAAAATCAGTTCAATTGGAAGGGAAATGGTTACTAGTCAAGAATCGATTTAAAATTGGATCAACTTCAAGGCCAAATAATAACTTTTAAGAAAATAAAACAATGATTAAGAGAAAGGAGAGAAATGTTATTTAATTCTATAGCCCAATGCAACAGAGTCCAAGATTTTCCCCCAGGTATCGGAACCTCTTGCTTTCCCTGAGTGCAAATAGCAATGTTTCTACGGCCTGTACTACTTCAAGACATATTGTACTTATTGATTACAAATACTACTGTCTACACTGATTGTTTTACATGTGCATGTGCTCATATGAACACTTTAGTATTTAGCATTACTTTCATCAGTGATGTCATTTCATGGTACACTTTGATGAGAGAGGTAGCTATCAATGACTTGGTATACAGAAAAGATGCCGACTACATGGGCTTATATATTTCGTGTTTCAGAATGTCTAAGAGTAAATTTCACCGTGGTTATTGTCCTAACTTGAACTACTTGGGTTGTCTGGGGACTTGCTAGCGAAGTTGCAGGAGTTTTTCCAGATATTTCGGGTGACTGGAAATTGAAACCACATCTGTTTATACATTTTAAATGTGCTTTTGAACAAAAGTTCCAAGCAAACAATTTTGATACACTTGAAATATGTAGATGACTAGGATAATTATCTTAATTTATCTGAAAACCAAGAATTATGAGGTTTAAAGACCCCAACCAAGCTATTTTTGGATTCCCAGGTTCTAACATTTTGAGACTAGCCCCACACCTTGGTTAGAATCTTCTGTTTCTATGTTTAAGCATCAGCAGGAGCCTTGGTGGTATAGTAGATACATATTAAGCTGCTGATAGAAAGGTTATCAGTTCAAAACCACTCACCTCCTAGGGATAAAGAGGAAGCATGTTTACTTCTGTAAAGGGGAATGAATAACAGAATTATAGGCGAATGGATATATTAGATGGCATAAGACATGGATAATAATAATAATACTTTATAATGTATGTAACATAACAATAAGGGCTCCTGGGGGGTAGGGTTGGGCAGGGAGGGGGTAAAAGGGAGCTGATGTCAAGGAGTTCAAGAAGAATGAAAATGTTTTGAAACTGATGGTGGAAACAATTATATAATCAAGCATGATTTAATTATTACAACAGCTCTAAGAGCTCCCAATAAAACTATTTAAAAAAAGAGTTACAGTCTCAGAAACCCACAGGGGCACTTCTACCCTGTCCTATAGGGTTGCTGTGAGTCAGAATGGATGGGATGGGGACAAGTTTGACTATTTGGTTTAGGACTACAGCTGGAAATTAATATTTACAGGGTTTCAATCCATAAAGGAATCTATAAGCAGCACATTGCCCATTTGTGCAATGTGTTCACACTTCTTTGCATACTTGGCAGTCAATGCATATTTTGAATGCCTTCCATCCTAGGAGACACACCTTCCCAGACAAATTGGGACTGGATTTGTTGTAATCCACAGGGCTTTCCTTGGCTAAACATTGGTCTTTCTCCTTGCTTTGTCTTAGTCTGGAATCTCTACTGCTGCCTCTCCACCAGTGCAGTCGCCGATGGTATTTGAAATATTGTTGTGAGGTGTCGGTCGCCGGTGTGGTTCTGATTTATTGAGACCCTGCGTTCAACAGAATGCAACATTTGACAGAATGAAACATTTGCAGATCCCGCGCCATCCTTGCACCTGTTACACTTGAGGCCATTATTGCAGCTCCGTGTCAATTCATCTTGTTGCAGGTTTTCCTCTTTGTCTCTGACCCTTCCTTTTCCTAAGCATGATGTCCTTTCTCAGGGACCGGCCCTCCTGATAACATAGTCAAAGGATGAACAATGAAGTCTTGCCATTGAGCTTGCATGCAACAATCGGGCTGAGTTTCATCCAAAACAGAATTGTTTGCTTTTCTGTTAGTTTGTATTCTTTGCCAACACTGTTTCTCAAATGCATCAGTTCGTAATTCCAAATACAGAGTCTAGTAACATTCAGCAGAGGCATAGCTGAAAGACCGGATCTAACCTCTTCTCTAAATGGGGCACACTTGGCTAAAATAATATAGCAAGGTTAGCTGATTCGCCTACCAAATAGAGTCTGATAAAAAGAAAGGTCAGTAAAAAGACGAAGATATTGAGACTTTTTCAAAGTGCCTATCCTCATTTCTCAGTTACTTCTAAGTATTTCAAACAACCTTGACCTTTTGGGTTTGTTTCATCCACCAAAGAGCCAAATGTTAGGGTTGACAGAATCATTCTCTTCTGATTCTTGTCCTACTTCTTTGTTAGGTCTTACTTGGCTTTTATTTTCTCTTCTGCTTGCCATTAGAACGTTCCTTCCATTCAATATTCTTTTCTGAGTCCTTTCTTTTATTAAGTCTATATATTTTTCATATGATGACCTTATTTATCCTCATAACCACAGAAGTTAACTCTCTGCATTAATAGACAAATATATGACACCATCGCCGCCCTTTTCCCAAACCCTAGTTCTGCTGATCCAACTGCATACCAGCTGGTTTCCATTTGGATAGCTTATGAGTGACTCACACAAGTTTAAGATAAATAGATTTTATTGTAACAGCAGAACAAATCCCGGGCACCATTATTTATGGGCAATCACTGAACTTGAAGTAGTTTTGTCAGTTTTACCTTCCCGACACATGGGATTTCTGACCACAAGGTAATTAATTTGAAACCAGGAGTTTGATAAGTGAACTCTCACGATCAATTCAGTTCTATAAATCTTAAAAGAATATCTTCCCTTCATCTTATTTTTTTAGTGTCCAAAATTTAATAATATGTCAAAATGTGAGGACCTTTCAACAAACTATTCATTCTATGTTATTTTTCACTGTTTCTCATTCACATCACATCATCAATTTTCTGCTTACCCAATTATGTTCCATGGTTGGTTGATTACAGTTCATATATAGCCTCCCCTTTTTCTATTGCTCCATTTGTTGACTTGCAAACACAATACCAATTAAATATACCCTTTCACCTACTCTGCACCTGCTCTTGATTAGGTGGCCATAACTGGTAGTTACATAATCTTATGTCAATTTGAGACTTAAGAGTGAAAGAGTGGAATTTAGCCTGTCAATCAGGTCACAGCTTGATGACCTCATTTGGAGGCAGGCAGGACACATGCTCATTCTCTGTGAGACATTCCTTCTGAAAAGATACAGGAAGCTACACTAGAGCCCTGGAACTGAAATAGCCATGTGGAGACCCATGCCAGTGCTGAGATGCTTCCACTGCCACTGGCTCCACAAGACTTCCCACCCACTGGCCTTTGATCTTCCTGCATTTGGCGTTATTGCATGTGTTGCATGAGTCTGAAGAGAGCTTTATAGATTTGTATCAGACATATGGGCTAATATCAGACTTATGGACTTGATCTGGACTGGGCTGGGATGTTTTCTCAATATTTAACTGCTCTTGTATATAATGCTCTTTCTTATATACATTTGAGTGTCCATGAATTTGTTTCTCTAGTCTACCCAGACTAACAGAATACAAATGAAAACTACACAATTGACCTATCTTTAAATCCATGACAACTAATCTCAGGGAGATCTCAAGTGTTGCCTGTCAATTACATTTCATTGCTACATTAAAATCCCATCACAGCACATTACCACATAATAGGTGACTGAAAGCATCAGGGATTTATTCTTTCTGGGTTCTAAAGGCCAGAAATCTGGCATCCAGCAGGGCCGCCTTCTGTGGGACATTTTAGAGAAGAACCCACGTCTTGTGCTTTCTGCTTCAGGTGACATTCTGGGCTTATGGCTCCATCATTCCAGTCTCTGCTCCCATCTCCCTGTCTCCTCGGTGTCATCGTGTCTTCTTGTCCGTCTCTGCCTTTGTTTTAGAGGAATAGTTGCCATTGGCATTAGAGACCACCCAGATTACCCAGGATGATTGACGATTTCTTATTCTAAAAACCCTTAACTTAATTTCAGCTCACAATATATTTTGTCGTTTCACAGAGAAAATAAACACAATGCAATCTCTATCTTTTTGTTTGTTTCTCTAAAGTGAGTTGTCCTGCTGTGTGGACTAATTAGCTGTTGTATTCCCTCTTGCTATATAAACCTACCCTTTTATATAAATATAAAATCATAAGTTTCCTGGTTTTGTTTCTCTAGAGAACCATGCCTCATAGAGCTACCTTCAGGCAATGGATAACTTTGCACAATTTATTAAATCTAGGGGGGGAGTGAGACCACACTTGTGACACTATCAAGTGAGATAACACCAAAATGACTGTTCATAAATATTTTTGTGCAGTTGTAAGCTGTATAATAACAGAGCACATAAATGTGTTATTTCTAATAAAAATCCTATGTAGCTAGCTATAACACCAAAACACATTCTAAATCCAGATTACACAAATCCAAAACGGTTGGAATTTACTCTGCAATTTCCCTTTCACAGAGCTGTCATTATGACCTAATTACAATGACCGTGAGAGCCGAGTGCTTCTACCCTCCAATCCAAGCGCTCCATGCTCTGGGCCAGTGGTCCAAAGCAATCATCTCTAACCATTCCTGATGTTAGTACACTCACTCATTCAATCCATCCACTCAACCTATATTTATTGATAAGGATTATGAGCCAGACACTCTTCCAGATGCCAGGGGTATGCAGTGAACCAAGAAGACCACCCCACCCCCCAACACACACATGGCAAAAGCAACAAACAAACAAGCTCAATTCTATCCTCACCATTACATTCAAGTGTGAGGAGAGGGGCCAACCCATAATACAAGTGAGTGAAATGTGTAGTAGGCTTGATCATGAAAGTACGCTTAAAAAAATGGAAGCTGGGTAATTGAAAGAGTTGAGGGCAGAAGACATGGCAATTTTAAGCAAGATCATCTGGGAAAGCCTCCCAAGGTTGGCCATATGATTGCAAAGACCCAACAGTGTGAATGAGGAAAACAGAGCTATCACACAGGTACTGGAGGCAAATGAAACTACTGATGCAAATAAGAAGCAGCCCTGGGGGCGCAGCAATCAGGAGTCGGGCTATGATCTCCAAGGTCAACAGTGGGAAACCAACAGCCACCCTGCTCAAGGAAAAGACAGAGTTTTCTACTCTCATAAAGAATTACAGTCTTAAATAATCACATCATTGTGAATGCAGGGGACTGCAGAGTGGAGACCCAAAGCCCATCTGTAGGCAACTGGACACCCCTTACTGGGGAGGAGACGAGCTAGTCAGGGTGCAAGGTAGCAAAGACGAAACATACAACTTTCCTCTAATTCTTGAATGCTTCCTCCCCCGACCATCATGATCCCAATTCTACCTTATAATCTGGTTGGACCAGAGGATGCACACTGATACAGAGAGGAACAGGAAACACAGGGAATCCAGGAAAGATGACCCCTTCAGTACCATTGGTGAGAGTGGAGGTTGGAGGGAAGGTGGGGTAGAAAGAAGGAACCGATTATAAGGATTTACATATAACTTCCTCCCTGGGGGATAGACAACAAGAAAGTGGGTGAATGGAGATGCTGGACAGTGTAAGATATGACAAAATAATAATAATTTATAAATTATCAAGGGTTCATGAGGCAGAGGGAGCAGGGAGGGAGGGGGGAAAATGAGGAGGAGCTGGTATCAAGGGCTCGCATGGAAAGGAAATGTTTTGAGAATGTTGATGGCAGCAAATGTACAAATGTGATTGACACAATGGATGTATGTATGGATTGTGACAAGAATTGTATGAGCCCCCAATAAAATGATTAAAAAAAGAGTTATAATCTTGGAAACTCACAGAGCTAATCTCTGCTCTGTCCTATTGGGTCAGTATGAATCAGAATTGACTTAATTGGAGAAAACATTTTGAAAAAAAAAAGAAGTTTTGATGTATTCAGAAAACATCAAAGAGCTAAATGTCACCAAAGCAGAGAGAGAAAGAGGGAGCATCGTTGAAGATGAAATCACTAGAATTTTGGGGGTCAGGATGTATAAAACGGTTATCCAACATAGTAGCTACTATGGTTAATGAGCTCTTAAAATGTGATTAGTTCAAGCTGAAATTGACTAGAGGTTTAATATGCACATAGAATTTTGAGAACTTTGTATGTACAAAAGGATTGTAAAATATCTTATTAATAACTTTTATTTCATTTGTTAAAATGATGCTATTTTGGTTCAAATAAGGGATATTATTAAAACTTTAAAAAGTAATTGAGTGACTTCATCTGCACATGCTCTAAGCATCGGTGTGACTATTGTTTTCATTGCTGCTAATATTTTTATGATCACTGATTTGTTAAAATCTTCTAGTGTTTCAGCTTCAATATTATAATTAGTATTTGTAAACCTCCATTAATAACCTTTAAAATGAAGTAATAAAAGAAAATAGAAAAAAAAATTACAAGGCTCAGCAATGTGGTGACCAGTAATGTAATTCAATGTGACAAGATTTTACAAAGCAATTATATTGTTAGTATTCTCATAATCTAGCAAATAATTTAAATAACCTACAACTATAATAATCACATATTATTCTATAATTAAAAACCGCTAATGAAAATGTCTAAGAATTCTCTATGTCTGGTACAAGCGGAGGTCACAGGAGGTCAGATTCCAGGAGCTACTGCATGTGGTGGCCCCAACCCCACTGGTAAGAGTATCCCCCAATCTAATTATGCTCCAATATTTACTGAATTTCTTTACTAGGAAATAGACTTAAGATTCAAAGATGACCAACACCACAACCTATTCCTTGGAGGAGTTTGGTAGGGGTGTCTGACAAACAGGAAGCAATTGATAAATACATCAAATGTGGGGTCAAAAGGGGAGGTGCCTTTAAAGTACCTGCAGATGTATTCTGGGTTGTGGAACTAAGTGTTAGGATTAAAGGCTTATTTTAAAGAAAAAACAAACAAACATGAACTGTAACTAAATCATAATGTGCCCCACTGCCCCTTCACTATCAAGAGTAACTCTCAAGGTTGTTCAAGGTCTTGGACTTCTTTCTCTGTGGATGAGAAGGGTGTAGTAGAGAAGGAACATTGCGGTCCTTTGGCCTAGATCGGAGGAGGGAAACCTTTTTGCTACCAGAGGCCACTTGAATATTAATAGCATCATTTGCGGGCCATATAAATAACCAACTTCGACATTAGCCTGCGATAGTTGGTCAAACATTTAATTAACTTGCCCTCAGGTTATGGCTGGAGCTGCTTCTCTTTGGTGGCGTGTGTGATGTTAGAGCAGTGGGTCTCTACCTTCTGAAGGCCGCGGCCCTTTCATACGGTTCCCCATGTGCTGGGGACCCCCAACCGTAACATTAGTTTCATTGCTACTTCATCACTGTCATTTTGCTACTGTTATGTATCGGGCGATCCCTGTGAAAGGGTCATTCGGTCTCCAAAGGGGTCGCAACCCACAGGTTGAGAATCGCTGGGTTAGAGGATATTGATGGTGGTTTTGTGGGCCTGATGTGGACGTTCCCTGCCCTTGGCCTAGAGTTTAGGTTCCCAAGCTTATTTAGCCTACTGCCTCCTTTTCGGAAAAGGGAATAAAAGTTGCTCATCACTCCCTGTCCATGAACAATGTTGGCACTGAAGCCCATAATGCAGGACCAGTGGACGCATCTGTTTTCATAGCCCTCCGAGCCCTCCCTCCACCATTGCGGCATTGCTCCTCAGAGTGTGCCTTCAGCTGTTTGGGGAAACAAAGAGTCTCGGCTTGATAACAAAAGGGGAGCTGTCTGATCTGATTTATGAGCAGCACTGATACCGGCTAGTCATGCTGTCCTGGGGCCACCTGAGACCTCTCAGCGGAAGAAGATTTGGGACCATCTCCTAACAGGACTAAATGGAATCCTTTAATACTGAGCATGTTCTTTGCCTTTAACTTAACTGCAGAACGCTGAGGGGAGCAGGACGGGGGAGAAATGAGCACTATCCCAAAGGGAGGATGGCGAGCAAAGAGAGGAACTCCAAAAAGAATGAAAAGCAGATGCTTGAGCTCTTCCAACCCCAACCAGTGAAACTGGTGAAACTCTTGGCTTCCCCAAGACAACATTCTCCCAGCAGGGCTCTTGTGTCACTCAGGAATGGTCTCTCGGGCAGCTGTCAGCCCTGTCACTGCTTTCTTAATGCCTGTGAGCTCACAGCTCCACCTCTTTCTTTCCAGCACATGACTCTATTGTAAGCTGCCAGCTTGCTTTCCGCTTTGGAACTGCTAAGGATGCAGGAAGCAGAATGCCGGCACTCACTGTGTCCCCCAGCCCCTGCACAAGCTTTCACTGGGATCTCCGTCCCTGGGGGCTGGGGCACTGGATCTGGACTTGAACTACATGGGGCAGGAGGCTGGGCAGGGGTTGTGTGCTGCGGGGTCCTTCACCCGATGCAGACATCATGTGACACTGAGGCCAAGGTAGGCTCTGCCATGGCTACTCTTTTGCAGCACGGCTGTGATAGGGTAGTGGGGTATGATCACGGGGTACATCTGCTCTAATAGCTGCCTGCTTTCCCCCCAACTTGAGTGCATTCATCAGGATTACCTATGGGGCATGCTGTTCTGGTTCAGTACACTTAGGGGAGGTTCCGGAGTCCTGGTGATGCAAACACATTTTCTTTTGCAGGGCTGCTAACCAGGTGGTGAGCAGTTTCAACTCGCCAGTGATGTTCCAGAGGAATACGTGATAATTGCCCCCAGACCCTGCTGTCACTGTTCTCTAGTTAATGTCCAGTTTCCCATCCACATGAGACAACCAAAAAGACGTGGCTTGGGTTGGGTGCGCCTAAGTCCTCCAGTTCACATCTTTGCTCTCTAACACATTAAAGAGATCTTGCGCAGTCCATCTGCCTCGGGCAATACATTATTTGATCTCTTGATTGTGACTTCCATGGATATTGGTGGTGGACTGAGGTAAAATAAACTTTTTGATAACTTCAATCTTTTCTCCATTCATTGTGTTGTTGCTTATTAATCCATTCATTGTGTTGTTGCTTATTAATCCAAAATTTTACTTGCATGTGATATTATAAAGGCTGTTCACTCTTGTCTGCTCACTATTGAGAGTTGCAGCCTAGGAAACCCTATGGGGAAGTTTTCCGTTGCTATGTAGGGGGAGGATGAGTCTGAATTGACTTTCTAGCACACGCATCATCGACAACCACAACAGTGTAGATTCAGACAGTGACTAACAATGTCAACCACAAGAATAATTCTTTGGTATTGCGCCTACGCAAAAGGAGGAATGCTATCACTGACTGAATCAGGGAAGTAACAGGCATTCATAGAAGTGAATAAAGCCTTGGAATTTAGAATGCCATTTTGATTTTCAGTTTGAGCTACCCAGCGCTCAGATCTCCAACAGGGAGTGCACATTTAAATCTCCAGATCACAGGAGAGAGACAGATCCTAGCATCAATTGAACTTAAACGTCATGGATGTCATGGGTAAGAGAAGAGAGTACAGGTGTGGAAGAATGAGGGCTGAAACAGTAACCCGACACTCTCCTGGCACTGTGCCCTTTAGCTTCATCATCGCATGCAATCCCTTAATGTGATTCTCTTTCAGATTAAGAAACAAAACCAACCAAACGAACGCAGAGACCTAGGAAAAGAGGTTCTTGCCTTCAGAATGTAATTGGGTGTACTAAAGATCTGAACCCTGATGTGCAAAGGCTATGGTCTGAACGGTGATGCCGCAGCGGGAAGTGTGATCAATGTGGGGGCCAACTACTAAGTCCAGATCACTCAAAAAGGAAATATAGAAAATATAACTGGAATCATGATCCACCTTTCTGACCATGGCACAAAATACATTGTAATGCAGTCTGACCGGATCCTTAGGAAGTCTAAGTAGCTGTATGGATTCAGTCATTTGGGTCTTCAGAGATTTACCTTAAACATTGGACAAAAGCCAAATCCATGATTACCATTGTTTGAAAATAACCCTCAATTAGTTGTATGTGTGTGCTGGAGGGGGGCAGGGAATAGAACTGCAGTCATTCCGCATGAATGATGGACAGGTGTTGGTGAGCTAGCAAGAACTGTCAATTAAGAAAGGAGCGCATCGGCATGAACACACCCCACCACCCAGAGAGAAAGCGAACCCTACATTAGCATGAGGACAGCTCCACCGACAGTTCAAGACTTGCCCACAGCCTGGCGCGTCCTCAGAGCGAAAAGGAAGAAAGATAGAAACCAGGGTCTCATTATGGGAGAAAGGTATTGGTCTAGAAGGCTGAATGCCTTGAAGAGATGGATCCAACATATCTACAAGTTGGAAATGAGGTTTTTGAGATAAAAAAGATACTGAGATGAACCATGAAAGGGATCTCTTTGCTTCGGAGTAAAGTAGACATGATCTGTTATCATGTAGTTCACCTTCTAACCAAAATGAGTCATAGAAAAACAGAAAGACATATCTCTTGAGCAATCATAGTTTGTAATCTACTGTGGCTGTAGCCTTGCCTTATGGGAACGTGAAGAGACAAGGAAATCTACCTCTTGTTTATTTCTTCCAGATGCATTATTTGAATTTCAAACCCTGACCCATCTCATCAGCTATGTAAACTAGGTCTAGATCGTTAGCTAAGCATCAGTTTGGACACATGTGAAAGGGGTCATGATAAATTCTACTTTATATGTTTGCTTTTACATGGATGAAGGAAGATCATTCAAGACATCTGCTGTGCACCATGACACATCATAAGCTATGAAGCAGAACAGGTTCCAACAGAACTTCCAGACTCACAAGGACTAGGAATAAAGGCCTGATCATCTACTTCTAACACGGGCCAACAAAGCCTCATGGATCACCACAGTCTGATCCATACCCACCCATGGGGATGGGTGCAGGATCAGGAAACCATCGGTCCTGTGTCAATGGAGACCCTACGAGTGGCGGGGACACCTTACAACCACAGCATTGTTCATCAGACCTGGGTTCTGATTTCTAGGACATATGACCAAGTGGAAAGAAAGATAAAGCCCACATCAAGTTTAGGAAGTGGAAAGGGGCTGTAGGTGATCTCTGGGTGCACAAGGAATAAGGAGAATCCAACTCCACCTAAAGCCAAGGTCAATTGCCATGGCAGAAGTGACATCAGATATGCGTCCCTGCTCCATCCCGATACTGACACTAATCATCTCTTCCACTGCCCTCTACTTCTCTGCTGAGGGTGAGAAGTCATTGCAAAGGCCACTCAGAACTCAGACAACACTCACAAGTCTGGAAATTTATTAGGGAAGCTAGCCAGTGACACAATGTTATGGATGACATACTTCTGTCCAACGTGTCTCTTCTCAGCCATGCTGGCAGGCATGTCTCTCTGGTCCATGGCCTCTCACTCACATGGTTGGTCCCTTGGCTTCTTCCCCTGGGGACCAAGTGTCCCTCTACACTGAGTGACCACACCCTTCCCACTCTGCCTCTTGATCTGGATAATAAAATTAGCCAGGGATTGTGAGTCTACCTCGCAGTCATTGAATTCACTCACTCCCAGAAGTTAGACCCCTCTGGCAGGATTCAATGAAAGAGTGGAGGGAATTCACCTGTGATTTGATCAGAAAAATAATTGGGAAGTTTTGCTAATTAAACCTTGCTCTCATCTCAGTATTTGGTAAATTATTTTATCCCTTCCTTAGGAAAGAGAGCAAGTTTTCCTTGCCAGTGCTCTGTAAAAGCAGTCCCCTTGGGATCTCTGATCCTAGTGATGATCTCTGAGATTCCTCTTTCAGTAATGCTGTCCTGTATTTCTGAACCATCCTAATTGAGACCATATTTTTAATCTTGGAGAGCAGCCTGATCATTTTTTCCTTAGCTTGAATCTATCTGAATCAAATGGCAGCTACTATACCTTTTGTGTAAAGAGCATTTCTCCACAAATTTGACTTTCTTAAAACAACTTGATAGCATCTCTCCAGTCTGAGATTTTCAACAATTATGTTTATTTCAGCTCTGCCTACTTTGATGTGCTAATTGACAGAATGATCGTTACTGGAGCCCTGGTGGTGTAGAAATGTCAGAGGTTCAAACCCACAGGCCACTGTGTGGGAGAAGGATGTGCTCAACCTGCTTTCGAAAGATTTGCAGCATTGGAAGCCCTAAAAATAGATTTTTTTAATAAAATGCTATACATTAAAATAGATTTTGTTTCATTTTATTTTTCTTATCACGGCTTTATAGTGTCATGTTTCTGATTACCCTTTTTACAGACCTCAACCCTGACGTGTTGGTGCAGTCGCTCATGTGACCCATTACTCTGAAGTGTAAGACTTCAATTAAAGGTAAGATGTAGCTCCACAATTACATTTAATTACATCGAGTGCTATCGGGCTTATTACCGTAATTTAAAAACACAAGGTTAAAATTAAAATTAGGCTAGTAAACCCCAAAGGTAAAGAAGAATACGTTTGTAGGGTTCACAATGCTGGGTGTTCCTTTCCCTTGTTTAAGGCTGGCTCAATGGGTCTCATCATGTAAAATAATCTTTGTGCATTATGGGTGATGTAAGTGATTTCCTAAGGCGATTTAAAGTAGATTTGATTGGGACCTGATTTCTGAGTTTAGGCTCAATAGCTCATTTCTTATTCTTCCTGCCTGAATAAAATTTGCCTCTATGATCATTTCAGGTCTTCAGTGTAGAGAGTCAGCCAGCAGGCTGCCAACTGCACAGTCTGCAGCTTGTAACCACTAACTAGTCCTTGTAACCACTAACTAGTCCTTGTAACCACTAACTAGTCCTCGGGATGAAGATGAGATTTCCTATCCCCTTAAAGATTCCTAGTCTTGGAAACCCGAAGGCGCCATCCTACCTTGTTCCATCGGGTGCGTGTGTCGCAGTGGGTTCAGTAGCAGTGAGGTTGTTTTGTTTAGTTTATATCGATGGGACCTGGAAGGGAGGCCCATCCCTGAATCAATCTGCTCCTTCTCTGCACTTAGAGACCTGTGCCTCTTATTCTGGCAACAACCTTGCTTTCTTCCTTTCCTTCCCGCTCTCCCTTCGTTCCTGGTTTGTATTAGGCTTGCAGAGCTAGTCTGAGATCCACTGGGGCAGAGCCTTACACCCCGGACCATTGGCCAGTCTTCATTTCAGGAGAGAGAGCATGGGCTCTATGCCCCTCAGGGATTTCTTACCTGATTCTTTGCAAGGAGCCCCATCTGTTCTGCTCTTGGCAATGGTCACTTTGCAATGGTGACTTGCTGCACTATCACTGACTTGCTTCCCCCTTCAGTTACCGCCAACAGATAAACCCGGTTTGGTCTTTGAGTTGTGATAAGCCTATGGCTTGTGTCTTATCCAAGATACCATTTTCCTACCTCTCTTTCCTCTTTGGGTACCTTCAGGAAAAACCTTACTGCTAAACACATGCATAAAATAGATGTATATTCTGAATAACTGAAACCTTTATTTTAAAAAGTTTTGTAGTAATGAAGACACTGGCTTAGGTTCTAACCCTAACTTCAGGTTCCAACTTCACCACTAATTAGTTTTATGATTCAGACAAGAAACCCCAGTCATCTCCACTTCCAGGCCATTATGTGTCAGAGTATGAAATGTCATCATGCACAGGAATGATTAGGGTTGCATGCTTTATTGTCAGCCTCAATAAAGATTACCTACCCTTTCCTCATTTTAAGCTACAATGAAAGGCAGGAGATAATTCCATTTTCCATGGGACCAAAGTATCTTTAATCAATATGGTTTTCTTCCTGGAACAGAATACAATGCTTTCTAAATGTCAATGTTTTCTAAATATCTAATTGGATAACTCAAAAAAAAAGAAAAGGAATTCAAGAAGTTCATGGTTTCCAATCCCACAAACTTTCCCACTCTCCACAAACTTTTGCAGTCCACTCTTCTTAGTTTTAAAATCTGATAAATTAGCCACCTACTGATTTAAAAATGCAATGATAGATCCACAAGATCTTTTGCCTTTCAAAGGGAGTAAAATGGTACCACTCAAGAACAAGGAAAGGAAGGTTTAGGCAGAGATAAGTTACATATGTCTTGGCACTGGCAAGTGCAGATTATCAATTTCACTTTCACTATTGTCTGAGCATGTGTATTTAAACATACATGTCAATTTATATATCTGTCCTTCAAATCTCCAAGCTCACTGCCATCAAGGTGATGTGGACTCATAGTGACCCTATAAAAGAGGGAAGATCTGCCTCTGGGGTTTCCTGAGACTGTAACTCTTTATAGGAATAGAAAGCCTGGTCTTCCTCCCATGGACGAGATAGTAGTTTCTAACTGCTGACTGTGAGGCTCCACTGCCTAATGGAGGATAACCACTCTGTCAGCAGGGCTCGCTAATAGAAGGAGATGGTAAACCTACCTCCCAAAGCTGTTGGGAGTCATTGAAGTGATTTATACAGTGACCCTGGTAAGAAGAAGAAAGTTAAATGCTGGATTACTGGCATCTGTCATTCTGTCTCTGTTTTTAGTCAAAGTATCTCCCATGAGATAATTTAATAATTTTTGTTAATGAGCTATAATTCTCTCTACTGGATCCATGCATAGTGGGTTTAGTCCCTCTTTCTCCTTCTTTGCTTTCCTCCCTTCTTTTCTTGCATTTTCCCTTTTATGTCTAATGAAGAATTTGCTAACCTTTCTCCCAGATCTGACCATATCTTAACTATATGAAAAAATAATATTTGACATAGCACATTCTTCCTAAATTACCATTGTCACCCGCATGGAGGTATTCTCAATATCCACAGTCCATCTGGGGGTGATCATTAACTACTCTTCTAGAATTTTTCCTGATTTTGAGATAAATTTTCTTCCGTTAAGTTTGCTTTTTCCTTCTAAATAGAGGCAACATTGTTCATGTTGTCACCTTTATCCCATAGTTCCATTTGGCTTGGCCACTTAAGTTTGCCAATTGATATGACTTGAGATACAGTTCTCCTATTTGTCCTGAGTCAGCAGAAATATCGAGACGATCTTACCACTTTACTTCATTTCCCATTTTCTGTTATTTGGTTTATCATCTCCAGATTGGAGACTTTTATCCTGGGGAGAAAAATCATCTTCACTTTATCATTTGTTGGCCTTAGGCCATGTGTTTAAGGCACCGAAGTTGTTTAGGATTCACTCTTCTTCTTCCTGCAGGCTTAGTGAAATCCAGCCTTTTTACCTCTCAGTCGTCCTCTTTGAAGGCTCCGATCACTCTGGGTGTTCCGTGCTCCTGAGAGTGAACTCAGAGCATCATGGGCAGCAAAGGGCTCCTGTGCGTTGACCTTGCGTGTGGACTTCTTTTCCTCTTGGTGATCTCCTTTATCAACCCAGCCACATGACGGAACACCCTCTGGACCACTCGGTCTTTCTCAGAGACCACCTCTCCTTTCCCTCACTTTCATATGTTTACTTAAAATGTATTAAAAAAATTTTTTTCTCTTGAGAATTACAACATCTTTTGATCAACTGAATATGACATCATGTCTTCTTGGATAGTCCCCCAATTACATGGATAAAGTCCTCTGGGAGCCATACATATTCATGGTGATTTTGCTCATATCTGTTACTCACACTGGAATGTAACTCCCTGAGGGTAGAGGCCAGAGCATTCTCGTTAGCATCGTTAGCCAAACTACTGGAGCAAGGCCGAGCTTGTTAAAGTTTTTCAATAAGGCTTCATTGGATAGTTGTTGAATAAATATTGGCTTTGAGGATTCGCTTCACCGGGCAAAGTTCAAGAGTTTGACTATTCTGAACATTGACAAAGGACCGAGAGCACAACACAATAAGTATTTTCCTTGGTAGGCACCAGAGGAGAGTTCAGCCTCCGGACAGCCTGAATTGTTTTCATTTTTTTCACGCTTCCTCTACTAACCCTCTATTTTCATAACCTTCTGCTCTCAAAACATCTTCAAAGTAGGGTGTTATTCCATATACATATTCATTTTTCAACTTATGAATCATTTATTTCTAACCAAACTCAAAGAGCAATACAGAAAGCTCATTCTCAGCTCGTGCCCATTGTCCGAACTTCTCAGTGGACCAGATGAATGAAGATCCGGTAACACCATTCCCAACCTGGTTCTATGGACATGGATCACACAGAACCTGGTCTCACTGGAGAACAATGATGAGGAAGATGAGGCTTTCTACTCCTGTAGAGAGTTTCGGCCTCAGAAATCCAAATGGGTGGTTTGATCCTGCCCTAGAGGGTTGCTATGTGTCAGAATTGACTCCATGGTTGTGAGTTTGTTTGAGCATTAAAGAAGAACAGGAATTTCTCTCATTGGTTGAGCCCTTGTGGTATAGTGGTGAAGCCTTGAGTTGTGATCCGCATGGCCAGCAATTCGAAACCATTAGAAGCTCAACAGGAGGAAGACTGGGATGTAAAAGACTTAGGACTGGGTGAGGTGGAAAGTCAGTGAATCATCTTGACTGGGCTCTTGAAGTTGTTGAAGGCATATAGCTGGCAGCTGGTAAGCCATTGGGTGGATCTTCAAACCATATAGCCTGGGTACAAATTGGTTGGCAGGTCTCTTGGGTTGGTACTTGGCATGGGGTGGGGGGTGCACCATAAAGAGCATGTGAGGAAAGCCAGTGCCAAAGTAGGCATCATCTGTGTGGTGATGTCTGGATGACGAGTGTGTGCATGTCCATGCACTTGGGCCAGTAGAGTTTCACCAAAGGCTCACCTGGGATGTCCAACAGGTCAATGGGAAACATTGGCTTGTTCTCACAGTACACACGGGGACAATAGCCAAAGTCTCCCTGCTGGTCCTTTTCCAACATCTGGGTGATGCCAGGGTTGGTGAGGATGTTGCGAGCATGGATCAGTCCATACAGCATCTCAGCCACCTGCTCAATCAGGTCACTCTGGTTGGGGTGTCTTCCAGCTCTTCATCAGGCGCTAGGTCATGATCATGTCTAGAGCCTGTCGATAGTGGGGGACCTGTTCATAGAGTCCTATGAGGCTGAACTTACCTTGGATGTAGTATTCACCCCCTTCACAGAAGAATTCATTGCCACAAGATTCAAGCAGAGATCATTCAGTATTCAGACAGTGCTGCATATTATGAGGCGTGATTTGGCTCCTACTTGCATTCTCTCCCTACTCTTCCCTCACTGGTCACCAGGGATATGTCACAGGAGCATTCTCCCTCTCTAGAGATGGCCCGGGATGCTGTTTTCTCTGCCTGATAGGACTCCCGGGAACCCTGGTGGTGTCATGCGGTAGGAGTTCGACTGCTAACCACATTGGCAGCTCTTGAAAACCACTAGCCTCTTCAGGGGAAGGAGTCAAGATGCACAGCCTCAGCAACCCACAGGGGCATTCTAGGCTGTCCTACAAGGTCACCATGAGTCAGCATTGACTTGATAGAATGGTGGTGAGTTTTGGCGAGACATGACTTCTGCTCCCTTGTTTATATCTGTTCTCAGTTAAATATATTTTGAATTCAATGCTTCATTCACATTCTCTCCTCTATGCACACCTGACCTCTCTGCTCCAGCTGTTTCTTATAAATAATCTCAGTGAACTTCCCATTAGATCAATAAATTTAAAAAATGCTTTATTGTGATCCTCACCAAAACCCACTGTCATCAAGGTAGATTTCAAAAATCATAATCTTTATGGAAGCAAACTGCCAATCTCTCTCCCCTGGAGAGGCTGATGGGTTTGAATAGCAGACCTTAGAGATAGCAGTGGAGTGCTTAGCCACTCTAACACCTGGACATCTTTCTATTGTCACAGCATCCATGAAATATGCAAACCTAGAACTCTGCATGACACACAGATGCCCAATAAATGGCGTCTAGTGTTTTTGTTTTTGTCAGTTAAGAGCATCCTTACTAAAGTCGATCTGACCTTCTTAGGAGTGATACTACTTTTTTGTATTTAAGATTATTTTTTCTATTATTATCCATGTGCTCCTCACGTTCTAAATGACAGGCCAGCAGAACATTACATGCTCTTTATTAAGCTCTCCCCTATTGAAGTACCAATGTATCTGTTGTGTGTGTATAATATATGATGTATATACTATATAGTTATATAGTACTATGTTTAGATATATTTAAATACAGCTAGGCAAAACAAGTTATTTTGACGTCAGCCCTGACTCCTGGTGCCCTCCAGCTCAACAGAATAGAGCCCTGCTCCAGAAGATCGACGATGATTGGGTTTTTTGGAAATTGATCACCAGGCATTTATTCCTAGGTGTCTGTGGATGGACTTGAGCCAGCTTTCTGTTAACACCAAAGAACACTAATACCCATGTACACCTCTGAGATGCCACCATTATTTATAGATTTCTTGCTTTTAAGTGGATGGTTTGGAAGAATTCTAAATGGGAATCCAAAAGGCCCAGATTTTACATATTTATCCAGCTGGATCATGTGGGGGAACGTTTCTTCACCTGTCTCTAAAAGAGTTCGAAACGTCAAGGGCTATGCACATATGTTGATTCACTCAGCAGCTCCAATGTCCACCTTCACCTCCCTGCTTACTCATCCCACACAGAGCCTGGAGCACAATCTCTGAGAGCAGCCCGTGCCTACCGCCTAGAGTTCGTTTGTAAGCTGAAACTTACAGGTGGTCTATGGGGACTCCAACCCCCCTTGTTCAATGGATTTCTATTTTCCAAGTCAAAACAAGAGGGGGGGATTCCCTCTTCCCTGATAATCCTCAGACTTCTACTCACAACTTCATATCAGATAGTCCCCACATATTTACCTCAAATACTTCTCCGAAGTAGTCTGTATTGAGATTTCTGGTCAGTGTCCTTGAAGGACGAAGGGTAAAGGTGACATTTGTCCCCACCTCAGGTATATTGATCCCTAGAGGAAAGCACAGAGATTTCCATCCTGGCTTTTATCGATCCAGAGGCACGCCTATTTCCTTGGGGGGAGGGTTGGGGGTGCACAGCATGGTCAGGAGTTTTTCCTTTTGGGAAAAAGAACTGTGTTCCACTTTACCCAGAATGTGGGGGAAGATATTGGTTTCTTTCATCAAGCCGGTGTCACAGAGGTGCTGTGAAGATTAATGAGGTAATGTTTATGACGAGCTGTCCTCTGCTTGGAGCAAAATGAGAGAGAGACCGATTGAGATTTTAAAAAAAGCAACTCAACAAAAACCTTTCATTTCTGGGCAAACCTATTCTGATCTGCTCTTTCGTACTCATTTTCAGGCCTGGGATTCTTGAAAGCCATGCTCACGGCTTGCAATTCACCAGAGTTTGTTCTGTAGTTCTTATTTCTAATTTTAGACGTGCACTCACCTACTGCTGCACCGATAATGGGGGTGGTCAAAGACAGGGGGTGTCTTGGGAACTATAAGGTCAGCCTGCAGAGCAGGAAATATTAGTAGCTATGAGGAAACAAACAAATGAACAACCAACCAACAAACAAATAAAAACAAAAACATTGTCTTGAAGTCCATGACAACTCACCCACCTGTAGGACCGAGCTTACCATTGGCGGGACTGACTGCCTCATCTCTCTCCAGCAGTGGTGGGATTCAGTCTTTCATTCAGCCTCCCAGTGCTTAGCCACTGCACCACCAGGGTTCCCCTAGCGACTGCCCCCAGGAATAAATCATTTCTAACATTTATTTTCTCCTAATCATTTTTAAAATATGTCTAGGAAATGCAATGAGGGAATCTTCTAGAACCTTTCCATAGCTTTGTAGAAATCTCACTTTCACTCTTAAGTTTTTCTACTGAACTCCATGAATCTTCCCACTGTTCTCAAATTAAATTTAGTGGGCACATACGTTGCGTAATGTATTGTGATTGCATACCACGACAGCTAAAACTGTTCACAAAAGGCTGTTCCGTCTCTTGGAATGGCTGCCCTGCAGGGATACTCCATGGAGAATTAGTTAGAGTTTGCATATGCTCCAGCAGCATGCACATGTCCCTGGGATCATCCTGGTGTTCCAATAAGGAAACATTCCAGAGAATGTTTCAGCCCCAAAGGCAAATGCTCTCAGCAGGCTTCAGTCCTCAACGCTGAGCCACGAGTAGCTTTCTGTGCCCTCTGCCGCCCATGCAGCGTATTTGTCCTACCCAATTTACACGGCTACAAACATAATCACCACCACCACGAAGCTATCAAAAGAGATTGTGGTCTTTTACACAAAATATTTCAACATCGCTGGACTAAAAATTCTGTTGTTAGCCAAGAATTCCATTACACTAATGCTGTTAATGCTGAAACAAACACACATGTACAATTTAGCTTGATGAATAAGCTTTCCAGATAAGAATGTCATATGTACCTACTATAGAATGATATTTTTTAAAAGTTCCTAAAATAGTGTCTGAGAAAGAAAAGATCGAAAAGCTCTCCTTAGGAAATGTAGAAAGTAATTTTGCATGTCAAAATCATGTATGCATGTTTGCTTTGCATGTGTTGATGCTATGGTTTCAAAACTAATGTCACTTTACTAATGGCTATCAAAGAGAAAGATGAGAAAAATACTGGTGCAAAATGGGCAATGTGAAAATCACACAACTATAACCAGGTGAGAAGAAATTTCTCTCGCTGCAAAGGGGGATGGAAGTTACTTCCCTTTGGAAGTGAAGAAGGAACTTTTTACAAAAGCATCATTTGAGCTGGACTTTGGGCGATGTATGGATCTCCGTAGGGTAAGTGCAAAAGGGCACGACAGGCAACGTGGACAACAAGAGTAAAGGTGCAGAGACAAGACATGCCTGCATATGAAAACTCCTCTGGAGAAATATAAACAGCAAGGAAGGACACGTGACGATAAGGTCAGAAGGCTATTGAATTTGCCTATTCAACTTATGACACAATCCCTTACCTGTGAATTGTGTATTTAAAATCACAATTTCATGAGATTGATGTAAACAGTAGAAGTGTTAGAGGAGTTAAAGCATATTGATTTCCTGGTGGCTGTTGTTATTAGCAAATGCCATTGAGTCCATTCCAAATCACAGTGAGCCTCTCTACAACACAAGGAAACACTGCTCAACCCGGTGGTGTCCTCACAATTGTCCTTATGTTTGAACCTACTGGGCAAGTACAGGGAGAGGATGAAGCCACTGTGTCAATCCATCTTGCCACTTGCCTTCCTTTTTTGCTGTTGTTCCTCTTCTACTTTATCAAGCATACTGTCCTTCAATGGGCACTGGTCTCTCCTGACCACATGTCAAAAATATGTGAGAAGTGACCCATTCTTGCCTCAAAGGCACATCCTAACTCTATTCCTTTCAACACCAATATCTTTGTTGTTGTTGTTGTTTGGCAATCATGGGGCTTCAATAACCTTTACCAGCACTGTAATGCATTGATGATTCTATACTCTTCCTTATTCAATGCCAAACTTTCACTTGCACATCTGGTTATTGAAAATACCCTGGATTGGCTTAGGGGCACCATAGTCCTTATGATAACATCCTGACTTTTCCACACTCTGAAGAGGTCATGTGCAGCAGATTTACGCAAAGCAATGCATCCATTGATCTCTTTGATGATTGCATTCATTAGTATTGATTGTAGATTGAAGCAAGATGAAAATCCTTGAAAGCTTCAATCTTTTCTCCATTTATCATGAGGTTGCCTATTGGTCCAGTGTTGAGAAGGTTTGTTTCCTTTACATTGAGGACACGTAGTGATATAGTGGTTCCGAGTTGGGCTGCAATCTGCCAGGTCCGCAGTTCCAAACCACCAGCTGCTCTGGGAGAGAAAGATGGGATTTTCTCCTCCCATATACAGTTCACAGTCTCATAAATCCACAGGGGAAGTCCCATCCTGTCCCAAAGCGTTACTATGAGTTGGTAGCAACTCCGTGACAGTGAGACTGAGGATGTAATCCATACTGAAGGCCGTGCTCTTTGATCTTCCTCAGCAAGTGTTTCAGGTCCTCCTCACTTTCAGCAAGCAAGGTGTGTCTCTGCATATAGAAAGTTGTTAATAAGCCTTCTTCCAATCCTTCTGCCACATTCCTCTTCCTATTATCCAGGATCCCTGATTATTTTCTCAGCAAACAGGTTGAATATCTATGGTCAGAGCATAGCCTCCTGATGCACACTTCCCTGATTTTAAATCATGCACTGTCCCCTTGTTCTGTTCCCAGAACTACTTCGTTTTACATGCGCAGGTTCTGCATGAGCACAATGCAATACTTTGGAATCCCCATTGTTTGCAAGGTGAACCATAGTTTGCTATGATCTACACAGTCGAATGCCTTAGCATGGGTAATAAAACACAAGTAAGCATCTTTACGCTCTTCTCTGCTTTCAACCAAGATCCATCCATCCATCTCCATCTCCATCAACAATGATATCCCTTGTTCCAAGTCCTGTTCTGAATTTGGCCTCAAAGTCTTGCAGCTCCCTGTCGAAATAATGCTGCAACTGTTGCTGGATGATATTCAGCCAAATCCTATTTCCATCTAATATTAATGATATTGTTCTGTAATTTTAACATTCTGGTGGGCCATCTTTCTTTGGGATGGGAACAAATATGAATCTCTTCCAGTCAGTTGACCAAGTAGCTCTCTTCCAAATTTCCTGGTATAGAAGAGTGATTGCTTTCAGTGCTTCATCAGTTTGTTGAAACATTTCATTGGCGTTCCATCAATTCCTAGAGCCTTATTTTTGGCTAATGCTTTCAGTGTCTCTTGAACTTCTTCCTTCAGTCCCATTATATTTTGCTCATCTGCTACTTCCCAATATGTCACGCAGTTTTCAGTACAGCGCCTGTATGCACTTTCCATTTTCTGTTGGTGCTTCCTGTATCACTCCATGTGTTCCCCATAGGATCTTTCAATTTTGCATCTCAAGTCTTGAAGTATTCTTCAGTCTTTCTGCTTAACTTATGCTGAATGCCATCTCCCTTTTTGGTTTTCTAATTCTAGGTTTTTGCACATTTCATGATGATAGTATTTTATTTTATCTTCTCAAGTTGCCCTTGGGAAATTTCTATTGAACTCTTTGACTTCATCATTTTTTGCCACTGGCCTTAGCTCCTTTACAATTAAGAGACAATTTTAGAATCTCATAGCTATACAGTAATTTTTAATTCTAAAACTTTTAGTTCTGTTGTCTGACACCTAAAATTAATTGTGGCATTTACTTTTTATTATTATGAATTGCACACTCTGTACAATTGGTTTATGTTTTACACCAAACGCTAACCTCATCCAAAATCTGTTTTTGGCTCCAGCTTTCTTCCAGTTGCATCATTCAACACATTATGGTCTCTAGTTATGGTTACCTTTCTTTCTCAAGATCAAGCAATAGGACTTGGAATTTTAAAATTTCATGAGATATAACATGTACGCATCCCAGGTGCTTGTATTGTTATAATTTGGAAGGGTAGTTCCATAATTTTAATATTAACTATTTTCACATTCTTTTATCTTTTGCTCTTTGCTGGAGGTGCATGTGTCTCTGCTGTGTGTGTGTGTGTGTGTGTGTGTGTGTAGGTCAAGGTTTAACAGCTGACAGCAGCAACTACTCCAGTTAGGTCAAGAAGAAGAGGGTTCATTGTACGATGAAAGATAGAGATGTGCTATGACGTGGGCTATGCCACAGCAAGAGAGCTGCCATTTCCACTAAGGCCAGTGCTTCCTGTGTGATCTGGATTAGAAAAGAGATTCTCTTCTTTGTGTTCCACTTCTATTCAAGGTCAAGTCTCAGTGAATACATATGCCTAGTAAGCCCTACTCATAATGACTAAGGACAGAGTGGAGCTGCCCCCTTAGGATTCTGAGACTTTCCATCTTTATGGGAACAGATAACCACTCTTTCTCCCTAGAAGGAACTGGTGGATTTGAACCACTGGCCTTGTGGTTAGCAGCTCAATGTGTAGCCCACTATGCTACTGTGTTAGGCTGCATTTAATAGAGAAACAAAACCAGGGACATTCATATATCTATAAGAAAAAAATATCAAGAAATAATTTTATATAAAAAATGCAGCCCGGTCTAATTCAACCTAAGTCCATAAGTCTAGTACCAGCCAGAGTCACCTGCAGACTCACACAGCTGCCAGTGGATGAAGAAGGTGAAGCTCAATGCCAAGAGTTCACAGGCTGGTGGCTGCAGCGTCACACGGATCCCAGGTCTGAAGGAACATGGCAGGGCGTCACAACTCCGAGTGTCTGCAGACCACGTGGCCTGCTAACTCCAGAGCCAGGTGCAGAATCCAAGCAACCAGGGTGGCAAAGAGGCACAGGAAAGAGGAAGGAGTTCTCCCTGCCTGGCTTATAGATAGGCCACACCTCTAAGGAGGCATCACCAGGCTTAGACCAGACAGGTAGGTCTACCCCTACTTCCACAGAGGTACCATCAGGTTGACATAACATTTCACTTTCAAAGCTAGCCTGACTCAGAATTCACTTGATGGTAGTGAGGTGTTTGTTTGTTTGGGCGGGGGGTTGGGGGTAGCTTTTAAATCACACGTCAAACCCTGGTATAAAGAAGTCTGGGAAATGTCCTTCTTAGCTCCCTGTTCTGTAACATATGTAAGAAAGAGTGAAGTGAAAAAGTCAACCTCACTGCCACTGAATCAATTCTGACTCCTAGAGGAACACAAATGTTGAGCAAGAATAACTCCCCTGCCCATATGCATAGCTTTGAATAGAGATAACTTTAAATACTACCCACAATTTCTACTTCTGAAGTCATCAGCATTAGTTGGGGTACTTTGTTTCTTAAATATGACATAAGAAGTACCTAACCCACCGTGTTTTCTCCCCAATAGGAAAGAAACAGTAAGCTCATTGTGGCACCCATACCTCTCCCCCTTCTTCCTCAACATTTATATCAATCGTAATACTAATTTAAGTGGCCAAGAAGGAAAATGTGTGTTCTATCCTATAAGCATCATTTATAAGTTTCATATCTTTAAAAACAGTTTCAATCATATAGCAATGGATTTGTGCTTTCGTTGTTCTACTTCTGACTTCTGTAACTAGATATATCTCTTGCTAGACTATATTCCACCAACAGATTTAACTCCTTTGTAGCCTATTTGTTAAAAAAAATCAAAAACAAATCTCAATACTCCATGATAGGCATGCAGTAAGAGGTTATGCCTATTGCTGTTGCTATATTTACTAATCAAGAAAAATGAATTAAAAAGGCAAAAACTGAGACAGGACTAAGATAGTGGTGGGACACAAAACATGCTCACACTGGAAACACTTGGGCCTTATGTTTCCCTTGATCCTTCGAAATAAATGCTAGATTTGAATCTTTCTTATGACAGAAACTGACTTGTGACCCTGAACACGTTATTCAGTGTAATAGGCCACCATCCCATCATCTATAAATTGAAATGGCAGGACGTATAATCCCTTCAGCCTCTTCCAACTCTATATTGTATTTTTATGGCTCTGGGTGGATTACCGGTAGCTATTTTTAGAATCAAAGACCACCTTCTTCCAAGTGCTCTGAATGCTCCTTGGCATATTTTCTGTGCTGTCGGCTGATGTAATGACAAGGAAGGCCAACTAATTCTAATATCAATCTAAGACGGCTCTCATTAAAAGGAAATTTATCCTCTGCATATCAAAATCCAATAGGGATTTGTTTACTGTCCTACAGAAATAGGCTGGCCATGTCATGGCAGGCCTTTCCCAATATGAAGTGAAAAAAAATCATCATCTCTGTATTCAAGTCACATGTAGTGCTTTGAGAAATTCTGGGAGATATTTTGTGAATTTATTGTAAGAAAAGTCAGATGTCATTGAACACAGTGAGTATAAGTAAACAATCAGAGCACATTCTTTTGTGGCCTGTTGGCCATCAGGTGAGGGGAAAAGACTCATTAAAATTAACAAGATTAATGGATCTAAAAGAAAAATTCAGAATTAAAGGAAAAATAGCAGGGTTCCTGGACATTGATTCGAACGTGGTGGCAGGCTTCGAAAGGCAAGCCAATCGAACGTCACTCGGCCAGCTCCTAACTGGGGAGCCTGTGTCTGTTTTCTGAAAGGTGACCCTGCAAAATTGGAAACCCTTAAGAACCGAGACCACACCCTGATTTCCCAGAACACTGACATCACCAGAATGGGGAACAAAGGAGCAGAAAGCAAGCATCAGGATTCCAGTCTGCATCACGGACTCAAGGTTTGAGGAGGCGGCAGTCAGTTTAACCACAGCCAATCAACACAAACATAAGTAGAAGATTATTCACGAAACGGATCTGCCTGTGTTCACTCCGCCTGTCTTGAGTTTCTAGAATGCTCATTAATTCAAGTAACTCGAAATACAAATCTAGCCACCACCCAGGCAGTTCTGACTTTGGAACCTTACAAAGGAAAGTGATCATAGAAAACCATTTGCAAACCTCAACAATGAAGCTCGTATTTCTTACAGAGGAGTGGGCTGTATCAACTTCCTGAGCGCGAGGACACCCGCCACGCACAGCATAGCTCTCCGCTAGAACAGTCAGGCCTCTGGGGGAGATACAAATATCCTGGAGATTTGGTCTATTTTTCTTTAGGCATCTGTAGCATTTGTATGCTCCTAGGCTCAAAGGGACGCTACATTATTTGCATATGTGGTGTATGTGCTAGCATTGTGTTAAGTTCTTCCACTTTTCAGCCGTGTGATTTGGAGGTTGGGTGTAACTTCCCTAATCTACCTACTGGTGTTGTTTTAAAGCTAAAAGGAGATAATCTGTGGATAACTACAAAGATCTCATTTAAATGGTTGTCTCATAGCTACAATATTTTGTTCAAAAGAAGTGGCATCAATAATCATTTAGACACATATTCACTGCATTTAGAGAAGTTAGAGACCCCAAACTCACTACTACTGGGTCCCTTCTGACTCAGCCTCTTGACGTAAAGCTTCTGAGGCTGTACATCTCTTAGGAAGCACATCCCAAACACTCAAACGTCAGGCGTGGCATTGACTCTGACTCATAGTGACTCTAAAGGACAGAGACAACACTCCCTGTGAGTGTTTGAGACTATATCTCTGGATGGGAATTGAATGCCTTGACTGTCTCCAGAGGAGCTGTGGGTGGTTTCAAACTGCTGACCTCACAATTAGTAGTCCAATGACAAACATTACGCCATCAGGGTTCCTCCTGGGATCAGATAACCTCTTTTACCCACCAAGCAATTGGAGGGTTTGAACCACCAACCTTGCGCTTAGTCACAAAAAATTTACTTTATAATAAGGGACCTTGAAATCAAAGTTTAAATCCAAAACAATGCATAAACCATTCTTATCACTGTATCCAGAACTCCGATTAACTTATAATTATCAGCAATGTACTACAAACACACAGCAATTTATCAACAGTGAAATTTCATTCTGCCAACAGAAGCATGGTGCTAGTGCATCCTTTGATTACTTTATCAGTGGTATTTTTAATTAAAATGCACTGTGTCAGGCTAGAGAAAACAAGACGGTAAACCTGTTTTATATTTTCTGCCTAGCTCTACTACACCAAAAAAAAAAGGATATTAAAAACACATTTTTAAAATCCCTATCTTGGTGCCCTAGATACTTAAAGAAAGCATGCAGCGAAGCCTTAGAATAACACTTGGAAATCTTATCTTGACTGTGCACTGTTCGCAAGACTGGGCTTTGTTCTTAAGAATAGTTGCTCTCGAACTTGGATGTGCATCAGAATCGCTCAGAGACCTGGCACTTCTAATCAGTTTTCAGGGGATACTGGAGAGATTGTTCTGGGGGCCACACACTGAGAACAACTGGCTTAGACTAAGGGACAGTGGGAGGCAATGATGCAGCCCTGACTTCTCATGTCTGAGCTGATAAAAGAGCTAAGCATGTCTTGAGGCTAGTCATGTCACCTCAGTGCTTCTCTGAGATTATGCTTGCTGCTCAGCAGCCTTCGCTGCTCCAAGTTGACCAAATCTGACTGACCACAGTCTCCTGGGTCTGAATGGAGCAGACACAGTGCAAACAAACTAAATTGGTGTGTCTCAGGCTGACCAGATGCCTTCAGAGTTAGACACACTTTGTTTACAATGGGAGGGCCTTCAGGGAACCACCAGTCCACAATGGCACACTTGGACTTGGAAGCTGATATTTTTCTTAAGTTATGACATTTATCTTCTTATTCAGTGTGGAGTGCTTTTTAGCTTGATTTTCTTCTTCCCTCCCTTCTCTCTCTCTTTTTCCTCCCTCCCTTATTCTTCCTTCCCTCCCTCTCTCCCTGGCCCCTCCGTTTCTCCCTCCCTCCCTCCCTCCCTCCCTTCCTTCCTTCTTCTTTTCCCCAGCCTCCTCTTTCCCTTCTTTCATTCATCCCTTCCCCTCTACCTTCTTCCCTCTCACCTCCCTCTCTGCTTCCCTTCCTCCTTCTCTTCTTTCATACTTTTCCAGTCTCTAGACTGAGCACATGACAGAGACGCTGGATTATACAAAGAAGAATGCAATATCAAGATAAGAGGAGAGCTTATTAACAACTTGTGATATACAGATGACACAACTTTGCTTGCAAAATGTGTTGAAGACTTGAAGCATTTGCTGATGAAGATCATTCATTGCAGCCTTTAGTATAGATTATTTTGGTAGTTACATAATCTGGTGTCAATCTGAGGATTAAGAGTAAAGGGGTGGAGGTTAGTCTGTCAATCAAATCGCAGCTTGATGACCTCATTTGGAAGCGCTAAGGAGATAAATAGCTCATTGGAGGTGGGACACACCCTTACTTCCAGAGGGATATTCTTGTTGATAAGCCACATGGAGACAGGCTGATGGCAGTCAGAGCCTCGGAGCTGAAGGAACCATGTGGAGACTCCTGCCAGTGCTGAGATGCCTCTAGCACCACTGGATCCACAAGACTTCCTACCCACTGGCCTGTGATCTTCCTGCATTCAGCGTCATTACATGTGTTTCATGAGTCTGAAGAGGACTTTACAGATTGGTATCGGACATATGGGCTAATATCAGATTTATGGACTTGATCTGGACTGGGCTGTGATCTTTTCTTAATGTAAAACTACTTTTTATATAAAGCTGTTTCTTATACACATATGAGTGTCTCTATGAATTTGTTTCTCTAGTCTACTGAACTGACACAATTATCAAACCGAAACCAAACATACTGCCATTGAGACATTGCTGACTCATAGTGACCGCCACGTGGGTTTCTGAGACTCTAACTGTTTTTCTCTCAAGCAACTGTTGATAGTGAACTGCCGACCATTCTGGTCACAGACCAGTGGGTAACCATTACACACCCGGGCAGTAGGGTTACAGCTCAGTGTAAAGAGAACCCAAATCCCTACAATTTTCAGAATAGGTGGCATTATAATAGATGGAGGAAAGACTGAAGTTGTCCAGGATTTCTTCTTGCTTGGACCCACCATGCGTACCCAGGAGAGCAGCAGGAAAGAGATCAAAGCATTGGGCGAACATGCTGCACGAGGCCTCTTCAAACTGTTGAAAAGCAGGGATGTTCCTTTCAGGACAGAGTTGTATCTGCCAGAAACAATGGTATTTTCAATCGCTTCTTATGCTTATGAAATATTGACATTGAAGAAGGAATACTGAAGAAGCATCCATGCATTTGAATTACGGCGCTGGTGAAGAATACTGTAAGTACTATGAACTGCCAAACGAACAAACAAATCTCTCCATGAAGAAGTACAGCCAGCACGTTCCTTAGAAGCAAGGATGGTGATACTTCTCTCACACTTTAAACATGTTACAAGGAGAAACTAGTCCCTGGAAAATGACATCATGCTTGGTAAAGTAGAGGGACAGCAATAAAGAGGAAGGTCCTCAAGAAGATGGATGGACTCAGTGGCTACCATGACCTCAAGCATAATGACAATTGTGCAGATGGTACATGATGGGGCAGTGTTTCATTCTGTTGGGCACAGAGTCACTGTGAATCGGAACCAAGTTGACAGTACTTGACCACAGCAGCAATGGCAAGGAGCTAATTTTGAAATAAGAACAAAGAAAGAAGTTCACAGATTATCGCTAAGTGCCCAAGGGCAATACAAATTAACAGAAGGAGTTGTGTATCATTTGAGGGGCTATATTTATAATTCTTTAAAAATAAGATATTGAACAGTGGATGATTGGGTTCATGTAAATATAACAGTATCTCTTAGTAATCAACCTACTGAAGCAGTATTATTTCAATAACTACTCTTCACTAATGACAAACAAGATTTTGATTACTATCTTCCTCATGTAGCAGTGTGAGCTTCACTGTACATGGCTACAGTTATTTGTGGGTAACATACGTGCATATTCACGCTCCACCCTTCTCTCTTATCCTCTTCATCTGATTCCCTTCATGCCAGCTGAAGTCATTAATCATTGTGGGAAGGGGCTCTTCACAGGGATCAAAGAAATACAAATGAAAACAGACACCTGAAAGGGTCCCCATGAAATGTAGCCCGAGAGCTAAAAGGATAATCTCCTGACCGCTTTATCATCAGCCCTAGAAAGATAACCGTCCCACTTTCCTTGCGCACTTTTAGTGCCCTCAGAGTGGATTAGGGCCCCTCATGGTGTTGCTAATGCTACAGGCAGAAGTTCAAACTCTTCAGTTGCCACATGGGAGAAATAGGGAGCTGTCTGCACCTGTGAAACCCCCAAGTAAATGGACCTAAGAGAGTCGGAGTTGAAAAGATGGCAACAGATTTCTGATTTGGAGACTGGATTCAAATAGAAGAGTTTTGATTAGGTGAATATGGTAATTATGTACCTAAACAACATAAAAGGGAAATATCAAAGGGAATTCTGAAATATGAAAATGTCTCTTGGGCCACTTTTACCCCCTATCTCTTTTCTCTCCTTCGATTGTTGAGATCCAAATGAGGACTGACTGGGCCTATGATTGGGGATTTATTTATTTATTCTTTATCCTGAAAGACTGAGGGATCAGAATGACCCAGGTGAACAGTTTAAGAACGCTTAGTGCAAATATTTCGGGGAAGCAGAATGGATTGGAAGGCTTGATTAATAACAGGGAGGTTCATTTGCTTAGGGAGACAGACTGTAAGGAGTCAGAGTGAAACATGCTGTTTTGCTGGCGAGGACATTTGATAGCATCTATCAGAAACTTAATAACGATAGTAAACTTAGAGAAAACCTTTTATGACTTCTGGAATTTGTTTCATAATAATCCATTCTGCGGTGGGAAGGATATGGGTGCGGCGAATACATAAAGCAAGATCTGCCATGTGTGGGTAACCATTGTGGAAACCAGAGAAAGTGCACGTGACTATTTTCTGTAATTTGAACTTCTTTGCTCAAAGTTTCAGTAAGACTATGTCTAAACATAAGTTAAAAGCTACCAAGTACTTTAATGATCGACAGGCCTTAAATCCAGTCTGTAGGCAATAGAAAATTGATTTTACAAAGATAAGGCAGATTTTATTTTATTTCACTCTTTAAACATTTTTATTGTGAATTGGGTGAAAGTTGACAGAACGTATGTTTTCTATTCAATACTTCACGCCAAAACTTTTTTTCATGTTATTGACTGTAATCCTCGCTAGATACTATGACATATCTCCACTTCCCCACTTCCTCCCTCAGAAAGGCAAATTCTTAAAACATCAATTTAAAGAAAGTTTCCAAGCTTCATCAAAATTGAGTATCCATAATTCTATGATGTCAACAATAGACTTTCTCTGTTTGGGAAGGTTAGTGTTGGATTTTTTCCTCGTCAGTGTGACATTATTTTATAAAATTGAAGCAATCCAGAAACCATCCTCAGTGGGTCGCATTGTGAGTTAGGCCCTAGATAACTGCTTAAAAGGTCAAAGGCTCAAACCCACCTGCCACTCCAGGGGAGAACGACGAGGCTGTCCTTGTAACAATGTACAGAGTTGGAAACCCTCATCAGGCCACTCACTGTGAGTCAGAATACGTTGAGTGGCAGTAGGAAGTACTAAAGTTACAGGTACTGAAGCATTGAGTATTAGCTATGAACATAAACTAAAAAGATGTAGGTGGATATTTAGATGTTTCTGAGCATTCTGCCACTTAGCAAAATATCTTTTAAAAATCCTTTATATGGTTCATCCTTCTGCTTTACCATCAGTCAAGAGTTTGATTATGTACAGAACCAACTCATGATGCCCAGTGTCCACCACTGCAGCCTGCCTGCTAGCTGCGTCTGCGAAGAAAAGTCAGAAGACGAGTCAGAAGATGAGTCAAAGAGAGGACAGTTGTCAGAAGGACAGACAACCAAACATATAACTTGAAAAACTGAACTTTACAGATAAATTGTCAAGATTTGATCTTTGTGTTAACTAAAGTTTCTGGATAATATCAGTTTTCCACTTCTTAAAAAAAATTTTTATCTTTATAAACACTGTCTTCCTTAACTTTATGTGATAGAAAGAGAGAGGGTTTTTCTAGCGTGAAGCTTCAGAGCAAAAGAAGGACTGATTTTAAGTGAAAGTGAGGAGCCATTGGGGAGCCATTCTTCGGCTGCTGCGAATGTGTGCAGACTGATTACACAATGGCACAAACAGTGAGGTGGCTTAATTGGACATAAGGATGCTCACTGGAGCAAAACCAGGAGTCGCCTCCTGTCTAGGATCCATTTCTACATTTAATTCAATATCAACACATCCATCCACCTGAAGCCAGTTCCCGATGATTCTCTTACAGGCTTCAAGACGCCCACATTTACCCAATGCTTTAGTGTTTATCTGCACCAAACACACCTACCGTACACTTGCTGACAAGCAATGGCAGCCAACTCAGAATATTAAGGGATATTATCATCTGACCCTGCTATGTGGCTGACCTCGTGTTGTTCTATATTCTGACCCATTGTAAGGTGTCTTAAGAAATAAAAATATATTCTCCTAACCTAGGGCCTTCATATTTGCAGTTCCCAGCCGATGGTCTGACATTAATTATCAGGAGGTCTCAGGGAGATCTTTGTGCATGATTTTAGTTAAAGTAGTCTCCTTCACACCGTCCCTCTCCACGGCATTACTCTGTGCTGTTTTCTTCACTGCATTTACCACCAGCTAAAATGACCTTGTTTCATCATTTTTTGTTGTTTTCTTCTTTTTTAAAAATTTTATTTTATTTTTTTAAACATTTTATTAGGGGCTCATACAACTCTTATCACAATCCATACATACACATACATCAATTATATAAAGCACATCCGTTTCCTCATGTTTATCTGCTTTGCCCATCTGTCTGCACTAGACTTTAATCTCCATTGGGACACAGTGGCTTTTGTTGTTATTGTTGTTGTTTTCCCTACAGTTTAGAATGCAACCTGACTCAAAAATATTTTAGTTGAATAAAATAGAACATAGGAGTTCCTAAATGAATAAATGAATGAAGTTTATATACCACTTTGCCTGTGAAAGACAGTTACCATTTGTAAGAAACTGACCCTCATTAATAAGTGACCATATTTTCAGTAGGATGGTCTCTATCTTTTGGGAGGACCAATGGCAAATGTCTGTCCAGTCACTTTGGGAGCGCTTGAAAGTTGTGAGCCATTCACAAAATCTAGATACTGCCTACCCCATTGTTAGACTATGAGGTTATAAAGTTCTTTATAGGAACAAAAATATTTTTATAATTTCTCTAACTTGAGAAATGTTTTGTTTCTCCAGTGGGAGCTGCATTTGAATATTTGTTTAGATATTTATCATTCCCTTTCAGGTGGTTTTTTCTCAACGGATTTTGATGGTAGACTGACCAGTGGGTCCACGTGTCTCTTAAAAGCAGCACCTTCAGCATGGCCCCTTTTATGGCATACATTGCTATTAAGATCATATGTCAGGAGCTCTGGGGTCTATTAAAGACTGAGTTGCTGACCAGTCCAGTGAACCTAAATACTTTGAGCAACAAATAGGCTGTGTTGTTGACTTTCTAGATCATAAATAACCTCTATCTTCCATTAGGGCGTTCCTTTAATAAAGAATGAATTCATCATTGTTCCCATTGCTGCCTGAACTGTATATCTTTTCACTTAATTACGATCTCCCATATTCTTCTATGCATACTGCATTATGTTGACAACCTCTGGCCCAACTTTCTACTCATTTACACCTTTCCTAACTCATTATAATCCCTCTAGGACTCCATTTCAAAGTAAACACAATTTGGGGGCGGGGTAAGCATATCCTCAAACTTTTCATTAAATATTTCTCCCACTCCATTATCTTAAATCTACCTTTTTGTAGATAACACATTACTTTTCCCCTACATTTTATTATTTGTTAATTGAATATAATTTTTATTTTTATTAATTGGGAGTTAATACATCTCTCAAATCTTTCCATAGTTCAATCACATAAAGCAGAAATATACAACTACTACCACAATCAGTTTGCAAACATCCTTTTTCTCCCTGACTCCTTGACATGGTCTCCCTTTTACCTCCCCACTGCCCACCCACCTCTTTAGAGTACTGCAAAGCAAGGGTGTTACTTTGAGGACTAAGGTGTGCCTCACCTGAGCCACAGTATTTTCAATTGCCTCGTATGCATGTGGAAATTAGACATTGAATACGGATGACTGAAGAAGAATCGATGCATTTAAGTTTTGGTGCAGGAAAACAATATTGAAAGTACCATGCACACGGACTGCTGAAATGACAAACTGATCCGCGCTGGCAGTACAGCCAGAGTGCTACAGAGACAAGGATGATGAGACTTTGTCGTACATACTTCAGCCATGCTGTCAGGAGAGACCAGTGCCTGGGGAAGGAGCTCAGTTTGGTCAAGTGGGGGGACAGTGAAAAGAGGAGGGCTCCCAAGGATCGGGATCGACAGCGGCTGCACGAGTGGACTCAATCAGGGATAATTGTGAGGACAGCACAGGACCAGGCACGAGTTCGTTCTGTTGTACGTAGGGTCGCTATGGGTTGGAACTGAATCAATGGCACCTAACAACAACAACATAAAATAGCCTCACTTTTTATTAAAGAATAACTTCTGTGTTTTGATCTGGCCTACTGTCCCTTCTTCGATGATGGTGTTCCTTCATATAGTCATGAAAGGCTGCAAGCCAGCTTTCAACATATCTTATACATTGAAAGTCCACAATCGGTGTAATAATCACCTAACTATTCCAGGTGCAATGTATGGAACACCCTTCAAATTAAATGATATCCATTTTAGTCCCTGGGACTGTTATAGTGAACAAGATATCCATGCAGCTTACATTCATTTGGATGAGTCATTTAACATGGAATTATAAAATTGTGCTTAGTCATATGCTAATACTGAATTCTTCTTGTTACTATTGAATTTTTCTTGTTAAATATGTGCCGTGGTCCCAAAGAAGGACTCGTGTCATGCAAATTTAGACACATGGTGACTCCAATTACTGCACTATTTCAGAGGTAGGTTCATAGCTAGAGTAAATGAACACGTCCCCTGCTGGTGCTGTCAGTTAAATGTTATGCTGCTAACCACAAGGTCAGTGTTTCAAAGCCACGAGCTGCTCCAAAGGTGAATAATGTTTCGAACTACTCCTAAAACAAGTACAGCATTAGAAACCCTCTACAGGATCACTAGGAGTCAAGTTAACCTGATGACGGTGGGGTATCTCCTGTGTGTGGCTGTGGATCTAGCCCAGGGTTTTCCGCAGATTTTCACTTCAAACGCCGCCGGAAGCAATGGGTCTTCACTGGGCAGGACCAGTAAATACACTCTCACTAACGCACTTCAAAGACGCAGTCCTCCGTTTCGGGGTCACCATCAAAGGTCCCCAGGTCGCCTTTTCCTTCCAGAACACATCATGCCAGCCCATTACCCTGGAGATTATGCCGATGACACCTAGTACGGAAGAAGAATCAATCCTCTGCACTCAATGGCAAGATATGTTTGGGGCCAGAGTGCAGGGCATTCACTCAACCAAAATGCGGACACCTTTCATTTCAGTGAACCAGTGAACAGGAAGTTGGCCCATGACATGGGTTAGACCTAGTGGCGGCAGCCATTTTCTCAACCATGGTACAAGACCGGGAGGATTTTTTTTTGTTCTATTGTACACGCACGGTCCCTGCGACCTGAAACCAAAGCAAAGGCACCTAATCTTAGCGAGAAAGACACTGTCACAACCAAACCTAAAAAGTGAAGACCAAGTAACCTGGTAAAGGCGTAACTATTCACTAACACTCACAGTGAAGAAGGGTGTCCAATTTGGAGGCAGAATCTTTTTGGAATCGTTCATAAGTTGTTTTACTTTTCTTCTGTTTTTTCACTTAATAGCTGCTAAACTTGTTCCTCAGTTTCTTCAAGTGTAAAATAAAGATAATAACTCTACTTTTAGAGTCACAAGAGGTTCCTAGAATAGCTCGTAGCATATTTTAAGAAAAAGACATTTTGACAAACAATGATGACAATGAATGAACTCAAATAACATTATCTTAAGCAATATTCTATGTTAGACCCCTTTCTGTCCGACATCAAGCTTCTTTCTTTCCTTTAACCTTTTCACGGTGTCATTGATCTTCTCTTTCTGCCTCTTTTGCTAGTTTGCTCAGATCATGAGTCAACAGACTTTTAAATTTGCATTTTTATTCTGTTTATGTGTCTTCACTCTTTCCCTTCATTGAATGATGATTTTTCGACATAAAATCTTCAAATCCAGGTTAAGGAGGAGTTCCACATGTTTTTAATTAGTTCTTGCATGGTTTCATTGATCATAACTATTGATTGACAATCCTCGCAGTTCATTCTTCTGGATAACTGAGGCACGGGTCTAATTTGTGCCTTCCCTAATTAGCTGTACATTCTACACAGCAAAGGTCATCTTGCCATCCTAATTTGAAATAGCATCTTTATCAATTCTTTCTATTACTCTGCCTTCTATTGCACTCCACTGCTCTCTGGAGCTCTTCTGGAAGTAGCTTCATGGTATTTAACAGGAGGCCCTCTGGTTTGTGTTAACATGGGTAGCTGTTACACTTCAGAATGTTCTTTCAAGGCTCTGAGCCACTCCTGCATGCTTGCTCCTCCCGTCCTTCTGTCCTGCCTCTCTCTCTTTCTCTTCTTTCTTTCTTTGAAGACCAATATTAATGTTTCAGGATACAATATGACATATACCTGATTATCCTTTCATTGAAATTGTAATCAATTTTGAGTTAACTTAGAAGGAGGTTACAGCTTGTAATCTTTATTAAATTTAACTAAGAATAAGAGATATCTTCTCATTTGTTAAAGGTTACCTTTGTGTTTTTAAGTGGGTTAGAAGCTTTTCATGTAATTTTGAAATTTCTTGTTAAATGTCTTTCTATATGTTCTTATGCTACTCTTGCTAAACTTGGGGTTTTTTTGTTACATTATATTTTCTACCTTGCTGTTATTTGTAAATATAAATATTGTTGAAATATTGTTGGTTTTATATCTCATAACCTATTTCTTCACCAATTCACAATACTATCTATTTTAGATTTTGTATGTATTTATAAATAATATTAATCTTTAAATTTACTTTTTGGTTGACAATCTTTATCAGATTGTATTTTCATTATTAGGTGCTAATGAGCCAGTTCCAATTAATGTAAACAGAACATAATACTGTCTACTATTTAGTGTATCTCAGAACTATTAATACATTTGAGTCTATTGTTGCAGCTACTACTGTATCCTTACCTCTTGCTGAGAGTCTTCCTTCTTCTTACTGACCTTTTCCTTTATCAAACATGATATTCTCCACCAGGAATAGTCTCTCCTGAAAATATGTCAGAAATAGTGAGAAGCTGCACTATCTTAACTTCCAATGAGAATTCTCTGCTATATTTCTTCCAAGAAAGACATGTTCAGATTAAGTATTAATGTTATTCTTTATTTGTAAAATTAATTTGAAAAATATCTATAATTTTGAAATTCTAACTGGTCTCTAAGTGTTTGGCAATATGATGAAAATACTATGGCATTTTTCTAAAACATACTCTTTACAACTTTATTTTCTGGAAAATATATCTGTTTGTAGACTGTATTTCCCTCAGGAACTACCCCTTTTTTCACATTGAGGCTGGTAGTTTGCAATATGTACTTGATTTCTTAATTGCATAATATATACCAGTATACCATATACTATGATATAACATGATACAGATGATAAATTTTATAAAATATAGTTCAAATATCCTTCCATGTATAGGAACTGAAAAAATATCATAACAATAATAGCTTGGCTCAATTTAGTGTTTTTGGCTCAAATTATTGCTATAATCACTAGTCACACTACTAGCCTTTAGAATTTTAGTTTCTCTTGCAAAGCAAATGAAAAAAATATTTTACCTGTATTGAGATTTAATATGCATAAGAAGTTCTCTGTAACAGTGTCTGAATGAAGACATTTCATTCATTTAAATTAATTGAATTTGTGGGATTATTGGCTTATCGTTATTCAAACTACAAAGATTGATAACCATTGTTAAGAACAAGGAAAGGTCCTGGGGGTGGGGGGGAATGGTTTTCACATGAGTAATAAAAACTTAAAAACTGGGTAAAATTGGACTGTGCTTCTCATTCTCTCTATATTTTAACAAGATTTATTAACATCTATATCTCTGAATTTTCATTGATGTCTAAGAATCTCCAAACCATTCCTTTATCCACCATAATTTAGCCATGAAACATTCAAATACAATAAGATTGCTCCACATCTCTCAGGATGCAATTTACTCTTCGGAAAACCAAAGGGGCACCTATACACTGCTTGCTAGGGTCATGATGAGTTAGAATTGACTTGATGGGAGTGGATTTGGTTTTGTTGATTCCACATATCAGTTATACTCTTAATTTTAAATAAATTACTGAAAAATAATGTAGATTAAATATTCTCACCCAGAAAGGAGACTTTGGCTCAGCAGTTTCCCTTCAGCAAAGACTCAATTTGGAGGCTGTCTATCCAATGGCATCCAGTCAATTCTGACTCTCAGTGATGCTATATCTAAGGATGTGAATCTCAGCTTCATATTTCTCCTCCCGAAAGGATGGTGATTTCGAATGGCTGACCTTGAAGTTAGCAGCCCAAATCATAGCCCACTAGGCCACCAGGAGTCCTTAATGTGGATATAATAATTTATTTGTTTACTATTTTACCCTTACATCTGAGTGGAACATTTTTTTCCCCATTCAAAGTCCAACCTGGGGCGAATTGGGGTATCAGGGTCAGAAATTTCACTCCAGAATACTCTCTACAAGGGGCAAACCATCACAAGATTGGATATCTAGTGCTGCCCCCCCCACCCCACCCCCCGTCACTGGACAAATAACAGAAATGTGAGTGAACAGAGACAATGGACAGTGTAAGATACAAAAGAACAATAACAATGCATAATTGATCAAGGACACATGATGGTAGAAGGGGGGGGGAGAAGGCAGAGGGTGGGGAGGAGCTTATACCAAAGGCTCAAGTAGAAAATGTTTTGGAAATGATGATGGCAACCTATGTATAGATATGCTTGATAGAACTGATGTATGAAATGTTATGAGACCTGTAAGAACCCCAGTAAAATGATGTTAAAAGAAGAAGAAGCTCTAATAATGTTTGAAGTCTAAACAAACACTTTAGAATCGTGTTTATATACATATAAATCTAGAAATCACCTATTTGTGGCTAAAATTATTGCTAAAATAAAATATCTTTAAGAAATAAAGTATTTTTAAAATTATTTTGTCACAGAACTTTAAATACGTTAAGTTAACCTTGTCCATTTCTGTCAAATTGGTTCAAACGCACGTTGAGTTGGCTTGGCCTTGGGTACAACAGAAACATGTTTGCTTGGTCCCACTGTGTTACAGCCTGTTGCTGGGCTTTTTGCCAAACAATGTTATTAAAGATTCTTCATTTTCACTAATCATTTCCTTTATCTAGCATGGTTGATTTTTTTTCTTGATGAATTGTCCAAAGCAAGCAAGATAAAGTTTTACTTATCTGACAGCACCACTAAGACCACACAAAAGAAACTCAGTTCCATTTAGTAATAACTCTGCTTTCCCCACTCCATATATGCCCTGGAAATGAATAAACTTTATACATTTATCGATACTGGTTATTTCTTATGAGTGGGATCTATTTCTATCGTCCTTTTGGTGTGTGAATTATTTACCCCATGTGTTGTCAATATTTGTCCATGAGAACTTTATATTTCTTCATGGACAAATAATATTTCATTGTCAAAAAGTGGAAATAATTTATCTGACAATCTTTTGTGTTGAAAATTTCCCAACTCATTACTTTTCAGTTACTATAACTACAATCAGTATTAACTCATTTATAGAAGGATAAGTAAAAAAGGCACTTATTACTGAGGTCTCAGTTTATCCATCTGGAGTTTATCCCAAAGAAAACATATTTACACATGTCTCTAAGTAATACACTTGTCTCGGCTTTGTTAGGGTGCTTTCCAAAATAAGTGCAGTAAAACAGGAATTTCTGAGGTGACATACTCTCAAACAAACTCACTGCCATCAAGTCAATTCTGACTCAAAGCGACACTAGGGGACAGAGTAGAACTGCCCCTGTGAGTTTCTGAGACTGTCATTCTTTTTTTTAAAATCATTTTATTAGGGACTCATACAACTCATCACAATCCATATATACATCAATTATGTAAAGCACATTTGTACATTCATTACCCTCATCATTCTCAAAGTATTTGCTCTCCACTTAAGCCCCTGGCATCAGGTCCTCATTTTTGCCCCCTCCCTCCCCACTCCCCTCTCCCTCATGAACCCTTGATAATTTATAAATTACTATTTTGTCATATCTTTCCCTGTCCGGTATCTCCCTTCACCCACTTTTCTGTTGTCCATCCTCCAGGGAGGAGGTCACATATAAGTCCTTGTAATCGGTTCCCCTTTTCCAACCCACCCTTCCTTTACCCTCCCAGTATCGCTACGCACACCACTGGTCCTGAAGGTATCATCCACCCTGGATTCCCTGTGTTTCCAGTTCCTATCTGTATCTCTGGTCTAGCCAGATTTGTAAGGTAGAATTGGGATCATGATAGTGAGTGGAGAAGAAGCATTTAGGAACTAGAGAAAAGTTGTATTTTTCATCGTTGCTACATCACACCCTGACTGGCTTCTCCCTGAGACCCTTCGCTAAGGGGGTGTCCAGTGGCCTACAAATGGGCTTTGGGTTTCAGAAGCAACAAAGTCCACATGGAAGAAGCACAACAACCAGTGTGATCACTAGGTGTTGAAGGGATCAGATATCAGGCATCATCAGAACAAAAAATCTTACCATGGTGAATGAGGTGGGGAGTACAGAGTGAAGACCCAAAACCCATTTTTAGGCCACTGGACGCCCCCTTACAGAAGAGACTGCCATTCTTTATGGGAATAGAAAGCCCCATCTTTCTCCAGCAGAGAGGCTGGTGGTTTCAAACTGCTGACCTTGAAGTTAACAGTCCAATGCATAACCACCACACCACATAGGCTAGTCGTGTTCAAGGTAGAGAAGGCAGCTCAGAGGTTATGATGATGACATACCCTTCCCCCAGTGGATAAGCTTAATATCCATTTTCTCACGGACACAGAACCATCATGAGAGCTTATTAAGTTATTGAAAACTGCATAGGTGAGAAAAGTCCCAGGATAATTGTGCTTAGGAGGTATTTTTCCATACAAAGAACGCACTTGCTCATTGTTCTAGGGCGTCAAGGGCTCTCATAAGACTTGCATTGGGAAACCTGCTCCGTCTACCCTACTCTCGGTCTTGTCTCTTCAGAGTGTTTTTATTCTCGATAGGCAAAGAACATTTCTAAAGAACACAATTTGACTCCCCGGAGTATGCCAAAAGTGTCATCATGAATTCTGCCTGGAAACGTTAGAGAGACAGAGCCGCCACCTGCAGAAATGTATAGCTCTAGATGGAGGATATGTTAAGAAACAATGGATTGACATTTTGAGATATTATGTCAGATAAATGTTTCTATGGGTCTGTAGCAATACTTTTTGACTCACCCACATACAACGTGAAATGGATGTAACAATTGTTTGTCTACAAAAATGAAGTTATCAATAACCTTTGTGTATCAAAATATTAATAGGCAAGTATAGCAAGGAAGAAGTATGACCAGGCCTTGTCTCCTGGCCTTGAATGCTTTGCTGCAAGTAGAGCTTCTTGACTTTGAAGGGACCTTGAGTGCAGAGACCATGACCAGGTCATTGGTGAATTGGTAGACTGAAGGTCAAGAGCTCTATTCCCAATTATCTAGGATTGTAAAAGGCGGGACATAGCTTCCCCAGACCGTCTCTTCCATATCAAAGATGACACTTCCCAATAGCCAGGTTGCTGAGGGCTGATCAAGATTCACTCTACTTTAGAAAAATAAACAGTAAGTTCTGACTAGATTTAGAAAAATAGAGGAAGCAATTTTTTCCCTTGTAGTCAGGTATCACAGAACATACTTAACATAATAATATGCTTTTTTCATTGTAATAGTCATTGTTTCTGTTCAATTTTATTTTGTTGATTATTTTTGTTTCCAAGGATATGTCTTTACTATGAGGAGCCCTGGTTACATAGTTGTTACTATTTGTACTGTGATGCGAAAGGTCAGCAGTTCAAAACCACATGCTTCAAGCATTTGCTCCAAGGGTAAAAGATGGAGTTTTCTACTTGAGAAAAGACTTACAGTGCCGGAAACTCAATGACAAGTTCTAACCTGTCCTCTAGGCTCACTGTGAGTCAGCATTAACTCAATGGCAGTGAGTTGGATGTGGTTTGGTTTATGAGACATTTGGAGATTGACAAGTCACCTCACATCAGAAACTTGTCATTAGCTTGTCCTCTCTCCACCCTATTCACTATTGTAATATACAATGCAGTGCAACAGCTATAATAAATAATGTCATTATGGAAAGCAACATTAACCCCAATATATGTCTGACATTTCGGAATAGCCTTGTGGGAGTATGCTATATAATGGAGCGCCCCACCCTGAGAACAGACATTGATTTACAGAAATATATCTTGGTATAAAATCTTTAATTCTCTTGTAGCTATACAGCTTTGCTACACTTTGCAAATAATATACTCTAAATAATGTATTTGGAAAGTACCAATTATTAAGAAGTATGTAGAAGAAATCATAATTTGACATTTAACAGGGTGCAAGTTTTACACCATTGCCCATAAATTAAGAAATACATGAGAATAAAAATTATCTGATACAGGAAAGACACAAGGATCAACTGGAATTCATAGACAGATAGACATATTGAACATCTAAAAGAAGTTGGCTGTTTTTTGGTTGTTTCACTTTGCATGCCCTTGTCAAACACTGACTTTCACCCACTTTCTTTCCATAAATGAGTGACAGCTGGCTGTTTACAGCCTCTTATTAATGACATGATCAGATATTTTTTGTGTGTGGAACATAATCTTCTTTTCAGGTGGATCTGGTTAGCGGATTTCCACACTCTGCATTAGCGTCCTTGTGGACTCTCTCACAGGCCTGCATTACCACATGCACGTCCAGGGCCTCCCAGTGCAGCCCGTCAGGCCTCACTGATCTGCTGTCGGGCAGCCCTCCTCAGCAGGAGCGTGACCTTGTGAAAATCGTCACTTTCTCTGTGGTATTTCATTCATTGTAGGCTTCTTAAAGCGGATTGTAGGAATCAGAGATTCCTTCTTTGAAGAGCATCATAAACACATTCACCTAATATTTTTTCAGAGTCAAAAGGTCATCAGACAATAATGAATGCAGTCAGTGTTTATTTTTAAAAGACAGAAGGTAGTTAGATCCAGTTAATCCAAGTTTTCTTCAACTATTTTCATGGCCTGATGCATTTAAATAACAACCGCAGAGTTGAAACTAAGATGGCATTAAAGTTCTAATTCTTAGACACATTTTAAGGCACAAAAAAGGAAGTTCACTAAATAATTTGTATTAACAAATTTTGTAGCAAAATTATGAAATTGCAGTGAGCAAGACTTTTAGAAAAGACTGCCTGTACCGAAGTATCAAAAGCCTTCTGTGAATAACAAGAAAGCTTTCTACTTCCACCTTCGTTCTCACATACAGTTGTCTAAACAGCAATAAGGACAGCACATATACATGTCTAATAGATCAGATACACAAATGGTTGTCATAAGTGCCCCTCAAAGTTTCTTCAACTCAGGGTGACTATGTGTACAGGAGAATAAAATGCCAGGTTCTCCTCCCAGTTATTAGCAGAGTTGATGCATTATTGCAGTTACTGTGCCAATTCACTTCCCCGAGTGGCTCCGTGATCTTCTTGGCCCGTTCTATTCTATTAAACACAATAGGGTTCCCTAGAGATTGAGCTCCCATAAAAGGGTGCAATGCAAGCAAGTTGGATAATTTTCATTATGATCTCTAGGTTTTTACTTCCTCATCTTTGGAAGCAGATCCCCACACCTTTCTGTAGGCGCCCATGAAATCTGCTTACCAGGGGTAAACCTGCTAGTATGGGAAGTGCCAGTAACTTAGTATCCAACATTACATCACAGGCCACCAAAACACAATGAACAGACAGACCGTGATTTGTATGTGGTGCAGTTATCTGAGAAATTGGATTACATGAAGAAGAACTTGGCATCAAGATTGGAGAAAGATTTATTAATATTCCATATGCACATGGCACAATTTTCCTTGCTGAGATCCAGAAACACTCGAAGCACTTGCGGGTGAAGATCGGCGCCTGCAGCCCTCAGTATGGTTTACAGTGCAAGGATAAGAGAAATAAAACACTCGCAACCGAACCAACAGGTAACATTGTGATTAACGGAGAAAAAAGATTGATGCTGGCAAGGATTTCATCTTGCATGGATTCACAATCAAAGATTAAGAAGTTAAACTAGGCATTATTTTGAAGAAATCTTCTGCCCAGGAGCCCTAGGAAGCGATGAAGAGCACGGATATCACTTTGTGGACGAAGGTGTTCCACACTCCAGTTATGGGACTTTCAGTTGTCTCATATGCCTATGGAAGTTGGACGTTGAATAAGGAAGATCAAAGAAGCAGCAGCGCATCCGAATGATGAAGAAGGACCAGCATCAAAAGTGCCCTCCACTGCCCGGAAAACAAAGTTGTCTTGGAAAAGCCACAGCCGGAATGGTCGTTGGAAGCAACGATGGGGAGACTTCCTCTCATGTACTCTGGACATGTTATCATCAGAGACTAGTCACTGAAAGGGGGCATGATGCTTGGTAAAGTAGAAGGGCAGAGAGAAAGGAGGACCCTGGACAAGCTAGATTGACATACGGTTGACCCAATGGGCTCAAACCTAACAATCATTTGGAGGATGGTGCTGCAGCGGGCGGCAGTTGCATTCAATCTTTATAAGTTTCATATTGCCCATGTCTATTGCGTAAGGTCTGGGGTTTGGGGAAGGTCAGACAAATCCAACCAATACAATTCTTTGCACAAAGGTGGTCGTGTGCACGCACTCCGAGGATGTTCTAGATTTAATAAGGTTCCCCCAAAATACATGAGGAATTTTTCACCCCTATTCCCGTGAAGATGACCCTGTTTTGAAATAGCGTATTCATTTGGTTCTATCATTGACGTCAAAGCCAAGGAAGGTAGGCCCTAAGCCCAGTTCCTTCTTAGTGATGCAGTATAAAGAAACAGAGCAGAGAGGGAGAGTTTAACACACGGGCAAACATTTCACGTGAAGATCTGTCTATAAACCAAGAGCAGTTCTCAGCCAACAAGGTGACGGTGACAAGCAAGGATGTACTTTAACTGCCATAGGCTAGAGAGCAGAGCCCCCTAGACCCCGACACTGTGATGACGAAATTCTCTTCTTCAAAGGAAATAACTGCAGTGTCCTTGGTACAACATCACTTGGTTACTAAAACAGAAGGTACCGAGGTGCTGCGCTTGGTTTTATCGACTATGAGCTAGTGCTTATCTGAGCGCATTCATCACAGAGTGGTCCTGCTGTCGAGTTTAGTTAAGTCAGAATGTCCATGGGGTCAAAATGGTTTCGCCCCAACATTGGTTTTGTTTCCATTGTACTTTGGGAAGGTTTGTCCACGTGGTCATTTGTGCATTACATTTAATCTAAATTTTTTCTGCTCCTTATAAATTTCTAGTTTTATCTGATAGTTTTGAATATTCCACTATTTTAGTAAAATAAGGATACAGAATATCTCAGCACTAAATAAGGATGTCAAGTTCAATATTGGGGTAGAGAGGAATGCTAGACAAGCACGGAAATATTGTCAGTGCAAATACTGTCAGTGCCAGCACAAAACCAAGCTCTCTACTCTGGACTATTTTTAAAATAGAATTCTCTTTTTGGAAAAATAATTTCCTTACTTTCAATAGGATACTTTTGGTTTCATAATGCAATATTCTAAAATCTAAAATGAAAATCAGACCTGAAGCTCATTAAAAATGTGCATTAAGGTACACATAGTTCACACTGACTGTGTACAGTGTATTGTTCTGTTCTTGTCAGATGTCAGCAGTTGTCGTTTACTAATAGTGGTTTTATGTACAACAGAAAACCACTGCCCCTCCTGTTCCATCTTCATAATTGTATGTTTCAGATCATTGTGGCAGCCACGTGTCAATTCATCTCATTGAGTCTTCATCTTTCTTGAAGATTTTCTACTTTATCAAGCATGACATCCTTTCCCAGGGCCTGGTCTTTCCAGATAACATGCCTAACGGACATGGGATGAAGTCTTGCTAGACTTCCTCCAACACAGACTTATTAGTTGTTCTGGAAGTCTACGTCATATAGTGCCTTCAATACCAACACCAATACCAATACCAATACCAATACCAACACCAACACCAATACCAATACCAATACCAATACCAACACCAATACCAATACCAATACCAACACCAACACCAATACCAATGCCAATACCAATACCAATGCCAATACCAATACCAATACCAATACCAATAATCATTCAAATGCATGAATTCTTCTCTGGTCTTCCTTATTCATGTCCATGAAAATGTTAAAGAGTGGATATGTTTCTTTGAGGACCAAGGTCAATCTGACCCAAGTTACAGTATTTCAATTCCCTCATGTGCCTGCAAAAGCACTCTTCTAACCAGTAGCAATTTTAATGGCCCTCTCAGAGTGTGTTTGAAGAGACAGGTGCATAAATATCTCAGTACAAAACAAGGTAGAAATGTCATCTCCACCTTTCTATTCTAGATGTGAGACCAAAATTATGAAGATCCCTTCGCTGATTCCTTCTACATTTCTAAATAGATACCAACATTAATAATTAATTTATATAATTGATTACTGATCATCTGTAGCCATGTTTATCTATTTATTTATTCCCTAAATATATTTATCCCATTCGTTCTCTAACCCCAACACATCAACACGGTCTGCTTCCCTCTGATGTCTCAAATAATAAATTTACAATGCGTCTCACCACTATGGATCTAGTCAAGTTCATACAATAGCCACAGTCTCTCAGTGCCTCCAAGTTGATTCTGATTCAGAGTGATCCCCAGGGTAGAGGTGCCCATGTGGATTTCGGAAATGAATTGTTTCAGGGAGTAGAAAGTCTCCTGCTGACCTTGAGTTTAACACCATGAACCCCACTATGCCATGTGTACACTCCACCCCCGTTCAACCACAGACGCATCCTTTGGCGTTTAGAAATGGGAATGATCTGACCTAGTCTCTTACTCACTCAATCAGCAGGTGTTTATTGAGTACCTGTGCGGCACTAGGCTGCCTGATGAACAATCAGCGCTGATTGAACACATATGGTTTCTTGCTTTTAAGTCATATATGTCCTGGTGAGGGATCTAGAAATTAGTAAAATGAATAAAGCTTTAAAAATGATAAAAAAGTAACACATTTGATTTTCAACCTATTGTTGAGGAAGACCATCTACGAGACAGAATCACCTCTTTGGATCACCTCTTTTTCACTTGATTGGTGAGGGAGAGATTCCCTCCCCATGGTTATGAAGATGACCAAAAAGCTTGGCATCTACCATTGAACAATTGAGGTCTTAGTCATATCTCCCTCGCCTGAGAGACAAGGGCACCAGCATGCCAAGCAGGGACCAAACAGAATGATCCAGCAGGGGCTGGGGGAAAACAGATCTAGTAGTAACAAGAGATGGGATGACCATTGGTTTTCATGGAAGAGTGAATTACTTGAATCATTCCTTGGGCGGGCAGGACACTAAAGGCTGCTACTCAGGTAAAAGCAGACACTGTGCTTGGACAGCTGATAAGGAGAGGTTTCAGGGAATCTTATTTGAATAGAGTCAGGGAGGAGTATAAGTCATCAAAGTAAAGGAAACATATGGTACTGAGTCTGAATGCCAAGTCATACACGGCTCAGCTGTAGAGGGAGTCTCTGGAGAGGAATCATGGGGTGAGAGGGCTTGGATTGAAAAGGAGCCCACAATAAGAAGTGTTCTAGGGGACACGGGAGGAATAAGCATGTGAAAAATCACTGAATTGAGGGGAAGAAAGAGGGCCAGAGAGATCAGACCAATGCCAAAAAAAAAAAAAGGTCTGTTAATTTCTTATTGCTGCGTAACACAATGCCACAAATTTAGTAGTTTAAGACCACACGTATTTACTATCTGTTTCCAGTGCCTGTGGCTCTGGGATAAGGGCATGAATTAACTGGGTCCTCATCTCAGGATCTTAGTCTCACATATTGAAGTCCAGGGATCAATTGGATTATGTTCCTTTGGAGTTCAGTTTATGAGGTTTCTGGCAGAAGTCAATCCCTTATAGTTGAAGAACTGAGGTCTTGGGACTCGGGGTTCTTGCTGGTTGTCCCTAAGGGCCAAGTTCAACTCTTAGAAGGTATACAGCCGTTTATGCCAAATGGCTCACTCCCAGGTCCACTCACAACATGGTGCCTGACTTTTCAAAGGACAGAAGATTCTCTGTCTCTCTAGTCTGCTATGATGGAGATTCAGATAACGTAATAGAGTAATGTTGAGATTTCTTTATTACATTTCTCATTTTCTACTGGTTAAAAGCAAGTTATAGGTTCTGCATCACTGGAAAGGAGAGGGGTATACGAGGATATGACTCATTGAGGGGTACTTTAGTATGAGTTTTCCATAGGTCTCAATTATGTGAGACATCATAAAGGATTTTGATTAGCTCTAGGTGAAATAGGAACTTGTAGAAAAGAGCAAAGGTAGAGAAGAGAGTGAGTACACAAGATTGACCTGTGTCTCAGGAAACGGTGAGGAAGAGAGCAGCCAATTCTGTGTGGTGTCTCAAAGAGATTTCTTGGAGTAGAGGGCTTGAGGATACAAATAATGGAGGAATATCGAAAGGGAGGGTCGATGTCGCAGGCAAAGAACACTTGTGAAAAGATTATTGTAGAGAAAGCTACGGGGTGTTATGGAAAGTTCAGTTATACAAGTTTTTAAGAGATCAACACCAAATACATGTCAATGCAGTGAGTTGGAAAGTTCTTGAGATCCATATGAGCAGAAATACTAATTTAAAACTAAATTTAGTGTTAAGAGTAAAAATAATAAAACTAGAGGAAGAATTCCTCTTATCAGTTAAGAAAACCAGTAAACTGGCTGATTTTTAAAAACATTTTAATACACTTGGAATTTTTTGAGCAATATTAGATGGAATCTGGCTAGTTACTGAAATAACACTTGCTTTAGCTTACTTGCAGGTGTTCTTTAAAAAGTACAATTTCAATGAAGTCTCAGAGTAACTAATTGTCTGTTGCTAGTGAACAAGTTTCAGCTTCAGGCACATGTAATTTAGAGAAAAGAACACGAGTCTGTAATATCTATCTGATACATATTTTTGTAGATATTTTTGGGTTCCATTGGGCATCGAAATCTGGGTGTTTCTGTTGAGCTTTGGATCCTCCGTGCTTAATACATACTATGATTCACTCATGAATGAATGACATCACCAAATAAATGGTCTTATTGTTCTAGGTACCAGACCACCATCTCTTTTCATAGTGATCCTTCTCTTCTGTCTTTAATTTATTGTTGTCCAAATTAGTCACCAAGACTTAAGGTATATTCTAGTGTCAAAATCTTACTTCATTAATTAATATATCATTTTATTAGAATAAAATTGACTGGCTCACTGGCTCTATGTATTACACGAGATCATTTACAAAATGTAAAGCAAGCTCACACCAATTGCTTGAGTGTGAGCACTGATTACATGGGGATTTGTACTGCCTTTGAAACAAAACATATTTGATGATCTCAAGACTTTCACTTAAAGCCAAAGGGATCACTAAATTTGTGGTTATGTAAAAACTATCATGTAGGTAGGACATTACCTCTGAGTTATGAAACAGTGAAAGAAAAGAGAAATTACTCATGTACATCTGTTACTGGTAAATGGGTAAAACATTTTATATATCCTTCAACACACTTAAATATTCCTTCTGGAATGTCCCTAAAAATAAAAATTGAGCATTTAGAATCTTAAAGTAATTTCATTTGTGTATTTTCACATTTATGATGAGAAAAATGAGACTTTTTTTCTCCAGGAAATTGTGAATTTTCTTTCCCCTTAGGGCTATGCCTCCAACATAGACACTGTTAAGAAGTAATTTTAGGCTAAAAGGTTCCAACAAAGTTATATTTGTGTGTCACTGAGTGTTGAGTAAATGACGTAGGAAAAAAACATTGATAGAGTTTGCAGTGAAGTGAAATGACAAGTTGTGGCTCTCTTCTCCCTAGCCGTTGTAACTCCCACCCCATGACTGGACAGAAGCCTGCAAAGGAGGCGGAGAGGAGTCTCATTCAGACATGGGTCTGTTTCACCCTTCCAATGGAAACGAGCCATTTTGGAAGCAGGGCCAGAGAGGATCATGCCCGGCAGAAGGAATAGTCAGACTCATTGAGGATCAAAGACCGTGAAGGTGCCCCGACGGCCGCGGAAAATAAGAAGACCAGTGGGATGTAGCCCACAGAGCAAGCAAAGCTGAGTGCTGTTCAGCTGTCTCACAGAGTGGCATACGGCCTTTGAGCACTTCTCAATTTAGGAGCAGAATTCTGTATAGTCATTACAGTAGGTTATGCAACCCAGCAGAGAAGTAGAGTGCTGTGGAAGGGATGGTTGGTGTCAAAATAGGGTAAAGAAGGTTGGGGGGTGGAGGTGTGTCTGAGTTCTGCCAGACAGAAATGATTCTTTGGCTGGTGGGCAGTTGTACCCTCTATCTCCTTGTGTAAATAAAAGAATCATACACGGCTCCTATACTATCGTTTCGTTGGGGATCTATCAACAGTTTTACTCTAATTAAAACAATATTACATTGGTGTATGTTGACCTCTATATTTAAGATCATTCAGTACACGAGAGCCAAGTTGGACAACCCTGCAGAAACAGTAAGAGGAGTAATGGGTCCCTGAGGGTGAGGGAAGAGGAAGAAGAAGGGTGGTTCAGCGAGAGAATAGCATTGAGCACTGTATAACCCACTCAATGGGAGCAAACAGCAGAATTGTATGTGAATGGATTTATTGGAGTGTGTAAAATATGGCAAAAAACTATCATTGGGGAAAAATAAGGGTTTCTTAAGGATGGGGGGAAGAGGATCAAGGGGGCTGATATCAAAGAGTTCAAGAAGAAAGAAAATGTTTGGAAACTGATCGCAATTATACGACTGAACTGTGGAAGGTCATCTGTAAGAGTTCCCAATAAAAAGACTAAAATTAAAAAAAATTAAATTAAATGTATTAAATGAAAAAGTTAGTGTTACGAATTCAGTATATGCTTTCCTAAGAGCCCTGATGTCACACTTTGAGAGTTCAAATCCCCACCCAGTGTTCATGAGAAAGGTAATGGCCTGTCTTCTCATAAAGAAACTCTATAGAGGGCTGCTGGGAGTTGAAAGAGATTCAATGACAGTAAGCTGGTTATTTTTCTTCATTTTGGTATGGATCTGCTTTGAACATTTTCAAAAGTATTGCTTGTGGAAAAGATGATTTAAATAATTTTTCATTAAAATGCATCCTATAACATCTCAGGTGTTTTCCAATGTAGTCCAGTAGAATGGGAGGCGTGATCCATCCGTGACTCTTGCAGTCTGTCTGGGTCAACAGCAGAGAAGCAACCTCGAAGGCTGCCTATGATGCTGAACTCTTAGAGTTTCTAAATGTGTGAATCAACAGCAGATGTGAAGCCCATTCCACCAAAAAATAACTTGATGTGTGTGCTTCTGTGTCATGAAAGGTTGCAATTATATTTATTGAACTGATGGTTTTCCATTACACAAAGAAGAAATTCTAATTATGAAAAAATCTGAGCAATTGAGCAAAAATTAAAATCCACTTCTAGACATAGACTCACCACCCAGAAATAAGCATTATAACATTCTGTTATTTTTCCTTTCAGGATTTCTGGGCATCATGTTGTGGTAATCAGCAATGAAGGCTCCCCAATTGCCACGAGGTGGGACCAAACTTGTCTTCCCCTCCATCCTTCTTTATCCTGTCTTGACACTAACCCTCCTTCCCACGACCCTCTACTCCTCTGCTGGGTTTGAAATTGCCTTGCCATGGCCACACAGAAGTCACAGACAAGCCTCACAACTGAAGGGTTTATTAGGGCTGTTACCAGGTTACCCCAAGTCAGGATCGGCTAGCTGTGAGGATACGCACAGTTACTAGTCCACAGCAACACCACTCCTTGGCCGCTTGGTTCTTTGGCTTCTTCCTCCATTATCCAGCAAACCAGCCCACCTGTCACTCATCCCATAGCTCTATCATCTTACCAGACGAGGAGAAGGCGTGACATAATCTTAGCATTATTCCTTGTGAGTCTCCATGCCACAGTCTCTGATACGTCTGGTCTCAGCTGGCTTCAGCCACTTCAGACAGATACCTTGGCCATCCCTGTAAATTTTCTCGGGCTCCAAGACAGCTCTTACAAGCTCAAACATAACGTTGATGGAGGTGTAGTTTGACTTTTAACTGACCATATCCCCCGAGGAAAACTAAGGATGGGGTTTTCATTCCCACGCTCTAGTAAAGTCACGTTCAAGATGCTCCCAAGGAAACAAAGAGTTTGACAGGGTTCACACACTCTACTGAGGTCAGAACTTAAACCCCATCTTAATCCTGCAACTGAGAACTTCCAAAATGAGATCATGGTCACAGACAGAGAACCCAGAACCACAGCATATCCCATGAGAAATCATGGCTAGAAGGATCATATTAATTGAATTTAGCTTGCATGTTAGTTTACATAGCTGTGATAATGTATGATTTGTATTAGTAATGTAAATCCTAATTTTATAGTATTTACAGGAGAGCCACATATTTTAAAATAAAGATCACCTAGGAGTCCATGAACAGCTAGAAATGGGCTTCAAAGTGTTCATTAAAAAATAGAATTAAGGGAAAAGGAACTTTTTTAATGAACTTTTTGAAGTCCACTGGTATATCTGCTTAACACTTAAATGTGTTTTCTAATTTCCTTTCCTTGCTCATGTTGATACTATATTTTGTATTTTTAATATAGAGAAGCGTTATCAGAGGTTTTTTTTTTAATGGAAGAAGGCATACACTGGGGTTTGGTGAGATCTTTCTTTGAATAGATGAAGCATTTATTTTTTGCAATGGAAAAATCAAGACATAAAATAATTCTGCATATGATGCAAATATGTGAAAATGCTCAAATTTTGTGGAAATGGTTCTTTTTTTGCCCTATGCAATTCTGATTTTATAGCAACACTCCTTTGGTGTCCCAACCACATTGCTGGAAGCCGTGTGAGCGTCGATTCAAATCTGAGCTGTGTCGCTGGGAAACTGAGTGATCTGGGGCAAATTATTCAATTTCTCTGTGCTTCGCACTTTCCTCTATAAAGGAGGGACAAAGGCGTTCTTAAGTGCACAAGTCTTAGAGGAGTGCCTGCCACTTTGCATGCACTAAATGCAGGCTTGATATGACAGAGTATCTCCTTTATGGAGCAAGAGACCCTGCATGCATTATGCACTAGAGGAACACACTTCTGGTGACCTATCAGAGAAGTACAAAGGATAGAAAAGAAAATACAAAACCAATGTTGACTCCAGGCCACAATCAGCTTTTCCTAATAGTGATGCTATCTGTAAAAATCAGAAAGGAAGAGATTTGCTTTAACAATTAAAACTGGGAACTTAAATCCCAGTGAGATAATGAATTTATTCAGTGCAGCTGTGTTGGCGGCGTTACTGGGGAAAGTTTCTATTTCTCTGTTCAGCTTTATTGGTGTCCCGTCAGAAAATGTGTCAGCTTGGCGAGGGCATGATTAAATCCTGACCTCTATGATGTTAATGGGGTAGAATCAGAGGCGGTTGTGCTAATGATGGAGGATGTGTTTTACTGGAGGAGGCTGTGTATTGAGATCATCTGTGTTGAAGTGTAACAGAGCGAGCAAACACCTCACGGAGTTCAGTACCGCCCAGAATGAAAAGATGGAGGTGGACCGTGACTTATGGACCCAGGTCCCCTGAGCTGAAACTATCTTAGAGGCCGGGGATAACTGATTCCAAGGCCGGGTAATCTCCAGGAAACATCCACAGATGTTGAAAGGAGTCAAAGACTTTCCTCCCCCAGAGGTCACAGAAAAAACAAGTCTTCTTGGAGACCTGACACCTAAATCTGATTTATAGCCCCATAAACTGTGATCAAACATAATTACTTTACTAACACCATGGATTCTTGGTATTTCTGTTGCCGCTCTGGATAACTGAGCCAGCTACTAAGGCTCAGTGTACCCATCGCACATGTGGACAGAAAATAGTATAATGAGGCTATAGAGTTAAAAAAAAAAAAAAGAAAGAAACCTTTTGAGAATAAATGAGAAATTCACATCAAACACCTAATATTAACTGCTATCATTGCAATAAAAATGATTTAGATATTTAAAACTGTGTACACTCTGTTCTTAATTTTCCCCATCCCCTAAATCATCTGCCTTTGATGACTGAGTTGATGGCAAATTGTAGGGACTCATAGGACAGAGGTGCTCCATCGGGTTTCCAAGCGATGACGTTTTATGGAAGCCGACAGTCACACCCTTCTTCCACCGGGTGGCGTCTAAAGCAGGTATTCAATGCTTTCTTTATTTTAAAGACAGTTTCAGGATGATCATCTGAGGGCTTGTGTACCTGAGAATGCTTTCCTATTGTTTTCACTTGTGCAAGTCTGTTTGACTTTAAGCCCAACTCAATTTTCCCCTCCAAATTATAGCTACTTTTTCAGTAGCTCTTCTAAGTCAGAATACACACACACACACACACACACACACACACACAATTTAACTTGAAATGTGATGGGATCCCCTCTATTTCCAGATGAGACTTAAAGTCACAGCTGTGATCACTCCTTCCATCTCGCCCACTGGGCAGTACTCATTATAACGAATTCGCCTGTAGAGAGCTACGTGAGAGTGCTCATCCATAAACTTGGCTTTCTCTTCCCCTGGCTTGGTCTCCAGGCACCTTCATGGTCTAGGAGCGCAGTGGTTCTCAACTTGTGGGACGCGACCCCTTGGGGGTTGAACAACCAACTTTCACAGGGGTTGCCTAAGACCATTCAAAAACACATATTTCTGATAGTCTTAGGAAGTGAGACACCGCTCCTCTATCCATCTCCAGACGGATCTGCCCACATGCAGATATGCCCACATGCGAGTACCCTGCATGAAGACCCATGCTACACCATGCTTCAAGACAAAGTTTCATTGATTTGTCATTAGAAATAAGATTTTCACAATATATAATTACATATTGTTTTGTGACTAATCACTATGTTTTCATTATGTTCAATTTGTAACCATGAAAATATATACTGCATATCAGATATTTACATGACAATTCAAACAGTAGCAAAGGTACAGTTATGAAGTAGCAATGATAATTTTATGGTTGGCAGTCACTACAACATGGGGAGCTGTATTAAAGGGTCACGGCAGTAGGAACCACCGCTCTAGAGTGGAACCTTCTGGGTTCCGCACAGGCAGTCATGGCCCACAAGCCACTGGCCAAAGCTGACCGACCTAAGGTGCACTGTGAGCCACGGAGGGCCTTCGCTCTCCAGCTCGTCTCATGGTCGCTGTGCCTTATTCTGATGGCGTTTCCCAGTGACAAACTAGGCACACGCCAGTTTCCTTTGGAAACCTCTGTGCATGCTGCTTTGGCTGTTTTTACAGTAAAAACCTAAAGTATTTCAAGGGACAAAGCACAAGTCAAGCAATTAGCTCAGTTTTTAAATGTACGGTAAAATCTTTAGGACGGATAGCTTTCAGAAGCCATTGACGCCAACACCAGTCCTTTCCATTTCCATACTCGGTGCTAGAAAACACTTAACGAAGAGATAACCCGGTCAAATGGAACCCACAGTAGACCTTCCTGACAGAGAACAGAAGTGAATCTTCTAGAACTGCACCCCTGGAGAAATGAGGGTTCATCTTGGAAATCTTGTAGGGAAGATACAGACGCTGAAAGTGACATCAAAATTATTTCAATCCCAAGTGACTGGGGCACAAAAGAAAATCTTAATGGTCTCATAGGAGAATATAAAACAACCTCAGAGGGAAATAATGGCTTGGAGGGAAATGTTCCGTTTCAGAAAAAAAAGTATACAGGTCTTTCTCCCAGAAGGTGCTGAATGGAAGGAGAGGGCAGGGGTCAAAGAAACAAAGCACACGAGTTTGAAAACCTCAGCGCACTAAACACATAGATGAGAAACGATACAGCCAGTTAAAATCTGACCAAGCAGGTGCTAAAGATAGAAAATGTATCTGTTCTCTTCAAATGAGACTGCATGGATGACGTTAAATTAAATTTAGACATAAAGAGTGAATCAGAAAAAAGGAAACACAGGTTACTCCCTGCAAGTCTATTAGAAGAAACTGAATAATACTATTAACTTCATTTTTCCAAAACTCAAGAGAGTTTTATAAAGAAAATCAAATGCACACTACATTTACAGTTCAATTCTAAAGTATCTGCCAGAATAGGAATCTTTCTAGTGTAAAATGCCCAGCTTCAAAGTGAAATTCAAAAGCTTTAGTGGGAACCAACAGAAACGTCCTGAACTGCATGAAAAATATGATTCTACCTTTATAAAAGCAACGGAGGAAGGAAAGAACTGCCTAGAAATAGGGTGGGGGGAGAATCTTAAAATTTACAAGAACATTAACTTTCTACATCAATTGACCTTGACTCCCACGGGAAGATAACTGAAGATTCAGAGAACCAACAAGAAAACACCACTTCTTTCGATCAGAGGTAGATGTGCTCCTATGGGGAAAACAGCTAAAACCCCAAAAAGCTCAAAATATGGCAGTTCTGTTCACAGAGAGGAAACCCAGTCACATAAGAAAAGAAGTTGGTCACAACAAGCCCAAGTCCTTTTCTGGGGCCCTTTTATGCTTGCCATTCATATGCAGTTCAGAGAAAAGTGCACAAAGCTCAGGTCACCCCTGTATCCTTACTGACCACATGAGCATGAAGGTTAAGTTGGGGGAATCTGGGACCCAGGGCGAGTGCTAGTTAGCTTCCTATTTACCAAAGTCAATCCCAGAGCACTCATAAGGACAGCAGGATATTGGATGTGTTTTCTCTCTTCAAATGAATTCTGACTGATGTCTTTGTAACCTATCTCCTGTGACTTTATTGATGCGGTATTTGCTTTAACTGGAGTTTTAATCAGCATAATTCTGGATCCTGTATCTTGGATATACATTATTATAATGTAATTTTAAGAATATACATTTCCATTTCATAAGATGCTGTAAAATTCACACACACATTGCATTATAACTTAATTAATTGGTCTGCAATATATGGTATGGGAGCCATGTCTGATCTTCTCTGCCTTCCCTGTTGCCACAGGGCAGGCATCAGACACGCCCCCACACCCTGCCCTCCTCTATCTGTTCTAACACCAAGGGTTCCTCCACCACACACCACTTCCTTATTGGCTTTGACCATTTCTTGTGATGCCCACACAGAACTCACAGCCAGTAGTCCCAAGTTCAGGGGTCTCATATGGAAGTTAAGAGATTACACGAGTCAGGATCAGCAAACAGTAAAGATATGATCATTGTTTGAGAGCAGCATCTCACCTGGCCAGCAGCCAAGGCCTTTGGCTGCATGGGCCAGGAAGCCAGCGTAGTCTGTCTGTCACTCTGTCTCAGGGTCCCCTCATCTAAGGCCAGATTGAGAAGAAAGTGCCCCATGGTCTTGCCAATGCTCCTCTGAGTCTCTGTACCCAAATCCCTGGTGCCTCTGGTCCTGGGGCCTTGGGCATGCTCTGCCATGTGGTCCTGGGATCTTCCCCTGTGTTCTATATGGCTCTTATCTTATGGGATGGCTTTGATGGACATGTGCTTTTATCTCTTAGTAGACCAAACTCCCAAGGAAACACAGGATGGTGTCTTAAGTGCCACCCTCTAGTAGAGTCTAAAGATGTCCCCAAGGAAACAAAGGGATTGACTTGGTTTATACTCTATTAAAGTCTGGACTGAAGCTCACTCTAATCCTGTCTATTAGTTTAGTAAAGAACACCCTCTAAAATGGGATTGTAGCCCAGACACAGAGTCCAGAATTTTAATGTGTTACCTAAGGGGTTATGGCCAGAAAGGCCATATTAATTGACTACATCTCAGGTCCACTATTACTGAAACCACATTTGGAGCTTAACATGACCAGCTAGAAACATTTGAAATATTAGAAACCATTTTGAATCATTTTTGAGGTACATATGAGGTTACTTATAAGAAATCTATACAAGTAACCTTGTATTTAACAAAAAAAGTTGATGAGATTTTAAAGAACAGCAAATGAAAACGACAACCCACCTTCAGCTGAATGTATTGGTTTGATGAATAGCTCAATTAGAGGATGATTATTTTTATTAATCACCTCAACATCAACCTGAAGCTGGTGTCTATGAAATGCAGGCCAAATTTGGTTCCTTTCCAACCTTGTCACTTATTCGGGCCCCGGCCGCCCCCCCACAGCACTCCTCCTCTCGATTGCAGTTACTCCTTCTTGGCAATGGGTACACTGGCTGTCAGACCACATTCATAATATAAGATTTATTAGGGAAGTAATATGAATAGGAACAGTCCTTCCATCAGAACAGCATCGATTCAGCTGGGCCCACGGGCAGGCCTCTCTCTGGTTCCCTTGAACTAGCCCCTGTCCTGATTGGGCACCTTCTCCAAAGCGGTTAGCTCTGTAGATACGTGTCCAGAAAATCCCATTCCACGATTCAGCCTGGATCCAAAGGGGCTCAGCCCTCTAGTTCCATGGGTTGGCAAGCTTTGTTCTCCTGACAAGTCCTTGGAGACATGCCACTCAGCCAGCAAGTCTCCTATTTGAAGACACTCAACTTTCTCTCTCCATGGGCTGGGAGGACCAGGCACTTGTCCAGCCAGGGGTCGACACAACTTTTGAGACAGACGCACAACAAAGGTTCACTTTTGCTCCATTTCTATACACGCTAGTTAGTTGATATATATATATGTATATATATGTGTATATATATGTACATATATACTTTGTCTTACACTAAGGTGTTATTACAAGAGCACTAACTATTAAAGACTAATAATTAGTGGTCTATATGGATCCATTTGATTGGCAGGAATTATATTTCTGGTCCTTGCTTTCCAATACTAGTTGGCTGAAAGCATACCATATACAGATGCTAATTAAGCAGAGATAGTTCCCATAGGCTGTGTATCAAATATGGCTTAGATGTTCATTGTGAATAATGTATATTGAGACTATTTGTGTCAGAACATTCTTTCAAATCTAAAGGGTTATAGTACAGTAAGCAATTTAAATCTTATTCCTTGGCAGCTAACACGATGTTTATTTTTCTTTACCCACAGCCGGTATATAAAATTTGAAAAAGTAAGGGGATATGAAACAGACTACTAGGATTAGATTACACTGGAGTATAGTATATTCTTTATTTGAGATATCTCATTAAAGCTATTTAACACTTGTCCCAGCAAAGCAGAAGCCAAGGGACCTCATCTCATTGTTGACAGGCTAGGGATCAGAGTAAGACACCCTGCTGGCATACTTGAGATGTGGCACCTTGGATCCCAGGACTGTCTCCTTAATGTTTTCTGATCCTGACTTGTAACCTGATACCTTCCCTAGGAAGCCCACAGGATAATGAGTATTGTCAGTGAGTTGTAAGATAAACCAACCCCAGAGAAGTAGAATGAGAGCCAGGGGAGGGATGACTGGTGTCAGAATAAATGAAAGAAGGCTGGAGGGTGGAAGAATGTCTGACTTCTGCTTCAGCAACATCATCACTGGGAAGATGTAGAGTTGGACTCTCCCCCTATGTCTAGCTAAGGAGGTCAGACATGATCCCCTACACCATTTCCTCAGCACCAGTCTCTGTGCTAGACCTAAGTGCTACTAACTTTATCAAGACAAATAGCTCTTCCAAGGAGACAAATAGTTAACAAAACAAGCCTATCAAATATATTCCACTGGAGTTGTGGCAAAATGATATAAAGGGAAATATAGGAAAATTACATGATTGAACTTTCTACTCCCATCAAGAGAGACAGTCTCAGAAACTCACAGGGGCAGTTCTATCCTGTCGTTTAGGGTCACCATGCATTGTTATTGACTCGATGGTTGGGCATATCAGAGAGACTAGATCCTTGGTGGTACATGAATGAAGGGTTCAGTAACTAAATGAAAGCTCTGAGGTTCAAACCCAGCCCAAAGCCCTGAAGATCTGCTCCCATAATGATCACTGCCTCAAAGAGCTTTGGGGGCAGTTCTGTTCTGTCATATTGGGTTTGTATGAGTTGGAATGGGCTAGACAGGACAACGCAACACAACATAACACACAATAACAACAAGTAACAAATCAAGCAAAATGGTGCTGGTGGATCAGAATAATGTATCTTGGAAACAGTGGTACTTACGGTGTGAACTGAAGGAAGAAATGAGTCAGCCTTATCATAGGAATTATGGGGCTACTGGTGAGTATAGGAGGACTTGACCAGAGAAAGGTGGCTGTTTATTGCAATGAAGAGCCAGACAGGAATGAGAAGAAACAGGAAGTTTAAATCTCGAGTAGCATCCAGATTAGGCTGAGGCTTCTAGATTCGGTGTTAGATGTGAAGCCTTTTGTAGGTCTATGGGAAAAAATGGAGACCCTCAATGAGATGGATTGACACAGTGTCTGCATTAACGGCTTCAAACCTAGCAAGCATGTGAGGACAGCGCAGGAGAGGGAACTGTTTGGTTCTGTTATAGGTAAAGCCACTTTGAACTGCAGCCCACTCAGAGCATCTAACTCCGACAGCAAAGCCTTTTGAACCTGAAACCTAAGAGCAATGAGATTTCCCCTGCAGACAATGGTTATGCAAGACCTTGTTTGGAGTCCAGATGATTGAGGGTTGAGTATCTATAATTGTGAATGTACTCAAGGCAATTAGAAATTTATTTTCAGCTATTTAAACAAAAGCGGAGGGTGGCCTGATAGTGGCAAAGCAAGAAAGAAAAGCATACATTACAAAGCTGATTCCAGCAAGATGTAACTCTCTGGCTTTCTTTTAACTATTTCATTTGTAAATGTAGAATTGTTGAGGGCTAGTGGTCAGAGAGCTTGGCCATCATCTGTTCCTGACCTCTCACATTAGCAAACCAAGGCACCATGATGTTCCCACGGCTGTACAAGACATTGAAGGCGAACAGGGACCGAATCTAGAGTCCTGTGATGCTTCTTCTGCGACTCCAAAAGCATCCTGATATTTATATTCTAGTCTTATGAGGAGCTGAAGTCCACTGGAGTATTTCCTGATGCATTACGGCAGATTTGGTATTCTGGTAGTTTTTCCACTGTGACAGACAGCCTCAAATCAGAGATGGAATCTTGAGCCTCACAGTGAATCTTAGGTTTCACGGAGATCAAGATTTGTCTATTAACATGCTTGATTTCTACACCTGCTTCAATTTTCTCAAGCAGGTGGGATGAAACGACTGTAAGAATAGATTGACTAGAGGTTCCCCTCTTGTAGCTGCCGGAACGGTGGCTGTAGGACACGTGGGATCAATTTTGAGACACCTCCTTCACCCTCGCTCTACAGTGTAATTAGCTGGCATATCTGCTGAGTGGATTTCCGGAAGCTCAAGAGTTTAGTCCCACTTGAGTCGTGTTTCTGGAAAGAACCCCTGGGGGTAGGCAGTGTTAGAAATAGTAACAGTTTGATTTTTCTCTTTTCTTCAAGAAGCAAGTCCTGGTAAAGAGAATTCATCAAATTTGCTGAATAATAATGACTGTAGGTAAAACTGTCACCTGCCACGGAAGATCTTGTCATCAGATTAGTAGGAGTGATGGAATTCCTGGAGCTGAAATGCAAGCTCTTTTTGTGTGCCTAGTTTGCCAACCTCAGCACTTCACCTGGCATCATGTCTATTGATCTTTGACCTAGACTGGGAGCATAAAACCTACCTCATTATTCAATTTGAAAAATCCAATTGCCCTAGCCATTTAGGTTGGTGGAGTCCTGCCTCAGAATGAGCCGTGGCTGTCCCTTCTAAATGCGTTCTGACTGGGGCAGCATCTTTAATTTGCACATTTTCATACCACATTTCAAGTTGTGTTGAGTGAACAGATTCAGAATGTGTGCGTGACTAAATCTGTTAAAGATTATGAACAGCCGCACAGACCTTTTACCCTCAGGTTCCACACTTCGCTGACCTTCCTCAGCAGCTATGTCTATCCTAACGCAGCTGCCTCCCAGGTGTGAAAGGGTTCTGGCTTTACTTCAGTTAGTTGGGGTTGTGTGTATTGTTCCCCATAGGACCCAGTCACTGGTGGTTTGCACATTTGTGCAACAGCATAAAGGCTATAGTGCATAGTATCTAGAAGAGTGACAGGATTGCTAATTGCTAGTTATCCATCTATATGATTATTATTATTATTCAAAAGTGGTCAGTTCAATGTGGCCGAAAGAGACCATCAGGCTTCAAGATGGCAAGTTCTTGACTCTTCTCCCATCTTCACTGGTTCATTCTGAAATACCGGATGAGCGGGCTACTTCTCTCAGGAGGGTCTGCACTACCCTCCCATTTTGAGTTCCTTTTTGGTGAGGAGGTTATAACCATGCCTTTTTGGTGAGTTGGTATAATACATTATACCTTCATGAATTTCATGCAGGTGGAAGCCAGATGGGAATGAGAATTACATTGGCTACTCAGGTCCTGATAAGACTTACTATAATGTGTTATTTGGAAGATCTCTAGGTGATCTGGACAATCCACTTATGGAGTATCAGGAAACACCTCTCGGGCAGGGCTTTCAAAGAGTCTGACCAAGTTGATCGCTCTCATTCCCATCTAACCGTTCTGATGAACACAATGACATCGTGGTTCCCAAAGCTCCCCGGTGGCACAAGGGATAAGCTAACCAAAGTAGAGATGGTTTGAACCCACTGGCCTCGCTCAGGGACTAAAAACGACGTGGCAGTCTGTGTCCGTAAAGATTTACAGCCTTGATTTATAAAACTCACTCTGTCCTCTAGGGTCACTATTAGGTGGAATCAAGTTAGCGGCAATGGGTGATGGGTTGCTAGGTTACACAATTCATCTTCCATGGTTGGGACAGTGTTAAAAGTGTCTTGAAATGTGGTAGTCTCCATTTCCTTGACACTGACACCTGAGAGAAAACAACAAATGGCAACTGCTCCTGTTCCCTGACACCAGATATCTCTCCTGGGGAGTTGTCAATGTCAATGTAATATCCTTGCCAACGTTGGGAATTTTCAAGGGTTGAACTAGATGTCCATTCAATCCCTAAAACATTTATCATTTAAAATGAATTTTTTATGTAACCCATTTTGGGTTTTGTTTGTTCTTCTAGGATTTGGTGGGGAAGTGAAATTGCTCAATATGGGCCCTTCTGCTCTTAGTCGTGGTCTTTAAATAAGGTGCAAAGGGCCCTAGCTCTGAATTGGTTACCTTTGTCATTCCTCTGGGTAAAGGAGAGCCATTTCAGAAGAAAAAGAAGAATCCTGTGGAAGAAAAGTAATCAGCAGAGTGAATGTGTGTGAGATCTTAGTCTGAAGTGACAAAGGTGGCAGCGGCACCAAAGGACACAGCACTGACATTGAGAGACAGAACATAGGCAGAGTGGCAGAGATGCAAACTTCCTGGTTCATGGAACAAGGCCAAGGCCAAGGGACTTCATCAAGGCTGAAAGGCTGAGGATCAGAGAGAGGTGTGCCTGCTAGTTGAAGAAGAGACACTGTAGTAGACTAAAATCTGCCCTGAATGTTTTCTAATCCCAACTTGAAATGATCTGGTAACCTCACTAATAGACACTCGTAATCCTGAGTATTGTCTGTGAGTTCTGTGAGTTCAATACAGAAGATGATTGACCCCAGTGGAGAAGTAGAGTGCCTGGGAGGAATGGTTAGTGTCAGAAGAAGGTAAAATAAAGGGGGAGGGTGGACACATATCTGACTTTTACCTTGTGGCAATCAATCTTGGGCTGGTGTAGATTTGGTTTCTACTTCTGTTGAACCTAAAGGAGGTCAGATTTGGCCCTCAGGCCATTTCTACAACATTTTGAAACATTAATATGTTCGAGTCCATTGTTTGTCTATGTGATACACAAGGTTTTTATTGGTTAACTTTTGGAATTATATTTCCAGGTTGTGGTAGTTACATAATCATTGTCAGTCTGAGAGGAATATGAGTGAAGGGGTGGAGTCTGGCCTGTCGATCAAGATATAACCAATGAGGACTTTGTGTGGGCATGGCCTTTTCCTGAGAATTCTGTATTTTTCTCCCTCTCTCTCCTCACTCCCTGAGAGATGCTCTACTAACAAGACACGTGGAGCTATGCCCTAGGAGATGGAGAAGTCACATGAACCTACCCAGATGCAACCAGACCTCTGGAGCTGAAGAAGCCACATAGAGACCCCTGCCAGTACTGAGAAGCTTACAAAGCCACTGGATCCACAAGGCTTCCAACCCACCGGCCTGTGATCCTCCTGCTTTCAGCATTATTTCATAAGTCTGAAGTGGATTTTCTAGATTGGTATCGGACAGATGGGCTAAAATTGGATTTATGGACTTGATCTGGACTGGACTGAGGGTTTTTCTCACTATTCAATTGCTCTTATATATAAACCTCTTTCTTATATACATATATGTGTCGATGAATTCGTTTCTCTAGTCTAACCAGACTAGCACACAGGACCTTCTTCCAAGTCCCTATTTAGATTGAAAGCTCTGCTGTCCACCATTGCTAATCCTGCCATCATGTCTAACAGAGAAAGAAGTCAAAAGTGGCCAGAATGCTACTTTCTCAGATGGTTAGGAGATAGATGTTTTTGACAAAACAAAGGGGAAGCATTAGGTACAGAGTATTACAGAGTAAAGAAATATAAAAATATGGACCAGATTGAACAGCAACCAACACCCTTTCGAGGGAAAAAACAAAAGACAAAAACTTTATTATCTGGCACCACGGCATCTCAATCTGTTAAGTGGGATAAGCAATTGATACTTTAATATTGTAATTTTATGTTTATGGTCTGTGATGGACCATCCAGATCTTCCATCGGGACTCAAAAAGATGTTTTCCAGTTCTTGGAAGTGCCATCAGAATCCATCCTTCACCTACCAGCCCTCTTCTGAATTCTATCAGCTGAGGAGTGCCAACTTGCCCAAGGTCAAGTTCACTAGAAATGGGAGCATAAATCTGAGACCTTTCATCCCAAGTATAGACAGCTGTGGAGATTCATCTTTGATTCCAAATTCCCATCACGGTTGGCTACTGTCTTTATGGCGACTGTGGTACCCTCTAACAACTTCTCCTGGAAAATACTGTTTTCAACCCTTCTTTTCTGCTCGTATTGGCTCCAAGAGTACTGTCTAATAATCTTTGCAAGCTAATCTCTGCCTGGTGTGTATTATCTATTCCTTTCAGGTAACAGAACCAGGCAACTGCTGGGGCATCATCAATCATCTCAAGTGCTGGGACAGTATTCGTTTGGTGTTTCAAAAAGAAATTCTTCTCTTGTGCTGAGGGACTAGTGCTCTGGTGTAGCATTTTATGGGCTGTTTCTCTTTGCAGCATAAATCTGAGCAAAACAACTTGACTACCTTTTGCAGATTCACTAAATACATGGGCTATTCCAGAAAATCGAAATCGTTAGTTATGGCTTCCTTAGATAAATGCATTTTTGAAAACTCAATGTTTGTAAATAATTAGAATTCATCGGAAGCAGTTTGGCAGGTTATTTTACAGGACACTGAATGTCATGGAGATGTTGCTTTATATCAGTTGCTTGAAATTGTAATCGATCTGTGAATTCCTTTTATTCATGAGAATAACATCATTTTAAGCACATTGTATTTTATCTTCAAAAGCAAATGAAAATAAAAATATAGTAGTTTTATCATTTCTTAGATCAAAAAGCAGAGTTTGAATTAAAACATGAAGAGACTGGTGATAGATATTTTTTAAAATGAATTTAGCCAGGAATTTTCAACTCTAAATGAAAAGCACATAAACAAGGACCAAAAAGGATGAACCATGTAAACAGGAGGGTGCTTACTCATTGGCGTCTCCAAGGAATACCTCAGCACTGATTTATCTCAGCGGCATCACAGTATGGTAAAAAGGAAAAAAATGATCATTGAGACATTCACAGTGGAACAAAAGACAAATGATTTTACATATGATATTTGGTTGACATTTAGTTTTTTCACAATGGCAGAATGTTACCTTAGAGTGTATGCTCATCTTTGATATGAAATCAATAAATATAACATCATTGAATATCTTAAAGTAAATCCTTTTTATTTTTTGGTTTGTTTGTTTTTTACCGGAGTCACTACTTTTAAGGTGGTTTAACCTGCTACCTCTCCTCAGATTTCCAGAAATCTATCTCAATGTCTATTATCCATTAAAATGCTCATGGATTTCACAGTAAGCACCCAGAAGAAGAGCTTCCTAGGCCTCATGCATTCTTCTGTTTCCTGGAAGTACATGCGGGAAAGAGGGTGTCCTATACCTCATGCTAATGATGGTGAGACAAGGCTGGAGAAGGACATCACGCTTGCTCAAACAGAGGCAGCGTCGAAGGAAGGCCTTTGACAGGTTGCATTGACGCAGCGACTGCAAGAATGGACCCAAGCATAAGAACCATGGTGAGGCTGGCACAGGTCTGAACAATGCTTGGCTCTGGTTTACGTGGGTGGCTATGCATAGGAAATGAATGGACGGCTCCTCGCTACAACACATCCCTTCCCATTGGCATGATGGCAACTCACTGTAAAGAAAATAAAGATCCTCATAACTGCACCAATAAATCAGGGCATGAAAAATGGAGAGGAAAGATTGGAGTTGTCGAGGATTTTATCTTTCTGGGATGCACAGTCTAGGCTCATGTAAGCAGTAGTTAAATTACACAGAGCATTGGGCAAATCTCCTGCACAAGACCTCTTTAAAGTGTTGAAAAGCAACGATGTCACTTTGAGGCCTGAGGGATGCCTGACTCAAGCGATGGTATTTTAATTACCCAATGCATATGAAAGTTGGAGAGTGAATAAAGAAGACTGGAGAAGAATTGATACATTTAAATTATAGTGTTGGTGAAGAATACTGAAAATATCATGCACTTCAAAAAGAACAAAGTAATTTGCCTAGGAAGAAATACAGCCTGAAAGCTCCTTAGAAGAAAGGATGGTGATATTTTATCTCATGATATGTCAGGAGGCATCAGTCCCCGAAGAAAGACATCATGGTTGATGAAGTAGAGGGTTAGACAAAAAGAAGACCATTCATAAACTGGACTGACACGGTGGCTGAAATCATGGGCTCAAACATATCAACTGTGAAGATGACTCGGGACCAGGCAATGTTTTGTTCTGCTCTACAGACGGTTGGTATGAGTGAGAGTTGATTCGACAGCGCCTAACAACAACAATGACATATATGCCCATCGGTCATGCATCTGTCACCGGCCTAGACACTTTGATCACAGCCATCTCTATACAATGCATGGGTAGCTTGACGTCTTGATTAGACGAGTACTTCACAGAGGAGTTAGTAACTGAGCCAATATCACACACTTAAGAAAGGAGGACCCAGACTCCAGACCTCTTACAGATAATTTCCAATCACTCTCACTCACAGGAATGATGTGCATCTGGTGGCATCATGGCTACATGGTAGACTGCTCACTGCAAGGTCACCAGTTCAAAACCAACAACCAACTCAAAGGGAGAAAGATGAGGCTTTTTAATCCTGTGAAGTTATGGCCGGGGAAAACCATAGGGGCTGTTTACCATGTCCTATAGGGTCATCCTGTGTCAGAATTGAGTCCATGGAATGGGTTTGGTTTGGGGGTTTGGGTCATACACCACCCTGCCCTCTTTATGTTTCTCTACTCCTTCTCATTGTCCCGCTCCTCCTTGCCCTCCTCCTCCTCTTCTTTTTCTGCTCCTCTCTCTCATCTGATTTGTTTATTTAATAAGGAATTGTAATATTAACTGTGAATAAGACATATGTTTTACATAAGAAAAATGCACGTGTTGACTATTGCCTAATGTTGAAATAATAGCCCTATAAAAGAAATTGCTTCAATTCACAAGAGCTCTCAAATACCAATCAATTTACTGCACACTCTTAACTTGCAAAGAGCAAAGAATGAATTGACTATATAGATTTGGTGTGCTGCTAGAAATATCTTGCCATTTTTTTCCTGGGATAATTATTTGACAGTAAAAATATGGTGTCACAAAGATTTTTCAAGTTATTTTTTACAGTCTGATAAAATATTGGGCGTGCCTAGGTCACTGGTGTAGGAGGGACACCTCTTACCGTGGCAAGGGAGAAGTTGGCCCACATACAGATAGAAATGAATTAAATAATGACTTGGCACTGGCGGCAGCAGCACTGGGATGGCAAGCCACCCCCAACTTGTGCGTGTCAGGATCCCCAACACAAATCTGACTTGCTGACTTCACTCCGGATGAAACAGCATTTACTCCATGCTATAGGAAGCAGAGTCTGGCCTTCTCAACAGTGTGGATCCGTCCTCCAGGCCCATCAGATTACACTCCTCACTTACCTGAGGATGTACGGAGTAGAGCCAGTTTGTGCTGCAGGTGAAGGATCTCATTGTCTTCTCTCTGGGAAAAGATGTAGCAGTGAGGTTGGCGAAGTGTCATCAGATAAACACATAAGGAGAACAAAGAAACACAGGCGCTGAAAATAGAGGTGGATCACTAAATGGGACAAGACACTCACAGGGACTGTGCTAAATCTATGCTCCAAGGTCCTGGATGGGCATCCTGCAGGAGGGAAAAAGACTTGAACAAACCAGAGGTTCGTAAGGGCAACTAACTGATTTTGTTCCCTATGGAACATTGGACAATATTTGGAAATATGTTTAGGTGTCAAACTGAAAAGGAGACAACATCTTATACTAGCATGGTGTCTTCCATATCGAATACCTTTACTGGTCACAAAGAAAAGAGTGCCAAGATTATTAGCCCCAAAAATATTGTTGGGAAACCCTGGATTTAGGAAAGTGTAAATTAAATAAAAAAATAAACAAAAGCAGATAACAGTCAAAATCCAAGGAGACCTATGTGTATAAAAAGAGCTTTATATAAAAGAGCAATTGTACATTAAGAAGACAACCCAGCCAAGTTTAGATCAAGTCCATAGGTCATTTATTATCCCCATATGCCAATAATAGCCCATAAGTTCCTCTTTAGACTCACGCAGCCATGCAGTGATGCTGAATGCAGGAAGATCACAGGCTATCGGGTGGAAAGTCCTGTGGATCCAGTGGCAGTGGAAGCATCTCTGCGCTCTCGGGGCTCTCTACTTGGCTCCTCCAGCTCCAGGGCTCTGGTTTCATCAGCTTGGCTCCTAGACTCTGGTTTCATTAGCTTGACTCCATGTGTCTTGTCAGCAGGAAGACAAAGCAGAGAGTCTTTTTGAATCTGGCCTCCAGTGAGCTATTTTTTTTCCATGGTGCCTCCAAATGAGGTCATCAAGCTGTGACCTGATTGACAGGCTAGACTCCACTCCTTCACAAGTTGACAGGAGATTATGTAACTGTCACAAAAGTCATAAAATGTTCATTTTCCTGCCTTAAACTTTTACATCTTTACTTACAACTTTGATATTTTGTTCTCTCGTGATTTTTGGAATTCATTTTAATTTTTTTAAAAATTGCCTCAAAATAGTAGCTGATTATATTATTGAGTTCTGTACAGCTTCTTAAATTATGGAGGCAAGATGGCACCAGCTTCACACGAGTCCTAGCTCCACTAAAGTTATGAAAATGGGAATAAAATGTAGCAAGGATCCCTGGTGGTGCTGTCCAGGGAGCATTCGACATTGAAACCCACCGGCAGCTGCGTGGGAGAAGGAGGAGAGCTTCTGCTTCTGTGAGGATGGACACAGCCACAGAAGCCCAGCCCAGGGTCACTTCGAGTCAGTAACCAGTTGATGGTGATGGGCGAGGCTTCGCTGTGTCCTTTCTTGGTAATTTAATATGCTGGTGATGGGTGTGGCTCTGGCTCTACACGTCTGAGCTCCAATGATGGTTGTACAACTTTCTAACTGTCTTGATATCTGTGGTGGGAAAAAATACAAAACCTAGGTCACATGGTTTCTTTGAGGGTTAAATTTACCATTTATCCAAGAACCTGGCATCAATCACCATCCTACAAAGAGCAGCTATGAACACATGGTGCATTTTCTGTGCCATGAGGGTTGATGAGAGAGAATGAGTCTGTTTGGGGTCAAAATCGGTAAGGAAAGGTACTGTACAGACGATTTTCTTTTCCTCTGCCTAATCCTAGACAAGCACTGCCGGCGTCATGAGATCAGAGTCGGGCAAGGGCAGCCATTTGGAAGTGCCAGTCACGCTGTGGGACATAGGGGCGGTTCTGTACTCCATTAAAGACAGATCGCCTCGGGCCCCCACAGAGGCAGTTCTCCCCCGTCCTACAGTGTCAACCTGCATCCAGATGGACTCAATGGTAGTTGGGTTTGATTTCTGGACAAAAAGCCACACCCAAATCCTCTCTTTTGTGGTTCTGGAGACTGAATTATCTACCAAACACTGATTTCTCCCTTCTGTTATAATAAAAGAAATTTGAATTTCTGCTGAACTTATTTCCACTTTGAGTTTAAAAAGAAAGGGGAAGGGAGAATGGAGAAAGCAATTGAAGAAGGGAGAAAGGTTGGAAGGAAGGAAGCGAGGGAGGGAAGAAAAGACAATTATAAATAATAAGGAAATTTTCCAGATCCACTGTAGATGCAGTGGAAGTAGCCCTGCTGCTAAGAGGCTACAGGCAGAAGTACTGTCTGAAATTCTAGTAAAGCTGTCACGGGTTTACATCGTTTGAAAGACAGACATTTTTCCTTTTTATTTTTGTCCTTCATCTGACCCATGGTGCTCCAGAGATGCCTTCACTTTGTAAACATGAGACAACCTTGAAGCTCAGGGACATCAACTAAAAGAGTGATGAAGGCAGAGAGGCGCCTGGGGCCCTGATGACTCAATGACTTCATGGGACTGGCAGCCAACGCACTCACCTGTGCTCACCAGTTTTAAAGGAAAGAAAAGAAAAGTAAAATCTCAACAAAAAAAAAAAAAACACCCTCCCCAAACAAACAAACTCACTGCCATTGAATAGGTGCTAGCTCACAGAGACCCTACAGAACAAGGTAGGATAGCCCCTGTGAGCTTCCAAGATGGTAACTGTTTTCAGGAGGATGCTTGCCCTTTCTCTCCTGCAGACCTACTTGTGGCTTTGAAACACAGGCCTTGCAGTAAACAGCACAAGCCATCACCATGATGCCACCATAGTTCAATGACTCTAAGTGGTGCAGCAGGAAAGCGCTTGGTTGCTAATGGAAAGGCCAATGGTTCACACCCATCAGAGCTCTGTGGCACAAAACTGTGGCCACTTGCTTCCATAAACATTCGTAGTGATTCTCAACCTTCCTGATGCCATGACCCCTTAATACAGTTCCTCATGTTGTGGTGTCCCCCCAACTATAAAGTTATTTTCTTTGTTATTTTCTAACTGTACTTTTGCCACTGTTATGAATCGGCAACCCCTGTGAAAGGGTCATTCGACCCCCAGAGGGGTCTGGACCCACAGATTGAGAACCACTGCATTAGTCTTGGAAACTCTAAAGAAGCAGCGAGACTGAATATATGATCAGAATGGATTCATCAGCAATGGATTAGAAAATTTTCTCTTCAGCCTCAATATGTGTATCTGTTACTCATGGAAATGCATGACTACATGATTTTCACAATTGTCCTTTCCATTGGGAATCATGAGAGCTATCTAGTTTCTTCCTTCCCATGTTCACTTTCACTGGGATTTCTATGCACACCAGGCTTGCATAATTAAAAAGTAAACATTTCGGGACTTCAATTATTTTATTTTTCCCATTTCTATTTCAAGCACTTGCATTTAGTTGTGGCTTCCACTTCGTGCAGCTCATATGTGGCTGGTTTTATGTGCAGATAAGCTGCCCATACTGTGGTCGCCTCACGCCCCATAAAGAGTGTTGGCTTCATGCAACATATTTTGTTTTTCAAGTGTAATTTTTCCAGCCATAAACTGGAAAGCTGGATGCTCTTGCTTTTTTGCAAAATGCTTGGTAGCCATCGTTCTGACCTTGTTTGATTAGGACTATTTTGGGATACAATATTGTGAGATCTTGTTCTTGGCTACCGTTGCCAGAGGGAATCGCTAACTACATTTCTAACAGGAGAGAGCAAAGCTCTTTCTAACACAGAGTGGGGAGAGTAAGAATAAATTAATCAAATCACAAATGAGGGAAAACAAGGAACCACTCAGGGGACAGGAAAGTGCTCTGCTTAAGGGACTTCATGCTCACACAGTGGGACCTATTCTCAGGGGCTCTTTATTGACAGGGAACAAAAGAGCATGTAGGAACACATCCTCGCATCTGTCTCTTCTCCTTTTAAGATTTCTTTCTGTCATTGGAGGAGATTGGTAAAATATACATAATTTATAAAGGACATCCCCCCCCTATCTCTGCTTCAATAAAAAAATCACTGTAGCAGAAATGGTCAGTGCCCCCCCTGCATCCCCTGAGGCTTTTCCAATTCAGTTTTCTCTGGAGACCAGTGACAACTGTGTCCTGAATCAGGGCAGTCCAGAAAGGCCAAGTAGTTAACTTCCCTGGGGAAGTAACCCTCTACCAGTGATTGAATGTACTGGAGTATAAATCTCTCATTTCCCTCTACATTACTTTGAAAATATATGTCTTAGACATACTCCCCAGACTCCTCAGAAAGATTATCTGAACATAGTGATGCACAGATTCGATGAGAGCTGCTAGCTAACTAGTTGTTCTATATGGCTGTAACTGTTTTAATTAAAATTAAATTTAATTAAATTTAAAAATTAAATGTAAGGTTTGTCTAAATTTACTTATCTAAACTCAGGAAAGGTACCGGTAATCACTCACCTCATTAGAAAAGAGCTGGGTGGAGTGAACCCAATGAATGGTCTTAGCAATGTAGCTCCATGAATGTCTATCTCACGTCTGAAGGTAGTCAGAAAATAGTCCTACAAAATAGAAACCTTTATTAAATAAAAATATTACAATATGAAGCAATTATTTCTTGACATAGTATCCATCTAGGTCTATCAACTTCTGAATGTAAGGTCTCCGTCTCTTTAGGTTGAAAACCACCAGTTGTTGGCTCTGCATTTCTGTGAAGCAGAGGTGGGGAAACCTTTTTCTTCTGGGACCACTTGGATCTTCACTGGCTTGTTTTTACGGGCATGTAATTTACATATCCCACAATTCAATAGTTTAATCATATGAAGAAGCATTGTGCAATCATCACTATAATCAATTTTAGAACGCCCCATTCGCTCCAACCTCCCCTGCCTCTAAGTAGTTATTAACCTCTAAGTAGTTATTAACACAGTTACTGTATCTATAGATTTTCCCATTCTGAACTTCATATACAGGATAAAAAAAAACTGAACTTCATATACGAAAACAAAACAAAAATGAGAAATCAAAATTAATAAAGAAAATCAGAACCCAAGAAACCACACCAACAATGAAAAAACTAAATAGAAAAGACAGCATATAACACTAATATTTCTGTAATATGAATATTTATATAATATTAATATATAATATAAAAACCAGAAACAACACCAAAATGGATCAAAAGGGAGATCAAATGATAAGATGTTATATTTAAACTAACAATATCCTACCCTCATCGACTGTACGGCGCTCTCTGTCTCACAGCAAGCTGTTCACATCCCTGGGTTAACGTCTAATCTACCATCGTAGGAAGAAAATTCTGAAGCATTCTAGTGAGAAGCACTTTATTTATGAAAATGTGCATTTATTTGCTGTTGAACAAATATTTGCATGTCTACTCTGTCAGAAGCTTTGCTGCGATCTAGGAATAGGGTACTGTTTCTTGCCCTCACAGAATGTGCAGTCTGTGACGGGTTGAAAGGCACACCAAGTGCTAAGAAGGCAAAGTGCCCTGGACAGGTATACTCATATAGCCTGTTCCTTCCTCCTAGCCACCACAGTCACCTCCAAGCAAGCCAGAGTCTCTCAGAGACGTGTGCATGTTTGAGAGCGCTGAGTTGTCACCGCGTGAAATGCTGTTTCATGGAATCGTGCAATGTCATCAGCTGACATCCAGGTATATGATACAGAGACAGTACAATGACACATCTCACCTGTGGGAGGAGTCATCCTTACACAAATTCTACAGGATCGCTCGATAAGGCCAGAGAGTCATTATTTTTCCCTGTCTTCCTGGGAAGGGTATCCATTATGGATGCTAAGATTTTGTGGGTTTGGTTTGCTTTGTTGTGATCTCCGGTTCCTGTTACCGGTTAGGCAGCATTACACACAGGTCATCGTGCCAGCTTGTCTCCCATGTGAGTAGGATGTCACTGCCTGCCCTATTTGTCGTCCTCACTCTGGGATTTATTTACCTGCTCTGCTTTATTTTATTATATTAACTTTTTATTTTTATGTCTGTCTCACTTGGGTGTTTACACCTCATTAGATTGTCTCAATTCTTTCCAGAGTATTATGGAGCATAAATAAATAACACACAATTAAGAATGACTGCCTAGACTCTCACAAAACCATGATTTCATCCAATTCAATTTAAACTGATATTATGTACTTAGTTGAATTGTTTATATTATAATAGTTCTTTCTCTCAAGGACTGGTTGGAAAACTTAGCCTTAAGTCAAAAACAAATGATTGTTTGGGTTGGATTTTTAAAATTTTATTTCAATCGGTAAAACACTCCCCCCCCAAAACTGTTACATGGCCCGGATCAAAAAGAATAAAACAGAAATCATAACAATTTATGTACCTACCCTGAATGGATTCATTGAAAACTCCTGAGAGTGGTTGCTTTTCGTTTGCAGAATCTGGTGACAGGGTCGCGGTGAGTGGGCATTGACTCGATGGCCCTGAGTTTGGGTCTTGAAATGGAAAGCTCAGGGTCTAATATGCTAGCTGCAGTGTCTGTGCTTCTTTGAGGAAAGAACAGGAGGCTAGGAATTGAGAGGCTGGGGAGAGGATGACCCGGCTCTGCTGTCCAGCACATCCTCTGTTGTTGAGAGTTCTGAGTCAGACCCCCTATTGGATGAAAGTAGAACTGCCTCCTGAGGGCTGACTGCCCCAGGCGATGCTATTTTGGAGAAGGAGCCCTAGTGGTCCAAGGATTAAGCCATGGCGCTGTTAATCATACAGTCAGGGCTTCAGACCCTCTAGTTGTCGTCTCAGAAACCTTACGTGGGAAGGGGCATTCTACATCAGGATGGACTTGATAGCAGCGGGCTTGGTTTGGGTCTTTTGGGATATTCATGAGAGTTATCTGCCACCTTGTCTTCCTGCCTACAAAGCTTGTCGGAGGATTTGAACCACCGGTTCCTGGTGCTTAATCACTGTACCACCAGGGTTCCTCTGCAACTCGTTGCCCATTACCAAACGAGAGGGACACCTCAGTCTCTGACCATGACTAAGGAAAGCTCTACGATTCGGGGAATTTTCTGCTAAAAAAATCTGTAAAGCTCTTTTTTGTGTGTGAAAAGAAGGCACAGTGGCCACTCTTACTGTTGTGTCTTTGTTTATAGACTTTTCATGACAAAATCTTGCTTCTTTGTTTCGGTATTCAGCTGAGAGAGATGGTGTGTGGTTCGGGTGAGTCTATGTATAAGAAATTGCTGGCTTTTTCCTTTGCCATCAGATTAAATGCCCTGAAGGGTACAAGTGGCGAAAGTCGTTGACCCACTTATTTCCCCAACAGGGAAGCAGCACAGAGCTCTTCTTTCAACAAGTAAAAAGAAAGAAGAAGAAGAAGCAATTATTTTAAATATCAAAGACTTGAAGCACATTTTTAATAAAATGTCCATTTTTATTTTTTGATGCTTACATTTGCATGATATTCATATCAACATGGCACAGAATTATTTAAACCAACCTTCTTCATTAACTAATCCATTGCCTTGGATTTAATTCAGACTCAGGCTGACTCCCTGTGTTACAGAATAGAGAACCGCTGCCTAGGTCTTTCTAGACAGTTCATAGAAACAGATCACCAAGCTTTGCTTCCGCAATGTCCTATGAGATGGCTTGTACCACGAACCATTTAGTTAGTTGTTGAGATCGAACCATTTGTCCTACCTAGGCTCCCTCTCAAATACGCTCCAGGCAATTCTAAAGGCACATTACTTCCGCTAAATGTGTTTATTTTACATGATGCTTTGAATTGGGAGGACTCCCATAGGAACATGGCCCAGAATTTTAATCCAATTTTCTTCATTACGCCTGCCATTTTTCCTACTGGGATTTTTTGTTGTTGAATGAAGTCTCTGGAAGATAAGCTGTAGTAACCCCTTTAAAATGTCACCATGGCTCAGAATTCTATGACTCGGTGTCCCCTTCTTTTGGGTTCTGGGCTACATGATTTGATATTTGCCTGCTTCGCTCAATACAGGAGACAAAAATAACCCCTATGTGTGAGAAAAACAAAAAGCTCTACTTTTATACCCCACCCCTCCAATATCACAATAATTTAAATTGGTCGACATTAAAGTAAAGATAATGAGAAATTAAACTTTACAACAGACGGAGGTGGACTGTGATGGACTGGTAGGGTAAAGACCATTTGTTTCCTGCTGATGTGTCCAAACTGAAAAATTGAGCTTCTTGGAAAATAAGTTTCTAGATAGGCTTTTGTGAAGTCTGGTCTCATAGTCTGTTCTCTAGAATTATGAGAGACTTTATTCTCCATGTCTTTCATTCCAGGGCTTCCCACAGGCAATTAGCTGAATTTCAAAAAGCCCCAGCTTCCAAGAGCCAAGCTCAACATCCTCCCTTGGCTTTCATGAGTGGCCTCTCCCTCCCCCTTCATTGTTTTCTGCTGAATAAGGCCCACTGAGAATGACTAGATTGTCTTTATTATGTTGTCCTGATTATGAATCAGGGCAATTTACAAACGGTTTGCATTTCAAACATGGAGTTGTTTTAGGCTCATTTGCTGACATATGTGAATTTGCTAGAGAGGGCCAGGATCAAATGACATCTCCCATCTGTGGAGAGGATTATGTCTAGAGCTCAAAGCTGGAAACATAAAACAGGTTGGCAGAGTGAATTGAACCTATGGGTGTCCAAAAGGAAAAGAAAGCATTTATTCATGTAGAATATGCATGTACTTATTCAGTTTTAAATTCTATTTAATCTTGGATTCACAAGAGAGTTTTAATGCATAAATGATGTCAATATTTTAAAAATCCCAATACCATTTATCTTTTTCTTTTCTTTTCTTTATTTTTTAAATCCTAATACCATTTAAAGAAGCCAAACCCACTGACTTCCAGAGCGATCTTGAACTTGATTATCAGTTTCATATTCCTTCTTGTAAATGTAAGTTAACTTCCCAAGGTTAATTCTTGTTTTCACTTTTAGAGGTAACTATTTGACCTCTGTAAGGTAATTTATGAGTGCAGCTAGGGGTTGGATTATTTAAAATTAGTTCTTTGAGTGGACAGTCTCTATTGCCTATGTAATAGGTCATTTGATTATTGATATGTCAAGTCAATCTGGTTAGGGGAATTGACCTTAGCATTATTTGTGCTGGCACAGCCAGGCAAGGTGGATGTCCTACTGCATGGGGAAGTATCTCCATAAGTATCAGTAGAGTATGAAATCAGTGTAGTGAGAGGTCGAGCATTGGTAATGATTGTGACTAACAATTCAACTACAAGGGTGCACTGACTATCTCCCACATGTTGGTGTTAAAATAACCTTCTATCATTTACTTATTTCTTCAGCAAAAAATAAATTGGTATCTACCATATGCCAGGCACTGCCACAGAATTTCACTGTATAAAAATGGGCATTCAATAAAACACAGTATTTACTATAAGACACGTTCTAATGTGGAAGGCATAAAAGAGATGAATTAGGTTCTCTCTCAAGTAAACGAAGCAAACAAGTAAGGTAATGGAAGAGGTGAGAGAATTACTCCGTTTGCACATTCAGTGAACAGGAAATCACTCTGACGTGACATTTGACCAGAACTTCAAGTAGAGGATAATTAATTTAAATAAGCTGGGGGAGAACATAATCCACACTGAGAAGTGCCCAAAGGAACAGGGTGGGAAATGAGTTTGGACGAAAGCAAAGAGGCTAAGATGATTGCTGCAGAGCAGGTGAGGAAGAGTGTGTCTAAAAATACTCCTACATGTGCAGCAGTGCTCAGTCCTGTAAACTGTGAAAGAGATTATGAATTTTATTTGCATGAAATTGAGGTGTTAAGTATAGAAAGGTGGCATGATCTGATGCATATTCAAATGAACACTTTGGTAGGTTAAGTTTAGGTGAGCGCGGGGGTTCTTGAGTCACCTGGGTTCCCAAATTTAAGGAACTATAAAACCTTGCATGTGGAAGACAGACTGGGTTTTCTATTCCCCTAAACAATTACAGTCTCAGAAACCCACAGGGGGTCGCTATGAGTCAGTATTGTCTGCATGGCAGTGAGTTTATAAGCTTTCATAGAAAAAAAATAATCTTAATTTCCACTCATTCTAAGAGATATTCAGTATTTCTTCCAAAATATAAGCACACAACGTTTTCATTAGTACCTGTGGCTTTGGGGCCAGCAGAAATTATACATGTTTTCGTTTTGAATTACAATTGTGGTAAAGTTTTAAGTCATTCTTTATCTTCATCCTCATGGTATACACAAGTGAAAATCTTGTTGTTGACTTTGTTAATATAGAAGCCCACAACTCCTGCTTTCAATTATCCTACAGTACAAAAAAACAGCCTTACACTCTCACCCCAAACAGCGAAAACAATAATCTTAAGACATCAAGTATCAGGAAAATATATAGCTCGCTTAAATATGTAAAACAAATAAGGGGCCCCTATTAGAGCCTTTCCAAGTCACAATGTAGATAGAGAAGGAAAGGGCGCTACAATGTGCAGAAGTAAGAACCTGAGATGACGGCTACATACAGAGCGAGGTACGTACAGCTTCTGAGAGCCCCCTAAAGTCACCCTTTAAAGAAGAATCAGCACTGAGATTGAGCAGTAGAAGGGATGATCCCTGGAGCTCAGGTAGAACCCAGAAGAGTTACTCTAACCACCACTGTGAGGGAAAAGAGTCTTAATTCTGAGACTTGTTGGTAGACAACACAGGGAGAACACACCACCTTATTTTCAACATTTGCACTACCATTGAGTTGATTCTGACTTACAGCAGGCCTATATACGGTTTCTGAGGCTATACATGTTCATGGTAGGGATGGCCCTATATTTCTCCCCCAAAATGGCTTGTAGTACCGATTATAGGGAGCTACATATAACCTCCTCCCTGGGGGACAGACAGCACAAAAGTGGGTGAATGGACACGTCAGACAGTGTAAGATATGACAAAATAATAATTTATAAATTATCAAGGGTTCATGAGGGAGGGGGGAGCCGGGAGGGAGGAGGAAAAATGAGGAGTTGATGTCAGGGGCTTACTCGGAGAGCAAATGTTTTGAGAATGATGAGGGAAATGAATGTACAAATGTGCTTTACACAATTGATGTATGTATGGATGGTGATAAGAGTTGTATGAGCCCCCAATAAAGTGATTAAAAAATAAAATACACACACACAAAGAATGGCCGGTAGGTTTGAACCTCTTGCCTGGGTAGTTAAAAGTTGAATGCTTACCCAGTAGTCCCAGCAGGCGTTTAAGTGCATTGAAAAGAGCAAGAGCAATGCATTTAAATTCACTCTCGTGCAAGCAACCCTGTAGAACGGAGTGAACCCGGCCCAGTGGTTTTCTGAGATTGTATATCTTCACAGGAGTGGAAAGATCTATACTTCTCCTAAGGAACAGCAAGTGGTTTCAAACTGGAAGCCTTGTGGTTTGCAGCCCAAAATATAACCCACTACTCCCCAGGGATCCCTAAATATTGTACATTATAAACTTGAAGCAATTACTTTATCAACAAAACTCTGAAATTTAATTTCAAAAATAATCTATCTAAAGAGAGGAACAAAGGGGCAAACGAGTGAAGAAAGAAACTGAAGTACAAGTATGAAAGTCAATGGCAGGATGATAGACTTAAATATCACAATGTTAATTAAGTTCATGAAGATCAAGGATTACAGACTTCAATACAGATAGCGGCTCAACATAAAGAACACAAAGTTCGCAACTCGAACAATCGAAAATGTTATGATCAGAGGAGCAAGGGTCGAAGCTGTCGAAGATTTCATCTGCTTGGCTCCATCACCAAAGCTCATGGAAGCAGCAGTCAATACATCAATCGAGGCACTGCACTGAGCAGATCTGAGTGGAAGACTTCTTTGACATGTTGAAGAGCCAGGACGGCACTTGCCTGACCCAAGCATGGTCTTTTCTGTCACCTGATATGCGTGTGAAGGATCGCCACTGGTTAAGGAAAATCAAAGAAGAATTAATGCATTTGAATTATGAACCTTGCAAGGGTGCTGTGGACGGTCAAAAGAACAAACAGGAGAAGTACAGTCAGAATGCTCCTGAGAAGAGAGTGGCCAGACCTATCCTGACGCTAACACTGAGGGCATGTTACCAGGAGAGACGAAGCCCTGCAAACAGACAGCACGCTTGTTGAAGTAGAAGTGCGTTGAACAGAGCAAGAGCCTGAATGAGATCAATGGACACAGTGGCTGCATCAATTGGCCCAAGCATAACAATTATGCAGATGGAGCAAGGCTAGGCAGTGTTTGTTCCATTGTAGATGGGGTCACTATGAGTCAGAATCACTAAACATATTAATAAGAACATAGATGTGAATATCAGTCACAAAAATGACAGACCTGTCAGACTTAAGAAAAAGCAAGATACAATTATTTATTCTGTGTATTACATGCACTTTTAATAATTAAGAAAAATATAGCATACAATTAAAAGGATGAAAAAGATTTATGCCATGCTAGATTCATCAAGGTACTGTTGGTATTGCTACAATAATGTAAGATAAATATATTTCAGAGCAAAGAATATTTTCAGAAATAAAGAATAATGAAAGAATCAATTAATTAAGAAACCATAACTATTTTCATTGTATATGCACCTAATAACAGAGTTTATAATACATGAAACAAAATCTGATAAAATTGCAAGGAGAAATAAAAAGGTTTGTATTGACATGCAGAGATTTTAATACATACCTATGAGTAATTGATACAAGCAACCTTAAAAGCTCCAGCTGTGAAGTTGACTGTGACTCAGTGGCTCTAGATGACAGAGTAGAACTGCCCAAAGGGTGTCGAAGCCTGTGCATATTTCCAGATGCAGACACTCTCCTCTTACTCTTGCAAAGCAGCTGGTAGGGTCAAATCAATGGCCTTTTGGTTAGCAGCCAAGTACTTAACTGCGGAGCCACCTGGGCTTCTATTGATACACGTATGCCAGATTTTAGTAAATATATAGATTAGTTAAATAATACTATCAGTCAACTGAACTTAACTGACATTTATAGATCCTTCCACCCCCCACCATCACTTGAAGGTGCCAGGATTTCATCTTGCTTGGATCTACAATGCATGCTCATGTAAGTAAACCAAAAACCAACCAACCAACCAACCAACCCACCAAACAAACAAACAAGCAAACAAACAATTTAATTGGGCAAATATGCTGCACAAGGTCTCTTTAAAGTGTTGAAGTGCAAGGTTGTCCAGTGAAGACCTAAGGTGCACCTGACCCAAGCCATGCATGTCAAAGTTGGCTAATGAATAAAGAGTACAGCAAGAAGAACACATACATTTGAATTACGGTGCTGGTGAAGAGTATTGAAAGGACCACAGACTACCAGGTAAGCAAACACGCTGTCTTGGAGGAAGTACAACCAGCATGTTATTTAGAAGCAAGGATGGAAAGATTGCTCATGTACTTTAGACATGTTGTCAGGAGAGACCAGTCCCTGGAAAAAGCCACTATGTTTGCCAAAATAGAAGGGCAGTGAAAAAAAGGAAGGTCCTTGTCAAGATGAATAGGCAATCATGGCTACTGCAATGGCCTCACAAAGCTTCCATCAGCAGCTCAGCATTGAGCTCCCTAGCTCACCAGAAAACCAAACGCCCTGCCATAGAATGGAACCCAACTCATAGTGGCCTACCCTGGGGTTCTGAGACGAAATCTTTAAGGGAGCAAGCAGCTCAGTGGCTTTCTCTTGTCCAGCAGGTGGTGGATTTGAGCTGCACACCTTGTGGTTAGCAGCCCACAGCACCTATCACAGTCTCTTACTCAGTCACCAGGGATTCTCCAAGAAGAAAGAGTCAGATTAAGTGATAGGTTCTTCAGTTCCCCAGTGGGTGGCTGATCCCTGGTTCAGAGCCTAGTGTGACTGACTTTCAAGCCCATTTTGATTACTTGGAAATCTGTTTTCCCTCAGCATCATTTCTTTCAATCCTCTTTGGTTATTTTTATAATGCAGCTTTTGAAATTATATTATTTATGACGTTGAGAAATAACTTGGGATATGTATAGCCCTAAACACCCAGAACTAATAAAATTACATTGATCTGTAGCACATCAAAATCATAGGACAAAGCACCATCCAAAGCAATTCCAGCGACTTTGGCCAATTTCGCAGTAATTAAGTCTAGGGAGGCTTAGAAGTTGTGTGTTCCAACGATTTCTAGAAGGTTATGCTGTCACTCCACGCTTCCAATCACACTTTGAAGATGGTTTTAAAGACTACCCCAGAAAGGAGACTACCTTGAATTGCCTGCCCCACCCTGGTTTCCAATATTCTCACTGTAATAAACCTGAATTTATTTACAGAAAAATACACAACCACCAGACCTAATATCAGGATATTTTAGTTTTATTTCTGGGCAGGAAAATGATGTCTGTTAAGAGATCAAGAAAGGTGCTAGGGACAATGGAGACAAAGTCGCGAGCTGAAGTAATATTCGCCTGATTATTCAGAACACCATGCAGTCAGTTGCCTTGGCTTTCTCTTTCTTCTTCCCCCCCTTTTTCATGCAAGGTGATGCCTTTTAACTTCCAAGCGAATGAAAATATAACCTTTGTGCCACTGACCTATTTATGTCCTCAGGATGTTTCTAAATGATTCATGACTTTCCAAAGATATTAAAATTTAATTGTTTCCAAGATCAGGGGAAAGTCATCCTCTTGCCTTGCATTTATTTATTTATTTGACTTCTAAAAGTTGCCACTGGAAAATAAAGTCAAGGTGCTGCCACTGGAAACTTCCAGTTGGAAATCTGCGGAAAGTAGCAATGCTCCAGATTAGAAACGTGATTAGACTTTGCAGATGGATGCAGGCTGGGTTTAATAATTACTGAGCTACATCTAGAAAGATGCATAACATCTGACAGCAACCATGGTGTAGTACCTTACAATGGTGGTGGAGTGGGCTACGCATTGACCTACCAACATCTACAACCCACAAGGTCAGTGGTTTGAACTCACCAGAGCCTTTGCTGGACTAAGATGGTGGTGTCTGCGCCCGTAAAGATGAAGAGTCTCGGATACTCAAATGGACAGTTCTACTCTGTTCCATAGGGTTGCTATGAGTCAGCATTGACTTGGTGCCAGTGAGTTTTTAAAATAAATATTTTAGGAGGAGATTTATAAAGTCCTCTTTTGGAATGCATATTCTACTTCAATATTTAGCGGCAACATGATGGGAACCTAAATGACAATGGGTTTTGGTTTTAAGGGATTTCAAGGAGTCTAATGGTGCAGTGACACTTGTTGGCTAACCCAAAGATTTTGAGTTCAAACCCACCCAGTGGGTCTTTGAAAGAATTGTCAACATGGAACCATAAAACCTAGAGCTTCAGAAACTCGATGGGGCATTTCTACTCTGCCACATGGGGTAGTTATGGCTTGAACTAGACTACGTAGCACCTAACAACAACACACAGACTTTGGCCTAGTATCATGGCATCTGAATATAACTTCTCTAGATATCTATAAACAAGTAATTAGATCAAATCATAATCTTGATCAACCCAAGGATGAGGAAATTGAACAGTTTGTCCAAGATATCCGTGGGACGAGTTCTTCACCCCAAGAATGTTTTTATTTATTATTTCACATCATAGACATATGAGAACATTTTTGTGGCATCTGTAGCTAAATGTTTGCTGCAGCTCAGCACTGTCTAGTTAGGTGCTCTGATCCACAGCAAACCTATTTACGCAGAACAGAAGGGACACCGCCCAGGCCTCCACCGTTCTCAGTTATTATGCTTGAGCGCAGCCAATTACTAAGCTAAAGGTAAGATTTAGGATTTGCAGGCCAAAAATCCCTTAACTAGCTTCTTCCACCTGATACTGCACAACAGCTGCTGAGAAATTTTCACCTTAAAAAGAATAGAATTGCTCATTCTGTCAATTTAAAAAGGGAATATTGTCCATTTCTGGCCATCCAAATGAGTTGTATTTTTACTGATTGAAAACAGAGGATGCTTTGAATGGTTGCTTAAGAGATCTGACAATTTTTCAGAATTTAAGTAAGATGTGAAGAGCTAAAATTGGAAAGCACTAATAATAACTCAAAAATAAAAATATATACTCAACTGAAATCAACACTAGGATGTTCAATGGTTTCAAACAAAAGTAACGAGCAGTGTTGGTTTTACGGTGTACACAGAGGATAAGAAATGAGTGCTGACAATCAAGAAAGTGGTGGAAATACTTTTCCTTAAAACCTTTTTGCTCATACATCTGTATTTGTAGTCATTTCTAACAATAACCCTCAGTAGCTCAGTCAAAAGTATATTAACATCCTAAATTTCAGGTCAATAATTTGGAAATTGGAATCCTGGTGGTACTGTGCTTATGCCTTGGGCTGCTAACTTCAAGGTTGGCAGTTTGAAATCACCAGCTGCTCCACAGGAGAGAAATGAGGCTTCCTGTTTTTGTACAGAGTTACCATCTCATAAACTCACAAGGGCAGTTCTACCCTGTCCTAGAGCGTCACTATGAGTTGGCATCAACTTCATGGCAGTGATTTTGCTTGTTTCTTTCTCTGTGAGTCAGAATCCCAACATCATCCCTGAATGCAATATGTTTTCCGCCTCTCCTTTTAAGAACTAACTTTGGGATATATGTTCCAAGTAGACTTGACCAGTTATAGTGGTCTCACATTCTTTTTGTCTCCATGACATCCTTCTCCCTACCTCTTTTGCCCAATGTGCGTGTTGCTACATGAGCAGAGAGGAGCCTGAGCAGAGGAAGGCTAATAGCTCAGAACCCACAGAGATAATGCTATTTCCAGATCCCTGGAGAGGCAAATAGCAGGAGGTCAAAACCAAGGTGGAGATAAATAGTGCAGCCACGGGCATGCTTCTCTTTAAGAACCAAACTCACTTGGATTCAGCTCCCAGTTCTGGAGATCTGCTTCCCAAAGGTACAGCGTGCACCCCCTGTGGAGCACAGTTCATCATGCCCACAGGAACACCACGAGTCCAATCGGACTCAACTACTACTTTATTAAGGTTTGAATTTACTTCAATATAAACTAAATTAGCAAAGAATGACCATGGATGGAAATGAAGGTGGCAAATTCTGATGTGTTTTCCTTTAGCCAGGAGATCAGAGAGAAATGTCGTCTCCTTTTCTCTGGCGCAGAAAAGCAGAGGAAAGCAAAACGGCTGATCTTTATGAAAACGAGTCTCAAAATCATTGACAAAGATAGGAACATTATGGTTGACCTTGGATTTTGTTCCCAAGTTTCCACACCCCTAAAGAATAAGGCTTGATGGAAGGATATATTTTTAATTATTGAGTTACTTTTTTCTGTTTATCTATTTCAATGAATCGGTCATTTTTCTTCCTAGGATAGTTTGACTCACACCTAGCAAAACCATTTATAAATTAGCATTAGTATCTATTCTGAAATGTAGAAAACTCCATGACTATCATTAATAAAAATGCTTTTTATTCATACCCAAAGTGAACAATCCCTAACATTACTCTATGACATGACATATCACTTACTTTATGGGGTTATATTTTCTTTTCTAATGTGTATTCGTTTTTACAAGACTTCCATAATGGTCCTCAGAATAACAATTGTCTAATTGTTAATCTGGATGGTCTAGAGAAACAAATCCAGTGATATTCATCTATGTATAATAAAAAGCTTTATATCAAGAAGCAATTATATATTAAGAAGGCATCCCAGCCTAGTCCATCCCAAGTCCATAAATCCGATGTTAATCTATGGGTTCCTCTTCAGATTCCCATTTGCAGGCTGGTAATGAAGAAAGGTGAAGGGGGAAGCAGGAAGGTCACAGGCCATTGGGTGCAGAATCACATGGATCTAAAGGAGGCAGGATTGCAGTAGAGCAATGGATAGCTCTCAGGTCTGGGCCGCTTATATGGTGCTGCCCCTGGGGACAGGCAGAGGCAGCTGACCGGAAGGTGATGTCACAGAGGGAAAGAGAGAGAGGGAGGTTTCCAGTTGGTGCCTTATAGGAAGGTCACAGGCTCAAGGAGGCATCATTATGCTCTGGATTGATGGACAAGTTGCACAGACATGCATAAAAATTAAAAGCAAACTCACTGTCATCGAGTTGATGCCAACTCATCGCTACCATGTGGGACAGGCTAGAATGGTCCCCTGTGAGTTCCCCAGACTGTAACTGTTTACAGGAGGACAAAGCCCCATCTTTCTCCCGAAGCCCAACTCATAACCACTATGCCACCAGGGCCCCTCAAGTCGACATGAACTTATCTACCACAGCTACATTTTCACAAAGCCAGCTTTCAAGATTCAAGGAGACACACTTCTGTGTAATAAGATAATCACACTACAACCACTTAATAACACTCTCTTTAGACCAGCTGCCTGTTCTTCAATTTTAGTGTTAAGTACGTAAGAGATATAGATATTTTGTTTATTTACTCTGATCTTTGATTAATGGTCTTGGCAATTGGTCAATGTGGTCCAGTTGCAAAATGACCTAGAATTTATTGAAACACCACTAAATATTTAGCTTTCAGAGTACAACTAGAATGTAAACTCGTAATTAACTCTTTAAAAAATCATTTTATTCAGGGCTCATATAACTCTTATCACAATCCACACATATATCAATTGTGTCAAGCACATTTATACATCCGTGATCCTCATCATTCTCAAAACATTTGCTCTCCACTTAAGCCCCTGGTATGAGCTCCTCATTTTTCCCCCTCCCTCCCCACTCCCCTTTCTTTCGTGAACCCTTGATAATTTATAAATTATTATTTTGTCATATCTTACACTGTCTGACGTCTCCCTTCACCCACTTTTCTTTTGTCTGTGCCCCAGGGAGGAGGTATGTGTAGATCCTTGTAATTGGTTCCCCCTTTCCACCCCCACCCTCCCTTCACCCTCCCTGAATTGCCACTCTCCCCACTGGTCCTGAAAGGATCATCTGCCCTGGATTCCCTGTGTTTCCAGATCCTATCTGTACCAGTGTACATCCTCTGGTCTAGCCATATTTGTAAGGTAAATTGGGATCATGATAGTGTGTGTGTGTGTGGTGTGGGGAGGCATTTAGGAACTAGAGGACAGTTGCATGTTGCATCGTTGCTACCCTGCACCCTGACTGGCTCGTGATGGAAACACTCGTTTCTATCATGCTGCCAGTCGTTGTGGGCGCACAGTCCCTATTGGTGAGTAAGTGAACTAACAGTTCGTGAGAAGGTTCTTGCATCTATCTTTTCCCTACCTACATCTTATTAGCAAACCTAATTAAAATTTCAACCATCTCGGGCGTCTGTCTTCATTGCAAGGACCCATCTGGGCTCATCAATCTCATCCTCTTCACCAAACAATTTGAGTCACACAGCATATGTTAAGTAATTTATCACCTTTAAAGAAATAAAACTCATTTAGGAAGTAATTGTGGTCCAGAAAATCTCATTAGTAAAGTACAGCAAGTCTAATCCTCCCACCTATCTATTCAACACTGCCAAAGGAAAAATGTACACTGTGATTTAAGAAATGATCGTATTTATAGGCTCCAATTGCATTGCTGCACAGTTTATTACAGCATGGCTCCGAAATGTTCATTTACACAATCCCATACAAATAGGTCAGTACGTTATGGCATTACTCAATATAAGACGGAATTTCTTAATGCTGAGTTTCCAAATAAGAATTTTTATAAAGGGAACACCCAAAGTAAGACTTTTGTTTTACTCTATTTACAGCAACATGAATTCTTTCATATCAAATGTCTGCGTACACAAATGTATCATGGACGTCCCCATCCCAAATCAGTCCTGGGGCTTTGGGGTTCAGCTCAAGGGGAGTCCCTCTGGAACATGGAGGGGGACAGTGAATGTTATGACCCTTTGCTGGGCATGCCTACATAGTAGGGCATGCTGGGCCCTGCTAGGGTTTCCCATATGGGCTCCAATAAATTTCTTCCCTTTTGTTTAAAAAAAAAGTTTCATGGAGACTTGACCTCTATATGTCTCTGATGGATATATTGGTGGACATGAACCTTTTGTGGACACGAACCTTTATTATTGAATAACTTAATGTTTTAAAGATTTTACTTTAAATCTTCAATAACATGACTTTCTTTTACCATTTTCCTTAAAAGCAATCTTTGGCATAACAAGTTGTGTACATATGACCTCTACACAATTCGAGTGCACATTCTGAACATTTCTAACAGAACATACTTTAGTCTACCAGGAGGCAACTATAGTGATACTGGAGCAAACTATCACCTGATAGCAGAGCAGAGGGATACTGGATCCGGCAGCCAGGCATGAGACCTTTCACCATGTCTACCGCCCAGAGACTGGCTGCAGTTGAGGCTGCCGTTGAGTTAATACCGACACACAGTAACCCATTATATGGCAGAATAAAACATTGCCTGATGTTCAACCATCCTAATAATTGTTTTCTTAGAGTTCATTGTTGCAGCCACGGTGTCGGTCCATCTCCTCGAGGGTCTTCCTCTTTTTGACTGTTCTTTTCCATGGATTATATATCATAATAACATGTCCAAAAGTCATGAGAGGATGTCTCCCTATCATTAACTCTAAGAGCCACTCTGGTTGTACTTCTTCCAAGACATATTTATTTGTTCTCCTTGCATTCCACAGTAGTTTCAATATGCTTTCTCAGAAGTAAATTCAAGTGTATCAATTCTTACGCCATTTTCCTTATTCATTGTGCAGCTTTCAAAAGCATATGAGGTGACTGAAAATACCATGCCCTGAGTCAAAGCATCTTAGTCCTCAACGTGACAGCCTTACTTTCCAATATTTTAAAGCGATCTTGTGCAGCAGATTTACCCAATAAAATATGCCAATTGATTTCTTGGCTCCTGCTTCCATGGAAATTGATTACAGATCCAAACAAGAAGAAATCTTGTCAACTTCAGTTTTTCTCAGTTTATCGTGGTGTTTAGTACGTCAAAATCTTGGTGTTTTTGTCCTGTCCCCCACCCCACTGAGTTGTTATACATATTGAAGGCTGCAGTCTTTGATCTTCATCAACAAGTGCGTCAAGGCTTCCTTGCTCTCAACAAGCCAGATTGTGTCCTCTGGTTGTGAACAAATCTTCCCCTAATCCTGATGCTGCATTCTTCCACAGGTAGTCCGGCTTCTTGAATTACGTACTTGCCCAGCATAAGTATGGTGAAATGACACGCTGGTGGTGCCCACATTTCCCGATTTTAAACCATGCGAGACTCCCTCGTTCTGTTCAAACAATTGCCTCTTAGTCATCTACTGGTTCTGCATGAGCACAGTCAGATGTTTGAAATTCTCATGCTTTTCAGTGTCCACAGTTTGCTATGATCCACGCAGTCAAACACCTTTGCATAAAGCACAAGTAAACATGTTTCTGTTAGTCCCTCCTTTCAATATGATATCGCTTTGCTACCTCTTTTTGGAATTCAGCTTGAATTTCAGGCATCTCCCTTTTGATAAATTGCTGCAATATATTTTTAATTTTTTCAACAAAATTGCTTGAATATGATATTAATGACATTCAATTACTTCCACATTCAATTGGAATGAGTATAAATGTGGAAATAATTGTATATAAACCAATTCTTTTGGACACAGTGAGTCAATGTATTCTTTTCTTTCTTTTTTTTCAAAGCTTCCTACATCATTCAATATTTTGCCACCCCCCCACCAAATAAGCTAATCTTTTAAAAAATCTAAATATTTAACTTTTAAAAAATTATTCAATAAAGCAATTTGAGGCTTGAAAATTTTCTTCAATTTTTCAGCTTGAGATATTCTGAGGATATGTACTTTTCTTTTCTGGCTTTCTAAGTCCAGATTTTTTCACTTTTCATTTTAGTGGTTCACTCTGTCTTTGCAAAACGACCTTAGAAAATGTCTGTTCACCTCTCTTACTTCAAAATTTCTTCCATTCACTTTAGCCACTGTATGCCCAAGAGCTAGTCTCAGGGTCTCATCTGGGGCCCACTTTGCTCTTTTCTTTCTTTCTTATATTTTAATGACCTTAGCTTTCTTCATGTATGATGTGTTTGATGTCATCTTAGCGTTCCTTGGGTCTCCTGTCATTAGTGTTCATTGTATCAAATCCATTTTTGAGATGTTTTCAAAACCCTGGTGGAATATACTCTAGGGTGTGTTTTGGCTTTCATGAACTTGTTTTAATTTTCTTCAACTTCGACCTGACCTTACAGATGAGCATTGATGGTCTCCTTGATGGTCAGCTCCTGGCCTTGTGGTGACTGGTGATATTAAGCTCTGCTCTCATCTCTTCCCACAGAGGTATTTAATTTGATCCCTGTGTATTCCATCTGGAAAATTCCATGGGCACAGTCACCATGAATGTTGGCCAAATCATGTTCTTTCCTGGAAAATTCTATCATGGGATCCCCAGCTTCTTTTCTGTCACCACAGCCATGCTGTCGAATGATTATTTCTTCTTCTTTCTTTTTACCTATTTCATTCCAATGGCCAATATTATCACCACATCTCAATTACATATTTAAACACTTGCAAACTTAATATGTTGCTAGAATTCTTCAAACTATTCACCATTAGCCTTAGGGGTTGGTGTATAATTTTGAATAACAGTTTTATTAATGGAATATTCTTGTATTATCCTATCACAGACAGCATGATACTTCAAAAATTGATCTTGAAATATTTTTTGAGTGTGGATGAAATTCTATTCCTCAAACCATCTATCTGTTGCAAAATAGCCAATTCCATTCTATTTTAGCTCGCCAGTGCCTAGGATATCAATTGTATGCATTCCATTCATTTGTTGACAAAATCCAATTTTCCTAGATTCATATTTGGTACACTCCATACTAAAATTATCGATCGCTGTTTGCACCTGCTTCTTCCCCTTTTGAGTTTTGTCTCCTCAGCAACTGAAAGCCCTAAAGGTTACTCCATGTATGGCCTGATGGTTGGCTGCACTTTGAGAAGGTAGCTCTTCCTCCGTTGCGTTTTGAGGCCTTCTGATGGGAGGATTTCATCTATAGCTCTCTGTCTGACAATTCTCTGTGACTCTTCCTACGACTTTCAATGGCAAATGCATCATAAGTGAACATACCATTCCTTCTTGGTATTCATATCTTAGTCTGGAAGCTCCGCTGAAATCTGTTCACTTTGAAGGACAACAAACTGACAGACAAGCGGAGCAGAATGGTAGATGGTACTTTGATGGATTAAATCCAACTGTGAACCCCCGAGCCCCACAACTTTGTGTTCCCTCTGAGAAGTTGTCCGTTTCCCCGAGACCAGCACTGTTCCTGAGAATTAAGTATAAGAGAATCTGTTAGAGAGCAGCACGTAGGCCCTTCCAGGGCAGGACTAGGCAAGCAGAGGGAAGTGAGCGTGATGATGAGTCACAAAGGACTCTCTAGCGCAGGTGACTCTTGACACTGAAGGGAGGAGATAGTAAGCAAAATAAACGAGAAAGCCTTTTCACGAAGATGGTGCCGAAGGCAAAGAAGGAAGCTCCTGCCTCTCCAAAAACGGAAGCCAAAGCAAAGACTTTAAAAGCCAAGAAGGCCGTGCTGAAAGGCGTCCACAGCCACAAAAAAAAAGAAGATCCACACGTCACCCACCTTCCGGCGGCCCAAGACCTTGAGACTAAGAAGGCAGCCCAAATACCCTCAGAAGAGCGCCCCCAGGAGAAATAAGCTGGACCATTATGCCATCATCAAGTTCCCCTTGACTACAGAGTCTGCCATGAAGAAGATCGAAGATAAGAACACACTTGTGTTCATTGTGGATGTCAAAGCCAACAAACACCAGATCAAACAGGCTGTGAAGAAACTCTATGACATTGATGTAGCCTAGGTCAACACCTTGATCAGGCCTGACGGGGAGAAGAAGGCACATGTTCGACTGGCTCCTGACTATGATGCTTTAGATGTTGCCAACAAAATTGGAATCATCTAAAGTGAGCCCAGCTGGCTAATGCTAAATATAAACTTTTTCAATATATACTCTTCTTGTCTTTGTCTTGTGTTCTGAGTGGGTTCCCGAGGAGCCTTGTAACAGCACACCTAGCTGCAGGGCTTGGGGGGGGGGGGGGTGGTGTGACTGTCATCCTTATTGCAGGGGTTGGCAAACTGTAGTGCATGAGCCATGTGGCTCTGAGGGAAAATGGAAAAAAATAAAATTGAAAATTTTCAATTAAAAAAAAATAAACGAGAAAGCAGAAGGGATCACAGAATTAGCTGAGATGAATTGTGTTTGGATACAGTCTAGGAGTCAATGTTAGGAAGAATTTTTTTTCCTGGACTATTTTTTTCGTACTTCACGATTAGGAATAAAGATACATGAATCTCTGCGGGCATTCAGAAAGACTGTTCATCACACCAATAATATTTTATCACAGTGAGGTAGGAAAATGTGAGGTGGCTATTAAATGAGGATAGTAGATCAGTGATCTATGGCACTTGACAAACCACTCCAAAATTTACTGGTGTAAAATTGGGATTTCGTCAGATTGTGACACCACGGGTTGGCAATTTGGGTTTTTTTGCAGCTGGTGATTTGCCAGGTCTTGGGCAGACTTGTCAGGTGCTAGCCAACTAGATGCCTTAGTCTCTGAGCTTTTATTGATTAGCATCTGGAGCCGTGAAGGCTAATGGACCATATGTCTTCATTATTCAGAGGCTAGCCTGAGCGTGCTCACATTGTTCACAAGGTTCCAACAGCAGCAGGACTGAAACAGATCTTTTAAAGTGTAGACTAAAGACTCACTCACAGCATCATTTCCACACTGTGTTTCCACACCCTGGGAGAAGAACATAGAGTGAAGCTGAGCAGCATGGTGGTCATTTTTGCAATCCAACACAGGAGGGGATTGGTTCAGTAGTTTGCAGACACTTGGTGAAAGAAGATAGGAGACAAGGCTTTCTTGGGGACGCATCAGCAGAAAGAAGAATGAACCCAGGATCACACAGAAGGGCAGGATTTGTTATAATTACCTGATCACTCTCTAAAGCTTGCCTTTGGTGGATTTATTGTGAAGGGTTAAGACTTTCCAAAATTTATTAAGGCTTTCTTTGAAGCTCATCTCTGCAAAAATATATCTCCTTCAGTGTGCCTCTGGAAGGACTCCAGACGGATGCTTTCCAGGTATTTATGTTCAAGCCGACCTGCCTTTACACTTCATATTGGCATCTGCGGTTCTAGGGCACAATTTACATTAATAGGTTAATAGCACAAACCCTTAGTGACAGAGCTCTAGTTTTATGAAATTTAGTTACATAGTTTTTGTTAATATGAGGATGGATGTGTTAAGTGTTTTTTATTTAAAGTTAATGCGTTCTAGAGCTATGAATTCAAATAATTTCAACATACTTTGATAAATGTGGAGTAGAGTATGTGAATAAAGCAAATTTAAAATCTGATGTAATTTTCATAGTGAGTTTATAGGTACATGGTAACCTTTTAAAAACATTCTTGGACAGATAACTTATGTACAACATATAAAATTAAAATCTCCAAAGATGATATGGTGAAATACTATATGGTGAAAGATCCTCTTTTTAGTCCCCTGGTATTGTTGCTAGGTGCCATTAAATTGGTTCCAATTCATAGTGACCTGATGGTCAACAGAACAAAACCCTGCCCAGATCTGTGCCGTCTCCACCATCTAGCTCTCTAGATCATTAAATCTCTTATTAGATGAACCACAGTCACTGTTTTTTGTGTATCATTAGTTGCCTTTGATTCAGCTCTGATTTATGGTGACCTCAATTATAGTCAGTTCTACACTTTTGTTGCATTTGAGTTACAAGGGACACACAGACATCACTGTATCTGAAACACTGCCCCATTCTTGGTGATGGTAACATGCTTGTAAAGAATATGGGGGTGGGGGGGGGAAGAAGAGCTGAGTTATGTAAACATACAACAAGCATTTAATCGAAGATACCCTGATAAAAGAAATGGGTGGGAAAACCACCCACCCTGGGCAGAATACTGAATTAAGACCTTGATATCGCTAACGTGGTAATGACAATATCAAGACTATAAATTTTGTAAATGAAATAAATTATGAAGCAGAAAGAAATGATAAGGAAGAAAACCAAACTCAGTGTATACATGTTGATGCCAATTCACAGTAACCCATCGGACTCGGTAGGACTGTCCCTGTGAGTTTCTGAGACTGTAACCATTTATGGGAGTAGAAAGCCCCATTCTTATCCTGATAAGGAAGGTGGAGGGGAGAAAGTGTCAAAACAATTAACAGTGAAAAGTTAAACTGAGGTTAGTTTTCGAAATTATATCAGGGAATTCAGTTTTGTATGGGCATTAACTAAACAGAGGTGGTAGGAGTGATAGTTTGTCTATGATACAGTAAGTTTAAGAAGTAACAGTTTCTAGTACTGCAGAAGGAAGAAGGACCAGGAGCAAGAAAATCAGAGAAGGAAGAAGAAAAGCAATATTCCACTGGAGCTAGATAAATAAGACTGATGAAAAACCTGTATTTCCATAATATCACATACAGAAACCTACACATGAACACACACACACACACACACACGAGAGAGAGAGAACAGGAGACACAAGCAGCTGTGCTTGATCCATGCAGGCAGGGGGTTTAGAAGAGATTTTCAAGTAATATATAATCTAGAACCTATAAAACAACTTCAAAACAGCTGATGCGTTGGTTTTGCCTGATAATGACTCAATAAGAAGAAGAGAACTGCCTCATATGGTTTAAAAGTTTACAAAACAGACGGCCACCCCTGTGTCCTAAGGAGCCAGCTGGTGGGGTTGCACCTCCAAACTCTCAGTTAATGCTTTAACCATGGTACCCCCCAGGGCTCCTTAAGGAAAATTATATAGAGAAAGAATTGGGATGACATTTTATACCAGTTATTGGGATTTGTGGTGGAGCACAATAAATAATACCGGTTTTGAGTTAAAACTTTTGTTTTATTTTTTTAAATCGTTTTCCTAGGGGCTCATACAACTCTTATCACAATCCATACATACATTAATGGTATAAAGCACATCTGTACATTCATTGCCCTCATCATTCTCAAACATTTACTCTCCACTAAAGCCCTTGGCATCAGGTCCTCATTTTTCCCCTCCCTCCCTGTTTCCCCCTCCCTCATGAGCCCTTGAAAATTTATAAATTATTATTTTGTCATATCTTGCCCTGTCCGACGTCTCCCTTCACCCACTTTTCTGTTGTCTATCCCCCAGGGAGGACATCACATGTACATCCTTGTAATCGGTTCCCTCTTTCCAACCCACTCTCCCTCTACCCTCCCACTAGCGCCACTCACACCGCTGGTCCAGAAGGGATCATTCTCCCTGAATTCCCTGTGTTTCTAGTTCCTATCTGTACCAGTGTACATCCTCTGGTCTAGCCCGACTTGCAAAGTAGAATTCGGATCATGATAGTGAGGGGTGGGGTGGGGAGGAAACATTTAGGAACTAGAGGAAAGTTATATTTTTCATCGGTGCTACATCCCACCTTGACTGGCTCATCTCCTCCCCTAGACCCCTCTGCAAGGGGATCTCCAGTGGCCTACAAATGGACTTTGGGTCTCTATTCTGCACTCTCCTACTGATTCACTATGGTAAGATTTTTTGTTCTGATGATGCCTTTATACTTGATCTCTTCAACACCTCGTGATCGGTGGGCTTTGTTGCTTCTGAGCTAGATGGCTGCTTGTTTACCTTCATGCCTTTAAGACTCCAGACGCTATAACTTTTGATAGCCGGGTACCATCAACTTTCTTTGCCACATTTGCTATGTACCCATTTGTCCTCAGCGATTGTATCATGGAGGTGAGCACACAATGATATGATTTTTTGTTCTTTGATGCCTGGTACCTGCTCCCTTTAGCACTTCGTGATTGCACAGGCTGGTGTGCTTCTTCCATGTGGGCTTTATTGCTTCTGAGCTAGATGGCCGCTTGTTTAGCAGATGAAGGGGGAGGAGGAGAGAGTGGAGCACATCCTGGCCCACCAGTCCTTGAGGACGATGACCCCAATTAGAGCAGCCAGTCCACAGGGAGGATCACATGGCCAGCCCCACTATGAGACATGATGCCCCTCACTGACCCATGGCCCTGCGTGGGACAGCACCGGAGACACAGTGTGGGAATTCTGCCTGATCTGATCCTGCCACACTGAGTTAAAGCACTGGGGGAGTGCAACGGAACAGCAAGGGAATGGAGCAATAACATCCCCAAGGAATGCTGAAGGTGGACTTTGGGGCAAGGGGGCGGTGCCCCAATAGACTGGACTGGGAAACAGTCCTAAAGGCCAAAAATGATCCTTGAACTAACTACAAGCTTTTCTTTCTTGTTGTGTTTTGTTTTGTTCTTTGTCAGTGGTTTGTTGTTGTTGTTTTGTTGTATATTGTTGTTTGGTTTTGCTCTATCTTGTTTTTGTGCCTGTTATTATCTCCGCATGTCTGTCTAAATAAGATAGGCTGAATGAACAATCTGGAGGAGAAAACAGCGGGATCGACAGTTCCGGGGGACAAGGGATAGGGGGAGGTGGGGGGAAAGGAAGTGGTGTTAACAATCCCGAGGACAAGGGAACAACAAGTGATCCAAATTGGTGGTGAGGTGGGTGTGGGAAGCCTGGTAGGGCATGATCACGGGTAATGTAATGAAGAGGTATTGCTGAAACCCAGGTGGGGACTGAGCATGATAGAGGGATAGGAGGAAAGTCAAGGGAAATAGAGTTTTACAGGTCTAGATAAAGACATGAACATATTCAAAAAAGACATGTATATGTAAATATATTTATATATGAGGATGGGGAAATAGATCTATCTGCTTATATTTATAGGTTTAGTATTAAGGTAGCAGAAGGACATTAGGCCTGCACTCAAGTACTCCCTCAATGCAACAATACTTTGTTCTATTAAATTGGCATTCTATGATGCTCGCCTTCCCAACACAACCACTGAAGACAAAGCGGGTGAATAAGCAAATGTGGTGAAGAAAGCTGATGGTGCCTGGCTATCAAAACATATAGCATCAAAACTTACCTTTTATTATAAATAGTGTTCAGGTTGACTTTCAAGCTGTTAACAAAGGGGGCCTGAGCCTCGCAAGTGTTCACACGTCACCATCAAATAAAATCAACATTGGACCGGGTCCGATACCCTTGTGAAGAACAACGCCTCAGTGGGTTGGCAGAAGAAAATAACATTATAGCCTCTAGAGCAATAGACAGATAGTGTGAAAGGAAAATGTTTAACAAGGTCGATTCACGCAGGGGCTGCAACAATTGGGAGGATGGCTCAGGGCCGCATACTGTTTCATTCTGTTGGACACAAGGGTTTTCTGGGAGTTGGAATTAGCTCAATGGTGCTTACCCACAACCACCACAGAGGACAATTTGCTCCCTAGGGAAGTAGGTCTCTACCTTCCTCATGCCTTGCTCCTTACATACAGTTCCTCATGTGGTGGTGACCCCCAACCCTAACATTATTGTCACTGCTACTTCATCAGTGTCATTTTGCTACTATTATGAATCGGGAGACCCCTGTGAAAGGATCATTTGACCCCTGGAGGAGTTGCGAGCCCCAGGCTGAGAACTGCTGCCCTAGAGGAATCCGAAGGAACCACAGTGAACTTTTCTACATTGCAAGCAGTCACAGTACATTAGCTAAGTCAGCAGAAAGAGGGTAAATCGAGAGGTGAGGAAGGCAGCAAGGAAACCAACGTATGTTAGCATCAGACCTCGGAGCCCCATGAGTGATCCTTAGGCTAGAAGGGAAGGCATCGGGTTCTGGCGTGCTGAACACGTCACGGTCTGTCGTAGGGGTTAGGGGACAGGAACAAGGGCAAGTTGCTATTAGACATTTCATGATTAGCCAAAGCTGCCTTGAGTGTGATGGAAATTGTACAATTAGCCAGCATTTTGGTTTCGTGTAGATGCTGTTAGAAATTGTATAATTAACCCAAAATTGGTGTCAGGAGGTTTTAGGAAGAAATTTGTAAAAACAAAAAACAAACCAAAAAACCCCCCCACGAAGTCAGCGGTTACATGGCAATCCTTACCCGGAAGCAAAGGAAGAGCATCACCCTTGTGTTCAAACAAACAAACAAACAAACAAACACTCTAAAAGAAGAGCCCTTCTTTTCTTGTTTCCAAGTTCCCAAGCCCTGGGCTGGCTGTAGGGTTTCCGGACAGCAGTGGCCACCACCCTTGTTTCTCTCCCGCGGAGCAGATGGTCGGTTGGAACCACTGACTGTGGTTAGCCATTCAATGCCTAAACCATAGCACTGTCTGGTCTGTTGCTTCTTCTATAGTTGTATATAAAAAAATCTATAATGACTATAGATTTATGGATAGATTATACACTAATTAGGTTGATACTGTAGGTTAAGGGATTAAAATTGTCCTTAAATTGTTGGCGGCCCATTCGCATCCTAACACAAATGCCCCCATTGGGGCCACATCAGGGAAAGTATGGGTGGCCCAAATGGTTAAGGCTTCAACTGCTGAAAGTTGGGTGGTTCGAACTCAGCCAGAGGGGTGGGAGGTGGAGGGGCGGTTAGGAGGCAGGCCTGATGACCTGCTTCTGAAAGGTCACAGCTTTGAAAACTCTGGGTCATAGTTCTACTCTGTAGCTATTGGGTCACTGTGAGTTTCAATCCAGTTGATGGCAACTAATCACCACATCGAGTTACTGCTTATGGTTGGCGTTTCTCCAGCATCTCCAGGCCTAGAGTCTCCAATCCGGGCCTTCAGGAAGCCTGTGCTTTTCCCTTCTGAAACTTTCATACTCCCTACCAGCTTAGGAGAGAGAGGGGGAGAGGGGAGAGGGGAAAGGGGAGGGAGGAGGGGGAGGGGACAAGAGAGGGGGGAAGGGGGAGAAGGGAGAGAAAGGAGAGAGAAGGCATGGTCAAAGGAATTGGCTAAATTAAGCCCATCTGGCCTAGTTTGGGCTAAGCCAGTTGTACTGCCCACCTGGCACTGGCTTGAATTGGCACCTGCCCTTTAGCCTCCATTGACTTCCAACCTCTTTTCTGTAGAGGGAGCCTCTAGGCATGAAGAGGGACAGCCCTTGTCCTTGTCTCTAGCTACCTAACAATATGGTACTTAATTCCACAGATATTAATAAAATCAATCCACTACTGACATTAATCAGACACTGCAAATTCTTCTCCAGATCGTCATTAGCCTGAGCCTATTTATATTAGTCTATGTTCAGATAGAAAGCAAGCCCGGCCTTTCTCCATATGTTTCTACCTACGCGATACAAGTGAATAAACAGTTCTAACATTTCTTTAGAGTCACATTTATTTTCTTCCAGTATTTTTCTTTTTTTTCCCCTTTTAAACTTGCGATACATCTTGGATTTGCTTTATTGCAAATCAAGAGTCCATCTCTTTTAAAGAATTCCCCATCCTAAAGTATTATAAAGTGGGGACACAACAACAACAACAACAAAATGATTGAGGAGAGCTTCACAGTGCTAAAACTCCTTGAAAAAAAAAAGTTAAAAATCTGTTATCAAATCTTGTTTCCTGCAAGCTGTTTCTAGTGCTTCTGCCATGGGATTTCTTCAGTGAAGTGACTGGGGATCATTGTTCAGCATGAGGTAGAAGAGAAAATGGCTCTCTAATTCTGACCTTCCATTAAGTTAACCAGTTCCTTCTTAGGTTTGTATCTGGTTGAAGAACATTGGAGTGATTTCCCGATCCCCTCTACCTGATCTGAGTGAGCAATTTGTTTCAAAGCTCCGCTGGGAGTCTTCTGGAAAGATGCCTCTCAAGACAGAAAAGCTTTGTTCTTTTGGCCCCTGGATTACTTATTCCCTCCCCCTAGAGAAGGCCAGCAGCTGAGTTTCTGGAGTCTGCATATCTTTTCAGAGAAAAGGACACCACTTCCTTCTCCACAGGGAGGTGTGAGAACCCAGGTCAAATCTCTGTGCCTCATGGACTGAAGCATAATAGTTAGATTTAGGAGTCACCTGGAGCAGATTTCTTCCTTACTAGCCCGGAATTGGTCTCCAGGGTCTCTTCTGTGATCCTGGGGCAGCATGTTGGTGTGCCCGTGGAGACATTAGGGGCTACTGGACCCCAAAGAGAATTGCCCAACAGAGACACAATTTTAATTTCTACCATGCTGCTCATTCGCTTTCCATCCATGGGCAAGCCCTTTCAACCTAGGCTATTTCCCTTTCTGCGCCTGCAGCAGGTGATAACAGTGCTGAGTCATTCGACCAGGAGGTGGCTGCAAGTAACTAATTAATGGTCACAAAGAGCCTTTTAAATGGAAAGTGCCACATGCCTTTCTGGGTAGAAAGTGAAATCATTGTGCTTAAAACAAAAATTTTTAATATGCCCTGTGCTGTCAGGTTGTTTTCTATTGTCTGATTACAGTGTATGTCAGCAAATCTACGTTTTAATGCCATTCCTTTGGCAGTACTGTGAGGTACAAGCAAAACTATTGTCCTTCCCAATTTGGGGGAAAGCCCCAAATACCCAGACCGGCTACCCTCTAGTGGACCCTACAGGGCAGAGTGGATTTGCCTCTTGGGGTTTATAAGGAAGTCCATCTTGAGCAAAGCAGTCTGCTACATCTGCTTCCTGGCGGATTATAGCAACAATAAAAATTAGTACATAAGGAACGGAGCAGATGTTACATCATTTGATAGGTTTTTTAAATCTAGATTGAGGCAATAAAAAGGGCTCTTTATAGATAATACAAGGGAAAAAAATCTACTGATGAATGAAAACTTCTAATCATAGAACAAAGTGGAGGTAATGGAATAGGGTGCCAATGTTTGGCTGTATTGGTTTTCATTCAAAATATTAAAATGGTAGTTTATTTTCAATTTTAGAAATGTCAGGCTTAGTATTGCTTCATAACATGCCTATCTTTAAAAAATATGCACATTATGTCAGTTTTTAAAACTCTGCTCCTTTAGCTTGCCAGTGAATTCAAAGAGCTATATTTCAGTGAGTTGCTCAGCCCTTAACCATTACATCACGGGGTTCTTCAGTGACGGGTTATGGAGGCTGCTTTTACAGCACGGTGCCAGAGGGACTTGGGCCACCTAGAACTTCTGATTCACCACAATATTTAAAATGCCTAAAGCAAAGTCCCAATTACAGTTTCATTAAACCTTAAAGGTTCAGAATTCAAATGACCAGTTAAGGGAAAAATAATCCGCTGATAACCCAGCTCCTGTAACACAAACATGAGCAATATATTTGGCTTTTAAAAAACACATCATCCAAATGGACTGTTGGGCTTTCTGAACGAAGCATGTCTGTGCTTGCTCTTGTACATGGTAGAATCTTTAGACTGGAAAAGAAACAAAACCCACTGCTGGTAAGTCCGTCCATCCCTAAGCACAGCAGCCCAGCGAGACGGAGTAGAACTGCTCTGTGGGGTGTCTGAGGACTCTGTGGTGAGCAGCCCAACGCTTAACCCGCAGTGCCATCTGGGGTCCTGTCTATAGCTGACTGCATCGTTGACCCTCCAGAGCACAATGGAGAGTGCATGAGAGGGCCACTAATGATTTAGCTACAAGTTCCTTTAGAATTATCCCAGGCCAACTTGCTGTTGTTACAGGCCAGCTGGTTGACTTCTATTCAAACTGAATCCAAGTGACAAAGTGAAGCGTCCCCACAAGGTTTTCTTTCTTTCTTTCCTCCCCACCCAGTCCTCCACCATTACAGTTTATTAAGGAAGTTGACAGGGTAAAACTTAGGTGAAAAAAAGCTCAAGCGACAATTGTTAAATCAAGGCAGCCTCATTCCTGCTCTGCCCACAGAAGGTCTTTCTCTGTCCCTTACCCTCTTGGTTTGGCCTCTGCCGGCCTCAGATTCTGTTACAAACCATTTTCAGAATTGCCAAAAAATGTTCAGGTGGCAAACCACTCTGCCACAAGCCTCAGCCCCAACCCTTCAAGTCAAGCACCCTCCCCCCAACCCCCCACGAGGATTTTCTAGCCCACAATCTTTACAAGAACAGATCTCTAAGTTTTTATCCCATGGGGAGTGTTGGGCAGGTTCTAAACCACTCACATTTTAATTTTGCAATCAAGTTCTTAAGTGATATTCCACTAGGGCTCCTTGCTAATCTTCCAAGTTATAAATTATCATCTTCCAAGTGAGAAGTATTACCATTCAATTTGGTGATGCTAATGAATTGAGGCAAGATTGTGCTTCTCTGATGTCAACAAACACGGGAATGCAATGTTTAAATGGCTAAAACAGCTTGCCTGTAGACCAGCTCAATATTTAAAATATGATCTCTTAAGCAAGCAAAGAGCTCTGGTTGCATAGTGGTTACATGTTGGGCTGCTAGCGGTGAAGTTAGCAGTTCAAAGCCACCAGCCTCTCTGTGGCAGAAAGACAGGGTTTTCTACTCTGGGAAAGAGTTAGAGTCTCAGAAACTCAGAGGGGCCAGGTCTACGCTGTCCTATAGGGTTTCTATGAGTCAGAATTGACTCAATGGCAGTGAGTTTGGCGTGGGGCAGGAACTTGCTGATGAATTTTAAACACTAATGTTTGAACTATCACCTATCCATCTCTCACTGTCGTCAAGTAGAATCCAATTTACATTGACCCTCAAAACCTTCTGGGGTTTTCTGAGACTGTAATTCTTTGGGGGAGTGGAAATCTGCTCTTTCTCCTACGGACTACCTAAAGAACACAAATAGGTCTTACTCTGTGTTTACACTGACACACTGTGAGTGACCATGACTAAAACTTGAGGAGCTACACAACACAAATAGTATCCCATAAAATAACAAAGAGTGAAAAAAACTATATTTCACATGAAGAGTTTTTCTAATTAAGTTCTTTACAATTGAAGGCCCAATTTAAGAATATTTTGCTCCAAAAGAACCCCTGGGTGGGACAACTTATTAACAAGCTTGGCTCTTTACCCAAAGGGTGGGGGCTGGCGCCCAGCTGAAAGCTACTTGGAAGAAAGTGTGGCATCTACTTCTGAAGTTTCTATGATTTCTGTAGCAAAAGTTTTTTACTTACCTTTCAACAATTTCATTAATATTTTAAAGACAGCATAGTGTGGCTATAAGTATTGTGGACTTTGCCATTAAATTTCACAACATGCCTAGATATAAACTGATATCAGTTGGCTTGTAGAGTCACAATAAAAACATGTGTTTTGGAACACCAATGCTAAAATATAAGGAAATTAGTTGCAATGATATAATCTCTAATGGCTACAATTCTTGAACCAAATTTTAATTCAAATGAAACAGAAACAAATTTTATGTTACAATGTGAGATTCTCATTAGTTGTGTGTTGCTAGGTCTAAGCTCATCTGTAATATGGATGCAAAAGCAATCCTGAGTTTACAGGGTTTGTTGAGCATTAAAATGGCTTTAAAGCACTATTCTTGATACATAAGAAATGCTCAAGAAATATTTGCTACAAGTTTATTCTAATATCATTTATTATTCCTTAATTCCATTTTCTGCAATACACAGCATGCAACATTGTATGAGATGTCCTGATGATTTCAGAGATATCATTCCGCATGAAGTGCCTGTCATATCTATATTGACACTTTTCACAATATTAGCCACGACCACACAGAATTTGTTTCTTTGAATTACATTTCTGTGTCAGTTACCAAAGGACCGAATACTTCACACACTTCTTTCATGCGCACTTGGTGTTGTATATTAAGCACTCCTTTCCTCCGATTTCATACTTTGCAACAATAATATTGTGAAATCTTCCATTGCAGCACCCACCAAGCAAGTGAAGCTCAGTGCCTTTGGCGCAGGAGGCTCTTTGGGAGTGGCATGCATCTGGGACTTAATCAGGGAATCTAGGTTTGCTGACTCTTGGAACCAGAAATGAGTCCTTTCAGGTTGAGGCTTAAACCAGCCCTTTAGATATATATTTGTGGCCCTAAAAGAGCTTTGAACTATTTCATGAGCAAGGCAGAGGTCACATCCATTGCTTGTGGACGTGGCAGAGACTGTACTGACTGAACCACTGTATCCTGAGCACTTCTCACTGTATTCCCCTGCACATCCCCCTCCTAAACCTCATCACTGTGAAGACTGCCTGTAAGCCCGGCATGGACACTGCAATGAATTACTGAACCCGGTCACAGAAGCAGAGTGAAGAGACCAAGAAAGAGGGAGGGTCAGGCATGTCTAATCCCTACCTTACAGCAATCTGCTTTGGGAGTGACAAGAGCTCAAATGTTCTCCCCATACTCTTTCAAATTTCTGAAAGCAGTTTTGTGTTTCTCCCAATAATGTATAGTGACATCTCTACAGGAAGAGCATGTATTTATTTACCCTCTATTTAGGTGAAAATATTTGATAATGACAATGTTTCATCATGTGCCACGATTGGGACAGCCTGAACTTTGATTATCATGCTATCTATTGACTTTGTCCTCAACAACTGACCTGCAGAGGAAAAGCTTTGCCTCTGTGGTCAAACGGGCAGACGTGTGTGTGGCTCCTCCATGTCCACGCTTGTGTTTGTTGTGGGAGCGCATGCAAACATTTTCTGCATTCTTGCAAATGACAGCATGGTCCCCTTCAAACAACAACTGGTTCTAAGAGTTGACAAAGAAGTGTGAAAAATCATCAGTTTGATTTCTCAAAAATAGCTGGCTTTCTTAAGAGAGTTTTAATCACACAATGATACCATATTTGGAGTGTGTGTTTATGTGTGTGTGTGGGGTAAGGGGGGTGCAGCTCTATATCTATAAGTAGACTTAGCTTTTATTGTCCTCTTAACAGAGTGGTTTTCATGAATATTTTTCAAAATGAAATTGTGTATGTGAAAAAAGCAATGTAGTCATTGTCCTCACAGTTAACTGCTTTTTCAGTATAAATACATTTTCTGTCTTAATATATATATAGTAAATCCCAAATTTCTAGAACTTTTTCTGTAGTCATTCTCTCAAGGCTTATATGTGACCCAAGATTGAAATTTAAGATAAAAAGATTATTCATAATTTTCTAGCAAAATTTGATTGTTTCCGTCTGTCCTTTCTCTCTCTTCTCTCTCTCTGATTTATAGGTTTAGTATCAAGGTAGCAGAAGGACATTGGGCCTCCACTCACATACTCCCTCAATGAAAGAATACTCTCTTCTATTAAATTGGCATTCTATGATGCTCACTTTCTGACAAAACAGCTAAGGACAAAGTGGGTGAATAAGCATCAAAGAACAAAAAATTCATATCATTGGGTGCACACCTCCATGATATGATAGCTGAGGACCAGTGGGTGCATAAGCATATGCTGATGGCCAAGAAAGTTGATGGTGCCTGGCTATAAAATGTATAGCGTCTGGGTTGTTAAAGGCTTGAAGGTAAACAAGCGGCCATCTAGCTCAGAAGCAACAAAGCCCACATCGAAGAAGAATACCAACCTGTGCGATTATGAGGTGTCGAAGGGATCAGGTATAAGACATCATCAGAACAAAAAATCTTACCATAGTGAATGAGGGGAGAGTGCAGAGTGGAGACCCAAAGCCCATTTGTCAACCACTGGAGATCCCCTTGCAGAGGGGTCTAGGGGAAGAGACAACCAGTAAAGGTGCAATGTAGCACTGATGAAAAATAAAACTTTCCTCTAGTTCCTAAATGCTTCCTCCCAACCCCCCCCTGCCCCCCACCCACTATAATGATTCAAATTCTACCTTTCAAGTGTGGATAGATCAGAGGTTGTACACTGATGAAGATAGGAGCTGGAGGCACAGGGAATCCAGGGAGGATGATGCCTTCAGGACCAGGGGTGTGAGTGGCGATAGTGGGAGGGTAGAGGGAGAGTGGGTTGGAAAGAGGGAGCCGATTACAAGGATCTACGTGTGATGTCCTCCCTGGGGGACAGACAACAGAAAAGGGGGTGAAGGGAGACGTTGGACAGGGCAAGATATGACAAAATAATAATTTATAAATTATCAAGGCATTATGAGGGAGGGGGAGCAGGGAAGGAGGGAAAAAATGAGGACCTGATGCCAAGGGCTCAAGTGGAGAGCAAATGTTTTGAGAATGATGAGGGCAATGAATGTACAAATGTGCTTTACACAATTGATGTGTGTATGGATTTTGATAGGAGTTGTATGAGCCCCTAATAAAATGATTTAAAAAGAACAATAAAAAAATTGCAAATCAACTATTATTATAGTACTTTGAATGACAATTAATAGAGTAAAATGTTGACATTCCATTTAATGACCTCTACATGGCGATATTATAAGTTTTACCTCATTAGATTTTTCTGTATTATCCATACAGAGTACATGTAATTTCTTTAATCTAGAAAACAATAATTCAAAAACTATCAAATGATTTAACATTTATTCCACTGTGGCTAATCTACTAATTTTTATTGTTGCTACTATCTGTCAGATATTTTCATCTCTACACAGTTTAAGATTCACAAATGCATTCATTCCATTAAATATTTTATACTATCCTTGATTAAGAATCTTCAACTATTACAAAATATTAAAAATGTATATGGATTATTTTAGTAACAAAAATAATATCACTTCTATTTCCAGAAAGGCTATGTAGTGTATTAGAGAATAACATTATTTATTTAAAAAATACAATTAAAGGGAACCATACAAAACAAAAATTAGCAATTTAATACTTCAGGAATCACCAAATATCAGGAAGATCTTATTAGGGTTACATCACTGCTCGTTGTTGAGGAGCTGAATCGGAATCTCCTGGAGCATGTTCTACACATGCATGTGTCTACACATAGTCTTATGTCATTTAGAGTCCACAGTGCATCAGGTACAATAGGGAAGCATGTTATTTGGATGTTGTGTGAAGAACATATTAAACACCGGCAGCCCCTGGGAAACAAATAAGTTGCCTAAGTCTGTCGTTGAGCTAGAATTTGTACATAAATAGGTATTCTTAGCATCAAACATCTTAGTCAAATTTGTCACTGTATAATAAAGACACTCTGAAAAAACATCCAGATACATCCAAACATCATTACATAATACTATATCAGTGATTATAATAACATGTTTCTACACACTGCAAAACAGCTCCCATTTTTATTGTGAACTATTACATGGATCTTATATTTTTAAGGTAATGGAATTTTCAGAGGCTGAGAACACACAAGTATAAGCAGTCAAATATTAGTCAGATGGATATGAGTGCATTTGATTAACTTTGGTTGATTCTTAAAAAGGTGCTGTGTTATAGTCAATTAATATGCGCCTTCTAGCCATAATTTCTTATCTGATGTATGATAGCTCTGGACATTCTATAATGTTATCTTGTGATGCCCAATAGTCTTTCTTCCCTAAGTAGGTTCAGAAACGGCGTGCTTTTGATGCTACTACCACCGCCCACAGAATGAGGTAATCACACTGAAGTCATCATTTCTACTTCCCCATATTCTCAGACTTAATTTGTAAAGATGCATGTCTGTGAATATCTAATACACTGAGCGCTGGTAATAGAATTCCTACAGCAACGAAGCTAATGCTTTATTTAACAGCATTTTGCCAAAGTGTTAGTGAATATCAAACAAAAATACGCAGAAAATTAATCTGGTATCACAGGAAGAAGCTAATTGGAAATATACCCAAGTGGATTACTAATGCCTCTTTTAAAAAAATCAAATTTAATCTTTTTGAAGTTTCAATTTTACATATGATTCAACTACACATGAGAGAGTGAGTTGAATTGCCATCAATAGAAATTTACTTAATAGCAACACATTTTTCCTTTACTAATCATTTTCTATTAGGGACCCTGGTGGTGTAGTAGTTATGCGTTGGGCTGCTAACATCAAAGTCAGTGGTTTGAAACCGCTAAATTCTCTGTAGAAGAATGATGGGGCTTTCTGTTCCCATAAAGAGTTACAATTATGGAACCCCCAGGAGCAATTCTACCCTGGCCTACAGGGACACTTTGAGTCAAAATTGACGTGATGGCATTGTGTTGGAAAATTATTTCCAAAAATACCTTGTCCTTGAGTACCTCGCTTTATCTACATAATCCTTTCTCTTTTAATTCACTTTCTTTTATTCTTAGGTGCTGTCTACTTGGTTTTGACTCATAGTGATCCTACATACAACACAATGAAATACTGCCCAGTCTTGAGCCACTCTCCTCAACCACCGCCGGGCTGTCATTTGGTCCTATTGCGGTCTTCGCTTGGGTGTTGCTGTGATACTTGGAAGCTAAGTCGCTGTGTGTTAAAAAGCAACAGGGACATCCATGACTAAATCATTTTCGGAGCAGCTTGCACACTAAGAATAAACGGAACTGTTTCTCAACATTGTCCGTGTATTTTGTGTTTGGTTTCATCTTGGGTTTCATCTCAGATGCAGTTTGTCATTGGGGATAACCCTCTTGAATTGCTGCTATACGCTTTTTTGTTTTTCAGAACAGGAAACCCAGGATTGATGAACCTATAGAGACAACAACCAGTGTTACTGGTGGGGGAGGGGTACAGTGAGGCGGGGGAGGGTAAACGAAAACTAATTGTCAAGGGGCTCAAGAAGGGAAGGAAACATTGATTGAACTATGGGATGACATGATATCTGTATTAACTCCCAATAAAATCATTTTGGAGGAAAAACTAAATGCAGAAGAAGAAATAGATTGTCCACTTCTGAGGGACTAGACACTTTAAATGAAAGAATGGCCCCTGACCCTTGGCAGAGGCAAAGCCTGAAGCTGAGCCTTCTGGTTGGAAGGCACTGAAAACTCAACTGAGGAAGAGCCAATTCCTCAAAGGAATCTCAGGAAAGCTGAAACTTATGGTGGGAAAAGCATGGAAGAATGAAAAGCCGAGGAGACATACAGTGGTGTGGGGAGAACCCGAGGCTGTATTATACGCCAGACTTAGGAGCTTGGACTTTATCCAAGGGCAGCGCAGAAGTCAAAAAAGAGCAGGAAAGGAATCTGAATCAAACGTGTTTTCAACATCTGTTCCTTAACTTGCTGTGTGGGAATTTTTACCCATCACCTGCTCAGTGTCACGCACAAACTTGTACTTGATATTTATGGATGGAGGAGAGAAGGGGAGATGAACAGACATAAAGCTGCTAAGCTAATGAATACAAAAAACTGCTGTGTGTTCCCAGGGAGGAGATCTCTCACTTGTGTGGGGCATTTAAGTCAGACTGAGAAGACAGGAGATTTTTTTTTTTTGGAGGAAGTGGTGCCGACCAGAAACCTGGACAATGGCTTGGACCCAGGATAGCAGAGTTAGAGGGAAGGGTCCATGTAGACACACCCAGACATGACAAAGCCCCAGGGAGAAAGGAGAAGGCTCAGGCACTTGAAGGAAGTTGGAAGCAGGCTTGCTAGCCACAAGATCGAAACCATGAGTTGTCCCTTGGAGGCAAGATGAGGCTTTCTGTTTCTGTAAAACACAGATATCATGTCTCTTGTGTCATATAAGATCACCATGGGTCAGAATGACAGCACGGCCGTGGGTTTTCATTGGGTTGAGCTGGGTTGAGTTTACTTTTCTTTCAAATGGGCCAGTAGACATCACGAAGAAATAAAGGTCCAGAGTTTTATTTCACTTGGACCCCATTTTCAGGAATTATGCACCTTGCATCCCCCCCGTCAGGACTCCTGAGCAGAGGACTCACATTTGACAGTGACTGTCTTGTGTTTTCATGAAACCACTGGTTTGGACATTATGTCTTCTTAAGATGCATTTAGTAATACTAAAGTTTATGTCATCATTGCAGGACTTAAATATGACAAGTAATTTGAGAGTGTATGGTGAGCTGTGGTTATTTTAGTATGCCCACAAAACAGCAAAATTAAAACAATCATAAACATATATCCACCTATTAACAGTTCTTCATCATGCCCTCCCTATGTTTGACACTGTTTTGTGCATCAAGGAACAAAATGAGAGAAATATATGGGGCCAACCATTGGTGCTTTTAAGACTATCTCACCTGACCACTGGGAGCCCGGGTGGCCAGTAGACCTCATAAATTAAGGGAGCACTGAAAGTAATGAGGTGCACACAGGCATTAGATCCCAAGTGTAGATCACAATCAATGTCATGGAAGCAGCAATACATAAATCAAACAGTGTATTATAAACGAGAGCTCTTTAAAATTTAAAGAGCACACTATAACTCTGAAGGCTAATGAGTGCCTAACTGAAGCCATGGCATTTCTGATCGGCTCACCTGCTCATGGAAGCCGGACAATGGACAAGAAAGACAGGAGAAGAAAGGATGTGTTTGAATGGTGGTGTTGGTGAGGAGTGCTGGTGAACCAGGGCATAGCGTTCCTCAGCAGTGAGGCCGGGAAGACTTCTCACAGACTTTGGAGGGACCAGTTCTTAGGAGAGACCAGTCCTGACAAAAGGATAGAAGGCTTGGTAAAGGAGAGGGTCAGTGAACAAGAGGAAGTTACTTGATGAGATGAGTGACCTTAGGGCTGCAGCTATGGCTCAAATGGAACAATCGTGGGGCTGCAGGGCCAGGCACGGTTTGGTTCTGTTGCACATGGGTTGCTGTTTGGGGAAACCACCAGTACCATGACTGAGTGTGGTGAACTTGGCATGCCTTGGTGGTGTGAACCGTTTTCACTTAGCTGCTAGCGGATAGCATGGTGGGTTGAATTTACCTAACAGAGCCTTGGAGGGAAGGCCCAGTGATCCGCCTCCTGAGGACTTGGAAGCTAGGAGAGCACAGTTCAGTGTGGGCATCTGGAGATCCCAGGAGGGGGAGTTGACGAGGCAGCAACTGTTCTGTGTTTTTGCTCTTGCTTGTGATGTTTTCAGTAGCATGGATAGGGTGAGGGATAAGGAGTGTGCAAGGTTAGAGCACATGGCTTTCTAGGGAAAATTAAGGATTTCCATCTTTATTTAGAAACCATGGGAAACCTCCAAATTCAAAGCAGCGGAGTGGCAGAATCACATTTGCATTTTTAAAGGTCTTTCTAGAAAAAAGCATGGAAAAGATATTGGAATTAGTGTGAATGAGGTGAAACTCTTTAAGAGGCTAACACACAAAATGCAGAAAGGCTTATGACGGCTTGGGTAGCAATTGTAACGCCAAGAGTGGAGGAACATAGTGGATGGCATTTATGCTTTTAAGACTATCTCAGTGACCATTGGGAGCCCAGGTGGCCAGTAGACCTCATTCTTTAGGAATTATGAACCTTGTGATAATAAATAATTTCTTTTGTAAAATTTAATACTAGACTAGTTCCAAAATGTTGGAGAGGAATGGTACCCCAAATGCCCGATTCTACTAAGATGTTATTCGAATATATCCCCCTCTACCCCCATTCCTTCCTTGAGTGTATTCCCTCCATGTATCTGGGTTCCAGGAATCACTACAGTGCCCTACAGAAACTCATGAAACTGTAAAGGGAATGTGTCTCCTGGTGGTGTGTGCTGTTCAGTCCCCAAACCCAAAGTTGACGCAGAGGTGCACCAACTGGAGGGTCCAGAAGCATAAGCCTACATTCCAAGAGGTGCAGCAGGTCTTGTTTCCAACACAGCTCAACCAGGAAACAGAAGTCTGGCTTTCCACTTGGGGCCATTTGTGCTAGAATCAGCATTCAAGCCCCACAAAAGATGGTGTTAAGTCACACCCCATACCAAGGGAAAGCCAAAGATGCTCCCAAGGAAACAGAGGGGGTAGCTCAGTGCACACCTTCTTCTAAAGGGGGGCTGTAAAGATGCCTTCAAGAAAGCACAGGATGTGGGTTGGTCCACACGGTCCAGCAAGGTCAGGCTCCAAACGCACCCCACTCCTGACCATCAGTAGAGACTGCCCTCTCATACGAGACCACAGCCACAAATGCACTAAGTCCAGAACCACGCTATGTAAGGAACCGAGACCAGGACTATGTTCATTGACCGTAACAATAACCTCCCGGCTCCCCTCAGGAACTCTGAGAAGGGGAGGCCTTTCTACTTGATGACCGCTGCCATTTGTTTTCATGATGGCCACTGGACTGGAGAGTTTTTTTTTTTTTGAAAATGGATTTATTAATATTAACTTCATCTCATTATTACAGTATGTAAATATAATTTGAAAGTATATTGGGAACTCTAATCATTTTACTGTGATTGTGTAACAGTGAAGGACAGAAACCATAAACCTATATATACCCACCCATCAACAAACATTTCCTCATCAGGCACATCCTATTTGCTTGATTTTGCTGAGCATCAAGGAAAAAAAAACTACTGGCAATTCATGGAAGCGTGTGTATGTGTGATAAAAAGAGGTTGCTAAAAGGCAAATAGCATCAAGGGTGCAGTGAAATCACCAGGTGGAGTAGACATTAGGTTCTAAGCGCAGATCATATTGCTCTGTTCTAAATCTGTGTGAACCTTTGTGATTTAACCCTGAAGTACAATTCATTTCCCTGGATGTGTTATTTTAAAGTGTTGATTGCCCTAGGGAGAGAATTATCATGTTTTGATTGAACATGGGAAATTTCTCATGGAGATTTTCCCAGCACTTAGAACTCAGCTGATTACTCCATCTGCCCACTGTCATGGCCAAGCCCGCATTGTTTAGGCTGCATTATGGTCCAATTAGGAAAATGAAACTGTAAAGGCTTATAGGTAACAGAGGTCCCAAATCTTTATATTTCATTTCTCTTTATCTTTCTGATGGAAGTTTCTGCTTATAAGAAACAACGGATTATTTTATTCTTTGTGAGCTCACTTTGATCTCGTCTAAACTGTCTCTGGTTGTTTTCTTATGGCAGTTATGGCTTCCTGATTCAGGACAGCTTATTATTGAGACTGATCCCATTAGTCTCTTGTGAGAACACCGTTTGTGTTATTGTGTAGACATCTTCTCTGCTCTTAGGTCTATGTTCCAAAGAATTTAAGAACACAGTTCTATGAAGCAAATAGGCTTCCGGGAGAAATTTGGAGTCATTTATTTTTTCAGCTCTTTAATTTATGGAATGTTAGCTAATTGATGAACATAGTTTGTTTTACACATTCACTTTCACTTGAGTTTAAAAATACAGTTAAATGTTGATAGAAAAGACACTATGGGTATATATTCTGTGAACATCTTTCTCTCTCTCTTTTTATAATTTCTCATTTAAGTCTTGATAAGGATAGTATAAAGCATACCCCTCTGGGATCAGAAGATATGGATTTTAGTTCTTGTTTTTGGGAATAGTCTGTATGCCTAAAATATCTTTTTTTTAATGTTGACAATGAGAACAGTAATGTCAAGTAGGTCAGATACTATTTAGTACTTTGCATCAAATAAATTTGATGTCAAAAGATAGTTCTTGCCAGTATATTCAAGTTTAATTAAGGATTTGAGAACATTAGATCAACTGAAAATATTTATTGCATAAAATCTATAAATAAAACATATACTTTTTTCCCACAGTAACACATTTGAATGAAAAATATATATCCATCACTTTAATGTAATAATTAAATTTTAATAATTTATTTGCTTTGGAAACCCATTTTCTTTTCAGCTTAATAAACATAGATTTATGTCTGGCAACTTACACTTACATTCATTCACTTATTTAATAAATATTTGTAAGGATCTAATGTAAGGCTGAGTCATAAAGCATGGCTCTAACATTATTAAAATCTTTCATTAAACAAAAATGTCAACATGCGAACCCATTGCTTCTCAACAGTCCCTCCTTTGAGGTCTCTACACTTGTAAAGATAGCATTTCCATATTTCCAAGCTTCCCAAAGAAGTCTGTGATTGTGTTGTTTGCACCACGCCAAAAGAGTATCCTCAAAAAGGACTCAAGTTTTGTTCCTAGGACATGTTCTTTGAGCTTTTTAACAAAAGCAGTTTGAAGGGACCGAATCATGGCTGTGTGGTGGATGGGTTCAGGATTCCCGACAAAATTCTCATGGGGCAGTCCTTATTTCCCTTGGAAAATGACCAAGCGCATTGATGTAATGGTGGGTGTGGAGGGGTGGGGGTGCGGGTAGGGGTGTCTCATCATGACTTTCTTAACCTACTTCTGACATTTTGACTACATCTGTTCTCTTTAGGCACCCAAATGAAATTAAGACAAGTATATTACTAAGAAAGTGTATCTGTAATCCAGTTTATTGCAATCATGCTTAAATACAATTTATTTGGGAGCAAACCCATGCATGAATTGGAGCACTAGCAGCAATACTTTCTTCCTGTGCTATACTAAGTTCTAGGGAAATCATGGGGTAAGTGTTAACCTTCGTGTCAAAAGGAGTTCTCAATGCAGGCAGAAAACCTACAATAATAATATACAATGAAATTCTTGAAAGTGTGAACCTGTTTAAGGTAGAAAATTGAATTCATATATTTTTCTCTACTAGAGGGAAATAAAAGAGTGGTAAGATTACAACCTGTCAAGGCAGAAACTTGAGACACTGAGAAAATCAAAGTAAGTCGAGCAAGGGCTGACCACCACAGCTTTCACTGTACTTCAACCGTGTAAAGAACAATCATGATTTGTACAACTGTTATGTTAAGTGTTTCGAAGATCCAGTGGGTACAAGGAGAAGGCAGTGAAAATCCTTAATGGGAGGGCAGGATCACAGGGGAAATCATAGTGGTTTCAGGCGCACGGAGTCTCAGAAAGCACAATGACATGAATTCATCAGAATGACAAAGAAAGGACAAGTAGAATGAACCTTCCAGGTCAAGGACAATGTCTATGCAGTAGCATAACCCTATGACGGAACCAAACCCGCCACCGTGGAGTCGATTCCAGCTGTGGAATCTGGTGGAAACCCTAGTGTGGTTGCTGGTGCTTTGGAAAAACTTACTACTTTAGAGTCAATTCCAGCTCATGGTGACCCTAGAAAGACAGGCAGAACTGCCCCTTTGGGTTTCTGAGACTGTCACTCTTTAGGGGAATAGAATGCCTCCTCTTTTTCATACAGAGCAGCAAGTGCTTTAGACCTGCTAACCTTGCAATTAGCAGCCCAACGTGAGCCCTCTCGGTGTAGTGGTTATGCATTATTAGACTGCTAACCGAAGGTCAGTGGTTCTAAATCACTAGCCACCCAGTGGGACCAAGATGAGGCTTTTTACTTCAATAAAGAGTTACATTGTTAGAAACCAACAGCAATAGGTCTAGAGGTCAACTATGGGTTGGAAGTGACTAGATGACTGTGAGCTGGCGTTTGGGGTGGAGGCGCTGGGAATCTTCATGGGACAACACAGATGCATCTTTCATCCTCAGGGCAGTAGGTGGGTTCAAACCACCAACCTTGTGATTAACAGTCCAATGCTTACCCAAACTGCCACCAGAGTTTTTCCCTACGAAGAAGGAACCCAACTCTAAAACTTGAAGCAATTATGTTTGGCATAACACAGATGGCAAGGGGAAGGCCTGATACACTATCAGATTTGGATTTCATTCTAAACAAAGTTAAGAACGACTGAAGAAAGTTATATATGATTAGGTGCACAACTTAGAAAGATAACTATTTTTTTAGCACTTTGGAAGGTGAGTTGAAGAGTTACAACTATAGGCTCAGCGAGGAATCATCTTGGAGAGTGGGGACACATCACAGCAGGGGACAGCGAGATGAGAACTGGCGGGCATTTGCCCAACTAAAAAAATCAATGTGGTGTCAGATAGGAGCTACATCAGGAAGGCATCACATTTTGATGGCTCGTCAGCTGAAAAGCTGAGAAAGAGAATGGATGGTGGCTTAAGCAGTAGCAATGGAGATGAGAGATATTTTAAAAGCAAACTTAGAAGATGTCCTTTCATCCAGTGGACTGCAGGGAATAGCCACAGCTTCCACAACATCATGGGCTGCTCTTGGAGACTGATGTAATCATCTTAGACACAGATGGTGAGTCATTTGTGTTGGGCCAGGTAAATTGAGAAACAAATTCAGTCACACTCATATATGTGTAAGAGAGAACTTCCTATCAAGAAGTAATTATATATCAAGCAAACATCCCAGTCCATTCCAGGTCCAACACTAGTCCATAAGTCTGATATTAGTCCATAATTCCCTCTTCAGACTCATGCCACCACATGCAATGATGCAGAATGCAGGAAGATCGCGGGCCGGTGGGTGCAAAGTTATGTGGATCCAATGGCGGTGGCTGCATTGCAGGCCTCTGGCTGCACCCAGCATAGTCAGCCAGCCAGAAAGTGAAGGCCTGAAATAAGGGAAGTTTATTATGCTCATCTTATGAGCAAGCCACTCCCAAAAGGAGATACCATCATGCTGTAACCTGATTGATAAGTTAGACTCCACCCATACCACTTTTATATGTCAAGTTTACATGAAATTATATAACTGCCACAGCATATTAGGACACTGTGATGGTGGAAACAGTTTGTAGGCACTGTTGCCTATTTGAGGGCCACAAATCATATGCTAGCAAGAGCCATAATATTTTTATTATATGCTATGAACACATTACAGATGTATACTCACTGTGATAGCAAACAAATGTTTCTGCATAAAAAACTTTTATAAACTGTGTTTCATTTTTAGTGTAAAAGAGAAAATTACTCTGGAAGTTAAATTGCAAAAGTTTTGCTAAAAAACCTTAATGCTTAGGTTTGTTTTACAACTAAAGAAAAAGGAATACAAAGCTATGAGCTTTATCATAAACTCTTCTTTCTCAAGTTTAAAAATGTGTCATTTTAATGATAAAAAGAAAAGAAGAGCTGTGGGCTATTTTGGAAAGAAATGAAAGATTATCCCACTGCAGAAAATAACAAAATCCCTTTGGGTAATTTTTGATGTTGTCTGTCTTTGGTTAGAAGGTCCAAATAAAGTGTCCTTCTCCTCATCAATCTATGCAATCAAACAGTTTGCATTTCCACTAAGTTATTTGTCTAGACCCTGGCAATTTCAGAGAGCCTCTCCAATTAAATCCTTGTTTCCTGTCTTCTGATTGTTAAAAAAAAATGGATCACTTCTCTGCGCAACTGAAAACATATTCTATTTGGCAAGTAGAAGGCGAAGACATAATTCCGAAATGAACTCAACACACCAATAATCATTAAGAAGACTCAGAACTGGTCATTATTGTGCTCCACTATACATATGGCCACCGGAAGGCTACAGACAACAACATGACGCATTTTAGGCAGCTCCTCAGCACACACTCGGCACTGCTAGCCTGAGATCTATTCTTGCTTAGCTCTTTATGAGTATCTGCACAGAATGACCTTCCCAATTGTGCCACGTATGACCCCGTGAATGAATGGCTCTCCCATTCACTTCATTCTATTTTATTAAAATAATTTAAACACATCATTTATTCAATGAATATGAAATGCTTGAGGTCAGATTGCTATCCGTAACCCAATACAAGTTGTATTGGAAAGATCACAGCACAGGCTACAGTATTTGCAGTAATTTTTCTGTTCTTGAGAATCAATCCTTTCTAGGTTTGCTTTTGGGTTTTCAGACAGACTGAACACTTTCTCATAAAAACAGAAATTAGACTATTTATCCTGGCCTGACTCTCATGAAATGACTAGCATTTGCTTATGGAATCTTGTCTTTAAGATTTGTCTACTGTCAGTTGTCATTGGTATTTCAAATACCAACAGGATCACCCAAGGGGACCTGGAGTAAGAATAGACTAAGAAAAGGAATATGCTGTTTTTCAGTGGAGGAATTAGTCACTGAAAAACTTATGGACAGCATCAAAACATTGTCAGATACGTAAGCCTTGTGAATAGAAGCAGAGCATTTCTAGAAGCAGATCCAGATGCTGAGCTCCTCTGGTCAGAACAAACAATTCATTGCTCTCAGGTGGAGTATAAGTTTTAACAACCCATATAGAAGAGGTTAAAGCTGCCCATGTGTTTTTTTTCAAGACTATAACTCTTTATAGAAGTAGAAATCTTCATTTATTTCCCAAGCAGTGGCTGCTGGTTTTGAACTGCTAACATTGTGGTTACCAGCCAACTACTTAGCCCACTAGGCGACCAGATCTCCTACTCAGGTCAGAAGACCCTCAAAATATGATTGGGAAAGAGTTGCCTTATCAAATTACTGTCAATCACAATGACATGAATGTAGTAAAAGTTGTGAGTGTCAAGCCTTTGGGACATGCACTTTTTGATAGGGCATGACTCAATATGAGAAGAAACAATTGCACAAAGCTATTAATAATTGGAGCTTGGGATATATGCTGTATGAGTCTAGGAAAGTTGGAAGTGGTCAAACATGAAATGGAATGCATCAATATCAATATCCTAGGTTTCAGTGAGCTGAAATGGGTTGGTGCTGGGCATTTTGAATCAGAAAAATCACATGGTTTACTAAACTGGACATGACACAATGAAGATGAATGGCAATGGATTCATCATCAAAAAGAACGCTTCAGATCTATCTTGAAGTATAATGTGATCTGTGATAGAATTATATCTATCTACATTTAAGGAAATCCCATCAATGAAATTATTATTCAAATTCATATACCAACCACTAAGGATAGTGAGGCAGAAATTGAAGAATTCGATTCATGTCTTCAGTATGAAATTATTAAATTTTAAATCAAGATGCATTGATGGTTATTAGTGATTGGAATACAAAGAAGAGAAAGAAAAAAGAAAAGGAAGGCATAGTAGTTGCAAAATAGGGTCTCAGTGATGGAAACAAAGCTAGAAATTACATGATAGAATTTATGAAGACCAGGGACTTGTTCATAAAAAATACCCTTTTCAAAAACACAAAGGTGACTATCCATGTGGATTTAGCCATATGGAATACTGAGTAATCAAAGGGACCACATCTCTGTAAAGACACAATAGAGAAGTTCAGCAGCTAAAACCAGGCCAGGGTCTCATTGTGGAACAAATCACCAATTGTTTCTATGTAAGTTCAGTTTGAAGCTAAAGACAATGAAAACAAGGCAACAAGAGCCAAAATATGACATTGAGCATGTCCCACATGAATTGTGAGAATATCTCAAGAACACCTTGGCTGCACTGAACATTACTGACAGAGATCTAATGAGCTATGGGGGGGGCACCAAGAATCTCATTCATAAAGAGAGCAGAAGGTCTTTAAAAAGACAGGAAAGATCAAAGTGAATGTCAAGAGAGATTGAAACGCTCTCAATGCCAGGAAAACTATGGCAAATGCAAGAAATGATGAAGTCAGAAACATACATTTTCAAAGGGCAGCTTGAGAAGACAAAGGAAAATTTTCTAATGAAATGTGCAAAGACCTAGAGGTAGAAAACCAAAAATTAAGAACATGTTCAGTTTTAAGACTCAAAGATTCTATGGGTAAAGGATTGAAAGACGCAGGAAACACGAAAAGAAAATGGAAAGAACACAGAGTGTCACTGTGTCCAAAAGAACGATTCGACATTCCACGTTTTCCCGAGGGAACAGCAAAGGAGGAAGAACCAATGGTGCTGATAGAAGCGGTTCAAACCACACTGAGTAGATCAGCCGAAAACAAGGCTCCAGGAATTGATGGAACACCAACTGAAATGTGTCCACAAGCTGACGTACAGAAAGCACTTCATCTGAGGGGTTGACATCCGAGAAGGTGGGCATCAGAGTTGTCTCCTCTCACCATACTTCTTCAGTCTGCACACGGAGAAGATAACTAGAGAAACTGAATTCTATCAAGAAAAACTTGGTATCAGATTTGGAGGAAGGCTTGTAGATAACCTCCCAAATGCAGATGAAACAAACTTGCTTGCTTAAAATGAGGAGGACTTAAAAGCACTGCAGACGGAGACCAAAGATTTCAACCTTCAGTATGGATTTCAATTAAATGTAAGGAAGATAAAAAAATTCTCACAGCTGGGAGTGGGTAATATGATAAATGGAGAGAATATCGAAGTTTTGTCCAGGTTGGGTACACCACCGATGCTCCTGGAAGCAGCAGGCAAGGGAGCAAATAATCCACTGCACTGGGTACGTCTGCTGCACCAGGCCCCTTTAATGTGTCGAAAAGCAAGGATGCTACTTTAAGGACTCTGGTGAACCTGGCCCTCATCACAATGTTTTCCATTGCCTCATATGCATGTGGAAATTGGATATCGAAAGAGGAAGAGCAAAGAAGTAGAGATGGATTTACACGATGGTGTGGGGGAAGAATACTCTCAAAACACCACGCGCTGCCACTCTGGAGAAGGACGGTCAGAATGCTCCTTGAAGTCCAGGAGGAGGAAAGGTCTCCTGCCATGCTTTGGGCGTGTTGTCGGGAGAGACCAGTCCCTGGACAAGGTCTTCATGTTTGATCAAACCGAGTGATTGCGAAAAAGAAGCAGGCCCTGGACCAGCTAGGTTGTAACAGTGGTGGCAACCATGGCCTGAAACCCAAGAACCGCTGAGAAGATGGTGTCGGCCAGGACTGTTTCAGTTTGCTGTATGTAAGGTCACCTTGCGTCGGGAGTGACTCGGTGCACTGACAACCCATCTGAGCTCAGCCCTTTAACAGGAGTTAAGAATGTAATCCTCGGGACTCTTGGTTGTCCATTTGACAGCAAGAGGGTCGGTTTGGGTTTTGTTTAAGTTGAAGAATGGCTTTTTTCAGTACACGCAGAGTACTGAATGGGATCAATTAAGAGACATTATTAATCAAAGATCAGATGCTATATTCGGCATGATGGTGCATACTTTTTAAATAGAGCATTTTCGTTGGAAGTAACTGTTGATTTTAATCCAGTTTAATAACACAAAAAGGCCACCCATACACATTATCCAATGAGCCCTCCTCTCCCCTCATGGTTATAGCTTTGAAAATTCATATATATATATATCACAAGCAAGATAATGGCATTGATAAAGTAGTTTGGATTCAGATCATTTCCAGCATCATAACATTCCTGCTGTTTATATATAGCTACCCCTATGTGATTTGCCCACATCCTGCCTGCTTTTTGGCAACCATTAATCAATCCTTCGTATCTGCAATGTGGTCATTTAACATATGTTATATAAACAAGCTCATACAGTATGCAATCTTTTATGATTGGCTTTCTTTTTCCCTCAGAGTAGTCCCTGCAGAGTCATCCAACTTGTACGCATTAAAAATCAGCTTCTTATCACAGTTATTCCATGATATGTGGGCAAATCCAGTTTGTTCAGCACATGCCAGTCGAAGGTCTGTCTGGGGCAACGAAGCATAAGGTGAGGATGCACCGGTATGTAACAACCAAAACAGACTCACTGCCGTCGGGTCAATTTTGACTCACCACTTTGACTCTGCAGGACAAGGTAGATCTGGCCCTAGGGGGTTCTGAGACTGTACGTTTTTTATAGGAGTATAAAGCTTGATCTTTCTCCTGAGGAGTGGCAGGTGGTTTTGAACTGCTGATCTGCAATTAGCTGCCAAATATGTAACACTGTAGGCATTTGTTTACATGATTTTATAAAGCAGACTGTATATTGAAAGTAATTTTCAGTATAAAAAAAAGAATGTATAGGCACTCTAAAAAGTTACCATATAGCTGTGTCCCTCTGTTCATAGTTTCTCTTATTAACATTTCATATCTGTGTGGTATACTACTTACAATTGGTGAATCAATGTTGATATACAATTAATCATAATACATAGTTTATCTTATGATGTTCTCTTTGTGTGATACAAGTCTACAGACTTTAAAACCTGCATTAAATTATCACAGAGAATGGCATACATGCTAAAAATACCCCAAGACTCACATGTTATTTCTACCTCTCTCTGTTTGATGTCCTAGCAACCACTGATCCCTTTACTGTCCTCATAGCTCCGTCTTTTCCAGAAAGTCATATGGTTGGAATCCATTTTTTGTGTGCATCTAACAATACTCCCTTAGGCAGATGCAACACCATCAGTTTATCTATTTCCCTATTTAAGGATGTCTTGGTTGGTTTCGATTCTTAATATTTAGGATTAAAATTAATGTAAACATTCGAGAAGAGGGTTTTTTTTGGTGGGCACAAATTATTAACTCATTCAAGTAAATAATCAGAAAACTGTCAGCTGGATCATATGTGGAGGCAATGTTCAACTTTGCCAAAAATCTATCAGGCTGTCCCACAAGTTGTGCGCCATTTTGCAATTTCACCAGCAATGAATGAGTTTTCCTGCTGCTTCGTATATTCAGCATATGTTGTTGTCAGTATTTTGGATTTTAATCATTCTAAAAGGTGTGTCTATCACTCATCTCCCTGTTGGTCCTACTGTGATGGCTTTCATATTGCTATGACACTGACAGTTAGGTTGCCTGTATTTTAAAATACCCGTAGCATCACCCACGGTGGCAGCTTTCCACCGAGCTTCCAGACTAAACAGACTAGGAAGAAAGAAGAGGCAGAGAGACTCTGAACAATTAGTCAATGAAAACTTTTTCAATAGTTATAAACAGATGTAGTGCCAGAGAATGAGCCCCTCAGATTTGAAATGTAAACTCAAAATAAAATTGGGGAAAAATTTCCTTTTCAAAGAGCATTCACTTTAATGACATGGAATGGTCTCAGTCCCAGTTCTGCCATTTGCTGCTGTGGCATGGAGCTAAAGGATAAGAAATAGCTATAAATATTGATTGATAATCTGCAAATGGAGTGTATGATGCATGAAATTATGAAAATTAGAAGTTATTAAAAATGAAAAGAAACAGAAATATTCAATATTCTAGGCATCAGTGAGCTGAAATCAATTGGTATTTGTCACTTAGAACATATCATGTGTTTTATTATGTTGAAATAAAACAATCATATGTTTTATTATGAGATTTAAGAGGACTTTTGCTACATTCATGATCAAAAGGAACTTTTAAAAATATATCTTGAAGTATAATACTGTCTGTAATAATATCTATATGCCTACAAGGAAGAATAGTTAATATGACTATAATTCAAATTTATACACAAACTGTTGAAACAAATGAACAATTAATTGAGGATTTCTTCCAACCTCTTCAGACTGAAATTGATAAACATGAAATTAAGATAAATTGGGGGAGCGGGAAAAAAAACTTTAGAGTTTGAAAATATGTTCTTGGTAAGATAATGATACTGAAGACCACATGGTGGAATTTTATCAGATCTACAGCTCTTCATTACTAGTACTTTTTCCACAACATACATGGTAACTTTACATAAGGACCTCAGCCGATGGAATTGAGCAGAATTAAATGGACTACATCTATTGAAAGATTCAAGAGGCAATGGAGCAGTGAAATATAATTTGTCAAACAATAGCAGGTGCCAGCTGTGGAACAGAGTGTCAATTGCTCATATGCAAGTTAAAATTGAAACTGAAAAACAAACAAACAAAACCTCAGACCAGGGGAGCCTAAATGTAGGCTTAAGTATGTCCCACACAAATTGAGACATCATTCCAGAATAGATTTAATGCATTGAACACTAATGACCTAAGACCAAGGTAGTTGTGGAGTGATATCAACAACGTGCTACAGAAAGAGCTAAACATTACTTAGAAGACGGGGGGTCGGGGTAGAGGAAGACCAAAGTCGATGCCAGAAGAGACTTGGAAACCTGCTCTTGAAAATAAAGAAGTTCAAGCAACTGGAAGAAATGATGAGAAAAACAGCTAGGCTGAAGATATGTCTCAATAAGGCAGAGTAATGCATTACAGAAAATTTGGAAAGACTGAAGACCAGAGTTAGGAAACCATTCTGCAAAGAAACATTCCAATCTTCAATTTTGCAAGATTGAGGGATTCTGCAGATTAGGAGCTCTGGTAGTTTACTGAGCTACGCATTAGAAAACTGGGCCGTAAAAGACCTCTTTGCTGCTTTCAGGAACAAAGATATCACTTAGGAGGGTTTAAGGTACACCTGATGGCAGTGAGTTGTTGTTTTGGCTTTTAGTTTATTGTCAACCATCTCCTATGCATGTGAAAACTGGACAATCCATCAATACTATTTGAGAAGAGTCGATGGACTTAAATTATAGTGTTGGTAAATAATATTGAAAGTACATCCTGAAAGACATGTTTTTGAAGAAGTGCGGCCAGAATACTTCTTAGAAGGGAGGAAAATGAGACATCAGTCTTAGTCTGTGGCAGAAGGACCTTTTGCTTGGTAAAGTAGAGGGTCGGGAAACAAAAGAGGAATGGCCTGGAGGAAATGGATTGACCCAGTAGCTACAACAATGGGATAGCCCAGGATTGGGTGGTGCTTTGATCTATTGTCCACAGTGTCCTGAAGAGGTGGAACTGACTGTAAGGCACACCAACAATACAACGGATAGCCTTGGTCTAGTCTCTACTGGTCCAGAAAGTCTGCTCTACCTCAGTAGGAATTTAGACCATTTGATCATTTCCTCTTTTCTACTACAAACAGTTAGTGGTATAAATGTCCTTCTCAGCATTGCTGGCTGCATCCTGCCTATTTTATCGGGTGTATTTCTATTTTATTTCGTTATCTGAATTTATTTACATGGTTTAGGCTTTATATTTGACTCAACAATGATTTAAAAGTATGTTGTTTAATTTCCAAGGGTTACAGATTTACATGCTGTCTTTTGTGTGACTGATTTCTCGTGAGTCTGTATGGTCCCGTAATATACTCTGCAAGGTTTAATCTGTATTTTTGAGTTATGCAGGATAGCCTAGTAAAATGGTCTATTTTCGTGAAGGTATCCAAAGACGTGACTGTCAGATCTTTTGTTATTATCTTACAATTCCATGGGGAGATTTTTATTTCCACCTCTTCTTTCTCTATTGTTCAGATTTGGTGCCTTTTATTTTTCTATCCTAAAGTTAATAGTCTATTCACTGTCATCTCTATTTTACTACTGAATGCATACATTAAACATATTTGCTTATTGTGTTTTTCAGTTCTGTAATTTCCTTTTTGCCCCCTTTTTAACAACATTTGTTTCTTTGATTAGACATTCATTCTAAGTTCTTTCCATTTCATAAGAATCCCGTGTTATGTTTTTGAATCATTTATTCTAGCTGCTTGAAAATCTTTGTGAGGGAAATTCAACATTTCATTCATCTCTGCATTCGTCATTCCGGTTAGAATTTTTCTGGTTCATTGTGTGGCTGTGATATTTTATGTTAGGGAACTTCAAATTATTTTATTTTAGAAGGAAGACCCCCTGCCTTCCTAAGGTTTGTCATGTAGATTCTCACCTCCTTTTCTTCACTATGATGTAGTCTAGTTTTCAGAGCCTACGATTTCCAAAGGTTCTTGCTGATGCTTCTGCATGGGTCTGAAGGAGTGGACTTGGACCAGGTTGCATAGAACCTCTGAATGATTTTTAGCCCTTAAGACAATGAGGATTTCTGGGGCAGCAACTTGGTAATTAGTTCCTCCATCAAGCACTGACTTTGAGAAATAAAGTGGACGCTGCTTCTTAGGTAGGACATTTCTTTTCGCGCTGTCCTCTATGCTGGTACCCACAGATGCGTGGTGTTTTCAGGTGGGACTAGGGTGCTCAGGCCTGGAAGGAAAAGAGAGAACTTCCTGTACTGGGTGCTTGCTGCGCCTGTCGGGGCTCTTTTTGGGAGAATGAAGTCGTGGGCCCAGTGGTGAAAGAATGTACTTCTGGTTGGTCATCATTGCAAGACTTTGAATGGATCCTCCTCCTGGTTCTGTTGGGCCTGCCCAGTGTTATTGAGACCCGACTTGATTCAGGTAGAAATGAGCTTTGAAGAGGCCTGGTGTTGCTAGAATGGGGAGCAGAAAACACCTAGTCTTCATTATGTCATCTGTAAAGTTGAAAATCATCCCATATTTATATTTGTCTAGCTTCTGTAGCCATCTTTTGAAGTTAACCTTTTTGTTGTCTCTTGGTGTGTTAGTCTGGGTAGACTAGAGAAGCAAATTAATAGACATGCACATGCGTATAAGGGAGAGGTTTATATACAAGAGGGATTGAACATTCAGAAAACATCCCAGCCCAGTCTGGTCCAAGGCCATAAATCTGATATTAGCTCATATGTCTGATACCAACCTATAAAGTTCTCGTCAGACTCATGAAACACAAGCAATGAAGCCAAATGCAGGGTTATCACAAACCAGTGGGTAGAGTCTTTGGGTCCAGTGGTGGTGTAAGCATCTCAGTGCTGGCAGGGGTATCTCTGTGACTTCTCTGGTTTCTGAGGTCTGGTTGCATCCATATGGTTTGTCTTCTACAATGTCTCCCAAGGAGTAGCAGAGAGAGAGAGGGGTGTCTTCTGCATACAAGGAGGAAGTACTAGATTTCCCAGAATTCCCAGGAGAAGGATTCCCACACAGAGGCCTCATTGGTTATGATATGATTTACAGACTAGACTACACCCCTACAATATTAATCTTCAAATTGACAAATGATTATATATCTACCACACTTGGATTATTGTAATGGTTTATAGTTACATATTTTGAGGAGGAGAAAGGATATATAAGTTTATACAATATTTTCATGACAAAATATTCAATGCCAGGGATTTAAACCCAGAATTTAATGGCTAAATGTGTAGAATTTATCAGAATCATATGCTGGGCATACATAATTGACAATTGATCTTCCAAGAAGAAGATCTATATTCTTTTAGCTACCTATTGAAGCTATTAAAAATATCCAATATCCCACAGTGAACAGCTTTACAGAAAATGAATGTATGGCTATCAATTCTGAAAGCTAAACAACCAAATGCGGTGGGCTGTCCCCATTACTTCTCAGGGTTTCCTCCTCGTTTTTTGGGTAGTTTCCAGTGATTCTAGGCACCTCTTTGCTTATTGAAAGATATTTACCTGATCAATCCCAGTATGTGTGCATGTCATTTTGTGTGCATTCTTCAATTTTTATGATCCCTCTTAGTAGTGATTAGATTTATGACCTGTAGTCCTATGATATGACTTCATTAAATATGACTAAAGAAGTCCATATCCACAGCATTACATTGGCAGGTTGGTTTAGAAGTTAGGACTTTTACATAACATTTTTGTGGAGGGAACAATTTAATTCATAAGAGTTATCATCTTTACACATTCAAACATTAACACTGGCTACTGTATACACAGAGGGGAAGAGTTACTGGATCCAAAGGCTTCTCCTGGGTCCTGGAAGCATGTGGTACATTACCTTTTCTGCTGCCTGACTTTATTTTCTTTCTTCTGTTACCTTTGTATCAATATATATCATTTTATTTATCCCAAGGGAAATGTATGTATCAAGTCAGAAATAATAGCAATTAGAGAGTTGCTGAGGATCTTATAGACTATGTGCATGATTTTGTAGATGAGAAACATGGAGATTGGAAGAGTTTTATCTACTTTCTCTGAGGAATAGAACCAAATAGTGGCAAAGTAGATTTTCTGATTTCCACGCTGTGCTGGTCTCAGCTCACCAAAAGAAAAGTCATAATAATGGTATATATATATATATAAAATCAATAACAGGCATATTCTTAGGTTCTCATGTTTTTGTTCACATTTAATTGGCTTGCATACTGTTTTCTTTTGTGTCATATAATAAACACATCTATCCTGCCAACCAATAAACATTCAGAAGTAGAAAAATTTTCAAATTGATACTAATATCTATTAGTTTAGTAGACTCATAAAAGTATAACCTATATTCTAGTCATTTAAATAGATGTGGAAGTAATGTGGAAAAATGATCTTTAATAATAGATGACTTCTTAGCCTCCACTCTTTGACCTAATAATTTCTAATCTAATGAAAGCAACTGATGTAAGCTCACTGTAATGCAAGGCATTGTTAAATAATTATTTTAGTAGGAACATAAGCAAAGTGCTGTCAGAGGGAATTGGAAAAAGGGGTTGAATTAAACTAGGTAAATTAAGGAAGACAATCTAACAAATACCTTAAAGGTTCAGCTCAATAGTTGGATAGAAGTATAATTGGGATTGAGTAAAGACATCCCAGACTGACTGAGAAAATGAAATAAAGAAGAACATTTCAGTCAGAATTTGTTATTAAAGCTTCCTCCTAGAGTTGCCACTAGAACCTTGCTCTGGTTCCAAACCCAGCAGGTTTCAAACTAAGTTGATCATCTTCCTCTCCAAAAATCCTCCAATGTCTTTTACTTTAATCCTATTGATAATATACTCTTAGTCTAGAAACCTTGCAGTCCAAATGCAACTCACACGTCTCCATCTTGCCTTTCCATGTTTTAATCACCATTTATTCAACGGACTGGTGAATGAAGTGTTTCCATGCAAGGATTCTGTGGCTGGCCAAACAGGTAACACCCAACATTAGACAAGTGAGAGTGACTGTTTGTTAAATACATACATGGTCAGGGTCATTTCACTGGAAAACACAGTGAACAACCAGAACCTGTGGGAAGAGAGCTTTGTATATCAAGATGGTGCAATGGCCCCTGACTTCTCTTGAAGATAAGATTGGACTGTTTGAATAAGTCCATGAGCTGGCAACTAGCCAGATGGGGCTAGTTATGGACACTAGGAAGTGACATCCATGCCTTGATAAGGAGGGTTCTTTGGTGTGGAGACCTTATCTTCAGAAGTAGGGTGGGTAGAGGAATTTGTGATTGGGCTATTGGAGGCCTTCCTTGTTCACCAGCTATCACAGCAGGGTATAATATTAGGCCTACCTGTTAGGTCTTCGAGCACACTAATTCAGTTGGTTACCAAATCTAGTAGGTCATGATCTCCCTATGAAATGTCTCCTTGATGCTGGGATCTCTTTCCTCTTATTCAAATAGAGTCTAGACTCCTGTCATTGTTGTTGTGAGGTGCCATTTTAGTTGATTGTTGATTCATAGTGACCTCATGTGACCAAGTAAAACTTCATAATTTTCTAGCATGTGGCTTTTTAAACCAATATTTTTTATGCCTTTTATTGAGTTCTTGAAGAAAGCATTTATTAAAGATTTAGTCAGGATAAGGACAAGGAAAGACATATTATCCAGATGAGGGAGGCAATTAGGATGAGGATTTAATTTTTATGGGACCAGATTACAGGTATTTCTCCCTTAGAGCACCTCGGGGTACTCACATGGCCAATCTTTAGGCTAGCAGGTAAGTGCTTAACTGTTAGACCACCAGGCCTCCTAGGATCCTTTATATTGTTCTATATGATACTTACCACCCAAATCATTCACCTTTCTAATATCTTCTTACTTCAGCTAGACTTGTGTGGTAGTTACATAATTGCATGTTAACTTTAGGGTAGTGGAGTCTAGCCTGTCAATCAGGTCACAGACTAATGGTGCCTCTCGTGGGTATGACTTCCTCATAATGAAAGTCATGGAAACCCCTACCCCTCTCTCTCTTTCACCTTCACACCATCAAGCCACGCTGAGACCTTGAGGAGGCCTGGAAATGCATCCACTGCCATTGAATCCACAAGATTTTACACCTACCAGCCTGTGATCTTCCTGAATGTGCATTTGTGAATCTGCAGAGGGATTTGTGGACTAGAATTGGACTTATGGACTAATATCAGACTTGAGTTGGACTGGGCTGGATGTTTTCCTTATATATACAAATCTTGATACAAATCTCTTTCTTATGCAAATATGAGTATCTCTGGATTTGTTTTTCTAGTCAACACAGCCTAGCACACATGTTTCTGAAACACAGATGGGAGGTATTATGTCACTTCCATCATCATTTGTATTACTTCATTCATTACATTTGTATTACTTTATTCATTCATTCAGCAAATATTGACTTATGTGTTATATGACACATTGATATAAACTGTTTGCTGAATAAAATCCAAATACCTACACACAGATCCTACCTATCATCTCATCACATCTTTTCTGTTCCTTCCAGATTTTAAATTTTATTGGTTCTCCCTCTTCTTAATTTCCAAAGATCTCGACTTAAAAGCACATTCATCTCTTGTCATTCAACAATATTCTCCCACACACGTTGTTGTTGCCATGGAGCCTGCACCACTGTGCAACTGAAACAAACATTGCCTGGTCGAGGTCATTGTTGCAGCCACTGTGTCAATCCATCTTTTTGAGAGCCTTCCTCTGTCACTGCTCATTGACTTGACCAAGCATGAGGTCCTTCTCCAGGGACCGATCTCTCCTGACTACATGTCCTATGTAAGACGTAGCTCCCTAATTTCATTGATGCCTTACTTCTTACCAATCAGTCTTTTTATTTTTTTATGAAAGCTTCCAGATTTTCAAACTCTGTCGACTAAATGTAAGAAATCATAAAGCTTTTGCAGCAATGATATGATATAAAAGGGATTTTCACTTTGTTAGATATTTACTTTCATTTTCAGGAAGAGGTTGGATGGTAAAACACAGGGTGCAGATAGTCAATTGAGGAGACTGATGGTTGTCAATTCCATTTGAAAGAAAGATGTGGTGCTAGGGACTTGGGTGGTAGCTGCAGGGATGGAGAACATCAGCAGAACAAAATGACTTGCAGAAAATAGAATTGATGGAGTTATATAAGTGATTGGATATGGCAGAGGGAAAGGGAAGGAAAGACTCAGAGGTGACTTCTAGTTTTCTTGGCATGAGTCATCCTTTGGAAAGTCATTTCAATCCTATTCTAAAATCCTAGTGAATTAACATGTTCGGTTTTAGACATTACGCATTGACTTAAAGTGCATGGTAAACACATGAAGGGTGATGCTTGGTATGAAATTTGTAAATATGGACATCAATTTGGAAAAAAAGCTTTCTGTGTTGGATTAAAAATTGTTCACAAATTACAAATTTCATCAAGTGCTGTTGGTAATACCTTTCCCATTATTTGCTGAAGTTTACTACTGATATGGTCAATGGGATATTAGCAAACACAACTCCAGCAGAAGTTTGAAAACCACCTGTAGGTTGAGGCTGGCTCAGCTGCGCCGACTGTCACCCTGCACTTGCCCCAGTGTCTCCCTTCTCAATTTTGTTTTCTTCTTTGCAGACTCAGATTCAAGAATGATATGTTCAATGTGTGCAGATTTACAAGCTCTGGAGTCTCCAGGAGCAAGATAACAGGATTAACATTAAAGAACTCAAAACAATATAAGCATTCTGAATTCTGCTTCCCCACCAGGCACCCTCCCCATAACTATGAATCAACACATTACATTATCTGGGTCCCAGCCTCATAAAAATGAAAGTCAGACACTCGCAGCTGGGAGTCACTCCAGAAAGCTCTCTCTAAATATTGGTTCTTAATGGAGATCATACTGAGCAAACCAAACATAGTGTGAGACAGAGAATGAAACACTTGCTCTAAGACTCTTATTGTCATATCAGGAATTTACATGGTTATGAGTTTGGAGTAAAGAATAATAAAGTCCTTATTCATTGTCTGTCTCCAGTCAAGTTATTTAAAATAATTAGGTTTAATTTGCTTCTTCTTAGACTGTCAACAAAGTACTTCTAACAACGACCTCATGAAATGTCTTTAAGTGGTTTTTCCCTCCTTCTAATAATGAAATGTTTTACCCATTACAAAAATGGCACTTCAGTGAAATACTTGTTCACTGAGCTCAATATTAAAAACTGAACCAGTCCAAGAGATCCCAAGTGCTACCTGTCATTCATGATTTATTGGTTGGATTCATTACAAACCTTGTGGAGAGAGCAGAAAAGCTACAAGTGGGCTCTGGCATTCCGAGGTTCTCAGACTCTGGGAGCACTATAGACAATCTTGAGATTGAGCATAACTTTCTTTGGTGTTATTTTTATTATATAATTAACATGGAACCCTGACACCCCCAGAGGCTTGGTTATTCTGAATAATGGGATATAGCAATGATATCCTCCTGTGCTCAAGAGTGCATATTGTCTTGCTGTTGGTAATGATTTTGACTCATGGCAACCTCACATGGGCTTAAAGCCGCCACGGCAGGAAAATGAGTTAACAAGATGATCCAAACCAATTTCTCACCAAATTCCAACTCACAGTGAGCTTATATTGCAAAATAGAACTGACCCTATGGCATCCCAGACTTGAAATTTTGCAGGCACTGACATTTGAGAGGTTGGTGGTTTCAAACTACTGACCTTGTGGTTAGTGGCATAGCCCACTACAGTACCATAGTTCCTCAGAGTGGGGACTCACTCACTCAGTGGATCACTCATAGAGATCCACTGTGGGTTTCTGAGACTATAACTGTTTATGAAGAAAAAAAGTCCAGCCTTTCTCCCTTGGTGCTGCTGGTGGTTTTGAACTGCTAACCATGTAGACCATAGCCCAATTTGTAAGCCACCAGGGCTCCAAGAAAGAGGGGATGGCTAGTGAAAGCATGCAGTTCATCATGCATCCTTTCCGTGCTACTGTCAGTTCGGTATTTTGTAACAAGGTGTAGAGTGCCCAGACATGATTTGGATATAATCAAACCTAGTATTGGGGTCTCAAAATAACAGCTTTGCTTTTCAACACTCCACAGAGCAGTGGTTCTCAACTTTCCTAATGCCGTGACTCTTTCATACAGTTCCTCATGTTGTGGTGACCCCACAATCATAAAATTACTTTTGTTGCTACTTCCTAACTGTCATTTTGATACTTTTATGAATCAGGCGATCCCTGTGAATTGCTCAACCCTCAAAGGGGTCACGACCCACATGTTAAGAACTGCTGCCATAGAGGTATTGTGCAGCAGATTTACTTACTGCAACTCCTCTTTGATATCTTGCCTACTGTTTCCATGAATATTGAATGTGGATCCAAGCAAGACAGAGTGCAAGGACGTTATTTTGAGGACCCTTTGTGCCTGATCCAATCCATGGTGATTTCCATGGCCTTATATGCATGAGGAAGTAGTTCCTTGAATAAAGAAGGCTGGAGAGTCGATGTCCTTCTTGTACTGGAGGAGAATATTGCAAGTCCGATGGCCTGCTAAAAGAACAAACCAATCCATTTTGGAAGAAGTACAACCAGAGTGGTCCGTAGAGGCAAGGATGGAGAGACTGCATCTTCCCGACTTTGGCATGGTATCAGACAATATCACAGCATGTTTGGTAAGGCAGAGGGGCAGAGAAAGAGGCGAAAGCCTTCAAGGTGATGTGGGCCAGGCCAACCCATGGATTGTGTTGCTAGAGCATGATGCTCCTTTGAGACTTGTTTCACCACACTGCTGGTGTGTACATTGCTTGAATTTGAGACTGTTAGGTCCTGTCACCTTGCATAGGCTGTTTTAGATATCCCATCTTTGTTAGCTCCCGAGCTTCTGAGTGTTGGTGACCCACCCTGCTGCTTGCTTCCTGTGGGCAGACTCTGCTTTCCTTGCCAGAAGGAGGATTCTGCTGTTTGCTTCCCTGACCTTGACATCCAGTATATTAACTATATATGTGTGTGTGTGTGTGTGTGTGTGTATATATGTATATATATTCAGAAGGGTCTTGGTTTTGTTTCCCCAGAGAACCCTGCCTAACAAATAGAGTATACATAGGATATTATATATGATAATATATAACATAACATATAAAATGATTTTTATTATATTGTATATATTAGGTTTATTTTTACTCAATATTTAGCCATTAAAATTATGCTGCATGTCCTTTATATGGATGCTAGTTTAGTAGGTGAGTCATTAATCCTAATACGTAACTTGTAGTGAAAACTGTGAGTGCACTTGGTAATGGGGAACATGTGTTACACTGGGTTGACTAGAGAAACAAATCCTAGGATACTCATATGTGTGTGAGAGAGCTTTGTATTAAAGAGCAGTTGTATACTGAGAAAAATCCCAGCTCAGTCTGGATCAAGTCCATAAGTCTGATATTAGCCCTCATGTCCTACACTAGTCCATAAATTTTTTCTTCAGACATATACAATACATGCAATGAAGTTGAATGCAGGAAGATCACAGGCTGGCGGGTGAAAAGTCTTGTGGATCTAATGGCAATGAATGCATCTCCAGGGCTCTGGCTGCCATCAGCTTCACTTGTCAACAGGAAGTTTAAGCAGAGGTGGAGCGCATTCGTAGGAAAAGAAGTTCCCCCAGAATCCTCCTCAGCAGGCCACACACACAAAGAGGCATCATCAGGCTGTGACCTGATTGACAGGCTAAACTTCACCTGTCATTCTATTTATCAAGTTGACCTGAAATTATGTAACTACCACAGCATAATTGTAGCAACTTCCATTTTGATGGAAAATTTAAAGTTACTTTTTAGTTCTATTCATTAGATCTCAATTGTTTTTTTTCCTTTTCTGTTTTTGTGCCTTAGGTAGAATTCTCATTTTTCAAGTTCAATCTTTTGAACTGATACATTTTCAGGAAATGAAAATGAGAATTAAACCAAAACTTCTGGTTACCAGACTCTCTGGGAAGAAATGTAATTTGAGGATTTTTGTTTTAATAAAATATAAATATTGACATCTATTTAGCTGACCTATGAGATACCAGATGTCATTTTCAATATATAAAACAAAATATCTTTTAGGGATTGAATTGCATCCCCCAAAAGATAATTTTAAGTCATGATCTCTATATTAATGAGTATTGTGTTATCTGAAAATAGTGTTTTTGTTTACTTATAAGTTCATTTGGAATTAAGTTGAGCCCGAAACCTAAACTCTATTCAGAGGTGTCCTATAAATAAAAACAGAGCAGGCACAATGGCCTATACACAGGGGAATTGTCATTGCAAATGCAGAGACAGATGCATCTATCAGCCTAGGAACATCAATGATTGATGGCAGATGAGAGAGACAAAGAACGATATCTTCCTAAACTCAAAATCCTGAACGAAGACTTCTACCAACCAGCACTGTGAAAACAAATGAATGTCTGCTCTTTAAAATCATTCACGGGGAGTATTTTTGTTATGGAATACTGAAGAAACTAAGACAAAATATTTGCTGTCCCACTCTAAATTCTTAACTGAAGCAATTCTTATTCAAAGTGCAAAGTCTAATAGCTTTCAGACCTGACTCTAAGTGGGAAAAAGTCAATGAAATATGTAAAAATAATTGTCTGGCCTCCATAGACTTTGTAGATCCGACTTTCAAAGAGTGGGCTATGTTTTATACATATATATAGTTATATTTAATAGCCCCGTAAATTAGTCTTGTGCAGTCAATTTGATACTGGATCAAGCAACTGAAGACCTAATACAATATACTCTATCGTTGAGGAACAGTAAAGTATTCTTAATACAATCTTCTGATTAGCGAATTTTAAAATTGTTATATAATTCTTTAGAACTATCAAGTCGCCAAAAAGCAAATTAATTAACTTGTCATAGATAGGTTATAGGGTCAGATAAAACTTGATCTAATAAGCTGAATTTTTTAATTTGTTGTTGTTTCATTCGGGGCTTATCATTATTAGCTTGCTGGTGGAGTTCAGTTACAGAGAAGCCAAAACCAAATCTACTGACATCAAGTTGTTCCTGACCATGAGCAACCCTATAAAATTGGGAGACCTGTTCTTTACGGTTGCTAAGGCTGTAGATATTATCTTTGTTTTGTTTTATTTTACTTTAATCGTTTTATCAGGGGCTCATACAACTCTTATCACAATCCATACACACATCAATTGTGTAAAGCACATATGTACGTTCATTGCCCTCATCATTCTCAAAACATTTGCTCTCCACCTAAGCCCCTGGCATCAGCTCCACTTTTTGTTCCCTCCTTCCATGTTCCCCCTCCCTCATGAATCCTTGATAATTTATACATTATTATTTTGTCATATCTTTCCCTGTCCAACGTCTCCCTTCACCCACTTTTCTGTTGTCTGTCCCCAGGAAGGAGGTCACATGTAGATCCTTATAATGGGTTCCTCCTTTCCACCCCACCCTCTCAGTATCGCCACTTATACCACTGGTACTGAAGGGATCATCTGCCCTGGATTCCCTGTGTTTCCAGTTCCTATATGTTCCAGTGTAAATTGGGATCATGATAGTGGAGGAGGAGGAAACATTTAAGAACTAGAGGAAAGTTATATTTTTCATCATTGCTACATTGCACCCTGACTGGCTCATCTCCTCCCTGAGACCCTTCTGTAAGGGGATGTCCAGTGACCCACAAATGGAGTTTAGGTCTCTACTCCACACACACTCCCATTCACTATGATATGATTTTTTGTTCTGATGATGCCTGATACCTGATCCCTTTGACAATTCGTGATCACACATGCTGGTGTGCTTCTTCCATGTGGACTTTGTTGCTTCTGAGCAAGATGGCCTCTTGTTTACCTTCAAGCCTTTAAGACCCTAGGCGCTATATCTTTTGATAGCCGGGCACCATCAGCTTTCTTCAGCACATTTGCTTATGCACCTGCTTTGTCTTCAGCAGTTGTATTGGGAAGGTGAGCATCGTAGAATGCCAATTTAATAGAACAAAGTATTCTTGCATTGAGGGAGTACTTGAGTGGAGGCCAATGTCCTTCTGCTACCTTCATACTAAACCTATAAATATATGCACATAGATCTATTTCCTCATCCTCATATATAGATATATTTGCATATGTACATGCTTTTATTTAGACCTCTATAAGTGCCCTTTAAGCCTGTACATTTTCATAGGAGCAGAGAGTTTCTCTCACAGATCAGCTGGTGGGATTTGAACCTTTGACCTTTGTTTAGCATCCCATTGCTTAACCCATGTCACCAACAGGCTTACTTACAGTGGTGCTGAATTTGCTGCCAGCCATGGCCACGGAGTGACTCAACCCAAACCCACTGCCACAAAATCCATTCATACCCAGGACAAGCCTGTAAGACACAGTAAAACTTCCCTTATAGATTTCTGAGGCTATAAATCTTTCCAGGAGCAGAAAGCCTCCTCTTTCTCCCTTAGGGCAGTTGGTGAATTTGAACTGCTGATGTTTTGGTTAGTAGCCCGACATGTAACCACTGCCTAGATCAGTGGCATGTATGCTGTAAATAACCAGTACAGACTATCCATTGCTAAGAAGTGACTTGAATGTATTCGGAGAAGATGAGATGACTTTTGGATTCTCCTGCCTTTTCCCACATGAATGAGAAACAGAGAATGTTAAGCATCTAAACTGTAGTTTTTCCATCATTCTAGAAATTCCTTGATAAAATAATTATGATAATGCTCTTGTTTTTTATCAAGTGTTGCTAAAAATGCAAGTCACTCTATTGCTCCTGTACTGGTGACTCAATCACTTAAAACATGCTGCGTAGATGTCTACTCTTCTCTGTGTTTGTCAGTTTCTCATAGCATGTGGTTTGTGTGTTGCTGTTATTTTGGAAACTGTTCTCTCAGTATTTCAAAGACCATCAGGATAAACCATGGAGGACAAGGTTAGCTTGAAGAGTAGGGAAAAGGACAAAATGATCTACTTTTGAAGAAAAAAAATTAGCGAGTGGAAACCTTAAGAATAATAATAGACCATCGACTGCTAACACTGAACAAGGAACCTCCGATGTTGGAATGTCCTCAATGACTTGGGAAGAGGTGCTTCCTCAAGAGTTGACCTCAGTTACTGGAATGACGTAAAACTTGAAATCTTCCTTCGTTGATGTGGCACAACACAAAATGAGAAGAAACAGCTGCTAAAATCGCTTACTAAGTTGAGTGTGGAAAGCATGAAATATGAATCAAAGAAAATTGGATATCCTACAAAAATAAAGTGCTTGAGGATAAGCATATATCAGTGAATGCAAGGGACCTGGTACTGGTCATTTTGAATCAGACAATCTATTGAGTCAGGAATGAAAAATTAAAGAGGAACATGATTGCAGTCATAATTCAAATTTTTTTCAAGATCTGTTCTGAAGTGCAACATTCCTAGTGTTATTATAATATCTCTTTACTTACAAGAAAGACCAGTTACCAAGATTAATAGTCAATTTTTTGCACTAAACACTAATGACAATGATGAAGAGACTGAATATTTTCACCAACTTTTGCAGTCAGAAATTGACTAAAATTCAACTAAGATGTATTTATAATGACTGGTGATTACAATGTGAATGTTTAAAACAAAAAACAAGGATTCGTAGCTGGAAAATACAGCCTTAGGGGAGAGAAATGATGTTGAATAACACATGGTAGAATTATGAAAACTAATGAGCTATTCGTGGAAGAAATAAAGCCAGAATGCTCTTTAGAGGCAACAATGGTGACATTTTGTCTCAAATGCTTTGGGCATGTTATGAAGAGGGACTATTTCCTAGAGATAAAAATCATGTTTGGTAAAATAGAAGGAGAGCACAAAAGAAGGAGGCCCCTATAAGATGGGTCAATGGATGACTGCAACAATGGGCTCAAACTTCAGAGCAATTGTGAAGGGGGTGCAGGACCAGGCAATGTTTTGTTCTGTTGGCATAGGGCTGCTATGAGCCAGAACCAACTCAATGGTAACTAACACTCACAAGTGATTTATTCCCCATTTCTTCCAACAACAGAAAAGATTATGATACTCATTGGCCTTGATGGATTAGGTACACACAGAGTCAAATTGACTATATCTGTGGAAAGAGACAATGGTGTAGCTCAACCTCATCAGTGAGGACAAGTCTCGATGTCAGAAAAGACTCTGAAGTGTTAGCTTTAATTTAGAGTAAAGGGAACAGAAGAAATTGTGAAAAGAGCTGAGCAAAACATTCCAAGGACAGCTTAAGAAGACAAAGTATAGTTAAATATGTAAAGATCTAACATAAGAAAACGTACAAGAACATGATGGCCATTTCTCAGTGTAAAGGATCTGAGAAAAACTCAAGCCTCCATGTGCAATGTGGGAGGAATCAATGACCGAACATTTGAATAATGCAGGAAGTATCAAAATTGCATGGAAAGAATATGCCGTGTCATTGTCCCCCAAAGATTTGGTCGATGGTCAATCATTACAGGAGTGAAGATACGATTGATCATTAAGGGAGAAGCCTACAAGACATTCGGTAGAATATCAAGTCCGAAGTTTCAGCAAACATATAGATCACTGGAACAAGTCACTAGTCTAAAGAAGGTAACGTGCTCCTGGCTCTTCCTTCTTGGTGGCAGTCAGATGAAAATGTGAGGTGGGACTCAGAGCAGGGAAAGGAAACCCTCTTCAAACAGAAACTAAGCTATGGTCTGATGAAGCGAATTGCATTGCATCCCAGCTTACAGCTTTGCAACTGATAGGCTATCATGCCAGAGCAGATCATGGTAATGAGTACATCATGACTTAACCACCCAAATGCAGCATTGCATACACCTAAACCACTGAGACTCATAGTGCAGCCACACTGACACTTATTTTGGGAGTAAATGATTCAATTCCGCCCCCAATACATGCCTTGGAGTAGATTTTGGCCCATAATGAACTTGTGTAAATCCACAAGTTGCATAACATGAACCGATGAAGAAGATATTTGGCTTCTTAGCATAGCCCATTACCTCACCCCCAGTCCACCAGAGGAGAAAGCCTTTCCCAGGATTATAAAAATATTCTTTTCTGATCCAAACCTTTCCCACTCACTTTGTGAAGCTATGTCTGACCCAATCCATGATTTTTTAAATCACTCATGTGCTTTCCCATTCTCACCTTCCCTGGAAGATATAAATAGAAAAAATAAACAAGGACACACAAAGGTAAATATTGCAGAAGAAAAGATCATTGAAAAGAGAGATTCCAATTATTAAAGCGACTTGATGTTATATTTCTAATGGCCCAGCCACTGTAATTTAGTAAGTGCAATGAGAGAAAAGAAAATAGGTGACCTTGGAGAGAAACCATTTGGAGAAATGAATCATCATGGTTGAGGAATTTAGACAAAAGGACACTGCTGCCTATTGGAAGGCCTAACTGGTGAAAATAATCCTTGGGAAGTGATAGTGTCCCAGTACACTCAGGTTTGGAGAGACTAAGTATGAAAATTACATAGATTAACTCTTCTGCACATGTGTGCACAAACGTGTATTCTTACACATTATTTTGAAATCCTTTGTATGTTTACAAATTAGAACTCATGAGACACGAAATCCAGGAACAGGAATAGGAGTAGTGATGCCGGAGGTAAGGGGAAGATGCGGAGAAGAGAGGAGGAAAGGAGAACATAACCACCCCTCCATGCCACCCACCAGGAGGATGAACAACGGAAATGCGGGGGAAGGGAGACAGCTGTCAGTTTAAGATATTAAAATAATAACAATTTATAATCTAGCAAGGGGTCACGAGGGAGGCGACGGGGAGGATAAAAAAAAGTCGCTGATACCAAGAGCTCAAATAGAAAGTAAATTTAGGAAATGATGGCAATATATATACAAAGACACTTGATACAATGGTTGTATCAATTGTTCTAAGAGTCCCCAATAAAATAATCTAATTAAAAAAATATATTGACGACTCCCAAAGACTTGTGTATGTTCAACCTGTCTGCTGATATTCAATGTTAGACATGGAAACAGAAGAACATTTTATACTTATTTCTTTCTTTTAAAGTAAAATCAAATAATTATATGTGATCAGAAATAACGTATTTCTAAAGGAAAAACTGCTTTCAAAAATAATAAAAGTTAAGGTGTGTAGTGGTTTGAAAGTCACTTTATGTTTCCCTTAGCAGAGAGCAGTGTCTTCCCCCTTCCTCCACCTGCAATCTCTTGCAATGTGTTGTTCTGCTTGGCGTACGTGTAGAAAAGTGGGTTTACCACAGATTAGTAAATTGAAAAGGGAGAAGAAATTTAATAGCGTTTTTAGAAAATTGTGAAAATATTTCTCTGATGCCACAACAAAACTTGATAAGTGGTACTATCTTCAAGGTTCACTGGAATGTGGGATGTGGAATGCTATCAATTAACTTTACATGCGCTGCTAAGTTAAATGTAACTTGTCAGTATGAGACTGCCAAGTAGATATTTCTCCTTGAGAGGTCATGCAATATGGAAAATATGGAAAACAGTGATCATATTTACATTATAGAATGCCAAATAATATCTGTTACTCTCGCTACCAATCTCATCAGAACAGCCATTAGCTGTTAGGAAAGTTTTAAGTTCTTGGGAGAAGAGTACAATTTTCTAAACTCTAGGTCTTGCTTTAAACCTCAAATGCTTTACACCTTTAAAATTGGTGAAAAGTGCTATCAGTTTTTCCCCGTGAAGTGATATGTTTATTTTTGGGGGGAGAGGGTAGTGATCTTGAAGTACACAAATCATTCATCTTAGTCTTATCAGCTGCTCTGTCAAGTTGAAATTGTATATGCTTCCTTTTTATTTTGTCACACAAATAACTAAAATATGTACTTAAAGGCCAAGATATAATAGTAATCACTTTGCTGCTTCATTGGGGCATTTTTAAGCAAAATCAGATTTTTCTTTTCCTTTTACAGTGACTACGCTATAGGAAAGAATGAAGTAATCGCCAGTACAATATGAGACTATTTTGATTCTTTCAAGGGCGCCAGGAATTTTAGCCACTATTGTTCGGCACCATCAGTGCAAAATGTCAACATGTAAGAGAAGGAAATCGTGTACTAGCATCAGAAAAATAGTTACGAGATCTCAAACTCCTAATGGGGTCTTTTGTAATTCCCCCACGTAATGAAAATTGATGGTCAAAAATAAAAGCAGATCTTTACAATTTTACCTTTTTCTCATGCATTTTCTTTTCTTCTTCTGCAATGCAAACTCAAGAAAAATAGCCACCATGTCTATTTTATTTTTTATTGCATCGTAGCATCTAAAATGAAACCGATTCACTGAATCTAGTGAAGAACTCCATCTGTTAACCCTTTGGTGTCTCGTCAATCCTGACTCAGTGACTGCGTAGGACAGCGCAGAACTACTCCATGGGGTTCCTGGAGCTGTCACTCTCCCCAGGAGCAGACTGCCTCATCCGTCCCCCTAGGAGGTGCTAGTGTCTTTGAACCCTTAACCTTTTCTTTAGGAGCCAGACATCTAACCCACTGCATCATCAAGTTATACAATAATAATCTTAGTAAAATAGTTTCTGAAATGCTTGAATTTGTATGATATAAACCTATAGTAATATAGCTCATAATGAATAATCTGGGTATAAAGTTGCATGTTTATGCATTTCTATTAGCAATAATAATTGAAACAAATGTTAATCAATGTGATAGAAGAAACATTTTAATATTTTTATTCCACCTAAATATACATAAAATTATTGTCATGTAAAAACAAAAGTGCATAACCAAAATATATAGGGGAATATTGTTTTAGTTATGCATCAGGCAGTTGTTTCCCAAATGTATTTTGTGACATTTTATGAAGCTATTCTATAATAATTGTCATTAAATTTCTAAACAGGCTTCTTTTTCATATATCTAATTTTGTATTTTCACTTTTAAATTAGCCCTCCCCTTGCCACCAACTATATAAACTTCCAAATACCTGGGTCCACTCATGGCTAAAGTAATATTACACAAACAGCATGGTTCCACTAAATGCTGATTGATGGTATCTATTGGAGTACTTTAGTAAAAGCTGAATCCAGAATTGACCTTTAAAATCTTCACTTGGAGGAAGAAGTTGGAGGACAGGGCAGAGGTACAATGATGATGGATGACTGAAAGAAAGATGGACGTATTTCAAGGAGAATGCTTCTCCTACTGAAAAGAAGGAAGGGATGTTTTCCTGCCTTTACTTCTCTCCTTCGTCTCTCTATGTTTGCTCGATCTCACGCTCTAAGTCATAACTAACATATTTTCTACTGAATTTAACAACTCTTCATTCTTGATGTTTAAATTTTCCTCCCACCTCCCACACACTGATTACCAGACTCTTCAGCCTTATTGATCAATTGGTCGTGCATATTCCAGTTCAAGAAAGTACTCTAGTTTCTGTATTTAAAAGAACAAACAGAATAAATTTCTGCACAGAGGGGTTTTCTGGGTCATAAAAGATATGAAATTATTTTATGTGAAAAAAGGACTAGGATACCTGGGCATTGACTAAAGGAAAAACATATTCAAAACTTGAAAATCAGTAGCTCAAAGAGTATTGTAGCAAAGCTACAGAAACCTTTATTAAGCAAACATATCAAAAATGTGAAGCTATTATTTTTGATCTATCCTCCATCTAGGTCTTTAACCTGTCTATGAAGAATTATGCTCTATTCCTTTTACATCACATGCATTTAGGGATTCTGCAGGGACTCAAATCATGTCCCTTCGAAATGTTCTGGGTTTATCGAACAAAGAGAAGTCTGAAGGGGCAAGATCGGGGATACGGTGGATGGGGTAAAGTGTCTCAATGTAATTTTAAAATGAAATAACATTTGAAAGGTGATTTAGCTGGAGTATGGTAGTATTATATTAAGGCACATTTGTAGGTAGAAAATAATTGTAACATTTATTATGTAGGTCAATGTTTCATGACCAAAAAGGAGGGTTATGTTATTCTTATTTAAAACATAGGGAAAAGAAGACCTTCAGAACATTTGCTAATTCTCATTTCTCTTATTCAATATACAATTGAATAGAAACCTTGAGTTTTTAGTTAGGAAATGGAACATGTGCACAATAGAGTACTTGAACGCACAATTTTGTTTCTACATTGTGAGGGTCACACATGTACGGTGCTTTTAGAAGTAGGTCCTGAAAAGGTAGAGTTGTGGAATTTTGAAATGGATGGCTGAAACAACAGAATGTATCCTGAGCCAAGAAATACTTCATTAGAGAGTCTGACACCTTTATTCAGTTTGGAAGCCAAGCTAAAATAGACTCAAGAATATACATACAGAACATATTTATTTAAGAAGAATCAATAAAATTGAGTCAACCTTGAAAAATTATATCAATTGTATACTTGCAGTGAACTGGAAGTGTCTATCAGAAATATACAAGTTTTCTATTATTTCCTGTGCATGTAAGAGTTGAGAACAACATTCACCAGCTTCAAAGCTTTGATTTCAAAACTAAATTGACAATATGAACCAGAGAGCACACCAAGCGAAGGAAAAAGGGGTGTTTTATTGGTAAAGTTATTTTGGAGCACATCTTACTTCTCCTAGATACAACGTCTATGGTGTTTAAATAAAATATAAACATGTGCAGAAGACTGAGTCAATATGGAGGTGGTTTGATTAGGTCTACTTGGTTAAAACAAAGAATCACAGCACAGTCTAGAGCTCCCAAGCTCCCAACCATCCAAATCCATGTTACGAGCCTGAGATGGTTCGCATATTGTGGTTTTCTGAAGAGGCATTGGGGTGGGGTCGGTCCTGGGAGAGGGATACCATTTCCCTAGAGAAAAAAAATCCACGGCTATCCAGTCACTACTGATTCACATAACCCTCTGGGGGTTTCTGAGACTGTCATTCTTTTTTCTCTTTTTCTTTCTTTCTTTTTTAACCTTAAAAGGCATTAAATTTATTTAGTTATTTCTTTTATTCCCCCCAATTATTCTACTGGGGGCTCATACAACTCTTTTCACAACCCATCCATCTATTGTGTAAAATACGATTGTACATTTTTTGCCATCATCATTCTCAAAACATTTGCTTTCTACTTGAGCCCTTGGTATCAGCTCCTCATTTTCCCCTCCCTCCCCAACACCCTTCCCTCATGAACCCTTGATAATTTATGAATTATTATTATTTTGTCATGCCTTACACTGTCTGATGTCTCCCTTCACCCACTTTTCTGCTGTTCATCCCCCAGGGAGGAGATTATATGTAGATCCTTGTAATTGGGTCCCCCTTTCTATCCCATCCTCCCTCCACCCTCCTGCTATCGCCAGTCTCACCAGTGGTCCTGAAGGGATCATCTGTCCTGGGAATATAAAAAAGTAATATAAAAGTGAAAAATCTGAAAAGGAAAAAGAAAGCTTTCCTGTGTACCTACCTATAAGTTCTCCCGGAATAAAGATGGGGCTTTCTACTCCTTTAAAACTCACAGAGGCAGTTCAACCCTGCTCTATAGCATCACTGTGTAGGCAGCGATTCCGTGGCATTGAAAGACAGCTTCTCCACCTGAGTTTGAGTCGAATCCCTAAAATCACATTGAAAACTCCAGTCCCTCTTCTGCATTGCAGACACGTAAATGGGTGAAGCAAGCTCTTTTTTTCCATAATTCCCCCTGCCCCCAAAAAGGAATCGAAGTGGTAAAGTGGTTACGCGTTGGGCTGCGAGCCGTATGGTCCACAGTTCAAAACCACCAGCAGCTCCACAGGAGAAAGACTGCGCTTTCCATTTCCATAAAGGACTACAGAAAATCCTTCTTTTTCCTCTTCAGACTTTTCACTTTTACTTTTATATTACTTTTTATATTTTTTGTAATATCAAAGTTAACATTAGAAGCATAAACACTTTTAATGTCATTCTGAATTACATGAACTACAGATGTTTTTGCACTGATTCATTTGTGTATTTAATTTTAGTAAATGATGTATATATTCTTATATTAGCTAAATTGTGAAGAGATTGTGAAAGTGTTCCAATGACTAAATCAGAGGTTGAGCTGAGTTTTAAAAAATGTGTATACACTTAAGTTGCTACATTGCTAAGTGTTACAGAAAAGTTTAAAGAAAAGCAATTCCATGGACATAGAGGTGCAATTTTAACAGCCAAGGGAGTTGGAGGGGGGGGAAACGCCTCTGAACCTCTGAACCCACTCTCTGTGCCATCAAATTGAATAGAACTCATAGAGCCCCTGAGGGACAGAGCGAAAGCCCAGACTTTCCAAAGATATAAATCGTTGCAGAATCAGAGGCCACATCTCCCTTGCCTTTGTGCAGCGGCTGGGTTCAAAGTGCCCCTGTGGTGGTGCAGCTGAACCTGGAAGGCACTTTTTAAACTTTTATCTAGAACCACGGTCTTTCATCTGTTCACTGTGGCGTTCTTAGAGGCAGAAGGACATACCAGAGGCCAGCATGCTAGGAAGAGGAAGTTGTGGAAAAGTTTACGTGACTTCCCACAGAACGTCTCTGGCAAGTCATAAATGCACAGGGTTAGGGGATGCCTCCATTCCATAAGAAGAAATCCTCCCACATCACAGCCTTCTGGGTTTGCCATGCTTGCAGATCTGTGATCAGAGCAAAGAGACTCAAGCTTCTCGTAGAAGAGTTGGTCTTAGAAGCAATTCTCTACTTATCCCACGGCAACAGACACAGCCTATTTCCCCACCGTGGTAAGTCTTTATTGCTTCATTCTTTCTTACCCTATTAATGGGGGAAAAAAACCCTGTCATCAATGAAGTCATTATGTTTAGAGATCATTATTTCAAATTGCTTAAACTATCTATCTATCTATCTATCTATCTATCTATCTATCTATCTATCTACCTATCTATCATCTATCTATCTATCTACCTATGTACCTATCTATCTATCCATCTCCTATTAAAATGTCCCTCTTATTGTGAACAACACTTTTAGGAATGCTTGAGTTACTAATGGTAAGATCAACAGTTCACAGCTGCCTGCTCTTTCAGGGGAGAAAGACAGGGCTTTCTACCGCCTTAAAGAGTTAGAATTTCCGTAATCCACAGGGGCAGCTCTACCCTGGTCTCTGGGGTCACTCTGCCTCCATTCCCTTCTCCCAATGCTACAAAATGATTCAGATGTGTAGAATGCAGCAGAAAACTGAAAATCCCAATCTATGAACCCAAACTGCCTACAAAAAGGATCATCAGCTACGTGTTTGTCCAATGACACTCAAAGGAAGAATAGACGTAAACTTGGACTTTGTAGTTGCAGGTTTCAAACTGCAGACTCGTCTTTCGAAAAAGTTCATTAACCGGGAACTTCATTGTACAATGAGAGGCGACCTTCTGGGACAGCTGCGGGAGATTTTGCGTCTTCTCATGCCATTAAGCCTGCCTTCTGTATCATTGGTACATTTCATACGTTTCTATAGATTGTCTCTGCAAAGTCCTATTTTCAGAGTCTATAATTAGTTTATTTTAAAACCTGGTAGGTGTTCCTCTTCTCAGGTCCTGCAAGAATCAAGTAACACCCAAAATGTGATTTTCTAGACCCAAACCAGAGAGTTCAAAACATTTTCATTTCACTTGCTATTCGGAGAGGGTGTCAGATGATAGATTGGGGTTCACAGTTATTTACATGATGCATTTGGGTACTTCTACTTGGAGACCCCGAGACCTAAATACATATCAAGGATTTGTAAAAAGGGCACCATTTCTCATCATCACAACAGTAAGAGTATGAGGATGCCTGCCTGACAAGAAAGCAAAAAACTCTCAAAGATGATTAAAAAGACTTTCACAGCTTTGCCCCCTTTATAGCACAATCACCAAACAGTATGCTTCCATTGATTATCCAACCCATTGTTGTTGAATCAATTCTAACTCATAGAAACCCTGTAGGACTGAGTGGAATTGTCCGAGTTTCCAATGCTGTAATGTTTATGAAATGGTCTGAAAGCAGACAGCATATCCTTCTCCTACGGAGCTCCTGGTGTGTTCTGACCTCCAGCCTTTCAGTTAGCAGCCGAGTGTAGAATTGGATGGTCTATTCCTTATTCCTGGTCGGTTCTTAGTCTGGAAGCTCTGCTGAAAGCTGTCCAGTCAGTTTTCCTGCTTGGATGTGAAATACCAGCAGCCTAGCTTCCAGCATTCCATTTAGCAGCCTGCATACAACCCGTGGTTGCCAGGTTTTATGTCAACTTGAATTTGAAAGAACGTTTAGGATTGGAATCCAACCTATCAATCAGATCAAGCTGGATAATGCCTCTTTGGGGATGCCGTCCTTTTATAAGGGAGAAACTGGGAACGTGTCTATCTTTCTGCCCCGTACCTTCCTGCTTACTGGGACTCTGCTGGCCTCCAGGGCAGCACCCTGAGGATCGCCCACACATGAGAGCTGTCAGTGCCCTGCCATGTGTCCACCAGTTTGGAACCTTGCTTCTCTGCACCCCCTGGCCTGTCATTTTCCTGCATCCTACTTCACAGATTTATGTCACCAGCCGGCAGCAAGGTACATCTGAAGAGGGTCCCAGCTTGCGTGGGACTTATGGGCTTGAGTTGGACGGGGATACCTCATTGATAGAGAATACTTTCTCATACAGACAGGAGTGGCCCTATTTTTGTTTATATTTTTTTGTTTTGTTTTCCCCTAGACAACCCAGCCTAATACACTACCACTATGAAGCCAACTGACAGATGAGTTGTGGATCTACTTGGATAAAGAGATAAAAATTCAACTTGTGAAACATTCAGGGATTTACTTGTTCCAAGAGGGCTAAACTTAATAGGAGTTTAATTACTTGGGTGATTTATGTGACTTGAAATGATTTTAAGGTGCACCAGGTTCCTCATAGGTACATAGGGAGTGGAACAGATTAAGCAGGTCGTGGGAAGGCAAACAATAGATATGGCTTATTTAAACAATGGTGAAAGATTTGTTAAAAGACACGAATCATGAAAATGAAAGATTCATGAGTAACTTGATCAAATTAATGGTTGTGTGGGGTGGATAGACGGAATGCCTTAACGGGGCTAGCACAAAGCAGGTACTGTCTGCATTAGGTAACACTCTCAAGAGTGGGTGATACCAAATGATTTTCTTCAAAATTTTTGCCCAGTGTTGTCATAGAAATTTATTAGTTTTTAAATCAATATCCTAACAGCTAGTAATAACAACAATATACTGCAAAGGACTTCTTTCAACTTTAGAAAGCAAAGATGTCTCTTTGAGGACTAAAGTTTGCCTCACCACCAATGACGGCATGTGCAAAACACAAAACACAGCAACAGCTAGGCAATGAGGACAGGAGACCAAAGAATAACTAATACACACAAACTAAAGTGTTTATCAATAATTATTGAATACCTCTTTTTGAAAGAACTATAATGAGAAGAATGCTGATCAAGAGTGAGGACAGATGGACATTCCTCGTGCACTTTGGGCATTTATGAGGAGGAACCAGTCCCTGAAGGACAGAAGGCTTGGAAGAGGGACATTGAAAGAGTAAGACACTTGAAGCGATGGATTGACGCAGTGGCTACAATCATGGGTTCAAGCAAACGAACCATTTTCATGATGGTGCAGGATTAGTCACTGTTCCATTCTGCTACACATTGTGTTACTTATAGACACCTGGCTATATTAGTAAGAACAACAGAAACATTTTTGGTAAATCCATCTTACAGGCACCAATATACCCATAGGCGTATATATATTTTAATGTTCTGATTCACTCTCCTTGTAGCTGGCATGATGATGCCCTAATGCAGGTGGTTTTATCTGGACTTATGGCCAGCATGTTGCTTTTGTTGCTGCTTGTGTTTATTTTTAATCATTTTATTGGGGGTTCGTGCAATTCTTATCACAACCCATACATCCATCCATTGTGGCAAGCGCATATGTACATTTGTTGCCATCATCATTCTCAAAACATTTGCCTTCCACTTGAGCCCTTAACATCAGCTGCTCATTTTCCCCCACCTCAGGAACCCTTCATCATTCATAAATTATTAATACTTTGTCATGTGTTACACTGTCCGACATCTCCCCCTGCCCTCTTCTCTGCTGTCCATCCCCCAGGGAGGAGGCTATTCATAGATTCTTGTAATCAGTTCCCCTTTCTACCCCACCTTTCCTTCACCCTCCAGGCATCACCACTCTCACCACTGGTCCTGGAGGAGTCACCTGCTCCAGATTCCCTGTGTTTCCAGTTGCTATCTGTACCAATGTACATCCTCTGGTCTAGCCAGATTTGTAAGGTAGAATTGGGATAATGATAGTGGGTGGGGGTATTTAAGAACTAGAGGAAAGTTATATGTTTCATCGTTGCTACCCTGCACCCTGACTGGTTTATCTCCTCCCCACAACCCTTCAGTAAGGGGTGTCCAGTTGGCTGCCAATGGGCTTTGAGTCTGCACTCTGACCCATGGGCTTTGAGTCTCCACTCTGCACTCACACATTTATAATTATATGATCCTTTGTTCCTTGATGCTTGATACCTGGTCCCTTCGACAGCTCACTGTCACACAGGCTGATGTGTTTCTTCCATGTGGGCTTTGTTGCTTCTGAACTAGACGGCCACTTATTTATCTTCGAGCCTCCAAGACCCCAGATGCTATATTTTTTGATAGCTGGGAACCATCAGCTTTCTTCACCACATTTTCTTATGCACATGTTTTTCTTCATTGATTGTATCAGGAAGGTGGGCACCCACTGATATGAATTTTAGTTCTTTGATGTCTGATAACTGGTCCCTTCTGCACCTCGTGGTCAGACAGGCTGGTGTGCTTCTTCCGCATGGGCTTTTATTCTCAGGTAGATGGCTGCTTGTTTATCTTCAAGCCTTTAAGACCCCAGACGCTATATCTTTTGATAGCCGGTCACCAACAGCTTTCTTCTCCACATTTGCTTACGCACACATTTTTCTTCAGCAATCGTGTTGGGAAGGTGTGCATCATGGAAGGCCAATTTAATAAAACGTGTTCTTGTATTGAGTAAGTGCTTGAGTAGAGGCCCTATGTCCATCTGCTGCCTCAATACTAGACCTATAAATATATGTACATAGATCTGTTTCCCCACACTCTTATATAAATATATTTACATATGTACATTTCAGTCTTTAGACACCTGTAAATACCCTTTGTCACCTAGTTCTTTCCTCTATTTCCTTTAATTTCCTCTTGTTCCACTATCATGCTCAGCCTTCATTTGGTTTTCACTAATTTCTCTCAGTTACCTTGCCATTGCTGAATCCCTACCAGGTTTCTCACACCCTCCTTGCCACTGATTTTGGATCACTTGTTGCTCCCCTGTCCCTGGGTTGGTCAGCATCACCTCCCTACCCCTCCTCCCCATCTCACGTGTCCCACCTGGAACCATTGGTCCCGTTGTTTTCTCCTCCAGACTATTCATCCAGTCTATCTTATCTAGATAGATCTGTAGAGATAATAATGTGCACCAAAAATCAAGCCATAGCAAGATAGGCAATGAGTGAGAACACAGCAATGACAACAAAAAAGGAAAACAATTACCCATAGAATAATAAATTAATTTAAAGAACAAAAATTTTAAAGAAAGAAAAACCTGTAAATAGATCAAGATCTGATTTTTGATCTCTAGCCGTGTCCTTCAGTTAGGTCCCATGGGGTACCATGCTTTGGTCCCAGATTCTGTGCTTTGTATTCCCTCAGGGAATCCCTGCTCTGCTCCCATGGTTGCTCTGCAACACACTTTTAGTGGTTTGCCTCGGTGTCACAGGGTCAATCTGGACCAGTCCTGATCCTGAGTCTCCAGTGTTGTCCCCCTTAGGGCCCTGGACCATCAAGGGATGGCATGTCTTATAGTGGGATCAGCCATATAGTACACTCTGTCCATTGGCTGTTCAGAGTGGGCATATCGTCCTCCATGCCTGATGGTTCAGGCCACTCTCTCTTCCTCCCCCTTCATTTGCTCCCATTTATCAGACATGCCCCTCTCGCCTAGCTACAGCTTCAGAGCTTTCCCATCAAGAACATTCTTCTGGGGTGCGGGGCTGTTGTCCACGTGGCTGGTATGGGGGCCGGCTGCTTGTGTTTTTATAGTCACTGTTTTTTGTCAATTTTTCAGGTATTTTAGCTATAATATTATAGTAATTCATATTTATGAACCTATACCAATTAATTTTTGAGAACTAATTGAAGTTAGAGGAGACAACACATTAGAGTCTTCTACTCAATTACTAAAAATATTGTGACTAATTAAACATAGAATGATTTTACAAAAATGTTTGGTATGCACATAATCTAAGAATCATTGCATTAAAACAATTTATACTGGTATGCATCACATATTATTTTAATATTAATATTTATAATAAATATCATAATTGATTCCTTTTGATCTGGTCATGGATCTGGCACAATGGTGGGGAGGGGATGGCAATGGGGTAGGTTCCTACCATGAGTTATCACAACTGAACATAAAACTGGGGTGACATCAGCTGTACTACATGGGTATGAACAGCCATTTTCATTTTTGAAGAAGTCACTGACTCGATGAAAAGCAAGGTAATCTGGCAACAGGATTAATAATTAACTGAAGTGGAGCAAACTGTAAGACAGAGGAAATAGCAAATGTCCAGCTCTGGGAAAGGGAAGGTCTTGGTTAGAATGCTTCTAACTTGAATGGAATCAAAAGAACTATATCACAAAGTATTTCAAGGCAAGAATCATGAACCTTATTATGGGATAGAAATGATTATTATTTTTAAAAGAAATGATTATGATTTCTTTTGAAGATGAGTGTTTAGCCTTAGATATTAAAAATCTTCGCATACAGATATTGAAAGTTAGCAAATTCAATAAACTTTCTATGTTGTGGATTTTGAAAATCAAAGATCAGTAGTGAGAATGTAATCCCTTGCTATAAGATGATACTGGACATCAACCATTTCTTATCATCATACAATTCAGAGTATAATTAAAACTCATCAGTATTTTAATATTCTTCCCTTGTTAAACAGTTTACACTCTGCAAATGGTGATGACATAATTATGAATCGATGCATACCAGTTAGCTGGGACGGGGATCATGGGAGATCTTTTTGATGTAGCAGCCCGTGACTCACTTCCTCTTTGTTGGAACCAATCCCGACTATACTCTCCTTTCTATGATATAATGAAACCCCATTTTGATCATCTGATTGCTGATGTTGTTTCTGCATCAGCTAATATGAGTCCACTTAGTTGAAAAATGTTTGACCTGAGATTGACCCAAGTTTTATTCTTTCCCTTTTAATGTGACTAAAATATAGTCCTCACCCCATGGCAATGAATTTTTAATTCACAACCTACTCCACCAAAACTTAAAAGATGACAATATCATTTCAGATGAAAATATCTTCACATAAAAACAAAACAAAAACCAAAAAACAGACAACCCTCTTATGTCCAAATGGGCACATTACTGAAATTTTCTGTACTGCAACTTTTTATTCTGTGATGTGAAATTAAAATGTATGCTTTTGAATATTTCTGTGAAGACTAACTAGCATACTATGTGCTAATATGCTCTGGGCCGCGGTTTCATTTCACATTAGATCCTCACCTACTCTTAGTGAGCCAAGAACTGAACCAGTGCTCTCTCTCTCACTGATCATTGGACTGTATTCTGTGAGACTCGGCTTCCTTTTCAAGGTTGATGCAACTGTTTGCGAATGAACCAAATATCCCAGGTTTCTATTTTTTATATGTTATACGTGTTTTTAATTTTTCTTCTATGGAAAACTCTACATCAGTTTGTTAGCTATTAACTTTTGTCAAAAGCTGGGCATCGTCTGCTGTCAGCTCTTGGTGATTTAATTTGCTATTTAAAATCACAAAGATTAGCTGGAGATTACATGATAAAGCCTCCTGGAATTTGGGGGACTATAGAGGCAGTGGCCTGGGAATGCATTGTGGTTATGCATCAGTCTGTGATCCAAACAGTCAACAGTTTGAAACCACTAGCAGCTCCTCAGGAGAAAGAATAGACTTTCTACTCTGGAAAACAGGTATAGACTCAGAAAGCCATGCGGGTGGGGGGCAGGTGTTGATATGAATTAGCATTGACTGGATGGGAGCAAGCAAGCACTTGAGCAAGAGGAGGAACACCTCTCACATCTCAGCTTTGGACTTCATGCTATGCTAGGTGACTTACCCAACTATATAATTTAATCTTTGCTTATAATAATAACCCAGGAAGCGGGTGCTGTTATTTTTCTAATGTTGCACATCAGGAAACTAGGACACAGAGAGTGAAGTAATTTGTTCAGAGCAAAATAAATAGAAAAGAGTAGAACTGGCCACTAAAATGGTATCTCCCACTTCCAGTTTCAGTACCTTTAACCCTTATACACCACAGGAAGTCTCTGATACAATGACTTACCAAGGAACTCAAGCTGGTTGCAGTGCACTGGTTTAATTACAAGTTTGTTTTATAGCATTCCCCCCAAAAGATCTTAAGTACTTAAATGACATTTAATTCACATCATAACACTTTATTTCTCTGTCAATTAATACATGATAAGATTCAATCATTACATGAAATGTTTCAAGTTAACCTTGTTCAACAACAATAATGCAGCAGCCATTTACTGATTAATATCTGCCAGACTGTTCAATATTCAGTGCATGTATGTTCATGTGTGTATTATCGAATTCAATCTTCACAATTATCCTTTAAGATTAGTGAACCTGTTATAGAAGCGAGAAAATCAAGTTCTCTAGCAGTTACTTGTTACCCAGTCAGTAGTCGAAAGAGTGGAGATGGAAACCCAGAAAGTGAAGATCCGTGGAACTTAAAACACAGATAGGTCCTTTTGGAACATAGCACAGAGAGGACAGAAAGTTTTAAGAATTTTGATGAATATTCATTCATGGTGCAGGTTCATTGAGCAGAAATTAGCATCAGGTGTAATGGAATGAGACTGTGATTGGAACTAGGTGGCTGGAAAAATGAATCTATGCTTTTATTTAAATTACGTGAGCACGCAACCCAAATGTAGATCATTTCACTGCCAGTTCCAAAATTGGTTTTTAGGCATAAATATGTTCACTGTGTTTTGAATAGTTTTGACAGTTTTATTGGCACACACTTCACGTACCATACTGTTCAATAGTTTAAATATATTTAAAAGATTTGCACAACCATCACCACAGTCAATTTTAGGCCATTTTCTTCATTCCTGTACACACTATTCTTTCATCCCCATTAACCTCCATCCTTCCCACGTGTAGCCCTAAGAAACTTTTATTCTCGTTCCTGTCTGTATTATTTCTATAGCTTCTATACTGTCTACATAGATGTACTTATCCTTGATTTCATATAAAGAAAACAAGTAACATCCACAGAAATCCTACAATCAGAATAAAATAAAACACAAAAGTTTCTATTCAAAGGAAAGCAGATACTAACAAAAATCAGAACAAATTAAAAATTAAAGGGGGAAACTAATGATAAGGCATTAAATTTTAACCCACTTCTCAATGCACTCTGTCTGCTGGGTCTTTTTTACATCAATATCTATAACCAGAGCTTTCTACTTTCTCAACTCCATTTTTCCCTTATTTTCATTACATTGACCCATCTCATCCAACCAAGCTCCTTTATTTTTTTTTTCACTTTCTCCAAGGACATTGCCAATTCCCAATGCATCTCATAGGTTCAACTCCACTGATTGCCATTGTCAATTTCTACAGAAAAGAGTAGACATGCTCGCTAGGATTTCAGAGGGTGTAAATCTTATAGGGACAGACAGACTCAACTTTTTTTTTCCAGCGGGAGGGTTTGAACCACTAATCTTGAGATTAGCATCCCAATAGTCAGCCCCTAGTGCCAACAGGACTCTTAACACCCTCACATCCATCAGTGTTTCCTTCTCCATCCAGTATAGAGCCCACTGTCCAAGCTTACCATGTTTCACACACCTCTACTGTCACTGGCATGGTGCTTATGTGTTGGGATGCTGCTCAGCAGTTTGGAATCACAAGCTGCTCCTTGGGAGAAATAAGAGGTTTTCTACTGTGGTAAAGAGTTTGTCTCAAAAGCCTACAGAGGCAGTTCTACCCTGTCCTATAGGGTCAAGGCAAGTCATAATTAGCTAGATGGCAGTGAGTTTGGTTTGGTTTTTAGTCTCACTACCTTACATTGCTTGTTTTCTAGTCATAATCAAACTAGCTTGGGAAAATTCTAATCCCAACTGATTACTAATGTCTACTGTCTCCTTTCCTGTATTATATTATTACTCAGAGAGTATTACTAAGAGTAGCATGACTGAGTGAAAATAAAATTTAACCTTCTTCATCTCAGCTATTGGTAAATAACTCCTCCTATTCTTTAGTCTATTTTCTGACCTTCACCATTCCCTTCAAACCTTCAAACCAACTTTTGTGCTAGTCGTTCTCAGTAGTCATCTTGCTCTCTTTTCCAAAGTGAAGAAGTTATCAGATATAGCCAAAACACTCATCTCTCTTACTTTCCTATGGTGTCAAAGAGGGAAAAAAATCTCATCATCAGAATTAATTATTCTACCTATGTTGGAAATTCACATCCAGGTTCCATACGAACCTTATTCCATCCATAATACAAGTTCTTAATCACATGTCAACCTTTTTCTAGCTCTAAACCAGATCCCAGATATCCCTAGGAGGCCACATATTGAACTGTTAACAGCAACATCAATTCGAAGTCATCAGTTGCTCTGTGGGAAAAAGAACAGGCTTTCTATTCTTTTTTTCAAATCATTTTATTGGGGGCTCATACAACTCTTATCCCAATCCATACATATGTCACTGTGTCAAGCACATTTGTACATTTGTTGCCCTCATCATTCTCAAAACATTTGCTTTCTAATTGAGCCCTTGGTATCAACTCCTCATTTTATCCCTCCCTTTCCCCTTCCCGTAACTCATGAACCCTTGATAATTTATAAATTACTATTATTTTGTCATATCCATATCTTACACCATCCGGTTTCTCCCTTCACCCACTTTTCTGTTCTTATAAATATTCGGCACCCCCACCGGACTTGACTGGAAGACATGCCTAGAGGTCAAAAATCAGACCTTGATCTATTTACAGATTTTTCTTTTCTAAATTTTTTATTTTTTTCCTTATTTTAAATTAATTTTTATGGGTCATTAGTTTCCTTTTTTGTGGTCATTGTTGTGTTCTCTTTTGTTGGTTTGTCTTGCTATGCCTTGTTTTGGGGGTGCATATTATTATCTCTGCAGATATATCTGGATAAGATAGGCTGGATGAACAGTCTGGAGGAGAAAAACACAGGACGATGGTTCCGGGGAGACATGGAAGATGGGGAAGCAGGGCTAAGGAGGTTGTGTTGACCGACTCAGGGACAAGGGAGCAACAAGTGATCCAAAATTAGTGGCAAGGAGGGTGTGAGAGGCCTGGTAAGGACAATGTAACCAAGAGAAATTACCGAAACCCAAATGAAGGCTGAGCATGATAGTGGAACAAGAGGAAAGGAAAAGGAAAAAGAGGAAAGAACTAGGAGGCAAAGGGTATTAATAGAGGTCTAAATAAAGGCATGTACATATGTAAATATATTTATATAGGATGGTGGGGAACTAGATCTACATGCATATATTTATAGGATTAGTATTAAGGCAGCAGATGGACATTGGACCTCCACTCAAGTACTCCCTCAATGCAAGAACACTTTGTTCTATTAAATTGGCATTCCATGATACACACCTTCCTAACACAAACACTGAAGACTAATGTGTGCATAAGCAAATGTGGGGAAGAAAGTTGATGGTGCCCGGCAATCAAAAGATAGAGCATCTGTGGTATAAAGACTTGCAGAGAAACAAGCAGCCATCTAGCTCAGAAGCCTAAAAGCCCACATGGAAGAAGCACAACAGCCAGTTGGACCACGAGGTGTAGAAGGGACCAGGTATCAGGCATGAAAGAACAAAAAATCATATCAGTGGTTTCCCACATTCCAGATATGATCACTGAAGACAAAGTTGTGCATAAGCAAATGTGGTGAAAAAAGCTTATGGTGCCCGGCTATCAAAAGATATAGTGACTGGGGTCTTAAAGGATTTAAGATAAAAAAGCAGCCATCTAGCTCAGAAGCAGCAAAGCCCACATGGAAGAAGCACACCAGCCTGTGTGATCACGAGGTGTCGAAGGGATCAGGTATCAGGCATCAAAGAACAAACAATCATACAATTGTAAATGAGGGTGAGTTCAGAGTGGAGATCCAAAGCCCATCTGTAGGCAACTGGACCCCCCTTACTGAAGGGTCGAGGGGAGGAGATGAGCCAGTCAGTTTGCAGGGTAGCAATGATGAAACATACAACTTTCCTGTACTTTTTAAATGCTTCCTCCCCCAACTATCATGATCCCAATTCTACCTTAAAAATCTGGCTAGACTGGAGGATGTACACTGGTACAGATGGGAACTGGAAACACAGAGAATCCAGGACAGATGACCCCTTCAGGACCAGTGGTGAGAGTGGTGATACCTGGAGGGTGGAGGGAAGGTGGGGTAGAAAGGAGGAACCAATTACAAGGATCTACATAGAACCCCCTCCTTGGGGGATGGACAACAGAAAAGTGAGTGAAGGAAGATGTCGGACAGTGCAAGATATGATAAAATAATAATAATTTATAAATTATCATGGATTTATGAGGGAGGAGGAAGCGGAGATCGAGGTGGGAAATGAGGAGCTGATACTAAGGGCTCATGTAGAAAGCAAATGTTTTGAGAGTGATGATGGCAACAAATGTACAAATGTGCTTGACACAATGGATATATATATGGATTGGAATAAGAATTGTACGAGCCCCCAATAACATTATGTTTTTTTAAAAGGAGAAAGAACTAGAGAAATAATAAATAAATAAATGCTTGAAAACTCACAGAGGCAACTATATTCTGTCCTATTGGGTCACTGTGAGTAGGAGTTCATTTTATGACTGTGAGTTTGTTGTTTTTTAAACTTTCACAGTCTCCTCAGTAGTTATAATCTCCTACAAGGCACGACTGTCATTATTTTCCTCCAGGTGGATGGTGCTTGTCATTTCTATTGTCCTGAACCAAGATTTCCAAAGTGACCCAAACTTCATGATGCAAAAACGCATATCTGTGTGCTTGGGTCTGCATGTGCACATCTTCCCCTTGTGTGCTGGGTATGTAAGAGAGAAATACAGAGACACTGAAAAAAGATTAAATAGAGGCATATCTAAATGTTCTGTTTATCCTTTTTTATTTTTGCTCCAAGTTTTATTTGAACCAATGATAAAATCTTTGATTATAGAGATGATATGAATTAGAAACAAAGTAGTAAAAGGATTATAGAGGAATATGCTCCACCTGTCAGAATACTTTCCCCCACAGAGGGCAGCGGCTCAAGTGGGCTGAAGGAGTCAGATGGTACCAGGATATCAGAAAAACTAGCTCCTAGGGTCTTAAAGTCTTGTCTCAAAACAAGCAACCATCCAAGCGACTTGTCAACTAAGTCCACCTGGGCATAGAACAGCAGCCTGCATGATCTAAGGTTTATAAATAATAACACCCAAATCTGGGGAAGGATTTTAGAGCTTAAAATCTGAATACCCAGTTTGCAGAAAGTTATGAATGTCAATGAGGACCCAAAATCCATTTGCAGGGTCCGCACAAGAATTAAGTCTCTAACTATAGCCCAGAGGAGGGAATAGACATACTGTCACCTGGAGAGCATTGTAAAGTCAGTTATGTCACCTAGAGAGCATTGTAAAGTCAGTTATGTAAGTGCAGTTAGTTTAAAATATAACAATTGATCTTTTTATCTATTTAAAATTTTTTTTCCTGGTTTAATTTTCTCTGTTTTTTTATAGATTGAAGTTTTTCTCTATTTTAGAATTGGTGTTGGAATATTTTATTTGTTTGTTTCTTGATTTTGTTATGTTCCTTTTTTTTCCTGTATATGAAATCCAAGACAGGCAACGTTTTATGGTCAGTAACTGGATTAATAATTACCTAGGGACATGACAATAGAGGATGGGGAGAAGTTAGGGCTAACAATATTAACTACAAGAATAAAGAAAATATTCTAAATTTATTGTGGTGGTGATTGCATAACTCTTTATAATATGATGAAATGGTTGAATTACATAATATGTCAATAAAAGAAAATCCTATGGGGGAATTTCTACTCTGCCCTCTATGGTGACTGTGTGTCAGAATCAATACCAAAAGACAAAAAAGAAAAGCATTAGGCCCTAGTAAGTTAAATGTTCATAGCATTAAATATAAAAATAGCTCCAATCACTTGCCTCCCATTACACATGTGAAAAACGTAATAGCGCACAGTTTGAAGGGCACATTTTTCTATATTTAGGCCTAAGAGGTTTCAATATGTCTTTGTTCATGTTCTGTTTTCATCTTAAAATTCATCTATAAAGAAAGGTCAAAAAATTTCAGCGGGAAGGAGCAATATGGTGCTATATTACCATAAATAAACCCACTCATGGCAAAAGTCATCATTCAGTGGGATAAATACACTCGCAGCAAAAAGAACTAAGAGGTCTTTTAGAATTTCTCTTAATATTTAAGGGTTTAATATTTTCCAGATGAATTTAATAGTTGCCAGCCTAACCCGGCCCATTTCCTTTAATAGCTGTGGAAATAGCTATTCTCAGCAGAAATTCCTTTGTGTAGTGCCTAGAATTGTTAAGCTCCAATAACATCCTGCAGAGTAATTTTTGGAAATAAAAACATATGAGAGAAATAAGTGTTAGCTGTAGGCCACAGCTTCTGCCACTACGAGCTTCATTCTAAACAGCGTCTTGTCTCACGGAAGCTATCACTCCCAGGAGTGGATGAAGGACAAAGGAATCACATAACCCAAGCCACTTTCTATCCTTTGTCCACTGGTTAAGAACAAAGCAGAGCCATGCAAGGATTCTGTTTCTTCATATTCATGTAGAACTAAATAGCACTAACCAGCAGAGGAACACAAAGAGCACATGATTCTTATTTCTAGATTTAAGAAAAATCAAGAGTGGGGTAACTGTGGCAGTGACATAATCTCCTGTCAACTGGAGCAAAGGGATGGGGTCTACCCTGTCAATCAGGCCATGGCCATCTGGCCCCTGTGTGGGCATGGCCTTCTCCTGAGGATTCTGAGGACTCCAGTCTTCCACCCTGGAGGCGGGGCACATACTCTTTCCCTCTGCTTGACATTCCTGCTGACAAGCCACATGGAGCTACACTGCTGGAACCAGAGCACCTGAGCTGGAGGAGCCACACAGAGACCCACGCCAGCACTGAGATGCTTCTACTGCCACTGGATCCATAAGACTTTCTGCTCACTGGCTTGTGATCTTCCTGCATTCAGCCTCATTGCATGTGTTGCATGAGACTGCAGAGGAATTTATAGACTGGTATCAGAAATTTGGACTAATTTAGAACTTATGGACTTGATCTGGACTGGGCTGGGATGTTTTCTTAACATGCTATAACTCTTTGATCTAAAGTTCTTTCCTGTGCATATGAGTCTCCTTGGATTTGTTTCTCTAGTCTATCCCCACTAACATAATAGTAAACTGAAATCATGAAAATATGAGGGTAGGTGTGTGGGATGTGGAAAAGGAGGCCTGGGGATACTGTAAAGTGGGCATAGGACTGCCTCCCCCAAGCCTGGGCATTCACACCCACAAGTCAACCTATGGGGAGAGAGATGAACCTCTCCTGGGCCCATAAGGATTTAAAGCCATGGAAGCACATGTGAGATAGAATCTACTTGATGGCATTGAGTTTGGGCCATATGGTATTTGGAGACAAGTATGGTGCATTGCTCAAAAAATCTTCAAAAAGAAGATTCTAGAGCTCTAGGAGAAGTAGCAGCCTTTCACCAGTGGAGTCTCAAAGGGTCTATAACTTGAGCAGCCACCAGCCATGAGTAGGATTCCTTTGCACACACAGTGAAGGGGAGGCCTGGGAGTGACGGTGGGGGTGGGTGTAGAGTGTAGCCCTAAAGGCTGCTGTGAATTAATTCAGTTCCTGCCACCAGTAAAACGTGTTCCCCCACTTTCCTGCTTTCCACCCAAACTGGCAAATGCATCACTTCTATTAAGTAGTGAGGGGGAAGATTGGAAGAACTAACAGTTAGAAAATTGGCCGAGAGAAGGCATGAGTGGACTGTGGGCCAGCAGTTCTGCTCATGGAGGAGTGTGGGGATCCACCCAGAAGCTCACACTTCACGGAGCACCACCCCACCGCACTTCTGGTGCCATGGGAAGGTCACAGGTCATAAAAAATTGGGCCAAGGAGTGGAGGTACAGAGGCTAACCAGTGGGGTTAAATGTGTTCAAAGTCAGATTGGCAACATGCTATACCCCCTTCCCACCAAATGAAAATGGGAGAGTGATTAATAATGTGCTCTGCATGCTTGCAACTCAACTCTAAGGAAGCTTCCATATAAATAGAATTTATGATTATTAGAATTCCTGTTGCCCCAGTTGCTTCATCTGGTTCAGAAAAGTTGCTAAGCACACAGGGGTCGAAGCAGTTCTGGAAGCCATCATGCACACCTTGGATCTCCCTCTGTACTTGATTCATTTTCCTACCCCAAAATGAACTTTGAAAATGACAGCATTCACTACTGACTCATCAAAAGACTGGGCCTCAGACCACCTGAGAGACATTTTGCTAAAATAAGGAGATTTTTAAAATATATATCTGTGTGAAGAGCAAAAAAACATTTTTAAAAATCCTGAAATGGTTAAATCCATAGCGAGGGACAGCTGGTGGCTAAAATTAGGTTTCTTCCTATTAGCAAAGGCCAAAGCTTGTGATGGGAAATGTAGAGCCACCTTTGTGGAAATCATTTTGACCTTTTCCTCATGCTAGATTCCTGTGGAGGAGCAGACATATGTCCGCCTGTCAGTCATGGTTTCTCATAGGCTATCTTAATTGAGTAGTTGGTCAGGCCACAAAATAAGTCGCCCTGAGGACTCAGTGAACTGGGCTACTAACCAAAGGTGGGCAGGTCAAAGCCAGCAACCGTTCCATGGAGGAAGATGAGGCTGTCTGCTCCCCTCTTTTCAGACATGGAAAGCCTAAGGAGCACTTGAAGTCACCGTAAGTGACTAGTTGGCAGTGGGAAGGTGGTGGGTAAGACAACGAAAAATACTCACCATAATCCAACTGAAGCATGTTATCCTGTGTGCTCCAAGCATTGTAAATAAAGTCCAAACCTACAGGAGGGAATGTTACCGGTGCTTAAATGCTAAACATCCAGTTTATGAGTCACTATGGATGGTACTGGAAGCCCCAAATCCGTGTTTAGGATTCTGACATGGATTAAGTCCCAGCTCTGGATATAGATCAGAAATATGAATTTCCTTAATATCAGAGAGCATTATAATGGGGATTTCAGCAAGTGTAGTTAGGCTAAAATGTAATGCCATATCATTTTATATCACTTTTGGATATAAATTTTAATTTACTCCAGTTTTTAAAACATTTTCTATTTTTGATTTAGGTATTTCTCTGTTTTTTGTTTGTTTGTTTTGTTTTGAGCATTGTGGCTTGGTCCTCTGTTTAGTATACTGTATATTTTTCTGTATAGAGAATTCAGGATATGTAATCTATAGAGAGAGCAACTGGATGAATAATCCTTGGAAAGGGAGATTTGGGGGACTGAGGTGTCAGCAAAAATGAGTATAAGAGGGAAGAAAATTTTCTAAAGTTGATTATGGTGATGATCAGACAATTTGTCTTAATATGATTGAACTATTGAATCATATGACAGGGAAATCTCCATAAAACTATTACAAAACCATGTAAGCTAGGTTAAACTTAAAATCTATCCTTTTTAGGTCAGACATATCTGCATAAATATCATCACAATTTTGATGTCAATAGATTTTTCCCATAGTGGCTGGAAATAAGAGCGTGGGCACTTCCGTGAACCATTTCCCAGAGTAACTTAAGATCACAAGGGAAATGGCTCTGGGACCTTCACCTCTGCCTCACATGCCTCCTTTTGCAAGCTTTAAGGAGAGGCAGACAGGAGTCTCAGACTTTAAGCACTTTGTGTACGTTTAAAAAAATCATCATGTTATGTAGTAAGAAGTCTGTGGTCATACAGAATAAAGGTCCTAAAGGAAGCCAGGGTTTGTTTGTTTTTTCCTATGCCTGTGTCTCCATATGTTCAACACAGATACAAATGAGTTAGCCTTGAGGACTGAACACTCTGTAAAGGCACAGGTAGTAAAATTAGCTCAATAATCATTATTTGAAACACATAAAAGTATGTTTCTGTCCCTAAGTGGCACAAGTTGTCTGCACACTCCAGTTAACCTAGAAGGTGAGTGGCTCAAGCCCACCCAGGGGCACTTCACGAGACAGTCCTGATGACGGGCTTCTATAAAAGTAGAAGCAAGAAATCCCTATTGGGCTATTCTACTGAGTAACGCTTAGGGTTGCCATTGGTTAAAACTGACTCATAGCAAGTAGCTAACGAATTCTTTCAAAGGGTGCCATTTCTATCATATTACAGTCAGTAGAAGAAGAGGGGGAAAATCCCCACCACATTGCTCGCCTATCTCTCAGAGTAGAAAGCACCTCCAGGGGAGCGATCATCTGCAGCTCTGTCATAGGACGAAAGTCGATGGCATGTATTACATTCGGGCATCTTTCTCAAAAGGGGGAGTGATTCAGCATGGGAGTCATGGCAGACTCTCCCAGTTCATCATAAAGACTTTGTGAAGCAGTGAGTTCTTGAGAAAAGGCTTACAACTCAGGCATCCATTGCATTTTCAACTTCTAAACTGTGAATTTTAGGAAGGTTTCTTTTCTTAGCAGGATTCTCTTCTAGGGACCTAAGATTTATGGTTTCTTATATAATCGCTTAGCAGTAGTCATAAAACCAGTCTCGGCGTGACAATTATGAGGTAATGATACAGACATTTGTTTTTCATTTAATTCCATAATTCATGGAATGGATGATTTTTTTAAACAAAATAAACTGAGGTTTAGGTTTCCATTGATGGGATATAGACATCCCTGTCCTTTTCTGCTCTTTCAAATTATAATGAGAAAAAGAAACGTAAACAGAGACTTTCATTCCAACTCAACTGGAGATATCTATTATCAGAAATACAGTATGCACTGCCAAATGTCCAGGAGGGTGACTAAAGATGAGAGGAGGTAGCGGGAAAACATCTATCAAGCAAATGTTTCAAGGGAAGTAGTGGAACCCAATTCTTCCAGGTGGGTTCTGTGAATTGAACCAAGGGATCAGTATTCATATGAGAGATGCTTTCATCATGGGACCCCTGAAAAAAAATACAATGTCATCCTACAAAAGCAAGCCTGAAGTAGATCATGAGGAAATAAGGAAGAATACTAAACTAAGGGTTTTGTGCTGCGTATCTTGCAGAAATGTGATGGGCCTTGTGTTAGACAGGGTTCTCTAGAGAGATAAAACCAGATTGCTGATAATTATATATATATATATATATATATATATATATATATATATATATATATATATATATATATATATATATATATATATATATATATATCACAAGAAATGAACTGTTAAATTATAAACAGATATATAGATATATAATGCAAGAAATGAACAGTTAAGTTATAAAGCAATACAAATGGCTCAATGCAACTCACACCGGTGAGAGTTGTGAGACACTGGCAGTCCTTCAAGTCTTGAGGGCCACCAGGTAGTCATCTATAGAGAGAGCTAGGCTATCCCAGCACAGGCAGCAAAACAGCAAGGCGGGTCACCAACTGTCAGCCAGGTCACTAACTGTCAGTCCCCAGCTCAAGAGATGTAAATTTCAATCATGTGGTCTTAAAGGGACCTCAACGTACAGTGACACAGTCCACAGGCTAGGCGTCCCACAGGTAGTGTAGCCTGTAAATTGAGGCACAGAACAAGCAAGGCAGCCACACACTGGTGTGATGATCAAAGAGCAAGAGACAAGAAAGGCGAGCCTTACAGAGCCATTAACTCTCCGCCCTTCAATTAATCCCACTTGTGTTTATCGGCCAGACTGGCACAGTAAACTATGCCAGGCCTCCAGGTTGCTGTTAGGCTCTACACCACTCTATGTAGAACAGAATGAAGCACTGGGCAGACTTATCGCCATCATCACAATTGTTTTCGTGTTTGAGCCCATTCTTGCAGCCACTGTGTCCATCCAACCCCAATGAGGGCCTTCCTGTTTTCATAACCTCTCTTTGCCAAGCATGATGCCTTCTCCAGGGAATGGTCTCTCCTAACCACGTGTCCCTTCTGTAAGATGAAGTCTCACCATCCTTGCCTCTAAGGGGCACTCTGGCTACACTTCTTCCAAGACAGACCTGTCTGTCCTTTGGCAATCCCTGGAACCCACAATATTCTTCACCATCACTATAATTCAAGATGCATCTATTTGATTCTTCTGTCTTTCTGATTCAATGTCCAACCTTCACATACAGATGAGGCAACTGGAAACATCATGACTTGGGTCAGGCGCAACTTTATCCTGAAAGTAACATCCCTACTTTTCAATACTCTAAAGAGGCCATGGCAGCATAGTGACCTGGTTCAATAGCTTATTCGGCTTCTTGACTGTCACTTCACGAGCACTGATTGTGAATCCAAGCAAGAAAACTTGTTGACAACTTCAATCTTTTCTTCATTTATCATGACATTGCCTATGGGTCCACTTGTGAAGTTGAGAGGATTTTTATGTTCTTTCTATTGAGTTGTGATCCACACTAAAGGCTGCAATCCTTGATCTTCATCAGTCGGTGCTTCAAGTCCTCACAGTCCTCTGCATGTAAGAAGCAGTCCTTTAATCCTAAAGTTGAGTTCTTCTTCATACCGTCCAGCTTCTCTGATTATGTGCCTCCCGAGGCTGCGATTAACAATCTGAATTGGATATTGATACTTACTATGTCATACACAGGCTAAAATATATGAAAGCATTTTTTTCATAGTTGAATCTTTCAAGGGAAAGTAGATTTGCTCTCAAGTCGTTCCAACAATTGCTTCAGAGAGAAGAAGAGGAGATTGGCTTTGAGTTTTTATTGTGGTGAAAGGGCGGGACTGATGCGAAGGTTCCCATACTTGGGAACAGACTGAGATAGTTTGAACCTACCATTGATCCCAACGGAGGGAGCACCCCGCTAGATGGACTAGTAGGGAAGAGTCAGAAAACACCAAGTGTTGACAACAGCTGGAAAATTAAGAACGTCTCTACATTGCTGGTAGGGATGTAACATGGCATAGTCAGTTTGGAAAATGGTCTGATGACTTCTTAAATTATTATCATTCATTCATTCCTTATTGAGATCAGCAATTCCATTCCTAGGTACCTGCCCAAGCTAAATGAAAGACTATGTGCACACACAAACGTGAACCCACTTATGTCCCAGTGGTCATCACAACCCAAGTGTGGAAACAACCCACACAGTCATCAACAGATGGACAGAGAAGCAAAATGGGACAGAAAACCGTTCAGCCGTAAAAAAGAAGGAAGGACTGTGACTGGCTACAACCTTGAAAACATTATGCCAAGCGAAAGAAGCCAGCTGAAAAGAGCATATGTGTGTCAGGTTAGGATCTGCAGGGATGTATATACACATGTATATACACACATGTACAGGACATACATATACGCATACGCATAGATGCACACACATAGATTTGTGTGTGTGAGAAAAAATATTTATATCAAGAAAGTGGCTTACAGAGTTGTAGAAGTGGGCCAGCCCACACCTATTGAAAGTAGGTTTTAAGTCCCTGAGTCAGAAGCTGGAGGCTTCTTCTGACTGGCATAGCTTGAGGGGCTCATGAACCCAAGACTGGCAAGGAGACCACAGGCTGGTGACTACAAAAAAATATGAGTTTTCTCTCTCTCATGGCGCTCCGGGCCATCCCAACCCACAGTGACCCTGCAGGAAAGGGTGGAATGGTCCCTATTTCCAAGGCAGTAAATATTCACGGGAGTCGAAAGCCTCCTCTTTCTCCAATAGAGACTGCGGCGTTCACACTTCTGGCCTTGTGGCCTGCAGCCCAGCTCATAGCCCACAGTGCTGCCGGGGCTCATGGGAGAAGAGTGTAGGGAACAAGTATTATGAGAGAAAGGCCCGGCGTCTGATTCCATCGGTATATCCTGTGACAACAACATTCTATCTAACATGTGGAGCCACCATGAGTCAAGATTGACTTCATGGCAGCATATGTGGATTTTTCTGTTGTTGTAAATTGTAATTATAAGTTTTAAAAATGGTGAGCTTTCCTGGTAATCAAACAAACAAAAATCAGCAATACAGTAGGAAGATAGAGGATGTAAATAAACAGTGGTTTCCCAGAAAAAGAAATGTAAATGTACTATAAATATATGAAGAGAGAAAACTGTGTCTGAAAATTATAAATGGCACCTGTAATGTCTCAAGTCATCGTAGGTCGGCAAGTGCACAAAGTATCGACGGCAGTATCAAACGGCACACACTGAATACCAATAAACTCAAACAAAAAGTGCAGACTCTTTGATTCCACTTATTGATCATTGAATAGGTGTATCATAAGAGATATACAGGACATTCACCGTGGCTTTTTTCATATCTGAAAAGCACTTTAGATGGCTTAAATACACAGCAATCACTTGTTCCATAACTCAAAGGTAATTCATCCAATGGAATGTTGTGCATAAAATGAAAGGAGGCGTCTCTAGTCCATGATCCCACGAGAAAGGAAGTCACATAGAACAGACGCAGAGGACTGCGAGGACCAGAGGGCCTCCGGCTGCCGATGCTGCTCTTAGTGCTGTCAAGTCGCCCCCAGTCCATGGCGACAGACTGAAGGCCCGCCGCTCGTGAGTCAGCCTCACAATCGTCCCCATGTCTGAGCCCATTCTTGCAGGCCTTGTATCGATCCATCTGTGCAAACATCTACATAAAAACATGATCGATATCAACATATGGAAGTCTTGAAATTATCCAGAGAGGTGGCCCTCCATGAAAGGGCAATCGGTGATTAGAGGTTACTTAGAGTTATTTTAAAAACTGTGGCAGGTGCATTAAATAATTTTCAAACAAAGTTCATAATGAATCCCACACGGCCTAAGAAGTAAAGAAAATTTGGAATACTCGTTGGAGTATGATTGATCTCAAGCCTTACTCAGTGAGTTCATGAAACTTCGCCCTTTTAGACCTTGGAAACTTACGCAATACGTTATGTGTGTACTATACCTCCAATAAAATTCACTAAATAGGAACAAATTTCAGCCTAATTAGAAATTAGGCAGAAGAAGTTGTTATCCTCTATGCTAAATTGAATGTATATGTGAAGAAAAATAGAATTCCATAAGATAGGAGATGTCAGCTATAAGAGCCTCAAAGCTCTCTAATTTGATTTGATGAAAATCGATTTAACATCACTCAAAAGAGACAACCTATATTCCCCATGGAGTATTTCAGTCAGACATCGTTTTGCTGAAAAAACATGGCACCAACTCAAGCTCGTCCAGGCAACCACAAGGATGCAGAAGAGTAAATGACTCTCTTGGAGAATCCCATGACACACGTGATGCTGGGCCTCTGGGAGACAGAGGCAGGAGTTTAAAGGCAGTGACGGAAGTCTCCTCTGTGCACATGTACCTCACTATTCCTTATCCTGAAGATGATCGTCTGCTTGGATTGGCTCATAAATCTTTCAGTCCATATTTATATGTCATCACTGCTCTTTATTAGTCAATTCCAACGTCATGAGGTTTCCATGGTTGTGCCTTTCTTTCAGACGTCCATGGGTAGGCCTGTTTCAGAGGCAACTGTGGTTGAGGTCCAAATGCCGATCTTTAATAACTAAGCATGAAGCCATTTCCACCCCTCAGGGGCTTCATGATCAATCCCTGCCGCTGCCAAGTCAATTCTGACTTATGGGGACTCTATAGACCAGAGCTCACGGCCTTTCCAAGGTTCTCAATCTTTAAAAAAGCAAACGACCATATTTTTTTCCCGTGAAAGGGCTCGTGGGTTCCAGCAGCCAGTCCATTTTTTAATAACAAAGTGTTCAACCACTGTACCACTGAGGCCACGCCTCTTTACCTCTATTGTTGCTGCTAGGTGCCATTGAGTCGGTCGGACCCAGAGGGGCCCTATGCAGAGCAGAACGAAACACTGCCCAGTCCTGCCCATCATCAAAACCGTTCCTCTGCTGGCAGTCCCTGTGTCTATACATCTTGTTGAGGGCCTCTCTGTTTCTCGCCACCTCTCCATTTTGCCAAAAGTGACGTCCTTGTGCAGGGCCTGGCCTCTCCTGAGGACATGTCCACAGTCCGTGAGACCAGTCTCACCTCCTCACCACTCTTGCCTCCATGAGCACTCGGCCGTACTTCTCCCAGAAGAGCCCCAGGAGCAAGCTCAGAAACACCCATTAGAATGCCCAGCGCATCGGGCTGCTTTTACACCCTTCCTGGAAGAGAGACTCTATCTGGCTCAGCGTGGGTCAGGTCTCACCCCCGGGCACAAACAGCCGCAGTCGCAGACACGCATGCACAAGCCACCACGTGCTCAGCAAGCAGGTACATATTCCAGAAAGGAGGGTGACGATGCTCTCCGAGAGGAAGTGCCATGGCAGAAAGAAATGGAGAGTGGGAAAGAAAAGATTTCTCTGTGTATATAACTTCAAGCCAGATGATCTAGGGATATAATTAGGATAATCGTAGCTGACGGTGGTTCTTCGGGGTTGACTATGTATGCCATGATGAAAATAAGACTGAGAGGGTTCTAGGATGTGGATAAATAATCCAGATTTCTGTGTTTGCGTAATTATAGGCTGTCGTTCCTATGAGACCAAGGAAGGACGACCTCTATTTTAGTTCTAGAAAAGTCAGCCTGGTGTACAGACAGACCACGTAATGCGGCGAGGTTCTCAGTGGGAACGCTTATGTCACTGGGAAGGATGTCACCAGATAAAAACAGAAGTCACTAATTATTGGCAGAGTTTAACTCACCAAGGCGACTGAGGGAAGGAAATGGTATAGCATGAAATTGCTTTATACATCTGTCAAAGGCAAGCTAAAATGATGATATCCTATTTCATGCTGATTTGAACACTGAGGCTTCTTTAGAAATTCTGGAATCATAATCGTATTGCTGTGACAGCGTGATACCAACTTCCACTTTAATGTAATGTGGAAAATAAGATATAATCTAAGTGAGTCATCAAAAAAAGTAAAAGAAAATTTCCTTTATGTAATGAAATGAATCAGGCATGGATAAAAAGATTAAGACATCAAATATTAAAAACACTTGGATCATATATACATTCTTGTATCATATATGTATACATACATACTTCTCTGTATGTAAGAATTGAAAAAGATTTCTTCAATATGCAGTATATAAAGTTCAAAGTCTGTTTTAAAGAAATATTTAAAGGGTTGCTAAAAAGTGCAAACTCATTGCCACTGAGTCAATTATGACACATAGTGATCCTCTAGGACAGGGCAGACCTATCTTTGAGGTCTTCCAAAGCTATAAATCTTTATGGGAGAAAACAGCCTCATCTTTACCCTCCGAGTGGCTAGCAGTTTTGAACCCTCCACCTTGTGGTTAGCAGTCAAATGCTGAGCACCACCAAGGTTCATGAACAAAAGAAAGAAAGTCACATGCCATGCATCAGTCAGGAGGACACAGCAGGGACTGAACGAAGCATGTTGTTATTTGAGGCCTCCCCGTCCATTCTGGCACATAGCAGCCCTGTGGGCACCAGAAGGAAGCAGTGCCCAGTCCCGTGTCAGCCTCACAGCTGATGGTAGGCATGATGCTGCAGCAAGTGCATCAATCCATCTCCATGTGATGCTTCCCCGTGTGCCGGCCCCCCACGAAGCACGATGTTCATTTCCAGGACTGATTCATCCAGATAGCATGCACAACGTCTGTAAGACAAGGCCTCCCCATCTTCCCTTCTAAGAAGCTTCTGGCTGTAATTATTCCAATCTAAGACAGATTTGTTTGTTCTTCTGGCAGTCCGCCGACTTAGAGTACTCTTTACCCAGCCATAATTAAAATGCATCAATTCTTCCCCGGGCTGTATTATTTACTGTGTAGCTTTCACATAGATATGAAGCTAATGAAAATACCATGGCTTGGTTCAGGTGCACCTTAGACCTCAAAGTGATGTCCTGGCTGTTCAGCATTTTACAAAGCGATGTGCAACAGATTTGTTCAATACATCACGTATCCAAGCAAAATCAAATTCTGGGCAGCTTCCATCATTTTCCTGTTTATCATGATATAAGGGCAGACTGGGGGAATGGTTTCTTGCTTTTTGCTGGGTCTGGATTCTACATCTAGCTCATCAACCTCAGGTTCTTGGACTTGAGCCAGTGTACTTTCCTATTGTGTGCAAATCCTGGCAACCATCAGTGACCTGCTGACCTTGAATTTATTTACCTGTCCAGTAAAAAGTCTTACCTGCTGACCTTGTATTGACCCACCTCTGCATCCACCAGCCTATGATGTTCCTGCTAATCTTGAGTTTACCAGCCCCTGAAGCTACACAAATAATGAGAGCCTGCAGCTTAACATCTGGCCCACATGCTTGGAAACAGACTGGATTTACCTGCATCTACAAGGGTGAGAACTGCTTTCTTCATATAATCTCTCTCTCTCTCTCTCTCTCTCTCTCTCTCTCTCTCTCTCTCTCTCTATATATATATATATATATATATATATATATATATATATATATATATACAAACTTATAAATACACACACACACACATAGGATCCCTGGTGGTATAGTAGTCACACATTAGGCAGTTGGAAACCACCAGCAGCTCAGAGGGCGTAAGACCTGACTTTCTTCTCCTGTAAAAAACTATAGACTTGGAAGCCCACAGGGGGTCACTCTGAGTCAGCACTGATTCAATGGTAGTGAGTATGGTTTGGTTTTATATACCTATGTATATGCATGTATATATATAAATATAAACATAGGCATTCACTTATACTTATATTTAAACAAATGTATATACAAACATATATGTATACAAATGTCATTGGCTTTTCTTCTCTAGAGAATCCAGTATAACACTCTTATTATGCTATAGTCACACTGGATTTCTTCCCACATCGCCAGCCATATTTTTGGTTATATAAGGCTACCTATTCCTTCTGCCTGAATTCCCCTTCTACCCACTATTCAAAGCCAGAAAACAAACAAACTTCACACCATTAACTCCTTTACATTTTTTTGGTCAAAGGCACTTTATTTGACATCACAAGCAAATGATATCCTCTTCTCCCTATTATTTTAATTGCTTTAAATAAAATAATTATTTTTATTGTATCCTTTAATAGCATAACTATTTTAATTTCTGTTCCCATATTCTCTCTTTCCCACTAAAACAGGCAATGAAGTGCATACAGGCAAAAGCTCGATCTGTTTTCTATCCCACTCTATCTTGAAGTCATCAAGCTGTGCCTGGCGCATATATAGAACTCAGCAAAGGATTGGAAAACTATGAATTTAATAATCATTGAGGGAAAAGTCATTATAAATCATGCAGTATTGGTGGCTTCATCTTTCTCTCCCTTGATCAAACAATCACATATGCAACCTTCTCATTGATACCTACAGTAGAGTAACTGATGTCAACCCCATATGTTACAGAATAAAACAATCCCATAGCGTTTTCTTGACTATAAACTTTACAGAAGCATATGCACGGATCTTTCTTCTCTGCCATGCCTTTGGGTGAGTTTCAAACAGCCAGCCATTGGGTTAGAAATGAAGCACAAACAATTTGGACTATGTTGATCCTCATTGACAGTTTTGTATTTTCTGTTGTGACATAAGCCTGATAGGCAGCCATGAGGGGTCCGGGTAAAAGCCATGCCTTTCCTCACACCAAGGACCACGATTTGAGATTGGTGTGTGCAACTTTAAAAACCTTAAGTAACATTTCTGAGCCTACATTTTTTTATCATCTAATGAAGCAAGTAATGCCTCATGGGGTTGGGGTACCAATTAAATGGAGACATGATTCAAGCTCTATTCAGAGGTTGGCTCCTTGTAAGCACTGAGGAAATAAGGGCTTGGAAGCACCGTGCTCACACGCCTGAAAAATGCCTATCATCAGCTGTAGTAGGAGATAATGACTCTTTGGTCTTTAACTTTGCAGTACAAGAATTACAATATTGGCAAAATCAGAGAAAGTATATGCTGAATTACCACATGACTATTAAGCAGCTACAACAGATACCACTTATTGGTGAAGATTATTTCATTAATTATCCAGCTGTACTTTACTGCTTTAAGTCGTTTGGAAGCATATAATAGAAAGAATATAATTTCATCCATATTTATATATGACATTGTATGGACACTGGACTATATATTTAAATATATACACAATCATGTTTCATGCTCACTCAAATATCATCAAAATTTTCCTTCAATTATAATGCACACTCATAACTGTTATTGACTTGGTCAGTGTCTCTATCCTTTGGAATAAAAACATATATATATATGCATACATAAATGCATACATATATACATACACACATATATATCTTAAATTAAAACAGAGCATGAGTTTTCAAATATATTTTTATCTGAATCAAGATATATTGATATTCATTTTTACAGCCTCGTTGATTTTATATCTGCTTCCTCTTATTTCAGGCTCTAATTTCCACAAAAATATACATAATATAACTTCAAATAATAATAGAATATAACTTCGAATAATATAACTTCATTTTTCTACCCCACACTGAAAAAAATACACACAAACCATCACTGAAACCTGGCAAACAAACAGCACAGTACACCAAAGTAAGATTATTGAAGGAAAATCAAGATTATTTTGTTCATGTGGCTTAATGAAAGTTGATAGTCTAGTAGAAATATATGTTCAAATTATTGAATTTTATATTCACAGAATAGTTTTCCTATTCTGTCTATTGTCACCAACTTAAATGCCAAGAAATTATTTTGTTTTACTCCAATTCTCATTCTTGGAGAATTTGTTTTGATTCTGGAAAACACAGGGGTAGGAGCCCTCCTAACACAGTGGTTACATATCCAGCTGCTAAGCACAAGGTCAGCAGTTTGAAACCCCCAGCTCATTTGTGGGAGAAAAACTAGGCTTTCTCCTCACATATCAAGTTACAGTGTCAGAAACCATATGGGTAATTCTACCCCTCCTATTGGAGTTGGAATCAACTCAGTGGCAGTGAGTGAGAGAGTGAGAGAGTGAGAGAGTGAGAGAGTGAGTGAGTGAGTGAGTGAGTGAGTGAGTGAGTGAGTGAGTGAGTGAGACTCCGGTTCATCGGCACAGCTTTATTCTAAATAAGCTGTATTGAAATCTTTTCTACATCCAGTCCATGGCCACAGACAAGTACTTTATACTATTTGTCTCAGTAGTGGGGTACCTTCAAAATAAGGGAAGGTACGATTACAACAGTAGATTCAGAGGGGATCTGCCAGGCCAAGTAAATTCAAGGGGGAGATGTCAGCTTAGAAGGTTATGGCAGCTGCTTTGGAAGGAGTGCCAAGAACCCATCTTGAGAGATTTTTCTCAAAGAACACAGAATGATCACAGGGACTGATAAGGAAGAAGTTTTAGGAAATGTGATGAAGGAAAGGTCAGGAAAGTTCAGCCAAGGAATATTTTCCCATCACAGCAGTAAACCTGCTTATCCTTCAGGACAGCAAGAGCCGTCCTATGGGAAACCTTGCCCCATTCATCCCCACCCTTAGTTACCCTCCCTCACCCCCTCATTGCCCATTCAGACTTATTTTTACTGCCCAAACTCACTGATCACTTTAAAAGAACCCCGGTTAGTTGACTCAGGGATGCCAGCCCTGCTGTTTCTGTTGTGGTGTGCACAGAAGAGCACAGAATTCTTTGGAGAAGGTCCAAGAGATGAAACAAGACCTTCAGAAGTGTATGGGTCTAGATGGAGGCTATGCTGAAAGCAATAGACTCAGATTTTTATATTCTAGGCTCTTGTGTCAAAACGTTTTTTATTTCCTGCATCTGCGTATCTGAATTTAACCCTATTTACATAGTCACCTTTTTTTCTCCCCAGCTTGTATTTTCCTTAAGGCATTAACCATGGTGATTGGGTCCTCTTTTTCTAATATTGTTAGCATAGACTTCTGTTTTATTATGTATATATGATATACTATATGTTTGTGTGTGTAAGGTCTTCATTTCTGACACTTCTATTCCAACTATTCCATTTGTGAATTGTTCGTTTCTTCGTTTTTCCAGTTCTGATGTATGCTTTTTATTTGTAGCTCTTATAGTTTTTCACGTCTTCTCGCCTACCCTTCTACTCCTTTGCACACATGGTCGCATAGAGTGTCCTTCACTCGCTGGCGGCTATTGATTTCCTCTGCATTAGCTATTTTCTTCTAGGAACTGTACATCAGATGTGGCAGTAATCTTTACCTGTATTCAGTGTTAAATGAGACCAAAATATTCGTACTTTTATGACCAAAGTAAATAGGGACAATAAGAGCTTCCATATCTTCTGAAATGTAGAGCTCATTCCTGGTACTTTAGTGACATCAAAATATGAGCGGCTTACTATTTCTAATACTTGTGGACTCTCTGCTCCATTCCTACTTTTATGTGAACACTTCGCCCCTTGCTATTCCTTCTCATTTTGAATCCTTAAACTAGCAGTTTCTCTTAAGGTCAAAGGTTTGTCCACAGAGATGTGTTCTTCTTAGTTTTTAGAATTCAGAGAGTCCAGACTTTCAATATAGCCAATTCTCTTATGCATTATTTGCGCTTACCACAGAATTCTCTCTCCATGTGAGCAACCACTTTTGTTTCAACCTGCTTTCTATGACCAACCTCTCTTGATCATCTCAGAATAATTATATAGCTCCCTGGTTTTCAGTATTCTTATTATCCCATTTATTTTCTTTCCATTGCTCTGATGCAATTACTGAAAGCATGTAGCTGTTGGTAGTTGGTCTTTACCCACTTGTGCTTTGGTATAATGAGAATACCTAGGCAATGTGGCTTGTTGTAAAACTTTCCTACCATTTTTTTTCAGGTGTGGATATTTTAGCTGCTTTATCTGTGTGTGAGGCTGGGTTGACTGGAAAACTAATCCAGTGACACTAATTTACTAATGTAAGAAATAACAATTATATATAATTATAAATAATAATTATATATAAAGAGGTCAGCCCAGTCTGGTCTAATTCAAGTCCATAAGTCCAATACTAGTCCAAAAATCCTTCTTCAGACTCATGTAGCCACGTGCAATGGTGCAGAATCCAAGAAGATCGCAGGCTGGTGGGTGCAGAGTCCTGTGGATCCAAGATTGGTGGAACCATGGTAGGGCTCCAGCAGCTTTCAGGGTCAATGGCAGTCTGAACAAGCAGGAAGGCAAAGTGGGGGAGGGGAGAAGAGATGGAGGGTCCCAGGGGGCTCCTTATAAGAAGGCCACACCCCCAAGGAGATAGCATCAGGCTGCGACCTAAATCCATCCCTACACTTTTATGCAACTTCAAGTTGACATAAAATTATCTGTAGGAGCACATAAGAAGATTTAAAATTAGATGCCACCACTGACTACAACCTCCTGGGAAGCAGACAATCATAATAAAGAACTGCTTTCCAGAAATACACTTCAGGTGTCTGACTGACATTGTTGTTTTGTTTTTGCTGTTGTTGAGAATTTGAAGAGCATACACCAAATCAAGTGTCTACAGGCATAATCAATGATTATGTGATAACAGCTTCAAGTAATGCAGTACTTTTCTGAAGGTTCCTCATTAACTTAAATTAATTGTGGCAATCTAATCTTTCAAGTAGCTATTGTCACTTTATCCCATGTAGACGGTTCTTTAAAGAGCATGCTGTTCAATTCAGGCATTTCTCCATCATTAAGCTAAATGATTACAGTGATACCTCAGTTGTCAAACTCAATTCATTCCAAATTTCTGTTTGAACACTGGAAAGTTAGAGAAGTGAACATATTTTTTTCCATGAAAAATAATGGAAAGCCAAATAATTGGTTCTTAGGGCAATAAAAATAATACTTATAAATTCATTTTTCTAAGACAACACAAATTAACAGCCCTAGGTTGGGGAAATGCCACTTAAAACACATACCCACAATAGACACAGTACATTAAATATCCAAACACAACGCAGTAAATAAAGTTATGATATTTTACACAAACCAAGTGGGAAAAAGGCACAGTGACGGATGTTTTCGCAGTGACACGAGCACTAGACATGGTCTGGGTGTGAGCAGGACTCAGACTGAAGCATCGCCCTTCTTGCCCACAGCAAGACTCACCCTCAGCCCACACGGGCTGCTTCGAGTCAGGCTTTCAGTTCCGCTACTGAGCAAAATTATGAACTGAGCAGATCTATTTTGAACTTGCTGATCAAAGAGTGGAAAGTTCAAACCTGAAGCCATTCGACAACCAAGATATCACTGGATTTAGTTTTAAGCCTTTCTAGTTTAAGGTTGAAAGATAATTTCTGGGAAATAGTTTCAGGGCTTCTTATACTCTCCATGACTCCAGAAAGGCTGTCGTCTGTAAAACTGCCATTTAGACTTTATCTTCCCTTTCTCGATCAGGTTTCTTGTACAGATTGATCACAACATTCACTAATAGTAACTGAACACCAACTAGCTCTTCTGATGCCGTGGCAAAAGATGCAGTTTTTCGTGGAGGCAGTTAGCCACACATTCCAGACCCCCTTCTCCTATTCCTGATGTGCCTCTCTCCGCTATCACTCCAGTGGAACAGAGACCGACTGCTAGACCTTGGATGGCTCTTTGTATGTTTTCAGGAACTCGGCCACAACACAATGAAATAGGAGGTAGAGCAAAAGTACTAAACATATTATTAGGCCACGTCACTGGGCTGCCCCATGAAACCATAACACTACATCTCCAAATAAAGGACATAAATCCCAGGGAGCATTGTTTTGTTTGTCTTCTGTTTTTACTGTACATAAGCAGCCTCAGAAACTACAACTAGTTCGTGTTGTTGCTATTTTTGTAAACATATCTGTTATGCAACTTTTATCACTTCAATGTTTTCTATGTATTCAACCTATTGACATCAATTATGATAATTGATTGTGTATTTATCTGGCTGACTCTTTTAATAGTATGAATTCCATTTATCAGCTCTGCCGTCATTTGTCCAATAGTTGTTATTATTTTTGTAGGTGCTGAACTCATGTGATTCAGTTTCTAGCTTAATATATGTATGTTTGTGTATGTGTGTGTGCATAAAAGGCAGCTATTATATGTGTGAAAAATAAAATGAAAGTGGGGCAATTTATTATATAATATATACTATAGAGCATGTACTACAGTATATATAATTTTTACAGCATTGTATAGCTAAGATAAGAGAAAGGGAAAAATTCATTTGATAGCATATAGTTTGCCAATATTATAAACAACAATGAATATTATAAAAAGCATATTCTATTTTAAGCAGAGTTTCCTTTCAATGTGAAATGTTCTAACACGTTTTCCAAGATAAAGTTAGAAGTGATTTCCTCATCATAGGTTGAAAAGTTATGAAACACAAATTGTTAATCTGAAATGTAAATTCTCATCTAATTCACAATAAAATAATTGTTTAAGAAAATAGACATTATGAAATCACTGAGAATGTCTTTCAGATGGAAACTATTAGCAGGTTAACACCGGACCCTGATTATTGAGACAGTTCTCAGTGACCCTATGTAGGGTTTTCTGAAACTGTAAATCCCTGTGGAGCAGACAGACTTATCTCTCTCCTGCAGCCCAGGTGGTGGTTTTGAGCCATTGACCATGCAGTTTGCAACTCAATGCTTACCCAACATTTCTGGGTAAAGATAGCCCACGATTTCTTTAATAATCTTCTCTTGAACGTAGAGTGAGTGGTCCTATCTTTGAGCAACAGAATACGATGGGGAATAATGAAATTTCCAATTCCAATGAGAACTTTTAAGAGGAAGCTTCTCTTTAGTCTTCTGAAATGCTAAGTCACCATGCATGTGGTCCACAAACCACGTGGAGAGGCTCTGAGTCTTCACACAAAGACACCAGGTCTCACGTGAATCCCAGCTTCCAGCCACCCCAGAAAAGCTCCCAGATATGTGAGTACACTAAAGTCAAACTCGCTACCGTGTAGTGGATGTTGACTCTTAGCAAGCTACTGTGGGTTTCTGAGACAGGAACTGCTGGTGGGAGTAAAAGCCAAGCATTTCTCCCACGGAGCTGCTGGTGATTTCCCACTGCTGAGCATGCAGATCGCAGCCCAGAGCATCACCACGATGCCTCCGGCTCCTACAGGAGTGAAGTCATCAGGAGATCTGTAGTAGACTCATCAGACGGCCAAGTAAATGCTTTTGGATTGATCCCAGATAGCAGCATTTGGAGCAGAATAATTGTCTAGCATAGCTGGCCTGAGTTTCTGACCTGTAAGATCATTAGATACATTTAAAATTGCTGCTGTTTCAAGCCACTAAATTTGGAGATAATTAATTATATAATAATAAATAGCTGAAACAGGTCCCAGGTAAGAAATATATTACATATGCATACTGGATAATTTAAGTACAGGTTTTTAACAAAGGATCTAAATATTAATGGATAATCTGGACATCCAGGAGCACTATGGATAGAGTAGCTAATTTAGGCTAACTGCATTTATTAACAATTGGAAAACAGGTGAAAGCCTTAGATTTGAAGAGACAAAGGAAGACAGACACAGCTGGAGAGAAACAATGACCTTAGGTTGAGGCAGAGATAATCTCTAGACCTCCTCACGGACTGGTAAACTGGGAGTTAAATAGATACTGATACCATTGTTCACCCATTCTGATCGCCTGTTGCGACGTCTCATTGGCATGGAAATACTAGTGACATAGAGGAAACAGTGTGAAAAGGGGTAAAAAGTAGGGTATATCAGATTTAGCCAATATAACATTGATGTAACTTACCCTCTAAGAATTTCCAATGAATAAACACAATACGTATGAGTATATTATCCTCTTCACTGAATTATTACTCATACATTGTAGACAATGTTTTTCATCTACACATGAAACGTGGAAATATGGATGAGCTTATGGATTGCAGCGGACCATTCACATATTTGGGAAGAAATATCAAGAAAAATTACAAAAAGAAACTGTTGGTAATTTCAACTTCATCAACTCAATGTCCTTCCTTACACTCAGACTCATGTGTACGTGGATTATGTAGTCTATGAAAGGTATGCTTCAGGTGTGCATTCATTTCCACCAAATGATCCATGATTTCCTTTTAGCATGGAGAAGGTACAACAAAATATGGGCATGTTCAGAGCTCTCTTGCAACTACACCTGGCCATGTTACACAGTTTAAGTCACTGTCCATGAAATTTCAGCAGTAGTCACAGGGTAGGGATTTTGAGAAAGTTTCAAAAAGTGCCAGGGCACAAATCCACCACAGGGAGGGTATACTGTTGATGTCGCCACAGGAGAGGGAGAGGCATCAGACCTCAACCTGGTGCGCCAACCTTGAGGGCAACACACGGGCATGAAGCAGGGAACTAACAGAGAGCTCTGCAAAGCCAGCTACATGGACCCCCTCCCCAGAAGAAGGCACTACAGAGGACAGCCCTGAAGACACAGCACAGGGAGAGCACAGCAAACTCAGAGGGAGGGAGAGAGGTAGGGAGGGAAGGAGGGAGGGAGAAAGGGAGAGAACAGCCTCTTGTCTTACCAATCTTGGAGGACGACCTTCATGCTCTGAGCAGCGAATGCACAGAGAGGTCCATAGGTCAGCCTACATACCCAAAGTGCTATGGGGGGGGGCAGCACCGAGACACAGTGTGGGAATTGTACCCAGTCTGAGCCCCCCCACCCCCCAACAGGGTGTAATTCAAAGGGAGAGCAACAGAGCAACATGGGGAGCAAAGCAACAAAGTCCCCCCAGGAACTCTGAAAATAGATATTAGCCTGGAGGCAGGACTTGGCACTGCATCAGACAGGATTGGAAAACATTTATAAGGGTCAGCAGAGTGACCTCAAACTATTCATAGGGTACTTTTTTTCTTTTTCCATTTTTTAAATGTCTATGTATATCAGATAGGCAAGATAGACACTCCTGAGGAGAAAACAAGGGGACACATAGTTCTGAGGGGGGCAGGGGAGAGGAGGAGGTGGGGGAAAATGAGGGGTGGTAGCCAACAAACCTAGGGACAAGGGAACAACAAGAGATCTAAATTGATGGCAAGGATGGCATAGAATGCCTGGTGGGGTTTGATCAAGTGCAATGTAGCTGAGCAGAAGTACAGAGAGCTGAATGAAGGTCAAACATGATAGTGGGACAGGAGGAAAGTAAAAACAAATAGAGGAAGGAACTAGGAGGCAAAAGACATTTAGAGAGGTACTAACATAGGCATGTATATATGTAAATATATTAATATATAATGATAGGGATAAGTCCATGTGTGTGTATATGTATATATATATTCATAGGTTAAGTATTAAGGTAGCAGACAGACATTGGGTCTCGACTCAAGTCCTCCCTCAATGCAAGAAAACTTTGTTTTAAGAACTCAGCATTCTCTGAAGCTCACCTTTCTGACAAGATCACTGAAGACATCATGGGTGTAGAAAGCAGATGGTGGCCATGTATTACAAGATATAGTGTCTGGGGACTTAAAGGCTTGAAGTTAAAGCAGCCATTTGCAGGGAAGCAACAAAGCCCAGATGGAAGAAGCACACCCACCCTTGTGATCATGAGGTGTCCATGGGATCAGGTATCAGAAGACCCCAAACAAACAATTTCAATGTGAATGAGGAGGGTCGGAATGGAGACCCAAGGCACATTTGTACACAATTGGACATTCCCTCACAGAAGGGTCACAAGGAGGGAAGAGCCAGTCGGGTGCAGTATAAACACCAACAAAACACATAGCATTCCTTTAGTTCTTTAATGCTTCCTCCTCCCCCACCCCCCACTCCCCAACACACACTATCATGACCTTAGTTCTATCTTAGAAATCTGGCTAGACCAACCAGAACATGTGCAGTGGTGCAGATTAGAGCTCTCAACACACAAAATCCTGTACAGATAAACCCCTCAGGACCAATAATGAAAGTAGCAATACCATGAGGGTAGTGGGAAGGTGGGGCAAGAAGGGGGAACCGATATACAACCCCCACCCCTATGGGGACAAATAGCAGAAATGTGGGTAAAGGGAGATAGCAGATGGTGTAAAATATGAAAATAAAAGTAATTTATAAATTATTGAGGATTCATGAGGATGGATGGCAGTGGGGGGAGGGGAATAAAGAGGAGTTGATACCAAGGGCTCAAGTAGAAAGAAAATGTTTTTGGAAATGATGATGGCAACATATGTACAAATGTGCTCGATACAATGGATGTATGGGTTGTTATAAGAGCTGTAAGAGCCTCCAATAAAATGATGCATTAAATTTTTTTTTCACAAGTGCCAGGTAGCTCTTGCTATTGCTAGCTACTCATCGTGACCTTATGTCCAACCCAATGCAACGACACCTGGTTCCTTGGCATCTCCCCAAATGTTGCTATGTTTGAGCCCATCCATGCACCCACTGTATTAATCTATCTCCTTGACAGTCTTCCTCCTTTTCACTGACCTTCAACTTTACCAAGCTTAATGCTTGCCACCCCCATCCCTCCCCTCCCCTGCAGGATCTGGTCTATCTTGATAATAGCCCCAAAAGATGTGAAGCAAAGTCTCACCATCCCTGGTTCTAAGGCACATGCTGGCTGCCCTTCTTTCACAGAGATGTGTTTGTTCATCTGGCAATCTATAGCAGAACCCAAACCCACGTCCTCACTGCCTTCCAGTGGATTCTAACCCCTCTCGACTCCTCAGGTCAGGTCATGGGAGAGGTGCCGCTGTGAGTTTCTGAGACCCTTGCTCTTCACAGGAGTAGAAAGCCCCAATCTTTCTCCAGCTGAGCAATTGGGGGATTCAAACTGCTGACTTTGCAGCCCAAGGCATAGTCCCTAAGCCATCAGGGCTCCACCTATTGCTCTAGCAATAGTCTTTGTCAACATCATAATTCAAATGTATTCATGGCCCAGTTCTCACATGCACATGATGGGTGCTTGGAAATAACGGGGCTGGGATTAGGAACATTTCAGTCCTCCAAATAACATATTTGCAAAGTGTCAACTTAGCATCACATGATTTAACTTATTTCTATGTGCCTCTCCTGTGCACACGGCCAATAGATGTACTGCCTAGAGGACGGCATTAATATTACAATTACTGGAATGAAAGTTACCCGCTGCTGCTAGTGGAGTAAAAATCCACAAACAAATAAACAAACAAAAAATACCCAAAGGAGTCTCCCTTCAGAATGACATCGCAAAGCAGTTCTACCATACTTAGGCTATCACATATTATTATTGGGGGGGGAGGGGAGATCCCTTGTGTACCTAAACTGTCAGTAGGCCCACATTCCCACTTTCATTCACACGAAATAGAAAAGGTTCTTGATTCATATCCTTGCTCATGCCCCCGTTTTTAATAAGAATTGTTCATCAAAAAGTTATCACATTGACAGACACTCAAAGGCACTTAGGTTTCTTCTAGATCTGTTTTTTGCTTGTTTTATTTTTTTGCCTTTGCGATTCTGTTGGGTCTCTTGGGCTTGTCAGGCACATTTTAGCAATATGGAGATTGTGAGAAAGAATGGCTCTGCTTTCCCTGGATTCATTCATCAAATAAAGTTTGGACCTGGAATCAAACACTTCTGCTGCTTACAGAAAGTCATTCAGATTGCAAGGGTTAAAAATGGCTCCCTAGGTCACCTCCAGAAGGCTAGATAGCTAGTCAATGTAAGGGAATGCCTTAATATTATCTAATACTAGTTAGCGAAGAAAGTTTCAACTGAGACACAAAAGCAATTCTACCTTTTCAGTAACATTTAATTTATATTTTAACACTCATTTTATACATCTTTGCTTGTCTTAGTAAACTTATGGGTACACATCAATAATCAAAGATAACCCACCGACTCAATGGAGAAAAATCCTAGGTGTTTTCCAATGCTACCTGTCTGTCAGAGCTGTTCTCCTCAGGTGTGAAGATTGCTCCGAAAGAATTAGATGCACTTTTGTGCTGAGGGTTAAACATTTTTTAAATATATTTTTAAATTTAAAGTTGCTCAGTTCTAAAACTTGACCAATGTATATTCTCTCACCTTTTTATCCCCCACTACATTGTTGATCTGTTTTCACACATCTACACCCCCTTTCTTAGACTCAAAGAGACCCACCGTTGTGCCTACTCCAAAGAACGATATCCCAACACCAGGGAAACATTGTGGAGCAATAACATTCATATCACATCTAAGTAAATTGTGCTGAGCATCATTCAACAATAACTGTAGCAGCATATCAAGAGGGAGCTGTTAGAAATGCAAACCTGGTTCAGAAGAGGATGGAGCATAAGGGATATCATTAGTTACATCACAAGGATCTTGGCTGGAAGCAGAGAATACAGGGAAGATGTTTACTTGTAGTTTATTGGCTATGCATTTGATTGTGTACGTCACGAAAAACCATGGGAAGCATAAAGAAGAATGAAAAATTCAGAATACCTTATTCTGCTTGTGAGAAAACTGAACAGGGAAAAGAGGGAGTCACTCAAATAGATCAAGGGAATAGTGTGTGGTTTCAGTCAGGAGATGGGGCTGGGATCCACAGTCCATGTTCCTGGAAGCAGCAGTTAAGAAATAAAACAGGCAACAGCTATGCAAGGCCTTTCCAAAACATTCAAGAGTAAGAAAGACTGTAAAGTGCTCTTGAATTAAATAATGTTTTTTTTTAATTGTCTCACAGGTATGTGAAAGTTGGACGATACATACGGAAGACTTAAGATAAATCGTGTATTAGAATTATTTTTCTGGTGAAGAATATTGTAGTTACCATAGACTGCCTGAAGGAAAAACAAATCTACCTTGGAAGAAGTGCAGTCTGAATGCTCCTTAGAAGCGAGGCTGGCGAGACGTTATCTCACGTACTTGGACATGTTGCCTGGAGAACCGAGTCCCTGGAAAAGGACATGATGCTCGGCGAATTAGAAGGACAGTGAAACAGAAGCCCCTTGGTGAGATGGATTGACACCCTGACTGCAACACTGACTTCAAATGTAATAGCAAATATGAGGATACTGCAAACCAGGTAGTACGTGTCCTTTCATTGTACCTAGGTTCCTTAGGAGTTGCCATCAAACAAACAATAATAACCCATTAAAAACTTTCTAATTATTGATTTACTTTTGTTGAGAGTTTTTATTTCATTTATTATATATTGGAAATTATATATATATATAATATGCAAACCCTTAATTATGTTTATACTTTTTGGCAAAATTAATTGTTGTTTGTTTTTTCATCATTTTATTGGGGGCTCCTACAACTCTTATCACAATCTATACATACATCTGTTGCGTCAAACACATTTGTACATTTGTTGCCATCATCATTTTAAAAACGTTTGCTTTCTACTTGAGCCCTTGATATCAGCTCTTCATTTTTCCGCTCCCTCCCCAATTGTCCCTCCGTCACAAACCCTTGATAATTTATAAATTATTATTGTTTTGTCATATCTTATACTGTCCAATGTCTCCCTTCACCCACTTTTCTATTGTCTATCCCTCAGGGAGGAGATATACATAGATCCTTGTAATCAGTTCCCCCTTTGTACCCCACCTTCCCTCTACCCTCCGGTATCGCCACTCTTACCACTGGTCCTGAGGGATTCATCTGTCCTGGATTTCGTGTGTTTCCAGTTCCTATCTGTACCAGTGTACGTCCTCTGGTCTAGCCAGATTTGTAAGGTAGAATTGGGATCATGATAGTGGGGGGGATGAATCATTAAAAAACTAGAGGAAAGATCTATGTTTCATCATTGCTACACTGCACCCTGACAGGCTAATCTTCTCCCCATGACCCTTCTGTAAGGGGATATCCAGTTGCCTCTGGATAGGTTTTGGGTCCCCACTCTGTATTCCCCATCATTCACAATGATATGATTTCCTGTTCTTTAATGACCAATACGTGATCCCATCAACACCACATGATCACACAAGTTGGTGTGTTTCTTCCATGTAGCCTTTTTGCTTCTCAGCTAGATGGCCGCTTGTTTATCTTCAAGTCTTTAAGACCCCAGAGGCTGTATCTTTTGATCGCCCGGCACCATCAGCTTTCTTCACCACATTTGCTTATGCACCCACTTTTTCTTTAGCGATTGTGTTGGGAAGGTGAGGATCACGGAATGCCAGTTTAATAGAACAAAGTGTTCTTGCATTGAAGGAGTAATAGCCAATTTTTATCTAACTCTCTTTCCTCTAAAATAAAATGTCATAGATAGAAAATAGTAAATATAGAATGAAAGCACTTGATTTCTAGACCCAAATCTGAAAATGATTTACTTTTCCAAATTATGTCTATTTTTGGACAGGAATCTCCAGAAATCCTACTTTAAAAAGCTTAGTGTCAATAGTCTGATTGACAAGGGGAAGTTGAAGGTTTGTTGGCACAATTTTCATGGTGCGTTTTGTTGGTGATTAGAGGAGGTGGGGATGCCTTCCCTGTTCGTTCTTTGTTTACTCCATTCCCTCATCGTTACAATAGAGGATTAAATATTAAATATGAATATTTTAAGACTACAGATCTATGTTGGGTTTTTTAATTTTAAGAAACACAATTTTAAGGCTCCTGGCATGCAGGTTCCTGGGTCCAGGAAGGTGGGCTGACTCACCAAGCTATCACCTTAATATGATTTGGGGACCTTGATTTGTTTTCTATTCGCAACACATCCAAGGTGAGTTTTCAAAAGTCTCCATTAAGTCAGACAAGGGTGTACAAAATTTAACAAAGGCCTACTTATCACAGGTATTATGCTTTTGAAAGAATGGTGTAAACTAACTCAAAGTCTAGAAAAAACAAAACTCCAAAGGTCAGACTAGAGCAAAGTTTTATCCCAGAGCAAAATTATATCCCTGTCCTTTTCCATGGCAATGGTGTTGGGATGGTGCATTGAAATCTTCAAAAGTTTTTCTTCTCTGGAATATGTTAACACTCCAGTCCATATGCTAATTTTCAAATTTCAATTTCAATCAATTTCTCTTATTAGCTTAATATGATTTTTAATAATTATGTTATTTCCAATGTTACTCTTACTCCACTTGCATTTGATTCTAACTTTTCTTTCCTCAAATTAAGCAGCTTCTCAACTTCTTCCTAGACATAAAATTTCTACAATATCATCCCTATACCTAAGCCAACCTTTTCTCAAAGCACATTTTATCTCATATAGTCACTCTAAAGTTATTTTACACATTTTGCTTTTCATACTATTGATGAAGTTCATAGAAGTTTGTCATATTAATATATTTTGTCATGCACTTCATGTATGAAGGATATATAGTTGCCAAGAAAAAAATCAGCTTTGACATTCACACATTGTTAAATAATAAAACAACAATTTATCATTTCATTGAAAATTTCCACTGCAAGTGTTCCTTGTAGGTAGACATTCTGCTCTCCGGATGGGTGGGAGTTCTGACGCTTAGATGGGTGGCATGCTTTCTTCAGGAATGCAAGAGTCGGGAATGGGATCATTCTCATTCATGTCCTTATTTCTTTCTCTCTAGAGTCCTTTATAAACTCAGGGGACTATTGCCCATTGGGTTGCAGTACTTTTTTGTGTATTTAGCAGCTACACACTCTGCTTATTTTTCTTCATGTTGTGACAAAATTCTAAAAAGGTTGATTTAGCCATTTACTCAAATACTACCATTAGTATTATTCTACCAGAAACACATATTTTTGGATCTCAATTATTCATTCTATAGTTAAATAAAATGCTTCCAAAATTCAAGGAGTCAAGAAAAATGACTTCCATTTCCCAATCCATATATGGTATGGGATTCTTGGGCTGGGAACGGTGGTGATTTTTCACCATGATAAAATAGGCCCTATAAAAGGAGATTAATTTTATTATCTGGTAGCTGTTGGATACCCTACAATATTCCTACTTCTTAAAATGACTTCGTGTGACCTTAAACGAAAAGAACAGATATAATGTTAAAAAGAAAAATCATAGTAAGCCAATTATAGATAGTGATCAAAATGTATGCAGTATACTTTTTGCAAATTGGGATAACATCTCAATTTGACAGTCAACAATGTTCCAAAAGTGAAAGGAAATCTGAAAACTCTTCGGCCCCATCATGTCTGCATTACCATGGAAAAGACTTAGGAGCAAAATTGAGGCAATTATTTGTTCTCAGAAATTATTGCATACGGCATAGTCTTGAAATATAACTATAATAATTACCTATTTACCAGGAAATACCCCTCTCCCCTGACCTTGGTAGCCAATGTTTCTTGGAACTGACATCACACAGATAATTCGTCAGAAGAACACAATGTCTAAGGCCTGACAGTGTGTACTCACTTGTTAGAACCAGAGACTGCCTCAAGGGTGAGGTTTAAAATCAGTTTCATCAAAGTTCAAGGTCCAAAAGGAATCCTCAAAGCCAATCTTGCCCCAATTCCAAGGATCCCATTATTCTGAATTCCAGGAGATTTAAAATAGTCCCTCTAAAATAAATCTCAAAAGAGATATGATAAAGCCCAAGGCCATGGGTTTTAAAATATAAATAAAATGATAGGCTTCCTGTCTCAGAAAGGAAATAGGAACGAGAGAAAAAAACCAGTGACAGAAAAATAGAGGGAGAACACTTGCTACCAGTGGGTATAACATCTGGTGCGGATGTTTCTGGAACCTCAGCTGGGTAAGAAAATAGGATGGGCAATGTCAGTGCTTCTCAACCCTGAATGTGTCTAAAAACTGCCTGAGAATCTTGTTAAAATGCAGAGACTGATTCAGGTGGGGTTCACTTACTGCCATTGAGATGATGCCAATTGAGTAGATGGTTAAACCATAGAATCACTGATGGTTCTGTAAGTTTCTGAGACTGCAACTCTATGGGAGTAGAAAGCCCCATCCTTCCCTCAAAAAGCAAGTGGTGGTTTCACACTATCAACCTTGCAGTTAGCAGCCCAACTCATAACCAGAACACCACTATGTCTCCTTTTGAGACGGGCTTTGAGCCCCCGTATATTTGACAGTAAGACTACACTTTTAGTAACAAAGAGCTACATGCATAGACCAATTACAGAAGCTATAGCAAGATAAACAAACTATTTTATCTGAGTAAAAAAAGAAAATGGGTTTCTATAGAAGGAATATTTCACCACATGACCTTCTTGTCTATCGTTGAGAGATTCAAAAAATGTTTCTTAGCTCTAAGTTGTCTTCCCTTTGTCCCCAGACATCACTTTCTTTTATAATCCCTATTACACTTTCACCTTTGTGAGCCGGTAACTGGTTACCAATATAGATCAATGAAAACTGTTCTGTGCTTCCCCACTTGAATCAATCTATTATTGTGTCTTTCTGGATCTCAAGAGGAAAATTAAAGTGAAAGAAGAAGAAGAAGGGCTGATGGTGTCCGGCTATCAAAATATATAGCATCTGGGGTCTTAAAGGCTTGAAGGTAAACAAGCAGCCATCTAGCTCAGAAGCAACAAAGCCCACATGGAAGAAGTATACCAGCCTGTGTGATCACAAGGTGTCAAAGGGATCAGTTATCAGGCATCAAAGAACAAAATATGATATCAATGTGTGCTCACCTTCCTGATACGATGGCTGAAGACAAATGAGTGCATTACCAAAAGTGGTGAACAAAGCTGATGGTGCCCGGCTATCAAAAGATATAGCCTCTGGGGTCTTAAAGGCTTGAAGGTAAACAAGTGGCCATCTAGCTGAGAAGCAACAAAGCCCACATGGAAGAAGCACACCAGACTGTGTGATCACGAGGTGTCGAAGGGATCAGGTATCAGGCATCAAATAACAAAAAACCAAATCATTGTGGATGAGGGCAGTTGGGGACTCAAAACCCATCTATAGGCAACTGGACATACCTTTACAGAAGCATCTTGGAGAGGAGACGAGCCAGTCAGGGTACATTGTAGCAATGATGAAATATAGAACTTCTCTACAGTTCCCAAGTGCTTCCTCCCTCCTCCCCCACTATCATGATCCCAATTCTACCTTACAAATATGGCTAGACAAGAGGATGCACACTGGTACAGATAGGAACTGGAAACACAGGGAATCCAGGACAGGTGAACCCTTCAGGACCAGTGGTGAGAGTTGTGATGCCAGAAGGGTGGAGGGAAGGTGAGCTAGAAAGGGGGAATTGATGAAAAGGATCTACATATAAGCTCCTCCCTGGAGGATGGACAACAGAAAAATGTGTGACGAGAGACATCGGACAGTGTAAGATATGACAAAATAATAGTAACTTAGAAATTATCAAGGATTCATGAAGGAGGTGGCAGGGAGGGAGGGGGAAAATGAGGAACTGATACTGAGGGCTCAAGTAGAAAGCAAATGTTTTGAGAATGATGATGGCAACACATGTACAAATGTGCTTGACACAATGGATGGATGTATGAATTGAAATAAGAGTTGCACGAGCCCCCAATAAAATGTTTGTTTAAAAAAGAAGAAGAAACCAACAAAAAACTTGTCTCTTCATGCTTGATATCCCCAAAGATTCCAAGCAAATAAAAACTCAGCAATGTTGTCATCATCAAGATATATATATTGTTGCCATTTGCATAAATCACAACCAAACTCACTGCCATCTAGTCAAATCTGATTCAGAGACACCCTGTAGTATAATGTAGAATTGTCCCCATGAGTTTCTGAGAGGGTAACTCTTGAGAAGACTAGAAAGTCTTGCTTTTCTCCTGCAGAGAGGCGAGTGGTTTCTAACTGCTGACCTCGCTGTTGATACCCCAAGGCTTAACCACCACACCACCATCGCAATTACATCAAGAGCCTCGTTATAAACTGAAAGGTTGATGGTTAGAACTCACCTAAGTCCCCATGGGAGACAAGACACAGCGATCTGCTTCCCTAAGGATTATAGCTGGTAGAAATCTATAGGCATTTCTATGCTCTCTAAGAGCATCTCTCTGAGATGCTGTGAAATAGATTCCGCACAAATAAAAATTTCAATGATTTGGTGGTGCAGTGAGTTCAGTGTTGCTCAGCTGAACAAAAGGCTGCCGTCCAAACCTACGCACTGCTCACAGTAGAAAGATGCATTTGTCTGCTCCTATAAAGATGTATATTTCCAGAAACTGTGCATAAGGTCTTCTCTGTCCTAAAGGGTTACTGTGAGTTAGATTCAAAGCAATAGCAGGAGGTTTTGTTTTGTTTAAATTTAATTTTTTTAAATCGGGGGAGTACCTTACTCATCTGATCAGACAAAACAAGGCAACTTAGTGATCTGGTGCCGCCATTGGCACGTGAGCCCCCACTGAATTCCCTCTCTGTCTTCGCCAGTGACTCCCTATAGTATCTGCTACGATACAAAGGATGGAAACTCTGATTTATAGACCTACTATCCCTAAAGAACATGTTGTTATTAAGTGCCATCAATTAATGTTGACTCTGAGAAACAACAGATAACAGCTGAGAACTGCCAAACATATGAATCGTTCTGGCTGTAGGGTTAACCATTTTGTTGTCGACTCTTGGTTTGGTGATCTGAATGCTCCAGTGCATCCTGGAAGAAAGATGAGGACATCGTCCTCTGTTAACATTATGGTTTAGAAAATGCTACAATCAGGTCTACTGTGCGCTACAGCATTCCTCTGAGTTGGAAATCAATTGATTGATTGCAGATTTGGTTTGGGTTTGAAATCTTCATGGAAGCAGCTAAACAGATTTTTCTCGAATCAAACACACAAAATAATCAAACAGCCCTGCTAGGAGAGCCTGAAACGCTGTTTCGCTAGCAAGTGCTTCACTGTGGATAGGGTTTCGATTTCTAGAGAACCCTTGCTAGGAGAAAAATCAAGTGGAAAAATGATTTTTGGTGAATTTATTCTAACGAAACAATGATTCATGAGTTAGGTAGCAGCCAAATTGACAGTAGCAGGGACCCCCAAAGAAAAAGCACAGAGAAAACATTTAGACTCTCAACATGAAAGTAAAGCAGGGTGGAAACCTAAGTGGCTGGAACCGATATTTAGGTAGATCCCCAAGCTTTTTAAAAATTTTACCAAGTTGCCTACCCTGGGCTTGCTATTGTTATATAAGCTGAGTGCTCTTTATGCATGAGCCAGTCAGGGGGCTGTGTCAGTAATGAACATCTCCTTGAATTTCTTGACCATTAATTTCCTTTTAGTTCCATGACCATGTTATGACATAGGTACGCTCACAAACAACTCTAGGACTAACAGAAGGCCCATCATGATCAATTGGTCCTCATTATGAACTAGAATAGACACTGAATAGAAGTAACCCCAACCCAAGCCAATTGTCTTCCAGATGAACTCCAGCTCCTGCTGGTTGCACGGGCTACAGAGTCGAATAGCTCCATACGATTTCCCCCACCTACGGGGTGCGTTAGAACCCAACCCTAACATGCACAGTCGATACTGACGACTAGTTTGCACTACCCAGGGGCCGCCAAAAAGGATGAGCTCATGCTACGCAGGTGGGTAGATGGTTCAGTTTGGAGTTATAATTTAACATTTTCAACCACTAGGAGGCATTGGAGATCACAAATGGAGTTCCCGAAATCAAATCCAGATGTGCTCATGTCAAATATCCCATCACTCTCCCGGCTTTAGAACTTGGGGGCAGAAAATAATGAACGCTTGAGCGATTTTCCTGAATGATCAGGAGTTCTCACATTGCAGCGCTGCTTCTTGGGACCTAAGGTCAATGTGTGGTCACAGAACAAACTCCTTAGCGCTGTGGAAGCAGCTGTGGGCCTACTGCTATGATCTAGTTTAGTGAAAGTCGTTTCTTTCGATAGCCTTTTGTTTTTCTTTTAAAAAATTATTTAACTTTGCTTATTTTATTATTTCTTAAATATAATTTTATTGGGGGCTCATACAACACTCATCACAATCCATATAGCCATCCATTGTGTCCATCATACTTTTAAACCTTTTAAAACCACTTTAGGAAACGTTTCCCTAAACCAGTGGTTCTCCACCTTCCCAATGTCACGAACCTTTAATACAGTTCCTCATGTCGTGGTGACCCCAACCATCAGAGATACATGTTTTCAAGTGATCTTAGGGGAACCCTGTAGAAGGGTCGTTTGATCCCAAAAGGGGTTGCGACACCACCCCGCCCCAGATTGAGAACCGCTGCCCTAAACTCTGAGGACTTTTCTGTATCCCAGTTCTTTATAGGGAAAAATATGGGAATGGCAGGAGGCTGGCTGTTTCCTTTCTATTCCCAAAGCCTAGCTAAGCTGTGAACAACTTGGTGATGGACGCTTTTTTGTCGGGCTCTAGGTTGAAGTTCAAGGAACTCTGGTGGTGCTGTTGGTAAGGGTCAAAGTTGGCGGTAACCATATCCAGCTGCTCCACACCGGAACGATGGGGCCGCCTACTCCTGTGAAACCTTGGGATGCAAACAGAGAGGAGTATCCCTGCACCGCATGGGAGGAGGCTGCTTCTGACCTCCTTTGGCTTCCTTAGGTCAGCAGGCAGGGCCCAGAGATGACTCCACTCCATTTCTCCTTAACCTCTCCCGACACTAATTGTTCCTCCCATGGCTCTATTTCTATGCTGGGTTAAAATTCCGTGGCAGGGAGCACGCAGAGCTCACCGGCAGCACAAGTCAGGATGCTTATCAGGGGAGTTAACAGGATAAGTACAAAGTAAGGATGTAGTCACTGGTCTGCTGGTCGGCAGCAACACCTCTCCTCACCTAGTTGTCAATCACTTTCCAGTCTTTGGTTTCTCAACCATATGGTCCCTGGGCTTCTGCTTCTGTGGGCCCGGAAGACCACATCTGCCTCACTGTCCTTGAGTCTCAGTGCTACCACTTTGTTCTGTCTCCTTGCCTCAGCTTCCACCAATTCAGACAGAGTTCTCAAACATGCTCCACTTTCAAAGCTCCTGGAATGTGGTAGATAGCTATTCATTTGCCAATTTGAGGATTAAGAGTGGAGGGGTGGAGTCTAGCTTGTCAATCAGATCATAGCCAATGAGGCCTCTGTGTGGGCATGGCCTTCTCTTGAGAATTCTGGGAAAGGACTTCCCCCTTGGAAGCAGGAGTCTCCTCTCTCTCTGCTCACACCCCTGGGAGACATAGCAGCTGACAAGACACATGGACCCACCCTGATGCAGAGGCCTCTGCCAGAGCTGAGATGTTTCCAATGACACTGGATTCAAAGACTTTCTACCCACTGGCCTGTGATCTTCTACATTTGGCGTCATTGCATGTGTTTCATGAGTCTGAAGAAGACTTTATAGATTGGTATGGGACTTGATCTGAACTGGGCTGGGATGTTTTCTCAATGTTTAATTGCTCTTGTATATAAATCTCTTTCTTATACACATATGTGTGTCCATGGATTTGTTTCTCTAGTCTACCCAGACTAACACATGGGATTTCTCTCTCCGCTCTTGCCTCAGAAAGGTTTCAGGCAAGTGGTAACTAAAACTGACCAGCCCCCTGTATTCGTGTCATACATGCCCCATTTGCATAGTCTTCCCCAGCCATTCGGTGAGAGTTACAGACACATGGATGGAAGAGCCATATTAAGAAATTTCACTTCTGTGCAGTAGCTGAGTGTTAATCCATACTGTGATACCACGGTTGACATGAAGTCTGTCCGATGCTTACTGGGCTTATGCAGTTTATAGGGATTGATCAGATAACTACACAAATTGTATAGCTTGTGGCCCACCCAGGGTAATGAAAACCAGAATAGAGGATTCCTGAAGCTACTACACCAGAAGCACCTGTGAGCAGTTTACCTGGATATAATTAATCAGGTAAGTAACACACTTCCTCTATGGAACAATGATCCCCAAATGAGGTTGAGTGTCAGAATGACTTGAGACTTTTAAATCATGCCAACTCCCAGATCTTGCCTATGATTGGGCTGATTTCACCGATTTCAGGTGACACCAGAGAATATGAGTCGTGGTGAAACCTCTCAGCATATAAATAATCAACAACCCCAGATAATCTAAGGGGTAGGCATTGAAGCCTACCAAAGAAGCAGAAGTTAGACCCACACTATTTCCCAATACACAAAATCCAAACCTGAAACAGAATGGTCAATAGAGAATCTGCAACATATTACCCACTCTAGTTTTCTCCCACTCTTTGGTGGTTTGTGATTGTCTCAGTCTGGATTCTCCAGAGCAGCAAAACCAGTGATATATGTATGCTTTTGTTGGGTGTCATTGAGTCAGCTTCTTTTTGATTCATCTGCCAGGCTTTGATGCCTACCCCCTAGAATCTAGGGCCTAGGTCATCTGTAATATTTAATGAGAGACAGTTTCTATCTATATTTTCAACCTCTCCTACGTACAAGGTCAACGCTAAGGTTTAGAGAATGTTGTTTGTGATTTCGATGTAAAAACACAGTTCAGGAAAGTAGGTGAATGGGAGACACCGGGCAGTGTAAGATAAGATAAAATAATAATTTATAAATTATTAAGGGTTCTGAGGGAGCGGGGAGGGAGGGAGAAGGGAAAATGAAAATGAGCTGATTCCAGGAACCCAAGCAGAAGGTGAATTTTGAGAATGATGAGGGCAAAAATGTATAAGGATGCTTTGCTTAATTGATCAATGTGTGGATTATGGTAAGAGTTGTATGAGCCCCAATAAAATGATTTTAAAAAACAGTTCAAAATCTGCTATGAAAACAGTAATAAGAATCAACCACCTCACATGAGTGGGGCTTAGTGATTGAAGTTAATATTGACATGACATCACATGAGACAATATGAGGATAGAAAACATGAGTAAATTCCATTCATTCCAATTTCTATATTATTTTCCCAAACATCTTTAGTTGCTTATTGTATGGAGTCAAGAAATGGGTGTATTTGGGATCCAAGCAAAGCCATTTGCTCACTACTTATAACTGTTCTGAGAGATTTTTTGTTCCACAACTGCTTATTCCTGGACATGAATTGAACAAAGAAACAAGAAAGCGGGTCCTCCTGAATCTGCCTGAATTCACGAGTCTGTGTTAAACAGTCACGTTATGGATGGCTTTGCCCCACCTCTCCAAGCCACCATGTCTGCCTCTGAGAACAAGCCAGAAGAGCAGGGACAGAGCAGAGTGTGGCGCCCGCCCTTGCCCACAGCTGAATGACATTAACGTGCAGCCTCGAAAGCCCACCTGGTCTTCCTTATGAAATTCAAACAATTGCCTCACCTCTTGGCAGTTAAGTGAACCATTCAACGGCTCACATGACAACACCCAGTTGCATCACACAGATCCGTCCAATTTAAACAGTTACACTAAAGGAGGAAAAGGCACGGATAAACAAATGGTTATAAAGCACCTGGTTGGGATCTTCAGAACACTGTGTTTTTCTTTTGTGATTCCATGAGGTTGGATTCATCTGTCAGCCACTGCTTCATTTGAATTCCTCCAGGCAGGCAAACTGTGGGGGCGCCTATGAAGGCAAAGGCAGTTTCCAGAGCCTGTTGGATCGTCCTCTTTGGCTGGAGCTGAGCTAGCCGGTGGACAGACAGAAAGCAGAGGTGTACGAATCTGTGTTGAGAATAGGGACACTTGGTGGGCACCATGGCGACTCCTGGGTCCCTGCGGCACATCTTTGTTGAGATGTTACACGTTGCCAGGTTTTGTTCTTCAAGGTTCTGTTCTAGAGCTTCAGTAGGGTGGCGCGGATTAAAAAAGGAGAAGAAAGCGTGAAAGGGCAGATGCAAGGTGAGGGGAGAAAAAGGGATCTAAAGCTGCATGGAAGAGTACGGATGACCTGGGGCTAAATGAAAAATGAACCTTTACAGAGCAGGAGAAGGTATAGTTCATATCATTTAAAGTCATCACTATTAGACAACGTCTTGAAACACTTGAGCCAGAGCGGCAGTCGTGCCTCCTTTTATACGTTATACGATTTTAGCAACTTTGGTTTGACACGGCTCCGTGGGCTGATTCTTTCCTGAGCGTTTGCTCTATGTTGAACAGCATCCCAAGTGCCTATGTGGTTACTAAATGGAGTTCCTCGTACATTGCACTATAACAGAATTATGATAACTCTATTCAAAGCCCTGAGGTCATGACTTATAACAAAATCCAAACTCCATGGCACAGCTGGGACTCACTGTCCGTAGCCCCGCTTATGGTCACGGAGAGTCTTCACACTCAAGCTCACTCCATGTGCAGAATAAAGTGTAACAGCTCCATAAGGCTTTCTTTATTCATGGAAGTAAATCTCCAGGCCTTTCTTCCACGGGTTAATAACAGAGTGCAGACCACTTGCGTCAACTAGGGATCTTTTCCATTCTCTTCACTCTTCCCTATCTCTATCCGGGCTACTACCCCTGAATTCTGTCTGAAAGCCACTCCATTCAGCACTTCATTTGAAAGGTGCAATCACCACTCATAACAGAGAGAGAGAGAAAATAGGTTTTGTTTCTCTGCACATGCACAGAGAATCAACATGGCTTTGAGTCATGTTTTGTCTATACTCTAGCTATCAAGATTGGTGAGAAATGAGTCACAATTTACAAACAACAAAACAGCACATTTCTGTATGACCAAAGCTTTCTATGGAATTGGAATTGTCCATAGAATAGACTTAATTATTTAGCCAGTGAAAGATCCAGATGGGAACTATCCAATTCATTGCATTCTGTACTGAAGCAAGACTGACATAAAATGACATTGATGTTTAACATGCCTACAATACAAAAAGCAGAAGGAATTATGCTTCCCCCCCCCATGAGATAGACATTCCAGTCAGCTAATTGAGTGGGCTGACTTTTTTCATTGAATTGCCTTGTTGGTCTACTTTGCACACCAGTGCGATATAAACACAGGCTGTGTGTTACTATATAATAGATCAGATTTTCAGCAACTCTAAATGTATTGAACCACAGCAATATAAAGATGGAATTGTCCCTATCAGTCACTAAACACCATCCAATTCAGGACACGCCTCCCATTCCCACCCCCTACCACCCCCAATCACTACATAGAGAGTAATCTAAAACCAGAAAGAGATTAGGCCTCACACTTCCCAATGCATAGCCCCGGTTCTCACTGTGACCCTGCTCCCTCACAGTACTCTCTGCTTAACTGAAATTCCAGTTTATAGAATCAACTACCAAATGGCATGAAAACATGAAAGCCAAAACGATTCTGTATCTGAAGGAGATGGTGTGTGCTGGCAAATCCATTGAGACTTCTGGGACCCCCTGTCACAGAGGAAAATGATCCATAGTGCTTTCTTGGCAAAAACTCCCCAAACTCAGCTCACTGCCATTGAGTCAATGCAGCTTCATAGTGACCCTGCAGGACAGGAGAGAAATCCTCCTGTGGGGTTTTCCATTAATTATCCTAAGGGTAATTCTTAAGAGGAGGAGAAATTTCCATCTTTCTACCGAGGAGAGACTGGTGGTTTCAAACTATTGACTTTGAGGTTAGCAGCCCAATGTGAAACCGCTATGCCCACCAGGGCCCTTGTCAAATGCATGGCCACGGCCAGAGCTCTCATTGGCATTGCACTGGGAGGGTCATGACATCACACTTCATTTGGTCCTGGGTTCTTCGTGGTTTGAGAGCAAGCCCCTCCTGCCTAGCAGAAAAAGACCATGTGCACAAGCACAAAGCTGAAGTGACACCACAAATACCTGTGTCTGGTCACCTTGCTCCAGGACGCATAGCCTGTACTTCATGGACCTATGGAATCCCGACCCGACCCTCATACATGAACCTCATCTCTCCTCCCTGGGTCTCCCTAATGAGATTTCCACAATAATTTCAATCTCTTTTCTTCCCCAAGCAAGAGAAGCCCTACTTGTAAGAAATAGGCAAGGACCACATGCCAGCCATTCCAAAAGGCCGTGGGTAGGAAATGCTGGGCTTGGCAAACTCGTCAGCATGCGTTGTATTCAAAAGGTGAAGGCAGGTCTCAATAGATGGCCACTCAAAACCTCTGGCAAATTCTGGGCTACTCCTTCTCCCGACTCCATCCTTCTGAATTTATTAACCATTGGCTAAAATTTTATTTTATGCACGACTTCCTTGACAAAAGTGATTTCCTGAAGAATGGGCCACCATGCTTAAGTTCTGTGGTCATTAGAGGCTCCTTGGAGTTGACGTCTTTAATATTTGTGCTGCACAACTGCCTCTGTGGGTGTGAAGCCTCCAGCAGAGCGGGTTCTCCTGGGGTGAGTCCTTGTAGTCAAAGACGCTGTGGATGCTGGCCGCATCGCCTGCGCTTTGCTTCTCGCCATGCGTGGTACTTACGCATGCCCTGCTTTTGAGCAACATGTGAACGCACGTGTGGGCACTGCTGGCAGCACTAGTTTGTCACATTGGGAATTAAGGAAAGTTTAAGCAATTGCTTCATCTCCCTAGAAAGGCACTTTGGTGGCAATCACAGCTCCTTAAGTGACATTTTCCCCTGGGGTCTATATCGCAGTGATGTGTAGATGAGGGCATTATCGATATCCCCTGGGAGCTCAGCCATGTTTGTGCATTGCGACCCCTTTGAGAGTTGAGTGACCCTTTCCCAGGGGTCACCTGATTCATGACAGTAGCAAATGACAGTTATGAAGTAGCAACGAAAATAATTTGATGGTTGGGGGTCACCAGAACCTGAGGAACTGTATGAAAGGATCACGGCATTAGGAAGGTTGAGAACCACTGATGTCAGGTATTCTGTGATGTCTACCTAGTCCCTAACTCCTCGGCCTTTTGGGGGAACAAAGTCCACAGCAAAGCAGGGGAGGCTATTCATGTCACTCTGCTGCCGGTGCTGTGGAACCCAGGGAGAAGCTGCCTCAAGTTTTACTGGGATCCTACTTGCCCCTACTTATCTGGTTTTCTTTTAGATCTGAGTGTGTGAGGATTCATATTCCTATAGAGAATATTTGAGACAATGTCGAGGGTTTCCTACATCTGGCAATTTCTGACCATCTGTGCTTGCGAATTCCTACTTCGATAAACGGGATAAGGTTCATCATGCATCGACCTCCCTCAGATCGCTACCCCAGGGAGAGGTGACTCAGGATACATACGGCTTCAGTTTTACAATTCAGGTGAAAGGCCACAAGGCAAAGGAGTCTAGGGCTTTGTCCCTCCGAGGGCATGGGAACAGAGAGAGAACGAGAATGGCACTTTTGTTCCCCTGCACCTGGCCAGGTCGCCTGTTGCCAAGTTTTATCCATTCAAACAGCATGGCAGCCCCATGACCCTGAGTTCACAACCAGAAAAAAACTATCTTCCCCCACTACTTACAAGGTGAATGAATCACTGTCGGACAATGAAGGAATCCTGGGTGGTCGCAGAGGATGGTACTGTGGTCTCACCAAAGGAAGATGCTTTCTCTGATAAAGCAGAAGCAACTGGGAGAATAGTAGTCTCCCATCAGAGAATACTGTGGGCCCCAAGAAGCCTGGAGGGAAACCATAAAGACAAAGCACATTCCTCTCAGATGACAGGACTCTGTCTTCCAGAGGATATGCGTGCCATCCTTACAGAAGAATGCTGCCATGCATTGGATTGCATCCTTGCAACGCCTATGTCAGTTTCATTGGGCCACGGATTGCCGTTGTTTGGCACTTAAGCAATCTTGTAACTTGACATTAAGTAATTATGTAATCATCCTCCATGATGTGATCTGATATGATCAGCAACCAGTTGTAAAGGATGAGGGTAGGAGAAAACACGTTAAAACCCTTCTAACTCAGTTACAACCCTTTTATGGTGTAAGGTGTTTCTCCGAGGTGTGGCCTGCTTTGTCTTTTATCTGAGAAAAGCTAAAAGCAGAGAGAGGAAAGTGGAGAAAAGTGGCGCTGACTACCAGCAAGAAAAGCCGGGAGTGGACCTTATCCTTCACACTCGGAGTCCCTGTGCTGAGGACCTCCTAGACTCGGGGAGTGAAGCTTATCCTTCACACTCGGAGTCCCTGTGCTGAGGACCTCCTAGACTCGGGGAGTGAAACTTATCCTTCACACTCGGAGTCCCTGTGCTGAGGACCTCCTAGACTCGGGGAGTGAAACTTATCCTTCACACTTGGAGTCCCTGTGCTGAGGACCTCCTAGACTCGGGGAGTGAACCTTATCCTTCACACTCGGAGTCCCTGTGCTGAGGACCTCTAGACTCAGGGAGTGGACCTTATCCTTCACACTCGGAGTCCCTGTGCTGAGGACCTCCTAGACTCAGGGAGTGGACCTTATCCTTCACACTCGGAGTCCCTGTGCTGAGGACCTCCTAGACTCGGGGAGTGAAACTTATCCTTCACACTCGGAGTCCCTGTGCTGAGGACCTCTAGACTCAGGGAGTGAACCTTATCCTTCACACTCGGAGTCCCTGTGCTGAGGACCTCCTAGACTCGGGGGAAGTTTGCTGCCGAGGGACATGGAGATCTCGGGGGTGCAGGGGGGAGGGGGGCAAACAGGGCCTAGAGATGCTGATCAGGGTGGACATAGACAGAAAATCCTCCTGTGGAGCAAGTGCCCTCTATTCAGATGTCTAGCCTCCTCAACTAGAGGATCAGTTTGTTAAGCAAGATGCTTGTGTTTTCCCTTATAGCAGCCCTAGAGAACGAAGACTGACATCACGTTTGATAAAGTAAAGGGTCAGATTATATGGGCTGACATGAAAGCCACCGCAACAGGCAAAACACCAATGAATGTGCGGTCCTACAGGAGTAGGCAATCTCCCGTTCGATTATGCATAAGCTTGCTACAAATTGGAGCCCACTTTCCTGCAAACAGCAAAGGGCATGGCCTCTATGTTTTGACTTTTGCGTTTACCTGTGAAACCTTCACCATGATAAAAACGAAGGAATATATCCACTAGATCCCAACGCAGCCACAAGCATTTCAATCACTCCTACAAATGTCCTTCAGAATCTTTGTAATCCATCCTTCCCCAAATTGCATACCAGCCTCTATCTCTCTCCCTGCATTGTACCCAAGAGGCCAATGAAATTCCAAAATTTCTTAGATATGGAATCACATGGTAAGTATTCATTTTATTATCTGATTTCATCCACCCACCATGATCAATTGCTTTTGCTGCCATGGTCAGTTGATGTCACGGTAGTTCCGGCTCATAGACACCTTTTGTACAAAGGAATGAAACATGCCTGATTCTGAGCCAACCTCGCAATTTTTTTATTGGATCCCATTGTTGCAGCTGCCATGTCCATCCATTTACTTGCAGGTCTTCTTATTTTTCACTGACCCCCTACCTTCTCCCACAGCTGTGATTTTCCAAAGACCGCTCTCATCCCAAGGATGAGACAAAGTCTCACCAGGCTTCCTCCTAAGGAGCATTCTGGCTGTACTTCTTCAAAGACAGATTTCTTTGTCTCCTTGGAAATCCTTTGGGACTTTCAATGTTATTCGTCACAACATAATTTCAAAAGCAATTCTCCTTCAGTCTTCCATATTCATTGTCTAATTGTCGCACAAAACTGGAAGTACTGTGACTTGGTCTGCTGCATCTTAGTCCTCAGAGTGACATCCTTGCTATGAATTACTTCAAAAATGTCCTTTGCAGATTTGTCCAGCACAACGTGCAATTTATTTTATTGACTGCTGTTCCAGGAGCATTAGCTGTAGAATCTAGAAAAGTGAAATCCTTGACAACTTCAATCTGTTCTGTTGATCGTGTTGTCAATTGGTCCAGTTATAAGATTTCCCCCCTTACATTGAGTTGTAATCCATACTAAAGGCTATAGGCAGTCTTTGCTTTTCACCCATGTGTGTTTCAAGTCCTCCATGTTTCCAGCATAACACGATTGCCGCCATAAGGCTTCCTCCCTGCCTGATGCCGCATTCTCTTCCACATAGCCCAACTGCTCAGATGATTTTTTAAGATTGCTTAGTCCTCATATTGATAAATCATGTTCCACTATGAGGCTTTCTACTCCTCCAAAGAATTACAGTTTAAGAGATTCACGGGAGTAGTTCCTGTAGGGTCACCAGGAATTGGAACAGACTTGATGGCAGGTGAGGGTGATTTGGGGAGTTTGTATGAACATACTACAATTTTTTTCAATTTACCTACTGATGAACAAGTTGATTATTTACAGTTTAGGTCTTTTAAAGTGTAAAATTTTGTGAATATATATATATATATGCATGTCTGAAATGGCATACACTTTTATTGCTCTAAAGAGCCCCAGTGGTGGTGTAGGATAAGGGATACGCTGTTTAGCTAGAAGGTTGATGGTTCAAACTGACCAGATACTCCACAGGAGAGTGATGAGGCTGTCTGCTTCCCTAAAGATTCACAGTCTCAGAACCCCACACCAGGTGGCTATGCATTGGAACCAACGAGATGGCAGTGGGGTTCATGGGCTGGCTTTCATTAATCTGGGTAAATATGAATGGAAGAGACTTCTTTGCACTCTACCCAAAGTGCCAAGAAGCATACATGTGTCCAAGTGAGAGCAATCCAAGTGCTATCCAGCCCTATGCGTCCACAGGCAATGTTTGACACCCCCATTTTGGGTGGTTCTTTTCCTGAACTAAAGTTTTCTTACAAATGGGGACTCCTTTATCTTCATCTGGAGAACAGTGTGGTGGGGAGCTTCTATAGATACAAATACATTTATCTATGTATATGCCTCTCCTGGTCAATACACTGGTTAGTGACCTCTATGTGCCTGGGTCTCCAGATCTCTACTAGGAGTCTGTGCCAGATTCCACCCAGGTTGCCCCTCTCTGCCAAGACCTGAAACCTCTAAATCAGAGGTTCTCAACCTTCTTAAAGTCACAACCCTTTCATACAGTTCCTCATATTGTGGTGACCCCCCAACCATAACATGATTTTCATTGCTACTTCATTGCTGTAATTTTGTTATTGTTATGAATCAGGCAACCCTTGTGAAAGGGTCGTTCACCCCAAAGGGGTAGCGACCCACAGGTGGAGAGCCACTGCTGTAAACAGTAAAGTGGCCCAGTCTTAGGGTTCATCTCCCTTGTAATTTCCTAACTGCTAGAAATTCCTAGAACACATTGCCATTGTGGTCTAGTGTCTTGAACACTATTGTTTCATTTATCTTGTGTGACTTGTTTCAGGTGGAAGGGAAATTCTAGTCCCTGCGATTCCCGATGGAAAGGAAATGTCTCTAGCCCATTCCTGGTGGGGTGGGAGGTGGGTGGAACAAATTTAGGAATAAGGGGCTATTTTATAAAGAACCCAGGACCATGAAGAATAATTTGTTGTTTTATTTTAAACCATGGGAGACTAACCAGAAGTGTCATTTACGAGAAAGTCAAGCGAAGTAGAAGCCTTAGACTTTCCTTTTTCATGTTGCTAGGGGCCAGCCGCTTCTCATATAGGCTGCATGTTCTGATTAAATGATGGAACCTAGAAAGGTGTGGCAAATATGGAAGATGTGATCAAACTGAATGTAGCTACTGTCTGTTTAGACACGGACAAGGAAGACAAACAGTGGCTAACCTCAAGCCAAACCACAGGCATTCTGGAAGTCCTAAAAGGACTCCACTAGTCATCACCAAATAAATGATGAGCTGGCGATAAACACTCCATTTCCTCCTCCCGAGCCCGGACATGTGCTGCTGTTTTTCTTCATAGGAAAAATATTTAAATATTTCAAATTCACCATCATGTAAATGTACAATTCATAGGTTGCGTTTATTTGGTGGCCGTGTACCACTGGCAAGGAATGTGAGTAGTGTAAGGGTTGGTGTGTTGGACTGCTAACCGCAAAGTCGGCAGTTCTAACCCACCCATCCCTCTGCAGGAAGGCAGGGAGGCTTTCTACTCCAATAAAGATTTACAGTCTCGGAAACTCACTGGGGTGACTCTCTTCTGTCCACTGGGTCACTGAGGATCAGAATTAACAAGTTATAAGTGAGTTTTACCTTGAAAAAGTTTCATTAGTAAAGGAAAATAAAAATAATAAACATGGAACAATTTTCTAGGCTATTTTAACAGCTCAGCCCACCCTCATAAGCCTGCTTACTGGCAGTCACTGGTCTACAAACACGGACTTTCAGACAACTTGTACTTGCTGCTTCATATTATGTGACTTGTCCTCAACAGGAAACAATTGAACCAGTCCCTTCTGGAACAAATTCTTCCTTATAATTACCTTCACTTGCTACACATGAAACTTTTAAATGATTCAAAAAGACTTTGAGTTTTTTTCATGAACTAAAATAATTCTAAATAAGAGTAATATGCACTGACTCCAGAGGATCTAAAATTTGAATTTAAGAAATGGATCTCACTCAAGACCTGCAGACTGTTTATGTCTCGGTCAACGTGACACACCCTAAACATTTGCTGCTTGCTTTTCCCTTTCTTTTAGTGGTTGTTTTTTTTGTGTGCAGCTTATTCAAAATTGCATATTTTTCTAGACAGCTATTATTAATTAGAAGCAACACAGAACCTTCTATTCAAAAGAAAATATTTCTAGAGAATTAGACACATAGTAAAGTAATATACATTTAAAACCATTGCTTTGGGATGGAAAGGGGATTTCTTGATGGAACAGTTCAAGACCAATGATTTCATACAAACCATAGTGGAAAAAAAAGAGACTGAGAAACCAGAGTTTAAACTATTTTATTTGTTGAGGAAGAAGATGTTTACCATTAAAATGGTATGATGAGTCTATTCGCTTGTAAAAGAAACCTTGCTTTCTAGTTATTGGAAATCAGAAACCTATAAAAGATTTAGTTTTATCTACAAGTTGAAAGATTGGTTTGAAAAGGTCTATTGGCAGAAAAATAAAATTACATAGATAACAAAGTCCAAAATGATTTGGAAACTGTGAATACTCCCTTTCCATTAAGTCAATACACTATGATGCAATAATTGATAAAGGTAACAGCAGTGTGGCAATTTTATTTTCTATCATGATGGAAATGTGCCAATTTTATGTTTGTATAACATTATCTCAGAATGCATCCAAAACTCTATTAATTAAAGAGAACATCTTGAAGAAAAGGCTAGGACTGAGGTAAATAGGTTTCAAAATTTGTACCTGCAGCAAATCGAAGTTGGTTGTAACAAAACCAAGTTGTTAAAACTAGAGTAGGACTGACCAACTGTTATGAATATTTAACAGTTTTCAACAAGTTTAGGAAGAAAGAGGCAATCACTTTATATATAGGAGGGTGAGACAAAATATGGAATATTTTTTTCAAAGCTCTGTATTTAAATATTTTTACAAAAACAACCTTATCCCCATGAAAGTACTCACCATCACACTTAATACTTTGGTCAAATCTGCAATTTCATTCTTTTTTTAAAATTTATTTTTTTAATTAAAAAACATTTTAATTAATTAATTTATTTTTAAATTTCATTCTTGAAAACAGTTTTCAACCTCATCTGTTCAGATGGCTGACAGCACCCTTCTCATTTTTTTCTTCACTTCTTCTACACCAGCAATCACTGTCCTTTCATATCCCTCTCCATTTTTGGAAACAAAAACAAGTCGCATGGAGCGAGGTCAGGTAAGAGGTGTGTGGGGCAAGAGAGGCATGCTGGTTTCTGACAAAGACAGAGATAGATGCACGAGCAGGTGTGTTGTGGTGGTGGCAAAAACGGTCCTGTGTCTGCCACAAATCAGGCCTTTTGTGTTGCACACAGTTGTGCCATCTTTTCAGAACATCTAAATAGAAACCTTACTTAACAGTCTGACCTGTGGAATTCACTCCAAATGCACCATTTCCCTCACATCAAAAACATAAGAGCATCATCTTGATCTTTGATTTCAGTCAGTGAACTTTTGGGGGGAAAGGTGGTATAGAGTCATCCACTAGCTTGATGGATGTTTGCTTTCGGGATTTACGAATGGCACCATTCTCATCACCAGGAATGGGCTCGGAAAAGAAGTCAGGGTAGCTCCAGACCTGGTCTTTCGAAGCGTGGCGTGTTTCCACTCAACACTCCGTTTGCTGGTCAGTCAGAACGCGAGGCACAACCTTCACAGCAACCCTCTCATTCCCAAACCTCCCGTTGAAATGCTCTGAACCGAGCTCCAAGACAGTCCAGATAACTCCCCCAGCTCTCCCGTGGTCCATCATCAGTCTGGGAGTCCAAATGCATATATCTTGTCCACATTTTCATCCTTTGGGAAGTTGATAGACAACCAGTATGAGGTTTGTTGTCACTCAACATTTCATCTTTTTCGAAACCAGAAAACCACTCCAACACTGAGTTTTCCCATAACACTGTCCTTGTAACCTGTGTTCAACATCAACAGTTTCTGTGGCAGTTTTCCCAAGCAAGAACAAAATTTCACAGCTGCACACTGTTCTCTTAAATCAGCCATCACAAACACCAAGATTTGAGAGAAACTGCTTTAACAAAAAAAATTTCACTGTGACCAGAGAGAACCTTTCCACATGAAGCCACTGGGTGCATTTACTCAGAGTGAGTTGTTCTGAGTTGTTCTGTGTTCTGTTCTTGGTAGGAAAAGTGGGTACCAGGAAAGCTCCACCCAGTGGAACTTTTTTTTTACACTTTTTGAGGGTGGTACCCCCTCATATAATTGAAATTGTCAATTAGAGTTCATTTTGATTACATTCTGTCAGCAAGTGGAAAAACTTAAAACTCCTGTGAATTTTAATTCTTTATAACAGCATTTAGGCATTTGCATGGAGAGCACTTATAGGCAAGACAGATAGTGTCACCCCTGCTCATTCACTAGTTCCTAACTAGGGATTCAACCAACTGTGAATAGGAAATATTTAGGAAAAGGACAATTAAGTGGTCAAAGCAATTCCTCAAAGACTGAGAGAAATATAAAGTCATATTTGCATAGCATTTACATTGTACAGTGTATTAGAAAAATATAGAGAAGAGTTTTAGGATTAGAGCAGGCCTCAGTGCAAATTACCTTGGTCATCTGTCACCAGCCTTTCATGTGAGCCAAGTTTCATGAGGCCAAGTTCAATGGCAGCAAAATCAAAGTCCTGTGCTTGAGGGGCACTGAGAGAGAAGTTGATGTTACATCTGTTTGGTGCCCAAGACCAGCCCCTGGCTTTGTCTCAGCCCCCCTGAAAATTAAAGGAGTTAGGGATTACTGCAAACCTGACCATTGAGGACAGATTGCTTTCTGACCTTCTGCCTCTGCCCTGCCATCAAAGCCCTCAAGGGACTGCTGAGTTTCATGAAGAAGTGGGAAAATATTAAACACTGCAGGAAAATGGTTTTTGATCACATTGCCTGCATTGCTAAGCAATGTGACATCAATCTCTCACCAGAGAATTCTCTAGACTATCAGAGAGCCTGCGGACAGCCCAGTCTGTGGGCTGCAAGGTCAATGGCTGGAATGTTGATGACCATCACAATGATGACATCAGAGGTGTCATCGACAGTGGTGCTATAGAATGCTCAGCAAGTTAAGAACTACAAAAGAAAATACTCATCAATGATCACTTGGTAACCTTAAAAAAACCCAGAAATCTAGAGATGAGCTTAAGTGTAGGGAGAACATGTATAGATTATAAGAAAATACTATTGTATTGTATATAATTTACATGAGCATACACAAGTTTTGCTATCTACACAGTATTCTTAGAGAGAACTGATCCCTCTAAGACAGCGGTTCTCAATGTGTGGGTCGTGACCCCTTTGGGAATCAAATGACCCTTTCACAGGGGTCACCCGATTCATAACAGCATCAAAATTACAGTTATGAAGTAGCAAGTCACATAATTTTATGGTTAGGGGTCACCACAACATGAAGAACTGCATTAAAGGGTCATGGCATTAAGAAGATTGAGAACCACTGCTCTAAGAGATGAGGGAATAACTATGTAAACTGTGTTCAGCTGGTATCTCAGAGAATACAAATCAGTGATGCTTAGATGTGTATGCACAGAACACATATCAAGACAGTGGCTTACACCATTGTAGGAGTGGGTAAGTTCTTCCTTGGGTCAGAGGAGAAATGGGGGGCTTCCACTGCAGGGGCCTATGAACCAGAAAGCAGGAAGACGAAGTAGAAAGATCCCCCTGACGGATGCAGTCAAGAGACTCCAGGGTTGGCAGGCTACTGATGACTCCTGGCATCGGCAGGCAATATGTCAGGAAGTTGACAAGCCAGACACAGCATCTAGACCCAGACGAAGAGACAAGCTTTCCCAGAGTTTGCTTAAATAGGAGCAGGCCACATATATGCCAGATGGAAACTTTATACAAGGAATATATTATGGATGGAATTCTTCCTATAAAGATATTCTCACATAAAAAATGGGAAGGCTGAAACCAAGCTAAACCATTTATTCCTAAACTTAGAACTGTTGTTCCCAATCTGGGAGATTATGAACATTTAAAAATTATCTTATTCAATTACCATTCTTATTTTTATCATTTGGTTATTTAATAGTCATTTTCCCAATACATGGATTTAAATAATTCATAAGATGTTTTGGATTTCCCATGTTTACAAAAGCAAGCACATAATGGCCCCAAGGCTTACACTTTCTTATATTTTAGCCACAGGGTGTATTTTAAGCAAGTATTTATGACAAATTCCTGTTGTAAAATTATAATCTAGTCATAGGTGGAAGTTACATAATTTCATATCAATTTGAAGTGTAGGGTTGGATTGTCAATCAGGTCACAGCTTGATGGTGCCTCCTTGTGGGGCCTGAGAACCTCCCTTGCTCTGTCTGACTTTATTTCCCTGTTTAGATGCCACGTGGAGACTGGCATACACCCTGGAGATGGATCCACTGCCATTGGATCTACTAGACTTTCACTCACCAACCTATGATTTTCCTGCATTCTGCATCATGGCGTGTGGCTGCATGAGTCTGAAGAGGGACTTATGGACTAGTAACAAACTTATGAACTGGTATTAGACTTATGGACTTGATCTAGACTGGGCTGGGATGTTTTATTGATACAAATGACTCCTTAATATAAAGCTCTTTCTTGCACGTATATGACTGTCCACGGATTTGTTTCTCTACTTAACCCAACCTAACACATCATGTTTGTTTGTTTTTGTTCAGTGCCTTCAAGTCCTCCACAAACCATGCAAAACAGAATGAAACACACCCTGGTCCTGCACCATCCTTAAAATGTTGTAATACTTGAGCTCATTAATCCATCTCGTTGAGGGGCTTCCTCTTGTTTGCTGGACCCTCCACTTTACCGACCATCCTCTCCTTATTCAGTGATTGGTTTCTCCTGATAACATGTCCCAAGTATGTAAAACAAGGTTTCCCCATCCTCCCTTCTAAGGGCCATTCTGGCTGTACTTCTTCCATGTAAATTTCTTTCTTTTACTAGAAATTAGAGTGTAATAGTTAGATTTGTCAATTCACACTCCTGGTTAGGGGTAAAGTTCAACCTGTCAGTCAAATGGTAGCTTACTGGCTCCTCCCAGGTTCTCTCTCTGCCACTTCACCTTCCCCTCACTGGGACTTCACTGGGACCCTGTATCTTTCTCCAAGAGTGGTCCCATGAGGGCCTCACACCCTGAGAGCTGTTGGTTCCCTGCCATGTGTCCACTAACCTTGGGTGCACGTGATTCTGCACTCACCAGCCTGTGATCTCGCTGTTTCCCTCTGCACCTGTCCGCATCTTTAGTCAGTAGCTACATGATACTGAAGAGGACCTCATGCAGCATTGAACATACGAATTTGAGCTGGACTAGCCTGGGGCACGTTCTAGATGGACTCATGCTTCTTGATGTAAATTTCTTTCTTGTGCATGGATGAATGCCACTTGGTTGGTTCTCTAAACAACCCAGCCTAACCACCATGGTATTTTCAATATTTTCCCCAGCACCGTTATTTAAATTCATAAATAGTTCTTCAGTCTTTCTTATTCCATATTCAACTTTCATATGCATCTGAGGCAATCGAAAAGACCATGGCATTGATCAGGAGCACCTAAGTCATCAACATGACACCCTTGCTCTTTAACACTTAACGGAGGTTGTGTGTGTGTGTGTGTGTGTGTGTGTGTGTGTGTGCGCGCTCAGCAGATTCAACTAATGTAATGTGTCGTTTAATTTCTGCTGAATCCACAAGCATTGGTTATGGATCCAGGCAAGATGGAATTCTTGGCAACATCAATCTTTTCTGTATTTGTCATGATGCTTCCACTGGTTCAGTTTTGAGGACTTGGATTTAGATTATTGTAATTTCTAATACTGTTATCAAGCCTACTGTAGAGAAAAACCCACTCATGCCTAAAAGCTGAATTTAAGGAGCTTATTCAGAGGGAAAATGATTATACCTAGTTATCATAAGAATTTTACCCCATATAAATGATACCTGATGATCTGAGGATTTCAACTAAAATTTTCCCATAATTTATATAGTTCATGAAAAAAAGACATTATAATGACATCATTTGCTCAATTTTTGGTTGAATGTGTTACACAGGGGACATAGACTTCTATTGGGCAAGTAGGCATAAGGAGTTACAGTAATTAATTTCAAGAACTAAGTACAAAATTTCTCACAGTTGTACGGCTTTCATTTGGTCTCACAAAACCCCACCGGTGCACATTTACACATCACTAGTCAGAAATCTCAGGCAGATTGGATAATTCATCTTTATATCAGTCTCACATCCCTGAAACCATTTGTTAGTCAAAGCTTTTAAGTGGTGTGGGAAAGTTTCGATAACGTTAGCTTCAGAGCCCGTTCAATAATTGTTACTATGTATTTGCCATGAAGAATTGTTCTTTCGGCACGCTTTATACAAAAGACAGCTGTGTAAGAGTCCTTTCCTTAGCATGTATTTCCTGCACACCCTAACTTAACCAGCGAGGGAAATCACTTTCTCTGTTTCATGGCTCCTGGCAATTAACATATTTTGATATGTTCTATCAGCATAACAAATATTTAATCCAAAGCAGGCAATTGGATTACAACAAAATAAAAAATAAACCAATGCCAACAAGTGGATTCTGACTCAAGGCAACACTATCATTGGCTTCACAGTCTTTGTGAAACTTCACAGGATCAGCCAACCTTCTGTTTCTCCCACAGAGTGAGCGATGGCGGGTTGAGCACCAATGTTGAATTTAGCAATCCAACGCTTACCAAACACCACCACCAGGGTTCTAGTTTAGCAAAAACTCTGCTAAATGTCATCATGCAAGTTTATTGAAAAGGCTTTAGGAATGTCTCCTTTTCAAGCTCTGGGACTCTGGGACGTTCGTGTCTTTACTTCCTTTCGTGTACGTGCTGAGACAAAAGCAGGGATGAACAAGTGGTGTCTGTGGCTCCTTCTTCTACATCTTGATTTTCATGAAAAACACTCTCTTTCAGGGATGTACCCAAAGAGAGAGTTTTTGGTAGCTAGGCAGAAAAATAGTTGTGGTTCTCTCTAATCATTCCACAACTTACTTAAAGATTAAAAAAAAAACTTTACTGAATGTGTAGTACATAAGAAAGGATCCTCTACCTCCATGGGTCTGCAAATCTACTTTCCCTAATTAAGTGCCTGGACACCCACTCCACAAGCTTATTTCCTGCCAAAAGGCTCTGAGCTTTATTTGCCCTGTGGGCTGGGAAGTCCACCCATCTGTGCCATTCTAGGGCCCTGGTTCTAAAATTGCCATCCCACTCACATCAGAGCAGTCTCCTGCAGCAAGAACATTCAGTGCGCAGATGTCTTGACATCCAAAGGACGCGGTCCACTGACACCCTAAAGGTGGTGGAAGGGCTCTAGCTTATCTTTCCTGGTCAGGTGACAAAAACAACTCCAAACATTTACCAAAAGAAACAGTCAACTATTGCTACCTGGTCCCATAAAAGTTACTTAAAGAAACAAGAGTCTAAACTTGGGATACAACGACTCCTTTACACTGCAAGCTAGCCAGAAAGAATGCTTAAGAAGAAATAAAGATAAAATCTACACTCTCGTATTTAAAAGGTGTTTAAGAGGGTAAATATAAGCAACTAAAGAGTGGCATAAACTGGACACAAGCTAACAGATGCTGTAGTGGAGAAAAGGAAGATTTGAAATGAACACTTTTCATAAGACAGAGTCTGAAATAGATTTGAGAGAAAAACAAAGCAGCCCATGAGAGGAAAGAATGGGGAAAGACGGGTCTACAAGTGGGACGACATATGTCCTTTGTCCATTACTAATTAGTTTTCATTTACACTTATTACATAGTAACTGCTTTTTCAGGTGCACTTTGAATCCACCTGCGGCTCCTTTGGAGGAAGCCAGGACTATCTACTCTCATGACAAGGTACGTCTTGGAAACACAGAGGGGAAGTTTGACCCTGTCCTACAGTGTTGATATGAGTTAATAACATCTCCATAGAACCGAGTCTGGCCTGGGGGTTCTGGTTGTCAAGAGATCCTACTGAGAAAAACCAAGTTTTATCTCCTGTTGTCTTTTTTTTTTTGCTGTTTCTTGTTTTTCAAGAAATCATGCAGGATCTTGATCCCTGTGATTTAAAATTTCCATGGAAAGCTCTGCTTTTTCTCTGAAGCTAACCTAGGAGCAATAGTGTTGACACCCATAAAGTGGAAAGTTATCTCAAGTGTACTTTTTCAGTTGAATTGTGTAAGCTGAACCAATCGCGATGTCTGGGGTTAATTGTGGGTCCTCTTCAATTCAATCTTCCTTATGTACACATAATTTTCCAGCCTGCCAGGGATATGTAAAACATTATCTTCCTCCTTGTATGGTTTTCTCATTCCTGGTACTTCCTGAGACCACATCTCCCAGAACAGCTTTGAATTTCTCCCAGTCCTTCTAACCAAAATCACTACTAACCAAATTCACTCCACTTAGCAGACAGAGCCTGGTTTTTATATCCCACATTAAATCAGTATTCCCTCTCCCTGGCAATAAATATGCTGCTTTCATGTTTAGGCCTGTACTAGACAGCTACAATTCTCAATTACCAAGCTCCAGAGAAGATGAGAGCATCCCCAGGCTGCTCTTATCAAAAACCCGAACTGCTTTTAAGTAATGAATGCTTCACAATTTATTGTCTACATTTGGTTGATTTCAGGGGTCCAAAAATGTTTATTTTGACCATTTTTCATTTTTATACTTTTTTTCTTACAAAGAGCATTCATCAATCTTTTTATGCTGCCTTGATCTGAATTCTGTAGCTTTGTTATTATTCATGCTTAGGTTTAATAATATTATGCTTTTGATTTCAAAGGTTCTTGTCAGTACAAAATACATGAGCTATTTATAATTTTCTCATAGTATACTATTATTTGCCTTAAAATAATTTGTGTCTGGCTTTGTATTAATAATTTTAAACGTGCTAATAGCTGCCTGCAGGTTCACTGTGCCTTTTTCTTAGTTTTGCAAATGTTTTCATTTTGTTCCTATTTGAATGTTAAATATGAGAAAACTAATTGAATAATTGGATTCTTATTGGCTTATGTGTAGCATCTAGAATAGTACAATGAGACAAATAAAACTTGCTCTAACACAGTATGCTACAGAAACAGATAAGCCAAGCTTTTACACCGTTGATATTGCAATTGAAATCCCAATCATTTCAGTTTAGGCCATTTTCTTTTTTCACAAAATATGACATAAATGTAATAGTGATGTGTGGATGTAAGGAATATTTGCAGCATTTATTGATGATGAAGTTCAAAGACTTCACCCAACAGAATGAATTTTACAAAAACTTAAATAAAACAGAAATCCTCATAATGGGACCAATGAGCTGAATCATGATAAATAGAAGAAATTTGAAGCTCTCCAGGCTGGCATTTGACTTGGCTCCACCATCAGTGGCCATGGAGGCCGCTAGTCTAGAACCCTAATGGCATGGTACATTGAGAAATCTGCTGCAACTAACCTCTTTACAAGTTAAGAAGCAATGAGGTTTAAGGACCGAGCTGTACCTGACCCAAACCACAGTATTTTCAACTACCTCACATCCATATGAAATCTGGAAAATGAATAAGGAAGATCAACTAGGAATCAATGCCTTTGAATTATGGTGCTGGTGAAGAATATTAAATATACTCTTGCCTGCCAGAAGTACAAGCTCCCAGAATGCCCCTTAGAAGCAAGACTGGTAAGTTTTAGTACATTTAAATCAATTTACTTTGGACTTGATATTAGCAAGGACCAGTCCCTAGAGAAGGATGTCATGCTCGGTAAAGTAGAGGATCAAGAAAGAAGAAGAAGACCCTCTATGAGAAGAGTTGACTCACTGGCTATAAAAACGTCCTCAAACATCACACCCGGTGTGAGGATCACTGTGTTTTGTTATGTGGTACAAGGGTTGGCTATGAGTTGGACCTGATTGTGCAGCATAACATATGCGATGCTTTTACATTATTGGGTGCTTACATGTGGCTGATAGTGTGTTTGGCATGTGGCATATAATGCCAAAGGAGGGTATGTTCCAACAAAGGCTTTGAGTTTCAGAAGGGCGTGTGGCTATCTCCTGCTCTCTGTTTCTCTTTAAATTTACAATAATTATAATAGTTAATAATAAACAGAAAAACAAATATTTTATTAATCACCTATTTTACTATCCTTATCAACTAAGTATTTGTTTGGAAACTGTCATTCATTTACTTATGACATTTACTTGATTCATAAGAGTAATAGGCTCTAAAATTGGAAGTTCAATGAACTGCTCAGAACGCCAATATGTTATCTCTCTTCTGCTATCCTTCCCATTGACTCCAGGAATGTCAATGTCAGATGACCACAGTAGTTCCAGACATGAAAGTATACAGATCACTACTCTGCGGTCTCCATAGTGAGTAAAAAAAAAAAATCCCCAGAAAGACTCGCTTATCATTCTATTGCCCAGAAGTGAATCAGTGTTCAAAGCAACAAAATGCCGGAAAGAACAATGAAATAACTTCAGAAATCCATACTTAGCTTGGAGATAATTTTAGGGCTGTCATGAAACTCTTGAGTGTGGGGGATAGAGTAAGAAACATCAACAAAATCTATGTTATGTTTGAAAGGAGGAGAGATGAATGTATATTTTGTAAGCAAATTTCATCATCCATTTTAACTTCTTTTGTTTCTGTAGGAATGTGTTTTGACAATCATTTTATTGGGGCCTCGTACAACTCTTATCACAATCCATAGGACAATTCATAATTTTTAACCTATGTTCTAAACCAAGGAATTCTGCATCTCGTTGTTCCATGAACGTGTGACTAAAGGGAGTTGAAAGGCCACAGTCCTTCTGGAAGGAGCTAACTGTGAAGCCTAAAGGCAGACCTTATGCGTCTAATTTCTACCTTCATTTACATTCCGTGAAATCTCAGTATAAAATGATATAATCTCTTTGGTTTTTGGTTCTTTCATCTCATCTGTGAAATTAGAGACTTAACAGTTTTTCTAAGAGACCTCAAACCTCCACTGGTGGGGCCACCAAGTGTCTTTGAACGCTATATGATAGACCTGGACAGGTAAATAAAGTGAGTAAAAGCTTCTTGTTTAACTAGGATAGACGTTTAAGAATGATGTCTGATGGATTTTGATGTACATCAAGACCCCCAGAAAATAATCTGCAGAAATAAACACATTCCTCCCCACCCCCAAAGCTTCTGGCTCCTTCAACATCCTTACTTGAATCCTGGGAAACTCTGAAGTCTGCAATGCAAACCTCTTAATCCATGTACAAGTTCTACAAAAGCACAAGGAAGCGTTCTTAAACTCACATTATTCTCAAGGCTATCCCTAATGGTGCAGATGGAGTAGTCAGTCTGTCTATCTATCTATCTATCTATCTATCTATCTATCTATCTATCTATCTATCTATCTGTCTGTGTCTGTCCGTCCATCCGTCCCTCCCTCCGTCCGTCCGTCCGTCCATCCATCCATCCATCCATCCATCCATCTACCTAATCTATCTATCATAGAGAGATATCATTATGACTCCCAGTGACCTTGTAGGAGGCCTTGTCTGACCAAGGTGTTTATTGATCGGTGACCAATTAGTCCCCTGTGCCTCTGTGTCTTTGCAGACAAAAGCTTTGCAAAATGACTCAGTTATTTATGACCTTGCAGCTGAAAACATTGAGAGATAATTCAGTTGTTTACGACATCTTTAAGATTCTTTTGAATCTTGCATATCCATGTGCTTGTCTTAGAACATAGTGCTTTTATGATTCAAATGTTAAGAAAGTGTGGCTATTTAAGTAACATTTGTATAGATAAGAGTTTAGGAATGTTTTTTATGTTCTTTGATGTTTGTTTTGTAACCCTTCCCTTATAAGAAGAGTATAAAAAACAAGATTTGAATGTACTCAGTCCATCAGACTGTCGTCCTCCCAATCCCGTGCTTTGTACATGTCTCTTTCTTTTCCTTTCATCCGCACGCCTCATTTCAGATGCAGCTAGATGCGGGATAGCTGGTCTGATCATCTGCAAGAACTGGCCCTGTGAGTTTCCCAGACTGTAAACCTTTAAGGGAGTAGAAACCTTGTCTTTTCCCAAGGAGCATCTGATAGTTGTGAACTGCTAAACTTGCAGTTTACAGTCTAACATGTTACTACATCACCAACTCATTCATATATCTATATCAATATCAATTGATAGATAAAGTATTAGACTGGGTAGACTAGAGAAACAAATTCAGGGATACTCATAGGTGTACAAGAAAGAGCTTTATATACAAGATCAATTGAATATTGAGAAAACATCCCAGCCCAGTCCAGATCAAGTCCATAAGTCTGATATTAGCCCATAAGTCTGATACCAATCTATAAAGTCCTCTTCAGACTCACCAATACATGCAGTGATGCCAAATGCAGGAAGATCACAGGCCAGTGGGTGCAAACTCTTGTGGATCCAATGGTGGTAGAAGCATCTCAGCACTGGCAGGGGTCTCCATGTGGCTCCTCCAGTTCCAAGGCATGGGTTCTATCAGGGTAGTGCCAGGTGTCTTGTCAGTAGAGTGTTTCTCAGCGAGTGAGTCTTGAGTCCTGTCAGTAGACAGGCTTCAAGGAAGTGAACAGAGAGAGAGCATGTCTCCTGCTTCCAAGGTGGTATACAGGAATTCCCAAAGTCCTCTGGAGAAAGCCACGCTCATTCAGAGGCCCATTGACTATATCTCGATTGACAGGCGAGACTCCACGCCTACTCTGTTAATTGTCAGACTGACACTAGATTATGTAACTACTACACATAGATGATAGAGAGATAGATAGAGAGATAGATGTTGGCTTTTCTTCTCTACAGAACCAAGCCTGAAACTGTGTACGTGTGTGTTCATGTGAATATTTTCACTTATATTTAAACATTCTGCATAATGTGAAACCATTTGAACATGGCTACCTTTGTTCACGGAGACCTGGTGAGTTATGTGTGAGGTGTTCATTTGTATGAGGACATGCCTCTGAGCACGTGACAAGATCCTTCTACAGCACCATGCTTGCCAGTGAACGTGCATGGGAACATGAAGGGATAGGAATGGCCTCATCTGACCAAGGAAATTGAAACAAAAATGTTTCCTGATCAGATGTTTGTGACATTACACGAATGAACAAGTGCCTCTCTACGACCTTCATGACGGATAATGGGAATTCTAGACTTTAACAGCAAAATAAATGCAAGTCAAAACAGCTCTAATTTCTGAGTAAACATGCAATCTTCTGTATGTATTTAGCCTGGCACCCTGAACATTTTTTTAATAGTAGAAGAATTTAGCTTCACATCACAGTAATAGAAAACTACATCTCTGTAGCCCATGCTTCTGAACGAAGGATTAAATCATGTCTCCCTTTGGGAGGCAATGTTTACTTTGTGTTTACTTATATAATCACAACACGCTTGACTCAGAGTCATCCGAAAAAGTTTAAAGCTAGTTCATCTCTTTCCAGTTTATTGTTTGTGTTGTGTCTGAGGCTCTGTAGCGCAAAGCATCCATCAATTCCACAGCTTCTATGCACCATAGAGGGATGCGGTCATTTTGAGGGATGCAGCCATTCTTACCCTCCCTTTCTGAACTCTTCCTCCTCCGTTTACATCAACTGGCAGACTCCTGAGGCACCTGCTATTGCTAACTTGCTCTACAGAGCTAGTTCTTGAAAGAGCGTGTGATGCCAAAAGCACGCATATTTCACTCGTTCAGCCAAAGTGCTGCTTTGTTAAATGTTTAAAAATGCTCTCAGGGAAATCCTTTCAGGGGCTCAGCCAGCCTCCATGGTGGCAGAAAATGTGCAGTTCTTAAGAATTTCAAATCTCTTTCTGCTTTTCCCTCCTTTTGTACAAGATGGTTGTGTTAGTCTGGGTAGACTAGAGAAACAAATCTAGGAGCACATATGTGTAAAAGAGAGAGTTTTATAAAAAGGATGATGATATATTAAGAAAGCGGAAACAGGAACTGAACAGAGATACCAAAAGGGGAGGGGTAGGTGGGGGAGGGGTGGGGAGATAATGGAGCACTGATCGCAGTGAATGGTACATACCCACACACATCCAGTCAGGAGGAAGAACAACAGAAACCAGAAGGGAAGGGAGATGGCAGTCGAAGGGAGACTTGAAAATAATTAACAATCTACATCTATCAGGAGGATTGGGGTGGGGGAGGAGGGAGAGAAACAAGAAGGAGCTGATCCCAAGGGCTCAATGGAAAGTAAATGTCTACAAAAGAATGATGGGATATATGTACGAATGTGTCGAATACAATTGATGTATGGTTTGTAACACGAGTGGTAAGAACCCCCAATAAAATGATTTTTGAAAAAAGAAAGAAAGAAAGCATCCCAACCCAGTCCAGTGTAAGCCCATAAGTCCAATATTAACCCATATGTCTGATATCAATCTATAAAGTCCTCTTCAGACTCACGAAACACATGGAATGACACCAAATGCAGGACAATCATAGACCTGTGGGTAGAAAGTCTTTGGATCCAGTGGTTGGATCGCAGCCCTGGCAGTGGTCTCCACATGGCTTCTCCAGTTCCCACAGCATGGGGTCTATCAGCGCATTGCCATGTGTCTTGTCCTCAGGGATGTCTCTAAGGAAGTGAGCCGAGAGAGAGGAGTGTCTCCCCCTCCAAGCAGGAAGACAGGAGTTCCCAGAATGCTCAGGAAAAGGTCATGCCCACACAGAAGCCTCATTGGCTATGACCTTATTGACAAACTAGACTTCACCTCTTCACTCGTCATCTTCTCAGGTCCCAAATTGATGTCAGATTATGTAGCTACCACAGTTTCCCTATTAGGCTAGTACATAGTTTCAGTGCCATATATTAGCTCATGACAGCCAAGTAAGAAGAAATGTCCTGAAAGGCAGCTTTACGCCACCCATGCCATTGCTCAGGCATCTTTGAGTTGCCTTCCAACCTGAGGTCCTCATTTTCTGGCGCTCTGTCTGACAAGGTGCTGCGCCAGTCCATGAGGATTTCCGTCTCTGACAGTGTTTCGCGGCCTGTCATACTTTCAGTGCCTGATCCCTCAGAAGTGTGTAGCCTATCCCATCTTTTGGCACTATTTCTGATAGGATTCCTCTGCTATTCATAAAGTTCTCACAGGCTGGTCACTCCCAAGTTGACAGGCTATTCCTTCAAAATAATCTGTTCTTAGTGGGAAAGCTCTGCAGAAACCTGATCCCCTGTTGGAATTTGAAAGACTGGTGACATAGCTTCCAGTGCCACAGAGACTCAAGGCACCTCAGTAAGACAAACGGACATACAAGTGGCAAACAATTTTGGAAGAGAAGGATTTATTTGTCCAAGTACATTCTAGGTTGCCTTTCGAATGTTCTTCCAGTAAATGGAAGGCAAACTATTAAGTGCCCTGCCTTCCATTATTTGAGCAATATTTAAATTACCTGGCACACCTAACAGGCCTTATCTTGCTTTCATTTTTCTCTTTTCATAGATTGCATCAACTTGTAAACATACATCGCTTTAGTTCAATTGTCTGTCGTCTGATGCTCTGCTGAAAAGTCAAATTCATAAGGAAAGCATACTTTTCTGCTTCTCCCTCGGATGTTCCTAAGGCTATATAAAAAAAATATCAAGCACACAATAGATGCTCCATGACGCTTTCTCCTGGTCCAAGCAGTGAACAAGTAATTTCCAATTCTACATGATTGGAAACATGGTGTCTTTCACATGATAAGTATATAAAAGCCACCAACTTTCAAAATCCATTTGGTTCTAACTCAAAAACGCAAACTCCCTGCCATCAAGTCAATTCCAACTCATTGTCACCCTACAGGACCTGTAGAACTGCCCACTGGGTTTCTGAGACTGAAACTCTGGAAACAGAGCGCCTCGTAATTTCCCTGAGGAGCTGGTTTCAAACAGCTGCTCTGGTGGTTAGGAGCCCACCGTGTCCTCGTCTTTGCCTCTGTAGCTCCATGTGTTTGGAATCAAACTAATGGAGGTGACATGCCATAAACGTGGCTCAGCTGGGTTATTCTGAAATCAATGACTCTCTGGGACCTCTTGATATGGCCTTTCTTTGATTCACTGAAGTAGTTTAATTTTTTTCACAGTCACTAAAAATGTATGCCAACAATATTTGCCCATGGATTTATTCCTCTTCATTTATCCTTTTTGCCTTCAGAAGTTACATGTGAGAACATTTTGTTACAGATACTGATGCGTGTGTATGCTACAATATATCAGATGATAACAGCTTCTTATTTTAAAAAGTGTGAAGCATGGGTGTTTTTTCCTAAATATGTGAACATTTAAATGTTTTATTCCATTTTCCTGGTATGAGTGTCTTCCTTCAGCCACTTCAAGAGATTGGTGCAGGATTACAGAGGATCGGAAGTAGCTGTGAATTACTCCTCTTCTCATCCACTTGAATCAAACGCTGGTTCCAGGGGAGGAAGTGCTGGCAATCTGTTTGCGTGATGATCACCGCCGACAAACTCTATGGGACAGCTGTCCACTGCCACGTGCACTGCTCTGAGTCAGAATGGACATGATGGCGTCCAGTGATGGCCTTCAGTAGAAATCTCTAGTGACTTTTAGCAGGACTTCACACCTCGAAAGCAACGTTATCAAGTGAGGTTTGAAAATGCAGGGCATCATAGGACGCCTATGCTTAGGAACAAATTCACCCCTGATCTTTGATGCTGGTGTACGAGCCAGACCTTCCAAATGCTCTCCACACCTTCCCTGAGAATCACAGGCCCTGTCCTGCCCTGGGTGTCCACCTTGCACCATGGCGTGCAGGCAAAAGGAGGATGTCTTGCTCTCCTCTAAGCACTTGGTGGCATTTTATACCATGTGGGGCTATGAGAGATGAGAGATACCACTTAAACCCCCCTGCCACGGAGCTGCTTCCTAATCACAGAGAGTTATGGTACAGGGTTTCTGACACTACCCATCTTTGTGAGAGTGGCAAGTTTCACCTTTCTCCTGTGGAGCCGCCTCTCGAGTGTGTTGCAGATTAAAGGAACAAAAATACTCCTTTGACCACAAAGCTGAAGCATCTTGTGAGAGAAGAAGGAGAGGACTGTGATCTTCAGGTCGTGGATAGAGAAGTCAGTGGACTTTGGTTCAAATTCCTGGATTTTGAGGTTACCCAATAATTGGCAGCTTAAGACAATCATCTATTTGCTATTTGCATCGTTTCTTTGCTTTCAGTCACATCTTATTCCTGCAGACATAGGTTAGCCTGAGCGAATAAGGGTGATTGAAATTAACAATAATAATTAATAATAATGTGCAGGCAAGAAAACTCTATGGAGCATTGCTACCATGTACCATAAAGGAGTGCTGTAAGTGGAACCGACTGACAGCAACTGAATTCTTTGCTTTGTTTTTTTGTTAGCATACCTGAAACTCCAGGACAGACACTCTCCCCAAACCTCTATATCTACTTTGCATGAAGAAACAGTTTGTTTGGGGGGTCAGGGAACAGCTTCCATGGTAGGACGATGTCAACCTAACCAATTATATAATATAGGATGAACCAAAATCCTAGTTTCTAATCTAGCCTTTGTTCCCTTCAGTCTGGATTACAGTAAAAATTAAGCTGTGAATAGACCAAACATGAAAGACTTTAACAAAAACTCTTGCCCCCAAATTATCCATGGGCAGGCAAGCCAGGAAGTCAAAGCAATACCACTTGGATCTCAAAATAACTAAAATCCTAACAATAAATTGTGATATTACTCTCTCTTTAATATACAGTCACAGTATTTAATAGGTGACCCAGGACACATTTAGTTCCAAAATGGTCTGCATTTGCCTTCACAAATCTCTTTTTAGAGGAAACCTTGGTCATATTTGCTATCAGATGACCTCTGTCCTGGGTGTCCGCTGGATGATGTGCTTGTACACACAGCACATCCTATAGCGGTACAGCCAGAGGCAAGGATAGCTAGGTTTCATCTGACAGACGTTGGACATGCTGTCAGGAGAGACCAGTCTCTGGAGAAGGACATCATGTTTGATGAAGTAGAGAGGCAGCAAAAAGAAGAAAGCTTTTAAGAAGATGGATTGACACAGTGACTGCAACAATTGGGCTCAAGCATAGGAACAGTTGTGAGGATGGTGCAGGACCAGGACGCATTGTGTCCTGTGGAGCGTAAGGTTGCTATGGGTCACAGCTGACTCAATGGCGCCTAACAACAAAGCAATGTCCCTGACAAGAGAAAACGCTCGTTTGGCCACATGTTATTTCACAGACCCTCTACTAGACTTTGGGAATTCACAAATGAAGCTAGATATGGCCATGGCTTAGGAAAATGTTGTCGTTCTTAGGCACCATTAATTCATTTCCTGACTCACGACAGAACAAAACACTGGTCAGTCTGGTGCCAGCCTCAGAAGCAGTGCCAGGTTTGTTGCAGCCGCTGTGTCCATCCATATCCTTAATGATATTCCTTTTCCTCCCCGCCCCTCCACTCTACCAAGCACGATGTCCCTCGCCAAGGACTGTCTCTCCTGACAACTGATTCAGAGCATTTTAGACAATCGTTTGCCGTCCTGGCTACTAAGGAGCATTGTGCTATAACCTGTTACAGGACTGATTTGTTTGCTCTTCTGGGCATTGGGGGCACTTTCAATAATCTTTACCAGGATCATAATTCAACTGCATCTATTCTTTGGTCTTCCTTATTCAATTTCCCACTTTAACATGCATACGAGATAGTTGAAGATATGCAGATGATGTGCTATAAAAGAGGAAGACATGTAACACTGGAAACATTATCCAGTTTCTTGCTTAACCCCAAAGTGTTAGGGGGTCTTTTAAAACAAAGTGAAAATGAAATTAAGAAATAGGAGTTCTGTAAACTTCAGGACACCCTCATTCCCTCACCCCCCTCCTCCCCAAATTGTTTTGAAATAAATATAGAAGCTACAGAATAAGAGGGAAAAATGTCAGGTTGATATGTAACAGCCTGGAAAATCCTTGGATGTTTCTTTCAAAATCAATCATGTAAAACATAAAACAAGCCTAAGGCAGCTCTTTAAAACAGCCATAATTTAACTGAAATTGATGACTTAAGGAAGACAAAGTTTTACTGAGCCTGAATGTGGCTATCCACACCCATTGAACTATCTCCAAACAAAATCCACAAAGGCAATACGTAAAACTAAAGTGATATATTTACAGCACAGTCATATGAATCTTCTGCTGATCCCTAGACAGAGACCAGTGACTCCAAATTGTTTGAATATGAACCTGGGAAGGAAGTTAAAAGACTAACAATGCTTCACAACTGCAAAAACAGAACTATTTAAGGAAAATTTTAAAGCACATCTGTGTAGTTCATATTAGCTATGAAAAATCTCAAGTTTAAATGGCTTGAGAGCATAGACTTGGAGGACCACTTAGTGAACTGGAATGATCTAGTTCACATAGATAATGGTCTCCATCCTCATCGGCAAAAGCGTCTGGGGTCTGAAAAGCTTTCAAGTGGCGATATGAGTTGCAGCCCTTGATCTACACTTGTACGATGCAAAAGACAAGGAAGGGACTCAGAGAAGAAACCGGTCGATGTCCACATGAACCCCCACCTCTTCCAGCAACAGACCAGAAGAACCCGAGGGTGCCTGTCTACCATGACTTATAGTTCTTAACCAGTAGAAGATCCTAGAAAGAATGATAAAACAAGGAGAGCAAAAATTCAATTGTCTGAAAAAAATAATGACGGAATCTACTGACTGATAGAGATGATAAGAACTCCTGGGACATTTCCCCTAATAAGCTTTGAACTTGGAATTGAAGCTATTTCTGCACATCACATTTCATCCAAACAATAGACCAGAGGGTTGTGACCCTTTTGGGGGTCGAACGGCCCTTTCACAGGGGGTTCCTGATTCATCACAGCAGCAAAATGACAGTTATGAAGTAGCAACGAAAATAATTTTATGGTTGTGGGGATCACCACCATGTGAGGAACTGTATTAAAGGGTCACGGCATTAGGATGGTTGAGAACCACTGCAATAGACTGACATAAAATAAGTGAGCTCTCCTGTGAGTAATGTGCTCCCTTAAATATATACCATAGAAGCTTACCCAAAAACAGAAATGAGAAGCCTGGGGTGGGGGAAGGGAGGCTAGGTCAACGGAAACACACGTCGAATGAAAACAATGAAAATGTAGACTTTTTTAAGTAGTATAAAAAATGGCATGGGAAATTTTGTTTACAAATTGTTAAAAAAGTGATCATAATTTGGCCTGTAAACTTCCACCTACAACACAGTGAACAATTTTGAAACAGTTAAAATGTAATGGCAAATTAAGTAATCAAAGCAGCACAGAAAGGACACGAATATAAAGAATTGTCGAAGTGAAGGTGGCATTGTTCTCATGACAATGGATGTTGTTTCTTCTGGTGTTTCTTCGGTTGAAAACTCAGCTAATCCAAGTGATCTGAGGGCATGTTGGTTATCACCCTTGGGAGGGCGGCGCAGGCTGTGCAGTGTGTCCTTCTGTTGTGCAGAGGGCCGCCCTGGGTGGGCTCCAACTGGAGGGCACCTCTCGACAACAGTGTGTTTCACAGGTGATGTAAAATGATTTTTAAAATGTATAGAATTAAGGGCAGGATATACATACTATGATTTTTAAAATGAACACTGCTAAATATCATAAATTGTCTTTTAAGTCATGAAAGACAGTCAGTAGCTGCAGGCTACAGTCTGGGCAGCTGAAGTCCCTGTATAGTGCAAACAGCTAATATACTTGCTGCGAACCACCAATCCACCTACCGAGTTCCAGGAAGGAACAGCTATCCTGACTCACAGAGCATTGCCATGAGTAAGACATGGCTCCTTAGCAATTGGTTTTAGCCACTTCAGACGCACTCATTTCTGGGCATACATTATTCATATTTTTAAAGCTATTTTTGCACAACAGTCCCTTGGTGTTTGTTGTGTTTTCTTGTAGTTCTAACGCAAACTTCCACTTTAAGTCATCTTGTTCAAGATTCCACCTTCATAGTGCATTACAGACTATCAAGATGTGCATGAAGGTATCAGAGGGTGTGGCTGGTCCTGGGAAAGGCTCCCTTGTCCTTGGGTTCTTCCCATTCCCTATGAAGGGAAGAGATGAGTTAAGGACTGATGGAGGCAGGACAGCAAGTTTCTTATGGTCCTAAGGTGACAGAAGCGTCTGCACTCACAAACCGTAAGGACTAGATACAGCAATGTAGCTAGATTGGTGCTATGCACCCATGAAGTCATCAGATCAGGAAAGACAAGTGAATTCTAAGTGTGCATGGTTACTACCCCAATGAGAAAACAATATGCTAACCACGTTATTCACAGGACCCTATTTAATTTAAGTCAAAATAGTAAGCTCTACTTTGTCTATCTCTATTAATAAATACCTCTTTTTAAGTTTCACCTTTATGATGAATGTGGTAAATGCCAGTTTCATAATCAGATATCATATCATTGGATGTTGAATAAACTATATGATGGTTGTACTCAAAATGATGAATAGCTTTCCATTTCAACTCATTAATGCCTATGATATTGGTCTTTGTGCATTCTATATCATTTTGATGATATCATTTTCTTAGATTCATACTTCTTTTATTCCATATTTCTATTATTAAATGAATATTTACAGCTCTTTTTTGAGTTGTGGTATTTCCACAAATGAATGTCCTGCAGGCTTTAATCCATCCACGTCATGAAGGCTCTTCTGGCACTGTATCTGACAAGGTCTCGCTGCCATCGGTAAGGGTTTCTGTGGTTGGTGCTTCATTGTCTGTGCTTAGTCTAGAAGTGGCCCCGACACCTGTTCACCCTGGGCCATCTTACTGGCATTTGAAATGCTGGTGCCTTTCCTTCCAGCATCATAACAACATGAAAACCACCGCAGTAGACAAACTGACAGACACGTGGAGGTGATGACATCATACTGATGGACTTACGCACTGTCATTGAGCCACTGGCAACTAACAGCAACCCTATAAGGACAGGTTAGATCTTCCCCTGGGAGTTTACTGAGACCATAGCTGTTAGCTCCCAGCCCCCTATCCCTGATAAATCACTGCAGCATCAGTTATTGTCTCTACACATCCACTTCGTCAGGGTTTCATAAACTAGGAAACCTAACAGATATATAAAACAGGAAACAGAAAGAAGAAAGTAATAGTAATATAAAATAAAGGGTCAAAAAGACAAGATCACCAACATTATTTTGAAATCCAGAGTAGAAATTTCTGTTGTGGAACAAGTGAGAAATATTTAAACCTAGAGCAAATTCAAGTTGGGTCAAGAGGGAGGTCAGCTAATCAGGTATCATATTATACCGTCACAGACATCTCTGTCTGATAGTCCCTCTCAGAAGAGCCACATGAAAGGGATGATCAATCCAGAATGTAGTATGGCACTAACGAACCACATAATTATCCTCTAGTTCAAGGTGGGGAAAGGAAAACAAAAGGATGAATACAAGGAAGAAAAGGGTAGTGGGGTCATGGGGCATTAATCCACCCAAGGGGAGGGTATTGTTTATATCTCCACAGGGAAAGTGGGACCAGACTTCAACCCAGCGTCGCAAGGTGTGAATGCAATATCCCGGCGTGGAGGAGGGAACCAGTGGAGAGGTCTGGGAGGCTGGCCCCAGCACCATAAATTAAGTGGATTCCTGCCCCTCCCCCGAAAAGAATTTGTTCCAAAGGACGACATTGACTCTGCAGCTATGGGAGATGGACATATTTGATCAGAGCACACGGGAGCAGATGAAGGGGCAGGAGGAGAGAGTGGAGCACAGCCTGGCCCACCAGGCCGTGATGATGATGTTCCTGAGTAGAGCAGCCAGTCCACAGAGAGAACAACATGGCTGGCCCTACTATGAGACATGATGCCCCTCAGTGACTAAGGGCGATACAGGGGACAGCACCGGAGACACAGTGTGGGAATTGCACCTGACCTGATCCCACCACACCGAGGCAAATCACTGGGGGAGTGCAGCGGAACAGCAAGGGAATGGAGTGGCAAGGTCCCCAGGGAATGCTGAAAGTGGACTTTGGGGCCAGGGCGTGGTGCCCCAACAGACTGGACTGGAAAACGCTCCTAAGGGCCAGCAAACGATCCCTGAACTAACTACAAGCTTTTCTCTTGTGAACTGTTTTGTTCTGTTCTTTTTCAGTGGTTTGTTTTTGTTGTTTTGTTGTCTGGTTGTATACTGTTGCTTTGTTTTCCTCTGTCTAGTTTTCGTGCATGTTAGTGACTCCACAGGTCTGTCTGAATAGGACAGGCTGGATGAACTATCTGGAGGAAAAACAACGGGACCGACAGTTCCGGGGGGACTGGGGGTGGGGGGGTGGGGGGGTAAGAAAGTGGTGTTAACAAACCCAGGGACAAGGGAAAAACATGGGACCCCAAATGGTAGAGAAGGGGGATTGGCAGGCCTGGTGGGAAATGATCAAGGGTAAGGTTGCTTAGAGAAGATGTATACTCTAGCCCAGGTGGCGATGAAGCATGGTAGTGGGGCAGGAGGAAAGTCAAGGGAGATGGAGGAAAGAGCTAGGAGTCAAAGGGCATTTATGAAGGTCTAGACAAAGACATGTACATGCAAATATATATAGGAGGATGGGGAAATAGATCGATGTGTCTATATTTATAGGTTAAGCATTAAGGTGGCGGAAGGACCTTGGGCCTCTACTCAAACACTCACTCCCTCAATGCATGAATACTTTCTTTTATTAAATTGGAACTCTATGATGCTCACTCTCCCGACACAACGGATGGAGTCAAAGTGGGTGAACAAGTAAATGTGGTGAAGAAAGCTGATGGTGCCCGGCTATCAAAAGAGATAGTGACTGGGGTCTTAAAGGCTTGAAGATAAACAAGCGGCCATCTAGCTCAGAAGCAACAAAGTCCACATGGAAGAACACACCAACCTGTGTGATCGAGTGGTCCCAAAGGGATCAGTTACCAGGCATCAAAGAACAAAAAAATCATATCATTGACTGCACACCTCCATGATAGGATCGCTGAAGACAAATGGGTGCATAAGCAAATGTGGTGAAGAAAGCTGATGGTGCCCGGCTATCAAAAGAGATAGTGTCTGGGGTCTTAAAGGCTTGAAGGTGAACAAGCGGCCATCTAGCTCAGAAGCAAATAAGCCCACATGGAAGAAGCACACCGGCCAGTGCGATCACGAGGTGCCCAAGGGACCAGGTATAAGGCATCATGCAAAAAAAAAAAGATATAAGTGTGTGTATGTATGTGTATATATGTGTATATGTATATATGTATGTATATATCATATTAAATGAAGGGGGAAGTGCAGAGTGGAGACCCAAGGCCCAAGTGTCGGCCAATGGAGATCCCCTCATAGAGGGGTTTAGGAGAGGAGATGGGTTAATTAGGGTGTGAGGTAGTATCGATGAAGAACACAGCTTTCCCCCAGATCCTGGATGCATCCTCCCCCCAACTACCATGATCCGAATTCTACCTTGCAGGGCTGGATAGGACAGAGGCTGTACACTGGTACATATGAGGGTTGGAGGTACAGGGAATCCAGGGTGGATGATACCTTCAGGACCAAGGGTGTGAGGGACGATGCTGGGAGAGTGGAGGGTGAGTGGGTTGGAAAGGGGGAACTGATTACAAGGATCCACATGTGACCTCTTCCCTGGGAGAGGGACTGCAGAGAAGGGGGAAGGGAGACTCCGGATAGGGCAAGATATGACAAAATAACGAGGTATAAATTACCAAGGGCATATGAGGGAGGGGGGAATGGGGAGGGGGGGGGAAGAGGACCTGATGCAAGGGGCTTAAGTGGAGAGCAAATGCCTTGAGAATGATTGGGGCAGGGAATGTATGGATGTGCTTTATACAATTGATGTATGTATATGTATGGATTGTGGTAAGAGTTGTTGGAGTCCCTAATAAAATGTAAAAGAAGAAAAGAGAAAAAAATGATTAGGGCAAAGACTGTACAGATGTGCTTTATACAATTGATGTATGTATATGTATGAACTGTGAAAAGAATTGTATCAGCCCCAATAAATTGTTAAAAAAAAAATAATTATCCTCTAGTTCTTTAATATTTCCTCCCCTTACTATTTTTGTTTTTATTTGTTTTGTTTTTTAAATCACTTTATTAGGGGCTCATACAACTCTTATCACAATCCATACATACATCAATTGTGTAAAGCACATTTGTATATTCATTGCCCTCATCATTCTCAAAACATTTGTTCTCCACCTAATCCCCTGGCATCAGCTCCTCAGTTTTCCCCTTCCTCTCCGCTCTCCCCTCCCTCATGAACCCTTGATAATTTATAAATTATTATTTTATTATATCTTGCACTGACCGACATGTTCATTTGTATGTTTAAGATCATTCGGTACATGAAAGTCAAGATAGATAACCCTTCAGAAACAGTAACGGGAGTAATGGTTCCCATTACAAGAAGAGGGTTCAAGAAGAGAGAGGCAGGGGAGTAGCGGAATGGGGAGCCCAAAGCATTGATGAGTGTATCACCCCACTTAATGCAATCAAGCAATAGAATTTGTATGTCAATGGATCTATTGAATTGTGTAAGATATGGCAAAAAATTATAGAAAAAAAAGAATAAGGGTTCCTGGGGGGATCGTGGAGGATGGATAAAGGGAAGCTGATATCCAGTTCAAGAAGAAAGAAAATGTATTGGAACTGATTATGGTAGCCAATGGTACAATGCTGCTTGATGTGATGGAACTATGGAATGTTATGATATCTGTAAGAGCTCCCAATAAAATGATTTTTAAAACTCTCTGGCTGATAGTAAAACGGTTTGATTTCACCTGTGGCCAAGATGAGATCACCAGAGGCTTAATCTGAGCAGATACACTGCAGATGGATTTTAGGATCTTACTGTTCTACAAAGCCTTCTACAAAGTGGGTGCTCACAATTTAAGTCCTGATACTTTTTCCTTTATTATATTTGGATTTTGTTATCGTCATATTTGGATCACACAGGCTGATATCTTTCTTTGATGTAGATTTAGTTGATGGCTCATTTATATGTTACCTTTTTTGAATAAAAGCCTTTAAGACCTGAGACACTATTCCAAATGCTGGCCAAGCATCGTGTGCTTTCTTCACGACACTTTGTGTATAGTGTTCTACTCTTAGTGATGTCTTCGTGAACGTACAGTTATTTTGCTTCCATCCTGAGAATTTCATGTTCACTGAATCTTCATGATTTCCCTTTTTTAATTTAGAAAAGTTTTTAATTTTCTTTGACTTTATCCTGTCACTTATTAATTTCTTCCCTGGGTTAAAATAAATCTGTTCAGTTTTTAAATCTATTGGACTTTCTTACCCATTCCAAGTCTGTAGCTACAACATTCCTCCTTTTTACTTTGTGGTTGTCTTCAGTTACACATTGTTATCTCTGCTTCTCTATTTTCAGTGTTGTAACTTTGACTTTGTGCACTGTCACATCTGGGTTAACTTCTGGGTGGTGATGTCATGTTGATCATCTCAAATTTTTGTCTGTTACTACTGATTCTATGCCCAAAGAACTCTCTGTAATGTTTCATATGAGATTGTCTGGTTTTCATAAAATATTATGAGGTAGTTAGTTTAATGTGTCAATCTGGCTGATAAACACATGTGGGGTTTACTGAAGGGCGGAGAGATAAATGTCTCAGTGAGCTTCACCTTTTGAGTTCTTGGGTATTTTGCTTTCTGATAGTCAGCCCAGGAAGCAGCTACCTTAGCCAGTTCCCTGTTTCAGCTGGCAAGGCCCACTTCCTGCAAGAATAAGACACATGGATCTACACCAGTGCAGCTCTGGGTGCTGGAGCAGCTGTGTGGAGCCCCCTGCCAGCACTGAGATGCTTGCATGTTCACTGACTCGGCTTTCCTCCTGCATTTGGCATCATAGTGTGTGTTTTGTGAGATGGAGGAGGGCTTTGTGGATTGCTATCAGACCGATGAGTTAATGTTGGACTTGTGGGTTTGGACAACATTGAGTAGGGATGCTTTTTTGATGTGCATTTAATCTTTATATAAAACTCTCTCTTTTTGTTTCTCGAAAGTACCTAGACTAACACATCTTAGATTGTGTTTACCTGTAAATGTCCAAAATTCACTGCTTTACTTAAGGGAAATTTTGCTGGGTATACAATATTGATTGATTTTTTCTTTTCTATTTCAGAATATTTTATGTACCATTTCATTGCCCTTTGACTCGAATGGTTTCTATTGCAAAAGCAGAGTTCCGTGTTATTTTCAGTTTTCCTTTGAAAGGAGAACTTTCGTCTTTCCTGAGCTCTTTCAGAATTTTCTATTTGTTATTGGTTTCAGAAAGTTTGGTTATTTTTATGATTTTCTTTTGGTTTCTATACTTACTAGAGTTCATTCAGCTTCTTGAATGAATATCTCATCTCATGTTATTCATGGTATTAGTGAAGTTTTCTTTTAATGACTGAAAATTTGCTTTGTGTTTATTTATTTATTTATGGTCTCAGAATTCTTTGAATTTTAATGGTCTCTTTTTTTAGATGTTTGCCTTGCACATTTGTTTTGAGAAATGCATATTGAAGTTCACAAATTCTAACTTCAATTGATTAATTTATACTCCTTTTTTCTAGCAATGTATTAACTATTTCAGAAATCTTTGTATTAGTTTTTTGAATTACTATTGCTTTCTTCTTCTTCTTCTTTTGATTATGGATAGTTTATTAGGGAAGTTAGCAGGTTTCAACTGGTGTGAGAAATTCCCAGGACACCGCTGTTCAGTGGGGACACTCTCTTCTCTGCCATGCCCACAAGCAGGCCTCTCCAAGGTCCTCAGCTACGTGGCCTGGCCTCTGTCCTGCTTTTTGTATGCCTTCTAATTTTTCATTTATTTTGGCAGTTTATTTTTTTATTGTTTCATTGGATTCTTCTAAAGTCTTTTGTTGTTTTCCTTGTCTCCTCTGGAATCATCTCAATCTTCCTCTAAATCAGTTGAAGGTGCCCTATTCTAGTTTTTTGAATCCCTTATCACATAGTACCAATGGCATTTGTTCCTCAGAGAAGTTCACCAGCTCTGTATGGTTATCACTCGTTTAAACCACTCTACCTTGTTTCTTTATGTGAAATGACATTTTCTGTTGTCCCTGAGACATTGTGGTGGTAGTCTATTTGTATTTGGCTAATGATTGTGTATCGCTATGATCTTAAGCACTCAATGCCTGCTTTGGGTGAGTTTGACAGGAGATGTGAGGATGCACATCATTCTCTGTTGGCTGTTAAAGTAGTGCAGTTGAGGGCAGATTTGGCTGATGTTGTCTGCTATCTATAATGAATCAGGTGATGTAGGAGTGGCTCGTGGTCCCCATCCAGTGGTTGGGGTTTCAAGAGCTATGGATGTAGCCAGGTAATGTGGACACTGTTGCTGTCTCCCATTGGGTTGGATGCAAAACTAAAAACAAAACAATGAAAAAATATAGAGGAAAAAATAAAACAGGAAAAACCCTATAGTAAAAAGAAAATGGTAAATGGAAGAGAACCAGGAAAATAATAGCAAAAACAAATTATATAATAGTTAAACAGAAAATCCAGAAAAAAATAAAAACAATTGAAGAGGGGAAAAAACAGAAGAAAGAAACACAACAAAGAAAACTAGGACAGAAGACAAGGGAAAATACAGTAAATAAAACAAAACAGATAGGATTAAGGAAGGAGGGAAGAAAATAGAAACAATGTGAGAAAAAGAATAGAAATATGCTAAAGAATGAAAAATCATGGTAAGGGAAAGAAAGGAAAGAGAAGGGTGTGTTGGGGTGAGTGGGGGGGGGCGCTGGACTCTATGAGGAGAACACTGTGTGAGCCCATAAGGGTCAGTGTTCTCTGCTGCCCAGGGTACTCACTAGGTAATGGGGTGTCATGGTAGTGGGGGGGCGGGGTAGTGTTGAACACCCAGTTCTAGACAGGACCCCTGCTGGCCTAGATGATGTCTGGGGTTCAGACACTGGAACAGAAGCTGTTCATGCCCACTCTAATCCGTGGATGACTGAGTCTAAGAACTCTTTTGCACCTAGAAGGGCAGGCAGCAGGGATGTCCCTGCAGCTCGGTTGGTCTGCTGAGGCAGATGAGAGGTGGTACACCAAGCACCTGATCCATGAAGGCACAGTTTCTGCCCTACATGGAGCAGACATGGTGTGGGGCATTGGAGCATGCCAGTGAGGCTGGGTGGGTAAGACAGGGTTTCCAAAGCTTCTCATCACCAGGAGGGTGCAGGAGTCCAGGAGAATGCTTCGTCTTTCTGGTCACCAGCCCTCTGTGTCGGTGCCTGGGCTGTTGAGCAGCCATTCGGCTGGTTCAAGACAATTTGCCTGCTTTATTCTGCCTCTCCTCCCTTCCCTTCGGGTTAGTCTCTTCTAGGCAGTTTCAAGCCATTGTTCTATCCTTTCTTCTGAGACTTGGGGTTCCATGATTATCACTGATGGCTGTTTCGTTTGGTCTCCCAGGTGTTTGATGCAGAGCATAGGTTTCCAAACTTATTTGGCCCAACTCCCAAAGAAATAAACAAACTCAGTGCCCCCTGGTGACTAAACAATGTTTTTACTATAGCCCACAGTTCCAGATAACATCTGTCTGCTTTTGCAGCCCCTGCCTGGATTGGCCCCCAGGGGGCAAGAGCTCCCACTTTGGGAACCAGGGCTGTAGAGAGGCTGAGTAAATATGTCTGCCTAGTCTCACATCTTGTGGGAAGTGTTCTTTCTTTGCCTTCAGAGTAGGCAACAAACAAACAAAAGCTCATTGCCATGGACACAATTCTGGCTCAGCAACCCTGTGGGCAGAGTAGAACTGACCCTGTATAAATTCTTTAGGGAGCATAAAGTGTCATCTTTCTCCTGTGGAGAGACTGGCAGTTTCAAATTGATGACCTTGTGGTGAGTCGGTCAACTGTGGTAGTCACATAACCTGTTGTCAGTTTGAGACTTAAGAGTGAAGGGGTGATGTTTAGCTGTCAATCAGGTTGCAGCTTGATGACCTCATTTGAAGGTGCGAAGGCGATAACTAGCTCATCAGAGGTGAGATACAGGTTCTCTCCCTGTGAGACATACTTGCTGACAAGACACCAGGGGCTATGCTAGAGCCCTGGAGCTGAAGGAGTCACATGGAGACCCCTGCCAGCACCGAGATGCCTCTACTGCCACAGAATCCACAAGACTTTCCATCCACTGGCCTGTGATCCTCCTGCATTTGGTGTCAATGTATGTGCTGTGTGAGTCTGAGGAGGAATTTATAGATTGGAATCAGACATATGGGCTAATATTGGGCTTTTGGACTTGATCTGGCCTGAGATATTTTCTCAATATTCAATTGCTCTTGTATCTATAAAGCTCTTTCTTAATCATATGAATGTTAATTATTCCTCTAGTCTACCTGGACTAACACATCACCCATAATGCACTAAACAACCCTTAAATCCCCAACCCCCCTAGGTCTTGAAAATAAAGTCCCTGTATTAACTTTCAATAAGTGTACTTCATCTAAATAATCTGACTCATCACGTGGTTGGAAATTTCAAATACAGAGATTATAAAATTAATACAGAAATTACTAATTTTAGAATTGTATGCCATGAACATTTCATAGACATCTCACATAAATTTTCTAGCTGCACAATAATGCTTGGTATGGGTTACATAAGGATTAGCAAGCAAAGGAGAAGTGCTAATTTTAGTTGTTTTATCCAGTATTTGCAATGCCAACATTTATGATAACACAATTGGGTGTTTAGATAATGGAACTATAAAATCCCTATACCATTGTTTGTTTGCATCAGAGAGACAGAGCTATAATCTATATTGAGAGGTAGGATATGTTTTTTTTATATTGTATCAAATATTCCAAATTTAAACTGGCACATGGAAACAATGCTATGAAAATATTGAAGTGTGTCTTCCAAGTGTCCATCAAAAGAAAAACACAAATTTTAAGCTCTGGGTGCATCGTGCAATGTGATTAGGTTATCGTTGGTGAGCATTGTCGAGTTGGTTCTGATTCAAAGCGACCCTAGGTACAACAACATGAAGTACTACTCAGTCCTCAGGCTAGTCACCTAATCATTGTGGTGGCCGAGCCCCCTGGTGTAAGTAGTATGTCAATCCATCCCATTGAAGGCACTCCCACTTGAGTTGGTTTAGATTAGGACATCTTTAAGTTAAATTTTGAATATTAATGTGGACTCTTCTCCATTACAATAATTACAGTAAATCCATGAAAGCCAGACCTGTGTGTGGTAGTTACAAAATTTCATGTCAACTTCATAAATAAGTGTAGGGATGGAGTCTAGCCTGTCACTCAGGTCACGGCCTGGTGATGCCTTGTTGCAGACATGGCCTTCTTATGAGAATTCTGGGGATACTCTCTCTTTCTTCCTCCTTCCTGTAGACAGGCCACTTCATGTCATGCTGATGGCAGCCAGAGACAGGCTGAGATGCTTTCACCGGCATTGGATTCATAAGACTTTCCACCTACCAGCTTGTGTTCTTCCTGGATTTGCCAGCATTCCAGGTGCTGTGTGAGTCTGAAGAGAAATATAGGAACTCATATTGGAGACTTGGGCTAATATCAGACTTATGGAGTTGAGATGGACTGGGATGGGATGTGTCTCAACATTTCTCATTGATATAAAGTGTTCTCTTACACACATGAGTGTCTCTGGATTTGTTTCTCTAAGTGAACCCAGACCAACACACTGTGTAAGGAAGAAAGTTCTCAGAGAAGGAGAAAGGAAATATTTTCTACTAATCTGAGGAGGCTTCAAAAAGTTGATGAAAAATAGAATTAAAACATCATGGAGTTTTACCACCAACTCTTTGAAGTACCCTCATAGAGAGTTATGCACTCTTAATTGTGGACAGCTTATGAGACCCAGAAAAATAAGGTATTTCCTTCCATCAAATTCTGGCTCTCCCAGGTATCACTGTATTTCATTCTGGGTACCCAGGTGCCAGTGTGAAAGAATTCATCTAAGTCAGTGCAGAATGAACAAACAGATGTTGATTAGACATATTTTGGTTATCAAGCAGTAACAAACAAGCAAGAACAAAAGCCCTGCCATTGAGCTGATTTCAAAGCACAGTGGCTTCATAGGACAGAGTAGAGCTGTTCTCTCTAGATGGCCTCAGCTGGCCCCGGGATCAGCTGGTGAGTTTGAACTGACAACCTCACTCCAACTCTTAATCTGCTGTGCCTCCAGGGCTCTGCAATGCCATCAGACAGTAGATACATTGGAAAGGAGCCTTGCTCTGCCTTGAGGAAATTAGCATGTGATACTGCAACACCTGGAAAGCGAATCCCCACAGAACAACCTTAGTATCACCTCAGTAAGAAAAACACCATCTAGTAAGAGGAAACAAAGTAGCAGAGGTCACCATCCAGGAAATAGAAGATAGGTTATCTGTTTGATCTAGTTGTAGGACTATTTATTTTAACTTACAATCGACTGTACATTTCCCTGGAGAGAAATAGGAAAACATAGCTCCATCTCTACGTTTAAACTCTTTCGCCAGTCTTCTTCCTTCTCTTGCCCAAAATCATCTCCCCACAGACATGTGGTTTCTGTGATATTCTGACCTCCATCCACATTTTAATTTATCCAAACATCATCCATTCCAGACACATTTACGGAGAAAGTACAGGGGCTTTTAAACATTTTGGACAAACTGAATTCAACAGTACTGGAATTTTTCCAGACATTTTTTGATATTGCACTTAAGAAGACAGACCTGGGCCCCATTAAATAAGCTTATTTTCTAATTTGAGGAGAGGAAAACAACAAGAAGCAGTGATTAAATAATATATTATCAGAAAATGGCCGAAATATTAGGACAATAAACCAAGTCTGTTGGTGAGCGTCATGGAGACAAGATCATGAGGGCTTGTAGATTTAGGTATAAAAATCAGGGAATATGAAACCTTTAGACAGAAGTCGTGTGATATGGAGAAGGCAGTCACGCGGTAATTCATTTAGATAAAAAGGAAATTACGTGGCCCCTTGTACTGGCTTAGCATACATACCTCCTCTTTTCTCTAACCAGTAAGGTTATATTTCTCCGTCCTATTATTTCAAGGGAAGAAATAAAGCACTCAGGCTGGGGAAATAGATAGGAGAGAACTGGGGAGTGAAGAAAAGGAGTAATGTGCTCATGAAAGTGTCAGTAGAAATGTCAGATGCCAATTGGATTGCAGAGATATGGAAAAGGAATCTTGAGGAGGTTTAAAGGAGAAATATGAATATTTTTGTTTTTAAGAGACACACACACACAGCTGCTCTGAGGGAGAACATTTAGGCTACCTGGTCATATAAAGATTTATATACAGAGAGAAAGATTTACTCACACGGTCCTATGAGTCAGAATCCACTAAGCAGTGAATTTGAATGTTTTATGTGAGATGTGAATCTTTATGAGTCAGAATCGACACAATGACAGTGGGTTAATTAGTTTTGTGAATAAGTAAAGAAACTAAAATTGGTAAAAATACACTGTTCAGTACTGCTAGTCTATAGAGGATAATGGCCAGGTATTACTGTAAATTCCCCCAAAGATATTTATCTTGGCAATCATCCTGGACAAGGTTTAGGGAGAACTATCCTAACTAGAGACTTCGTAATAGACTCAAAACAAATACAACCTTGTATCTCTCTTCACAATTTTCCGGATTCCTATTGCATTGAAACCTTGCAGCTATTTACTACAATAAGGGAATCCTGGATTAGGGCCAAAAGCTGTTAGCTTTCCTGCGGCCAGGCCAGGAAGAGAAGCCTTCTAGGATAACCACGGCTTGCAGCAGAGATGGTGCTTCCAGATTCCTTTAGGAAGGGCACCTAGTATATCTCCATTGCCGTGAAGTTGATTCTGACTCACAGTGACCCTACTGGACAGAGTACAAGAGCTCCTTAGAGTTTCTAAGACTGTGAATCTCTATGGAAGGGAACAACCTCCTCTTTCTCATAGGAGGCGAGTGGGTTTGAGTCGCTCAAGTCTGTGGTTAAGAGCCCCACACATTACCGGCAGGAAGGAAGCCCAGGGAGTCTAGACCCAGGACTTAGGAAGAAGCGAAATGGAGGTATCTTCAAGTGCTGTGGCTTCAAGCTCTATCTTGGGTGACTCTGGACAACTTAACCTCTCTGGACTTTCCTTTTGTCGTCCGTCCAACTGCCCAAGTACTAACACTAAAGACGAGTAAAAGATTGCATATGAAAACACCTCCTAGGGGGTATGCTATTACATGCATTAAGGATGAGCTATCACTGGGAGAGAAAGAAATGGGAATAAATGAGGTTTTTTTACTCTCACATACACTGGCAGCTTTGGAAACCCAAAGGGGGCAGTTTTAGTCTGTCCTGTGCGGTTGCCCTGAGTCAGATTCACATTGATGTAAGTAAGTGAAATCTTTATTTGCTTGTTTGTTTAGTTTTTTTCATCATTGGGTTGGATATGCCTTACATATAAGATCACAAGAAAGGATACTGCTTTTTGATCTTTCAATTAACTTCATTAAGACAGAAGGAGTAGCTCAGATGCAAGAGAAAATAGCCACATATGAGACACTTTCCAACAGCATTCGTTAGATGAAGCATAGGTCTGTCCCTCAGCTCAGAGTATAAATCAGCTAGGGAAAACTACTTGAGTGGGCTTAGCATCTACTATTGAGAAAGAAAACTATATGTATGTAGGCACACAGGAAAATTAAACAGGGATCTATATGGGGTCTTCAAAAAGTTCTTGGGAAAGTCTGTGTCTTTAATTTCCAGTTTTTCACAAGAAATCTAAACGTGAAGGCGCACAGAGAGGGCAAGCTGAAAAGATTAGCTGTTCAGGTTTGTGAAGTTTCCATTCATATATGCTGTTTATGTCAGGCGAAACATGTTTCTGCAATCAGTGCATGACTGCAGACAATTTCTCCCGTTAACACACAAGTCTTTGTCGTATCGGAGTGCCTTCAATTAAGGGTCCGATCGAAATTGGAGGGAGCCTGACGGCCAGTTTAATTCAAGGTAGAGAGGTCAGCTCACAAGGTTATGGAAGCTGTGTTTGCGGATGCCCACAGATTAATCTTGATAGGTGTTCTCAGGAGAGACAGGCTGACCGCAGGGCTTATTATAAAGCACAATTAATAAAACTGAGAATAATCTTGGATTTTTTTAAGCCAAAGAAATTTGCTCTGGAACTTTAAATTTTCCTCTCATCAATAAAATGTACCTGCTCATTTCCCAGATTTATAAAAGTCTCTCCTATGGGAAATTTGTTGGGGGAAACCTTACCTCATCCACCCTACAATGCTGATCTAATCCCTTCAGACTTATGTTGTTCCTAAAACAGTGAATACAAAACAAAAAAACAAACGAACATGTTTTGTTTTTTTTTTTTTTGCTTTGCTTTGCTTGTCTCTCAAGGATGTCAAAATGGTGTAAATCAGAGAGCCTATCATTCTTCAGGGGAGGGCTACAAAGGTTTAAACAGTCCCTTCAGAAGTCTATAAACCCAGCTGGAAGATATGTTCAGAACAATAACTTTACATTTTAATATTTTTTGTTTCATGCAGATTTCTTTAATTTTGTAGCAACACACATATCTATGTTCCCTGTTTCGAAATCCAAAATCCCGATATATATCCAAATCTTTTCATATAAAGAAGAGGAGCCACTGTGAGTGGAACTCTCAGCGAATGAATCAAAGAACAAAATGGAAATCTGCGGGCAAGCCCTGCAGACAGTAGCCAGCAGCTGAGGCTAGAGAGACCGTGGGGATCCGCCAATGCCACAGGAAGAATGGAGAGAACAGAGCCATCCTAAGACTGCAGGTCCTCAGAGAGGCCTGATAAAACTCATCTTCTGAAGAACAAAAAACTGGCCTCAGAGATATTGGAAGACAAAACAACAACAAAATGAATTATGTACTGACAGATAATCAAAAGACATCAGAAAAGGTGGGAGCAGAGCAAATACAAACTGGAATCTATTGAAAGATAAGCTAAAAGAAATCAAGACTAGTTTAGAAGGTTCAGAAGAATAATACGAATAAATAAATAAGAATCTCAGAAATATGTTTATCAAACAGGACATCTATAAGATGAGCTGGCAGAGCTTAAGAAATGGTTGGAGGGGAAGAAGAAAAGGAGAAATCACATTCATGAGTAAATACAGAATCACCAAAAATAAACCATCCAGCTAGCAATCAAACACACAAAGATAGTAGCTTAGAAATTTTCAGTCGTGTTTCTTCTAGTGAGAAGGCTTGGAAGGAGGAACCCAGGGCCGTGTGGCACCTCCAGACAATCATGTGACATGCTTTGGGTCCCTCCGCCATACTATGTGGTTCTCATACGCAGAGTCACACAAGGTTACGGCGTGACCACTGAGGCTTCAGTCGTCTAGTCTTCACTGTCCTGTGAACAGAACGGAAGAGAATACACGGTGGTTCAATGTTCTGTCCTCGGCTGCCTATCAAAAGCTGAGCCTTCAAGCCCCTCCCGTGACTCCATGCAGCAAGACCTGGTTCCAATAAGTTTGCAAATAGGAAACCTTTAGTGGCCGCTTTCCTATGTCTTGTCAGATTGCCATGAGCTGAGAAGTAACCAGAAAACACCTGACACTCAGACTATCCATAAGGAAAACGACACACGAGAAGCAGGGACCGTGAAATGCCAGATGACTCTTCCCCATTTTCAAAAGTCTTCCCTGAGGAACAAACCAACTTCTCCATGATGGTCACTAACCAGAACTTGGTCATTTAACTACTCTAGGAACTAACTCCCATGAAATCTGGGACTGTCTTTTTTTGTTTTAATTGATCTCATTGCTCGCCTGCCTAAAAACAGTCAGAGTTCAGTTAGTAAGAAAGAGATAGCCAATAAGCAACTAGGACTCTACCTTAGTTATCAGCAAATGTGAACTTCTCTATCTGGTGATGATGACTTAGATCAGGGCGGGGCAGAGCATCAGGTAACAAATCAAGAAACGCCTTTATTCTCAACTTCTGCTGGAAAGAACAGTTGTATCTCTGATGTTCCAGACACATAGTATGGCAATGAACCAACAACCCAAAACTCACTACCATGCTCCTTGCTGTCTCATAGCGATCACATGTGTTTCTGAGACTGGAGTGTTTATGGGGGTAGAAAACCCAGTCTTTCCCCAGCAGGGGTGCTGGAGGTTCCCAAATGCCCACCGAGCGGATCTCAGTAAGCAGAGTAGGAATATTTTGTCCAGAAAATTGAACTTGGACATGGAGCTAGTTCAGGTTTTCTTCTTTGCCCTCCCAGTTTCATGTTTTCTCCTCCTTAGCATCCTCAGACAGAGAAACAAAAATGAACATACCTCTACCTAGCTTCACTATCTGTGGGACAGACACGTATAGAAACTCTTTAGACAGCAAGCGATTGGCAGCAACGGGCTACACAAAACACCATTGAACAAGCTATCTAAATGAGAGGAACCGAGTAAGACCAAAGACTCAAAATCCCACCCCCTTTGCCTTCAGAAGTGTGCAGTTCAGTGAAAGAAGCTGGCATACACACTACAGTGCAGAGTAGCCTGTGATAAAGTGTTATCATTTGAGTGAAATAAATTTCTGCTTGCATGACCAATCAACAAAAGTACTTGGACGTTTTCTCTTCTTTTATAAATACAATTTGAAAATGAGATCTGATGGCTTTAGCAAAAATAGATTTTTTTTCATGAGGTTCCTATTGACATATTTATCCCTACAAATAAGAATGAAGTGGATTGGTTAGGACATAACTCAAATGACATGATTTGGGCAGTTTGGGTAGCTGCATTTCATTCACAGTGAGGTCTTTCATTGAGCCAACCTTTGCTTTTGGAATTATGTTTTGATTCGATCCAAATCTTCTGCCCTTTTGTTATGACTATCTAGCCTCTCTTAGTCTCAATAGGTTCCCCTTCTCAGTAGAAACTTAATTCTTATTCATGTCTTTCACTTGCTCCCACAGTCCGTCTTTTCCTTCATCAGCGTATCTTCAACACCAGAAACCTGTATCATCTTATGATATGAATCCAGTTATTCCAGTTCCCCTCCAGTCATTTCAGATATTGTTGCCCTTGGCAACCTAATCCTTTATGTAACCAGAAAAATGTCATGAGGTGCCCTTGACTCTATGTGCCATAATGAAGCAGCTAAAATGGAGCTGTGCAAATAATGTTCCAATGGAGTCTCAATCATTTGTTCTTCCCTTTTCAGCTGTACAATGAAATAGAAAATCCCCACCCCACCCCCGCATTTCAGTATCATTACAAATCTAAAGGAAGCATTGTAGGGTGTGTGTAATTTTCACATTAAAATGGAAAGGAAACCTCCAAACAAGAAATGGTCTACCATCGCTCTGTTTCATAGGTTAATTGGACTGTGATAAAAAGCAATTCCCAAAGAGTCACTTTCGAGATCTGCGCTGGAGTGGGTCCTCCAGTCTTGTACGTGTCTTAACTACAGAGGGCATTTATCCAGCATTAAAATGTTCTTGTATCTTGTCTAAAATAGTCACCACGAAGTAAGAATGGCATCAGTGTAGTAGGGACGTTAATGTCATCTTTTGTCATAATTATTAGAGACATGAGCCATATGGCCTCTGCTCAAGTGTCTACATCGATAGAGTGGAAGATTGTAGTTTCCTCAGACTGAGCCTCATTGACACTTGTGCATGGGAAAGAGGTCTCGGAGCTTGCAGCAGACATAGCGATACAAAAGGCTCTAAGACAGAGCTTTCCCTGAGCTAACAAGCACTAGCACTGAGGGATGAAAAAGGCTTGAGTGCCTTTGCAATTGGATCACGACAAATGGATCTCTGTTCCTGAAAAAGCACAACAGTGCCTCCGTTATTAAGCACCCTCTAAGCCACAAGAGGAGCAAGTTCGCATCATTGAATTATCTAAATAACATATTTAATCTTTTTTTCCTCTCAAAAGAGACACAGGACAAAGATGCACTATACTTCGTAGAACTGTATTTTGTGTGTGTGATATCTGTGTCTTATGTGGCAGTGGAAATTTTTAAAAAATTACTAGATTACAGGACATTCTTTTCAGCAGTAAAATAAATACAATAATATTACTTTTCAGGTAACATAAAATAAGTGAATAAGATTCCTTTAAAAAAAAACTTTAATCATTTTATTGGGAGCTCTTTACAGATACCATAACATTCCATGGTTCAATCACATCAAGTGGCATTGTACAATTGCTACCACGATCTGTGACGGGACAGGTCCCATGTGTGCTGGAAAGGCACTCGGGCAAGAGCATGAAGAGAAGAAAGGCAGCCCCATGCTTCTCCCAGCGATTCTTCACCATTGCTGTCTCCTCTCCTCTCCCCTTATTTTCTCACATTTCTTTATAGCATTTTATGTTCTCCCTGTCTCCTCTGAGCCATTTATTTCCCTTCTCCCGGTATATATGCTTCTACAAAGAGACTATTGTTCCGAAGGCCTTGAAGGCCATCAGAATAAATAGCTTCTTTCTTCCCATCACGTACTATTAGGCATAACCTGAAGCTTGCTGAGTTCTTCTTTCATCTCCATTTACACCTAAAGTTTTCTTATTTGTTTGTTTATCTGTTTAGCTGTGAGCAAATGACCTATGAGAAAATGACTAGCTTTAGTACCCTTTGGATGTTTCATTTTGCAAGAAGCTGTTAAACTTCGCATGAATACCTTTAATTTCCATTCACAGTAACTAAATTCTATAAACAGTAATTAATTTCTGTTCAATATTTATTACAAACCAGGAAAAGGTGGAGATGAAAGGAAGATATGCTTTAAGCATGAAAGTAAAAATTGTGCTTTAAACTTGACAACACTTAGATCACAAATTTTTGCTTACATATACAATTTACTTTTTGTGAAGATTAGATGTCATTTTAAATGACACATGCCATTTTAAAGTATTTTAATATGAAGACAATGAAGAAGTTCACTCATAATGCTACTTCTGAAAATCAACAATATGTTTATTACAGACTTCTATGATTTTCTGTTTGTATCCTATTTATATAGCTGGAACAAAACTACCAATATTTTGAATTTTATCTTTTAAAATACCTTTTATAACATTACACTGAACACACAACAAATTCTACTTATCAAAGGTACTATTGAAAATTTACATTCCATAAATTATGTATGTATTTGATAATATATATTAAAATATATTGCACTGACAATATAAACCATCGAGACAAACAATATGTGTATTATTTCTTAAAGTGTTCTATGCTCACTATCCCTGCCTCTGACCTTCCTACCTAATCCTAAGGCAGCAACTGATCTCCTTTTAATTACCAAAAATTGCATTTTCTAGAAAAGGAGATAAATTGAATTAGGCAATATGCATTCTTCATTTTTTCCTGTTAGTGTTCTGGTTTTTTTCGCTCTCAATTGTTCTATATGCACATGACATTATCATTTTTAATTTCAAATATATACATATGAATTTGTTTTCTTTTTTTTACATTTTATTAAGGGCTCATACAACTCTTATCACAATTCATACATATACATACATCAATTGTATAAAGCACATCCGTACATTCTTTGCCCTAACCATTTTCAAAGCATTTGCTTTCCACATAAGCCCTTTGCATTAGGTCCTCTTTTTTTCCCCCTCCCTCCCTGCTCCCCACTCCCTCATGAGCCCTTGATAATTTATAGATTGTTATTTTGTCATATCTTGCCCTGTCCGGAGTCTTCCTTCCCCCCCCTTCTCTGCCATCCATCTCCCAAGGAGGAGGTCACATGTGGATCCTTGTAATCAGTTCCCCCTTTCCAACCCACTCACCCTCTACTCTCCCAGCATTGCCCCTCACACCCCTGGTCCTGAAGGTATCGTCCACCCTGGATTCCCTGTGCCTCCAGCTCCCATATGCACCAGTGTATAACCTCTGCCCTATCCAGTCCTGCAAGATAGAATTCGGATCATGGTAGTTGTGGGGAGGAAGCATCCAGGATCTGGGGGAAAGCTGTGTTCTTCATCGGTACTACATCGCACCCTGACTGACCCATCTCCTCTCCTAAACCCCTCTATAAGGGGGTCTCCAGTTGCCGACACTTGGGTCTTGGGTCTCCACTCTTCACTTCCCCTTTCATTCACTATGGTATATACACACACATACACACACATATACATATATATATTCTTTTTTTTTTTTGCATGATGCTTTATACCTGGTCCCTTTGACACCTCAAGATCACACAGGCTGGTGTGCTTCTTCCATGTGCGCTTTATTGCTTCTGAGCTAGATGGCTGCTTGTTCACCTTCAAGCCTTTAAGACCCCAGACACTATCTCTTTCGATAGCTGGGCACCATCAGCTTTTTTCGCCACATTTGCTTATGCACCCATTTGTCTTCGGCGATCATATCATGGAGGTGTGCAGCCAATGATATGATTTTTTTGTTCTTTGATGCCTGATAACTGATCCCTTTGGAACCACACGATCACACAGGCTGGTGTGTTCTTCCATGTGGGCTTTGTTGCTTCTGAGCTAGATGGCCGCTTGTTTATCTTCAAGCCTTTAAGACACCAGTCTCTATCTCTTTTGATAGCCGGGCACCATCAGCTTTCTTCACCACATTTACTTGTTCACTCACTTTGGCTTCAGCAGTTGTGTCGGGAAAGTGAGCATCATAGAGTACAAATTTAATAGAAGAAATTATTCATGCACTGAGGGAGTGCTTGAGTAGAGGGCCAAGGTCCTTCCACCAACTTAATACTAAACCTATAAATATAGACACATAGATCTATTTCCCCATCCTCATATGTATATTTGCATATATGTATTTGCATGTCTTAGTCTAGACCTCCATAAATGCCCCTTGACTCCTAAGTCTTTCCTCCATCTCCCTTGACTTTCCTCCTGTCCTACTACCATGCTCCGTCCCCACCTGGGCTACAGTTATACCTCTTCTCTCCGCAACCTTACTCTTGATCATTCCCCACCAGACCTGCCACTCCTCCCTCACTAAAATTTTGAGTCCCATGTTGTTCCCTTGTCCCTGTGTTTGTTAACACCACTTCCTTACCCGACTTTGGGGTTCTTATGGATATACCATAAAGAGCTTTTCTTGAAACTCACAGGAAAATCACAGTGATTTATCAGGAAGAAATTTTCACAGACTTGCATTAAAGAGAAAAAGGCAAGCGCCGTTTCTTCAAGGAATTTTTTCCACTATCAGTACGTGGTGCCTGCTCACTCTCTGAGGATGGTAGAGCTGTCCTATGAGAATGGCATTGGGCAAGATTGCCCCTTCCACCCTATAGCCTTGACCTTACCTCTTCAGACTGAATTTTGTTTTAAAAAAACTCAAGATACCCAAACTACCATTTTCACATGGGCTAAGTTGAAGAGAACAGAATTCATTAGGCAAGGATTAGAGATGGGTGCACTGCCTTCAGAACTTCTAAGACACAAATAAAAGGCAGGTTGGGAAACAGTGGCTCCATATTCAGTTGCAAATATTCTCACATTTTCCTATTAAAGTCTTTGTTGTTTCATATATACTTTCAGAAAATAGATTTAGAGAATATATTTTTAGTTTTCAAATATTTGGAGCTATGAAAGGTGTCTATTTATAACAGTGGCAGGGCAGTTACACATGAGAATGCTAACCTCAAGGTCAGCAGTTCGAAACGACCAGCTCCCCGCAGGAGAAAAGCAATGCTTTCTTCTCCAGTAAAGGTTTAGAGTCCTTGGATTAAAAAAACTGTGGTATATACATACAATGGAGTACTGCGCATCACTAAAAAGGAGTGATGAACATATGAAACACATAGCGACATGGGAAGAACTGGAGGAAATCATGCTAAGTGAAGTAAGTCAGGCACAAAAGGACAAGTACAACATGAGCCCGCTGAGATAAGTATTAAAAAAAATGCAAAAGGGGCATAGGCAGAAAGCTACTGTACACAAACATTCTTGGGGTGAGGACAATGTAGTATGGCAGAGACCAGATCAAATCCAGGGATTCACATGGTAGACAACTGGGGAGGAGGTGGGTAAAGGAAAATAAAAGGATGAATATAAGGAAGAAATGGGTAGTGGGGGCATGGGACACTAATCCACCCAAGGGGAGGGTATTGTTTATATCTCCACAGGGAAAGAAGGACCAGACTTCAACCCAGTGCCGCAAGGTGTGAATGCAACATTCTGGCGTGGAGTAGGGAACCAGTGGAGAGGTCTGGGAGGCTGGCTCCTGTACCAAAAATTAAGTGGATATTCCTGCCCCTCCCCCCAGAAGAATTTGTTTCAAAGGACGACATTGATTCTGCAGGGAGAGGGACATATCTGATCAGAGCACACAGGAGCAGATGAAGGGGTAGGAGGAGAGAGTGGAGCACAGCCTGTCCCACCAGGCCGTGAGGATGATGTTCCTGATTAGAGCAGCCAGTCCACAGAGAGGACAATATGGCTGGCCCCACTATGAGACATGATGCCCCTCACTGACCTATGGCGCTACAGGGGACAGCACCAGAGACACAGTGTGGGAATTGTACCTGACCTGATTCCACCACACCAAGGCAAAGCACTGGGGAGTGCAGCGGAACAGCAAGGGAATGGAGCGGCAAGGTCCCCAGGGAATGCTGAAAGTGGACTTTGGGGCCAGGGCGTGGTGCCCCAACAGACTGGACTGGAAAACGTTCCTATGGGCCAGCAAATGATCCTTGAACTAACTACAAGTTTTCTTTCTTGATGTGTTTTGTTTTGTTATCAGTGGTTTGTTGTCGTTGTTTTGTTGTATACTGTTGCTTTTTTTCCTCTGTCTTGTTTTCGTGCATGTTAGTGTCTCCACAGGTCTGTCTAAATAAGATAGGCTGGATGAACTATCTGGAGGAAAAACAATGGTACTGACAGTTCCAGGGGACTTGGGATAGGAGGAGGTGGGTGGTAAGGAAGTGGTGTTAACTAACCCAGGGACAACATGGGATCCAAATTGGTGGTGAGGGGGCAGTGGCAAGTCTGGTAGGGAATGATCAAGGGTAAGATAACCTAAAGAGGAGGTATAGCTGAAACCCAGGTGGGGACAGAGCATGATAGTGGCGCAGGAGGAAAGTCAAGGGAAATAGAGGAAAGAGCTAGGAGGTAAAAGGCATTTATAGAGGTCTAGACAAAGACATATACATGCAAGTAAGTATATATATGAGGATGGGGAAATAGATCTATGTGTCTATATTTATAGGTTTAGTATTAAGGTGGTAGAAGGACCTTTGGCCTCTACTCAAGCACTCCCTCAATGCATGAATACTTTCTTTTATTAAATTGGCATTCTATGATGCTCACCCTCCTGACACAACTGCTGAAGCCAAAGTGGGTGAACAAGAAAATGTGGTGAAGAAAGCTGATGGTGCCCAGCTATCAAAAGAGATAGCGTCTGGGGTGTTAAAGGCTTGAAGATAAACAAGTGATCATCAAGCTTAAGAAGCAATAAAGCCCACATGGAAGAAGCACACCAGCCTGTGTGATCACAAGGTGTTGAAGGGATCAGGTATAACGCATCATCAGAAAAAATAAATCTTCCCATAGTGAATGTAGGGGGAAGTGCAGAGTGGAGACCCAAAGCCCATTTGTCGGCCACTGGAGATCCCCTTGCAGATGGGCCTAGGGGAGGAGATGAGTCAGTCAGGGTGCGATGTAGCACTGATGAAGAATACAGCTTTCCTCCAGTTCATAAATGCTTCCTCCCCGCCAACTACCATGATCCGAATTCTACCTTGCAAGTCTGGATAGAGCAGAGGATGTACACTGGTGCAGAAAGGAGCTGGAGGCACAGGGAATCCAGGGCAGATGATCCCTTCAGGACCAGGGGCGTGAGTGGCGATAGTGGGAGGGAGGGTGAGTGGGTTGGAAAGAGGGAACCGATTACAAGGATCTACATGTGACCTCCACTCTGGGGGAAGGACAACAGAAAAGGGGGTGAAGGGAGATTCCAGACAGGGAAAGATATGACAAAATAATAATTTAAAAATTATCAAGGGCTCATGAGTGAGGGGGAAGTGGGGAGGGAGGGGAAAAAAGAGGACTTGATACAGGGGGCTTAAGTGGAGAGCAAATGCTTTGAAAATGATGAGGACAAAGAATGCACAGGTGTGCTTTATACAATTGATGTATGTATGGATTGTGATAAGAGTTGTATGAGTCCCTAATAAAATGCTTAAAAAAAAAAAGGATCTGCAGGCCTCAAAGCTGTGTCCTAAATGCTTCCTCCCCTCCCCTTCCCCGCCCCCCCCCCACACACACACTACCATGATCCGAATTCTACCTTGCAAGTCTGGACAGAGCAGAGGTTGTACACTGGTGCATATAGGAGCTGGAGGCACAGGGAATTCAGGGTATATGATACCTTCAGGACCAGGGGTGTCAGGGGCGATGCTGTGAGAGTAGAGGGTGAGTGGGTTGGAAAGGGGGAACCAATAACAAGGATCTAAATGTGACCTCCTCCCTGGGGGACGGACAGTGGAGAAGGGGTGAAAGGAGATGCCAGATAGGGCAAGATATGACAAAATAATAATTTATAAATTATCAAGGGCTCATGAGGGAGTGGGGAGTGGGGAGGGAGGGAAAAAAGAGGACCTGATGCAAAAGGCTTAAGTGGAGTGATTAGGGCAAAGAATGTGCAGATGTACTTTATACAATTGATATATGTATATGTATGGATTGTGATAAGAGTTGTATGAGCCCCTAAATAAAAAAAATTTTTAAAGAGTAAGAGTCTCCACAGCCAGAGAGGCCGTCCTCTTCTGCTCTACAGGGTTGTTTTGAGTCAGAGTCAACCCTATGGGAGTGAGTTTGTTTCTGTTTTTGTTTTGTGTTGTTTTGTTTTCGGGCATGTGTGTGTGTCTGTATGAACTCCCATTTAATTTCATTGAGTCCAGAGGCCATGTGTTATTGACTGTTGTTGTTAGGTACCATCGAGTTTGTTCTAACTCAGAGGGACCCTATGTCAAACAGAACACAACACTGCACAGGTGAATGGGCCATTCTCACCGTGGTTCTTAGGTTGGGCACATTGGTCGACTCCTGGTGTCAGTCCATCACATCGGGGGCCTTTCTCTTTTTCACTGCCCCTCTACTTTAGCAAGCATGATGTCCTTCTCCAGGCACGCGTATCTCCTCATAGTTTGTCCACAGTACTTTCAGACAGTGCTTGTTCAAGACAGATGGTTTTGTTCTTTTGTCAGCCCATGGTACATTCAATAGGCTTCACCAGTGCCCTAATTAGAATGCATCAATTCTTTTTCAGTCTTCCTCAGTCCATGTCCACCCTTTCCACACAAATGAGGTGATTGAACAGATTATGGTTTGGCTCAGGCACACCTAAGACTTCAAAGTTACATGCTTCTTTAAAGAGGGCTTATGCAGCAGATTTATCTCATGTAATGGGTCATTTGATCTTTTAACTGCTGCCTCAGGACACATTAACTGTGAATGTAATCACAATGAAATCTTCACAGCTTCAATCTTCTTTCTGTTTATAATAATGGTCCACTTTTGGTACTTCCCTCTGCTTCCAAATTTTGCATTCCACTCACTATTATTTATAAATGGACCTTGATTGCATGTTTGATCAGTTTCAGACTGCAGACGTCAGTAAAATTCTTCAATTTCTGCATCACTAGATTTAGTGGCCAATGCATAAATTTCAATAATAGTTGTATTGATTGGATGTCTGGGTATTGGGAGAGATATGATCTTATTGGACCATAAGAAAGGATTTTGCCGATGGCAGGGTGTTAATGAGCGTTCCTCCAATCCGGATACCAAGTTCTTCTTCCTAAAAGCCAGCTTCTCTGAAGATTTGCTCAGCATACAGGCTGAATAACTATAATCAGGGGACACAACCCTGTCACACACTTTTCCTGATTTTAAACCATACAGTATTCCCCTGCAAAGCTGCCTTTTGATCAATGGCTGAGTTCAACCTGAGCATAATGAAGGATTCTGAAATTGTCATTCTTCTTAAGGTTAACCACAGTGTGTTATGGTCCACACAATTGAATTCCATAGCAGAGTCAATATAATACAAGCGACTTATTTATTTTGTATGCTCTGCTTTCACCCAAGATCAAGCCAACATCAGCAATGCTGTCCCTTGTTACATGTCTTCTGGTTCTCAAAACTCGCTACCATCCAGCCAATGCTGACTTATAAAAATAGTCTTGGGTTTCCAAGACTGCAACCACCGTATTTATGAGAGTAGAAAGCCCAGTCTTTCTCCCACAGAGCTCCTGGTGGTATCCTACTGTCAACCATGGGGATCTTAGTCCAAAGCATAACCACTACCCACCAGGGCTCCTCAGCAGCGCCATGCCAATGTACTGCTGCAAGTGTTGTTGGATATTCTTCAGTAGAATTTTACTTGCCTATGACATTAATGATATTGTTGTCAAATTTGTGTCTACTGTTGGGTCACCTGTTGAAGACCATTAAGACTCAGCCTTGAAACAGCTGGGAAGTCTCATCACCTATGTGTCAGTGTTTGCTGATTTCTTCTGTGGCTTAATGTTTTGAACAGACTATTAAGAACAAGAAAGCATACAAGGTCTGGTAACATAGGTTGTTTAATTTTCTTAAGAATGTCTGGCTTGGCAGAAGATAGAGTTGCTAATGTGTATCAAATGTGCTTGCTTAACAATGAGATAATTATAACCCTAGGTTGTTTCTGCACGGATAAAAGGAGTATGCAGAATAAACTCGGGGCTTCAGTATTCACTGTTGCCCTCCCAATACTTTCTGTCTCTCGTTTTTTTCTTAATCCTCACTACCCCTTTCAAGACTGTTCAACTCATCGGCAGGCTCTGACAGTCACCTTTCTTTGGAATGGGTGCAAATATGGATCTCTTCCAGTCAGTTGGCCAAGAGCTGTCTTCCATATTCCTTGGCATAAATGAGTGCATCCAGTGCTTCATACACGTGTTGAAACATTTCAAGCAGTATTCCAACAATTCCTGAAGCCTTGCTTTTGGCTGATGCTTTCAGTGCAACTTGAACTTCCTGCAGTTCCACTGGGTCTTGTTCATATTCTACCTCCTCATATGGTGGAATCTCAACTAGTGCTTTTTGACATAGTGACTGTGTATTCTTTCTAATTCTTTTGATGCTGCCTGCATTGTTCAGTATTTTGTTCAATATTAAAATCTTTCAATATTGCAACTCAAGGCTAGAATTAGTTTGACTGCGTTCCTCTATTTTTGTATTCTTACTCTAGATCTTTGCACATTTCATTATTATATTTTATTTCGCCTTCTCAAGCTACCTTTTGCAATTTTCTGTTTAGCGCTTTGACTTCATCATTTCTTCCATGTGCCTTAGCTACTCTAGGATTAAGAGCAAGTTAGTCCTTTCTGATATCTGCTGTGATCTTCACAGTCTTACTAATGATCATTTGCTTTCTTCATGTATGATGTTCTTGATATCATCACATAGCTCAAGCTCATTAAGTCGGTTATCATCAGTTTTCAATGAATCAAGTCTGTTCTTGTGATGTTCTCAAAATTCAGGTGGGATGGACTGGAAGTCATATTTTGACTCCTGTAGACCTCTTTTAATTTTCTCCAGCTTTATCTTGAATTTACATATGAACAATTGATGGTCTACAGGCACCCCTTGTCCTGATTTTAGCTATTAATATTGAGCTTTTCAATCCTCTCCTTCCACAAATGCAATGGATTTGATTTCTGTGCATTCTATCTGGAGAAATACATATGTATAACAACTGTTTGTGCTGTTGGAGGAAGACATTTGCAATGAAGAAATCTTTGCTCTTGCAAGATTCTATCATGAATTTTTCAGCTTCAATTCAATCACCAAGACTATATTTTCCAACTACAGTTCCTTCCTTTTTGTTCCCAGCTTTTGCATTCAAATCACCTTTATTTATTAATGTATCTTGATTGTACATTTGATCAATTTCAGACTGAAGATGTGGGTGAAATCCGTTGTGTCAAGCACATTTGTACATTTGTTTCCATCAACAGTTTCAAAACCTTTTCTTTCCATTCCTTCCAACTTCTGATTATTATTGATGTTTGCAGCTATTCTTCCCAGTGTTGAGTTATGCCTCATCTGCAAATCAAAGTCCTGAGGGCTCCCACGGGCTGTGCTGCTTCAGTGTCATTGTGCTTGTCTCTACATTCAGAAGGCAACTCTTCCTCGGTCATATTTTGCATGAGGTCCGACTAAGGGGCTCATCTTATGACAATGCCCTGCTTTCAGTCATGAGTTTTTCAGTATCTGAAAATGTTTCCAGGCCATCCATAGGGATTTCAGTGACTGATTCATCAGAAGTGGACAGCCTATTTTCCTTATCATTGTCTGGAATCTCTGCTGAAATCTGTTCCCTTTGGGTGACCCTGCCATTACTTAAAATATCAGCGACAAAGCTTCCAGCACCACAGCAACAAGCACACTACCACGAGAAAGCAAACTGACCGACAAGTGGTGGATGTTATAGAATGAGAAGGCTTTAAAATATAGCAATGCTTTCTGTCTGTAAATATAGTCCATATTGACAAATAATCGGTGAATAGCTGAGCCTATATTCCACTGTGGTTGGGGTAAAGCAGTTTGTAATTGTCATTTAAGCAATTGAATGTATGTGTTTATTGTTTTGTACGTTGAAAGGGTTCCATTTGGTTGTACATAGAGTCTCAATGAGTGGGAAACCACGTGACTGCACCTAATATTAACCACAACATACATCATTGATGGTTTTATATTTTTATTCTATTAGTTATCAATATTATACCTATCATCTCTCTGAACTATGGAGATACATTTATACATATTTGTTATCATTGTAAATTTGTATACTGCTTTCCTGCAGCTACATCTGTTGTTCTGCTTAGTGATCGAAAGCTTGGTTACCAGGTACACAAATGTTTAGGGTTGTTATGTCCTTTTGATGGACACTTGACACCTTCATAATTACAAAACAATCTTCCTTATACTTGGTAATATTGTTTGCTCTTAACTATACATTTTTATTTGTACAGTCATTCGGCCCTATCTTGGCTTTCTGAAACACTGAGAAAGCCTTGTTTCTTGAACTCAAAGAAGCCTCCAAATCTGCCTGCGTGTCTCTCTTCTAAGACCTGAACAATTGAACAGGCAGTCGGTTGGGGAAATGATAGGCTCCTCATTCACTTCTCCTCTTTCAAGAAGCTTTTTTTTTTTTTTAGTGAAGATTCTCCAGTGCTTTGAATGTTATTGTTTTGCATGCTTTGCTGATACAGTTTTATATAAGTTGACATTTAAGTTTTTCAAATACTGATGTTATTCATCATTATTGAAACCTAACATTACAATCTGATATGTGATTAACATTTTAAAAACTGTATTATTTTATTCTTTATCATGTCTATATTTCTAGATTTTTTTCTGAGGGAAGGTACAGTAACAGAAACTTAAGTATTAAATGTGATTTATTTGCAAATTTAAAAAAATTTTAATTAATTGAGAAAAGCAGTTTATTGCATGTTTTAATAAAATAATATAACTCACCAATGTTTTGCCAAATATATTTATGCGCCTGTAAGTATTTTATACATTTTAAAATTCCTTACACATGTTGCTCTTTCCCTTCCTGAATTCTTAGTCTCCTTCTGGCTCCACTCTGAATTCAATAAATGTCTTTTTTTCAAATTGACTATTGACCTTTCATTCTAAGTGAATTTTTCTTCCATTTATTTAATATATCTCTAATTTCCAACCTCATTTTAAAGGTGAATGTTCAAAATGTACATATGACTTTCCTTTAAAAATGTGAATTCTGCTGGAAATTGTCTCTTTTTAAGAGTAATTGCCTTAATTTCTTTAAAACATTTTCAAACAAAAGAAGTCAGATGACTCTAAATAGTTCATATTCACGGTGTATTTTCACTAATAAATATGTAGGTGCATCAGGATCTAGACTCTCAGGAATTAATATTTAGTTTGTAAGAATTTTCATAGCTTCCCGGTGGGGAGAGTTACCAAAGACTGATTTACAGATGGGTTTGTAACTGGATAAAATAAAAGTGTTCATCTTGGTACTAGAGTGGATTGGAGGTGTACCCAAAGGGATGGCGATGACAAAATGATGTCCTTCTGATCTGTGTCCTTCCCATGCCCCCTTTCGCTGTGGCCCTATAATAAACACCACTGTAGGTGGTCAAATTCATCCTTGCTCATTTCTGAAGCCGAGCAAAATCGGGTACCAAATTAGCCAAAAGTAATTCAGATGACTCATTTAACAATAGCTAACAATTATTTTACACCGGGTATTGTGCTAGGTATTAAATATATAATCATGAAAATAAAAATCAAAAGATTATGAATTGTTCTGAATCTTAAATTCTACTCAAGAGATACAGATTATCAACATCATTTAAATAACCAGTTCAGTTTAAAAACACCAGTCATGCTATGGGTGAAAGACAAGGCTTTCTCATCGTGTAAAGGGCTACAGTCTCGACACCCACAGGGAAAGTTCTATGCTTTCCGCCTGGGCCATTCTGTGTCAGCATCTATTACATGTCGGTGAGTTTCAGTTTTGGTTGCTGTTGTTTAGGAGAAAGAAAATCTAGGATGAAAATGGAAGATAAATTGAAGCCAGACTCAGTAAATGGCAATATTTAGAAGTTTCATACATCAGGAAGTACCTGGAATAGAAACTGGAAAGAAGTAAAGCATGTGCTCTCTGGAGACAAGAGCAATTTAGTAACGTAAAAACTGTAAATTCAGGAAGGTAAATATTTAGTAAAGAAAGACCGATTTCATTTGGGCTACACAGATGGCTCTGTGACGTTTGCAAGAGCAGTTTCTTCGCAGAAGTCGCCAAGATAATTCAAACTAGAAAGCTTTACATAGAAAAAGGCAGGTAAAAAGGTGGGAACAGTATGGCAGGTGGTGCTTAGGAAAATATTGATGGTGCAGATAAAAAAAGTAAGGCTAGAATGGACTGAAATCAAAGGTTTCATTTTTTTTTGTCTCTTTGTAAACTGTATGAATTATAGAGGTTGTGTTGTAAACTGGAAGCACTGATTGAACATGCTGGTGGAAAGAAAGTCAGGAAAGGAGAGAGGGACTGACATTTGCTGGAAGACCATGTTCTCTGCTGTAAGGAAAGGAAGAGGCAGGATGGCCTCCAGGGTTTCCCAAAGTAGAGGAAACGGGCTCCTGCGGGTGTTGGACCCATCCTGGGAGCTACAAAACTAGATACCTACACTTCTTTTTCATGGATTATGGGACTATGGTACATTTATTTGTTTTTTGTGTTTCATTTTTAAAATTTTTAAAATAGTTTTGCTTAATATACAATTTCTCTTTGATATAAAGTTCTCTCACACATATATGAGTGTCTATGGATTTGTTTCTCTAGTTAACCCAGACGAACACAGAAGTCATTGATTGATGGGTCCCTAACCAGAGAACCCCATGTTCACATAGAAAGGAAGACTGTATTGTAAAGCATTTCATTAACTTAGAGGAGAGAGGGGGCCCGTCTCCCTGAGCTTGCAGGGTGCTAGGTAGGGTGGGTGCATACTTAAGTAGAACTGGCAGGAATATTATGCTGCTTGGTGGATGTTAAGGCTAAGGTAGCAGGATCACCTGGTGTCCTAAAGGTGTGCTAACCCCAGGATTAATGAGAAATCTTTGCCCCAAGTTCCCAGCCCAGAAGAACAGCAGGGACCTGCAGGCAATGATCGGAAGGTGTCCTCAAACAGCAACTTGGTTGCTCTGATCCTGAGGACCCCACATCAGTCCATCAACTTCTAAACAGTGCCTATGTTTTCTTGATGCCCACTTGTGGGTAAGCACAAGTCAGGGTGGAGCAGGCTACCTGGAAGGAGGTAGATAGAGTCACCTGATGAGTTTTCAGCAGTAACTATTATTTGAGGTTAAGGGCAATGTCTATGCTTGACCTTCATGACTTTGAAAAAAGCTCTAAATTGTCATTCTCATGGGAACAGGTGGCGAAGGAAGAAATGAGTGCTAAAGCAAAGCTGAATAATGAGCTGTGGCAGACCCAGTACGCAATGTTGACCATTTCTGTGGTACCTAGTGTCCCTCTGACTGCAGACACAGAGACGCCTGCCCCAGACAATACCTCTGAGGGCATTTGGTGGATGAGTCAGGGCCAACCATCCTGAAAAGATTTTTCAGGCCAGACAAGAATGGGTCCCAGGGAATGGGGAAGGCAGTGAGACTTTCACTACCCTCGATCTGAAGGACTGCAGTCGCCGATGGACATCCAGCTCCCATGAAATGATGTGGAAGAAGGGGAACCATAGTGGCAGGTGACCTCAGCAGTGACCCGGTAGAACATTCGCACAAGATTATGTGCCCCTCCTCCTTTTACGCTGAATGCTGGTTTTCCCTTAACTACCTAGGCCTTGGGAACCTACCCATGTCAGCAAGTGAGTAGTGGCTGTATCACATAAATGGTAACCTGTCCTAAAATTTAAGGGCAGAAGTAAATGCCTAACTTGTTTCAATTAAACAAGAGCACAGGGAAGGATATTGCTGTCTATTGTTTCTCTGTGTAATCTTATGTTTGCAGAGGATATTTTCTTGGTCGTCTCTGTTTAGCAAAATGCATTGGCCAGGATCTATGATACGGAACTTGCTTATTATGGCAGGCCAGAAAAATGATCTTCCTACATTGTGGACTCTGGTGATTTATCCTCTCTCTTTCGTTCTGAAATTCTGATGGGAAAACTGGACAATCCTGTCTTAGGTCTAGCAATCAGGATATGGCTGGTCCAAAATAACGGCTGTCCCAGGAGACTTCCCTTCTTTCTTCCCCCATTGCCTTTCTTCCCCTTCTTCCTTTTTTCTTCCTCCTTTCCTTCCTTCAATAGATTCCTGACCTGGCTGCCTGAATATCTGCCAATGAAGGCATTTTTATTCTCGCAATCTTCCAAACTCACATCGCTGCAACACGAAAAGCAAACAAAAGAGCCAAACCTGCCATCGAGTTGATTGAGACTCGTAATGACCTCCAAGACTCTAAGTCTTTCAAGGAGCAGCTCTCCCAAACATCTTCCCAAGGAGCAGCGAGGGAGGGTTGAGTGACTCACCTTGATGTGAGCCATTTGGTCTACCGACCTTGTGGCTGGCAGTCCCACTCCTACATGGCAGGACCGCCAAGTTTCCCCATTGGCTACCCAAAAAGGAGCGCTGGAGAACTTCCAAGGTCACTGTTCCCACTCTTACTGCTTTCACCAAAATTGTTAAATGGTCTCTATTCTTGTCATAAAACATGAAACTAGGGAATAGAGAAAATGCCAGGCATTGTATAAAAACTCGAATTAGCTGAGGAAACCCATCCAGTTAGATTTATTGCCTGGCATTTGTTCAACATGCCCACAACCTAGCTTTATTGTGGAAGACAAGTCTCACACTGACTCAAAGCAGTGGCAATATCAGGGTGCATCTATCATTTTGGAAGAACACTCCAATTGCTTAAGCCATTTCATCAAAGAGGCAAAATTAGACTTGTCGCAAAGGGACCAACTGAAATGAAAATTTTAAGGATCTGAAGTGTGTATTAAAGAAAGTGATAACATTATATTATGGATGTTTTCATATTTCAGAAACCGATGAGCAGCCAAGATCTAATTTCATGTCATTTATCAGGACTATCCCATAACAATTGAATAGTTCCAAACAATTAGTTATTAGAAACTGTTGAAAGATCTTCTTCTCTCCCTCTTTTATTTTTCACACTGTGGAGTCACCTGACGCGTGCTCTACCACTGTGCACTCTCAGAGCAGAGGAGACCCAAGCTGATTGATTAGTATACCTCCTGCATGGTTCCTGCTTGTGCTGCGCATCATCTGGAGAAGTCATTGCATTTGCATTTAGATGCAGTTCCTCAGTGAAAAGCTAGAGAAACTCAGTCCTTGTTTGAAGAAATAATTTGGTTCCTTAGACCATTATGAGGATGGTAAGGGACCCTGCGGTGTTTTGTTCGGTTGTTCATTGGGTCACCATCAGTTGGGGCCCACTGCCCCTAACAACAGGCATAACCAGGCACATGGGATGAATCAGCCCTTTCCTTAGTAGAAGTATCATTCACAATGGCATCTCAATATGTGCTTTTGTTTTTTAACTATGTATTTTGAAGGTTCACAAAGAAATATCATTGAATTTATATTGAGATAGGGCTTTTCATAAATCGACTGTCATTTACAAAGGTCTTAAAGGGTTCCCCACATCTGAATATAATCTCCGTGGTATCAATTGCATGCACTTGTATGACCAAGGTTTATGGCCCCTAGAGTGAAACGGAGTACTTTATTGGTTTTGCTTCACTTCATTGAATCATACAAAGACTGGGCTCAAAGGCTATGAACAATGTCATATTCCACACATTACAAATACGCTAATGCTTACAAATTAAGTGGCTTTTCCAAGGTGATGCATAGTGTGGTCATTACATAATCTGGGTCAATGTGAGGCTATTAAGAGTGAAAGGGATGGAATTTAGCTTGTCACTCAGGTCAAAGCTTGATTGGAGGGCAACAGAGAAATATGGCTTTCTGGAGTCCTGCTTCCCTCTCTCCTGCTGTTGAAGAGCCACACTCAGAGAGCTGGAGGAGCCACGTGGAGACCTGCACCAGCACTGAGATGCTCCCCCCACCATTGGATTTACAAGACTTTGCATCCACCGGTCTGAGATCTTCCTGAATTTTGCATCATTACTTGTGACAGTGTGCGTCTGAAGAGGAATTTATGGGCTAGTATCAGACTCATGGGCTAACAGACTTATGGACTTGATCTGGAATGGGCTGAGATATTTCCTTAATGTATGATTACTCTTTGATATGAAGCTCTTTCTTTCTTATACATATGTGAGTGTCTGTCTCTGGATTTGTTTCTTTAGTCAACCCAGCCTAACTCATATGATGAGATTGATAAACAGCTGACAGGAAAGTGAGAGCATATTTCAATAGCTGTGCCCTGCTGCTGCAGGAGCCCTGGTGGTCTAATAGTCGTGCGTTGAAGAGTAAGGAGTTATGGTTGTAGAAACTCCCATGAAAACTCACTCTATACTGTCCTATAGGGTCAACTAGCTGTCAGAACTGACTAAGGTCAGTGAGATTGGTTGTTGGTTTCCTTGCTACCCCAGCTGTTCTCCTTAAGGACCACTTTGTGAATAGGAATCTCTCTACTTCACCATTCATCAGTCAGATTATTTTCCTGCTTTTGAAAGCCTGTGAAAGTTATGAAACATGACTCTTTGGAGCCATTGTTCTTCCAATGCTAGTTTCTTGAGAAGATCAAAGCCACCAGCAGTCAGATCAGAGGCAGCTAAAACAATGGCTCTCAGTATGCTCCTCAGAGCGGCCCCACACCAAGCCACTGCTTCAGAGAGGAGCCTGCCAAGGGCTGGCATAGAGTGTCCTGACTTTGAGGACAGAGGCAGCCAATTCAATCGCAATTAGCTTTTGTCAAGAAGAATAAAATCCCAAACTGAAGGCATGCAGAAGGTGAACCTTGATCTGGGCCGAATATTAAATTGCCATTGATGGACTCGGCACTTCATTTCCATGAGACTTTCGTGAACTACCCCAACACAGGACTTATTACCTAGCTCCCCAAAAGCGTGATCCGCTTCTAGTGTAGCATAACGTCTCCAGAAAAACATTGGGAAATGAAACAGGTTGTCCTGGATGGGCTTTTTCAAACTATATTTTTAGCAACTACTCCCTGAGAGTTGAAAATAATAACAATACACTTACATTTTTAAACATTTGAATTTGTATAATGATTTTAACATGGCATGGAATTATTTCTCCATAACTGTTAGTTTGTGACAAACCATATTCAAAGAACCAATCCTATGGACTACTCCCTTCTTGAGAAGCAATATGGCTACTTAATTTAAATTTAATACATGGAATTTTACTCTAAATTCAGGAGAAAGGCGCTGCTTCCTGGTCCTGTAAACATTATAGCCTTTGAAACTCAATAAAAGGTCCCAATGAGTCATAGTCAAGTTTATGGCAGTGGTTTGTGTTTTGTTTTTGTGTCTGTTCTGAATTATAACCAACATACTTGTAACTACTTATTACATATTTGATAAACATCTTCATTCTGTCTTGAATTTAAATATATCCTTATTTTTCTCTTTCAAGAGTGAGTGATCAAATAATCCACATAAACTGTTCTAATGCCTCTCATCGGTCTGTATCCACAATTAAATTTAATAATGAATTATTACAACTTAGTGTAGGAAGTAAAGACATGTATTAGGAGTTCTGTGTTATAGCATTTATATAAATGTATAAACTCCAAACAATATAAAAATTTAACTGATTTATGTACTTTAGTAGTTATTGACTATAATTTAGAATATTCATGCTTCTGCAATGATGAAAAATAACTAGAGGCAACAAGCAAAACACATTAAACTATATATCTAAAGCAACAAAACCCCCCAAAAAAGGAGAAGCAAAAACTACTAAACAACATTTTATGAAGAAAATCTGGCCCAGAAATCTATTCTCATTGTTTACTCAACTGAATTTTGACTCTAGATGCAAGTAAGATTTTTTTTTTTAAGGTGTGTGTTTGTGGGGGTGGATCTAAAACCAGTCCACTGTGAATATGGTCTTGTCAGCATCCTCAAAAGTATCCACCACTGTCCACTTCACTAAGCAAGTCTGGGCATGAGGCAATCACCAAGGACACATTAACTCAGATGAACCAGTTTATTCATTCCAGTAAAAGCCAGGTGGGCAGTATTCACAGGCAGGTTCTCTTGCGTGGGCTCTCTGGGGCCACAAAAGCTGACTCAGGAGTGAGATGTAGCAAGAGGAAGTGGCATCATCTATGACACCACGATGTGGCTTCTCGCCAGGTCTCTGTGGGCAATGTGTGGAAGGAAAGAGGAAAGAGAAAGAACTAAAGTCAGAAAAAAATAAGTTTTCTTCCAGCGTATTTTATGTTGCTTTCCAAATAAATTAGGGATAGATAATAAAACTGGTCAGAGCCAACCCTTGACTGAACTGCCATGTTTGGCCAGATTTCAAAAGTCGCCTCCCCTAGACAGAGTACAGAGTACCATCATGGTCTATGAGTAGAGCATGTCAGAGCTTTCCTTCTCTGACAGATTTCCACCTCGCACAGGTTTTGACGTTTGGAGGCTTTACAGGGCTAGCAATCAATCCTAGCTTGACCCCAACTTACATTAACCAACGCATGAAATTATGGGTCAGTTTCTTGTACGTATGGGTGCATGGTGGAGAAAATGTCTCTTTGTAAAATAATACAGTTTAAAACTATCCTGAAAAGTCATATTGAAATAATAAAGAGTCCTGTTTTTAAAGTTCCAATGTCATATCCATAAGTTATTGGCAAGTGTTGGACGAAATATGTCAACTCTCAGGGACTTCTATTTTCTTTTTCTTTTAAGTACAAGTAACAACACAAGTGCCATAAAAATGTATCATCTATGGTAGGCAGGTTTTTAAAATGATTTCCCTGGCTACCCTTCCCCCACTCCTCACCTTATGCCTCATCACTGAGCCAAACAGAGGGTCACATCTCACAGAGAGAGTGTACAAGATTGATGGGGAGTTGGTTAGTCTGGGTGGTGCAAATGGGTAATAAGCTCCACTGAAAACTGGAGGGTTGCAGGTTTGAGTCTTCCCAGAGATGCCTCCCAGAAATAGTCTAACTTACACCATTTCAGGAAGCTGCATACGAGCAAGAATCGATGGTACTGAAGAAAGAAGTTGAAGGCGCACTGAAAGCATTAACAAAGACAAGACTCCAGGAAATGATACACTACCGACAGAAATGCTTCAACAAACCGACAGAGCACTGGAAGTACTTACTCATCTTTGCCAGGAAATTTGGAAGACAGCTACGTGGCCAACTGACCGGAAGAGATCTATCGATGTACCCCTTCTTAAGAAAGGTCAGCCAACAGTAGGCACAAAACATACAATGTCATTGACATCACGTGCAAGAAAAAATTTGCTATCATCCCCAAACAGTTTCAGCATTACATTGACAAGCTGCTGCTAAAGGTTCAGGTTGGATTCAGAGAGGACATGAAATAAGGGATATAATTGCTGATGACAGGTGGATTTGGGCTGAATACAGAGAATACCAGAAGAGGCCTATGTGTGTTTTACTGACTGTGCAGAGGTGTTTGACTGTGTGGATCATAACAAACTCTAGATAACCTCTCGAAGAATGGGGATTCCAGAATATATCGCTGTGCTTTTGCAACACGTGTACATAGATCAAGAGGCAGGTGTGCAAACAGAACAAGGAAAGGCAGCAGGGTTTAAAAGCAGGAAAGGTCTGCGACAGGGTTGTCTCCTGTGACCACACTGACTCAATCTTATGTCAAGCCAATCATCAGCAAAGGTGTATTCGATGGAGAGGAACGGGGCATCAGGATGAGAAGATGGCAATTAGCAGTCTGTGGTACGCACATGACACACCATACTTGCTGAAAGTGAGGAGGACTTGAGGTACTTGCTGATGAAGATCAAGTACGGTAGCCTTCATAAAGATTATATCTCAAGGTAGAGAAGAGCAAAATCTTCACAACTGGACCAATATAAACTGATAAAAGGACTGGGCCGTGTTTCATTCTGCTGTGCAGAGGGCTGCTATTGGATAGAGCCATGTCAATGGCACCAAGCAACAATAGTGATGCTACAGAAGAAAAACCAGGTGAAATACTTCTGAAAAATCTATCACCTAAGTGTGATAGGGCACATTTAGAAGCTGACGTACAGGGTTCCCCATGAGCTGGAGTGGAGTAGCCCTGGTGATGTGATGATTACATGTATGTCGGATCGGTAACTTCAAGGTCAGCAGATTAAATCCTCCACTGGCTTTCCATGAGAGAGGCAACATTTCTATTCCCAGAGAGTTATAATCTCAGAAACTCTCAGGAGCAGTTCTACCCTGGTCTAAGATTGATCACAGACTCACAGGCAATGAGGTTTTGTTAAATGAGTTGAAATTAACTCAAGGGAAAGCGGTGATGGTGGAATGAGCTATCACTCCTGAAATGAGACGGTGGAGAGATTGCGACTTCTGCCCGGACTGACCTGCCATGTTGCAGACGGAACATAGAGCATGAAATGAAAGTGTACCTTTGCCGGAAACCATTGAAAAACTGAGGCTTTCAGTTCAACCACCAACCAGGGACACAGTCCAATACATGGACATGCTTGGTGGTTTATGAAGAGCCAAACCTTGAGATTCCCACCCACACTGATGATGACTTCGTGAGAGACCTTGAGTCACAGGATCCATCGAAGTGGCACTTGGAATCCTGATATCCCCAAACTTTGTCCTATTATCTGTGGTTATTTTAAAACACTACATTTGGAACAATTTTAAGTACACAATAGATAACTAATTCTAGAAAATTGTCTATAGAGTTGTTGAAAATATGGGCATGAGGTTTGGGGGAAAGTACTGACATCAGAAGGTATCAATTAGATATATTCAGCTTCAAAGTTTGATGGCTGTGTCTGGAAACTAAGTAGGAAATAGGTAAGACAAATCCTTTGCGATCACCAGTACTTAAGGGGAAACTTGTCAAAAGAAGATCAGTCCACTGTGGGTATCCAAGAGAGTTGCTACTGAGAACAATCAGGAAGACGCTCATGAGCACCAAGTGAGGAGAAAATTTACAAAGGAAATGGCCATTGTACCATAGTCACGAACATGGGAGCAGGAGGAAGAGTCCTACCATTTGTTATGAATCTACAATGAGATGCTTAGAAGATATTTACCAAGAATTAACTTACTATTGTCTTTATACTATTAGAACCTACATAGTCTCATTTGCAGATGCAAACGCACTAAGCTGATTGGAAGGAAATGAATACAGGTCACATCGCTGTTATGCCAATTCCAGATCAGCTCAGCGTCCATATCTTGTTTTTTTCAAAAATATGAGTTTCCGATTTGTCTAGGGCAGCTTATAAAGCTTTGTTATCTAACAAAATGACTGAGACTAAAACAGAATGCCTGTGAGCATCCAACAGACAAAGGGAGCTCAGACGTTACTATTTCTTTTTTTTTTTTTTAACAATTTATTGGGGCTGATACAATTCTTTTCACAGTTCATACATATACATACATCAATTGTATAAAGCACATCTGTACAGTCTTTGCCCTAATCATTTTTTTCTCTTTTCTTCTTTTACATTTTATTAGGGACTCCAACAACTCTTACCACAATCCATACATATACATACATCAATTGTATAAAGCACATCCATACATTCCCTGCCCCAATCATTCTCAAGGCATTTGCTCTCCACTTAAGCCCCTTGCATCAGGTCCTCTTTTTTTCCCCCCCCCTCCCTCCCCTTTCCCCCCTCCCTCATATGCCCTGGGTAATTTATACCTCGTTATTTTGTCATATCTTGCCCTATTCGGGGTCTCCCTTCCCCCCTTCTCTGCTGTCCCTCTCCCAGGGAAGAGGTCACATGTGGCTCCTTGTAATCAGTTCCCCCTTTCCAACCCACTCACCCTCCACTCTCCCAGCATCGTCCCTCACGTCCTTGGTCCTGAAGGTATCATCCACCCTGGATTCCCTGTACCTCCAACCCTCATATGTACCAGTGTACAGCCTCTGTCCTGTCCAGCCCTGCAAGGTAGAATTCGGATCATGGTAGTTGGGGGGAGGAAGCATCCAGGATCTGGGGGAAAGCTGTGTTCTTCATCGATACTACCTCACACCCTAATTAACCCATCTCCTCTCCTAAGCCCCTCTATGAGGGGATCTCCATTGGCCGACACTTGGGCCTTGGGTCTCCACTCTGCACTTCCCCCTTCATTTAATATAATATATATATACACATACATATATACATATACACATATATACACATACATACACACACTTATATCTTTTTTTTTTTTTGCATGATGCCTTATATCTGGTCCCTTGGGCACCTCGTGATCGCACTGGCCGGTGTGCTTCTTCCATGTGGGCTTATTTGTTTCTGAGCGAGATGGCCGCTTGTTCACCTTCAAGCCTTTAAGACCCCAGACACTATCTCTTTTGATAGCCTGGCACCATCAGCTTTCTTCACCACATTTGCTTGTGCACCCATTTGTCTTCAGTGATCCTATCATGGAGGTGTGCAGTCAATGATATGATTTTTTGTTCTTTGATGCCTGGTAACTGATCCCTTTGGGACCACTCAATCACACAGGCTGGTGTGTTCTTCCATGTGGACTTTGTTGCTTCTGAGCTAGATGGCCGCTTGTTTATCTTCAAGCCTTTAAGACCCCAGTCACTATCTCTTTTGATAGCCGGGCACCATCAGCTTTCTTCACCACATTTACTTGTTCACCCACTTTGGCTCCAGCCGTTGTGTCGGGAGAGTGTGCATCATAGAGTTCCAATTTAATAAAAGAAGGTATTCATGCATAGAGGGAGTGTTTGAGTAGAGGCCCAAGGTCCTTCCGCCACCTTAATACTTGACCTATAAATATCGACACAAAGATCTATTTCCCCAACCTCCTATATATATTTGCATGTACATGTCTTTGTCTAGACCTCCATGAATGCCCTTTGACTCCTAGCTATTTCCTCCATCTCCCTTGACCTTCCTCCTGCCCTACTACCATGCTTCATCGCCACCTGGGCTAGAGTGTACAAGTCCAGAAGGAACCAGCGCTCTCAGAAGAAACCAGGGTCTCTCCAAAGCCTTCCTGCATTAGAAAAGGAGTCTTTCCTAGTCCCTCCTCAGCTTTCCAGATTCAGCTTAGGCATCATCTCCACCAAGCTTAGTCTGCACTCTCGGATGGAGTCAGTGACTCTGACCTCAGATGCAAACTTCTCCTGAGTGCTGACTGTGCTGTAGGAAGCCTGGTGGGCGGAAAGAAGCCTCGTGGGCAGAAGGAAGCCTGGTGGGCAGAAGGAAGCCTGGTGAGTGGCGCAGGTGTGTCACAAGGAGTCACGATTTACTCTAAGGCATCAAGCACGAACTCCAAGAGGATGCTCTGGAGAACGTGCTCTAACACATAACCACAGATGAAGGTTGGACGCATAAATTAATGCAAAGACACGCTGGCTAAATTCTGAAGACCGAATAAAATGATAAAAGGTCTTAGACGGCAAAGCAAAACAAATGTGCAAAACCCTAAAAGCCTAAAAAATGCATTGCATCTATGAAACGCAAAATATTTCCATATGAAAATGCGATGCTTACTTCAGCAGACGTAGATGAAATTCAGAACCCCGTAAAATGAGATTTGCAAGGAAGTGAGAGACAAAGGGCTGAGAAAGCGCAGGGCTGTATCAGACTTTATTGGTTGTCTGGCGGTATTCTCTCCTCCTTCCTGACACGACTCTGCTTTAGCTCAGAAACTCGCCAGAGTTCAGGAATTCACCTCTGTCACAATAGTTATGTCCTTCAGGACTGCCTCTCCCAGATTCAGGAGGGAAGATATCGCAGACTTTAGCACCCTAAGGTAAGCCGCCCAGTGTTCAACTGACAGTACCAATGTGACTGTCGTGTCCATGTGTTTGGTTTTTCCTTACGTGCTATCTAGTTACTCTGACTCATCGTAACTCTGTGTACAGCAGAATGAAATGCTGCGCAGTCCCGTGTCATCCCCCGAATTGTTGCCGTGTTTGAGCCTGCTGTTGCAGCCACGGTGACACTCCATCTCAGCAAGGCCTTCCTGTGGGCTGCCCCTCTCCTTTACCCAGCCTGATGTCCTTCTCCAGGGACTGCTCCCTCCTCACTATACACAGAGAATATGTCAGCTGACGTCTCGCCATTCTTGCCTCTCAGGAGCATTCTGCCTGTACTTCATCCAAGACAGGTTACAGATTGGTTGGTTCTTTGGACAGTGCATGGTCCTTTCAATATTTATATTATATATATAATATATACTTGCTTTCTCACATAAACACATATGCATATGTGCATGTCTATATTTATTTAAATTAAAAGAAGCCAGTATTTGGTGGGTTCCTTTTCCTTTTCATTTGAAAACTCTCTGAATGAGAAAAAGTTAAAGTTATTCACAAGGTCATCCCTTGAAATCGTATTGAGACTATCTTAGTTTCTTGGTGCTGTAGTGACTAACCCTTTGATGACTAACCAAAATGTATGTGGTTTGAGCTCACCAACCTCTCCCTGGGAGAAATATGTAGGGACACAATTCTGTGAGCTATTGACAACCTTGGACACCACAATGTTCTGTGTCCTATAGGGTCACTATAAGAATTAGGTCTCAGAATTAAATCTAGGGCAATGTACTCAATGAATACATAATGTCTTTTTCTTATGTTGATTCTCATATAACAACATTTGCTTGTCAATACTATAGTGCTTAAATATTTCTTGAAAATGGATTCTTCTTAATAATAGTCTATTAATGGGAGTTCAATCAAAGGAATGAGGAAGGGGAATTATCCTTGTTCTCTAGTGCTCATCTTCCGCTGAGATGATTCTGGCGCACAGCCACCATGCACAGGATTTTCCAGACCGTGAATCGTTACATGGACAGACAGCCGCACCTACGTCCCTCGGAGAGACCAGTGGATTTGGACCATTGCTCTTCTCGTTAGCCAGTCAACCTCGATCTGCTATGTAATCAGAATGCCTTCAGTGTTCCTTGCGGTGACTTCTAATCTGAAATAACAAAGAGATGGCCATTCTTCTCCTTACTTTGGGATCCCAAGTTCCCCATGGAACCTTGCCTATCAAGCTGAACGCTGGCAAGGGAGAGTTCTCCCAAACATTCTCAGCTGAGACGGAAAGAGGGACCGGCAAGATCTGGATTCAGTTTTTTCCTCTTCCTGGAAAATTAAGATAATGCAGATAACTATGATGGACCCTGATTTGAACTGACGACATTGCATTCTTGTGATGCCTTCTGTCACGAGGTACAGGGAGTCCAATGGCATCACCAGGATTGGGGTTACCCAGTACGGTCCCTTGGGATGGCATCGATGCCACACGCACCCAGAGAGCCTCTCCTGGACCAGCCTGGCAGAATCCTTAGTAAGGCTTATTATCAAAATTAATCATAGGATGACATGTAACAAATATAGTTATAAAGTTACTTTAAAGCAAGACTTCTTAGATTGTATCAGTGCAAGCAATAAAAAATACATTGCAAAATCATACTACATATTTTACATGACTAGTAACTCATCAGACACCTTTTTAATAATGTTTCTCCTTCTTTTCCTATAATTATAACTTCATTCTAAAAAGGGTTATTGCTATGGGTTCCCTCATACTTATTGATGCCGCGTTGTTGTTAGATGCTGTTGCATAGCTTCTGACCTGTAGTGACCCTAGTCCTCTGCCAGCCTCAGAATTGTTCTCGTGTTGGAGCCAGTTGGTGGAGCCACTGGGTCAACCCAGCTCAGCAAGGCCTTCTTCGTTTTGATGCCCCTCTACTTTACCAAGCATGATGTCCTTCTCCGTTGACTGGTCTCTCTTGTTAGCATGTTCAAAGTACACTAGTCCTTTCACCCTAGCCTCTCAGAAGCATTTTGGTAGTACTTTTTCCAAGCCAGACTTGTGGTACCACGTTATAATTGCATTACCAGAAAAGCTGACTAGCTCAACAACAAGGAAACACCAGCCGCAACAGTAGGAAGAGTGCATCCTTGTTGTGCATGGGTGCGGGTAACACCACATGGTTCAAAGCATCATTGTACATGGGTAGCCATGGTAGCTCTTATCACACCATGTTACAGGGTTTGAAAAGAAAATTGGCATAGAGTTTTAGCTGAATAAGGTTATTAATATATGTAAGCTGAGCTTATGTAAAATAGTTTTGTAGTTATAACCAATTATAGGGGTATTTGGTATTTAAAACTAATAAATTTCTGCTGAAATACTGTAAAAAAATTGTTATAGGTAGGTATTATGGTATCACCCATCCGGGCAGTGTCACTTACTGTCCTCCACTCACTCCCTCCGCCCAGCCCCGCCTATTGTCACCCCCAAGGGAGTCCCTGTCTTAACGCAATTCCAAGAATGCCAAACCCACACTTAGGACAATGACCCTCTGCTCCAACAAGGAAATGAAATCAGTGTCTGATTTGAAGTTCTTTGAAGACAAAAACTACTCTGCTTCCAAGAGGAGAGGTTGCCGTATTTAAAGAAAACCCATTTCTTTTTATCATTCAGAAAACCTCTGATAGGTCCAAAACATTAGCAAAAATAAGCTGCTGCTGTGCCTTCATGGTCTGGATGATGATTATATTATTGAAAGACTAAATTAATTTAAATTTAAAGAGTTTTCCAGAAGTGCGTGCTCAGTGCCTTGCAAAGAGCAGTCTTTCCCAAGATGCTGCTGTCCTCCCAGAACGTCCCAGGTGCTCCTCGGGGCCAGGATCAAGGCATATGCCCCACGGCCAAGACAGACTACCCAGGTCTTACATGGGCTCTGAGTACAGCTGCCCCAGAGGGCGATGTGGGCTGATTCTGTGATTTCTGGGAGAATGATAATATTTTACAGTGTATCTGGAACATTGCCTCTTCCAAGGAGAAATTACTGGAAAATACAAGCAGGGGATATGGAAAAATGGCTCAGTTGTGTGAATGTGAGCCAAACATTTATTTAAACAGGATAGTTGGATTAACGAAATTGAGGGAAATGTTTCCCACCTGGCAAAAACACCGAGAACCGGTATGATTGAGAGAGAATGGCTGACAGTTCGTGGGAAAGGAGAACTGACAGATCAGAACTTAAGGAATTTTGAAGAGGAAAGAAATCCTAGAGGAGAAAGAAGCAATGTGGAAGAGAAAACAGAGAATAATCAAAAGGGTTTGAAATCAAAGGATGAGCTGAAGTTATTTTCTACAATAATTCATTGTTTAGTTTCCACTGCTTGGAAATACTTTGCTCAAGTCAATAAGGAGAATTCTGAAGCAAAGAGATGCTACCAGGAAACACATGAATTTGCTGACAAGAAACACCCCCCTCATTCACCATGATGATTCAGAACATTCCACAACTGGTGCTATGATGGAACCAAGCACAATGCCAACATTGTCCAATTCTTCTTCATTATCAGAGTCAATTTTATGTATGTATGTATTAAAATGTATCTATACATTTATGTGTAAGGTTTCAAGCTCCCAATGACAGAAAAGCCCCACAGATTTATAAAGATACTAGTGATAGAAGACAATGATAATAAAAACTGTAAAAGAGAGAGATTTTTAATTTACCTCTGAACTGTCCTTAGCAGGAGCTGCTGGAATGGAAGGGCATCATCATTTGCAGATGGCCTCTCTCCGGCCTTCGTGTGGCATGAATACTTGCTATACTTCTAGGGAAATCGTTATTGAGCTATGGAGCACCTACAAAATCCAAGCCAAGCTTCATGGTGTTGGTCAATCACGAATACAACATCCAATGTTATGAAAGAACTCTATGTGGGCATCACACAAAGGTCTCTAGGGAGCACATATGGTTTGCACTTGGTAATTCAAGGCCTGTGGTTCAAGCCCACTCAATGAGAGCTCAGAAGAAAAGCCCTAACAATCTGCTTCCATTTTATTTTGTTATTGTTGTGGCCCTTTTGATTTATGTGTGGTTTTCTGCATATGAAATTCAGGACAAGTAGATCTATGGTGATAGCAACTGGATTGAAATTCCCTAGGCTTATGGCAAGAGACGCTGGATAGGAGTAAAACTGGCGCTAATACCAATAAGCACAGGAAAGAAGAAAATGTTCTGCAATGGATTGTATTGATGTGTGCACAAAACTTTTTAATATGATTGAACTATTGAATTGCATGTTATGTGAGCTGTATGGAAATAAAATTGTTTGAAAAATAGAAATAAGTAAACAACATTAACTATGTGGCTAATTGCCTCTGTGCTTCTTTTACTACATGACTAGTGGTACCTGGCTACCACTACTGAGAAATTTAATTAAAGAATCTATAGAAGAATCCTTATCCAAAGGGGAGAGATACAGAACATGATTTAAAATTCAAACACACTCAAGTTTCTGGCACTATAGAGGATGACGACCCCCCCCCCCCCGCTGGGGCTTTTGCCCTGAGATCATTTTTAAAACTTAAACCAAAATACCTCCTGAAAATATCCAAAATCTGAGCAGCAGTTTAGTTTAGCTACTAAATAAAAAGGAAGGCTTTGAACAGTATATCCTTTAAAGAATGAACTAATTCGGATTAAATTGACCACCACAACTGGAAAGATCACATAAAAAATTTAGGGCACTGTGAGTTCACGTTCATAAGGGAGGAACAACTCAGAGTGTAATCAATGCCACTACATTGCACATGCACCCACTGTTGAATTGGTGAGTGTGTTGCTATCTATTCTCAACAACAACAACAAAATAAATAAAATTCAGAAAGGAAATGAAAAAGACTATAGCCACGAAATGCTCATGAGTCAGAAGCAGCTCAAAAGCCACCAACAGCGAATAACACCTGGCACAGACACCAGAAATTATACCAGGTAATTGCCATTTAAATATTCTATCCAGCCTATGTTGGCCAGAAAACCTAACGTCATCCTATCTGGTTTTTGTTTTTTTTGCAGAAAGGGATTTAATAGAGGGAACTGAATCCATAAAAGACTTCTCAGATGACTGAGAGCACCATTTCTGGCTTTCATGAAATCAGAAAACCTGGGGATCACACGCAGGCTAAAGTTCTCAGCTGTATGGGAAGCAGGTGATTTATCCGAGGTCATCCAAAAGAATGCCATGGACCGCAACTTTGCACTTCCTGCTGCCCAAGCAGAGACAAAACAAATGCGACTCACGTTGCAATTCAAACCTCTAGTAAACTGATCCTCTTTGGAAGACGACTGAAATCCTGCGAGAAGAGGAGTCTGGGAAGTGGAGTTTGGGGGCTGCCAGACCATCAGGTAAGGAAAATAATCTTAGAAGGTAGGGCTGTGCTCAGTATCAAGAGCCAATAGTTCACCCACGAGGCTACAAGTGTCATTCCTACAGCCGTATACTGCCAAGAGGACCCCTCGTAGTGTAGTACTCATGCATTGGACTGTGGTTGTCAAGGTCAGCAGTTGAAACCACTGGCTGCTCCCTTGGGAGTTACAGTCTTGGAAACACTGTGATGGTTCTACCCTGCCCTAGAGGGTCACTATGAGTCAGCATCAGCTAGAGGGCGGTGAGGTGTTACTTGGGGGTTTTGTCTTTAGTTTTCTATAGTTTGCCATGGGAAGCCTAGAACGCCCATGTTTATTTCCGGTTTAGCCAACACTGGTGATGTTTGGCTTCTTCCTAATTCACTTGGATGCCTAGGACACTGCTACTTCTCAGTGGTGCCTCCTTATCTAGCCACCCCTGGTTCGCATTACACTTTAGACTAAGAAAGTGGTGCCTTAATGGCTTCCCCTCCAAACTGCTGCAGAGGAGCTGGTAAATACCTTCCCTACTTCCAATTTTTACAACTCCCTAAGGGAGAGATTGAGTTTTCAAACTTGGCCGGCACTTCCACTCGCCACAACCCTATTATTACACTCTTATTTCTCCTGGTTCGCACTTCTACACAGGAAGATGAACGTGTTTTCAAGTCTAGCTAGATGGTTTTAGACAACCGAAACACTGTCCCTTTTATTGATTCAGTCATGAAATTGATTTGAATCTTGTAGAGAGTTTCTCTCCATGTTTAAAGGCTTCATTTGGTTATTCGCAGATGGGATCCATGCAGTTTTCAAAATATATTATACGTCTCCATTTCAGTGAGTTTGGAAGTTTGCATAATCCTGGGTAGGTCCCAGCCACGTCATTCTGAGGGGCTGCAGAAATCAGGATCCAAGACATGTAGGAAGAACATTTCCGATTCCACTCCCTCTTTTTCAGCTCCAGACTCCTCATAAGATGACTTCAGCTGAATTCTAAACATTTGTTAATATTAAAATCTGCATTGCAATCAGAAGACCTTGTTTTAAATTTTTTTTAATTACAATATATAGGAAGGAGTAGCCATAAGATTAGGCAAATTTCTGACATTAAACAAACATGAAAAAAACCCAACAACCCTAAACTGGAAATGCTAGCATGCATATAAATACAAAAACACACAGACAGATTCATAATTAGTGTAGTTTTAATTTGGATGATTTGAAGGGAACTTCCAGCTTAATAAATTGTGCCATTTTTGATGACTTAGAATAATATATTTTTAATTTGGTTCATACATAAGAATGCATACTCTTTCTGCCTATGACAACTGAGCCTCCTCTTTAAATTATACCATAAAATGCATTTACTTATATAGATGTATTTGTTACATAGAGATATATAAAGCAGAGTTCAAAACAACATATAAACATCTCCTATTAATTAAAAGGAGAAATAATTTGTGCTCAAGAAGCTATTGGTTATCTCTGGCCAGTCATCTAATCTCTGATTTTAATAATTTTGTATTTCTATGCATTGCCAGTGTTTTCTTGACAGTGAGTATTACTGAACATACTTACTTTCAAATAGAAGAACCAGTCTTTGTTTAGGAGTGCTTCCCCTGAAGACCAACTCTAATTTTCTTCCTTTAGGTTGACACACTACAGCTTATTATTACTGTTTCCACTGGGTATCCCTAAGCCCTGTTCCTATTGCCTATCAGAAGTATTTCTATGCAGAAATATCAATACTATAACCTTACAAAGAACACTTGTTAAAAATATTGAAATGTTTCTTTCACTTAGTTTTCAGAGTTTTTTTAATGCTTTAAGTGTTTATTACATTTAATTTTTGTTTCCAACTTTGAAAAAAATCTTACTAGCATCGCATTGATTTGACTCAAGGTGACATAGCAGAGCTGCCCCTGTTGGCTTCTGAGAGTGTCAAGATAGACAGGAGGTGAGGGTCTCATCTCATCATTTTTATCTGGAGAACTGCTGTTTTGGAACCACTGACCTTGTGGGAAGCAGCCCGCCACCATGAAGGCTCCTTTTGCAGCTTTAGTGGGAAATAATTCACCCTCCACGCATGGAAATATTTAAAGCGGGATATTTGGTATGCTCTGACATATCATATAACTGTCAGAAACTCAAGCTAGTGGACATGCTTGTCACTCTCACACCTTCTTTGTGTCTCTTTGTAAACTCTCCCACCAGGAAACAGCTGCTCAGCCTTCTGCCTCCAGAGATTAATTTGCCTTATCTAGAAGTTCACACTGATGAAATCACGCCATCGGCACTATATTCAACTGCTCTAGTTGTGAAAGGAAGCATTTAAACCTCATGTGTCAAAAGGTTAGACACACTTTATTGAATCACTGTTAGCTAGTCGCCATTCCGATGGTTAGCTCAGGACTATCCCATGTCTGTGAGACATGTATGTAAGAATACTGAGGGCAGGGGTTTTTCTGGTCCTTATTCATATGAGTATGCATAGTATTGTTTTTGAAAATGTATAATTTGTAGAATAGCACAGAAATCACTCTAAATATCAAGTAAATATTTTCAGTGGAATGACTACTACGAGGTAACTGCCAGCTCCTGGCATTGCGGAGAGCTATAAGGAACCTAATGACTTTTCTGGTCTTGAATCCTTTGTATTTCAATGACCTTCCTGCCTTGCCTCTAAAAGACACTTCCATGGAGTCGATGTGGACGTCTAGCAAGCCTCGAAGACGGTCGACCTGCCCCTGTGAGTTTCTGAGGTGGTAACTTGATGGGAGGAGAAAGCCCTGTCAGGCAGTTGGTATCCAAACTGCAGACCTTGAGGATCGCAACCCAAGGCATAACACTGTATACGCAGTCTCCACGACTAATTCTGCACGATACAGAAAGACGCTCCAGTCTCAAATTAAATAGAAGGGTGTGTGGATTTAGAAGGGGCTTACTCTTACTAGGTCTGATTTTCGTTAAGCTATGAAAGGAGGGGTTTGGAAAAATACTTAAATTTAATATTGCTATAGTTTATAGTTTTACAGGGGGAGGTTGTTCTCTTCCTTGCATTACATTTATTAAAATAACACATTGCTTGTAAACACTATCCTGGAACCTTCAATTGTTTAGAATTCTAGAATAGTGTCAAAATACTCTTCTGATATTGGGATTGGGGAAAAAAATGGCTATAGACACCTTGGCACTCTGCCAACAGGGACTGACAACCGTCACACCCAGCCAGCTCCTCAGGTCACCAGCGCCAACTTGGGCAAGTCACTTAGCGCATGTCTTCATTTTCCTCAAGTGGAAGCTGCATGTTTCTGGAGAAGCCCAAAAATTGGGGTGCTAACTGGTCACCCAAACGGAAACAATAGATGGCGGTTACATGCCATGATCCAGGCGTTTGGGTTTCTCTACCGGTTGGTAGGTGGGGAGGAGGTTTGCTAATAGTCCATATGCTTGACTTCCTTAGCTGAACAGGGGATTCTGAAAAATGCTTCTCCCACCTCTCCATTCATAGAGCAGCCACTGTTTTCAGAGATACATGCTTACCGAGGCCAAGCCTAGGGCATTGCCTACCCCTTCAGCACCATCTAAACCAGTGGTTCTCAACCTTCCTAATGCCGCGACCCTTTAATACAGTTCCTCATGTTGTGGTGATCCACCCCTCCAACCACAAAATTATTTTCGTTGCTACTTCATAACTGCAATTTTGCTACTGTTATGAATCATGCGACCCCTGGCACAGGTTGAGGACCGCTGATCTAAACCCTGTGGAATTGCTTCCCTCAGCAAAAAAATGAGAAGCCCTTTGGACACATCAAAAGATCCGATGTCCACAACAAAGTTTTGGAATAAATAGCCTTCTGTATTTTAGAGATGATTAAGTACCTGGTTCCGTTTCAGGACTTGTTCTCTACTAAATAATCCCAAAAGAATCAAAACATTATTTTTAGATGATGTTGTTCAGATAGCATGCCTTCAATCAGAAGTTCGATGATGTGAAATGACCTGTGGCCTCGGCTCATCATTTGTAGAGCCATGACGCCTTCTGATGAAATATAAACACTGAGATGCCGCTATGCTTTCAAAGAAGTCTGAGGAAAGTTGCTTTGCAGTGTAACTCCTCTCAAACTGAGACAAAAATCCCCAAGACTGTATTCACAACTGGACTTGATTAAAATGGAGCTTTTTACTGTTGCTTTGTTTAGCTCCAAGCAAACCGCATGAGCATACTTAGGGATAACTGTTTCCAACCAGTGTCTCCAGGAAGCACAGGCTCCTTTTAGAATAGGACCATGAAAAAGAGGTAACCGAGCCTGGGAGGCAGATGTCTGTGTTTTCATCCGACCAAAGTGAGCCGGCGACATCTATTGAATCACTTCAATGTCTTCTTTGGTTAAGATCTATATTCCTTTAAGGTCATATGTTTGGGTGGTGGAAGTGGTAAATTCTGTAAATGGGGTTTATACAGTGTGATTGAAGCACATGCCTACGTTGAAAAAGGAGAGAAAAGTGAAACCAGAGAAGCAGAAAAGATAAGAGAACTCCGAAGCCACCACTCAGATTCGGTTTTATGGAGAGAAATATTATCCCTGCATCCCAATCTAGACATCGTCTCAGAAGTTTGGAGGCAGGATGGTTGATGCCGGGGAAGAGAAACTTCAAGTGGCTATAATTACGACATTTAAGTGTATGAAGTGTTCCTATTAGATGGAAACTTACTACTTTTCTCCTTTCTGTGGTGAATCGAATGAAATAAAATAGCATTAATTAAGTCAGAGTCAATTGCAGTTGGACATAACAAAGACCCTCTTAGCTAACCGAATGGTGGTAACAGCAGACTTTTTTTTTACAAAGGAAGCTAGGAATTCTTTGTTCTTTCTGATATTAAATATATATATATACTATATATATATAATATATATAATGCTTTTTCCAATTGGCTCAGTTAAAATGGTTTTACTTGCTCCATAAGTCATTTGTGTTAGTTTTATTGCATTGATAACCACTTTCGCTCTCACTCATTGGCGCTAATATATGAGACCATGCGGTAGCCTGGATCTCAACTTTCCCATCCCACTGCCAAGAGAGGCTGAAAGGATTGAATAGAGGCACTTGAAGCAGTTCATCTGGAACTGCTGATGGCTCTTATGAGGTGTAATTTAACACTAGAAAATGCAGACTCTGGGACATGTGGTAAAGCCAGATAGTTATATAACACTGGGGCTTTGGGGCTGCCTCATGTCTGCCTGTGTGGAGAGAAAGCACTATTAGGACAAGAAATGAGGAAATGGAAGGAAGAAAGATGCCCCTCCTTTATCCGGACCTGGAATCAATAGAGCCTACCTTAAAGCTTGCAAATGCATGGATACTTCTGCTGTTAGGAGACAGCATGGAGAGAAAAGCAGACTCATCGAGAAGGGGAAACGTGGTAGACCTGCTCAGGTCCCCTTGAAAACTTTCCTCTGCTTTAAGACGCTCTATTTGGAGTTGAAACCAGAACATTTGCACAAGCCTCACCTGGAACTTGAACCCTGCCACCACACTAGAAGGAAGGTGAAAGGTTAAGGGAAATGCAGAAGCACACAGCAGGGGAAACTTGACCCAACTGGGTTAAGAGCCAACAATGCATTTTTGAAGATGAAAAACATATCAAAGAATGATAAATGATGGAACACAAAAGGAACAAGCGGAAAGCTGAATTCTAAATATGTGCACAGGAACAAGTAGCAGGCCCACTTATTCCGGAAAACCCAGAAAACATTCAGGATTACAGGCAGCAGGCGTGATAGAGAGACAGGAGAGTCTGAAACGGAGATCAACGGACATTTTACATGTGTTCACCAAGCAGCCTCTCCTCGCCCCTATGCAAGATGATAGGCGTATTCCCCACAGAAGTTGTAAAATTGGCTTGTGAACGTGAAGAAGACTTGAAGCATTTAGTGATGAAAATCAAAGACTAGAGCCTTCACTATCAATGGCACTCCGTGCAAAGAACACAAAAATCCACAGAACTAGACCAACAGACAACATTCTGGTAAACAGAGAAAAGACTGAACTTGTCCAGATTTCCACTTTTCCCGGGTCCACCACCAAGGCTCAGGGGAGCAGCAGTCAAGAAGGCGATCGGAGGAGGCATTGCATTGGGTAACTCCAGGCACAACTTCTTTAAAGCCTGGCGGCCAGCTATGTCACTTCCGGTAATAACGTGCTCCTGCGCATGGCCATCCTGCTTTCAATCGCCTCATTTGCATGTGAAAGCTGAGCAATGAAGAAAGCAGCCCCGCAAGAAGAGCTTATGCATGTCAACAAGGAATAATGAAAGCACCATGAACTACCAGAACAAGGGAATCTGTCTTGAAGGAAATAGGGACAAAATGCTTCTTTGAAGTGAGGAAGGAAAGACTTTGTCTTATGTACTTTAGAAATGTCATAAGGAGAGACCAGTCCCAGACATCGTGATTGGGTAAAGTAGAGGCTCAGTAACAAAGAGGAAGGCTCTCAAGAAGATGGACCGGCTCAGTGTCTGCTTCAACCTAATAGTGGCGGGGGTGGCACAGTACTGGCTCGTGTCTCATTTGGTTACACAGAGGCTCAGTAAGACTTGCAGCGTGTTGGAAGGCATAGAACAAAGTCAAAAGCACATATGTGAACACACACTAAACTGTTCTATGGTTAGAAATGCTAATTAGTATTTATCCAAACAGGTTTTAAGTGATGTATGTTTCATCAATATGAAAGGGTTCAAAAATAAAAATAACATTACTCAAAAACAGAATTTAAAGTAAAATTATTTTAAAAGGTTTTAACCTCATGTGTGTTTTACTTGTATGAGAGAGGAAGGCATTTTTTAAGTCTTACCTGTGCACACATGCACCTACACACACACACACACACGTAGCTCTTCAAAAATTTCAGGGGAAAATGGAATCACATGATAATAAAAATTGTCCACTAACTTTTAAAAGTCCATTATGTGTCTGTGTGTGTCTATCACAGGTATAACAGTTCTATAGTCAGAAACAATATTTTAGCCCATGAATGATTATATAGCAATAGGCTCAAGTAGGTATTTTAAATTTCTTCTTAAATTGTAATGTTTATGATGTTGTGTTAGTCTAGGTAGACTAGAGAAACAAATCCACAGAAACTCATATGCATAAGAGAGAGTTTTATATAAAGGGTAAGTGTACATTAAGAAAGCATCCCAACCCAGTGCTGTTCAAGCCCATAAGTCTGACATTAGCCCATATGTCCGATGCTGATCTACAAAGTCCTCCAAATCTCACAAAACACACACAATGACGCCAACTGCAGGAGAAAAGCCAAATCTATGAGCATGTAAGCTTCTCAGTGTTGGCAGGGGTCTCCACACAGCTGCTCCAGCACCCAGGGCTGCATCAGGATAGGTCTATGCGGCTTCTCCACAGGGATGTTTCGCAGGAAGTGAGCCTTGCCAGCTAAAGCAGGGAAATTGCTAAGGCAACTGCACCCTGGTCTGACCATCAAAGAGCAAGAGACCTGAGAACAAGAAAGGTGAAGCTCACGCAGCCTTTATCTTTCCATCCTTCAAATAATCCCACATGTGTTTATTGGCCAGGTTGGCACAAGAAACCTGAACTGTCTCAGATGCATTGCCCTATTCATGGCCTGAGACTTACATTAACATAAGACCTTATTGTTACTCAACTGACCATGGCAGCTTAGAGTTAAACAAAATATTTTTAAAAATAAGCCTTCTAAAATAAGGAAAATCCATGGGTTTTGTAGCCTCAACATTCATATCTTAAAATTCAAACCCAATCTTTATGCTACTGAACACTGAAAAACACTTTCTTTGATTTGGGAAGAATTTGAGAAAATTTCACAATGTGTTCCCCTCCTTCCCTTCAATTCATTTCTATGCCTTATTTAAGCAATTCCTTTGAAAATCAGAAACTTGGCATTGTTCTTTGTATTTCTGAAAAGAATCCTCCCTCCTACAATTGTTCTTTGGTTAGAAATGCTGATTATGTTTTTTCTAAAGAGGTTTTATGAAATGTATCATTTCACAGATTTTAAAAGCTTCCAAAATAAAAATATCATGATGGGGTACAATAATTTTTAAATAGAGGCACTTCAAAAGTTTTACTTGTGGGAAGGAGGAAGACCATTTCCAAAAAAACCTTCAACACTTGCCAGCACACAATTGTTTTCCACTGGGGGTTCATCAATCAGAGTGAAGCCAGAATTCCCCTGAACCCTTTATCTGAAAACCATTAATCTCCTGGATTTTGCTTCCTTGTCCACTTTGCCCATTGGAATAATTTTCTCCACTTAAAGAGGAGTACAGATTTATCATCAACTGAAACCCTAGGACTATTTTCTGTAAGACACTGCTTTGTTTGCTGAGGCCTTGACCAGTATAGGTCCCAGCTCTTAGAGTGCATTGGTCACCCATAGCCTAGAGTAGACTCTGTTTTCAATGGACCATTTTGATCTTTCCACTAGTAACTTGAACTCTTTGAAATATATGTACTTAAAGGTATTTATATAGTTTACTCAAACAAAACTAGAAATGCATCCGACTGATTGGATAGGAGTTCATATCCATCATGGGGCACCTGGAAAAAGATGAGGAGATCAACATCCAAAAATTCAACAGTTGAAACCACAGTGGGGCATAGTTGCCTTCAACACACACGGGGCTTCCAGGGAGTCAGAATAGCCTGGGCTGCAAATGATTTTGTCACAGGTGGATATTAAATAACCGACTAAGATGTTTACAATAGGGAGCTCAAGGAAAAATAAAGTAATGTCATTACCAAATCTGTTGACAATGGATCTAGTTTTTTAAACAAATTGTGTATGATCAGTATATATAATATATATATACTGATCATATATATATATATATATATATGGAATATATATTATATCACACACACATGCATACACATACCCCACCAAGGGTTTGAAGGGCTTAAACACTAAAACAAAAGAAAAACAATCTTAAAAATTGTGCAAGCACAGTGGGGTGCGTTAGGCATTGGCCTGACACCCAAAGGCTGGAGGCAGTCTGCATTCACCAGTCACACTGAGGGAGAAAGATGAGAACCTCTGCCCCCATAAAGATGCACAACCTTAAACAAAGGGCAATGCCACTCCACTCTGAGGTAGAATCCACTCAATGGCATTGTCTTATTTTATTTTTCCTTCTTTCTTCCTCAAAGACCTGTATATGAAAGTGTTTTGCAATAAGTATCAGCTTGTAATGAGACTGAAATGTATATCCTCAAGAGCTATCTTGCCACCCACCTGTATGGCCTTAGTATAAAAGTGTGCATATTTTGGTCTAGAGCAGTGGTTCTCAACCTTCCTAATGCTGCGACACTTTAATACAGTTCCTCATGTGGTGGTGGCCCCCAGCCATCAAATTATTTTCTTTGCTTCTCATAACTGTAATTTTGTACTGTTATGAATCTGGTGACCCTGTGAAAGGGTCGTTTGACCCCCAAAGAGCTCATGACCCACAGGTTGAGATCCACTGGTCTAGAGCTTTGGATGGAGGCCTGTCTGCAAATAGTAGGAGTAGGGCACATCTTCTTACAGACCCTAGAGTGACTGCTCTAGTCCTCCCCTCCCACTACCATTCCCATTCTGAATTTTCCATCTGAACAGAGTTCAACCACAGTGACTAGTAACCAGTAAGCCTGGGGCTCTTCCCATTATCTGTTACAATTGATAGCCCGCTAGAAGTTGGAGGAACTGCTCACTGAAGGTAACATCCAAATAGAAAAACAAAGAAAAAATACAAGTGAAGATGAAAGTTCTCAAAAGAAGAGAACCATTAATACTAATTGGCTCAGCTCTTCTCAAATGTCAGCACAAACGCATCCCTGACAAAAGACGCCTCGTGTCTCCTTTCTTTGGGATGCTCTCCAAGTCTTGTTAGGCCGGGTTGACTAGAGAAGCAAATGGAGTGACACTCATATATGTGTAAGGAAGACTTTTATATCAAGAAGTAATTGTATGTGAGGGACCAGCCTCTGCAACCAAATGGGCCCTGATGGGCGATCATATCATTGAGGAGTAAATTAAAGAAACATCAAACAATACATGCAAGGGCTGACCTTTTTGGAAGGCAGGATCAAGAGAGGGAGTTAGGATGTATTCTTTAACAGGCTGATATCATCCTGGGGCAGGCAAGCCATGTACTACACATATGTAACAGCAAGGGGAGGTACTAGGCCCATAGATGTGACAGGAAGGCACATACATACAAAGGTGAGTGGGGTCTATCGTTAAGGTGGGGGCTTGACCTTGACTGTCCCTGAGCTGATTTGAGCTTAGGTGACCTTAGATCTTCTCCAGGGAAATAATCTTTGGTCCTTATCAGAAGGGATGGTCCATACTTAGGGTGTGGCGGACAATAGGGTCTGATTGCTCTAGATGGCAAACAACCTCCAGGCAGATAGATAACCTACAAGCATATAGTAAGCAACCAAGAGCTTGTAAGAAGCGGCTTAAGATTGGCATTATTACGGGGACATTGTGGGGACTAACTTTTAGTTAGGAGAATGTGACTAGGATTCATATCAAACTCATGAATGTGAAGACTGTCCTCCACCACAGTTTGCTTCCCAGACTCTGAAGTTGAAGTAGGAACGTAGAGAATTTGTCCACATAGACTCTCTTCCTGCGTCTTGGTTTCCCATAATTTTATATCAGGGAAACATCCAAGCACAGCTCCACTGAAGTCCCGAAATGAAATGCTAGTCCATAAGTCCCTCTTCAGATTCATGTAGCCACAAACAATGATGAGGAAGAGCACAGGATGGTGGGTGAAAAGTCTTGTGGATCCAACAACAGTAAAAGCATCACAGGCCTCTGGCAGGTCCCAGAGTGGCCCAGCCAGGTGAACCAGAGCACAGAACAGCCCACAGGTAGCACAGTGCACATGATGAGGCAGGAGAGCTAGATCAGGAAACGTGCTGCTCTGACCACCAGGGAGAAAGAGAGGGGCTGGCCTACAGAGTGCCATTTATCTTGGTCACATCTCCACAAGAGGTCATCAAGGTGCAACCTGATTGACAGGCTAAACTCCACCCATATCTTCTTACAGGTGCCTCAAGAGCTTGGCAGTATGAGCAATCACAAGGCTTCCACCTCATTCAGCCCAGTCCAAGGCCAGAATGTCAAGGCCTCTTCATGCCACACGTGTCTTACAACAGAAGCACTTCAATGAGTGGCATGCTGTTCCTTGGCACTGTTATTTGGGTCACACCATGAGGATGCTCATAACTTTGAGACTATATTATATGCATATCTGGACACCTATACAGGAAAGACTACTCGTGACTAAGGACTTTGACTATTAAGACTAAACATGGACCTCCCGTTTGGTAAGGAAGAGGGGGAAAAACTCACTGCCATCAAGTCACTGCTGACTTATATTGACCCCCGGTGGGTTTCTGAGACTGCAACCATTTAAGGAAGTAGAAAGCCCACCCAGTCTTTCTCCTTCAGAGCTTCTGGTGGTTTCGAACTGCTGACCATGTGGTTTGCAGCCCAATGCATGACCACTACACCAGAAAGCCGATAAAAATGAGTGGACCCCTCAGTTAGATGGGCAGGCACCAAAGCTACAATAATTCATGCATACCGGTGATCGTGAAGGCTGCGGTTGGATGGGAAAATATGTCATTTCATGCTGGACTAGAGAGAGTGAGCATTTTTCTCTCAGAGAAGGAGTGGGCAAGTCTCGAGGGAACATGAAAGTTCTAAAGTGAAGAACACTCTTTCTCTCCCCAGTGCTTGCCATAGGTCGGAGACAGCAGCTCTGGACCTAAGAGACTGGAAAAGACCGGCAGGCATAACCGTGAACACCTTGGACCTGGTAGAAGCCAGTGGTCAGAGAGACAAAGGTAGAAACAGGGGAAAGTAGAAGTTGGCACCTACCAGAGAAGTGGCACTAGAGGCTTGGCCCCAAACACTGTGTGTGATGCATGTAGAACTGTTACCACCCAATGTGCAATGGCACAAGACCCATTAAGAGCCCTTTACTCGATTGGGGTAAAAATGGGGGGTCTGTTCAAGCAGCTTGGGTGTCATCCACATGGGGTTTGTCTCCAGAGCCATTCTGCTTTGAGCCTCTGCTATCCTGAGAATACTGGTGGGAGTTGGGCATGAATGAAGGGGGTAGAATCCGCCAAGATGAACCCACCCAGGGAAATCAGAGTAAATAGTGATGTCATCATGGAAAAAAAATAACAAGGTCACCAAGAGTTGGAAGTGACCAGACAGCAACTAGCAATCTTAATATTCATGAATATTAGTACGCTCAGTGATGCTTTCCTGAGTAAGTGGCTCCTTGTCATGGTGAGTGGTCAGTACTTTTGTGTTAGAGAGTGGATACATAGATTAGACAGACAAATATGGATAAAGATGAGTGACTTCGTATAGACCAATGGTTCTCAACCTTCCTAATGCCACGACCCATTAATACAGTTCCTCATGTTGTGGTGGCCCCCTAACCATAAAATTATTTTCGCTGCTACTTCAGAACTTTTATTTTGCTACTTTTATGAACCTGGCATCCCCTGTGAAAGGGTTGCTCAACCCCCAAAGGGCGAGCAACCCACAGGTTGAGAACCGCTGGTATAAACTGTTACAGATCTTTTTATCTCTTTGGGTAAAAGAAGGTAGCATTATTTATATTTGTTTGGGATTTGAGGTACCCCCGAAAGGATATCCCTTCCTCCAATAATCCCTAGGAAAGAAGATCGATGTAACAACCAAGATCAGTTGAGTCCAGGGCTGAGCAGATGGATCCCAGATCCGGCCCGGCAGTCACCTCAGTGAGAAGACCAAAAGGTCAATCAAGGCATATCAAGTCTGGAGACCGAGGCTCTCTGGTCACATAGTGAGGTCCAGACCTGCCTGCTAGCCACCAGTTCAGCACATGGAAACCCCCAGTTGCTCCACAGGAGAAAGATGGCCTCTCACTCCCCTAAAGGGTTACCCGCTAGGACACCCACAGTGGCAGATCCACCCTGTCCTATGAGGTTGCTATGAGTCAGAGTGGACTCCAGGACAGTGAGTGTGGGGTTTTGTTTTGTTGGAGTCTGGAGAGAACTTTATGTTAACCTCCCACATCAATGGTGCTCTGACCCCGATGACGATGAAAGAGAGGATAGCACGCAGTGAACCGGGAGGAGCCAATGACTACAAGAGATACCTGCAAATAGTCATGGAGGTGAGACTGACCGTGAATCAGGCAGGGTTTGGTTTGGCTGTACATAAGGTACAAGGAGAAGTTCCCATTCCTCTTACACTCAGTCAAACACATTGCCCTGGAGCTGTCTCCAACCCATAGCAACCCCACAAGATGGGGGAACTGCCAAGACTGGAATTTTTTTAAAAAATCATTTTATTGGGGGCTCGTACAATTCTTATCACAATCCATACATTCATCCATTGTGTCCAGCACTTTTGTACATTTGTTGCCATTATCATTCTCAGACGTTTTCTTTCTACTTGAGATCTTTCATATCAGCTCCTCATTTCCCCTCTCCCTCCCCATTCTCCCTTCCCTCATGAACCCTTGATAATATATAAATTATTATTTTATCATATATTATACGGTCTGACATCTCCGTCCACCCACTTTTCTATTGTCCATACCCCAGGGAGGGGGGTATATGTAGATCCTTGTAATCAGTTCCCCCTTTCTACCCCACCTTCCCTCTACCCTCCCAGTATCACCACTCTCACCACTGGTCCTGAGGGGTTCATCTGTCCTGGATTCCCTGTGTTTACAGTTCCTATCTGTACCAGTGCACATCCTCTGGTCCAGCCAGATTTGTAAGGTAGAATTGGGATAATGATAGTGGTGTGGAGGAAGCATTTAAGAACAAGAAGAAAGTTGTATGTTTCATTGTTGATATCCTGCACCCTGACTGGCTCGTCTCCTCACCACGACCCTTCTGTAAGGGGGTTTCCAGTTGCCTGCAGATGGGCTTTGGGTCTCCACTCTGCATTCACAGGCATCAAAGAACAAAAAATCATATAAGTGGGTGCCCACCTTCCTGATATGATTACTGAAGACAAATGTGTGCAAAAGCAAATGTGGTGAAGAAAGCTGATGGTGCCCAGCTATCAAAAGATATAGCATCTGGGGTCTTAAAGGCTTGAAGATAAACAAGCAGCCATCTAGCTCAGAAGCAACAAAGTCCACATGGAGGAAGCACACCAGCCTGTGTGACCACGAGGTGTCGAAGGGATCAGGTATCAGGCATCAAAGAACAAAATATCATATCACTGTGAATGAGGGGAGAGTGCAGAGTGGAGACTGGAATGCTTTATGGGAGCAGGAAGCCTCGTCTTTCTCAGAGCAGCTGGTGGTTTCAAAATTCTGGCCTTGAGGTTTGTGGCCCAAGTGTAATCCACCACAAAGATGACAAAGCACGCTGAGGGTCACTGATCAATGGCAGTGAAGAAGTCTCCAAGAGTCAGTCCCTAGGGTTGACATTGGTGTTGACGTCACTGTGCTGTTACTCATCCAGTACGTACGACTCGGCTGTCCATATTCCAATGGAAAGTTATTATTGATTGATAATCAAAGTGAAAATTGCTCTTCATTAAAGCAAAGCATTTTTTTTAACAAACTATCAAATCCTATTGGGATTAAAAACAACAGGAAACTAACAGCTATTTTGTTGAATTCCTACTTTATGTTGCTATACATGGTTTCAGAATCACTGAAGAAGACGTGGAGTTAAACCTCCCAGGTAATCATTGAGAAAATCAATTATGCTGATTGTAACAATGTAGCAATTTGGTGATTATTTTTCACAGAGACATCAGTCATGCCATACTGTCTAACCTTTAAATTAGCTGGTAAAATATTTCTCTTCATAATCAGCTACATTAAAGATAAAAATGCCACTCATTTCAAAAGCAGGGAAGAGCAATTAAAAAATTAAAGAGTCTCTTTCTTGTTCTTTATCTTGCTTGAAAAGCGCCACCCTAGTGAAGTCAGGTTTTCTGCTTTGTTCATAGCTATTAGCAGATGGCTCTGTTTCATGAAAGACAAGCGTACATCTAAAATGCCAACACATTTGTGAAATCAAATATCAAGTTATATTAATTAATGTCTATAAATTTTCAGCTAAGTAGCTATTTGATCCAAATAGAAACTGATTATGAATTTAGTCTTAGTTAAGGCTTTGTTGTTGTTGTTGTTGTGAGCAGCATAAATTCAATCAAACTAAAAGAGACCAACCAGAAACGTTCTTTGAGATACTGCAGGGTGACTATCCTGTGATGTTCTAAGCCGTTTCCCATCTTACCTGGAGTTCTTTAATGTCCTCAGTTCTGGCATTAAACTCTCAGTTCTAGCATTAAACTCGCATTGAAATATTTCCTGAGTAATACACGTTTGTCCATTTTAACGGAGAATTGAAGCTCATGACTCCACCTTTGTTCCTTTGTCTACATTATAGGCCAGTAAACTTTCAACTCATTGATGTGCTTGAAGATTGCTGTGGAAGCATCCTTCACAGAAAGTCACTCATGCCTTTGGGGGTGGGGTGGGCTGGGGTGTGTGTGTGTGTGTGTGTGAGAGAGAGAGAGAGAGAGAGAGAGAGAGAGAGAGAGAGAGAGAGAGAGAGAGAGAGAGAGAGAAACAGGAGGTCCTGGCTAGTGCAAATGGTTAAACCATCTTTAAGCTCCTAACTTAAAAGATCAGAGCTTTGAGTTCGCCTTCGAGTTGAGAAGAAAGGCCTGAGATCCATTCCTAAAATCAGCAGCATTGGACTTGTGCTAGTGCAGAGTTCTCTGACACACCTGCGGTGTCAGGAGTATGAATCTACTTGAAGGCAGCTGGTACTGGGTTTTGAGAGAGAGCGAGAGAGAGAAACAAATATCTGGCTGAAACTCGCACTGGAAACCCCAATAGTTTGGGATCTTGTACTTTGATGGAGGTATCAGGGCATAATGTTGGAAAGAGAACTGGACACAATGGGAGAGACCTGAACAGTCATCAGAGCTGCCAGAGACCCTGCATCATTCACTTAGCTATTAAAGACCATCCACCATTCACTATCTTCATGAATTCATCATAATCTCTTCTAAAGAATCAGCAGGTTAGAGCCCTTTAATCTACTAATTTATATATCCATGATAATAATTTTTCTTCAGTAAAAATCCTTCAATAGAGAGCTGTGTGTGCTCAAGCCAAAGGCTTGCTTTGTCAGCACCTGCATATTCTAAGGTCTTCATGAAGGCAAACACAATTGTTAGCCAGGAAAAATTTGGGATGACAAGGACAATGATAATCATAATTTTATTATGGTGAAATGTCACCCATCTCTCTATTAAAGGTAACATAATATTTGCTGACACTTATTGAATTCAAACTATAACCAGATGCTTGATGAGCCTTTGGAATGGGTTAGGAAATGGAATTCTCATGTTGACATAGGTTTCGCACCACTGCTCACCTTCAAGTTAAAGACGCAAGGTTAAAGTCAAGCCGCATGGAGGCTGAACATAGGTGAATGGACACAGTGCAGATTAGGCCACAGGCTGCTGGTAGACAGCTAGACTATCATCTGACACAAGTGTGTGTGTGTTTGCAGTGTGTAAGGGGGGCATTCATTAAGGAGAACGCAGATGGATCGAAATTGGGGTTCACATTCTGTCTCAATGTGTGGATCTTGACCACCCAGCACCCACTTGTGGATTTTCCTCTCTCATCCAATCTTATGATTGCAGACAATTCAAGAAGAAGGGAGTTGTAGATGGTGTGATAGTTACGGTGTATTGTGTCCATCTGGCCGATAAACACATGTGGGGTTAATTGTGGATTTCCTGTCTTGTTCGGTTTATGGCCTGCCTTCTTTCTGTCTTTTCTTGTGAAAATGACTCTTGAGAAGTTTGCATCAATTCTGAATAAATTATGAAGCACTGCAGTCATTCTGGAAGCCAAGAAAGCACGAAGGAGACCCAGATGTGAAGGTGAGTTGCATCGTGGGTGTGCTTTGAACCAATTAGATGTCTTCCTGGCTTTGATCGTGACTGAGAAGTGTGGCAAGTCATTTCTACCACTGCATTTCCAGTGACCTGGCCTCTTTCCTGGCACATATTAGCTAGCCAATAATTAGTTTGTGAATGAATGTCAGTGACAAAGATTTCTGTGGGGTCAGAGACAATAAAGTATGAGGGTAAGACATAAAGCATTGCTATTAGGTTTGCAGTTTCTATGTGCGTGGGTTCCACCGACTATACCCACATTGCTCAAACAAGTCTCTGGGAAGAGCAGATGGCTGCAGACCAGTGTCCGCAGTGATCCACTTGTCTCCTTAGGTGCCTAAAAACTAAACACTATAGACTTTTGTTCCATGCAAAACATAATTTTGAGGTCAGAATATAATATCAGAATTTTAAACAAAACTCAAGTGGACATCTCTCCACATCATAAACTATTTGCAACCAGCTTACAGGAATGCCGCTCCACCTAAAAGAAGGGTTTGCTTGGACCCAGCAGTTTAAGGACTGTCTGGCAGCTTCAAGGATGAGTCAGGAGAGGGAAGACCATCCACCATGATGAGTCAAGACACTGCAGCTGGTGTTCAGAGATGGGAAAGAGGACGATAGGATCACTCTCGCGTGATAATGGCCGAGGTGAGGCGCTTCCGTGGTTTCTGTGAGGATTACCATTTTAAGTGAACAGCTTGACCTCAGCCAGTTTTATTCTCAATGAGTGACAGGGTTTACCATGATGATTAGCTCTCTCACAGAGGTGATCTTCCCATCAGTCTTTTAAACGAGACCAAAATGAATATATATTTTATAGAACAAATGGTGACTAGGGACAACTCCTGGGTTGACCATTGTTCTTGGGAGGGCAAGGTCAGACCTCCATAGTGGTTTCCAGGCCTGCTAATTTCAAGGCAGGGGTCAGCTCAGGTGATGGTGACCATTTTCAGAAATTCCAAAGGGATGATTTTAAAGATGTTTTAAGATAATTGCTAATCATATTAGGAAAAAAGACCAGGAAAGTTGGACTGCGGAATTTTTTCCTTACCACAACAATGCAAGGGATCATACTTTGAGGGTATCATGAGTTTTCATTGGGGAATCTACCTCAACCAACCTACCCACCTGATCTTGCCCCTATAGACTAATTTTTAACCCCCCCCCCACCTCAACCCAATGGACCATGATTTGAAGAGAAACGCGATTTAATCCCCAAGGATGCCCAAATTGTTATTTTGAAGATTTGAAAAGGTATCCATTAAAGACAGCAGAATTCTGGGGGAAACTTCATAGAAATGAAAACAGCCTTCAGAAGTACAGAGACATCAATGGGGGGGTATTTCAAGAAATAATAACTATATATTTCAATATTTTTGCTTAACAAATATTTCCAATTTTTGTGGCAGCCGTGTTCAGCTTGCCCTTGTACACAGACCTGGGGATCAGTCTTACGTTCTTTATTCCTTCAGTCCATTCCCAGTCCTATTTCAGTCTCAATGTCTCCTTCCCAAAGGACTCATGCTGACATATGTTCCCAGACCCATGGAATATGGACGAATCCTTAGATTATTTTTATCCATGATTCAAAGACAGCATATGATTTCTACATAAAATGTGCATCGTATACCTGTAGTTAGTATTCTATAAATACTTGGCATATTAAGTTGAGAAGCCTGTTAGTAATGATTTAAAAATAAACTCTCCCAGAATGTCAGCTGTCATGAATTCAAGAACTGGTTTTCTGTTCTGGAGATTGTCATGTCTCCATGCTGCTTATTCTTTGGCTGACTAGACAGGCTTTTCTGGGGTCAATCCGAATTAACATGGCTCATTATCATACAGGTGTATGGAATACTGGCTTCCATAATTGTAGGAAATGGCGTGGAGTGCGATGCTGGTGAGAAGAGAGGTGAAATGCATCCATGACTTTAACATTGGGCTGCCAACCCCAAGGTCAGCAGTTGGAAGCCACCAGGCTTTGCTTTCCTTTCAAATGTTGCCGTCTTGGAAACCAGCTGAGGCTGTTCTGCTCTGTCTCGCAGAGTGGTGATGAGATGCATCAACTCCTGGACAGAAAAGAACTCTCTCAGAGGGTTTCCAAGGCCACCAGTTTGACATAAACAAAGTACCCATCTTGCTCACTCTGAGTGAGTTCTAAACACTGACCTTCTGGTGAACAGCCAAACACTTCAGCACTGTGTACCCCAGGGTTCCTCCCTACCCCTTGGTGTCTGGCATGCATAGGCATCTCAGTGTGCCTCTTTTTTTAATTATCACTTTTCCATCTGTGTTCGTCCGTGTAGACTGGAGAAACAAATCCACAGAAACTCATATGTATATAAGAGGGAGTTTTATATAGAGTTGGTGAATTATATAAAGGGTAAGTCTAAATTAAGAAAGCATCACAACCCAGTCCAGTCCAAGCCCATAAGTCTGGCATTAGCCCATAAGCCAGCCACCTATCTACAAAGTCCTCCTCAACCTCACAAAACACACACAATGATGCCAGTTGCAGGAGGAAAGCTAAATCGGTAAACATGCAAGCATCTTGGTGTTGGCAAGGGTCTCCACACGGCTGCTCCAGCACCCAGGGCTGCATCAGGGTAGGTCCATGTGGCTTCTTGGGGATGTCTTGCAGGAAGTGAGCCTTGCCAGCTAAAGCAGAGGTAATTGAAGGGTGGAGAGATAAATAGCTCAGTGAGCCTTGCCTTTCTGGTTCTCTGGTCTCTTGTTCTCTGATGGTCAGACCAGGGTGCAGTTGCCTTAGCCAGTTCCCATTAACCCATATGTCCAACACCAATCCACAAAGTCCTCCTCCAACTCACAAAACACAGGCAACAATGCCGACTGCAGGAGGAAAGCGGAATCAGTGAGCATGTAAGCATCTTAGCGCTGGCAGGGGTCTCTATGTGGCTGGTCCAGCACCCAGGGCTGCATTGGGGTAGGTCTATATTACTTCACCTTGGGGATGTTTTGCAGGAAGTAAGTCTTGCCAGCTGAAGCAGGGAACTGGCTAAGGCAAGTGCACCCTAGTCTGACCATCAGAAAGCAAGAGACCTTATGACTAGAAAAGTGAGACTCACCCAATCATTTATCTCTTGGCCCTTCAATTAACCTCACATGTATTTATCATCCAGTTTGGCACAATCAACTGTAACTATCTCAGATTGCATGCTAATCTTCTTGTTGCACCATGAGCAACAACTGATGCTTACAAACCACAGTCAGATCATTGTAAATACTAATTTGCTATTCATTGCCACCAGAGTGCCCAGAAGACTGTGCAGTATATCGACACACTAAATAATGTTCATTAAATGAAAGGGGGGGGATAACAAGGGAGGTAGGAATGGATGGATGATCCATGTGATCCCGTATCCATCTGTGGTCCAGTGGTTCTCCACCTTCCTAATGCCACGACCCTTTAATAAGGTTCTTCATGTTGTGATGACCCCCCCAACCATAAAATTTTCATTGTTGCTTCATAACTGTAATTTTGATACTGTTATGAATCTGGTGGCCCCTGTGAAAGGGTTGTTCAACCCCCCGAAGGAGACACAACCCACAGGTTGAGGACCGCTGAGTTCCGAATGAAGTATCATTTATAGACTTCCCACAATCTGAGGAGCTCTCTGGAGTCTCTCTTTCCATGGATTTCCCGTTCCATTCCAGTCCTCTTGCCTGGTGCCCCACAGCTGTTTCATTTTGTGTTCTGAGAACCATGATTTTCAAGGAGAACTAAAGGCTGGTTCCTTTTCTTTGTATTGTTTCTATTTGGTTCCCGGCTTCTACCGATTTTTGTTTGCATCTTGTTGTTGTTTACTTACTTGTTTATTTTCTCTGACGTCTTTGTATTCTTCTGGGATTCCCTTTTGTGTGTTACTCTTATGCCTGCTATTCTCGAGATAGCTTTCAGCTCTACTTCCAGTAACCTTTAACACAGCGGTCTCAACCTGTGGTCTGACCACCCTTTCACAGGGCCACCTGATTCATAACAGTAGCAAAATGACAGTTATGAAGTAGCAACAAAAATAACCACAACATGAGGAACTGTATTAAAGGGTCGTGGCTTTAGGAAGGTTGAGAACCACTGCTTTAAAAGATAAACCAATATGCGTATGCTGCATGCATAGCATATATCTATATCCTATAAAAGCAAAAAATACAAGCGTACTACCCTTGAGTCAATTCTAGCTCATGGCAGCTCTGTAGGGCAGGTAGAACTGCCCTGGGAGATTTCGAAGACTAATTCTTTCTGGGAGTAGAAAGCCTCATCTCGCTCCCTCTATAACTCAGCGATAAAGCCAATGGGGGAGAGTAATATGCATCAAATAGTATTTGTTCTCCAGCAAGGTATTGCAGACTAACCTAGGTCTCGTTCCCAGTTAAGAGTTGCAACCAATGGCATCCCCACAGACATTCATTTGCAACTTGACCCACACAACTCTAAGGAACATTCACACCGGCCAACTTTCACACAAGCAGCCTGCAGGCCTCCTTGCTCTCCCAGCTGGTGGTTAGAAAAGGATGAAAACTACTCTCTCCTCCTCCTCCTCTCACTTGCCACCCAGTTGATTCCATCTCATAGGCGTCCTTTGCATGGCAAGTAGAATAGCCTCCCAGGGTTTCAAGGACTGATGTTTTGCATGTAGATTACCAGGGCGTTGCTTCTGAACTGCCTGTGGGGAAACTCAAACTTCCAGCCATTTGCATGTGGGATTTACATTTTTCACAATCTGAAGAGTAAGAATTACTTTCCTCTGAATATAATCCTTTAGAAAGACCATGAATCTAAAACACATAGTTAATCCTCTAATGAATTTCTTCACATCATCTAAATCAGAAAAAAATCTCATGAAATGAAGTACCCTGTGGTTCTCCCACCCCCATTGGATTATATAAATTTAAAATCTGAATCAAAAAGATGTAATTTTGGGGGTGAATCTTCTAGTATGTACTGTCAAATAATTGGGATTATTTGTTTTAGAAATTGTCGTGCTTGAAGAAAATGAACAATACCTAAATGTTATCAAATATTTTATCAATGTTTACAGTTTTCAAAAGTATCTAAGTGTGTGATTTTTGCTTGCTTGCTTATGATTTGGTTGACTTGAATCAAAGTCCAAATAGACTTGATAGATGATGCTTGATTAGTATGTGTATCTTCAATGTTTTCTTTTTTTAAAAAAAATCATTTTATTGGGGGCTCATACAACTCTTATCACAATCCATACATATATCCATTGTGTCAAGCATATTTGTACATGTTTCCATCATCATTCTCAAAATATTTGCTTTCTACTTGAACCCTTGGTATCAGCTCTTCATTTCCCCCCTTCTTCCCCACTGCTCCCTCCCCGATGAACCCTTGGTCATTTATAAATTATTATTATTTTGTCATATCTTACACCGCCTGACATCGCCCTTCACCCACTTCTCCGCTGCCCATCCCCCAGGGAGGAGGCTATATGTAGACCCTTGTAATCTGTTCTCCTTTTATCTCTCACCTTCCCTCCACCCTCCCGGTATCAATGTTTTCTAATCTGTATGTTCTTCTTTCATCCTATTCTAATAATGGTTATCCAAAAAAGGGCCACTTCTTTGTGATAATGGTTGATTGCTGCGTGGCATAATAAATATAATAAATCCCACAAAATGAATATTTAAGAATTGCTGAATATTTTCTGGCAATTTATATGTATATATATGCATATGTACCTATCTATATATATATGAATACATATATACATACACATACACGTACATTTGTTAAGTATAATTTGCTTTTTAAGAATTTTCACCGCCTGGATTTTTCTCCATGCAATTCATTGAGAATATTTTACTTTTAGAAAATAATATACTAAGCAAATTCTCAGTACATTTTAAAATCACAGCACCCAAACCATGTTCTCTTAATCTGCCTCAGTGAAACATTGAAAAAAAATTACATTTAATAGACCGTTTCATGACTGGAACTAGTATTTCCATGTGGCAAAGGCATTTAGCATCATCGCCAGAACCTTTTCGTTCTCATCTGAACATGCAGAGATTCATTACTATTTTTACTGCACGACTTCATGCTGTGCTCCAACATGCCTTGCTCTTACAGATTAAAAGAACATTTAAAAGGTGGCGCCAAGATGCTGCATTATTGAAATGTGGTGAGCTCTTCCTTGTGCTCACAGTACATCACGTGGTCGCAGGGGACCTCTTCCCACGAGGCGCAGCCTAGCCATTTTCCCCTGTCCAACTCCTAGTGGTTTCCCATCTGCAACTACTCACGACTTTCACGAGAGTCGCGCCGTCATGTGTAACGTCAAATCAAACCTTACAGTTACAGAGTTGTTTCTTTTACCCAGACCCCAAAAATGATTGTCCATGTGCAAGAAATGTTCTGACTGAGAACACAGAGGGAACGGGGACTTTCACCAAACTTGGCTTTTATGGGTGCACACGCTAAGTTGGTAGAGACCAGAGAAACACTCAAGTTCTTGATTCAGTAAGGAACCAACATGTGTGCATGAAGGACATTTGGGTCATGAAAATCTGATTTCCATGGTTGGGTGGACACATCCACTTCATTTGAACACCCCTTTAACAGGCAGTGTTGAAGTCTAGATTGGATAATACCTCCTCCCCAGAGATTAGTTTCAGTACTGGTATGGGTCCTAGAAACTGTTTTAAAACCAATGAACAAAAAACTCGGCCTGGGGTTATCTCTGGAGGCTGAAGCTATGACGATTTACAGCCCTGGCCATGAACCAACCACACCCAGTAGAACTAGAGGAAGTAGAGGCAGGCCTTGTTCTTGGAATCTCACAGCCTCTGCTGACCCCTGGTGGCTACTAGTAAATTTACCTTACCCCTCTCGAATCATCTTCAACAAAATAAACAATAATGTACCGAAAACCACCTTGTTTCAACAATACTGCACAGAGAACGATGGGTCCATGTGATGTGTTATGTTTTTCATTCATATCTTTGCATTTAAGAAAATTCTTAGTTTCCTTGAAAGTTATCTTCAAAGTCTAACCAAAGTCAACCCTTCCATCTAAAATTGTCACTAAAAATGAATCAAGATGTTGACTATTGGACAACAAACTAGTCTACTGTGAAATCAGAAACGTAAAATGAAAACATTATGGATCACAGATCATGATACTAATTGAAACAAGAGAAACCCGTTTAAAAAAAAGATTTCTCTTCTTTGGGAACCAGAAACTAATTCCTGATAGTCTATGGATCTATTTCCATGTTACGGGGACAACCAAAAGTGAGAATACGAAAGCATACAACTAAACGAATGGGATGGACTAAAAACAGACTGAAAGGTTGAAATCCAACCTTATTGCTTATCAAACTGCTCACCCCTCCCCACCTCCCCAAATGATTTATAAGTAAATTAGTTTTTTTAAAATTTATTTTTTAAGTATCTTAAGAAAGTTGCCTCTAAATTGCTCCTTTTACTCTCCTTATGAAATGTGAAGATCATGGAATATTTTTCAACGACTCTAATGCTGCTTTTACTTTGGATCTGGGAGTTCACTGAAGACACTTTTTCACCGTCTGTTTCATTTAAAGGAACATTTACCCACAAGATCAATTTCACTGTGTGGGCAGACATCTGTTCCCAATTCAATTTCTGGAAACCAGGAAGAATTCCCAGCAACTCGTAATTATTTGAAGGTTTTTCCATCTTTGTTGCCACTAGTAGACGTCGCCCTCCTAAACATTCAATTCTCCCAAATGAAATGTGATATCTTTAATTTTATGTTCATGTATAATATAATGTTCATGTATAATATAATATAATCCAAACTTGGATCACTTGTAGTCAAAAGATTTCCACACAGCTGTTTCATAGGACAAGGTGTTCTGTATGTTGTGTTTTATGTGGCTGCATGTCATTATAAACAAAGAAACCACGTTTTAATATAGTAGCTACATCTCCTATCCTCCTCTGGCACTCGTAAGCTTCATACACACTCAGGGCTATGTGGATGTTTCCTTTTTCTTCCCCTCCCCCACTGTAATGAACCATGGTGAAATGTGAATGCCACGAGCTATAACTTTGGGATATACGGGAGTCCTATTAATGTAGGCATGTCTCTAGGATGTTGAGAAATTCAATTTATTCTATTGCTTCTCTTGAAAATTCCAGAAGTCCAAGGATTTTTGAAGCTGCCTAATATGCTTCTTAAGTCAACTAGATCTGACACTACAAATAGATTTGTGATGGCAAATAATGAAAATGTCTAGAACTTGTACAACATACTAAGATGCTAGCAATAAATAACTTGGGGTTGGAAGCAGATAAACAATCCTGGCACTGACAATGACAAAGATGAAGCAGGCCGGTTCCTGGCTGGTGTGTGGGAAGGGCAAGTTAATCATCCCATTTCCTTGGGCATCAAAGAGATTAAAAGTTATTTTCTATTTTCTGAATCTCGGTCTAAATGCACTTTTGAAACTACTGTTTTACTTGTTTAATGAATGACCATGGAACTACTCCTGCTCCAAATAACCCCTCTCTTAATCTCACCTACAGATCACCCATGAGTTCTTATTCTCACATCCGTCTGATGCATCACCAATCATGTTTAAAACTCACCTGGGAAGAAACTTATGCAACACTGGAGGCGCTCTCTCATCTATGACAAAACATCTGGAAGTCAGCGACCTGGCCGAGTGATGGGAAGAGATGCACATTTGTATCCACACCAAAGATGGTGGCACAACAGAATGTAGAAACGATTGACCCATATCACTAATATCACACACAAGTAAAATTTCGCTGAAGATAAACCAAAAACAGTTATAGCAGTACCCTGTCAGAAAGCTTCCAGAAATTCAAGCTGAATTCAGAAGAGGATATAAAAGAAGGATATTGTTGCTGATGTCAAGTGAATCTGGGCTGAAAAGAGAGATTATTAAAAATGTGCAAATGGGTTTGACTGTGTGGAGCAGAGCAAACTATAGATAATATTAAGAATAATGGGAATTCCAGAACATTTAATTATGTTAAGATGCAACTTATACACAGACCAATAGGTTGCCATTCAGGCAGACCAGAGTGCTACTGCATGGTGTATATTTAATGAAGCTGTGCATCAGGGTTATATTCTTTCATCATAATTATCCAATCTGTCTGATAACAAACAATTTGAGAAACTGAACTATATGAATGAAAACATAGCATCAGAAACAAGTCACGGGTCCATGTGATGTGTTATGTTTTTCATTCATATCTTTGCATTTAAGAAAATTCTTAGTTTCCTTGAAAGTTATCTTCAAAGTCAACCTGCAATATGAAGATGACAAAATTTCATTGGCTGAAATTGAAGAGGACTGGGAGAACTTATTGTTGAAGATGAAAAACTACAGCCCACACTCTGGTGTACACCTCAATGGAGAGAAAACAACAATCCCCACAACTAGAACAGAACACACCATCATGATTGTGATAGTTTTGCTGTGCCAACTTGGCCTCTCTAGGAACACGTGGGTGGAGTTTAATCAGGTCGCAGCTTGATTACAGGGTGACAAAGCTAAATACTTTCCACAGCCATCATTCATTCCATCTCCCTTCCTCCCTGGTGATCTGGCCAGTGTGCGATTGAGCTAGCTTGAGCTAGTTGAACTAGTGTGAGCTAATTCTTTGCCTCAACTGGGTACTGTACTACCTGTGGGCTGAGCCAACCTATAAATCATGTAGCTAGAGCTAGAGGCTCCTTCAAGATCTGCTCCACTGTGCTCCTGGTGAATAACTAGCTTAAGCTCAAGGCTGGTGGATCCTGTCACGTTGTGTGCATTGCTTGTGTTCCAGATCCCATCCAGACCTGCTTCCCTAAGCAACTGACTATTGCTGTCCCACCTTGCTGTCTGCTGCCTTTGGCCACTCTGCCTGTCTTACCTGAGGGCAGGCTCTGCTTTCTGCTTCCTTGACCTTGGATCAGAGTCCAGGAGATTTAAAGGACCTTCAGTCTTTTAACTGTTCCATGAAAATGAGGCAAACTGAGCCCTCTGTGCTGCTCTGTGGACTAATTAGCTTTTATATTCCTTCTCACTATATAAGCCTATCTATCGATGGATCTTCATCAGTATCCTGGTTTTGCATCTCTAGAAAGCCCTGCCTAACACGAAGATAAAGTCAGAAAAGACTAGAGTCATCAAGGACTTCATTTACTTGGATCCATGATCATTGCCCAAGGATGCAGCATCCAAAAACCAGAGGACAAATTGCATTGGGAAAATCACTTGCATAAGTCCTTGTTAACGTGTTCCAGAGCAAGGATGTCACTTTAAGATTAAGGCCCAACTAACCCAAGCCACAGTGCTTGAATTATATCCCTTGCATGTGGAAGCTAGATAATAAATAAGAAAAGCAAAATAAGATGTGTAACTCTGTCTATTGCAGCAATTTCCCTAATGGCAAAAACATGTAATCAACCAAAAACTCCAATTATAGAGAGATGGTTAAACAAGTCTAGGATAGTCATACTATGGAATATTATGCATCAATAAAAAACAATGATCATCCTCTTACACATGGCAAGACATGGACAAAGCTAGAGAACATGATGAATAGCAAACACAGTCAATTTTACAAAGAAAAATATTTAATAACAACATGCTATAAAGAAAAAGAAACTTAGTTTATACACCAATAGACAAACCTAATGATTGTGAAGTGGCCAGGGTTGGAGACAGGAACAGGGAGAGGAAGGTTAGGTTGTTGACAAGGGAGGGAAGTAGGAGGGGTGAGGGAAAGAAGCACATCGATGGAGGATGTAACAGGGCATTGTTGTTCATTTCATTTCTTGATGCAGGATCTAGGTAGCCTAGTGGTGTAGTGGCTACTTGTTGGGCTGCACTGCAATCCACATGGTCAACTGTTCAAAACCACTAGTCACTCTGAGGAAAACAGGCTGCTCTTTCTACTCACACAAACAATCTGAGAAACCCACAGGGGGTCGCTAGGAGTTAACATAGACTCGATGGCAGTGAGTTTGTTATATACATGTGTAAAATTGAAATGGACTTGCAAACTTTAGTGACCAACAAGTCCATCTCAAACAACAATTTAAAAAGCACCGATTCTTTCGCAGTACAGGGTTGGCAAAGAAGACGGACTGTACCATGGTCTTGCAGAAGCATGAGCAAGTCTATCTTGGAAGAAGTGCAGATGGAATCCTTAGCAACAAGGTGAGTGAGACGTCATGTGACCTTGGACATTCTATCATGTGGGATGACTCAAACAGCACACTCCCAGCCATGGAATGGATTCTGACTCAGAAGAAAGCAGTCCTTGTGAGTTTCCAAGACTGCCCCAGGGTTGGGGGGAGGAAAAAAGGTATCATGTCATGTTAAATAGAGGCTGGGCAAAAAAGAGGAAGTGTCTCAGCAATATTAACTACCACAGTGTGTTTAAGCAGCAAAGATTATGAGGTTGGGGCGGGGCTGGGCAGAATTTTGTTCTAAAGAACTGACTTGTGTACAACTAAGGCAATAAAGAAGAATCATAGCCCAGACTCATCCAAGTGATTAACATCCTAACCTGAGCCTTATGGTCAGCAATCAAACTTCATATCACTTGATCACACTGGAATGGATCATGATAACTGTGTTTCTATCACCCTAATTAGACTAATGAGCCACTTGTTGGCAAACACTTTGTGTGTTTAGTCTTTGACGATATTGTGTCTTACATATAATTGGTGCTAAAAAGTATTGGCTATTTATTGAATGGACATAGGTTATATGCTATAAAATTGGTGTCAATTTCCTCTACCCATAAAATTAAAGATAATTTCTATGAAGTTTGAGCATTGTTGCTCTAAGGAAGTTGTTACAATAAGAAAACACACCTCTTGTTTGCTTTCCCAAGTTTAATTCTAGGAACTACTTTGTGTTTGCAAATATTTACCTCTAGTATCAAAATCTGGCAGAAGCAATTGTAGTTATCTATGGTTGGCACAAAGCTCATGTAAAGTCTTCCCTGTGACAAAGTGAATTAAATGAAGTTGATTTTTTTTTCTCTTTCAATTTTGTAACACATTTAACCCCAATTGATAGTTTAGGGCTACTCTCTTACGAAATTTAATTTTTAGCACTTTGCTCATTAGATAGGGTGCTTCCTACACCCCAGTGTTCAAACATTTATTAACTACCTAGCTTTAAGACAACAGAAAACAACAGCTTGGATAAATCAGCCCCTTCTTCTCTTCTCCAAATCAAATTTTGCCTTACTCTACTGCTTCTCTATTAGATAACATGCCTCGCTATCAAATCCTATAAATATTTGATTGATTGATGGCTATTCTGTAATATTCCTTAACCTCCAAGATACCTGTGAGACATTGAATTGGAATCTAGCATGCAAGTCTTGCCTGTCTGCCCGCAGGCTCCCATCCATCAAAGGGAGCAAGGACATAAAGTACATTAAAATAAACCCCACGCCGGCGCAGGTCTGACTGATCTACACACATCATCCTGATACTGATCTTGCATCCCACTTCCGGAAAACCAAGCGAACTAAGCCGACATCAAATGATGAAAAACAAAGGCAAGGGGCAGACCGGACGGGCTCATTTGTTAGAGGCCTTTATGGCTTTAACCATTAGATAGACGTTTCCCTTCTGCGAGGTTCATAGATGGCACAAGAGTTTGTGTTCCGTCACCTGTCAAATGGTTGACAGTTCTAACGCACCCAGGAGGACCGCCGAAGAAAGGCCCACCACCCCTTCCGCCATTTGTGAAAGGGATTCGCTCTCCTCTCCCATGTGAGGCCAACAGCCAGGCTACCCAAGGGGAGCCTTCTTCTTCGCCTCCTTTTCTCCTTCGCATGGTCCCCTCCTCCGGCTCCCGGAGTAAGGAAGTTCCCTCTGCTCTGCGCATGTGTAAACTTGGACTAACAAGGAAGAACCAACCCGGGATGAATGGCTGGCCTGGCCTTGCATTCTCTGAACACTGGGAAGGCTATGGTCTTGGAGGGCAGGTGGGAAACTTACCACCCTGCCCCTGCCCTCTACCCTAATTTAGCTCAAGCTAAGGTTTCTTTTCATCTGAAAATGCTGAAGGGCCTCCTCTCTTAAGAAATAACCATGGAAGAGCCAATGTCTCAAGCCCACCTCACTTCTTCATGTGCACCAGCTTTGACCTGGGACCATTCCTAATGGGGCCTGCCCTTTGGTGGGGCCCCACAATCGAATCTGTGATGTGTATGTTGTTGTTAGGTGCCAACGGGTCGGTTCCATAGGACCCTGTGCACAACAGAACAAAACACTGCACAGCCTTGCACAATCCTCACAGTTGTTCCTGGGCCCGAGCCCATTGTTCCAGCCACGTCGCCAACCCAGCTGGCTGAGGACCTTCCTCTTTTGCACTGCCCCTCCGGTTCACCAAGCACGGTGTCTTTTGCAGGGACTGGTCTCTCTGGATAATGGCGATCTGTGGGCCTCTTGGAAACCATCGCAGACGCCATCGTGAGCTAATGTCCCTCTAGATAGTTTCAAACTTTGCTTTCCCCTAAAGATCACAGCCAACAAAACCCCACGTAGCAGTCACACTCTACAACGCACGGCATCACCATAAGCCAGAAGCAAATCAACAGCGACTTTATTTGGTTGATTGTTTGGCATCTTAGGTAACTGCGGGCCCTCAGTGGGACCACGGCTGTGCTTCTGTGAGAAGTTCGCAGGTTGGCTGTTTTATCCATATGGAGTTGAACTCGTTGTGACAGCTGCCCACCCGTCCGGCTCTCACTCCCCCCCACACACACAAAATGATGAATGTGGTAGCCACATCTGTGCCTTCCAGCCAGGCGTTGTTAGTTCCGGAATTGGATCAACTCTCTCTCCTGGATCTGGGAGACGTGGAATTGAAATGCATAAAGACTTTAACCATGTGCCTTTTTCTTTCATTCTAAGAACAGCCTCAGTAACTTTCCAAAAAGGTTTCCTTTTGAATCCAAATTAGAATTCGGTTCGGAGCCAAATGCCACTGAGTCTTGTGTCCTCCTCCTCCTTTTATGTTTTGAACCCACTGTTCAAGCCGCTGTGTCAATCCACATTGTCTGAGGCTTTGTTTGTTCTTTTGGTAGTCCATAGGATTTGCAATATTTGTCACCATCTCCATAATGCAAATTCATTATCCAGTCTCCTGTATTCAAGGTCCAACTTTCACATGTATATGATGAGATTGAAAATACCAAAGCTCAAGGCAGGTGCACCTTAGTCCTCAAAGTAACACCCATGCTCTTCAGAAACACGCTAAAGAGGTAGGTCTTCAGCCGCAACGGTATCTGTAGGCCACGGTGGTGCAAGTCTCTGTACATGGCAAGCGTTGAATGTAACTGGCTCCTTGGAAGGAAAGGCTGGTGAACGACTTCCAGAAACAGCCCCTTTGAAGGCCCGGTGGCGCACAGTAACAGTCTGACGCACAGGGCATCATCAGGAGTCACAATCAACTGGATGGCAAAATGTTTTTCAAAGGTTCAAAAACAGCTTCCACATCCAAGATTTGGCTTTCTGTTGCTTTAACACGGAGTCAGACTCTTGGGTGTGAATCTTACAGCCCTGCCACTAAGGAAGGGTGCATCTTGAGTGGGTTATACTGACCTCTCGGTGCTTCAGTTTTCTTATCTATCAAGTGAGATTAATAATTGAACCTATGCTGCAGGATTATCCTGAAGCTAATATGATAAAGCACAGCATGCTGTACAGTAGTGACCATGGGGGTAGCTTTTACGTCAACTTAATAGTACTTGTGTGGAGGTTGGGCGGCATCCAACCCTTCATTCAGCTGGTAGCCTGGTGGTATCTTCTTGGGAATGTGGTTGTGGTAGTTACATAATCTGTTGTCAGTTTTAGATTTAAGAGTGAAGAGATGGAGTTTAGCTTGTCAATCAGGTCGCAGCTTGATGACCTCATCTGGAGGTGCTAATGAGATAAATAGCTCACTGGAGGTGGGACACACATGCACTTCCTGCGGAACATTCTTGTTGACAAGACACTTGTAGCTACACCAGAGCACTGGAGCTGACAGAGCCACGTGAAGACCCCTGCCAGCACTGAACTGCCCCTACCACCACTGGATCCACAAGACTTTTCACTCACGGGCCTGTGATCTTCCTGCATTTGGCATCATTGCACTTGAAGAAGAGTTTATAGACAGATTGGTGTCGGATATATGGGCTAATATCAGAAGTATGGACTTGATCTGGACTGGGCTGGGTTGTTTTTCAATATTCAATTGCACTTGTATATAAAGCTCTTTCTTATATCCATATGAGTGTCTATGAATTTGTTTCTCTAGTGGGGGTGGCCCTGTGTAGCCTATATGACCCTGAGTGCTCTGGACACCCTGACATGTTTCCATTGACCTTGAACCCATGGGACTCTGCACCTAACAGCCTACGATATTCCTGCATCCTGAGTCACCTTTCTACATTGTTGGCCTGCAGTTATGTGAGTTTGAAGAGGTCTCCAGCTACCGATTAATTCAAGGACCTAAGTTGGATGGGGTAGTATGTTTTCTGTATGTAAGATTGCTTCTTGAAAGAAAGTTTTTCTTACGTGTAGATGAGTGTCACTGGTTTTGGTTGTCTAGACAACCCAGGCCAACACAGTTACCTGGAGCATTGTACAAATTAAATATACTATAGGTAGAATGCTTATGATGACTCTGGTGTGTTCACATTACAGGTTTAAGTCTAATTGCTGTAATTAGATTGAAAACTAAAAGCATGTTCCAAATATAAATGCATACTAATTTAGTTTAGTGGTGAAAAATTAGTGTAGTCACATTCATCACCAACTTGATAGGTCTTACATATATTCTTTTTTTGGGTTTGATTTTCTGTTTAAGGCTTCCATTTGTTTATCCATCTTCTTAGTGATAGTAACCAACTTATTCAAGTTCTTTTTACTAGGTACCTTGAAGACACTGTGAAGTAGGTGTTGACCTACTGACCATAAGGTCAGCGGTTCAAAACCACCCGTCACTCCATGGTACAAAGCTAAGGTTGCCTGCTCCCCTAAAGATATATGATTTCAGAAACTCTATATAGGGGTACTCTGAGTCAGATTCAACTTGATGACAGTTATTTCTCCCCCTTGACAGCGGTAGTCAAAGACTACTCTAGTACATTAGAAAATGTGGTTCAAATGAGCCCAGTGGCTCAGTGGGGAAGCACCTGACTGCTAACCCAAACATCAGTGGCTGAAACTTAGCAGTTACTCTAACGAAGAAAAATGCCACCGTAAGTCCCCATAAAGATGTACAGTTTGGGGAACTTTCTGGGGCAATTCTATAATGCTCTGCAAAATTGTTGTGGGTCAGAATAAATTAATCAGCAATGGGTTTGATTTTGTTTGAGTCCTATATTCCGAAGACCCCTGGTGACATAACGATAAACACCGTGTAACCAACCAATGCATTGGTGGTGTGAACCCAGGCAGTGGCCCGACAGGACAAACTCTAGCTTCTGAGCTAGAAGGCCCTATGCAGCAGTCCTACTCTGTCACTTGGGGTTGCAAGAAACTGGAACCAAATTGACACCGCCTAACAATAACATAGCAAACTAACCAACTGCCGATCAGGAGATGTGGCTCAAAATGGCCCTAAGGGTAGAGTAGAACTCCGTCTCTTTGAGTTTCCAAGACTTTAAGTCTTGATAGAAGCAGATAGCCTCGTCTCTCTCCTGTGGAGCAATTGGGGAGTTTCAACTTTTGCTCTTGTGGTTGTGGTGAATATCTCAGTGCATAACCCACGAAGCCACCAGCAGTCTCAAACACGTCACACATATACATATATATACACACAATTACATATCTCTGGATACATATATGTAAGTATATGAACTACAGAAGCATGAAAAAGCAAGTCCAAATCAGTTGGAAGACAGGGAAAGTTTACGCTAACTTAAGAAATAAAACATCACTCATCCTGTACAACGGAAGCCTGATGATGAGTTGGAAATCCATCACAATCACAACGTGGGCAGTTCAAGCTCACCAATCATCTCTTGGGAGTAAAACAAAGCTGACTGTTCCCCAAATGATTTTCAGTCTAGGGAACCCTATATAAGTCATTCTGAGTCCAGGGCAGTAGATTTGGTTTGGGGTTTTTAATATTGTATAAATGTACAGTTTAAAAAAAATCTCTTTACAGATTTGTACATCTTATTCCTTTGTTTCATTTTAATGGTGTCACTATGTACATTTGAATACCTAAAGCACACATTTCTAAGTTATGTTTTATTTAATTTCTTTGTAATAGTATTGCATTTGCATATACTTCCCCAAATTGCCCATAACACTTAGGAGTGCTATGTTTCTAAGTGTCATGTATAACTGAAGTTCATTAGGACTCATTTTTCTATTACAATGCATTTTGTATGCTACATTTTAAAATCCATTTCCTGTATATGAATTGTGTATAGTGTTTCCTAATTTTTTTTTCTTCATGAACAGAGGTAGCATGTGCATTTGTGTTCATGCTCTAAATATTTTGGGGTATTTTGAATTATTAATGTTTTTTTTAATTTCTCTCTGTTATAGATGAGAAAGGTTGCTTTGGAAATATTTTAATAATAAAAGAGTCATAGGTGAGTCCACTCATACTGCCAACCCATTAGGTGTGAGAGTAAAATTCTGCTTCATGGGCTTCCAATAACAGGATTTTCAGTAGATTTCCAGGAACCTCTGGATAGTATTGAACCTCTAACCTTTTAGTTATTGGTCAAATACATTAACCTTTTGCATCACCCATAAGTAATTGCTGAGTATCCTCAGTACACATCTTTTGCTCCTCATCCTCATCAGCATTTGGTAATTCAGAATTCTCAACATTTCCCAGTTTGAAAGGTACAAATACCATTTAATTGTGATTTTCATTTCCACTTCTCTGATTGCTATAAAATAATATTTTATATGACAATATTCATTTATGATTCAAGTTCAATGAAAATCTTGCATTTATTTTTGTTCCATTTCGCTTGCTTTTGACATTTATTTTCTTCTTTGTTTTGGTTGGCTAATTTCTTACCCCCAATTGATGTGTATAAATTCTTTTTATATTTTGGATACTCCTTTAATTCTGCAACTGTTTGTGCTGCAAATATCTTCTCTAACTTTCATTAAGGATGTTTTCACTGTCATGATGGCTTAATGAATAAAAGCTATCTATTTACAATCATAAAAAGGAGTTTATTAATATATGCTTTTATGCAGTTCTCCATTACAGGCAGAGTCTTGAGAAATTCTTTCCGAGTTCTACAGTCTTAAAACATTCACCCAAATATCATTTGAAACACTTAAAACATTTTCAATGTTTTAAAGCTTTGTCATTCATAATTGAGACTTCAATTCATCTGCAATTTATTTTACTGTACGATGTCAGATAAGAATCAAATTGGTCTTTCTTCCACATGCTAAACAAATGTCCCTGTCCATTTGTTGCTTAGCATTCTCTTTACTGAGTGCTTTGCCATACCACGTGCCATAAAACGTATCCACACGTGCTGGGGTCTTTGTGGATTTGTTGTTGTTAGACACTGTCCAGCCAGCTCCTACTCATAGTGACCCTCCACACGCTGAACAAAATGCCACCAGGTCCTGCTCCTCTCTCAACTGCTCTTAGGCCTCAGCCCAGGACTGCCGTCACGGTGTCAATCCATCTTGTCACGGGCTGTCCTCTTTCGGCTTGCATCTCCCCTTTAGCACGTATGATGTCCTTCCCTGGAGATCAGTCTCTCCTGATAATAGGTCCAAAGGAGGTGAGATAATTTCTTGACATTCTTGCCATGAAAGGGCATTCTCGTTGTACTTCTTCCAAAGCACACTTGTTCTTTTGACATTTCATAGTACTCTCAATTTTCTTGGTCAGCCCCATAATTCAAATGCATTGGTTAATCTTTTGCCTTCTCTATCTCAATGTTCAACACCCATGTGCACATGAGACTATTGAGAATACCGTGGCTTAGGTCAGGCACATCTTATTTCTCAAAGTTACATCCTTGTAAAACATCACTCACTCTCTTGACTGCTGCTTCCATGAGCATTGACTGTGGATTCAAGCAAGATGAACTTCTATACAACGTGTAAGTTTTCTTTATTTATCATAATATTATCTATTGCTCCAGTTCTAAGGATTTTTCGTACATTGAGTTGTAATCCATAATGAAGGCTGCAATCCTTGATCTTTGGGCTGCATTATGCTAGTTGTCCTTGAGGTCATTTGAAACTGTGAGACTATGGGTCTGACTTGAATCAACAACAACAACAACAACAACAACAACAACAACTCCATTCTCCTCCCATACTTCTTTAGCTCTCTCTGCCAATATATGTAGATAGAGCTATATATCCATTTAAAGATTATTGCTCTTGCTGTTATTTCAGGATTGTATATGTAACCATTTTCATGTTTGTTGCCACTATCTCTCATGTCTCCCTCACCACCTCCCTTTTCCTGGTCATTTGTGTGTTTAGATCTCATTGTATATTAATTTTTCCTTTATCCAAATAAATATATGCCTATCTTTTATATAGGTTGATTTTTTTGTTTGCTTTATCTTTTTTTCCTTTAACGGATTTTTTAACAATATGTAACATATGTTATCTATTACATTTTTTAACATGGTTACTGTTAATTTTTCCATAGAAACAATACTTTAAATCCGTTTCTTAATCTCCTTGTTGAAAAATTAAAAGGTTTTAAACAATTAAACTCTGATCATGTCCATTTTAGTCAGGCTTGACTAGGGAAGCAGAAGCAGGCATATATGTGGAGAATGATATTATATAGAAAAAATTACTTCAGGAAACTGGCTCTTGTTACGGTTGTAGGTAGCTAAATGGAAAACTTGTAGATCAGGCAATGCGTTGGAGAATGCATCGTCTTGTTTTTCAAAATCGATGTGTCAGGTGATGTGAAAAGGACAGGGGTTCTGGAAAATGTCTCCTTTTTGACTGGTGGCAGAGAACGACCTAACAAAAACTCCATCCTGGCTCTTAAGACCTTTGAATGATTGAATAAGCCCACTAGCATTATGGCGGCTCCTCTGCTTTACAGAGTCAACTGATTTAATCACATTCCATTGGGCACCGGAACCAAGCCAGGGAGATGCAGAAATTAATCATTCCGGTGTCCCATTTTACATGTTAACACAATCCCCCAGTTCTTCTTTGTTTCCTAGATTTACATCTTATAATTATGATGTTATGAATATGATGTTTATCTGGGTTTAACTACCTGTGTTCACTTTTTTGTACATTCTCTTCTCATATTGAATCATGTGACCAATAGAATATAGCACAGTCATAAATCAGTCAATCATATAACCATATGATTAATTCCCACAGCAGGAATGACAAAATGGAGTGGAATTTATGTTAAATTACAATGTTGTCTGTTATAAAACAATATCCAAACTTCTACAAGGAAACCTAATAAATATAACTACTATTCTAATTTACATATGAACCACAAAAGTCAATGATGAAGAAATTGAGAATGTTTACCAACTTTTTCAGTCTTAAATTGATCAAACATGCAATCAATATATATTGATAGTTACTGTCATTAGAATACAAAAGTTGGAAACAAATAGAAAAGCTCAGAAATTGGAAAATATGGCCTTGGAGGCAGAAATAATGCTTAATAGCCCAATGCCAGACTTTTGCAAGACCAACTATTCCTTCAAATCAAATACATTTTTCAACACCATGCATGGACAGGAACAATGGCAGCAACCATGAGCTCAAACATAACAATAATTGTGAGGATGGTCCAGAACTGGACAGTGTTTTGGCTTTGTTTTTCTGTTGTACATAAAGTGACTCTGAGTGGAGACTGACTCCAGGGTCCCTGGCAACACAAAAACCTAAATGAGGTGTGACTGTCAAAGCTAGGTTGTTTTTTACCTCAGTTTCTTAGATTGCTAGGTCTGGGATAATTTGGCCACCATGCTAGGGGGAAACCCAAACACTATGTTGGTGAGTTGGTATCAGTACCATTTAGAAAGCCCCTTCAGACAGGATCGTATGCACTCTACTGGTGGCACTTTGAGACAGTCACTGGATCCTCTCTCTTCCTGCTTCTGTGAAGGCTCACTTATAGAGAGCAGAATGGCAAAATTAATCAATCCCTACATTCATGATTCAAACATCCGAGTTGCCTGCTCCCACCCAGCTATTTAAGTAAAAGAGATGTGAATAGAAGAGCCGTAAGAAGTCATTCCACTTCACCAAAGCTGTATGTAAAACATGCAAATAATTTGAGAGTTAGGAATCGAGTCACCTTCCATTAAAAAGAACATAGGTTTGCTTCTGAAAGGTGAATTGTATTACTAGTCATCTCATTACAATTTTAGGCACTAATCTACTACCCAAAATGTAGAGCAAATTCTTGATCAGAATATGTTGTTGTTGTTGTTAGGTGCTGCTCAGTTGGTTCACACAGTGACTCAATGTACAACAGCACAAAATACTGCCCAGCCCGGCATCATCCGCACACCTGTTCTTATGTTTGATCCCATTGTTGTAGCCACTCACTCAATCCATCTGGTCATAGGGCTTGCTTGTTTTTGCTGCCTCTATACTTTACCAGGTGATTTCCTTTTCCAGGGACTGGTCTCCCCTGGTAACATGTCCAAAGTACGGGAGATGAAGCCTCACCATCCTGGCCTAGAAGGAACATTCTTCCAAAACAGACAGACTTGTTCTGAATATATGTGTTACTTATGTTGACTCTCACAAATAATATTTTTCTTGAATTTTATATATTAGTTCAGTCTGCATTGATATTTGTTTGAATTTATTCCATGGGTCTCCTGAGATATTAAAAGTAAAATGTTTTACCCTGATTTCCCTCAAAACCCCCTTATGACATCTTTGAGGGTAAAGTTTAACCTCTGAAGTGTCAGAATTACTTAGATATCTGATACTGGACCTTTCCTGATACCAATTTCACCTCCAGGGACATCCGCACCCCCAACTCTTCATTGTTCTAGTATCTAAATTTTTTGTGATCTCAGAAATCTGCATATTAAGCATAATCACACCTGGTTAAAATTTATACATGATCTAGTTGTTATGTGTATGTGGGGACATTTAGACTAAGTCATACGCTCTCCTGCTTGAAACTTAACTCTTACAATGTGAGCTTTCCATGCTTGGTTCCTCTCGCCTTTTTCATCATACAGGATGGGTCAATGTTTTCAACGAAATCCTCATTTAACACTAACGAACACTTCCCTACCTTTAAAAAAAAGACAGGAATGTTCCATTTACAAACATTAAATATGGTTGAAAGCCCACTTCTACTGCTTCCTGCAGACTCAGGTTCTCTTATCTGGTCCTTCCCAGTCCCTCCAGTCACACCATTGTTTGACTATCACACTTGGGGGGGGGGGGGGGAGAATGAATGGCTTCAGGAATCACCATTTGAATATGACAGGGACTCCATGCTGGCGGGTATAACAATGACACAAAGAATAGACACAGTCTATTCTCTATGATTAGTGATCGCTAATAGGAAGGATGAGCTGTTCAAGGAAGGCGAGTGAATTGGGGAGATTTTAGACTTATTTTCAAGGGCAATTGCCTTGAAATTCATGAACATTAGAAGCATGATTTGAGTGAATATAGTCTGGGTTTCAAATTCTCCTTAAAGGCAGGCTCCTTACACATAGTATTTTCATGCTTATATTGAATACAATCTTGGCTTTTGGTAAGTACCCTTGGCAATTTCCAGAAAACTCATATATATACATGCAAAAGAGGTTTATTCATTAGTAATCCGCATTACTGCAGTGCTTATTTATGTCTGCCTTTTAAGTGGTTGGAACAGAATCCCAACCTAATTACTATTCCTGCTTTCAAAGGACTCTAGCTTCTAGACCTCATTTAGCATGTGGACAGAGACACTCAGATAAATGTCTTATCAGGCGAAAAAGTAATTTCATGTCCTTGCAGTTCTTTTCTCTGTCTATTCAAATGCTAGATGCCCTTTCATCTTCTACAAATGATTTTCTCTTAATCCGCAAGAAACTAGTTCATTCTTCCTAACAACATCATTATATTCTGAGTGAATTATCACAGAACAATTAAGCGTTGTTCCCATGTGACACACATCTCTGTGGCTGTTTGCTTCGAAATTTGACTCAGCTGTGCGCTCACTCTTTCCTCACTTTGCTGAATGCCTTTGTCAGCTCAGAGGAAAGCAAAGGGCGCAGTAAGGGGTAGGGCAGAAGTCTCTGTGTTCTAAGACATTATTGACTACAGAAACAATGTTCTCCACTAGAGTTCAATGAGCTAATAATAATGCACTAGCTTGTTAAAAGGCAGTTGTTACTATCACTGTAGCAAAATATCCTATAATTTAACTAAGCCTGTACTCTGACATTTCTGACAATATCAAGGTTTTTTTTAAAATTTTTCTCCCAAATCCCATTTTGTTGTATGTTGCTCTTTAAGGTTTTCCTTTGGAAATGGTATGTCTTTACAGAGGGCTTAGTTTAAACACAGGAATGATGACTTTGAACTCGGACAGTCCTAAGATTGAATCTTTGCTCTATTGATGAAAAGTTGCAGGCTCTTAGAGAATGGAACTTCTCTAATTTGCCGTTTCTGAATCCACAGAGTGGATTGTCATTCCTATTGTGCAACAGGGTTGAAGAGCCTGAGTCATACAGGCTGCCAGCCCAGGGATTTACATTGTTACCACATTGACAACAAGCTTAACCGCCATTTAAATTTTTCTCCCAGAACACCATCAAGCCATGAAAAATATTGCAAAACTAAAAAAGAAATAGATAAAATCTCACTGTTTCCTTGGCTCCCCAGTCACTAAAACGCTAAAAAGTTACTCACTGTTAGCGAGTCAATTCTGACTCATGGCAACCCTATTGGAGAGCGGAGAGCTCCCTGCCACAGGTTTCTGGGACTGTAACTTCTTCCTGGAGTAGAAAGTCTCCTCTTTCTCCCAGAGAATGGCTCCTGGTTTCAAACTACTGACCTTGTGGGTCACAGTTCAATTAGTAACACCAATCATTAGAGTAGCAAAATTCCTCTTTTGATCTTTTCTTAATGGAAGAAAAGTAGCATCATATGTATAACATCTTGCATCATATATATATATATATATATATATAAAACGTCTTGTGAAATTTATATATATATATATATATATATAAAACATCTTGTGAAATCCTCTGAGAGAGAGACCACTTTGCCTGTCCATACATTGAATGATCCTTATAGGACGGCATCCCGAAGCATTGTACGGATCCTTTCCTAGAGCCTCGCAATACTCAAGTGTGGCCACATTGCCTTGGATGCAAGCACAGAAGCCTATGGTAGAGTCATCGTCTGGCATTGTTCTCACTGCTAAACAATGTAGCACAGCTCTCCCTGCACATTGTTGATGATTATGGCAACTTGTGTATAGTATATTGATTTATTATCCCTTATTTACTAAGTGCAATCTCTGGATCAAATACATATATGTTTAATATGTATACTAAATATGCCATGTAAGACATGACCCCTATTCTTAAATTCAATTGTTTTGTTAGCCTGGGTAGACTAGAGAAACAAATTAATAAACACTCATATGTCTATAGGAAAGAGCTTTATATATAAGAACAATTGAATTTTGAGAAAATATCCCAGCCCTGTCTAGATCCAGTCCATAAGTCTGATATTAGCCCACATGACTGATACTAATCTATAAAGTCCTCTTCAGACTCATGAAGCACATGCAATGATGCTAAATGCAGAGAGATTACAGTTCAGTGGGTGGGAAGTTTTGTGGATCCAGTAGCAGTGGAAACATCTTGGCATTGACAGGGGTCTTCCAGCTCAGGGCACTAACATAATTTCATGTGTGTTGTCAGCTGCAATGTCTCCCAAAGAGGGAGCCTACGTCCTTCCTCCAGCGAGCTAATTATTTCCTTAGCACCTCCCAATGACATCATAAAGCTGCTGCCTGATTGACAGGCTAAATTTCACCCCTTCATTCTTAATCCTCAAACTGATACCAGATTATGTAAATATCACAACAGTAAAGTTTGTATTTCTTTCTGTACATTTGACTTAGAACAGGATCAACAAAAATAGAGGGACGCACACTCATTTACCAAGTTAGCATAATCTTCAAAGCTGTTGTAATTGAAATGATTAACTATAACCAAGCACCTCACATTTAGACAGTCTGTGTTTGGATAAATGTGTTTTATAGCATTTTCAGAGCCGTTATAGTGTCTAATGACAACTAAAAACTCAAACTTGTATTTTAAGTTCAAATTTGTGCTTTAACTTCACACTTTAAGGCTTTCTTTTAGTCCTTTGGGGTGTGACTTGCCTTGTCTCATCTTCTGAATCAGAGACTGGTTAGTCTTCCACTTGGAAAATGTGAGAGATGGCGTGGCTATGTGAATCTAGAACAACTGATCAAGGCTTCGCGTTTCAGTGAGGGATGGAGACGGTCTCAATCCCACCTGCCATGACCCCATTGTGAATAGGCAGGATGTGTAGATGAAAACTTAACAACAACAGCAGACTGTGTATGAAAGGATGGACAGTATCAATAATTCATGGGACCCAAAATAAGCAAAAGCAAAACTATTAGCTTCCCCTCAAAGAGAACAGATGGCAAACCTCAGGAAAGGACCACGATACTCCAGAAACGAGGCACATGCCCTCAGGAGCATCCGGAACGTCGGCCACAACAGCTGCAACGTTCCTGCTCTGTTTTGAGTTTGCAATTATGGCGTGGTGTTCAGTCAACAGAAAAACAGTTATTTCATATACGCTGCATCAGAGGCAAATGAAGATGAAGACGAGAACAAAAGAAAACACAAACTCCTCTTCCTGGAGCTCACGACACTCAGAATCCAGGAACAGGAGTGGGAATGGTGATACCAGAAGGGAAGGAGGAAGAGGCGGAGAGGAAGGGAGAAAAGGGAACCAATTGCAATGATTGACACATAACCATACACCCCTCTACAGGGGGGAGAACAACAGAAAACATGGGGGAAGGGAGACAGCGGTCGGTGTGAGAGATGAAAATATTAATAATATACAATCTATCGGGGGTAATGTGGGTGAGGTGTTGTCAGGAAAGAGCTGATACCAATGGCTCAATGGAAAGTAAATGTCTAGAATAGAACAGGGCACCATCCGTACAAACTTGCCCGATTCAATTGATGTATAGATTATGATAAGAGGTGGATGATACCCCAATAAAATGATTTAAAATATTTAGAAAAAAGAAAAGGTATTATTAATAATATTAATCAATATAGGGAAATGCATGAAACTACTACATACCTAAGATTTAAAAAACAAGACATAAGTGAAGATATCAAGTGCTATTCAGAAATATAAAGAAATGAATTATTGATACAAGTAACCAATTAAATGAATCTCGAAGGTATTATGCTGATTGAAAAGAGCCAATCTCAAAAGTAACAAAAAAAGAGCTACCATTCCCACATGTAACTAAATTGTGCAATGAACCAACAAGAACCTGCTTTAAATGTCCATGCCTACTACAACCCTCATACTGTAGCAGGCCAGGTTAGTGGCTGTTGAAATGACCCCTTGGGACAGGGCTGTCTAAATATACATCCCATAGTGTGTTAAACACACACATACACACACAACTGTGCAGTTTACAAACAAATTTTATATAGCCTTACATTTCAATTCTGTTTCATTACAAAGAGTCACCCAGTGCAGTTAGCTCTGCTGGGCCCACCACTGTCTCTGTGGAGCTCAATGCACTGCAACCAGTCCATGTTATTATCAGTATTCTTTGCTGAAGCTGAGTTACTGTGTTCAGAGTTTCAATAAATAATTTTGCTTTTTTATAATTGACTTCTGCTCAATTATTATTTTACTTTCCTGATTTTATTGTAAACACTTATTAGAAGATGAAATTATGTGTGCCCTCCACAATCTTCCATTAAACAACAATCAAGTATATTGCCGACAGTGAGTGGATGAGAGATACCCACATGCATGTGTCTGAATCCAGCATTAAGGAATCGTCATTGTTTTCTAAAGCTATGATGACTTGGGAAATATAATCTATTTAATGGTGTCGAACACGACGTGGAAACTGCTTAGAAACTCGGGATTTTTGCTGTTTTTCTCCCTGATGAAGTAGGGTACTGAGCTCTGCTCTTTTGACTTCAGTAAGTGGGATTGAGTGAAATCCAAGAAGCCAGTGCTCCTGGAAAACAGAAGGACAGCAGGAAGGATGCATCTCCATGTTTCCCCGTCTGCAATCGTGTTTGCTGATCTTAGACTCCTCCATGTTCAGACCAATGCTCAGAGTTAGAAGAGACACTCACTTCCTTCCCTCTCCCTCCAGAGCCGGTGAAAATGTTGATTTGTTCTGCCAAGCCCAAAGGCAAAGGCAAGTGCACAAAGCAAAGACTGGTCGCCAATAAGTCAATGCTCACTCATTGCGACCCTGTAGGACAGGGTAGAACTGCCCTATGTGAGTTCTCAATATTATAAATCGTTTGGCAGAAAGCCCCTTCTCTGTCCCATTGAGCGACTGGTGGCTTCAAGCTGCTGACTTTGCAGACTGCAGTCCAACTCATAACCACTATGCCACCAGGACTCCTGCAGAAAGCAAGAGAATAAGAAGAAGCAGTCTGATTCACACTAAGTCAAAGGAAAAGAGATTGTTGTGTCCATCAACAGAGGCCAGAGCATTTGCTGATCCTAAACGCATGCGAGGTGTGAACTGTGGTGGCGTCACACAGGGGGTGGTGGGGAGTGAGGACTGCAGTGGGTGACACTATCAGAGGGGGTGACCACACATAATGGTCTATAAATGTTTGTGCATTGTTTCATTTTTCAATATAAAGTATATTTTCATAAATCCAACTTGCATGTATCAACATACTTCCAAGGCAAAACTCTATGATAATTTATTTTTATAACCTTCTCATACCCTCTTGGTGCAATGATAATGCATTGGGCTTCGACCCATGTGGTCAGCAGTTCAAAATCACCAGTTGCTTGGAGGGAGAAAGACGGGGCTTTCTACTATAAACAATTGCAGTCGCAGAAACCCACAGGGGTCATGATGAGTCAGCATTGACTTAATGGTTTGGGTTAATGTCCTCTCTCAGTTTAGTGAGTTTCATGTTGGACTGCATGTTACATGTCAGGTCAGCAGATGAAACCCCCAGTCGCTCCATGGGAGAAAGATGAGGCTTTCCACCTCCGTAAAGACTTACTGTCTCTGGAGCACACAATGCCAGCTCCATCCTGTCCTATCATGTGCTGAGACTTCAGATTGGTTCTGCAGTAGTAAATAAATAATCTGCTCCTAGTGCTTCGTTGAATCATTGGTTTTGTTGGCACACACTACAAGCTGGTGTTGTTAGGTGCCATTGAGTTGGTTCCTACTCAAAAGGACCCATGTACAACAGAACAAAATAAGCCCTGGTCACACACCCACCTAGCCACTGTTGTTCAGTTTAAGCTCACTGTCGCCGTCACTGTGTCAATCCATCTACTTGGATTGAGGTTTCTTCTTTCACTGCCCCTCTACTTTATCAAGTATGATATCCCTTCATAAGGACTACTCCCTCTATAACATGTCCGAAGTGGGTGTTATTAAGTAAGCTTTGCTTCCCAGGAGCAGCCTGACTGTACTTCACCCCAGGCAGATTTTTTTTTTTTACAGCCCATGATACTTTCACTATTCTTTGTCGGCATTATAATTCCAATGCATGCATCGATTTTCCTTTGTTCTTCCTTATTCAATGTCCACCTTTCACATGCAGATGAGGCGATTGAAAATATCATGGCATACTTTAGTCTTCAAAGTAAAGTCCTGTTCTTCAACATTTTAAAGAGGTTTTGAGCAGCAGATTTACCCAAAGCAACGTGTGGGTGGTTTTAGTGCCTGATTTTGTCAAGTTGCCTGGTGTTATAGGTATATGATTTTAGTAATTATTTTTGGTCAGCCTATAATAATGATTTTTTTTCAAGAATTAAGCATTAATTGAAAAGGAGAAAACTCAAAAGGCCTCTGCTCAGTTCCTAATAATGTTGTAACTGATAATGTAATTCAAAGTAGAGAGGCGTAATGAAACATTTTGTTTCTAGTAACCATATAATCGAAAATATTCCATTTAAGCAATTTGTCACTACATTAACCACATATTACTCTATGATTAGAATTGATGGTACACAGTACTAAGGATTCTAGACAGTCTGGCATAGGAAGACGCCTATTGTGGGGGTGGCAAGGTGACACTGTTAATCAGTTACCACACTGGGTAACAAGTCCCCTATAACATACACCTGCAGGCAGTAGACTGCCATATCGTTTCCCGTAGCCAGGCTGGTGGGTTCAAACTGCTGATCTATGGGTTATAACTCAAGCCCTTAAACACTTTATCATCTGGGATTTTAGCTCTCACTTCCATCAAGTCATTTCTGACTCACAGCGATCCTATAGGGCAGGGCAGAAGTGATCATGGGTTTCTGAGATGGTAACTCTCTTTATAGGCGTAGAAAGCCTCATGTTTCTACCCGGAGTATCTGATGGTTTTGAACTGCTAACCTTCTGGTCAGCAGCCCAACATTTAACCACTTGAACCTACAGTTCTCAACCTGTGGATCGAGACCCCTTTGGGGGTCGAATGACCCTTTCATGGGGTTACCTGCTTCATAACAGTAGCAAAATTGCAGTTGTAAAGTAGCAACAAAAATAATTTTATGGTTGGGGTCACCACAACATGAGGAACTGTATTAAAGGGTCACGGTATTAGGAAGGTTGAGAACCACTGGCTCAAACACTGTGCCACCAGAGTACCTGGGGTTCCTAGCACAAACTATAATTACAAAAATTAACCCCAAAGGGATTTGTGACATCAGTAAGCATGCATCTATCAATTCCTAGAAATATCATTTACCAGGAAGACACAGAGTGTCCTAGAACAAGCAGATTCTTCCTGTACAACAGTCTCAGTCTCACGAGATGGAGAGAAGAATGGTCATTTGTTTTTCTACCAAAGTGAAAATCTATAAGAACAACCCTGGATAGAATTATAAGAATTCAAGTGATATAAGAGTATAACATGTACAATGTGATACTGTCCCCTCATCTCACTCAATTGTCAGTCCCCAAATTTAGTAACATTAGAAGCCTCATGCATACATTTAAAGAAAAATATATGTATTTATAATATATAGAACCATTTTTGATACAAATGTTTGTATCTTATAATTTTTGTAAGTAATAGATATATTAGTTTTCTATTTTAATAGACACGATTTATCCATTTCCTATCAAATTAATAAAATGTTATTCAATATTATTCATGATTTTCCTATTAATCAAGGAGCCTTGGTGGCATTATGGTTTATGTGTTGGGCCAATCACTTCAAGGTCAGCAGTTCAAACCCACCACAGGTGAAAAAGGAGGGCTTATGCCCCTATAAAGATTTGCAGCCCTGTAGTCCCAAGGGGGAAATTCTACTCTGACCTATGGGGTTGCTATGGAGCAGAATAAACTGGATGGCAATTTTTTAGTTCTTATTGATGAGAATCTATGTTGTGCAGTAATGAACATCTTTGTACATCATTACGTATACGCCTGTGGGCATAAAACTGTTAGATAAATTGCTGTGACTAAAGTTTCTGGGTCACAAGAAATTCTGATGTTTTCAAATCACCCATCAATGCCATTTGAAAACATTTCTTCTGACTGCCTGGCATAAAACTCTCTAATATTTCCAATATAACAGGGAAAGTGGTGCCTCATTTTTTCAAGATAGATATTTTAGTTATGAGTTATTTGTGGCACAAAATAACTATTATTTGTGTGTATTTTTCCTGTGAATGCTGTTTCATGCTTTACTCATTTTAACGCACAAACCTTTTGAGTGTTAAAGAAGTGTCATCTGCGTCTGGCATGTGTTGGGCAAATATTTTCCCCACTGGCAATGTTTCTTTTGAGGCAGTGACTTTTTTCTTTGCAGTAGCAAAATCTTAATTATTTATATAGTCCAGTTTCGGTTTTCCTCTTGTGGTTTCAGAGTTAGAATTTTTAGACAGAAAAATATATTCTTCTAGTGTTTTCTGAATTTCTCTTTCATAGTTAAACATACTTGGCAAACACAAGTGTTTAGATACATTTATATAAAATTCAAACATTTCTATAAAATTTAGACATTTATATAAAAATTTAGAAGCAATTTAGGATATAAATGCTTAGGATAAAGTCTTTCTTCTAAGTGGTCCAGTCAAATGCTCCAAAAGAATTTCTTAAATAGCCTCCATCTCAAGAATTCTAAATACCATCTTTAAAATTATTTATTACATGAATGGGTTCATTTGTAACTATGAGATATATTGATTTACTTATTCACTAATTTTAATGTGACTTCATAATACACTTTAACCAATCAAAATTATGTTCTACCAAATACTCTTCTGTGTCAGATATTCCAAGAATGTCGCACATGGGTTTTTTTAACTTGAATTTTTGTCATGCTTAAAAAAATATTTTCATTTTCTCCAAAACCAACATCAAGTGGCTAACAAGGACATGAAAACATGATCTCAGTCACTAGCCATCTGAGAGATATAAATCAAATTTACTGAGAAAGTCAGCTTATTTTAAAAGACAGAACCAGAATAAAACAAATTCTGGAGTGGGTACTGAAAGACTGCAGTTCTCATGCATGGCTAAGGGGCCTGCGAGCCTGTGCACATGCAGTAGGAAGTGATGGGGCACTACATAACGCAACACTACATAACGCAACCAGCTAGCAGTACTGGTCACAGACACCCTCCGGAAGTAAGAGACACAACACGACCAGATGTATGGACGTCCATGTTGACGACAGCACTATTCACAATAGCAAGAAATAGGAAATAGCCCCAAAGCCCATCAACAGAAGAACGGTTAAAGTGACGTTGGTGCATACACACAATGGAATTCTTATGCATCTTCACAAACACTGATTTTAGATTGGTCTTTTAAGTGTGTAGAGAAATTTTCATAGTCTACATTAGAATTATGTGATTTGGAAACTCCCATAAGTGAACTGAACTTTAAATACACCTATTGAAGATTAAGGGAACTGAAATATTCCTTTGGACTTAAAACTGAAACATCTTAGTGTAAGAAGAAGCAGAAGACAGCTATCCCAAGGTCATGGATTTGGACGTAAGTGGACTTTGCTTCACATCTCTTACTTTTGAAGTTTCCCAGTATTTGGTGACTTTAGACTACCATGTACTTGCTATTTTCATACTTTCTTTACTCTTTATGACATAGCTTAGTCCTGCAGTCAGTTTTGCCTTAGTGAATGGGCATGACTGAAATATTTGCCTTGAGTCTAACCATTATTTCTTTCTTGAAGAATATCTAGGTACTGGAGTTTTTAACTGTGATAGTGAACACCTCATGTATTTTAGTCTAAAAAGATTTCCTATATCAGTATATATTCCTTTTATCAATAGTACTTTGAAATCTATATCATTATCTAAATTAATGATACTATAATTAGAATTGAAATTGTCCACATCAATGCTCATGGGAGCAATAGTCAAGAGATCAAATGACTCATTGGATTAGGTAAATCTGCTGGCCAAAAACCCTTCAAGGTGTTGAAAAGAAAGGAGGTTACTGTGAGGACTAAGGTGCACCTGACCCAAGTCTGACATTGTCAATCACCTTATGTACATGTAAACATGTGGAAGTTGTACACTGAGTAAGGGAGACCAAAGAAGAATTATTGCATTTGAATCACGGTGCTAACAAAGAATATTCTAAGTACCATGGGCTACCAGAAAACAAATACATCTATCTTGGAAGACGTACAGTCAGACTGCTCCTTTTAGGCACCGATGGGATGACTTCCTCTCATGTAATTCGGACTGGCTGTCCCGAGAGACCCATACTTGGAGAAGGTCATCATGCTTGGTAAAGTAGCTGGGCAGCAAAAGAGTGTAAGACCTTTGGTAAGATGGAGTAACAGTGGCTGCATCGACAGGTTCAAACTTAAGAAAAATTGTGAAGATGGCCCAGGACCAGACAGTGTTTTGTTCTGCTGCACGTGGGTTACTGAGTTGGAACTGGCTGAATGGCACTTAAAAGCATAATTAGAATAACTCACATGGGCGACTTCAATGATAGCGCTACTAGCTGATTATGCTTCCTCTAGAATGTACCAGAGATACACAGATAAACTTTAATCTACAAATGGACTTTGACTGCATGCTTTATCATAAACCCTAATCTAATAATAATTCATTCTTATGACGTGACCATGTTCAGTACTTGCCCTCATGCAAGGATCACTAAAGATATGGGGGCTATAGCAAAATGAGGCGAATAAATCAGATGGTGCCAGGCTAACTGGGGTCTTAAAGATTGTCCTAAAACAAGTAGCTGTCTAAGTGAGGGTCACCTAAGTTCACACCAGCCCGCATGAATCACGGACTGCAAATAATAAAATTCCAAGCCAGAGGAGGAAATTGTGCTAGAGCTTAATTCTGAGCACCTGGTTTGCAGAAGGCTATGATAACAAATCAAGCCAAAAATCCATTTTCAGAGACCATGTGAGGATTGAACCTCCCTGGGACTCCCTCAGGCCATTGACTAGGGACATGAGTTGTCTTGTCCTCAGATAGCGTACATTGGAAAATGGATCACTACAGATAGAGTTAGATAATAACTTGATATATTATAATTTCCTTTCCCATTGACCCATTTTTAAAAAGTTGTCTTAGTTTCTATTCTCTTCTGCTTTCTTTTGTATTTTTCTATTTTCTTTTTTTTTTTTTAATCTATTGAATGAGGCTGATTGGAGGAGGCTTGAGAATCAGGAGAACACCTGTCCACACAAGGAAAGGTGCTCCCCCGAGTACCTCAATCATTTGGCTTTTATTGACAGGAAGCGAAAGCTGCCATTTATTTTTGATCAATTCATAGAACACAAGGAACTCATTGGTCAAGGAGGGTAGCCTAATTTACAGGCATCTAGGCAGTTACAGGAGGTTGAATTTAGCTTAGTTTTGTCTGGCTGTTGGGGGAGGTGGAATTAAATTTTAGGAGTACCATCCGCTTGACCGCCGATGCCATGTTATTAATAACAAGAGTACATTTTTTATTTCATTTCACAGGAGTCAAGTCCATGGGTCTCTGTCCCACCATGTCCCCATGTTGTCTGAGAATGGCTCCTTCTGCAGGGCCTGCAGCACTCAGCTGTGCAATGTCCCTGATCCTGGGCCAGTGCACGTGCTGTCCATGTGCATGTATCTGCACTCCTGTTCCCTAGGTCTGTGTATCTAGGAGGCATGTACAAGGGGAGTGTTGGGCTGACCATGCAGCTATGTGACTCACCCCAGACTTCCCTGCATATGTGCGCTCAGTCCCAAGAGCACCTGTTTGCATTGAAGTAACTGGTCACACAGCCCAGGGTGAAGATGACTCAGAAAAGGGCCACCCTGACCAATGTCCTGGTTGTGATAGCCAGCTTGCCTGTGCACAGCATCTGATATGTCCTCTTACAACACGAATGCTTCTCGGGGTTCAGGGCAGCCACCACGTTAACTTCAACCTGGCCACAGTCCTTCCACCGGATAGATGGCTCCCTGCTGTCCTAGGGTTGTGTGCTCCGCCCTCTGTCCCCCACTGCCCCAGGTGTGAAGCTCAAGAGACTGCATGTATTGAGATTTTGTGAGTGTTTTATTTTGTTGTCCTTGTTGAGGGTTTTATATGAATTTCATTATATGAAATATAGGATAGATAATCCATAGTGTTGGACAGTATAAGATATGGCAAAATAATAATTGATCAATTATCAAGGGTTTGTGAGGGAGGGGGGATCAGGGAGGGAGGGGGCAAATGAGGAGCTGAGGGCAAGGGCTACAGTGGAGAGCAAATGTTTTGAGAATGACGAGGGCAATGAATGCACAAATATGCTTTACACAATTGATGTCTGTATGGATTGTGATAAGAGTTGTATGAGTCCACAATAAAATGATTTTTAAAAATTTCTTAGGGCTATGACAGGGGAGGTTAAAGGGGAGGAGGGATTGGGAGCTAGTAATAATAACAGGATAAGAATGGATAAAATGTTTCAAAATTGTGATGATAATTGCCTGACTCTATAATACATGTAAACCACTTAATTGCATGGTACATGAATTATGTGCCCATAATTTTTTTCATGAAAAGAAAATATAGGCACAGTGCATCACAATTCCCCAGGTCCTTTGATCCTCATTCTTTGTTACGTGATCCACTACATATTCATCCAAAATGAACACTTGACAGCAGAAGATGCATTTTTCATGAGCTTTTTGGTAACAAAACACAGAGGCAGTGCCATGTGTTGTTTAACTTCGCTGGCTTTCTTGGGGCTTAGTGCCGCTGCTCTTGTCCTGAAAGTCTGTCTAGGTCAGAGCAGAGTCCCTACGCTTGATTTTCAGTTACTATTGTCCTCAAAGGCAGGAGATTTGGGCTAGTTTCCTTTGAGAATTAAATGACAAATATCCAGGGTTCCTATTTATCAAGTGAATACACATGGCTTCAAAAAACATTTTCTTTCCATTGAGATATAAATTAACCCATTAATTTGAGGGAAATTATAAATAAGGCATCTGGTTTCCTAAGCCAAAGGAGGTATGGCTTGCCACGTATCTGGGGCTCCTTTCATGCCTTCATGGAGTGGTCAACCCTCTTCAAGTAGTGCTTGAACCTTTTACACTGGTTTTACTTTTAGGTAGTCTCATTTCTCTCATTTTCAAGGTGATTTCCGCCCCCCCCCCCCAACGTCTTGATGAAAGAAAAATGTGGACGATGAGAAATTCAGTCTAATTAAGTAGAATCAGTGATGTTCTTTGTGCCCTGGAGTTGGTTCGGACTCATCATGGTCCTGATATGCAACATGACAAAGAAGTCTGCCCTCACGCCATCCTCAGCCTCGCTATGTTTGAGCCCATTGACAGAGATAGACACGGTGTCCGTCTAGCTCATTAAGTAAAATAAAACCCTATCCTGAAAGGAGACATGATGAACCAGGGGGCTTCCACAGGAGGTAGTACCTCTCTGGACAAAATAAGTCTTGCTGCAGAGCAGAACGTGACATTTGATCTGGGTCTTTAAGAACAAGTGACATTTTTAGAACAATGAAAGTAGAAAGGCACTTGAAAGCAGAGGAAGGGTAAATGAAAACACAAAGGGCAGGGGATGGAGAGGACATTTGAGGTGAGAGATTCCTGCTGGAGTTGGAGCATGGCTGGAGGGGCAGGATGTGTGAACTTGGTTAGAATTCAGGCTTCACAAAAACAGTCTGGGCCATCTACATTCATTAAAGGATTTTGCATGCCAACTCAAGAAATTTAGGATCGGTCGCTATTGTTCTTAGTTGTGTTGGCCACAGCTCCAATTCACAGCAACTTTTTTTTTTTTATAACAAAGAACCCAGGTGGCACTGAGAGTTGGGCACTGGACTGCTAACCACAATCAGTGGTTCAAACCCAGCAGATGCTCCCTGGGAGAACCAGGAGGCTGTCTGCTCCATAAGAATACACAGCTTGGACACTTAGTCATTGCAATCCACTAAGGGTAGGTATATTTGTATTCTAGTCTGATGTACATATAACAGACTGAAACTTCTCCCATCCCTGCACGCTCTTCAGGATTGCTGGTATATTTGAGCACACTGTGTGGACCCCATGTCAGTCCTTCTGACCAAGGGGCTCCCTCTAATCATAAAACAGATTCCATGTCTGTGTTTGTTGCCATCATTGTTCCAAAATAAGATTCGGTAGCTGTGAGGGGATAGAAGAAAAATAGAAGAGACTCACGCATAGCAGAGAACAAAAGCAAGTGTGTGGAAGCAGGGGGTGGTGGTGGGGAGGTGGCATGCAGTGGGTCGGGGGCGAGGGAGTTCCACTTTAGGCACTGGGAATCTGAGGCTGGTGGCACAGCCAGTGAAGACTCCACTCCTAACACACAGAAGCTTCTCATTACAATTAGTAACTCAACTAAAGAAAGTACACGGAGAAAGTAAGGGTTTTCTTGGAGACAGGTCTTCTGAAACATCAATGATCTGTCCAGGCAACTTCTCAACGTTTAACCCACCCATTCTACTCAACCACCAGAATCCCTACAGTTGGAGTCTTCAGCTTACGAGGCAGGGACACATGAATGCTAACGTGTCAAGAAGGCTCTCAGGGACTTTTTGTTTCCGATGTAGATCACCAAACCCTTCAACCATCTGTACGGGCTGGCGTGTCCAGCCCATCAATTTGCAGTTGAAAGCATCAACTATTTGTACCACCCAGGGACTCCTACAGGAACACTGAAGATCCAGCACCTGGAAGGTATTAGACAAGACAGGAGTAGTGAAGTAATAGGATCAAAGCTCCTGGGACAAAGCAGTCAATGAACTTGCTAGAGTAGGGTTTGGTCAATAAGCTTAGATTCCAGGATGCTCAATTAAACTGGTAGAGTAGCAACTGTTCAAATCCGATCTTTGTTCCCGGTTTATGAAGTAATTCCTTCTTTCTAGTTGCTTCCTGCATTTACCCCTTCACTTACTGTAAATTCCTAATGTGTCCTTTGGGATGCCTTCTTGACAAACCCACTTCACAGAAAATTATGGGCAAAAGAGAGAAAGGAAGAGAGTTTAAGTCATTTGACATCTGGAAGGAAGCTGTACAGGCGAATCATCAAAAGAAAGAAGATGCCTTAGGAACGGTGCATGTCGTCACGGATACATGTCTCTTAGCCCACTTACAAACAGTTTCACTGGCATATGCTTCACATATCATACAATTTAACCATTCAATCATATTAAGATTTATGCAATTGTCACCACAATTAATTTCAGAAGTTTCTTCTCATATTTATCATTGTTAGCTGCCTATTACCTATTCTCTATCTCCCCTGCCATGCCCCTAGGAAATTATCAATTCAGTTACTGTCTCTACCTTGGATTTCATATACAGAAAATCATATAAAATATAAACAGGATAATCATGATTATCTTGGGAGAACAAAAAGTTAACAGTTTGTTGTTTGAAGATGAAAATAAAGGTGTTTTTGGTTTAAAAAACATAAACAGGAAGCCAACAAACAATAACAAGCCAAAACAATAACTAGACAAAACATAGACAAACCTCAATTAAAAAGAAAGCAGAAAATATTAAAAACTGAAACAACTTTCAAAAGCGTCAAAAGGGAGACCAAATGATAAAGCATTCCATTTTAACCCCACTATGTCTGTCTCTCAGCCACGTGAAAGGATTGTCTTTTTGAAAACTTCTGGCTATGAATTCATTGGATGGTTACAGATGGTTTCATAGTCAACAATTGGATACATTGTATTTCAACTCATCTCTTGTAATTCTCTCCACAGGCCATGGCTTATCCCAGATCTCCTTGCGTTTCTTTACTCCTTCTTTCCTAACCCATGGACTTTGTCCTTGATTAAACGCTGCCATTTTGATGTTGAATGGCTGATTATTCTGACAGGTCCTCACCTGAAGGGTAACTAAGGGCACGTTCTTAGGGGTTCCACCAGTCTCTATCTGACCAGAATCCCGTTCATGTTTATGATTTTGAGTTCTGCTCCACATGTTTTCCCACACTGCAGGACCTTATAATGTAATCCTTTTCAGAGAAGGTGGCAGTGGTAGCCAGGAAGCTCCATCTTCTTCATCTGGCCTCTGGATTGTGGAGACGAATGGGTATGTAGTCCATTAGTCCATGGGTCTAATTGCTTCCACATGTGTACAACTTCATCAGCCTTCTTTTATCCAGATGAGGAGTTATTAATACTTGTATCCTAGATGGCTATTTGTGAGTTTAAGAACCCCATAGCTACTCACCCACATAGTATGTAGAACACTGTAAATTGTGTCATGCCAATCGACCTGGGTGTCCCTCAAGACTGCGGTCCCGAGACCCATCTACTCACACACCCCCCACCAAGGTGTTGGGTTTGGTCTAAGAAATTCTCATAACTTAGCACCATTACCTTCACAGATATATTTGCAGCCAAGGTAAATACACACATACATACACATATCCTCTGTCAAATCTATTTATATTCATGGGAAGACTCCCTTTCATGGCCGTTCAGCTTGAGTGTCCATACAAGCATCTACTCGTAGATGAGCACTATGGCATGGATAGATATAGATATGCAATTGGTGGACATAGAGATATGCATACATAGATATGCAATGCCAGATCAAACTGCGGCTCTTGAAGTTTGCAGCCTATCGTGTAACCCACCGTGGGACCAGGGCTCCTCACTCACTTCCATAGAGTTAGTGCTGACTCATAGTGACCCCCTGCGGGTTTCCAAGACTGTACCTGTTTAGATAAATAGAGAGCCCAGTCTTTCCCCCAAAGAGCTGCTGGTGGTTCCATACTTTCAGCCATGTGGTTCACAAAGTACAACCCATATACTGCCAGGACTCCACACCTGCGCTCCTAGTTGGGGTTTATTCTTTTAACAGGGGATGAAGGAATCGTGTTAAAATGGTTAAAAACATGCACTGCTAACCAAGAGATTGATGGTTGTAATCCACCCAGCACCTCCAAAGGCAACTAGCTAGTAATCTACTGCTATAAGGATGACAGCCATGAAAACCTAATGAGATAGTTCTACTCTGTCACATGGCGTGATTGTGGGTGAGAATTGACATGGTCCTACCTACTAACTCAACAACAAAGAACTCAATGAATTGGAATGAAAGAGACCTTCTTAAACAGGAACTCAGTTGTTCTTAGGTTCCATCGAGTCAGTTCTGACCCACGGTGACCTGATGTACAACAGAGCAAAGCATTGCCTGAGCTTGAACCATCCTTAAAACTGCTGTGTTGGAGCCTATTGTTGTGGCCCTTGTGTCAACCCACCTCCTTCACTGTTTTCCTCCTTTTCAATGACCTTTGATTTTACCAATCATGCTCTCCTTTTCCAGGAACTAATCTCTCCTGATAACATGCCCAATGCACGTGCGATGAAAACTCATCATCCTTGCTTCTAAAGAGCATATTGGCTGTATGTCTTCCAAGACAGAATTGCTTATATTCTGTCCATCCAGAATTACTTTGGATATTTTTATACAATGCAATTCTTCTTTGGCCTTTCATATTGATATCCAACTTTCACATGCATATGAGACAGTTAAAAAATCATGGCAGAGTCAGGAAAACATTAGTCCACAAAGTGTCATCCCTGCTCTTGATTTGGGGCTTGTACATAATTCTGTCCCCAATCTAAGAACAATTAATTCCTTATCACATGGTCCCACTTGACGCTCACCCTCATGAAGAGATCACAGAATAGGTGCTCAAGCAAAGTGTGAAGAAACTAGATGGTGCCCAGCTATCAGAAAGAATAGCATCTGGGGTCTTAAAGGCTTGTATTTCAAAGAAGCAGCCAAATAAGGGAGGTGTCAACTAAGTGCACAAAGAAGAAACACATCAGCCTGTGTGATCCAAGGATAAAAACAAAAATAATCAGCGTAGATTTTCCCAATGCAATACATCTTGACTTTTTCATTCTTGAGTGATGTTTTCACGAGCATTGACTGTGAATGTAACCAGGATAAAGACCCTGCTTGACAACGCGAATCTTCTCTCCACTGATCGCGATGGCACATATTGGTTCGTTTGTGAGAATTTTGGTTTTCTTTACATTGAGTTGCAATCCATGCTGAAGGCTATAGTGATGATTCTTCATCAGCAAACACTTCAACTCTTCTTCAGAAGTTATTGTAATCTGAATACACAGTGACTTCACATCCCTCTGGAATCATATCATCTGGGAAGCTGCTACTTGTGAGAGTAGCTATGAGTGACAGCTTCTAGCCACAAAAATGCATCATTGTTCCACCAGGGTGTCACTTTTTTTTGGACTCAGATGCCATGTGCTTCTTATAATTGGTTCAGCAAGCATAGGATTGAGTTCTTATACACAAGGGATAATCTTTCCATTGAATTAATAATGCTCTTAAAGATAAAGCATCTTTTGAAATGATTCCAGTAGTTAAACTATGCCCCATTTTTAGTGTCTTATTGGTACCAACATTTTCACAAGAAATCCAGTTCTTCCGTCCATGTGCATTTATAGCTAGGGTCATTTAAAATTCCATCCGGCCCTACCACAAAAACACCGACTCATCTTTCTTACCAAAGACTTTCCAAAATATCTTCTCCAACTGTTAGTAGTAATTTTGCTCAGCCTCCCACACACATCTGGCAAAGTGCTTGGAGGAAGGGCTCATAAAAATGCAGGGAGACACGTTTTGAAATGTGAGACTCCAGAGTCCACATTCAAAGGCAAAGATCAATCCCGTATTCTTAACCCATGGAAATTTACATTTAGAAAAAGAGAAATTATTTTTTTCATGAAAACTTTAATCTAATTCAGTTTTTCAATACAAATGCTTGGAGCCACGCTAAAGTGCATACCAAGCTAATCAGCATACTTATAAGGACAGTTGCCATCATGGCACATTAAGCCAGACATTTTTCTAAATGTGTAACATGCACCGACTCTAGATCTTTTCAATAAGTCTTTTCACTTAGTCTTGCCGTCCTTGCCTTTAAGGCGTACTCAGGCTGTACTTCTCCCAAGACCTCTTTATTTGTCCTGTTAGCAGTCCATGATATTTCAATGTTCTTTTGTAGCACCACAATTCAAATGCATTGTTTCAAGGGGAGTTGATTAGCTCATTTTTCTCTCCTATTAGGCAGCTTGTGGCTTTGAACCAGTAACTCCTTGAGAAGCAGATTGACCACCTCTCAAGAACCACTGGGAGGTTGTAACTGCCACCATGTTGGCTAATAGTGAGACACTGAAACTCTCTGCCAGCAGGACTCCTTGTCCACCATCCAGATACCTCTAAGAAATAAGCAGTCACTCACTAATCCCTTCTTTCTGTCCATGAACTATCTGGTATAGGTTTACACATTCTTACATCACCAAAGTTAACAGACAAAATAAAAATAAAGGAACACTCGTAACATAATCCATCATTATCGAGAACATGGAGAAGACCTGAAGTGACTGGTGATGACAGCTACATTGTAATTGACCTCGAACCTACCCAAACCCACAGCCGTTAAGTCAATTCCACTCCCAGTGGTACGAAAGGACAGAGCAGAACTGACCCGACCCCACCCCCTGGTTTTCCTAGGCTGCAGTCTTTGGGGAGTAGGTTATTACGTCTTTCTACCACAGAATTCAGAGGGAAGCACTTAACCACTGTACCACCAGTGCCCCATGTCTAATTGACACAGCACCTCAACCCAATAGTCTGGAAAAGTCTAACTTTGTAACCTGAAATGCAGCTTTTCCTATTTCCAGCCTTCAGTTGTTTTAAAACCCTCGAGTGTAAGAAAGAATATGTACAGATGTGGAATTAAACAAATACCCTGTTTCCCCGAAAGTAAGACATCCCCCCAAAATAAGACTGACTTACAGTTTTGCTTCTCGCTGAACTATAAAGCATCCCCTACCGAAAATAAGACATCCCCGAAAATAAGGCCTCCTCAAGCTACCATAACTCTCAACTCTGGACCATAGCAGTGGGCACCACCATGCAGCTCACTGTTGGCCGCAGCTCCCCAGAGCAGACAGGAAGTGCAAGGTCTCTTTTAATGAAACAATAAACAGTAAATGTGTATCATATTCTTCTTCATGGAAAAATAAGACATCACCTGACAATAAGACCTAGCACATCTTTGGGAACAAAAATTAATATAAGACACTGTTTTATTTTTGGGGAAACAGGGTAAGAGAAAACATAACCAGTCAGTAAGAATCATGTTTGCTTTTGCTGTTTCAGCAGTGCTGAGGAAAACATCAAGCCAGGGACTCTGATGGTTCCTGCCACCTGTGCTTCCAGAAGTCTGCAGCCCAGGCTGAACATGGAAATCTCCTGAATTGTGTGAGCCTTCCTGAAGGAATGTTAATTGGAGATGGCCATTGAACGTCCCTCCTGAACTTAAAAAACAGTTACCTACAATTAAAATTGGGTTATGCTGAAGGTTTAATAGAGGCAATTCTGTACACTCGATCACACCATACAAAATATAAATGAACACAAGACCAGTTGTAGGTTATTTGGGGAGAAAATGAGTTGTATATTAATTAAATATCTCCACTTATTCTATGGTGATATACAAGACCACAGGGTGCCCTAGTGGCATAGCAGTTAGACGTTCATCTGCCGAAAGGTCGGCAGTTGGAACCCACTGGTGTCTCCATGTGATAACACCTGGTGATGTGCTCCCACGTAAACTACAATCTAAAAAACTGTATGTGGCAAGGGAGATCACAATGAGAAGTTACCCCCCACACACACAAAATTTTTTTTTACAAAGTTACCCTGGGTGGAGCTTGCATAGTGTGCATTTTTTCCCACTAGGAGAGCATAGAGCAACTCACTCTGAGCTAGTGCACTGTGACTCTGGTCACAGTGAATTTTTGCATAAAAGCAGTTTCATTCGAACCTCTTTTTTTGTGACGGCCAGTTTCAGAGAACAGTACATGCTGTGAAATTTTGTTTTCTGCTCAGGAAAATTGCCGCAGAAACTGTTGTGATGTTTAACAGCTTACAAGGGCAGCACTATAGGAAAAACTCAAGTGTAGGAGTGGTTTTCTCTTTTCAGAAAAGATGAAATATAGATTGATAACAAACCTCATTCTGGACATTCATCAACTTCCAAGCAGAAAAAAATGTGGACAAAATTCATGCACTTGTACACAGAGATTGACAATGGACCATTGAAGAATTAGGGATGTTATCTGGACTATCTTGGAACTTGGTTCAGTGAGTTTTAATGGAAGATTTGGGAATGAGAAGGCTCACTGCCAAATGTGTGCCCCTGGTTCTGACTAACCAGCAAAAAGAGCATCGAGTGGAAACATGGCATGCTTTGAAAGAACAGCTCTGAATCGACCCACACTTTTGTTCCAAGGTCATTACTGGTGATAAAACATGGTGCTATTCTTAGGACCCTGAGAGCCAACAGCAACCAAGCCAGTGGGAGATGCTATTGTCACCATGCTCCCCGCCCCCAAATCTCATCAAGTGAAACCAAAGATCAAGACGATACTCATATGGTTTTTTTGATGTGAGGGGAAATCGTGCATTTGGAATTCATTGCACCAGGTCAGATTGTTTATCAGGTTTTCTATTTAGAGGTTCTGAAAAGATTACGTAATAGTATGTGGCATAAAAGGCCTGATTTTTGGAAGGCAGGGGACTGATTTTGCCACTTGACAATGCGCCTGCTCACGTAGTCATCTCAGTGCACCAATTTTTGGCAAAAACAGCATGCCTCTCTTACTCCAAACACCAAACTCACCTGACCTCACTCCATGTAACTTCTTTTTGTCTTCATGAATGAAGAGGGACATAAAAGGACAGCAGTGTGATGATGTAGAAGAGGTGAAGGATATCTCCAAGAATGGAATTGCAGATTTGACAAATGCATTAAGTGTGATGGAGAGTACTTGGCAGCTAATACATTTATTTTGTAGCAAAATTCAAATATATAGCTTTGATTTTTAAAATTCTGGGTTTTGTTTTGAGGGGTACCCCTCCTATGAGTCAAAGTTGATCCCAGTGGCACCTAAGAATGTACGAGTCCAAATATTTCGGGAATAAAATATCACATTCTTCTTTTTCTCCTAAATTTAGTTCTTTTACATATTCTTCTGACATGAGTTTATATGATCCTCAAAAAAAACCTTTTGGAGGAAGGGTGAGCGGGGAGGGAGGGGCAAAATGAGGAGGTGATAACAAGGGATCAAGTGGAAAGCAAATGTTTTGAGAATGATGAGGGCAATAAATGGACAAATGTGTTCGACATAATGGGTGTATATATGGATTGTGATAAGCATTGTATGAGCCCCAATAAAATGATTTAAATTAAAAAACAAAACCTTTTTGTAAGGTAGATGCTCAAACTAAACATGTATGCCAGCTTTATATTTTAGATGATTTGAGCTTCAGCAGCCTCATATATATAATAAAAATAATAACACCCAGTTTAAATAACTTATAAAAGGCACAGAATACCAGCTCAAATCAAGCTCATTGCAGTGGAGGTATTCTTACTCAGAGCAACACTGTAGGGCCAGCCAGAACTGCTCCATAAAGCGTCCCAGGCTGTCAATCTTCAGGAAGCAGCCTGCCTCATTGTTCTGCTGACAAGCGGCTGGTGAGTTTGAACTGGAGGCCTTTTGGTTAGTGATGAGTGCTTCACCACAGTGCCAACAGGGATACTTGACACACCACACCAACAACACAGTAATTTCTGGTGAATAACAACCCTATACGTGGTTTCTGAAGCTATACATCTTTCTGGGAGCAGAGCCTCAGCTCACCCTACAGTTCCACTAGGGAGTCCAATAGGGGTGTCGAAATACTAATTACATCCCAAATTCAGCCCTCCTCAGACCCATTCATTAATTTCAACAAATCATTTTGTCATTCAAGAACGATTCATTCCCTGACCTCATGGGTCTAAAAGACACTTTGTGAGATTCACAAACATAGTTGACCAATAGTTTTGGGTCACAGAGAAGTTAACTACAAAATTCCACCAGCAGCACGGGAGACAATTGTGTGCAAAGAAGCTTTATTTGTTCAGAAGGAAGGCCTGATGATCTACTGAAAAATCAGCCACTGAAAACCCAACCGAGCACCGTCCTCTGCTACACATAATGTTGCCATGAATTGGACTTGAATCAACAAGCAGTTGTTGCTCTTTAACTGTACCTTCATGTAGGTATAGATTATTCTAACCAAGAATCAACAGGAAGTCAAGCAAAGGTAAATATGTTTAGAAAACCAGGTCATCCTCATCCAGCATGAACCTGTTCAAGAACACCAAAAACAATGCTGAAATGAGTCAGAAATCTCTTTGGCCTACTTCCAAATTTAGATTTATTTTATTTTATGCAATCATGAATATCCTTCTTGAAGTGCTATTCAGTGTCTGACCCACAATCATCCTCACAATGATGCTGTAGGAATTGTAATGTTATCTCAAGAGAGACAGCAGAGGATCAGAAGGGTTGGTCCATTTCCTTGGTCCCTCAGCAGAGCCAGTTCTGTCCTGTTCAAAGTCTATGGTCTTAGCCACTGATGCGTCTTCTTTGCCACTCTAATTCCCTTTAATTTCTGAATTTTAAAAAAAGATGCCTTCTTTGGTGTGGAATGCTGGTTTCATTGTCACAAAGAAACATGAGAAACCCACTGTCAAGTGGACAAGGATATTCTCTTTTTAAAGTTCCACATTTGGGGAATGTGTTTTCCTCCTCTCGAAATTCTGTGTTCATATGGCCTTTCATAGGGTAATTCTGATTCCCTTAGGGTCCCTGCCATGCACGTAACCTCAAGATCTGTGAGCCAGCTCCCCTATGGCATCGGAACCACACTATTAAGATCAGTTCTAAAACCAACCCATTTCCTGGGTGTGCAGAATATATTTATTTCAGAATATCTGGGAGGCAAAAAAGTTAAAATAAATAACTTTATGTATTCTTTGGAATCGAGATGTAGCCCATTGATATCACTCTTCTAGCTAAAATTCCCTATGTGACATGTTCTAATTCTGGAATGCCAATGACTATTCTCCTATTTTTGAGGGAGTTCTCCGCTACACAAGTGGACAAGATTGAGGTAGAATTTAATCCTGACCTTGGTAGAGGTGTGAACCAAGTCACACCCTTTGCCTGCTTGGAGGTGTGGCCTGCTGAAAGAGGACAACAACACCTCCACCAATGCCATCGCACTGGGCTTAACTGCCATTTGGACACGGGAAGAAATCCAGGACCATTAGAAGAAGGTGTTCCTGTTTGAGATCTCTCTGAAATGATAGACGCTGAGACACGAGGCCCAGAGAAAGTGCAGGGAGCTTAGGGGACAGAGTAAAGGAACCAGGCCAGGACCAGAGTCTGACGTGAGTAAACCATGAGGCAGAATAAAGAAGCAGCACTGAGCCTACAGCAGGCCTGCTGATCCACGAGATGATGTGGCTGAGAGGCTGAGAAACGTAGAGAGAGACTTGGCCACTGGCTGAAGAGAGGTGCTGGTGTGGACCAATGACTGTCGCCTTATTGGTTACTGATTCTGACTTGTAGTCACCTATCAATTGTGCTAACAACCCCACTTAAGTGTGAGTAGTCTGTGAGATCTATGTGGTCACTGCAATGAGTTACCAAAGGCAACCCAGATGTAAAGTGTCAGAATAGATGAAGAAGGATGGCGCCTGGACGCATGTCTGACTCCAGCCTCGTGGCCACAGGGAAGTCAGAGGAGGTCATATGTAGCACCCTTACCCATCATAAGAATGGATGAAAAAGTTGTTAGAATCTGAACCTGATTTTTAATTTTTTCAAATGAAAAATTTAATGTCATGAGAATGACATCTAATAAACTATGTGAAAATTAAATAATTGCCAAGATGGTTGGACAATGCTCTAAGACTTCTAGGTCTCTTATCATGAACTATATATACCCCTACAGAGTAACCTCATTCATTCCACAAGAATATCCCTTATTGTTTCCCAAGGATCTTACTTACTTTGAAGTAACAGATGGTAGATGGTTAGTCTAAAATTTTCTTTTTTCCTAAAACTTGTATCTAAATTTTTTTTCAATATTCCACGTGACTGGTTCATCTGCACCACTGTGTAACCTTCAAAAAGTCTGCTGTAAGTTCTTTCTTTTATCTCAAGATTATACATGCATATGAGATGAAACAATGCTTTGTGGTACTCAGACAGCAGTTTCTTTGGGACTGACTGCCCATCCCCAAACGTCTCCCTCTCTCAATAAATAATCTATTGAATTGTCAAAATCTTACTTCTTTTAAAAGTCTAATCACAGAGAAAGTTAAACCACTGTAGAACACAATTTAATGTCATCGCCTGAATAAAACTAACTCTAAAGCAAAAAAAAATAATAATGTGGTTCTTGTGCTGTGAGTCGCTATAAATAAATGCTTGGTTTAAATGTAAATATATATGAGAACTTCCTATGTATCTTCTCTTTTCCTTTTTATGACATAAGTAAATACATATGTCAGTGAACCTGTTATTTTACGATCTGGGTTGTTGCTGTCATCTACTTTCAAATGGATTCTGATTCATATGGACTTTCGGTAACACAGAATTCAGAACTGCACCATAGAGGTTTCTTGTTTGTGGTCTTTATAGAGGCAGATCTTTGGGCTCACTTTCTGTGGTGCCACTGAAGCAGGAGTGTGAGGGCAAACCTAAAACTAATGCTCGCAGGGTGCCAGTTCATGCTCACACACAGGCTTATTTCAACAAGGCATGTCTACACCAGTCTCTCTCCTCAGTGGATTTATGTGGTGATATACTTGTCTTAGTCTCATTGGTTTGCCTTCAGAACAAGAGAAGAATATGTTTGTTCCATGTATAGAAAGGATTTTGCTGTCAAGAATCATATTAAAAATTTAAGGACTCAAGTAAATGGACAACTTCCCAAATCACTGGAAATGTGCAAAAAGTGTCTGGGAATGGTGCCTCATATAAAGCAATAGTTATCAGATGGCTCGAGCATTTTCAGGATGGTATAGAAGTCCTTAAAGAAGAGCCAAGAGAAGGAAAACTGTCAACCTTGACGGATACACTTCAGCTGAAGTCCAGAAACTGGTGGAAGATGGCCATATGGTTATTATTGATGCCAGGGGGGTCTCACCTAGTTTGCCATTTTCCATTCTCCTTCTTTTACTGTTTACCATGAATTAGTTGGTCTACAGAGCAGATTGTCAGTTTTACATTCAACAGTGATATGTACGTTGCTGAACTCATTCATTGTGACGTCCTCGGTGTTCCATTACTCATTCTAAGCGAATGTCTTAGAATCAGCAAGATGTGGCCTCTGATGGGTGTCAACATACATACAAAGATTGGTTGCTCCAACAGTGGCCTTTCCATCAGTTCCCCAAGCAAGATTGAAGCTAAGGAAGATGACTTTATGGAACAAGTTTGTCAATAGGATCCACAGAACAGTGGCTTCCAAGGGGCTGTTCAAGGTCAATGGATAATTGGGAGCAGCATTGTCAGCTCAGAAGTTATGAAGACTTTGGGGTTCTTATGGATATACCATAAAGAGCTTTTCTTGAAGCACACAGGAAAATCGCAGTGATTTATCAGGAAGAAATTTTCACAGACTTGCATTAAAGAGAATGGCATTGGGCAAGATTGCCCCTTCCACCCTATAGCCTTGACCTTACCTCTTCAGACTGAATTTTGTTTTAAAAAAATTCAAGATACCCAAACTACCATTTTGACATGGGCTAAGTCGAAGAGAACAGAATTCATTAGGATTAGAGATGGGTACACTGCCTTCAGAAGTTCTAAAACACAAATAAAAGGCAGGTTGGGAAACAGTGGTTCCATACTTTCATTTTTTGTTTAATAATTTTTTTTATGATTTTGAAGCAATACTTTCTGATTTACCCTGGTATCTTTCCACTAAGTAGTCTGCCTTTCTAACTGTTTTCTGGGCAAGACAAAAGGAAAATTTCCACTTTAATTTCAGTCAAAAAACTACAATGGTAAATAAAGTATTTATATATATGCTTATGCCAAATGAGAACCGTATTGGCATAAGAGTAAAGCTTAAGTCATTTAGGGTATCAGGTACAAAGGACACGTTCCTGGGAGGACCTTGTTTCTCAGGAACTTCTATAAGGTTACATTAAAAAATACTGCAGAATTTCTATAAAAGTCTAGCTCCCGACAGTGAATTGTAGTCATTCCTGAGGGATTCAATGTATGTCCCTGTAGGGTGGATGGGCTAGCATTTCTCAAAAAACAAAAAACTCACATAGAACAATCCTGTCTCCCTTGGAGATTTAGCAAGAGCATTGTCATGATAGAAGAAAAAATTTCATTGAAGCAACTTTCCTTATCTTTTTGTCACCAATGTAGCTGTCAATGGCCTGAAAACTTCTTCCAAATAAGCCCCTGTGATGGGCTCTCCTTTGTTGAAAATCAATCAAGATTACCCATTTGGCATCACCAAAATCGGCCAAGGTCACTCTCTGAGCTGACCTCTCTGTCTGGGTTGAGCTGGCCTACCAATCCCTGCGAGTCACTGTGGGGGTCAGATTTTATTTTCTAATGAACATAACATAATTGTATTCCTAAGAGAACTTATATGAAGCCACCCACTATCTCACAGACATGTTCAAACATATAGTGCTTGGGATAAACTTCTGCGTGCATCAACAGGGTTCCCTAGGAGCAATACTTTTTGCTTCATATTTAATATTCAGTATGTGCATGTGCATAGAGACATAAGTATTCATAGCTTGCATGTGTCACCTTGATAGTCTTGGATTAAAGTTACAAATAGGTAAGATTAAAGCAGAGAAGGAAGCTACTACAATTTTTTTCTGAGTCTAGCAATGTAAAATAGCTGCTTTTATCCCTTATATACCATAAAGAAAATATTCACATAAATACATGAGATTCTCTTGAATGAGTCTATTTAAGTAAGTAGTCAATGATATTTACAACTATAAAACCAGTTGCTACTGAATTGCTTTGGGCTCATGGTGATTCCATGAGTGTCAGAGTAGAATTGTACCCCGTGGGGTTTTCAGTGAATGATTTTTCTGGACAGATATTACCAAACCTTCCTTTTGAGATGCCTCTACTCAAGGAAGCCTGGTAGCATAGTGGTTAGACGTTGAGCTGCTAATTGCAAAGTTAGTAGTTCAAAACCGCCAACCACTCCGTGGGAGCATGATGGGGCTTTCTACTCCCTTAAAGAGTTACCATTGCCAAGGGCCTAAGTGAAGAGCAGATGTTTTGAGAATGATGAGGGCAAAGAATGTACAAATGTGCTTGACACAATGGATGTGTGTATGGATTGTGATAAGAATTGCACGAGCTTCCAATAAAATGATTTTTTTAAAAAGAGCTACCATCGCAGAAACTCATAAGGCAGTTGAACTCCATTCTACAGGGTCACTATGAGTTAGCATTAACTCAATGGTAGTGAATTGGGTTTTTTGGCCTAGGTAAACTCACCTTTCAGTCAACAGGCAAACACTGAATGTTCACTTCACTCATGAGATTTATGATCATAGACAGTTTCTATTACTATGGTGTCAAGAATTTTATACATTACTGAATTGAATCCATTCTGAAATTTTAATTGATAAATGCTAGTACTATGCACATTCTATAGAAAGACAAACTAAGGCACAGATCAGAGGGGTGGTCATATGACTGGGGTACCAGTGGGAACTAAGTCCTCTGGGCTTGAGCATCAGTGAGCCTCCTTGTACAAGAACCTGCCTCTTACTTCCTAACTAGGAACCCCGGTGGTACAATGATTAAGACCTCAACTGTTGTCATGCTGTAATTTGCTTGATATTGTTCTTCTACCGATATGCATCATATATGCTTCCACCAAATTAATGAGCGGACCATGCGGATTGCCTGCATTTCATCTTTTCCCAATGGGTCTGGTTCAGAGAAGGGAGACAGAGTTGATGGTCGGATTATATGACTCCGTTGTCAGTGGTTGTTAACACGGTTCATGATAAATGTACAAACTTGGACTTGAATATCTGAATTGGTTAGTTTTGCCCTCCTGCTGTGTATAAGAGGAGCCATTTCAGAATCAAATAAGAGGGGTTGCACTACTGTAAACAAAGAGGATGTATGAGTGGAGCACAACATTTAGACCCCAAGAAACCTGTACACTGAACCTTTTCAATTCTGGAGATGAAACAGTGACACCATAGACGTGAAGCAGCAGAGGCAGCAGGGTCAAGAGCGCAAGACAGAGCACTGGTCTTTCCAGCCCCCAGAGCTGGTAAGGCTGCATGCGGCCAGGCCGGAAGCTTAGCTGTGAAGTTCCTCTAAGGACTGACTGGAGGGCGCTGGGTCTGCTGACCCCGGGAGCTGGAGCAGGGCTCAGTAAACTTTTGAGAAAGACGAGCTGATCCTGTCCCTCACCACAACTTTGCTTTGTTTCGAGAGTCATACATATATTTTTATAAACAAATGAAATCACCACTATCTGTTAGAGGGTAGAGAGTTCTTATGAGAAAAGATCCCCAGTTCTTTTCTCTAGCAAAGAAGCTGCATGATTCCAACCACTCACATTTCTGCTAGCAGAGGAGCACTTCACCATTGTGCCCAGGGGGCTCCTGAAACGCACCTCTCCATTCAGTGTTAAACCGAAACAGCATTACTCTGAGGATCAATGTTTAAAAATTCACACCTGGAAGTCCATGTGACTTTCATCTTCTTTACATTTTCTTCCCACACCAAGGATTGTCTTAGGGAAATAGGCATCAGGTTCATAGACCCTTAGGCTTTAGGTTTTGTCTTAAGTTCCCTATAACCCGCACATGCAACACAAGACACAAATAGTTACATCTCCTCTTCAGGTAAAACTCTGAGGACCCAATTTGGAGAGACGGTTCAGAGTTTCCCATCATTCATTGACCATGATGCCCTTTGAGCTCGATAGAACAATGTGGTCCAAGAAAATCTCATCTCCTTGCCTTTACGGAAACTCTTATCACACTGTGCACCCAAGTTAACTCTATCAGAGTCACCTGCTAGTCTTTGACCATTTATTGTCGCTCCTAACTCAGGAAGTCCTCATGGATGATCCTCTTAATGACAAGCATACTGATCATAAAGGTTCCAAGGTCAGCATTCTAAATGATTGGGCTCCATCCCTGTGGGAGTCACCTAATCTGGTGTCAGTTTAAGGATTATGAGTGTAGGGGTGGAGTCTAGGCTGTCAATCTGGAGATAGCCAATGAGACTCTGTGTGGGCATGACCTTCTCCTGAGAATTCTGGGAAATCCTGATCTTCCTCCTTGGAGGCAGCAAAGAGACACTCTCTCTTGGCTCACTTCCTGTGAGACATACCTGAGGAGAAGCCACATGGACCTACCCTGATGCAGCCCTGGAAACTGAAGGAGCCACATGGAGACCCCTTCCAGAGCTGAGATGCTTTTGCTGTCACTGACCCCACCTACTGGCTTGTGATTGTCCTGCATTAGGTGTCATTGTATGTGTTTTGTGAGTCTGAAGAGGACTTTATAGATTGCTATAAGACATATGGGCTAATATCGGACTTACAGGTTTGGACTGAATTTGTTTCTCTAGTCTGCCCAGACTAACATAACCCGCATCCCCATCCACCCACTGAGGGCTATCATCTCAAATGTCGTCCTCTATACAAATAAGTAGTGACAACTTACCATGTGGTAGATGTGAATCTAAGCTGTGGATAAAAGTACTACAAGAAAACAAAAGAGACCTACATGAGGGGAGAATGTACATCGAATGACTTCTTCAAATGAATAAACGAAGAGCCTACCAAGAGGGGTGCGGGTGGGGATTGGCAGCGACCGGTCAGCCAAGGGGATAAACTCTAAAAGTTATCGAAAGCTTCAGCACATCAACAATTTAAAACAATGCAATTTTAAAGTGGGCCAAGACCATGAACTCAACAAAGACACTGAGGTTGCCAACAAGCCCCTGAGGAATGGCTCGGGAGCATTGCACCTCACAGCGATGCCAATCAAACCGGCGGGGAGCTGTTGTGGATCCCCAGCATGAATAACAAAATTAAAACTAAATTAAAATAAAAACAGTGAAATGAACAAAGGACAAATACAGTTGAAGGTGTGGAGAAAGACACTTCTTAGGGCTTTAACATGGGGCGAGCTTCGTGGAAAAGGGCATGGGGCTCCCTTGAGAAACTGAAAGGAGGACTGCTATTGCTTCAGCACGCCCACCGCTAGGTCCATACCCCAGAGAAATAAGAATCGTGACAAGAACAGATATACGCATACCCATGTCCATTGCAGCGTTAGGAACAACAGCCAAAATATGTGTGGGTCCTTAAATGGATTTAAATGTTCAGAATTTAGACTAACTTGCTAATTAATGATTACTATATAAGTTTAATGACCAAAACTTAATGAAATGAAATCATGTGCACAGAAAGATAGTTTTAGACGCATTATTTTGAAGATCTGTCATGTTCTTCCTGTCCACTCTTTCACCCATTCCTAGAGACTTGTAAGTGACATGCTTGCTAAACTGAAATGTCTGAATTATAGTTACATTCCTCATGATACATCAATGCCTTCTGTATAATTGCCTTTGTAAAACATCCTGTTTGGAAGGTGGAGTATTGTAGTTAATGCAATCACTATGTATTTCTCTAAGAGCCCTAGTTGGCACCAAGGCACGTGGGTGGCGCTGTCAGTGTTGGACTGCTGAGGGCAAGCTCTGTGGTCCAAGTCCCTCAGCAGCTCTATGGGAGAAAGACAAACCTGTCTACTTCTTTAAAGATCTACATAGCCTTTGAAACACCCTGTAAGGTCTCTATGAATCAGATTTGTCAGAACTGACTCAATTGCAGTGTGAATGCATTGTTTATTATTATTATTAGTGGAACACTTACCAGGAGCCCTGGTAGTGTAGTGGGTTGCCAATCCGAAGGTTGGCTGTTCAAACCAACTTGTCAAAAGAAAAACAGGAGACAGTCTGCTCCTACACAGAATGACAGCTGAGGGTGCCCTAAGGAACCGCTCCATTCCTCTGCAGATGCGAGTGACATGAGTCAGAATCGACTCCATGACAGTGGAGTTGGTTGGTTGGTTTTGGCTTTAGGTTGCACGCATTGTTTGCATTCACCTCTCATTCTAAAGATCGGCAGTTCAAAAGGTCTAAGTAGTTCTAACATGAAAAGCCTGAAAGTTGCTTCCATTAAGAATTCAGTCAAAAGTAACCTACAGGGCAGTTCTATTACGTAGCACACAAGTTAGCAGGAACTTGATGGCAACCATCACCATTAGCAGCACATACTGGTTTGTAATAAATATATCCCGCCCTTCCTGAAGGAAGAAGTCTATATTGCATTAAATGCATTATTAAAAGATGAGACTCTGGGAATTGACAGAATAGCAATCGAAATGTTTCAACCAGCTGAAGTCCTGGAAGCATTCAATCACCTATGCCAAGGAATGTGAAAGGCAGCTCCCTGAACAACCGACTGGAAGAGATACACATTTGTGCCATTTAAAAGAAAGGGGCATGATAGAATGTGGAAAGTATCGAACAACATTATTAAAATCACATGTAACTAAAATTGGCTGATGATAATGCAACAATGTTTGCATCCACAAGGATCTGCCTGAAACTCAAGCCAGATTCAGAAGAGAATGTGGCACCAGGAATACCATTGGTGCTGTCTGATGCGAACCGGAAAGGAGAGTGCTATCTTCTACTGACTATGCAATGGAATTCAGCTGTGCAGATCATGGGAAAAAAAACCAACTATAGACACCATTAAAAATAGGAATTCAGAACACTCAATTATGCTGATATGGAATCTGTACACGACCAAGGGAAGTCATTCAAACAGAACAAGAGAATTGTACATGGTGCAAAATCAGGAGATGTGGGCCAGGATTGTTTCCTTTCGACCTACTTCTTTAATATGCATGCTGAGCAGATAAGCTAAGCAGCTGAACTAGATGAAGAGGAACACAGTATCAGGATGGGAGGGAGGTTTATTATATGCTGCCGTGTGTAGATGAAACAACCTTGCTTGCTGAAAGCAAGGGGAACTTAAGAACTTGAAGAACTTGAAGGACTGCAGCCTTCAGTGTGATTTACAACTCAATGTAGAGAAATTCAATTCTTCACACGTGGACCAATAGAAGACATTGAGATAAACGACAAAATGATAGAAATTTCCAAGAATTTACTATTACTTGGATTTACAGCACTGTACATGGAAGCGGCAGTCAAGACACTCAATGTAATGCATTAAGCAAATCGCCTGCGCAAGACCTTATTCAAGGGTCAATGGGCAAAGGATGTCCCTTTGAAGACGGTTGCGCCTGATTCAAGCCCTGGTACTTTCCATTGTCTCATAGGCATGTCGATGTTGAACAAGGAAGAAGAAAGACTGCAGGAGAATTAGTGCATTTGAAGCAGGGTGTTGGGAAAGGAAATGTAAAGTCCTGTAGATTGACTGCCAGCATAAGGGAGCAATCTGTCTTAAAAGAAGTACAGCCAGAATGGTCCTAAGCACTAAGAAGGATGAGACTTCACCTCACCTACTTTGGACCTGCTATCTGGAGAGACTGGCCGCTAGGAAAGGACACGTGCTTGGTAAAGTAGAAGGTCAGCAAAAGAGAGGACAATGTCAAAGACATGGATTGACACCAATGAGCTCAAACAGAACAATTCTTGTGAGGACGGCCCAGGACTGAGCAGTGCCTTGCTCTGCTGTGCACGCGGTGGCTATGTGTCAGAGCCAATTGCATGGCACCTCACAACACCACCGACCTCCAAAAAATAATTCGAGTTTTCTAAATCACTGCCCTTCACCTTGTAGCAAGGACTTCTCTATAATTTATTTTGAAAACCTGAATCTAGTATACACTATTTTACATGCTAGGATGGATGAATAAGGATATGATGAAATACTTTTCATGCTCAAAGTGCAGTGGAGATGATTTCAATAATTTACTGGCTCACTAAATGAGTGATGACTCAGAAGACAGCTCAGGATGATACAATATCAAAGAGACTCCGTCATGACATCAATCAAAGTGATGGAACAATGATAAATCAGCACCATGAGAATGCATAAAAGCCACTTTTGCCACATATAATTTATGGTACAAAAAGAACTACAGTTTTGACTTCGTGCTAAAAAAAATTGCTTTCAAATTTCCATCTGGCCAGTCTTTGGGAGGTCGACTGTTGCTAGTTTGTCTTTCTTCCACTGACATCCATGTGCCCAGGAGTTTCCTGGGTGGCACACGTGGTGCTGTTCTTGTAGAACTGAGAAGCTGGTATCCGAAGCCACCCGGAGGTATCAAAAAGACCTGGCTTTCTGCTTCCATGAAATCTTGAGGACACTGGTGATGTGCCGTGCTGCTTTTTAATCTCTAGTTCAGCAGTTCAAAACCACTAACCACTCCAAAGGTGAAAGATGAGGCTCTTTACTCCTGTAAAGAGTTAGAGTTTCAAAAACTCACAGGGGCAATTCTACTCTGAAGCAGAAGGCCACCATGAGTCAGCAGAAACTTGATAGCATTGCATTTGGAGGTTTTGGGGTTTTGTTTTGTTTTTTAATCTGCTTCCATGAGGCCCAAACCTGGAACACTAGAACCATGTTTCACTCTGCATACCTGGGTGGTCATGATTTGGAATTGACACCATAACCACAGTTTTGGGGGCAATAATGTTGTTTAATTATATTCTTGAAGGACTGAACCGTCATCTTGTTTGCCAAAAGGGCACTGAATGGGGCAAGCGGTTCTCACTCAACTCCCCACCTCCGCATTGTTCACAGGAGGCTGCTGAGTGGTGCCGGGGAAGAAAGATGGCAATCTGTTCCTATAAAGACTGCACCCAGGAAGCCCCCATGGAGAAGTGCTGTTCTGTGCCACCTGGGGTCTCCACGAGCAGACAGACAGCAAAGAATTGTTTGATTTTGTTTTATTTGTTTGCCTTCTAGGGCATCATAAGTATGTCACTTTATTTCAGAGTTAATTTGAAGTTTGCTTGTGTAGACCACATCTACTCTTTATGAAATTAATGAGAAGGGTACAATATGAAATTCTACATGAAACACTTAAAATGTTCTCCCAGTATTTTGGGAAATTGTGATTCAATTTCTTGACATAGCAGAGCTGTGAAGGAAGAGAAAATCTATATTTTGGAGAGTACGAATTCTTCATTTTCTCTCCCTCTTGACTAATTTTTGGAGTTGTTTCAGTTTATAACATTATTTTGGTTTCTTTTTGAGTGAGGTGTGTCTCTGTTTGCTTGTTCTTCGTCGTGGTTGGGTTTTTTTGTTTGTTTTTATTTTGTATGATTTTCCAGATATAAACTCCCGGATAAGTAAAACTCTAGCGACAGTCACTGGATTAATAAAAACCTATGGACTTTGCGGTTGTGGGGGAGGGGGTGTGGAGGAAGGAGGAGCTCCCAATAAAGAGTATGAGAAAGAAGAATCTGTTCTGCCCTCGATTGCGGTGATAACTGCATAACTCTTCTCCATCGGACTGAACTGTTAAACATAATCAATAAAGGGGAACATTTAAAAAATTAGTGTACTGTGTCTTACTTTTACGTTATTTTGTCCTGGGGATTTCACTCCTTGATCTTTATCACTGCTAGAAACTTCATGTTGCCCTCATAATCTTCTTCTTAGGGTTCCAGAACACACAATCCCTAAACATAATCCTTTGTTCCTATGACTTTACTAGTCCCACCACTTATTTTGAAAAATCCGATCTATTCTCTAGTTGTTCAAATTTAAAGTTAATTTACTTCTTAAAAACAAAGGAAAACAGCTATTTCTTACTGATAATATGTCTTCTTGAATCTATTAGAGCTCATGATCAGTTTAATCTTGTTGGCATATTTCTTTAAGAATCATTAGCCCCAGAAAATGGCCTTTCTAGCTATCTTGAAAACGAAAATTTATGTCAAGATTTGCTTCCTCCCATAGATCTATCACCACTACCATGCTGCAAAACAGGTGCATTTTTACCTTGGGGAAAATACAGGTCACTTATGCTTTTGGCAGATGCAATAATCACGATTTTCCCTTACCCACTCTCAGTACAGGTGTGAACACTGGATAGTTGCCGGGGTGGGGGGGCTGCTAAAGTTTTGTGGAACTGTATAATTAAAAGATAATTGAAAATTCCACAAACTTAAAGGGCCCTTCATATAGAAAACATAAAGAAACCCTGAAAATCAGTGGGAAGAGAGCAGGCAGGCTGAAAGGTCATAGTCTGAAGTACAACACAGTAGTGGGTCCGTCTGCCTTATGCACACCAGACTGGGCTCCAGGGAAGCCAGCAACACTAAAGCACTCACAGACACCGAAGTCCCCAGGGAGCTTCTTATCACTAGCAAGAATATCAAGAAAAGACTGCTTACCAAGACAGAACACTGCTAGACAAATGGCAAAGAAGGCGAGGGAAAATGCAGTCGGCCCCATCTTGCCAGGCAAGGCCCAAGAGGAAAATCTGATTCCTGATTTTTCCAGGTGTAGCACACTTCCTTCCACATGGTGTTGAGCCAGATGGAGTTAGGAGCTGTGGCGTTCGTCCCCATCTGGTAACGAGAAGGCATCTCCCTTCCACCTTGGGATCATATCAGCGGTCACCTTCTGGAGGATGAGAAATGTCGTACTCAGTAACATGAAGCAACAGCCCTGTGGATTTTGTGGAGGAGGTCACACGAAGAGTTGTTCCTGTCCATCTTCCACTCCAGTGAGATGATCTGAGTGGAGATGATGGGTTGGGGGTTCATGTCCTCCCAGCGCCACTCAGCAGTACCAAGGAGTCACTGACCTGGGCCCACCCTCAGAACTCAGTCAAAAGAGAAGTTGAAAATTTAGACTTCTAACTTCTACTGACCATCACCTGTCAGAGGATTTTATATCAAGTCTCTTAAAATACAAGATTTAAATAAGAGGGGCAAAGTCTCAGGAAATCTCATAAGTTCCAGATTTCAATGAAAAATCATTTGTCATACCCAGAACCAGGAAAAACAAGTTGAATAAGAAAGACAACATATAAAAACATTGAGATGACACAGATGTTCAAATTATCTGGCAAGGATTTCAAAGCAGCTATTATAGAAATATTTCCAAGAGAAATCATCAACAGAATCAAATGAAAGGAAAAAATAGAAAGAAAACCTCAACACAAAACTGGTGAAAAACCAAGCAGGCATTTCAAAACTTAAAAATTCATTAATCTACATAGAAAGGTGAATAAAGATTCTCAACAATATAATGGAGGAAGTGGGGGCGGGGGGAGGATCACAGCACTTGAAGGCAGAATAGAAATTATCCAATTGAAGCAACAAAGGGAAAATAGATTGGAAAAGGAAAATGATAGTTTTAGGGGACTATGAGATCATAATAAAACATGTGAAATTTGGGTTATCAAATCCTGGACAAGAAAAAGAAACAGGGAAGGGCTAAAAAGACAGTAAACCACAGAGAACGGAAAACTTCTCAAATTTGGAAAAAATTGAATGCACCTACATATTTAAGAAGCTCAGGGAACCTCAAATGGAAAAAAAAATCTCTGTGCTGTAGCACATCATAGCAAAACTTTTGAGAGGAAAAAAAATAACAATCTCAAAAGCAGCAAGAGGAAAATGACACGTCGCCTACAGAAAAGAGAGAGTCAAGCACCACAACACAAAATCTGAATGACAGCGAGTGTCTTTTCTGAAAGCACTGAGACGGAGAAGAAACGTGCACATTTGTCAAGCTCTGAAAGAAAAGATCTGCCAGCGCAGCATCCCTTCGCCAGCACAAAGACAGAATGCCAGAATCAGAAATAAACACGAAATAATGTTATCGCAGATGAAGAAACTAATCTAAGGCATCGCCAGCAGACCTCCCCTGAAAGAAGGACTAAAGTAAAGCAACCATGCAGAAGGAAACGACTTAAAGACGACTCGGCAACACCAGGAGGATGGAAGAATAATGGGGAGTTTAAACTAATGGGAAAATCATAGCCCTTACTCCTCTTTGATATTTCCAACACGTGCTAGACAGTTGAAGCAACGTTTATAAGACTGACTGATATAGTACTCAGGGAACGTGGAGGAAAATATTTGAGGCAATTATAACATAAATGGAAGATGAGAAACAGTGATACACCTCATTTAAACTGACACGATGCTGTTACTAGTAGATTATATAACACTAGTACAACAACCGCAATGCAAGGAGACAAAGTAAAAATTAAAGAAGAAACGAAACTCAGTTGATAAAGCAATCGAGAACTAAAACAAATGTTTACATGACCCAGAAGAAGTCAGTGGGGGGAGTGGGGAAAAGCTAAGAAAAAAGAGAGAGAATAAAATAGGAAATTGACAAGTGCCAGATTCCAGCCCTGGCATATTAATACGTATGCTAAGTGCAAACAACCTACATATATAAATTTCATAAACTGACAGGAGGTGATGTCAGTGAAAATGCAGAGGAGGAAGAGCTGGAAATATTCATTTCCATAAAATGAGAAATCTGTGTGGCGGGGAGGGGAGGGAATGTCAGAATCCGGGTTTTCAAAACGCTGGAAATGATTCAAAAGCGTGCCAGCCCTAGGGGATGCTTATTTAGGATACCATCTCACTGTCCACAGGGAACTTTGTGGAAACTTCATATTTCCCCATTCGCTGCTTCCAAGTCCCAAGTTAGGCCTGAAAACCAACAGTGGTGTCATCATTAGGATATTATAAGGATGTAAAACTGGCTTGACACTGGAACTAGAGATAACATTGAAATGGAGGGAAGATTGACGCTGTCAGGGATTTAATTTTGCATGGATCCACAATGATTATTCATGGAAGCAGCGCTCAAACAATCAGATGCTGTATTTTACTGTATCAATCTGTTTCCCAAGATCCCTTGAACTGGTTGAAGAGCAACCAGGATGAAGATGCAGCTGACTCAGTCCACAGTCCTTCCCCTTGTCCCATCGACAAACGAAAGTTGGACAGTCAGTAAGACAAACTAAAGAAGAATTTATATTATGTTGACAAAGAATATTGAAATGTAACGAATTACCAGGGAACAAACAAATATGTCTTGGAACAAATGCATCCAGAATTCTCCTTGGGGAAGTGAGACTGAAAATGCTTTGTCTCCTATAGTTTGCACATGTTCCCAGCAGAGGCCACTCCCTGGAAAGAGATGTGATGCTTGATAAAACAGAGGGTTGGGACAAAGAAGAAGACCCCAGGGGGTGGATTGACACAGTGGCTACAATAGGCTCAAACACACAAAGATTGTAAGAATGGTACAGGCTGAGGCCACATTTCCTTTCATTTATATAAGATCCCTCTGAGTGATAACAACTCAATGGCCCATCATACAATAGTAACAATTTATGATTTCAGCAGGGATACAAATCAACACACAAAAATGAATTGCACTTCTGACCTACTTGCAAGGAACACGTGGAAGCCACATTTAAAATACAATACAATGCACTGTAACTCAAAAGCCCAAAGAAATATTTAAGTGTACCCCCCCAAAAATAATACCTGTATAGTATTTATGCTGCAAGCTACTGAACACTGATAAAGCATTTTTTAAGAGAACTAGTTAAATGGGGGCAACTCTGGTGGCTTTCAGATTTTGTGCTAGGTTCTAACTAAAAGGTGAGCTTTGGGAGAAGTATCCAGTTTTCCTATTCTATAAAGATTGACAGTCTTGGAAACCCGATGGAGCCATTCGACTCTGTCCTCCAGGGTTGCTATGAGCCAGAATTAAACCAAGAAGTGACTTAAATAAATTGAGAAACATACTGTGTTAATGGATTGGAATACTCTCCTAAAAATGAAAATAGCAATTCACACCCATTGATATACATGTTTAATATAATTCTCACTGAAATCCAAGCAAGACTTTTTGTAGGCATAGACAAGAATATGCAATAATTTATATGGCACAGAAGAGGACCAGGATAGCTAAAGTACTTGCGGGGGGGATGAATTTGAAGGACCAGTCTATGTGATTTCAAAAGCTGAACAGCTAGAGTAATCAAGACTGGATGCTATTGGCAGGGAAACAGGCACCTAGATCAATGAAATAGTATCCGATGCCCAAAATAGAGCCACATAAATAAGCCTACCATAGTTTACTATTGTGCCAAACAACTCACTAGAGGAAGAATACCTTTCCAGTAAATGACACTGTGGCCACCTGCGGGTCAAAGGCAAGAGAGGGGAGCAGGAAGAGAAAGATGAAGAAGAGTGACAGTGGTGTGGACCGAAGCCTCACACTTTATGTACACATGAACCTTAAACTTTTTCAAAGACTAAAATGTAAAATACCACTTATTTAGGAAAAAATATACATGAAAATCTTTGAGATTCAGGCCTGGACATAGATTCTTAATTTTGACACCAAAACTAGGGTCTAAAAAGAAAATGATAAATTAGATCTCCTCAAGATTAAAATTGCCTATCAATGACCTCATTAGTCAGGAATATGGAAAAACAAGATACAGACTAGGTAAAATATATTTGCAAGCATTAACAAAGGATTAAGGTAAGATTGTATGTTTTGCAAACATTCAAAATTCATCAGTAAAAACATTGAATGAGAAAATAATTGTAAGATGTGAATAGAACTTTCAACAAAGGGAAATGAAAAGATGCTCAAACATTGCTATTAGGGAAATGCAAATTGACAGAGATATCATTGCATTTCTATTAGTGTGTCTCAAATAGAAATACAAGATGTCATGGAGAGTTCAGAGACACTGGATCTCTTAGCATTGCTACTCGGAATGCAATATGATACAGCTAGTCTGCAAAATATTTTTTTCAGTTTACTAAAATATTAAACATACATTTATTATCTGATCCAGCAACAGCACTCATGGGCTTTTAGTCCAGACAAAATGAAAGCATATATCCATACAAAAACTATAATTCTTTTATCATCTCCTTATCTATAATAAATCAAAAACTGGAAACAATCATAATGCTCTACCATAATTGAATGAGTAGACAAATGTACATAGGGGGTATTAATTAGCAAAAGCAAGGCATTCTAATACTACGATATACAATTATTTAGGATCCCAAGGACATGATTTAAATTGCTGATCTTGGAAGGTCACCTCATTTATGATAGCATGAGAGAGGTTTTATGATGATAGAAGAGTTTTATATCCCCAATGCCACCACTGGTCTGTCAATCTGTCACACTGCGGTGGCTTGTGTGTGGCTGTGATTGCTGGAAGCTCTGTCACTGGTATTGCAAACGTCAGCAGGGTCCTCCAGAGTGAACGGGTGTCTGCACAGCTTCCAGCATATGTAAAAAGCCAGCTGGAAACATCTGCTAACGATCAAAGTTGGCAATTGGAAAATGGGATTCTGGGAAAATTGGAAGTGGTTAAAATGAAATGGAATACATAAAGATTGATATCCTAGGCATGAGTGAGCTGAAATTGACTGGTATTGGCTAATTTGAATCAGACGATCATAGGCTTTCCCATGCCAGGAATAACATAATCAACAGGAATGGCATGGTATTCCTTGCAAAATTCCTTGGCATACAATGCTGTTCGTGATAGGATTATACTTAACTGCCTTCAAGGAAACCCAATCAACAAGACTATTATTCAAATTTATGCACCAATCACAAAAGCTAGTAATGAAGTTAAATAATTCCACCAATGGCTTCAATGGGAAATCATGTTTAGTAAAGAGGAAGAGCATGGAAAGACAGGAAGGCCTGAAGGAGACAGATTGACACAGTGGCTGTTATACTAGGCTCAAGCTTAGGAACAATTGTGCGGATGGGGCTGGCAACTGTTGTGCATAAGGTCGCTCTTGGTTGGGCTCTACTGGATGGCACCTGACAACAACAATAAAGTATTTCTATGGCAATGATAATTACATCAGGCACACATGTTTTAACATAACACTGATCTACAAACATATATTAACACAGTAGTTGTGTTTCTGATATTGGACTAGATGTATCTAAGAAGTAACCACTGACAAACAAAGGGAAATTGGAGCTCCGTATTATACTGGAAACTTCCTGTGAATCCAAAATTATGCCCAAACAAAAAAGTTCATAAAATGCATGTATTCCTAAGGTTTTCCTTACTACTGTGCTAACTACAAAAATGTACATACGTGATAAGGTTTCACAGAATTAAATATAAACAAATACACACAATTACATGTAAAACAGGTGAAATGGAGTAAGATTTAAACTGTACCAAAACTAATTTTTATATGTGGCATTGGACAAGTTCTGAAAACTGTTACCATTGGGAAAAACTAGGTGAATTAAGCTAGTTTGGCTACCTTATCACACTAGGATCCTAGGTTCACTAGAGAAGGGAAACCAGTGATAGTCATGTATGTATGCATGGAGATTTATGCCAAAAATTGACTCACAAAGTTGTACAAGTAGATCAACCTGAGACCAGCCATATCCAGGTCTAGACTGAGGGGCTTATGAACACATGAGGAGAGGAAGACCACAGGCTTCTTGCTGTAGAGGTGAATAAATACAAGGTGGGCAGGTCCGATGGAACGTCATTGATAGTTCTCAGAATCAGCAGGCTAAATTGCAGCCAATTTGTTCAAGTTCAAAGGACTAAAGTTCAATAATCCACAAGCGAGTTCTAGACCCAACAAAAAGTAAGCAGGTTTCCCATACAATCCACTCACCTAGGAAGTGGGTCACATGCTCCAGGAAGCATCCTTTTGAGTCTATTAGGGCTTTGACCTCAGTAAGGGGGTTTCACTCCATCATACTCTCTAAGAACAGATTGGCAGCTCACAGCACATCCCACTAAGGAGTTGATTACATTGTGCTAGGCCACATCATGGGATAGCTAGGCCTTAACTGCCAAGCAACTGAGAATGTTGGCTCAGTAAAGTGGACATAAAGCTTATTACACTAGAGTACCGGAAAAGATATCCCTCTTGATTATTTATTGCGTGTGAGCATGGCCTAGTGTTTTGTTCTATTATATGGGGATTTGCTATGAGTCATAACTGACTTAATAGCATCTAACAACAATAATATCCACCTAGCTACCTATCCATTCATCACCATCCAGCTATATATTTAACAGACATCATAGGACACATAAGATGATTAACATCTAATAAAAGTTATAAGGAATCAAATTCTGTTTATAAAAAATATTTAGAAAGGCTTTTATGAAACCTTAATAGCATGCATAATGTAGCACACTTGTAAAAGATAAAAAGAATGCAAACAAGCAAGCAAAATGTCCCTGGTACCAAAACAACTGTCAGTGCTCTACTGGATCTCCTTTAAGCCCTTTTCCACGAACAAATTAAATGAGCATATTATTAAAAAGCAAGCTCATTAATAAAAGCCCTCAAGTAGATGATTATTCATAGTGATTCATGCTAATTAAAATATTTAGTATTATATGTTCTAGAGGGTATATTTCTGGTTATAAAATTAACCGCTTAAATTTAGGAAATATGAAAAAGCAGAAAGAATAAAATAAAAATCCTTCAAAATTTCACTTCCACTACTTCTGAATTTCCAATTTAATATATTTTGATACACACAGTAAAAACTGTATGTTCTAAAGTATATGAATACATCTGGCATTTTATAATCTATAATATGACACTGGAGCCATTTTTCCAGCAATTAAACATATGAAAGTACTTCATTTAAGGAATAATCCATTGCTTTAACATGTGAAATTGAAGATAGTTATTCCAAAATTGAGAAGTCCTGCTATCACTAGGGTAAAGCATTTAGCTAATAACCATACAGTTAGTGATTCCAACTTCATAGCAACTCTGCAGGGGTGAGATGAGGCACCTGGCTTCCATAAAGTGTAAAATCTTAGAAACTCTATGGTGCAATTTTACCCTGTCTTTCTGAGTCATATTGAGTTTAAATAAAATAGAAATTATTTGGTTTTGAGTTTATTCCAATATTGTTGAATATTTGTGTTTACCCAATTTTTAATGTTATGATGCTATAGTAATCTTAAAGACATACAATTTTCTATGTTTTTAATTTTTTCCTGTCGTTGAAGAAATTGATTAAAGATGAATTTGTGTCAAAGAACATGATTTTAATTGTGTTATCAAAATGATTATAGAAATACATAGTTTTTGTTACACAAAAATATCAGAATGTGAAGCTAATGTTTCCCTACTGAAATATTAATCAAAACATTTCAATAAACTAATGAAACTCTGGAAACACTTCATCTATGTCAAGAAATTTGGAAGACAGCTACTTGCCCAACTGATTAGAAGAGACCCATATTTGTATCCAATCAAAGAAAAGAGACCTAGCAGAATACAGAATTGAATTATAGAATAATGTCATTGATGGTACATACAAGTAAAATTTTGCTGAAGATTATCCCACAGCAGTTGAAGCAGTACATTGAGAGGGAGCTGCCAGAGGTTCAGGGTTGATTCAGAACAGGACGGGGAACAAGGAAGAGCATTGCAGATATCCATGGATCTTGAATTGGAGGAAGGCTCCTTAGCAAGCTGCAATATGCATATGACAAACCTGGCTTTCTGGACGCGAGAACGACTTGAAGCATTTGCTGATGAGGATCAAGGACTGCAGCTTTCAGTTGTATGGAAAACAACTCAGTGTAAAGAAAACAAACAGCCTCACAACTTGAACAGTAGGTAATATAATTAATACATAGAGAAGAGATTGAAGCTGTCCTATAGGGTCACTATGAGTCCGCATCTACTTCATGCTAGTGATCTTGGGTTAGGTTTTTTGTTTTTGTTTTTAACCAGGACAGCTTTGTTTTTCTTCTGAAAGTTTGCAGTACTTTCAATATCCTTTGCCAGCACTATAGTTCAAATGCATTGGTTCTTCTTCTTCCTTATTCAACAGCCAACATTTCACATTCATATGAGACGATTGAAAGTACTCTGGTTTGGGTCAGTTCATCACAGTCCTCAAAGTAACACTCTTGATCTTCAAAGTTTTGAGATGTTCTGTGCCGCAGATTCTCCCAATGAAATGCATCATTTGATCGCTTGAATGCTGTCTCCATCGGCATTGACGGTGGATCCAAGCAAGATGAAATCCTTGGCAACTCCAGTCTATTCTCTGTTTACCATGCTGTTACCTATTGGACCAGTTGTGAGAATTTGTGTGTTCTTTACATTGAGTTGTGATCCATTCGGAAGGCTGCAAGCCTCGATCTTCATCAATAAGTGCTACAAGTCCTTCTCACTTCCAGTCCTAATTTTCAGCCATCCAGTTCTGTTTGAACAACTAATTCTTGATCCATGTACAAGTTGTGAGCACAAAGAATTATTCTGGACTGCCCATTCTTCTAAAGGCTATCCATACTTGGTTATGATCCACATAGTCGAATGCCTTGGCATGGTCAAAAAACACAAGTAAACATATGTCTGGTTTGTTTGTTTTTGTTTTCAGCCCATCCATACCTGCCATTAGCAATGATACCTGTGGTTTGACATCCTTTAATGTTTGTGGTCTGAACCTCTTGCAGCTCCCCCTCAATACACTGCTACAATCGCTGAATGATCTCCGGCACAATTTTACTTCCATATGGTATTAATGATACTACACTAGGATTTGGCCACTTTTTTTGGTCACCCTTTTGGGAATGGTTACTAATATAGATGGTTTCTAGGCAGTTGGCCCAGTGGCTGTTTTCTAAATTTGCTGGCATACATCAGTGAGTGTTTCCAATGCATGATCAGATTGTTGAAATATTTTAATTGGTATTCCATCAATTCCTGGAGACTTATTGTAGGCTACCACTTGAAATGGTGACAGGGCAATGAGTTCTTTTGGATACAGTGAGTCTGTGTACTGAGTCTTTCCATCTGCTCTTGATGTGTTCGTCACCATTCAATATTTTTGCCAAAGGCTCTTTTAATATTGCAGGTCAAGGATTGAATTTTTTATTGAGTTCTTTCAGTTTAAGATTTGCTAAGTGTACTCTACATTTCAGGTTTTCTTACTCTAGGTCTTTGTACATTTCACCAGATTTCACTTTGTTCTTTGAAATTTTCCATTCAGCTTTTTAATGTCATCATGTCTTCATGTGCCTTAGCTACTTTATAATTAAGAGCATGTGTCAGAATCTCCTTTGACACCAACTTTGATCTTTTCTTTATTTCTTCTTTTGTTTTCTTTAGGAATGATGTCTCCGTGTCCTCCCTACTTCTTCATGCCATGTGTCAGTATTAAATACATCAGGTCTGTTCTTGAGATCTTCTCATAGTTCAGGTAGGATAGATTCAAGGTCCTGTTTTGGCTCTCATGGATTCATTTAAATTTTTTTGCATCTTCAACCTGAATTTGTATATGTGGAATTGATGATCTGCCCCACTGTCAGCCCTTGGCCTGCTTTAGGCTACTGATCATGTGACTCTTCAGCATCTCTTCCCACAGATATAGTCCATTTAGTTTTTGTGTTTTCTAATTGGAGAGGTCTACATGTGTTGTTGAATAAATTATAAGCAATGAGGAAGTTGCTGATCTTGAAAAATGCTATAATACGTTCCCCAGCTCCATTTCTATCACCAAACCATATTTCCCAACTACTGGTTCCTTCTGTTTCCAACTTTTGCATTTCATCACCAAGATTAATCAATGCATCTTGATTTGATTTTGAATCAATTCCAGACTGAAGACTTTGTTAGACTTCTTGGATTTCTACATGACTAACTGTATTGGTTAGTTCATAAATTTAAATAATGGCTGTATTGATTGGGGTCCTTGAGAGATATTATCAGAAACTGCCTTGTACTTCAAGAAAGATATTGAACTCCCTTTTTGACAATTGTCAATGTGACAGGATTTCTCTTTAATTTGTCATTCCTGCTATGGTAATTTTTGTAGGATAGTTTTAAAATTCGAAATGGCAATACCAGTTTATTGCAGTTCACTAACATGTGATTTTAGTAGATAATTCCTCAGAAGTGTACCACTTATTCCTTCTTGTCATCTGTTCTGATTTTGGTAGCTCTGCTGAAACCTGTTCACTTGGGGTCACCCCGATGCAATTTGAGACACCAGGGACAGAGCGTCTAGCATCGCAGCTGCATCCCAACCACCGCTGTGCAGCACACTGACAGACAAGTGGTGGGCCAATATGTATGGAGCCACAGAAATAGACAACATTGTTATAGTCTTTTCATATTATGTACCTACCTAATGAAGTTACACAGATGTGTACATTAATGTAAAGGTGCTTACATCAAAACAATGCCTTATTTCATAAAAATGCACTGTATTTAGTTTTTTTTGAAGAAGGACCATCTCTGAAAATAAGATAGGGTCAGGTTGTAAATGACGAAAAAGTCATTTTAGTGGGTTAATCTTTTTCATGTGCTGTGTGTGAAAAACAAACTCTCATCAGGAAAAGTTTACTTACATGAAAATATTTATGCTTAAAATAAAGAAACAAAAAGCCAAACCCCTTGCCCTTTTGTTGGTACTAAATCATAAGTTCAAAGGAAACCAAATGCAGTCATCCATTCCATTCTTCTCATAGCGACCTTATAGGACAGAGCACAACCGCTCCATTTGAGTGTCTTTAAGGCAGTGGTTCTCAACCTGTGGGTCGTGACCCCTTTGGGGGTCAAACGACTTTTTCATAGGAGTCACTTTATTCATAACAGTAGCAAAATGACAGTGATGAAGTAGTAACAAAATTAATTTGATGGTTGGGGGGTAGCCACCACATGAGGAATGGTATGAAAGGGTCGCGGTGCCAGGAAGGTTGAGAAGCACTATTTTAAGGAATCAGGAAGCTTCATCGTTCTCTCATGCAGGGCTTGGTGGCTTTGAACTGCTAACCTTGGAGTTAACAACACAGCATACAACCCACTCTATCAGCAAGGTTCCTTTTCTGAGTCATAGCAACAAAAAACATGTAGGGTTTCTTCCATGTGGGCTTTGTACTCCCTTGCTAGATGACTTCTTGTTTAACTCCATGCCTTAATGAGCCAGACACTGTATCTCTTCATAGCCAGGCATCATCAGCTTTCTTCACCACATTTGCTTATGTACCCATTTTGTCTTCAGCAATCATATGGTAACACATTATTAGAACAGACTCTTCTTGTACCGAGGTAAGATTTAAGTAGAGGCCTGAAGTCCATCTGCTTCCTTGTTGTATAGATAGAGGTGGATAGTTAGACAAATATGTGCATAGGCAAGAACATCAGCCTGTTGATCATGAGGTGTCAATGGGTACAGGCATCAGAAGTTCAAAAACAAGCAATCAAATTGACATTAAGGAGCATGAACAAAGTGGAAACCCCAAACCCATCTGTAAGATATTTGCATACAGTTAGCATGATATACACAGGGTGCTAGCTAGTTCGTTAATATTTCCCCCTCTGACTATTGTGGCCTTTCCTCATTAATCTTGTTGGACCTGGATATGCTCATTTGTATAATCGAGCTCTACAGATGCATGAAAGCCGAAATAGATATCCCTTCAGAAAGAGTAATGAGTATAATGATTCCCTGAGGCTCCAGGGGAAAGTGGAGGGGGGGGGCAGATGGAGGAGAGCTATAGCCATGATGAATGCATAACCTCACTCAAGAGGAATGAATGATAGAATTGTAGGTGAACAGATACATTGATTGGTGTAAGACATGGCCAGGAACAATAACAATAATAATAATTATAACACCAATAATATATTGGGATGGGATAAAGGGGAGCAAGCTGATATCAAAAAGTTCAAGGAGAAAGAAAATGTTTTAAAACTGATGGTGGCAGCAATTGTACAATTATGCCTGATGTAATTGAATTATGGCTGTTATACTATCTGTAAGAGTTCTTGATAAAATGATTGATCAATAAAAATAGGGTTTCTGACTGTAAATATTTATGGAATTAGACAGCCTTATCTTTCTCTCAAAGATTGTTTAGTGGGTTTGAACCTACTACCACACATTCAACAGATCAATAACTAACCAGCAGTGCCCCCATGGCTTTATGATAAGAAAAGTCCTAAGAACTAGTACAGTGAATGAAATCAGTCTCACAGCTAGAAAATGCATGAATTTTAAAATTAACATAGAAAAGTGTTAAGTATATAATGTTTGCCAATACATTTTTCAGCATGTTTGTTTAATTGCCTTCTTCCCCATATTTATAATGCAAAATGGGAATCAGACACAAAATGAAATGAACAAAATCACATATATAATTACTGAGGATGTATATAAAATTATTAACAGTGGAGAATTCTGAGAAGTGTGGGGTGAAAATATAGGAAGATCTACTTTATATACTTCTGCATTATTGAAACTTATTATCAAGTTGTATTTTATCAGCCAAAGTAATAGAAATTATGCATAAAAGGACAAAAACCATTTAAAGCATAAATGTGGTATGGGCAGGGCCGGGGGAAGACAACAAATAAAAGAGGCAGTGGGGTGGTCAGAGGGTAAGTCAAAAAATATTGCTACTAGGGTTCCAGTTCATAGACACTCAGGTTTCTTCCAAGCAAACCAGAGAGAAACAGTGATCTGTGATCCCCGGATGACTACAGATGCTAAGTTATCTCAGCAATGCACTTCATTGGTCTTATTTCTCTTATGGGCGTTGAAAAAGTAATCCACCAACAGGTCCAGGGTAGTTGTGCCCAATAAATGGTTCCCATCATGATAATCAATCAACTCATTCTCCGAGGATAGCAGGGGCTTTCCTGTGAGAATTGCATTGGAAACCTTACTGCATCCACCTTACAGCACTGATCCTGTCCCTTCAGACTTCTTGATATCCCTCCAAATCAAAGAACCTTTCAAAGGGAGTATCTCCGAGTCCCTCAAGAATGCCCAAACTTCTACATTTATATGATGTATAGGGAAGGGCATGGAATTATTCAAGGAAAGGCTAGAGAGGTAGAAACAAGAGCTTCAGAGGTATGTAAAACTAGTGGGCATGCAGAGAAACATTGCCATGGGGTGGCAGGGGGTTACAAGCCAATCAGTTCCCACTTCTAGTGACCCAATGCCATGCCAGTCCTCTTGATGGTGTTATTCCTGGATAGTAAATCAATAATTTTCTATTCAAAATGGGCAAGACCAGTCCAATGTACTGTACTAACACCTAGGGTATTGATCTTTATGTGGTCCATTTCATTTTTGATGACTTCCAATTTTCCTAGATTCACACTTCACACATTCCAAGTTTAGAGCATTAGCAAAGTTTTATAGTCATGCCTCCTTAGCAAATGGAGATCCCAGAGGCTCCACTCCAACAGGCTTTATCTGACTCATGTCACCATGGCCAACACCCCTCCAAGAAACCAGCTTCTCCCCAGTAAAATTTCATGTGCCCCAAAGGCCCATCTTCTGGCCCTACCTCTGACAATGTTCTTCCATTCATAAGACCTTCAGTAGCTGACAATTCTTCAAAGCTATGCATGCAATATCTAGAGGCTCCTACCTGTGAAGAGACGAGCTGAGTCCTTTGTTGTCTTTTCTTAGTATGGAAGCTGCGCTGAAACCTGTTCACTTTGGGTGACCTTGCTGGCATTGGACATAGCTTCCAGCATCATACCAACACACAAGCCACCACAATATGCCGAACTGACAGGCAAGTAATTAATACGAATGTAAGTACACAAAATTTCCTCTGGATTATAGGTTTGGCAGTGGTTTAGAAATACCAGATAATTGTTGATATTCCTTTTAAAACTTATTTATTTCATCATTATTTCCACTTTAATTAAAGAATTATGCTAGTGATTTTTATCCATATATTTTACTATAACATCATTACAATTGTATAGCTTTCTTTTAAATATTCACTAGAACCTGTAAAATATTTTACTATGGAATATATTAAGAGTATGAATTTCCCCTGAATTCTTGAAAGTAATGTACATTTCTTTGGTTTAGAATACAATATCTATTTTAAAACCCCCTCTTGCCCCTTTTATTGGGTCAATTTCAGTCACTAAATTCTAAAATCCACTAAATTCCACTGTGCCTTTTGTTAGGCTTGATTCCTCTTGAATTTCTTAGAAGCTAGATAGGTTGGTAGATAGGTAGATTGATGGATGGATAGATAAACCTATAAATTAACAGATGGGTAGATGATAGATAGATAGATATTGTTATAAGTACTTTCCAATTGGTTCCGACTCAAAGGGAACTCACAACAGAACAGAACACTGCTCTGTCCTTCACCAGCCTTACAATTACTTGTACATTTAAGCTCATTCTTTCAGTCACAATATCAATATATTTCTCTGAGGTTTTCCTCTTTTTCATTGTCCGTCAATAAATATGTGTCATCATCATTACTCCCCAAACTGACACACAACACACATCGATGCATAACCTAAATCGTCACATCCCCATGGTTAGAACCATCTCTGCATTGTGTGGCAGCATGTTATCTATCTTAGAGGACTTGGGTTCAAATGCTGTTTCCGGTTGACATCATGACCCCAGGCTATTTGTTTCAACTCACTGATCTTCAGTCACTTCATTTGTAAAACCATGATAACCACAGCCCTACCTGCATTAATAAAGAATAACAAAGAGCAAATAAAAATCAAAAAAGGAAGTGGTTTTAAAAGAATATTTTTCAAATTTGAAAATTCTATTGCTATTATTATTTTGTAAGTTTCAAACTTGTTGATATTTCTTATAGGCTGCATTTGAATAACTTAAGTTTCAACATGTAGTCAGAGATATTAGAAACTCCTGGGAAAAATTGTTTAAATCGTTTTGGTATAACTTTTCCTTTAAAAAACCCCTATCATGCATGCTAACTCTCAAGCGTTGGTTAAAAGTTATTTTATTACAAGCCTTATTAAAAGAATGAAGACAAAATGATGGCCTCCAGCTCCAGGGTAGGAATACAGTCTGTTATTTCTCACAGCTTTGGCAGTGGATGTGAATCCTATTCAAAGTTCATTTTATCCTCTAAATTAATTTAGTATGTTTGTTTTAGAACATTGTGCTCTTATATGTGAGTCAAGGGGCATATGGTCCTTTTATTGGAAAATAAAGAACAGATGTGCGGTTAAGATAAGTACACATAAACATGTGAAGGTCAATGGCAGGTGACTCATCGGTTTTACCATATTGTGGAAGGGATATGAATAATTTCCTCAGAGGAAATTTCATCCTTGACACAGTGATATCAAAGAAACCATTATTTTATTTGTCTCACTACAGGAGCATAGATGATTTTTTAATTCATATTTCTTCTTTGAGTTGTTAATAACTTTCTGGAAACTCCGATGACAGATTTAAGATAACATGATCAAGTCAATCCAAGGACTTAACACAGACGTGAAGAGAGATCTGAGTGAAGGAAGAGCAGTGATTTCTCAAGCATATTTTCCCTTTGGTCTCTATGAATATGCAATTCATGGTTCAAAAGACTGTGGGTAACCTGGCTCAGCAGTGTGATCCTTATGAAATCGGTGGAAATCAATGACCGTTTATTGGCATCCCTTGAAACAGAAAACAGAGTGCATCTAGGTTTTTTTTAGGAGAAAAAAAATCGAACAGAAAATGTATGAACATCTTTGAAATTTCCTTACATTATTGCGTCTTCCTCTGAGTTTGAACTTCCCTTTGGAGCAATTCTGGATCCTAGAGCGAGTCCTCCAACTGAAAAACTGCACTTTTCTTCTCTTTAGAGAGACATGAGCTTAATCTATCCCCAAAAGAGGACACATCTTTTCTGGTTTCACTAATTTTCAAATGTGTTAAAACTCAATCCAAACTCTAAATGGTTGGATATAAAACCCTAGAAACATGCTCGTTATCAGTTCCCCTAGTACCAACTTCCACAGGCATCAAAAAATAATATAAAACTAGCAAGAATCACATTCTTAATTTCCTCTATCCTTTATCTCTCGTTAGTGCATACATATATTAATTTAGTAAGTACCCAATGATTAAATAATCAATTTAACCAGCTTGAGAATTAATTCTAACAGCAAACAGGTGTTAGAACCCTCTTAGGTGACTGGGAAATGGGGTGACTTTATCAACGAGACTTGTTTAGGGGCTGTAGAGGATCTCAGACTGTAGTGAACGAGAGAGAAAGTTCACAATTAGCAAGGTAATGTGATGAGGATAAAAAGGGAAATGTTTCTAAGCATCAAGAGAGCACAGGAGAGGAATTACCAGGTAGTAGCCCAATTTAACCTGCTGTGTCATCAGGACAGGATTTCCAACAGTAGAATAATTACGTAAGATCACAGAATGGAGAATAATTGCTTGAAATTGAGAATCACCATGTTGCTAGGTGGATACATATTGTTTCACGATGTAATTCGCTACATAATACTTGCATAAGAGCAACTGAAGATCTGGTCCACAGCTGGCCCCAGGGCCTCCTACTGTAAAGCTACTGAGCTGCTCCATCCTTCCTGGTCACAAATGTGAACAACTGGATTCCCGTTGATTCCATCCAGAGGTGCTAATGTGTAAAATTGCTGCTCATATTATTTTTTGAAAAAGATATTTGCAGTGAATCAGCCATGACGAGCCACAGTCCTGTCATGAGATGGCTCGGTGGACCACATGTTCCAGCTAATGGTCCTTGCTCTTTTGTTCCCACCTTGCACATTCCACTAGCCAGTCAGTGTCGATGCATCTTGATTATATGTTTGGTCGATTTTAGATGGCAGAATTTGGTAGAATTCTTCAATTTCTTCATCATAGACTTTACTAGATGGCATATTGATTAAAATACTATTTTTCTTAACTGGTCTCCTTGGTAGGCAACTCGATATTATCCTACCACAGACTGTATTGTATTTCAGGACAGAGCTTAAAATGTTCTTTCAAGGATGAGTCCAAAGTCATTCCTCCTGAATGTGTCCTGTCGAGCACAGGATTCTATATGATTCTCTTATTGAAAATGACCCAAATAGTTTGAACCACAAAATGGCTCACTAATGCCTACGATATTGACTTTCACATATCCCACTTCATTTTAATTGACTTCAAATTGTTCTCCAGGCACCCCACATTTTGATTATTAATGAGTATTTTCAGTTGTTTCTCCTCGTTTCTGAATTGTGCCCCATCAATAGAGGAAGGTCCTGAACACTTTATACCATCTGTATGGTTAATATCAACTATTTTGAAGAGGGAGCGCTTCCTTCTTCATCTTTTGAGCACCATCCACCCAGATGAGCTCTTCTTCCCTCACAAGAGCAAACCATATTGAGCTGCTCTTCAGAAAGGGTCAGAGGTTGATTTATATCAGAAGAAGATGAACTGGCAAACTAGTTCCTTATCTGCCATTGCCTAGAAGCTCTGCTGAAACTTGTCCACCACAGTTGACCACAAGGATATTTAAAATATAAAAACAGGACAGGAAAATGCAACCCGCCACAGCAAGGTAAATTACTAGACGGGCAGTAAAAATCAGATTTCAAGTAAACCATATCCAGCTATGAATATTCCAACGAATAGTAACCCAGTAGGACAGAGCAGAACTTCCCCATAGGGAGCAGTTCTCAACCTGTGGGTCACGACCCCGTTGGTGGGGGTTGTCAAGCGACACTTTCACAGGGGTTGCCTGATTCATAACAGTAGCAAAATTACAGTGATGAAGTAGCAACGGAAATAATGTTATGGTTGGGGGAATCACCACCGCATGAGGAACTGTATTCTAAGGGCCATGGCATTAGGAAGGCTGAGGACCCTGCCATAGGGGATCCAAGGCTGTAAATCTTTATGGAAGCCATTGCCACACCTTTCCTCTCTGTATTGGCTGGTGGATTCCAAGCGCAGACCTTTTGCTCAGCAGACAAGCGCTTTCAGCTACTGTGCCACCAGGATTCCCATGGAAGTTAGGTTCGAGCATGAAACATTTTTCATGAATTCCGTTCGAAATGGGGTCAAGACGGGTCATTAAAATTAAAAACACTGAAAGGTTTTACATGGAATATTGACAGAATCTGATTTGTCAGATGGCAAAGCTGTCAGGAATGGTAGCAGGAGAGTGGTTTGAGCTACAGATTTTGGAATTCAGTCTGGGAATGAATACACTTTCCTCCATTCAGTATTCCCAAGGGCGCCAGTAATCTTGAGAGTATGAATCGCATAGGGGTTGAGACCAATCACACTAGAACCAGAGGGCCCGGCCTTGGTTCCTGGCCTTACCTTACCATCAGTGTGACTTAACTAGTTACTTAGCAACTCTAGTTCTCATATTCCACACTTGGAAATGGGAATGACAATAAGCCTACACATATTTTTGTTTGTTCTGAGTTAGTATGGGAAGTGCTTTGAAAGAGTATGGCACATAGTTAAATGACAGCTTTATGTAGTGAATCACAACTATTTTGTCTAAAAGTATACATACACATTTTAGTTTTAATTTCAAAGCTATATACATTTGGTCACATTTTATTCTAACTGAATGTGTTATGTAGCTTTTGCCCTATGATGATAGATATATACATCTAAAACCATGAGTTTAAGTCTAAGGCTAGGATGAAAGTTACTTTAGAAGAGAAAAGTCAGGCAGGACAACTTGAATAAGTGAAGATGATAAAACCTTCCTAGGAAGATGATAAAAACAATAATAAAGACATCACCCACACGCATGTGAATCTGCATACGTGCTCTACGAATGGCTAAGGATGACAAATACAAAGCACCAGGCATGGAAAAATTTGCTGGGTCAGCAGGATGGTGTACCCGCTTCATGAATAGGTTTGGCCTACCATGTTTGAGACAAAGAACAAAGATTTCCCAGAAATTGCCACAAGACCTTGAAGAAAAGACTATGTCATTCCAGTCATTTATTATAAAACAAAGAAGTATTTATAATTATAATCTGGCAGATATTGGGAATATGGATGAAGCTGCCATGACTTTTGATCTTCTAAGCAACAGAACTGTGACAAGTTTAGGAGAAAAAAACATTTTTCTCAAAACCACAGGAAATGAAAAAAAACACTTTACAGTTTTTCTATCATGTTTGGCTAATAGAACTAAGCTGCATCCTGTCATTATTTTTAAAAGAAATACTTTGCCTAAAAAGATCAATTTCCCACCAAGAATTATTGTGCGTGCACATGTTAAAGGCTGGATGGATGAAGACGGAACAGAAAAATGGCTGGAAGAAATTTGGAACCGATGACCAGGAGCAGACTTAAAGAAAATACCATCGCTACTTGTTTGGGATAGTTCAGAGCCCAGCTATCAGATGACATAAAAAAAATTGGCAAAATCTAGTAAAGTTACTTTAGCCATTATTCCAGGTGAGCTTATATCTGTACTGCAGCCTCTGGATGTATCTTTGAATAAGCCTTTTAAAGACCGTGTGCGAAGGATGTGGCATGAATGGATGTCATCTGGTCAAGCCTGACTAACAAAAGGAGGAAATCTCATGAAGCCTGACATAGAGTTAATAGCAAAGTGAGTTCAAGATGCATGGGAAGACATTCCAGAAGACATGGTGCGACGTGCCTTCCAGAAATGTAGTATTAGTAACACTATGGATGGCAGTGAAGACTGTGCTTTGTATGAAAATGACAGCAGTGATGGTGATGATGGCGATCTCAGTGAGGACAGCTTCTATGATGACCTCACACCAGCTGAAGCTCTGCATTGGGATATGGATGATGAGGAGGAATCCAGTTTTGAAGGATTTTAACTCTTTACATTTTAGCTTGGTTGCTGATTGAGCTCAGGGAATAGTACTCTTAAGGTATCATTGTTGATACCTTATTGTTTTTGTTGAACCTATTTTCCACTTACTGTGCTGGTTTACTAATGTTAAATGACTTGTTGTCCTTTTATTTATGTTTTTTATTTAAAATAAATATTTAAATACATTACCCCACTGATGTCCCAATTTTTAGTAATTTTATTTTCATTTGTTTTGATTATTGTAACTCAACAATAAGTTCTGCATTTTCCACCCTAGGCTTATACTTGAGTCAATCAGTTTTTCTGGTTTCCCAGGTAATAATTAGGTATCTCCGCTTATACTTGGGTCGACTTATATTCGAGTATTGACGGTATTTAACATTATTTTGTGATGGTTTCCCTGAGAAACTAAGATATTCCCCATATTTCAACTTCAGCACTTTTAGGGTTAGGCAGCTAGACTATGAGAAATAAAGAAAGAGGAAGTCCACTTCCATCCTATGTATCATAACAGAAGTTGGAAACAGTTACTTTTTATATGGACCTGGACATATAACTGTTGTACTAGATTTAGACTATTTTGTGACCTGGAGCTCTTAAGACTCTGACTTGAATTCTGCAAAGTCCAGGAATTACATTTTTCATGCATAATCAGAAAAAAAAGGTGGCCCACTGAACAATATAAAAAAAATCCAGTGAGTGAAGGAAATAAATTTGCTCTTCACTTTGTATCCCACAAATCATGATTGGGCGGGGGTGGGGGTGGGGTGTGCTGGGTATAATGTCATAAGTCCATCTTCTGTTCCATCCAGTTGTATGTTTGATTCCACACAAACCAACTCACTGTACACAGTCTCAGTCATTTCCTGTCCTGACCTTTTCTCATGCCTTCTCTCTGAACAGAAAACAAAGCACTTGTCTTATGCAGAATGCCTAACAAACACACGATTCTTCCAGTGAGAAACTCTTTGATCAATAGCTCTTAATCTGCTATCTAGGAAGGCATTCAGTCTCTGAATCCTTAAAATCGCCTCCTAATTCTGTATGAATGTTCACATCTAGTGTTATTTTTCTGGTTTCAGTATGCATAGCTCTGACAAGACTCTAAAAAGGGAACTTTTAAAATGCAAAGGAAAGAAAATCTGTTGTATTCATAAAAACTATAAGCCCCCAAACAAAGCAAAACAATTCACTGCAGGGGAATCAATTCCAACACATAGTGGCCCTACCCTGTAAAAGACTTCAAGGAACTGCCAGCTAGTCACTTCTTACTCATAGCAACCCTCTAGGACAGAGTAGAAGTGCCTCCATGGAGTTCCACAACTGTAACATTTTATGGGCAGAGAAGCCTCATCTTTCTCCTGTGGTGAGTGGGTTTAAATCACTAATGTTTCAGTTAGCAGTCCAATATAAAAGTGAAATGAAATATGCACGGATAAAATTGTGAGAGGTGGCTTTTCCTTCCCTGAACTTACAGTTGCCAAAGATGTTTTCTTCTCCCAACACATACACCCTATGGTTTCCTCACCTTTCAGTGATGGAAAATATTCATATCCAGCAAATACGCCTTCGGCTAATGAGATAACTCTACTCCAAACTTCTCATTTAAATCTTAGGACTAGGCTCTCACAAATAAACTTGGAGCTATAGTAAATATGCGGAGAAAATTTCATAGCTGCCCTTGGGAAGCTCTGAACTTCTAAAATGGAAATCTATGCGTTGTGCCTAAAATAAACTTTAGAATGTATCTTTGCTCCTTTGGGTGATTGTAAACACATATATATACATATATGTGTGTGTATATGTATGTATGTATATATATGTGTGTGTATATATATATATATATTTCTCAATTTTAAGTTTCTGTGCTTGCTCCTTTTGCAGACATCACAGATAATGTCCAATGTAGAGGAGTTGAGTAGACCTTTGATTTGGGGGTATTATTTCGGTTTGATTGAATGTGACTTGATGGTGTATTTGGACTTATTGTTCTAAGCAGCCTTTTCTTTAGCTCTTCTGTAGATTTTTCACCTTTTTAACCAAAATTGCAGTCAATGGATCAATCAATCTCATTGAAGGTCTTTCTTTTTGTTACTGACCTCCTACCAAGCATGATAATCTTCTCCAGGGGCTAAGTCATTATGGTAACTTGTTTAAAGTTCTGGAGATGAAATCTTGGCTTCTCAAGAACACCTTACCTGTGGTTCTTCTTTATTCTTCTGGTAGTTCATGACATGTTCAATATGCTTCACCAGTATCATAATGGAAAATGATTGGTTCTTCTTCATTTGCATATGAGGCAATTGATAATACTATGGATGAGTTATTTTAGTTTTCAAGATGACAAAAGTTTTAAAATGTTAAGTCTTTTACAGCAGATTGGCCCAATGCAATATGTGATTTTTTTTACTGCTGCTTCCATAAGCATTGATGGTGGATCCAAATAAAATTAAATCCTTAACTTCAAGAGTTTCCTCCATTTAACTTGATGCTACTTATCAGCCAGCTTATGAGGAGTTTTAGGTTTTTATGTTGAAATATTATCTATACTGAATGCTATAATTTTTTATCTTCATCAGGTCATATATTTTTAGATTTATATAGAGAGGAGTCCTGGTGACATAGCAGTTAGACATTGGGTAGCTAGCCTCAAGGTCATATATAAATTTATATATACACCTGTATAAATCTAAAAGTATGTGAAACATAAAATTATATGTAAATAATTTTAGTCCAAGATATTTCTCTTCTGCTCCAGTGAAGGTCACTTTCAATCCATGAATAGAGAATCGCATGCTTACTATGGACACGAGAAAATAAAGACAGAAAAATAAATCAAGATGCACATAGAAAAAGTTCATTTTGAAACAGAATCAAAATGTGAGTATCCAACTTAAATTGATTTGAAGAAAGAGTCCTTAGATCTATTAAAATTATTTTTTAAGATGATAATTTGTTAAGTGCAGTATGTCCTGATGATGGTATTGATGTAATTGATTTCAGAGGCTCAAGGGTGAGTGGTAAAACTTCACCTTGCAAGCTGACTCAACGTTCAGGGAAACCTGATACATTTTAGAAGTGCCGCTACAGGTCAGCTTCGCAATTATTTCTGAATTACCTTCCTTCTAGGCCAGAAAAGACCTTGGTATTAACCTTCCTGGCTTCCAGACTGAAATTATTTCTAATACTTCCTGGACATTTGCACATATGGCTGTGTTTCATACTCTTTAGTGACGTCTTCACTATACACAGAGCAGTTGCCCTCATGAATCTACCCCACGAGGACCTTGTTTGTTCCAGACACATACATGCGTGTCATCAGGTCGTCCTGAGGGGCTCACTCAGAAGGAGGCGGATACCCAGCTTGAGGAATGACACATGCCGCAAATGGGCCCAGTCTAGCTAGACTCTGTTTAGTAATCTCAGTGTATATCAAAACTAAACAGATGCACGATTTATGTGCCAGCAGGTAAAACATTTTTTTAAAGCACATAGGTCAGTGGTTCTCAATCTTCCTAATGCCATGACCCTTTAATGCAGTTCCTTGTGTTGCGGTGACCCCCTCCCCCCAACCAAAAAATACTTTAGTATCTACTTCATCACTGTAATTCTGCTACTGTTATGAATCGGTCGACCCCTGTGAAAGGGTTTTTGACCCTCCAAAGGGGTCGTGACCCACAGGTTGAGAACCGCTGACATAGGTGTGTGTGTGTGACTTCAGTCAAACTTTGGAAGGAAGTAGGTGTTATACTAAAATAGAATGGAGAAATGAGAATATTGGGAGCCGCAGTGAGTAATATGAAGACATAATATGAATGGGTAATATGAAGAACTGTCACTGTGACTAGCATACGTAGGGACATCACTCCTGAGAAACTCAAAAGTGAGCTAAGATTACAAGAGGGTACAGGCAAGGACCATGGCGACGGTTGTTTGTTTTTCGTAGGTGCTAAAACACTGTACAACAGAGCAAAACATTGCCCAGTCCGGCATTAGCCTCACAATTGGTCCCGTGTTGGAGCCCATTGTTTCAGCCTCGTGTCTTCCCATCTTTTCAAGGGCTCTCCTCTTTTTCAGTACCTCTCTACTTGACCAAAAATGATGGCCTTCTACAGGGACTGGTCTCTCCTGACAACATGCCCAAAGTACTTGAGATGAAACCTCGCCACTCTTGCCTCTAAGGAGTATTCTGGATGTACTTGTTTCAAAATAGATGTGCTTGTCTTTGGGCAGAGGTGTTACGTCTGGTTGTCTAGACAAACAAACTCAGTGACGTTCATCTATGTACTAGAAAGAACACACCAAGAAGGCACCCCAGCCCAATCCAACGCAAGTGCTTAAGTCCAATGCTAGCTCATCAGTCTCTCTTCAGACTCACAGAGCCACATGATCGTGACACAGAGCAGTGAAGCAGCAAACAGGATCATCACAGGTCAGTGTCAGCAGTCATGCAGATACAAAGTCAGGAGAAATCTGGCAGGGCGTTTACGGCTCTCAGGGTCAAGCAGACCACAAGGTGCAACCCCTTGAGGCAGGCAGAGTTCCCACAGACAGGACGGCAGGGGGACAAAGAGAGAGGGAGCTGTTCCCGAGTCACTCACTCTTCTACAGAAGGCCAGACCTTCAAGGAAGTATAATCAAGCTGCCATTCTGATTGACAGGATTAACTCTACTTCTGGCCATTAGTGTCTCACTCACAGCCATCAAGTCAATACTAATTAATAGTGACTCCCCTGCGGGTTTCCAGAACAGTAGCTGTCTATGGGAGTAGAAAGCCAAGTCCTTTTCCTCAGAGCTGCTGGCGAATTTGAGCTGCCAACTCGTAATCACTACTCCACCAGAGTCGCTCAGCCATGAGCGTCTAGTTGACATACAATCCAACTACCACAGCAGCCAGCTCATCGTACTGTCAACATTCATCTCCATAATCCAAATGTGTGGGTTCTTATTTCTCCGTGGGTTGGGAAGCCTATCATTATGTTCCATGCTCTGGCTCCTGGCTCTGCTGCTGCTCCCGGAAGTGCTCTGCACAGGGATCTCAGGTCCAGGGAATGTGCTCAACCCCTGGCTCTTGTTGGAAATGAAGTCCTTCCACCTAACTTGGACATATCAGCAAGAAGGACCAGTCTTGGCAAAGCAGAGGAAGAGTAGAAGAGGAAGACCCTCAGACCCTCAGTGTCTGCAAAAATAAGCTCAAAAAGTGTGAGGATGCTGTAAGATAAGGACAACGTTTTGTTCTGCTGTTGCTTTGAGTTGAAACTAGCTAAACTATCCCTAAGAACAACACTGAAGGAGGAAGCTGTCACCTCGGGCCTGTTCTTCTTCAACTTCAAGTGCCACTGCTAATGTAGACTACAATCACAGTTTCATAATTAGAAAAATGTTACCAATTTCAACTTCTATAACCTCAGTCTTTTGTTTCATTCCTTGTTCATTTTTTTAATTCAATCATTTCTTTTTTATTTATTCATTTTTTAACAAAATACCTATGCAACAATAAAATACATATAGGAGGACATAGGAATGAATGCAAACAATCCAATCAACCCTCAGATGAGAGACCCCGAGAACAAATGCACACTGCAAGGGCCAGTGCAGCTGTGAAGGTAGCAAGAGCAAGGAGGATTCAAAGTCAGCTATAAAGTCAGAAAACTCTGGATCCAGGGCGGATGATACCTTCAGGATCAAGGGTGTGAGGGGCAATGATGCTGGGAGAGTGGAGGTTGAGTGGGTTGGAAAGGGGGAACTGATTACAAGGATCCACATGTGACCTCCTCCCTGGGAGAGGGACAGCAGAGAAGTGGGGAAGGGAGACTCCGGATAGGGCAAGATATGACAAAATAACGATGTATAAATTACCAAGGGCACATGAGGGAGGGGGGAGTGGGGAGGGAGGGGGAAAAAAGAGGACCTGACGCAAAGGGCTTAAGTGGAGAGCAAATGCTTTGAGAATGATTGGGGCAGGGAATGTGTGGATGTACTTTATACAATTGATGTATGTATCTGTATGGATTGTGATAAGAGTTGTATGAGCCCCTTTTTTTAAAAAAAGTCAGAAAACTTCGTAATACAGACTTATTTATCAAGAGAATGTGTGGGGGGTTTCCAACAGGAGTTTCTTTACCTTCATATGTGACCAAAAAACTCCCATGCAATCCCTATTCAGCTGTGTGTGTAAGCATTGTACAATGTTACAGAGCAATGACTTGAAAATATTCCTATATTCTTATTGCATGTACACTACTCACAGAACACAATGGGGACATTTAATAGAACGATTCTAAAATGGGTAATATATATATATATATATATATATATATATATATATATATATATATAACTCAGGAAAAATCACTCATTTACCCAGGATTTCAGTTTCTCACGTTCACATTGAGCATTAGCATTGGAGGAATTTGTTTTGCTTGCAGTGATGGCTTTAACTCATAAGGGGGAGATTAATGGGTTCATGTGACCAAACTGCAAGGGAGACCTTTCTCTCTTTCTCCGTAAGGTAGCTCAGCTTCTCTCTGCATGCCTGTTTCCCTCACGGCAAGCACCCGCTCTCATTCACAGAACTCTCCTTGCAGTGGAGAATATTTAACCAGCTTTGCTTCCCTGACAGGTGTCTGCTTCACACAGGCTCGGTCTTATACAGGCTTTACTCTATTGACCTGCCTAGTACCCTTACACTTCACACTTAAAGTAAAACTCCAAAGAAAGATGTCAGTTGGGTTGGGCCACTCATCTAGCCCCTTCACAAACTGGCCAGGGAGTCAGAATCAGGGGTGGGGCGGAGCTGGGTTTGGGGCTCCCCATAACATTTGTCAAGGCATGGAGAGAGAAAGAAGAGACAGGCGGTTAGTGCCCACGGGACCACTTGAAGAACCCGAGGGAGCGCTCCAGCTAACTGACTGGGTGTCTGCAACAAAGACGCTCTCTGTGTCTCATGGGCTGAGCACTCAATGCAGGCTTGTGCTGGGCAAATAGTAAAGGGATGCATCAAATGCCATGCATTATGTCATCCATCGTGGAATTCCTGGGGAGGGAGAACAGATTTGAGAGAAGGGGTAAAGACTGCTTGGCCTGGGAAGAGACTCAGCAGCTTTTCCATAGCCCCTGGTGACTTGAAAGCAAACCCTCAGCTTGAGAGGCTTGGAAATGCAGAAATCTCAGGAGAGTCTGCTGGCCCCAGGGAACACAGTGGCTCAGAGATGTTCTAGGTCCAGGAGTCAGTCCTCCGAGTAGATGAAGGATAAGCAAAGATAGCTGTGACACCTCACGGCTAGACTAACCAGGAAAGACATAGCTGCATATCTATGATTGGTATTCTTTGCTACTTAAATCTTTTGGGAAAAAATTCTCGAGGAGTTTGAGGAAGAGATTGGGTCATTACCTTCCCATTTCCATAGAACAATATTCCTAAGGGTGCTGTGAGAGAGGAAGTGTGCCAGGGAAAGTAATTTTCTGAACAATGAGCTCAAAGCATCCAGACAAGGGCATTCTTCACACAAGTGTGTGAGGTCTTAGGATGCACCACTGAAATGGTGGTTTGTGTTTGAGAGGCGGTTTAATGGGGAAAGAGCTTAAGCATTGTAAAGCACAAAGGACAGAAGAAAGCATTCCCTCCATCCTTCAACAAGAATAAAGAGCTCCAGTCTAATGAAGAATTGCCTTTGAAAGTAGGTACACAATCTCCTCACCTACCACAAGTAGGCAAAGACAAGGTGTTCCTATGAAAGTCACCAATATGGGGAAGTCGAGGAGGAGCACCCCACTCTACCAGATCACCTATAATGGGAAGATCCTGCTGGGTCCCTGCAGACATCATTTGTCACCACTGACTTGCCTCTCCCTCAAGTCACTTCAGGAAAGCTTGCCCACCAGCACAGACTAAAAGGGGAACGTGGCCAACCCTTCCAGAACCAGAACTGACCAAGTGCCACTCCCTTTCTCACCACCTGGGTCAGTTCCTCTCCTGTCTCCACTGTATTTTCAGAATAGGTGGTCCCATCCCATGTCTTTCTCTCCCAGAAATGCCCTTGGAGGCTTTGTCTGGAACAGTGTGCCTGGACCTGTATGGGGAGGGAGGAGGCTCACAGTGCCTGCTTAGTCCCCGTATTTACCCCTCATTTAAGCGGGCTTCTGTGACGACCAGCAAGAGTCAAAACTGCCCCTTATGTTCAAACCAGCCAATCTTTTGCATGTTGAAACCATCTAAATGCATATTATACTGCACTCAAAAAATAAAATCAAACTTACTAACATCGCAGATTCTACTCATAACCACCCCATAGGTCAGAATGGAACTGCTCCTGTGGGTTTCCAGGCCTGTGACTTCTATGGGAGTAGAAAGCCTCCCCTTTCTCCCACTGAGGGGTTGTTGGTTTCCAGCTGCTGACTCTGCAGGTAGGAGCTGTGACAGTTACAAAATCCCCTGTCAACTTGATCGAAGGGGTGAAGTTCAGCCTGTCAATCAGGTCATAGTCAATGACCTTTTCCTGAGGATTCTGGGAACTCCTGTCTTCCTCCCTGGGGGAGGGACACACACTCTCTCTGCTGCACATGCCTGTTGACAAGCCACATGAAACCATGCTGATGGAAGTCTGAGTTCTAGAGCCTGAGCCTGCTGAGATGCTTCCACCACCACTGTATCCACCAGACTTTCCACCCCCTGGCCTGTGATCTTCCTGCATTCAGCATCATTGCATGTGTTGCATGAGCCTGAGGAGGAATTTATGTACTGGTATTGGACATATGGGCTAGTATCAGATTTATGGAGTCGATCTGAACTGGGCTGCGATCTTAATATACAATTTTTCTTTGACATAAAGCTCTCCCTTACACATATATGAGTGTCTCTGGATTTGTTTCTCTGATCATCCCAGACTAACACAGCAACCAAATATGTCACCCACTACGACACCAAGACGCCTCAAACAACACACCTATAAATAAATCAAAGCAGTCGCTTTCCAGTGAATCCCCTGCGTGTCAACTGAGGACTGTGCTACAGACGGCAGGGATCGGCTGTTCTGCTCTGTTTCTGAAGATCGCCACTCTCTTTCTTCCCAGGCACCTCTGGGTGGATTTGCTCCCTCACCCCTTCAATTAGCAGCTGAGTGCTTAATGGTTGTGACAACCGAGACTCTATCACATGCATTTAACTGATGGAAATGCTGAACTTCTAAGCTCAAGTGTCTGTGCTTAAGTTGTACCTTTATGATGAGGCTTTAAAATCTACTGGGTTTTTTCTTTTCTGTAGTCACCACAAAACAGCTCTGTTTGCAGTGTGAAAGTTAGCATGTGGGACGACCTCCTTTTTGGCCCTGCCTCATCTGAGATGAGCACAGCACAATGGATGCTGTCTTCTCTGTACTCCTTCATCTATCTGCTCCAGAATTCCAGCCAACAGTTAAGAACACACTCCAATCTTGGCAACCCCAAGGCCCAGATGCTGAATCATTTTTAGCAGTTAGCTCATTACTAATGGGATTCTCTTTTGAAGGAATCGGTGGCAGTGAACCTGACCCACACGCTGATATCCTCCTACCTAATGGAAAGATAGGACACAGAGGCAATAAGGGCAGGGGCAATTTTCATCACTTGAATTAGTTTGTTGCTGGTCCTGTATCCTTCTGTTGCCAGGAGGTGATTATTCCTCAATCCCGTGTTCACAGCCCTCATATTAGAAGAGATGATCGGCTTCTTTAAAGAAATGGAATGCGGTCTACAGAACTAAATTGTATTTTTTTTCCAGGAGAGAAAGGAGCCCTGGTGGTCTAAGAGGCTACGCCCACGGCTCCTACCCATAAAGTCAGTAGTTAGAAGTCAACCATTGCTCCAAGGGAGAAGAATGAAGTTGTCTACACCCAACAATTGAACGTCTTGGAAATCCAAAGTTCTACAGTGTTCCTCTGTCTCTGGGGTCACTGGGAGTCAAATCAGACTCGATGGCAGTGAGTTTGCTTTGTGTGTTTTTATTCAAACAACCAAAATGCAAGGATACTTTTGAGCTATATTTTCTCATCTGTTTATTCTTTGAAGTGGATTTCAGGTGCTACCTAAAACGAGTGAATGAAATGTTCGATACTTCCATAAATGGAGTCCTGGTGGTGATCTTGAGGAAGTGTTGGACTGCTAACCATGAGGCTGGCAGTTCAAATCCACCAGCAGCTCTTCAGAAGAATGAGAAGCCTACCTTTGCCCTGAAAATGTTGCCACCTTAGAAACCCTGTATGTGGTCACTATGAGTCAGAATCTATTCTACGGCAGTGGGTTTGGTTATATTGAAGTGTTTGATTTGGGGTGTACTTCCATGTGGCATGAAGTTATGAACCTTAAATAGCAGGCAATCTTGTCCTGGAAATCGACAGAAGCAGATAATATTAGACTAGTTCCACCCATTAGAGTTGAGGGCTCGCTCAGAATCACTAGCGGCCTAAGTAGGACGACATCTACCTTGGTGGCTGCCCTTTACTCACTACAGCCGTTTTTCTCCTTAGAACCCAGAGGAGGGGTCAGGACCATCCCCAGCACAGCTTGGGGCTCACTGGCAACGCTGGCACTGAGACGTGAACTGACTCCCACTTAGTCAATCCTGACCTGAAAGTGGTCATGCCCAGAAGGGCAGTTTCCTTTAAGTTCTTCAGACACTTGACAGAGACTTATTGATGACCTTGGCCATTAATGTTTATTTTTGAATTGATTTTCGGGCTCCGAGAACAGGTGAATTGTGGGCCCTGTCAGATATGAAATATGTGGTTTCTTCCAAATGCCTGTGGGACCAGGATCAAAAGAGGTCCAAGGATGTTTTTTCCCCAAGTTGGGATGTAAATGAGTTGGCTCCTTAATGAGTCTTGGGAAATTCTTTCTGGAGACCTCTTTCATTTCTCCTTGAGAGTTGTCAGGGTCCCAGCAGCAAATAAGGCCCCTGAAGCAGTGAATTGAATGGATTCTCGAAACAGGACAATCTGTTTATTAGTTATTGTTGTGTAGCTCCTGCTCCCTTCTTCCTTACAGGAGCAGAATCCTAATTCTGCATAAGCAATATGCTGTCACTGATGATGGGTAAGCTAAGTCTGTCAATGATCATGGCTAACCCTAAGGCCGGTGGTTCAAACCAACCAGCTGCTCCAAGCAAGAAGGATGAGGTTCCCTGCTCAGGGAAAGGTTACATCTCTGGGTCATGGGTCACGATGACAAGGAATAAGCCCCTGGCAGTGCACTGGCACCGCTCAGGGAATAGCTTCAGAGAGTGATGACTTTCAAAGCCAAGGCCAGTAGAGTATAGGGTCCCAGGCTCTGGACCCAGACCTCTTCAATGGGGACCCTGTCTCTGGTCCTTAACAGCTGTGAAACCTGGGGCAAATGACCTACCTTGCTGAGCTGTCTGGGGACATACAAATGATCCTGTTTGATTGCTGCGTGGATGAACCGTATGCATGTGTGTGAATGGCTTCAGAAGTGCTAGGCAGACAGCAGCTACTATGCAAGTGACAGCCATTATAAGTCTGCACCTATACACTGTCCTTCCAGTTCCAGACGTTTCAGCCCAGAAACATTGCTGACAGATGGCAGTTGAGTTACAGTCCATGCGAATGTGCAGATTGACCAGAGTGGACCCATTACCACTTCCAAAACATAAAAGAGCTACTGAACACTGAAGAGCGAAAGCCCTACCTCTCTGTGCAAACCTCACAGGTCTGCTCATATTTGATGAGTACAGACTGTAATAGGAAAGGATTAACACTGCAATTAAAATGATAGGGACTTTTATTTTCAAAGGATATTTTGTATTGCAAACAAATCTGGAGGTAGAAAAGTCGAAACTTTGTTTCCCTCCTTTTGTGATTTTTATATATTCAGATTATTCTGTGTTTGCTTCACCTCTGTCTACGTCAGACAGAGGCGTGTCTACAGGAAAATCACGTGTTTCGTTTTGAGTTGTTGAATGATCCCTCACAGCCAGTGATGGATACTGTGATGGAAACTGCCCGTTGACTCCTCAAATACAGCCCGGGGCATGCTCCCTATTTTTCATGACCTGGATAGGTCTCTGACGGCAGCAAATGTCCGGGCCCTTTCAATAAAGTAGGCATCCATCATATTTTTTAAACTATACACCAAAAAACAAACAAGCTCCCTGCCCTCAATTCACTGCTGACTCATCGAGGCCCCCCATAGGGTCTTGAGACTGGAGCTGTTTACAAGAGTAGAAAGCTCAGTCCTTCTCTTGCAGAGAGGCTGTTGGTTTTAAGCTGCCCCCCATGAAGATCGCAGCTGATTGTGTAACCAATATACACAAGGGCTCCTTTGAAACAATATCACCTTGAATTTCACATTTGTATTGATCTCAATGGTTTTTGATGCAAATTAAAATCAAAATGTCTGATTGACATAACCTAGGGCCTCAAGAAGAAAACTTCTTTCTAGTCAAAGAAGAAAATCATAATCCAGGCACTATGGAATGAGGGTGACGCTTTTGACTGGTGTACAAAGCAGAACTGAAAGATGCATTCGCCTTGCAACACCAGAAAGAAAGCAACGTACCCAGTCAACATTTAGAAAACCTGGTTCACTTCACAACCAGCTAGAATTCTATAGGGAGATTAGTGACCCGATTTGATTTTCTAAATAGCCCGTGTCCTAAATTTATGTTTTTGTAGTGACACGGTTGGAAAATGGGACATTGTGAACCCAGAGCTACCTTTAGAGATAGTCTCTGTGAGAAAAATATATCGCCAAAACATTGAGCATTCTTTTAAATTTGTTTTTCCCCATGTGTACCACTGATTTGGGAGCCCTGAGGATGTTATGTTTATGCTTTGTGCTTCTAAGAGCAAGGTCAGCAGTTCAAAACCACCAGCCCCTCTGGGGCAGAAAGATGAGGCTTTCTACTTCTTTGAAGAGCTACAGTCTGAGAAACTCACAGGGGCAGTTTTAGCCCATCCTATAGGGTTATGAGTCGGCATTGACATAATGGCAGTGAGTTTGGAGCTTGACCAATTCTTTAAAATTCTAAATGTTCCATCAAGACCACATTTGACAGTTAAAAAGAATGCTAATATGGAAATTATGCTGAGCAAATGGCTTGGCAACCACCTCTGACCTTTGATTCTACAGGCAGAAGGAGAATCCGTCTCCACCCCAGCCGCAGGCTGGTGGCTCCACGGCACATGTCAGACGGGCTCCAACTTCTAGACTTCTTTTTCCCTGTCCAGTCTTCACACCGACTGCTCCTCCCATGGCACTCCATGGCTCTATCATTCCCTGCAACGGCCACGGAGCCCACAGACAACACGCACTATTATGGGGGTTATGATCGAAGTTGTGGGTGACCGGGGGTCAATACCCTAAAACATTCAGGATGTTGTCTTTAGTGCAGAGTGGTGTTTCCTTACTCAGCAACCAAGTGCCCCTCGGCTCCTCTACATCTGCCTGGCGTCATGGGCCAAGAGGCAGGCCCCCTGCTCTGCCTCACACTCTCACCGCCTCCTGGTCTCTGGGCTCAGTCCTGCGGCTCCTCTGTCCTGGTGGCTCTTGTCTCGCTGTGGTCTGCTTGCTATATTCCTTCAGTTCAGGGCTTCAATAGAATGTGCTCCCCTGACGCTCCTCTTCCTGGATGGTACCGAGAGTTCGCTCCATTCCTTCTTCTGACGTGGCTGCCTTACACACAGACGAAGGGCAACCCACTCATCAGCACCCCCTCTGTGAGAGTGTCACACAACTTATTCATTTATTCTCAAGCGATCATCGAGTATGAGCTACAGATACAGGGATAGAAGAAACTTTATCATGTAAAGTTCATTACTTTATTTCTTCAGGGCATAAACTTTTTATACATATTAGAAGCATTTACTTTACCCTGCTTTTCCTTTTCAAAATTTTAAAATAATTTTATTGGGGCTCTTACCGCTCTTAGCACAATCTATACAAACATCCATTGTATCAAGCACATTTGTACATATGTTGCCTTCATCATTTTCCAAACATTTTCTTTCTACTTGAGCCTTTGGTAGCAGCTAATTTTTCTCCCTCCTGCCTGAACCTTTGATAATTTATACATTTTTTTCATGTCTTGCACCAGCCAACCACTGTCTCCCTTCATCCACTTTTCTGTTGTCCATCCCAATGGAAGGGGGTTTTATGTAGATCATTGTGATCAGTTCCCCCTTTCTCTCCATACCTTCCCCTTCCCCTCCTGGTATGGCTACTCTCATTGTTGGTCCTGAGGGGTTTAATCTGTCCTAGATTCTCTCTGTTTCCAGCTCTGATCTGTATCTGTATATATGCTCTGGTCTAGCCAGATTTGTAATGTAGAATTGGGGTCATGATAGTGGGGGAGAGGAAGCATTAAAGAACTAGAGAAAAGTTGTATGTTTCATCGGTGCTACACTGCACCCTGATTGGCTCGTCTCTTCCTTGTGACCCTTCTGTAAGGAGATGTCCAAGTGTCTACAGATGGGCTTTGGGTCTCCATTCCACACTCCCCTCATTCACAATGATATGATTTTTTGTTCTGGGTCTTTCATGCCTGATAAGTGATTCCATCGACATCTCATCATCACACGGGCTGGTGTGCTTCTTCCGTGTGGACTTTGGTTCTTCTCAGCTAGATGGCTGCTTGTTTATCTTCAAGCCTATAAGACTCCAAACACTATGCCATTTGATAACTGAGCACCATCATCTTCCTTCACCACACTTGCTTATGCAACCATTTTGCCTTCAGAGATTGGTGTCAGGGAAGGTGAGCATCATAGAATGCCGGGTTATTAGAACAAAGTATTCTTGTCTTGAGGGAGGGCTTGCATACAGGACCAATGTTCTTCTGCTACCTAGATACTTAACCTATAAATATACGTACATAGATCTATTTCCCTATCATTATATTAAAATATATTTACATATGCAAATGTATGTATTTTGATTTCCACAAGTGTCCTTTGTCTCCTAGTTCTCTCCTTTATTTCCTTTTACTTTCCTCTTGTCCCACTATCGTGTTCGGCCTTCATTCAGGTTTCTGGAATTCCTCTTTACCCTAATTGTAGATTCTTTGTCAAGGAGCCTGGTAGTGTAGTGGTTACACGTTGGGCTGCAATTTGCACAGTAAGCAATTTGAAAGAACCAGCCACCCCACAGGAGAAAGACTGGACTTTCTCCTCCCATAAACCGTTACAGCCCAGGAAGCCCACAAGAGCCGGTACCAACTGGATGACCGTGAAAAGTGTATAATTTTAAGCTTTATTCATACAAGAGGCTGCTCTTGAGGTAGGGATCCAGATCTGTGGAAATGTAGTTTGAAGGTACATTTCAAGTCGTGAAAAATGAGCATTCATCTATACCACTGATTAAATTAGACACCAGTATGATTATTGTACAACTGTTTTCTCAATCTAGAACCTGTAAAAGCACATGGCCTCATCAGCAATGGACACATGTATTAGTCTTATTACATGGGTTTTCATTGTACGGAAATATATCCTATAACATGATGGTATGAGACTCATTATAGTATGAGACTCCAGTTGGGGCATGGTTTTATATAGAGTAGGCCAGGGAAACCTGGTAAAACAATGTGTTAAGCACTTCGCTAATAATCAAAAGGTTAGCAGTTTGACCCTACATGGCAACTCCAGAGAAGAAAGCCAGGTAATGTGCTTCCGTAAAGAGTACAGCCAAGATCGCCCTATGGGACAGTTGTGCACTGTTACATGGAGTCGTTCTGAGTCTGATTTTACAAGATGGCACCCAAGAACAACAATTTAATAATGGGTCAAGCCAATGTGCTATTTTCCCTTAGTGTAGGGAAGGCTCTGGGTTGATTCATCTTACAGTGACCATGAATACCTTTGTTTTCCAACCTCAAGGGAGAAAAACAAAACTTAGGATAACCAAGTGTCTACCAAAAAATATCACCTCGTTTTGATCCATCAAAAGATATCGCTACTAAATCATAAGGATATATATCGAACAAAAATTTCCAACCGTGAAACCACTGTTTTTACAACACATTCTCCATCTCGGTCTGTACACTTTGGAAGGTGGTGTCTCCCTATCTCTAACATGCCCCCCACGACCCAGAAAAGTCCTCCCCATGACATTCTCAAAGGACATCCCTTGCTTCCACTAAAGAATGGCAAGTGCGTACATGATGAAAAGAAAAGAATTCCTCAGCACAGATCTGGCCATTTTTTTTTTTTGCTACTATAGCTTTTAGTTTTCCTAAAATGTCATTGTCCTACTACCCATGAGCACTCTACTTCCTTCAGGAAAATCTACCAAGATGCCCCAAAAGCCGTCACCATAGCCTTCTGAGCTGCCCTCTCTACCTTGAATTTAACTGACTCTTAGCAGACTTCCAGAACCCCCCAAAACAGACTAGAACTTCTCCTTAGGGTTTCTGAGACTGCAATTCAACACCGGAGGAGACGGCCTCATTGGGTGATGGCACCAGGGCTCTGCCCAGCTAGACACGGTGTTGGAAACCTTTGAGGGCAGTGATATTCTGTCCCATATGATTCCTCTTACTCACTATTAACTCTCCTACCTTACTTGTGTGTGTGTGTGTGTGTGTATATATATATTCACCTACAACCCAAAACTTCTGTTTCTAAATATTATCCAAGAAAATAAAAATAGATTTGCATACAAAGAAAAAATCAAATGCAAAGAAAGTTTGTATTAGATGTATTCATAATTTCCTCAAATTAGAAAAATCAAAATGTCCAAATATTGATGGCTAGTGAAGCAAACTGCACTTTATAGCTACAATCACATAATACTCGCCAATAGAGAGAAAACCACCTCTTCCTGGGCTTGGATTGGGCATGGTTTCACTCTGATGAAGTCACATGAGAGCATTCTGACGTCTGCAATGTTTAAATGCTGTTATATCCCCTCACCCTCACACTCAAAAGAAATAGATGTGTTTACTCTCTGAGCACTATTGGTGAAATGGAGTAGCAGTGTTTGGATCTAAAGGCTTGATGCGGCGCAAATAAAATGGAGAAACGTGACGGACTAGAAAATCAACGTAGTTCTCATTCCTGTCGAACTAGAAGTGACTCATCAGCACTCATACTTCGATCACTACACCGTGAGCTGCGTTCAAGCCAGGGAAGCATACCTTTATCGAGATAGTCTGCTTTTCATCCGTCTATCTCACCAGGGACACATGGGGCGGTCCTCCTATAAAAAAGAAGAATGAGTGTACTGTGCCATCTGCATAAAGAGGGAGGCAGTGAGGGTGTCCCAAGCACAGCAATGTATGGGCACATCTTTGGTAAATCCAAACCAAGCCCATGGGCATCAAGTCAGTTCTACTTGGTAGCAACATTTGAGAGACAAAATGGGGTTTCCAAGACTACTCATCTTTGGGGAAGCAGATTGTCACAGTTTCCTACCATCGCCTGCTGTCCTTCCAGGAAGCCTTGGAGCACTTAACCACTGCACCACCAGGGCTCTTTTGGTAAGTCTTGCTCTCTATTATATTACGTATGCGTGATAATCAAGAAAGACTCTCTTAAAGGGTCAAAGCGGACCCGGTAACCAAGTTCAGAGACTGGAGATAAAAACGCTACCTCATTTTGTTCTTCTGTTGATGAAGCAACAGCTCTTGAGGACCCTGAAGTACACATGTGTCAGAAACAGTTTTAGAGGAAGGCTTCCTAATGATTGCCATCTGGACTGGACACTGTGCATGTTTTCTGGCAGGTGGTGGGTCACTGCTAGGAAGGAAGTCAAAAGAAAGTGGCTTTCTGTCATGGGGAGCCAGGGCTCTAGCAAGTGGGCGAACCTTTGTTCTTTCTGACCGTCCGTTAGGGCATGTTGAGGGGCCACTTTCAGAGGGCAATGTGGGAAGTCCCGCAGACCTTCCCCCCGGGAAAAGGCTGGTGAAAATGAAATTTTAAAAATAAGGCCTCTGGAAAATATCCACAAGACATTTAGGAAATGGAGAAACAGTTGTTTAAAAAAAATGTAACTGCATCTCAGTACGAACAGCTCCAATCTGTGGCAGTTCAGCCTCATTTCCCCACGGCACCCCCACTCTGAGCCCAACCTGCCAGCAGCTCTACTGGAGCAAATGGAAAAGCTCTTCGTCTGTCTCTCACCCCATAACTCAGACTATGGTTTCTCCTCTGGAAAGACACCCACGCCATGTATTGTGAGGTAGCTAGCTTAGGGACGGGGGGTGTCCCTCCCATGCCTGCAAGGGCCCCCATACTGGAGGCTGGAAATAAACCAGGCAGCCATTGACCACCTATGAAGACCCCAAACTGAGCATGCTCATACTCAAACCTTCCCCCACCCCCTCAGCCAGGTGGGAGGTACACCTGGGTGCCCAAACTAGGCCCAGGTTCATGACATCACGCAGGTGGGCCTAACTCAGTCAATGGGGTCAACCAATACCTTCAACCATGCCTCTCCCAGCCGGGGTGGGTTAGGATACAGACCAGAAACACGCTCTCTTGCGCTCTTGCCCGCTCTCTTGCCCATTGCTCTTTCGACCTCTCAGTCTCAGGGATTTTCCCAGTGTCCCCCATGTGGGCCACTTTCCCACTTGGCTGTGTGCCCAGCCGTGAGCCCCAGCATGGCTTGGCACGCTTCCCAGAAGTAGCATGTCCCCTTTGAGACCGTAACACCTGAAACTCTTCCACTCCTTCATAAAAACCCACTTGGATTACAAAACGAGCTTCAGCGTGAATTCTGTCAGCATGCAAAGCAAAGAACCGAGGTCTAACCCACCCCAGACACCTAACAACATCATCACTCATCATCACGCATACACATCTATTCCAAGAAAGAGCATGTAAGAGCTACACTACTCCTATCTCAGCCCAAACCTAACACATAGGGAAGAACTTTATTCCAGGCATAACATGACAATCGAAGACTACTTGACCCCAGGCACTCCACCCCCCTCCCACCCCCACCCCCAGGTAGCTCATTTGGCCAAACTTCAATGCCGACAGAGGCAAGCTGAGAAGACCAGGGAATACCACCGCACTCCCAGAACAGCTTTTCCACAGGGAGGGAGGCAGTCATAAAACAGAGAGACCCACAGCTTTTCTCAAAGGGGCTGTTGTTGGCGATAGAAAATGATGACATTCAAAATCAGGGTCAAACACAATAAAGATTCTATGTGAATTATGTGCCAATAAAAGTTGTATATAAAAAATGAAAACAATAAAGATGTGGCAGGGAAGGAATTAGGAGGAGGTTGGCGACTCTGTGAGTGTGATGTGCTAAGCTGTATGCCCAAGACTCAGAAACTGTCGAAGAAGTAGATTAGCCGATGTAGTCCAGCCAAGTCACTAAATACATACATAAGCAAACAATAAACTGTGGAAGGATGAGAGAGTATGATCCAAAGTTGCCATATTAACTTAAAATATCCAGTTAGCAATAACATGACATTACAAGACACATAAAGAAACAGGAACATGTAACCCATGCACAGGAAAAGAACAGGCAACAAAAAATACATATGTGAAAAACTGCCTAGATATTTGGCTTAGCCCTGAAAATTTCACAGCAGAGCTCATTAAGAAGATACAAAAGTCAAAGGAAGGGAATTTTAAAGAAGTGAAAAAGAAATGATGACAATGCCTCATCAGATAGAGAATTTTGATAGAGATATCAATTTAAAAAACTGTAGTTATGGAATTGAAAATATAATAACAACATTAAAATCTTACTAGAGAAAATTAACAGTGGAGTTGGGTAAACAGGAAGTATAATTGAATTGGAAGACAAATGAGTAGCAATTATGCCATCTGAAAAACAAAATAGGAAAAATTAACCGGGACATCAGTAACACACTAACAAGTGAAGGTAAGTCAAAAAGTCTTTGTTAGCACGCCAGTTCTTATGTGCACATATTTATTCCAAACAACTGTGTCTAAACATGTCTCTGTGATCAGAGGATGGCTGTAGACAGCCCTTCTCAGTCATATCCTTGTCTTTGTCTCCTTAAGGTGCCTTCAAATCTATTCAATCATCACAATGGTTTCTAGTGGAAACTACAGGGCCAGTTACCGTGAAGGCAGAGAGGTCAGCTCTGAAGTTCCTGCTATCAATCCGGGAGGATTGCAAAGAGTAATCCTGATAGATTTTCTAGAAGGATCTGTAGAATCAAAGAACCTAACTAAGAAGTTTCAAGAAAAAGAGAAACTGCATTGGTGAGAGAAGTCTAAGGAAAAGACACACCAAGGATTTTGGTTTTTCCATCATGACAATGTCCTTGCTTATTCTCAGAGGGTAGCAAGAGAGAATTTTATTGGGAACCCTCACTGCATCCACTCAACAGCCCTGGTCTGGCCCTACTGCTTGTTTGTTGTTCCCCAAACTCAGAGCATGATTTCCTCCCGGATGTCCAAAGTGCCACATTGATATCATGTAAACTGAAAAGCATAGAATTCTTCTAGGCTGGATTGTTGCTGCTGCTGTTTTTGTTTTTAGTCACCTATTCTTAGCTGCCAGTTATGACTCATAGGGACCCTATGTCCACAGAACAAAATACTGCCTGGCCTTGTACCATGCTCACAAGTAGTCTTAGGTCTGACTTCATTCAAGTGGGGTTAGACATATGGAAACAGCACCGGCAGAAGCGAATAAATCTAGATGGAAGATATACCAAGGTACAGTAGCTTCATATTTTAATATTTCTGTTTAATGAATATTTCTATGATTTTGTAGAAATACATTTTGACTTACCTTCGTATCCATAGAACAAGAAGGAAAAAAAAGTTGAAGAAATGACTAGAATTTCCAAGATTTGGTTAGAAACATTAATCAGCACATCCCAATGACCTCAAGTAGAAGAAATATAGACTTCCGCAATCACACACATCATGGTAAAAAGGGGGTAAGGGAAAGAAAACATGGAACATCTTGAAATAGACAAAAGAAAAATAACTCACCATATACAATGAAATTACAACAGGTTAATAAGTGATTTTTAATTAGAAACAATTAAGCAAGAAACAAACAAACGATGGACGATATAATCAGAGTGGAAAGAGGAAAAAAGCTATCAACCACAAATCTTGTGTTAAGCAAAATAATATTTTGAAAAAGAAGACAAAACAAGACATTCTCCATAAAACAAATCCTGAAGGAATGTGTTCCCTGAAGATCCACTTTGTAAGGCATATTAAAGGAGCTTTTTCAGACTGAATGCTAGTGGATCCAGACAGTAATTTCAATATGAATGTAAATACATAGAGCATTGGTAAAGGTAATTATGCAATTTTAAAGAATAACCCATGTTTCCTCTCTTTTCTTCTCTTAATTGTTGTTAAACACAATTGTATAAGCAATATAATTGTATTGCTGGACCTATAACAGACAGAAATGTAAAGTAATTGGAAATAGCCCAACAGGGATTGTGGGAGAAAAGTGAGATTGGAAGGGGAAAATGACAACAGGTGGTAACTCGAATCCACAGGATAAATGAAGAGAGCATGAAATGGAACACAGGAAGGCTTTGGAAGATAACTCTGTACATATATATATATATACTTCCTCTCCTTGTTTCAGCTTATGACACGGAAAATTATAAAGTAAAAATTATAAAAGGCAGTGTTGAGTTGGTAACATAAATAGATGTAATATGTATAACAACAAATGCAAGAGATGAAACTGGGTACCACATCTATGCAATTTCCCTGTTACTAGAATTAAACTAGTACAAATATGAAGTGGATTTTGATGAAGTAAATATGTTAAAGTCATATTTGATGAAGTCAAATATGATAAAACCTAAGCAGCTGCTAAGACGATAACTCAAAAATATAGTGATAAAAATTAAAATCTTACGCTAGAAAATGTATAGTTAATGCAAGAGAAAGCAGGAAAAAAACAGATTTTAAAAAGATATTTAGAGATACACTGAAAACAAAACAGAAACTAGAAGCTACAATTACAAACATAATATGATAACATAATTTATCATATTAAATATTAATGGACTGAAAGTCAAAATTAAAAATAAATATGAGTGAGCTAAATAATACTCAAAAGCCAGAGATTCTCAAACTTGATTTAAAAACAACACAAATGCACATCCACACAAAGACAAGATCTGACTATGAGCCATCTACGGAAGACACAGGCAGGACCAGAGAGTTTGCTCTGTTCTAGACATGACCAGGACCATCTCAAGCGTAGCCAAGACCTAAAACGCCACTGCAGCTAGAATTCATATGGGTTGATGCGTTAAGCATATTCATTATTTTAGAAGATGCACACGGGCGCTAAGCTTCCTGAGCTCACAAGAAAAAACATCTACTTTCGTTAAAAATATGGCACCGTGCATAGATTGTTGTCCAAGACTAAACGCGATGTCACACATGTAAGAAGGAACAGTTATGCAATAACATAATGTATCTCTAATAAAGATGTGTGCCACTGCTCCGGAACAGGATGCAAGCCATAGTTGATGCTTTTTCTGCTGCTCAGGTAACCATGGAAAAAAAAATTTTTTTCAGGGACACAAATAATAACAAAATCAAAATAATGAGTTATCTAGGTCAGGAACCTGTTTAACAACAAAGCATGCTCTCTCTAAGTATTGTACTCGTATGTTTACACCATAATAATACTCATCAGTAAAAAATATCCTTTTAGGCCTTTCTGGCTCTTTATTAAACCAGGTGTGGTACTTACTATTATTTGAGTTTGTATCATGATTTCGTGGTTTATGAGTCATTCTACTAATTGGGTTAGCTTAATAGGCGGTTCCAGGATCTGTAACTGCAGCCTTTTAACCAGTCTTTCTTCACGAGCCACCATCTCAATGTGAAATTGTGCGTAGGCCGGAAACCACTGCTAAAAAGGTGAGGCGAAGATGTCGATAAGGACGAAGCACAGCAAACCTGACTCAAAAGAAATAGACATAAAGTGGGAAATGGAGCCTTTATTGGTGCTTTCCTTTGCGCTATAACATGAAGATGAAATTAGAATTGAAAATTGAACACGGGTTGCGTTTTTCTAACTTGACTGACTCAAGGCTCAGTGAATTGACCTCCAACATCATTTCATTGTCAACCTCTTACTACATTTATTTATTCACTATTATATATGTATGTGTATATATGAGAATATGTGCACACAGTATAATCAACATAGGGAATACAATAGTCATTTTTGATTACTTTTACTCCTGGATTCTCTGGTTGGTTCACTGGTTAACACACTGGCCACTAACCAAAAGTGTAGCATTTGCATCGACACATAGGCACCTAGAAAGAAAGATCTGGTGTCCTTCCAGAAATCTAGGGTGCCTAGTTCTATTCTCAAGCCCTGAGTCAGAACTAAATCCTCCAAAGCTGGTTTGTGTGTGTGCTGAGAGTAAGCTTTGGAACAACTGCGCTGTACTAAACATAACAACACCGCGCAAGCTACTAGATAGAGCACAGGAAAGATGGCCACTCTTGCCTTTATGAAATCCAGAGTCTGGGGATTTGCAAAGAATGCTGAAGAACTATAGTGCACCCCCTCCCCATAAAAAAATCAGCATGGAGGAGGAGTATTTTATAATAGCATTTGTGTCTGTTCACCATCCCTCCTTTCTGATCCCGCCAGTGTTAGGATATGTCTATGTGCTCATTAACGGAGGGAGGAGGAAAATGAGGGTAGTCCTCGAGTCATGCTTGGGTGACCACTGACAGGACTGCCAATCTACTGCTCACAAACAGTCATTAAAACACACGGTTCAACTCTGACACACGTGAAGCTGTCATGAGTTAGAATTGGTGTGCCAGCAACTGCCTTTCTGTTAATTTGTTTGTTTTTTAAAAAAACACACATTTTATTGTAGTCAATACAGATATCATATGAGTCCATCGTTCAATCACGTCACGCGGTGCTGGACCATTGCTGCCTCGATCAGTTTCCAAACCTTCTCTTCCTTCCTGGACTCCTTGACATCAGCTCCTTTTACCACCGCTCCTCACCCCTGTGCCCTCAGAAGCCCTCCCCTCCCTGCTGTCACTATAGGTCCGTCAGTCCTGGCTTTCCTGTCCAGAAAAACAAAACCATAGAACAAACTTCAAGAGGGTGGCTCCCAATGACATCATACATCTGAGACATACCCCAATATGAGCAAATGAACAAACAAAATGCAGAAAAATATTGAAAACCAGATCAGGCCTAGCACGAAGGGGGTTCAACTGACAAGGATTTAACCATTTAAGTCAATTCAGCTGCCTTTCTTATAAGGCAAGTAGAAGGAGGCCACACACTTTCTGACTGAACTCGAAATCCATGGAGATTTCAAAGTCTAGAACTGCCCTCAAAGTGAGCAGTGTTTTACATCATGTTGCTGTAAGGCATAGCTGACTCTCTGGTGCAGGCGGGCGGTTCCCAGGGCCCCTGGTGATCATACAAACTGTAGCATCTCCAGAGGCAGACGTCTCTGAGATCTGAATACCTTCTTGAAAGCTGCCCCAGAATGGTGACTTGTACACTCCACCCTGCGATCCACAGACATCTTGCTCTTCTCCCAACTTTGTTCAATGTGAGAGCAGTTACTTGGTCTGTCCTTTCCACTGCACGACCTTCAAAGCATATGAAAAGATCGAAGGATCGTGGTTTGGATTGGGCATGTCTGAGTCATCAAAGTGACATCATTGCTTTTCAGCATAAAAACTAAGCATTCTTAAATTGTAAGGAAGCACTGGGATTCAAATAAAATATGTTGCTTTTACCACAACAGACTGCTGGATCCAGGCCTTCTTGGCTTCCCTGTAAGAGTCACATGATGCTTTGAGGGGCTATCATGAGGGAGGAAATCGTCCCAATATTGACAATATCAGAATAAAGCTAACTTAAAGGAAATGAAAAGCGAATTCGATCAATGAGGTATTTACCTTCTTCTCAAATGAGTCAAGATCAGCACATGTTCACACGTTGGGGGTACTACGGAGGCCAGGATGTGTGTGTGTGAGCATGCAATGAAGACCCCCTAGAACGGGAAAGGAGTTATGACAGAGGAAAGAGTATGGGTGCAGTGTCTGGTGCAAAATGACTCTGTGCAATGCCACGACGTTGAAAGGGTGTAAGCCTGGGTGTGGGGAAATATTGTCTAAGATAGAGCACAAGATGGGGCAGGAATCGCATGTTTTAGGGTCTCATAGGACCATTTAAAGCATTTATATTTTATTCTGAGTTTAATAGAAAATCAAAGTGAATTTTGTCATAGAGTGACTTGGCCAACTTAAGCTTTCCACATATCATCCTGCTTCTAGGTGAGTGATTTGGATGAAGAAAATTTAAAGAGGGTTTTAGTATCCCTAATGAGACATAGTGGTGCCTCTGACCAAAGAAATGAGAGCAGATTTGGAGAGAATAAAATCAATTCTCTCTCTCTCTCTCTCTCTCTCTCTCTCTCTCTCTCTCTCTCTCTCTCTCTCACACACACACACACACACACACACACATACTTGAAACCAATGTAAAATCATGATATATCTTCAATATAACATCATCAATTAAGAAGATGAAGTTTTAACATAAATTATAATATCAAATATTTTAAAGCATATCCTATCTCATAAATAGATTCCCCATCATGAAGATATGGCAAAGTGTGGTGAAGAAACCAGATGGTGCCCAGCTATAAGAAAGAATAATATCTGCGATCATAGAGTCTTGTCTTCAAACACACAGCCATCTAAGGGAGGCATCATCTAAGTCCACATGGTAGAAGCACACCAGCCTGTGTGCTCCCACGGATCTAAGGACTGTAAATAATGAAATACAAATCTGAAGGAGGGAATGCTATCAGAGCTTGCATTCTGAACACCTGGTTTGCAGAAGGCCATGGATGACAGTGGAACATTTTCAGGGTCCCCACATGGACGAAGCCTCTGACTATAGTCCAGGGATATTAATTCCCTTGTTACCATACAGAGAGCACTGCAAAGTCAACAATGGCAGATGTATATTGGTTAAAATGTAATCTTATTATTTGATTTCTCTTCTGATCCATTTAAAAATTGTTTCCTTTTTTAATATTTTCTGTTTGATTGAGACTTCTCCATTTTGTTTTGTCATTGTTGCTGGTTTTGTTTGTTTCTTGCTCGTGTTTTGTACGATTTTCTGTATGTGAAATCCAGGATATATAAACCTATCGAGGCAGTAGATGGATTGATAATTGCCTGTGGGCATGGCAAGGGAACTTAGAGGGAAGTGAGGAAAAAACAACAACGAATAGGAGATGAAAAGGAGATGTGAATTATATACTAACATAAATATTGGGAAAAGATGGTATTACTTTGAGGGGGTTCAACTCCATAGTCAGAAAAGTTCTTAACTAAATAAGCCAGGTATATTTGTTACAATTTTTAAAAGATAAAATGGCAAAATAAACAGTTGGAAAAAATTCTGTAAACTCTTTTCCAACTTAATAGTTTTTTATCTAACCCAGAGATATGTATTCTGCCCTACTGAAATCATAATTTTTAATAAATATTTTTATATTCTTTAACACATTGCTATACTAATCCTATAAAGAAGTTAGGGTAATTGTGCCCATTTGATAGAGATGTGAATTGAAGATTCCAGATGATAAGTACCTTTCCAGCTCCCCCCAATACAGCTCTGTCTGCTCTGTGGGGGAAATAAATAAATTTGTAATTTGTGTGTGTGTGTGTAAGGTGCTATATGTATATAGCCTATCACCTTTGGGGAATAATTGAGATTTCAAATCCCTCAAACAAAATCCCCCTTTGGAAATGGAAGTTATAAAACTTATCACTAAATTTAAAAGAGCACCAAATGCCTGTGTTGAAACTCTCAGGTACATTTCGTGTCTATAAAGTCCTCAAAAATAATAACTCACAAAGTCACCTCTCTAGTCAATGTTTTTAAAGCACATGCTGTGTGATGGGAAAGTTTCCAAGATTATTTTCAGAAGCAGAGGTGTAGTATAGTGTGTCAGCGGACATATATTAGAAAATATGACTTATGGAATAGAGTCTAGACTCTACCCTAATGATTTCCCATCACTTCCTCTTTAGAACTGAGATGATCGTAGTTTTTAAATAGTTTTTCCTGGGCTAGGTGATTCCTTGAATCTACTTCCCACTATTTATGGAACATTCGTATATGCTGGGTACTTTTCTGATAAAAATACCCCCCAAAATTTACATGGGTGATCTCACTGAATCCTTGTAATCTAAGAGAAAGAATGGTAAGAAGGACAGAGGACAGAGGCTGAAGGACAGAGGACAACATCCAAGCACACAGCTGTCATTCAAACCCCAGCACTGAGCCGCAGAGCCCAGGTCATAACTTCCAGCCTTACCTGCCTCTGCAATCCTGTCTCATCTTGTGCTAGCAATACTGCCCCTACCCCCCCCCCCCACAAAAACCCTACAAGTTCAGAAACTATGCTAATATATTGTAACCATTAAAATGTCAAGAAAGAGGGTTTGTCTCTCATGAGGCTCTAAACATCATAATGGATCTGAGCTGCTTTGGCCGTGAACCCAAAGAATGAATTGCTCAGGTGGCATGTCTCCTGTTATCTTCACAGATACCTCTCTTGCACTGCCATCAAGTCAATGCTGATCGACAGAGACTCCTTTGCAGGGTTCTGACTCTTCAACTTGGAATAGAAAGCCGTCTGTCTCCTGCAGAGCTACTGAGAACATTGAACTGCTGACCAGGAGTAACACAGCCCAACGCTTAAAACATATAGGCATGTAAACATCTTCATCATTCCGGGCCCACGGCTGTGGTTAGAACTTTAATAATGTTATCAGACAAACTCTCTTCTCTTCTTCTCCTCCTCTTTCTTTCTTGCCTTTTTCTGTACAGAGCGAATTCCTAAAGTTATCAAAAATAATTATGCTGTCTCCAAAGTAACCACATCCAAATGTGCCCAATATTATCCGGAGAGTGCCCTTTCTTTGAGTCTACAATTAAGTGGCATGTCAGTTAATACACAAGAGGCCCTAAGATATTTATTTCTAAGGATGCACATGTGTCAGTTGGCCCACTCTGTTCAGCTCATTATCTTCATGATGAATGGAGTGTTAATATTGCAATCTACAACATCTGATGGGCACATGTGTTAAAACATGGCCATGCTCTCTCATCTGAATTGATATTGTAATTTGAATGAAAAGGGAGAAACAGCAGCAAGACCTCTCGTTTTCCAATGTTTTAGAAATATATGTATCTATGTATATCGAGAGGATTTTATATATATGAAATATTCATATTTTTGATATTACAGGCTTCTGAGCATCTGACTTACTGACAACTTGAATTTGACCTTTAATGCTTTGTAACTATTCCCTCCCTTTGAAGCAATTGAACCAAGCCCTACTGGTGCAACAGGTTACTCTTCGCAATCACCTTCACCTGCACCACGGCACTTACAGCACTGACAAGGCTTGGAGCGCTCCTTCGCCTAAAGTAAAACCAAATTTAGAAACATGTAAGCCGCTGGTCTGAGCTATCTACAAATTCATAGAGACACTCTTATTGGATCTTGTCCACAATCCAGTGCCTGTATGTATGAGGGAGCTTTCAAAAGTTTATGGAAAAATAGAACTAAAAGATGATGGAATTTTCCCATGGTCTTCCTCTAGCACCCTTGGGCAATATCATATACATATATACCGATGAACATAATAAATATATGGACTAAAATATTCTGAATTTTTATATTCACAATAAAATCTACAGAAAATTTAAGGGAACATAGATATAAAACAGTATGTTTGAGTGAAACTAGACTTATGTTCTGTCCTCTAATCACTTAAAATCTAAATTCATAATCCCTTCCACAAGGAAATGTAGACAATTAGACACAGACCTTTATAAGGTGAAGTGGCTAGAGTGGGTACAAACTATCATCAAATTGGTTACTAACCCAATGGTTGTCAGTCCCGACCTAGTAAGAGGTGCCTCAGAAGACAGGCCCTAGGGATTTGCTTCTTGAACACCCTTTGAGGTAGTTCTACTCCGCACCTACTGGGTCTCCATGAGTTGAGATTAGCTCAAAGGCAACTAACAACAATAATATATAGGGCAGGTCATTCCGTCTACTTAATGTGAAATAATAATACTATGTTAGGCAGGGTTCTCTAGAGAAACAAAACTAGATAGATAGATAGATAGATAGATAGATAGATAGATAGATAGATAGATATGGATTTATACAGTACAAAGGAATATAAGAGCTAATTAGTCCAGACAGAAGTACTGAGGGCTCAGTTCAACTCACTTCCATGCAACAGTTAATATACTGGAAGTCCTTCAACTCACTAGGGCTGCTGGGTCCTAGGTCAAGGAAGCAGACAGCTGAGTCTTCCCATGGGCAATGCAGGCAGAGTCCTCACACAGGCAGCAAACTGCAGGGCGGGTCACCCACAGTCAGCAGCTCAATAGCTTAGTGAAACAGGCCCGGATGCGATCTGGAACTCAAGCAATGCAAGGCAACAGGATCCACCAGCGTCAAGCTCAAGCAACGTACACACCAGCTGCATGGCGAAGCAGGAACCTCAAGCTCCAGCGACATGATCCATGGGTTGGCTGCTTCACAGGCACTGTAACTCACAAGTTGAGGCAGAGAAGTAGCTAAAGCAGCCTCAGGCTGGTCTGATCACTAGAGAGCAATAAAGAGAGGGACAGACCTTGCAGAGCCATTTATCTCTTTGCCCTGCAAACTGTTACCTGATTAATCCCACATGTTTCTATTGGCCAGGTTGGCGCAATAAACCTACCTATCACAAAAACCAAACTCCAAGTCAGTTCTAAGTCATAGTGACCCTATAGGCCACGGTAGTACTACCCCTATGGGTTCTGAGACTTACTCTTTACAGGAGTAGAAAGCCTTGTCTTTTTATTTCATTACTTGTAAGTATCATATAAGATTTCATATGGTTTCCTTTTTCATTTTTTTCCACTTGGGAAGTCAGAGGCAGGAAGATCGTGGAGCTAGGTGTTTTTAATAAGCACTTCTAATAACTGCAAGGATCCGACACGCTTGGGAAAAGCCAGGTAGGACGAGCGTGCAGGTTCAGGGATATCTTTGAGCTCTTCTCCCTTTCTCATGTATGTGGGCTACTAACTGGTATTCTCTGAGATACTGCTGAATGGAGATCCATAGTAACTGCTAAGATAAGATGCTTGGTAAAGTAGAGGGGCAGAGAAATAGAGGGCGGCCCTTGACAAGATGTATGGACAGAGCGGATGCAACAATGGGCTCAGACATAAGAAATATTGTGAGTGTCATGAAGGACTGGATAGCGTTTCCTTTTGTGTTGTACATTCATGTCACTGGGAGTCAGAACTGACTTGCTGACACAGGAAAACAACAAGAGTCCTTAAAATCATGCAGTCTGGTCAAAAAATAAATAAAAGTTCATCTAGTTCAGTCTTAAGTGAATATTTTGAACTTTCTTCAAATTTAACCTAGCCCTCAGGCCATCACCTGTGGCAGCACAATCAATCTCTCAGCTGGGTGTATGCACCAATCTAATGAAGTTGACCTGATTCAATTTAAAAGAAGTAATATATTTTAAAGAAAGCAATATATTTCACTAGTGTCTACCATCCCCAGTCAGTCATATTTGACCTGTCATGCTCGCATATTTTGGGAGTGACAAGTGCTTGCAATGATTCATGTCTAATTTGCATGTGGAACCATGCCCCTAAGGCATAGAAGTCAAGCTGAGCATGCAGAATTACCGGTCCTTAGTTAGCATCATCAGGAGCTACCTAGATACTATGGTGACCAACGAAAGAAAAAGAAAGACAAATGACTGTGACTAAATGTAATAGGTTGGTGTTATTGCTGTTTAAGCAGAGAGTTCATATCAGTCTTTGTAATTGCATTAGCAAATAAGTATTACTGCGATTATTGATAGATTTTTTCAAGACCAATACATTCCTGAATGACTTCATCAGTGATTGAACTGCACAGTACAACTTCACTGTGTTTCAACAGAAATTTTTCTCTAATTTAAAGTTGGGGAGACTTCAAACAATTATGTATAGATTCTTTTTTATTTTCCCCTTAAGTAATCAATTCAGATCATATAGAATTTACCCAGAGACTATAATATCCAAAAAAAGATTATACCTGAGAGCATACGATTCTGTATACAGCTACGTCCGTCTGTCTTGGGGAAGAATCTGTAAGGTTGCTAATTCAGTAACAGGGATGGTAAGATCATTTATTCTGACAAATACAACAAAAATCTATAAAAAGAAACACTTTGCTGAAAATGAATACCTTAATAAAGATTTCAAAGTGGAGAAATTCCCTGGAGAGCTGGATTACATTAGTAGATTCATCTTGAAGCCCAAATCAAACCTTCTGCCATTGAGTACATTACAACTTATGGTAACCTTTTATAGCAGCAGTTCTCAACCTGTGGGTCGCGACCCCTTTGGAGGTCGAACGACCCTTTCACGGGAATCGCCTAAGACCATATTTCCAATGGTCTTAGGATCTGAGACACCGCTCCTCTATCCGTCTCCAGGCGGGTCCGCCCACATGCAGATATGCCCACATATGAGTACCCAGTGTGAACACTGTTACCCATGCTAGACCATGCTTCAAGACAAATTTTCATTTGTCATTAGAAATAAATATTTCACAATATATAATTACATATTGTTTTGGGGATTTATCACCATGCTTTAATTATGTTTAATTTGTAACAATGAAAATACATCCTGCATATCAGATATTCACATTATGATTCATAACAGTAGTAAAATTATACTTATGAAGTAGCAACGAAAATAATTTTATGACTGGGGGTCACTGCAACATGAGGACCTGTATGAAAGGGTCGCAGCATGAGGAAGGTTGAGGACCACTGCTCTATAGGGTTTCTGAGACTGTGAATCTTTTTGAGACCAGAGAGTCTCATCATGCTGCCTTATAGTGTCTGGTGAGTTTGAATTGCCAATCATGCAGTTATCAATCCACCATTATCTGTTGGTCTGTCTGTCTATGTATCTGTCTATACATTGATATAATTTATTTATCTATCTCTGAGCCCTAGTGGCCAACTGGGATATATGTTGGACTACTAACCACAAAACCAACAGTTCTAAGCCACCAGCTGCTGATAAGAAAAAAGAGGAGACTCTCTCCTCCCATAAATGTTTACAGCCTCAGAAATCCATAGATGCAGTCCTACTCTGTCCACAAGGCTGCTGTGACTTAGAGGTGATTGATGACAATGATACTCCCTATCTTTCTCTCTCTCCCCCTCTCTCTTTCCTATCTATCTATCTATCTATCTATCTATCTATCTATCTATCTATCTATCTATCTATATATATATCTATCTATCTATGGTAAAACAGGTTGGTTTTACTTATTTATTTTACTTAATTTTTATAGCATCATCTGTACATTAGCCCTTAACCACCAATTTCAGAATCAACTTAGTCGCAATCTAGTGAGGAAATAGCAGGATGCCTGCGATTGACAGTTCACTCCACAATTAGTATTTATTGAGGCGTATCTATGGACCAGAGAGTTCTCAGGCCACGAGAAACAGGACAATGAATGAACCAGGCAAAGTAAGTCCCTTTCATCCAGGCATATTGCCTAGTGGCAGGAGATAGCCATTGGATAAACAAATGAATACATGCTGTTTCATAAAACAGTAAGCGCTATGAGGAACAATAATGGAGAGTAAGGAGATGGTGACTGATGGTCAAGGATGGCGAGCTGCTCTGGGAAGGGCGCTCACGAAGACACTCACCCTAAGGTATCAGAGGGAGACCTGTGTGACCCCAGAGGTCCAGCCCAGCTGATGTTCACAGGAGGGGCTTCAAGAGTTTAAGGGGAAATCCCATTCTTATGATTTCCATTTTTCATGGGACTTTTCCATCTTCACACTTCAACCTGGTTCTACACCTCGGGAGGAAAGTGGCAAATGAGTTCTGTTGCCTGTATCTCCTTCCCCATTGTCTGAGGGCCTGGTACACCATAACCAAACCAGATGTCACCAAGCAGCTTCCCACTCATCATGACTTTGCCTGGGTCAACGTGTGACTGTGCTCACCGAGCTTTGTCAGTGGCTGCTGTCTTAGGACGTAGGTTGTCACGTCTCTCTTCCAATTCCAGCAGCCTCGGGGGGGCTTTTACCACCAACATTTTGTCGAGGAGCTGAGCATGCCACTCCTCTGTGACAGCCGAGGACTCCTTGCACACAGTTGACTTCAGAGTGCTCTGGTAGCCAGAAAAACAAAACAAAACCCCGAAACCCTTTTCTGGATAATAAAACAGAGATGGAACCACTTCCCCACAAGAGATGCATAAATACCATCAAGTAAAGTCGCTACCATGTAGTCTACGTGGCTCAACCCATATAAGAAATTTCAAAGTGCCCAGTAGCACATCGACATTAATGAATCAGAAACAAATTGGCTTTGCAGGATATTCAAAGTCAAGTACATATGAGGAGCTGTAGCCTTCCCTCAGCCCACTGGGTTATCAACTGCCAGGGAGGGGCAATCTTTAGATGGCTTTACAGTCCTGCTTAGGCCTGAGGAAAAGCAGAGTGAAGCTCTGAGCCAGAACATGGACTTAAAACCACTCCTGGTGACAAACGATGTCATGTTTTATTCATCCAGCAAAGTTCGCTGTAGAACTGTTGTTGCTGTTGTTTTGCTGTTGTTCTGGTTCTGGTTAGGTGCCATTGGGTCAGTTCTGATCCATCAGCATCCTATGCACAATGAAGCGCTCGCTGCACAGTCCTGCACCGTCCTAGCAGTTGGACCCGTGCCTGAGTCCATGCTGACAGCCACAGTGTCCATCCTTCTTGCCGAGGGTCTTCCTCTTTTTCGTTGCCCCTTCACTTTACCAAGCATGGTATTCTTCTCCAGGGACGGCCTTTCCTGACAAATGTATATAAGATGACGTCCTGCCATTCTTGCCTCTATGAAATACTCTACCCTACTTCTTCCAAGATAGGTGAGCTCCCCATTCCAAAGGAATGAGCTGCTGCAAACCTTAGGCATCGTTGTGCAACTACATGTTGTGTTAGTCCAAGTAGACTAGAGAAAAAATTCCAGGGAGACTCATAAGAAAGAGATTTATATACATGAGCAATTTAAGATTGAGAAAACATCCCATCCCCATCCAGATCAAGTCCATAAGTCCGATATTAGCTCATATGTCCGATACCCATCTATAAAGCCCTCTTCAGACTCATGAAGCACATGCAATGATGCAGAATGCAGGAATATCACAGGCCAGTAAGTGGGAAGTCTTGTGGATCCAAAGGCATTGCAAACATCTCAGTGCTGGCAGGGATCTCCATGTGGCTTCTGTAGCTCAGGGCACTAGTGTAGTGTCTTGTCAGCTACTATGTCTCCCAGAGTATGAGCTGAGAGAGAGTATGTTTTCTGCCTCTGAGGAGGAAAAAAATACAGGATTTCCCAAAATCCTCAGGAGAAGGCCCTGCCCACACAGAGGTCTCATGGGCGATGACCTAATTGACAGACTAGACCCCACCCCTTCCCTCTTAACCCTCACAAGTCCCAAATTGATGGCAGATTATGTAACTACCACATACCTGGCAAATACTGGAGGGATAATGTGGCTTAAGAGCCTCCCTGCCCTCAAAGTGCATCCCCATTGATATTTTCTACATACATCAAGTCTTCTTTTCCAAAGCCAGCCACCGCTGCCAATGGCATCACTTGAGTAAATACAGAGCAAAGGAGCCAAAGAGCCTGGGGAAGACAGTACCGGCTGCAGTGTTTGACTGACTCTGCCCTTTGCTTGTTGATCTCAACTCAGCAACGTCTTGGAAACTGAGCCCCTCACTCAGCTAAGGCCTGGGGCAAGTACACAAATACCCAAGCATAAATCCACAGGGGTCAGTAGAGCTGCCACCACTCTGTCCATCACTAGCACACCCGTCTGAGGATGGGCTCCACCTCCTTCATTCTTAGACTTTCTCTTCTAGGTGCTGTTCCATGATGTCCTCCACCAACTGACATTTGGATGGGCCCTTAAGAAACTTCTGCAGCTGGACAGATCAAGAAGCCTCTGAATGCAGATGAAAACTAACCCCACAATTGTCTGGATGTATTCAAATCATGATGCTACAGCTGCTAGGTAACTCGATTGAGCCCCAGATAACTTGTGTGGTAGTTACATAATATGTTGTCAACTAGTGGAGGGGTGGAGTCTAGCCTGTCAATCAAGTTGCAGCTTGATGACCTCATTTGGAGGTACCATGGAGATAAATAGTTGACTGGAGGCCAGATACACAAAGCCACTTCCTGCAAGACATTACTGATGACAAGCCTGATGAAGCTACACTGATGCAGCCAGAGTCCTGGAGCTGGAGGAGCCCCGTGGAGACCCATGCCAGCACTGAGATGCTCCCACCAATCTGGATCCACAAGACTTTCCACTCACTGGCCTATGATCTTCCTGCATTCAGTGTCATTGCAGATGTTGCATGCGTCTGTAAATAAATTGGTAGATTGGTATTGGACATATAAGCTAATATCAGATTTTTAGACTTGATTTGGACTGGGCTGGGATGTTTTTTCAAGATTCAATTGCTCTTGTATCTAAACCTCTTTCTTACACGCATATGAGTGTCTATGCATTTGTTTCTCTGGTCTACCTGGACTAAAGCAACTGGATTGAGTAACTCCTTACTTTATACTCTAAAACCTCCATGCACAGAGTTCATTCTGACTCACAGTGACCCTACAAGACAGTGTCAGCTGCTCCATGTGGGTTGCTGGAACAATAGTTCCAGGGGTAGAAGGGCTCATCTTTCTCCCTCTGAGAGGCTGGTTGTTTACAATGGGTATCTTTGCAGTTAGCTGCCAAATGCATGACCACCCCACTGTGTCCCAGTGGCCCCTGCCTTTCTCAGATGGCTCTGAAGTTAGAACAGTCCGGGCTGAGGCTGGACTCCCGTTGTGTGTAGGACTTCTCTGAGCTGAGAGAAGGGGATTTGGGAGGACTTGTGTTCCAGCTCATTTGTCCTCTTTGCCCTTTGCTTTGGTTGCTTTTCTTAGTGATTCTCCAAACTGACACTTCACAGGCACCCATGTGTCAAGGAACTATCTGATCTTTACACAGTCAGATGGCTTCCCTGTCCAGTTCTGATGAGAAATCTGACACACACGATCATCATGCTGCGATTCTGACCGTGGAAATCTAGCCCAAACACCACTGTTCTCCACACAAATAACCTAGGACTCCTCCCCCTCTTCCATCCATAAAACAAATGGCTATGCCTCCTTCATGTTCAGAGTAGGAATGACACAGGATGCTGTCAGTTTAAGCAATGAGGGAGTGGCACTTTCTCTGAAGAAAAGAGGGGCCTCCAGGCACACGAGCAGATGTGCATTTTTATTACAAAAGAGAGATCTGAATTTTCTTGAAGAAAACCTTGCATTGCTTTCCAACTACACAACACAAAACGCACACTCTTCTTAAGCAACCAGCAAACTGAAAGCCTGTAGCCAGAAGACGGGCATGGATGCTGGGGCTTTGGTTTCAGAATCACAAAGTAAAGTCAACACACACAGTGAAAGAAAAATAATGACGGCGTCTGAGAGTGGATTGAACTATATATCTCCTTCCTCTCCGTTGTCCTCACATTCTAACCAATAATCCCTTCCCGGCACCACGCCAGTTTTACATAACATATGGGGAATTGGGGGTGACTTTCTGTCACTTTGGTAAGGCAACATCTATCTTAAATTTTCATTCTCAATAACATATAGCAAATCAAATAAAATATTCGAAGGCACTAAACCAAACCAAACACCAACCGCCTTATACCGCAGACACAGCTTGGACTTTGTGTGCTGATGATGATCTTGGGAAAGTGGTGGGATGCTATTTAATGAATCTTTGTGCAGCATGACAGAGCTCAAATGTGTCAACTCTTTCCTATTTAGCACTAGAAAAGTAGAGCTTATTCAGATCCATTTACTTCACACCTACAGTTCCTTCTGTGAACATAGTGCCATTCACTTTGCTAGACTTCTTGAGTCCATGTACATAAAGATGTGATATGCATGTTTTAATCATTGTGGCATCGGATTTCAGCACCTGTAAGTTTTAAATTAGTATTTCTTACTGTATTATATATGAGGAGCCCCGATGGTGTAGTGGGCTACTGGTTGCATTAACTACTGTGGGCTCAGCAGTTCGAATACACTAGTCATCCCATGGGACATGCCAGAGACTTTCTGTTGTAGTGAAGATTTGCAGCCTCCAAACCCCACAGGAACAATACTATCTGTCCTATCGGTTGCCATGAATCAGAATCACCTCAATAGTACTAAGTATCAATACCTTCCTAAAAGACTTTCACTCTTGCTTATTGCTTTTCAAAATTAAATAATAGTGTGATTTTCTTATTAGAAATTAGTTTGTGCACTGAGTAGGTACATGACTGCTAACCAATAGGTTGAGGGTTCAAATCCACACAGTGGTCCCCTGTGAAAAAGGAAAAAAATAAAACAAAAAGACCGGGTAACCTTCCCCCATAAACTTCAAAGCCTGGAAACCCCTGTGGGGTGGTTCTATTCTGTCACCTGCACTCCCTGTGAATGAAAATCAACTCAATGGCAACTAGTAAGATTATTATATGCAGATTTTTATTCAACAAAAATGAGATTAAATAATATGCAAAAAATAAGAACAGATTCAGGAATGAATTGGGGGCTCTCACTGAATCCTGGCTCTAGTCTAAGAACAATTAGTTCTTACAACATGGCCCTGCTCATTAGCTTCCTTCTTAAGGAGAACACAGGAGGTATGGGTGTAACAGTAACATGGAGTGAAGAAACTAGACAGTGCTCAGCTACCAGAAAGTATAACATCTGGGGTTTTAAAAGTGTATTTTCAAAGCATCTGTCATCTAAATGAGATACCAGCTAAGCCCGCATAAAAGAAGCACACCAATATCCGTGATCGAAGGATTGTATGTAAGTGATATGATCCAAATCTGAAGGAGGGAGTAGTATCAGAGCTTAAAGTGCGCAGAAGCAGTGGATGGCAGTGGGAGCCCCAAATAAATGTGCAGGAGCCACACAGGGATGAAGCTCCAGTGAGTTCCCTTTAATCATAAGGGAGAGAGAGGAACATGCTGCTTATCAGACAGGTAGCATGGGACAGACAAGTACAGTTGATTAAAATGATAAATCTGACTTGATCAGTTAAAACTTGTCACTTTATCTCCCTTCTGATACACTTTGTGCTTGATCTGGTTTTTAATACTTTATGTGCTTTTTTCATATTGGGGGCTGTCTCTGTTGTATTTTGCAATTGTTGGTAGCCTTTTTGATCTCTGTTGTCTCTGTTATGTGTTTTTCTATGTTTTGCAGAATATGAGACCCAGGATAGGTGAATCTGTAAGGAAAGCAACTGGAATGAGGCCTCCTCAGAGTACAGGATTGGAGGTGGGGGTGGGGGGTTGGGGTGTAAGTGGGAGCTGAGATCAAGTACTTCAGAAAGGAACAACATGTTTTGGAACTGATACTAGTAATGATTGTACAACATTGTTTGATATGATTGAACTATGGCATGTTACGATGTCTGGATTAGCTCCTAATGAAATGACTTGGATGCCCCCAAATTGCAAATAAAACAACCTACCATGAAATAAGAATAGAAAAGAAAGAAAATTAGTTCAATGAGATCCAGCATGGCATTGAAAAAGAGGAGTTCAGAGCAGTGGTCTATGAGTAGAGACTTATTAAGAAGAGGAGGAGATGAGTCAGTCAGGGTGCGATGTAGCACCAATGAAGAATGCAGCTATCCTCCAGTTCCTAAATGCTTCCCTCCCCCACCCCTACTACCATGATCCGAATTCTACCTTGCAAGTCTGGATAGAGCAGAGGATGTACACTGGTGCAGAAAGGAGCTGGAAGCACAGGGAATCCAGGGCAGATGATCCCTTCAGGACCAGGGATGTGAGGGGAGATACTGGGAGGGTAGAGGGTGAGTGGGTTGGAAAGAGGGAACCGATTACAAGGATCTACATGTGACCTCCTCCCTGGGGGATGGACAACAGAAAAGGGGGTGAAGGGAGACACTGGATAGGGCAAGATATCACAAAATAATAATTTATAAATTATCAAGGGCTCATGAGGGAGGGGAGAGCGGGAGGGAGGGGGAAAAAGAGGACTTGATGCAAAGGGCTTAAGTGGAGAGCAAATGCTTTGAAAATGATTAGGGCAAAGAATGTACAGAAGTGCTTTATACAATTGATGTATGTATATGTATGGATTGTGATAAGAGTTGTATGAGTCCCTAATAAAATGTTTTAAAAAAAGAAAGAAATAAACCAGAGTCACCTGGGAACTCTGCACCAGTAGATTACATAGGGAAAAAATGGCTAGATGAACAAGAGGATAGAATTTGAAGAAAGAAAACCCCTGTTAAAAGTCATCTGACCAGTAGCATGATCTGAATTCATGACATAAGCTATCTCAACCGAACGTCTCCTCTGTGAAATCTGTGGGAAAATGGATATTAAAGGGCCTGTGGTTTGTACAAGGGCTGCCCTCAGGCAAGTTACTTGAACTCTGTTCTTGTGACATCACAGATGAAACACCTCCCAGCCACAAACATAACACCAACTCCCATTTCTGAAGGCGCGTGTTATCACTCGTGATTCTTAGCATTTTAGCTGGGTGGAAGGGAGGATGCTCCTTAGTTTAAGCTGTTAGAATTTTGCAGGCTGTGAGTCTCTCTGTTCAGATATCAATGCACACCATTCACGAAGAAGTTCTTTAGTGCGAGAATACAAGAAGGACAGCAACTGAACTTACAATGACTGAACTTGCACGGTGCAAGTTAGAACTGTAGACATTTCAGTATGCATTTAGCAGAACAAACAAACAAACAAAAGCAACCAGACTCACTGTGACTTATCGTGACCCTGTAGAACCATTGCTTTCTTAGGCAATCCATCACTCATAGTGACCCTGTAGGACAGCACAGAACTGCCCCCATTGGGTGACTCAGACTTGAAGGTTTTATGGGACCAGAGGGCCTCATCCTTTTCCCTTGAAGAAGCTGGTGGTTTTGAACCTCTGACCTTGGGGTTGGCAGCTCAGTGCATATCCCACTATGCTGCTGTGGCTCTTTATTTTATAAGCTTTGTATGTCTAATTATTAAAAACAGCCTCATCTGTCCCCGGATAAGCAGTGGGTGTTTTTGAACTGGCAACATGTGCTTAGCAGCCCAGTGCATGATTCAGTGAACCTCCGAGGTTTCCGGATGAGCAAAAGTACAAGTAAGTGGCAGAAACAATTTACTGTGATGCTGTGGTGGTGTACCTCTCTGATGCTCATGGACTGTGTTTGAGTCTGTTTCCTTTGGTTATCATCTCTCTCTCTCTCTGACGAGATGATTCTTCCTTCTTGTCCCAGTCTGCTTTGTAGTCAAACAATTGTGCTATGTGGCTTGCCCCTTAGAATCAGATAGAGAACATCCCAAGTCTGTCTGGAATTGTTCAAAGCTCAGACTTCCAAGCACAAAATCCTCATCAACTCTACTGCTAAGGGCCTTCCTTGTCCTAATAGAATCAGGGAAAAGAAGATCGCTACCGCATACTTTATTTTCAGAATGTCTTCTCGCCCCTCTCGCCCTTCACTGAAACCCTCTCTTTTTCTGAATAGTTTGTTTTACCTTCTGTAGCCTAATGTACCTCCAAAATGTTTTTTGTTTGTTATCTTGGATCTAGAGATATAGTTCTTGCCTTTGGAACAGGAAGAAAATGTCTTTATTAGGGATCGTCCACAAAGGATCTCCCTTTTAGCAGAAAGGGGATCCCAGGACCTGTCCTAATTACAGCAGACTGCGGTTGTAGTATCTGACTTCTCATGACATCTACTCAACCCCCATGATGGAGTTGATTCCGACTCACAGTGACCCTAAAGGACAGCCTAGAACTGCCCTCATGGGGATGCTCAGACTTGAAAGTTCTTTTTTTGTTGTTTTTCTTTATAATCATTTTATTGGGGGCTCGTACAATTCTCATCACGATCCGTACATCCATCCATTGTGTCAAGAACATATGTACATTTATTGCCATCATCATTCTCAAAACATTTGCCTTCTACTTGAGCCCTTAATATCTGCTGCTCATTTTCCCCTTCCCTCCCCTCCCCCCTACCTCATGAACCCTTCATCATTCATAAAGTATTGTTATTTTTGTCATATGTTACATTGTCCAACATCTCCCCCCACCTTCTTCTCTACTGTACATTCCCCAGGGAGAAGGCTATACGTAGTTTCTTGTAATCATTTCCCCCTTTCTACCCCACATTCTCTCCACCCTCCAGGCATTGCCACTCTCACCCCTGGTCCTGGAGGGGTCATCTGTCCTGGATTCCCTGTGTTTCCAGTTGCTCTCTGTACCTATGTACATCCTCTGGGCTAGCCAGATTTGTAAGGTAGAATTGGGATCATGATAGTGGGGGGGGGGGTGGAGGAAGCATTTAAGAACTAGGGGAAAGTTATATGTTTCATCATTGCTACCCTGCACCCTGACTGGCTCATCTCCTCCCCGCAACCCTTCAGTAAGGGGGTGTCTGGTTGACTACCAATGGGCTTTTAGTCTCCACTCTGCACTCACCCTCATTTACAATGATAGGATTTTTTGTTGCTTGATACCTGATGCTATATCTTTTGAAAGCTGGGCACCATTAGCTTTCTTCACCACATTTGCTTATGCACATGTTTGTCTTCAGCAATCATGTCAGGAAGGTGGGCACCCACTAGTATGCTTTTTAGTTCTTTGATGTCTGATAACTGGTCCCTTCTACACCTCAAGGTCAGACAGGCTGGTGTGCTTCTTTCATGTGGGCTTTGAGGCTTCTCAGCTAGATGGCCGCTTGTTTATCTTCAAGCCTTTAAGACCCCAGATGCTATATCTTTTGATAGCCAGGCACCATCAGCTTGCTTCACAACATTTGCTTATGCACACATTTTTCTTCAGCAATCGTGTCAGGAAGGTGTGCATCCGGGAATGCCAATTTAATAAAACAACGTGTTCTTGAATTGAGTAAGTGCTTGAGTAGAGAGGCCCAATGTCCATCTGATGCCTTAATACTAAACCTATAAATATATGCACATAGATCTGTTCCCCACACTCTTATATAAATATATTTACATATACACATTCCAGTATTTAGACCTCTATAAATACCCTTTGTCACCTAGTTCTTTCCTCTATTTCCTTTAACTTTCCTCTTGTCCCACTATCATACTCAGCCTTTATTTGGATTTTAGTAATTTCTCTCGGTTACCTTGCCCCTGCTGAATCCCTACCAGGCCTCGCACACCCTCCATGCTACTGATTTTGGATCACTTATTGCTCCCCTGTCCCTGGGTTGTTCAGCACCACCTCCTTATCCCCTCCTCCCCCTCTCCTGTGTCCCCCTGGAACCATTGGTCCCATTGTTTTCGCCTCCAGACTATTCATCCAGTCTATCTTATCTAGATATATCTGTAGAGATAATAATATGCACCAAAAATCAAGTCATAGCAAGATAGGTGATGAGTGAGAACACAGCGTTGACAACAAAAGAGGGAAACCAATTGCCCATAGAAAAAGAAATTAATTAAAAGAAAAAAATTTTAAAGAAAGAAAAACCCGTATATAGATCAAGGTCTGATTTTTTATCTCTGGGCATGTCCTTTTGTCAGGTCTGATTGGGTACACGCTCTGTCCCCAGAGTATCTCCTTTGTACTCCCTCAGGGGTTCCCTGCTCTGCTCCCATGGTTGCTCTGCCACACGCTTTTAGTGGTTTGCCTCAGTGTCACAGGGTCAATCTGGGCCAGTCCCAACCCTAAGTTTCCAGTATTGTCCCCTTAAGGCCCTGGGCCATCAAGGGATGGCGTGTCTCATAGTGGGATCAGCCATATGGTCCACTCTGTCCATTGGCTGTTCAGAGTGGGGATATCGTCCTCCAGGCCTGATGAGCCAGGATGTCCTCAACTCTCTCTTCCTCTTCCTTCATTTGCTCCCATTTGCTTTGATCCAACATGCCCCTCTCCCCTAGCTGCAGCTTCACTGCCATCCTCTCAAACAAATTCTTCTGTGGTGAGAGGCAGTTGTCCATGTAGCTGGTATGGGGCCCGAGCCCTCAGGCCCCTCCACTGACTCCCCACTCCTTGCCGGCCCACTGCATTCGTCTGGCACTGGCTTTATATCTGGTCCTTCTTTCCCTGTGAAGACACAAACAAAACCCTCCCCTTGGTTGGGTCAGTGTCCAATTCCCCCATCACACATCTTTTTTTTTCTTTCCCCTTTCCTCCCTCCAGCCCCATTTTAGTTGGCTACCATATGTACCCCTAGATTTGGTCTGGCCCCTGCCATACTACCTGGACCTCACCCCTGGAGTGCTTGTATACAGTAGTTTTTTTTTCCCCTGTGCCCCTTTTGCACTTACATATATATATATATATATATATATATATATATATATCTTCAGCAGACTCATGTTATACTTGTCCTTTTGTGCTTGGTTTACTTCACTTAGCATAATTTCCTCCAGTTCTTCACATGCGGCAATATGCTTCATGCGTTCATCACTGCTTTTTAGCGATGCATAGTACTCCACTATATGTATGTACCACAGTTTTTTAATCCATTCATCTGTTGATGGAAATTTGGGTTGTTTCCAACTTCTTGCGATTGTGAAAGACATGAAAGTTTTATGGGACCAGAGGGCCTCATCTTTTTCCCTTGACGAAGCTGGTGGTTTTGAACCTCTGACCTTGTGGTTGCCAGCTCAGTGCATATCCCACTATGTTGCTGTGACTCTTTATTTCACAGGCTTTGTATGTCTAATTGTTAAACATGGAATTCTAACATTTAACAAACTGTTAGTCTTCAAATCGTGTCAGTGACGTCAGATGCTATTAAGTCTGACTTCTGACCCGTGGTAACCCCAGGTGTCACAGAGGAGAACTGCCGCATAGGGTTTTCCTGGTGATAGTTTTTATGAATGCAGATCTCCAAGACTTTCATTCCATGAACTACACTGGATGAGTTTGAACTGTTGACCTCTTAGCAGCTGACTAAAAGCACGTGCACCCCCAGCTCTACCGGTGATCCATAGTTAATGAAACCCCTGGGAATAGTGATTAATCTAGGTGGGTTTCTAGAAATGTTGGTTGCATTTGTATTTAGACAGAAAGGAGGAGAAGAAATATTGGCCCAATGTTGACACAGTCTCATACTGTTACAAAATAGCAATTATCAGAATGTGAAGAGAACACTTTTCTTGAAATGTCCCTTTGTGTACCTTCATAAGGACTGCCAGGGTCTGTGAGTAGTCTGCGGTAAAGCACCTGAAGTTTAGCCTCAGCCACGCGAAAGGCCGCTCTCCATTTACAAGACTCATTTATTAACAGCTGCTTGATTTAGCTTGGGTGCAGGCCCAGGAAATGTGCTGCTTGGAAGCTTCTCCTTCTCCTGGACATTTTGCTTTGTTTTGCCTCCGTCTTGTTTATTATTAAATTGCAACTATTTCTCTCACTGGCTTCATCTCCCCTCTGCACATGGTATTTTGACAATTAAACTGTCAGTCCTGCTCAAGAGTGCAGAAAGCCACATACTTTTTAAAGACTTCAGGAACCTCAAGATTAAAGCGTGGCAGAAACCATCTCTGTCCGTATTTGCATCTTGCAATCCATTATTTATTGTGGCTGCTTCCCCTTTCGGCACATTGTTCTTTATGTACTGCTGTGAGCAAGCTATAGAATCCAAACTGATTATCCTTTGCTGGGGTCTATCCAAAGCCAGCACCTGAGAGATGACTTTCATTTTCCATACTGGAGATACTGCTGGTGTGGCCTGCGGGACGGCAGCCCTATTTCTAAGGACCCAACGACTTCTGAGTCAGAAAGGTTTGAGGTACATGTCACCCATGTCAATCCAGGCATAAACTGCTCCGGTTTCTCATCTCTCCGGGAAGCCAGTGTCTGAATGAGTTATTCCAGGGAGAAAATAATACATGAAACCTCAGACGAGTTCTCTTAGCTCATAATAAAGTGATCTTTATTGAACCTCCGACCTTCCCGATATTCCCCGATGGAATGCCATTCGAGACCCAGAACACCCTTTCATCGTTTTCATCATAAAGAACGCGTTCACCCTATTACTTTGTCTAAAAGCAGCCTGTGTCCTTTCTGGGGTGCTTTTAGCCCTGGTTCTGAGAATCAGGGGCAAATAGCTGTCTTCTTCAAATCGTAGCATGTGTATTATCAACAGCCTGAAAGGGAAAAGGAAGAAAGGCCATAGGCTACAAAGGGCACACGCGAAAACCCATTAGAGTGACAGAGAGTGCGTGCGGCTTCCTTCCTACGACTGTACTCATTCGAATCACTGCAATTCTGTGTCACCAATTAAAACAATTTTCTAAATCTCATTTTGAACAAGGCTTTTTGCTGCGTTTTTAAGGTGAAAGAGAAATAAGCTGAGGTTCAATTAGGGGGAAAAAATAATGGTAGAGCTGATAACAGCCGCCAACAAGAGGGTGCTACATGTGGAATTAACTTTTAGGTAAAAGATTTAACATTCTTTAAAGATGACCTATTTATCAGCACAGACTCAGAGGGTGAGTTTTAGGGATCAATATTATAAATAAAATTATTTATAAATATTATAAATACAATTCTTACCCATAAAAGTAAAATATTTTGGAGCGCGAGGCTGGGAGCCGAGCGGCGCGTCGTGCCCTGCGCTGCCCAGAGCCCGAACAATACAGTCAGGATGGTGAAAGGGGACCCCAAGAAACCAAAGGGCCAGATGTCTGCTTACGCCTTCTTTGTGCAGACGTGCAGAGAGGAACATAAGAAGAAAAACCCGGAAGTCTCTGTCAATTTTGCCGAATTTTCCAAGAAGTGTTCTGAACAGTGGAAGACCATGTCTGGGAAGGAGAAATCCAAATTTGATGAGATGGCAAAGGCGGACAAAGTGCGCTATGACCGGGAAATGAAGGATTATGGGCCAGCTAAGGGCGGCAAGAAGAAGAAGGACACCAACGCTCCCAAACGGCCACCGTCAGGATTCTTCCTCTTCTGTTCTCAATTCCGCCCCAAGATCAAATCTACAAACCCTGGCATCTCCATGGGTGACGTGGCCAAAAAACTGGGTGAGATGTGGAATAACTTGAGTGACAGCGAGAAGCAGCCTTACATCAACAAGGCGGCAAAGCTGAAGGAGAAGTATGAAAAGGATGTTGCGGACTGTAAGTCTAAGGCCAAGTTTGAAGGTGCGAAAGGTCCTGCCAAAGTTACCCGGAAAAAGGTGGAAGAGGAAGATGAAGAAGATAAGGAGGAGGAAGAGGAGGAGGAGGAGGAGGAGGAGGAGGAGGAAGATGAATAAAGAACGGTTTCTTTGTAAACAAAAAAAAAAGTAAAATATTTTGGCCTCTCAAAATAAAACTCTTACAACTCCTTAAATAGTGTTTGTTGCCTAGGACAGAATCCAGAACAATAGAGCTTCTTACACATTTTTTTTGGTGCAGATAAATATGTCATCATTCAAGTTTAGGGAGGTGGGGATACATGGTAATGATGCAAATCCCAAGTAAAAACGCTCTATAAAAGAATTTCAGTGTAATTAGACAGGGTCACACAGGTTTAAATAAGTCAAATTTGACACATGACTAATGGCCAATGCCAGTTGCTCCTTCTTGGGGTTCAGTTTTGTTTTGTTTTGCCTTAATTATACATGTTCCAAGCATCTATATTTTTTCTCCACTTCCTTAGTACCTGGTTCAGAAAGACTTTCTGTAACATGACTCACAATTGGGGGTGGGGGCAGGGAGGCTTCACCATAGTAGTTCTAATACTTGTTTACAAACACAATTGGTTTTAGGCTAATTATCATGTACGAAGTAATAGCGATGTTACAGGATAGAGTAGAACTTCCCCCCCAGCCCACCTGCATAGAGTTGTCAAGACTATGATCTTTATGAGAGGAAGGTGTTTTCAACCCCCAACCTTGAAGCTAGGAGGCAAGCATTTTCCCCCTGCACCACCACGGATTGAGTGGTTGGCACACACAGAATCAAATCCACTGCCAAGGAGTAGATTCCCATTCATAGCCAAACTGTATAGGGTAGAGGAGAATTGCTTCCTAAGAGCATCAGAGACTGCAAATCTTCATGGCAGCAGAAAACCACATCTTTCTCCTAAAAAAGGAATACCAGTTGGACTTGAACCAAGAACCTTGTGGCTAGCACCCCAGTGCTTAGATCACAGTGTCATTAGGCATCCTTTAGTATTTTATGTAGTCTAAAACCTACTGCCGCCACATGGTGATCCCACAGAACAGAGTAGAACTGCCCCTTTGGGTTCCCAAGGCTGTAAATCTTTACAGGAACAAATACCGTATCTTTCTCCCATGGAACAACTGATGGGTTCAAACCGATGACCTTAAGGTTAGCAGCTCAACACATAGCCCACCCTATCAACACATCCCCTTCATATTTCCCATAGGACGATATGATTAACACAACCATTTGTGTGTTAAAAATGTAACTATCATGCTCATTTTTTCCTTAGTACCTGCCATTTATTATGCACTATGGATCAAGTAACATGCCACTCAGTTTATCAACAGTTTCTCCCTTCATCACTCCCAAGAAGCCCAGGGAGTAGACAGTCCTACGGAGGACAGTGAAACATGGAAATCTCAAACCTCCAGAGTTAATAAACTCCATCAGTGAGATCTGACACTTTTTTCCCCATTATTCTGAGTGAAATTTGGCAACCTCGGTTAGGCAGTTTGGCAGGTTGGGTGGTGTGCTATATTTGTAAACATGACCTTGTTTGGCAACAGGCTCTGCGATGGTGATGTTAAGAGTAAGTTAGCAGGAGGTCCTACGTGGATAGGATGAGAAGGTATCTCCTCGGAGGGAGGTCTTTATGGAAGGTAAAGAAGAGACAGAGAGAGAGAGAGAATGGTCATCTGAGGACCATGTTACCCTGCAGCTGAGCTGCAAGTCCAGGGTTACCAGAAGTGGGAGAGGCGAAAAAGAATAGCCCAGTAGAGCCTGTTCAGACTTTTGAATTCCCATGCCACCCCCTCCACACAGCAGAGAAAGCAAACAAAAAACTCTGCTACCCCCTCTGGAGTTTCTGAGACTGTAAATCTTTATAAGAGCAAGCCATACGCTATGGAGGGACTGGTGGGTTTTGAACCAGAGACCTTGCCATTAGCCACCGAACACTTCACCTACAGCAACACCAGGGCTCCTTAGTGATATTTTTGTTGTTATTGTTGTTGTTGTTATAACAGTCTTAAGAAGAAAAGAATCTTTGGGCGTTAGCAGAAATACGTTCATGAGAATGTTAATAGGTATCCTTCTGCCTTCCTTTACACGACTCCTCTCCTTCACTAGTCAAAGTATCGGTGGTTCAAACCCATCAACTGCTCCAGGGGAGAAATAGGAAACTATAAGCACCTGTAAATATCAGAAATCCTATATATGGTTTCTATGCGTAGAAAGTTTCTATGAGGTTTCTATGACTCAATGGAGTGGTTTGTTTGTTTGTTTGTTGTCTGGTTTGGTTTCCTTCTTCAAAAAATGTCCTGATAACTATGTGTAGCCCACTGGAGGACTTAAAACAATAAATATTGACTTTTCTCATTAGTTTTCAAGGCAGCTACCTAGGTGGAGTTGGGCTAGGAAATTATTCTGGTGTTGACTGGACTCACTGACATGTTTGGCCATCTCCTGACTGTTGGCTAGGGAATCAAAGGGGATGGGCCTGAGCCTTGCCCATTCTCCAGGAGGTGGATCAGTGAGCAGAGAAAAATGATCAAGGGCAAGTCCAATGGGTCAGTACTTTCAAGCTTGGGATTGCGCCATCTTCTCCAGCATCCCATTGAACGATGCATGTCACACGGCTGAGACAATAGGAGGGCACTGCGAAGGATTCAAATACATGAAGGGTGAAGAATTTGGCCCATTAGAGAAATCAATATACTATAACTTAATACGTGTCACCTATTTGTGGTGGTGGTTGTTGTTGTTGTTAGGTGCTATCCAGCGGTTCTGACCGCTAGGAACCCTCTGTACAAGAGAACGAAACCCTGCCGCGTCCTCCATCTTCCTCACCATCATGCTCAGGTTGGAGTCCATGGTTGCAGTCCTGTATCGATACCTCGTGTTGAGGTTGTTGTCCTTGTTAGATCCCGTTGAGTCAGCTCGGACTCATGGTGAACCCAGGTATTTCGTTAAGGTCACTTTCATCTTGAACATTCTAAGGCTCTGATTCTAAAGCACGGTGATCAATATGGCAGCTGCAGGTGCAATTAAACCTGGACTACGTATATGAACACTCTGTCACCACCACTGCTCTGTCAGTCTGGAGCAAGGGGGCTTGCATCATGGCATGATGCTGCAGCTAAGCCACCAGTACGTCAAATACCCACAGGGCCACCCACTGTAAACAAGTTTCAGTGGAGCCCCAGACGAAGGGCAAACTACAAAGATCCACTTCTGAGCGATTAGCCACTGAGAACATAATCAATAGTCGTGGAATATTATCAGAGAGAGTGTCAGAAGATGATCCCTCCAGGAAAGAGCTACTGCCTCAGAGATCTGTTCCATGATTTCCAAGCTCAGAGTGGGTTCCGATTGCATCTTCTCCTGCTGTCTGCCCATGCCATGATTCAGGCACCCTTCCACTTGACATTCTGTATCGTTGTTGCCTGCCTTCTTGGCACTGACCTTAGCAGATGGGGGCTACCTTAAAATCCAGGCCTGCGTGTTCTCTTCACTGTACGTCCCCCTGCCCCCCGTACTAGAGAGGGACCCCAAGAACAGAGCTTCATGTTTATTTGACATGAGAAAGAAGCCACAGACCTAAACCATGAATCATCGGTAAAACTAAAAGGGCTACCTGGCTTAGGACCCACTGCCATTGAGTGGACCCCCGCTCCTGCTGACCCGTTAAGAGCGAGTAGAACATCCCCACACCCTTCCCGAGGCTGCAGATCTCCGAGGAAGCCGACTCCCTGCTTCCCTGCACGAGCCAGCTGGTGGACTTAAACCCCCGGCTTTTCAGTCAGCAGCCCGTCTCTTTGGCCACTGCGCCACGTGGCCCGCTCTAACTTGCTCTTTCTGATGTTCTAAGTGCTAAACAGAGTAAGAACCAGAATAATTGGTTTTATGGTTCTTGTTACCTCCATCTGTAATTTCATCTTCCCTCAGAATGGTAGTTTCAAAAGGAGGAAAAATTACTTAGCAATTAAACAAATGTGGGGGGAAGGTCATTGAATGGTGAAAATTGTCCTCACAACAGACAAAACATGAGAACCTGCAATGTGCAGGTGACCCTGTGAATATGAAGAGTCATGGTCTGTCATTGGGAACTGAAGCCCTCTTCCTGGAGAATCCCATGGATGCTGTAGCAAGCGGGCAGTTCAAATGGAGAGGGGGCGGGTGTCAAATATAAAAGGAGATTGCTGGAGAGAATTTTTACAGGTTTGTTTTTTATTTCCCTAAGACTAATTTGGGGCTCCTCAATGCATCACATAGTGTGTCTGTGTGACTATAAAAATCCAGCTGTTCTCCTTTTGAGCAGTCTAATATCACTTCAGACTGAGAAGCTAATACTAAGGCTTAAGATGTCAAACAGTTGGTTCTGGTAGCAAACATGGTCCGAACTTAATTAGGAAAAGGCCCAATTTATTCCGTGGTTTGACTTCACCAGGGAAGATCGAGCCAGACCCAGTTGCACGCAACTCTGAGGGAAGCATGAGCCATCCTCACAGACTTGGAAGGAGAAGGGGAGTAAATTATAGGGGAAAACATTTCACAAAATAAAAGTTCTTTTTTTCCCCAAAAATAAGAAGGGGGGTTGGCGTGTGGGAAGCTATCCGAGGGATAGAAGAAGCTCGGCAAAGCCTACAGGTAAAGAAGCCAGTGAAAGGTAAAGGGAAAGAACAGCTGGTGGTGCTGGTGAGGGTGGAGGGAGCACGTCATCTAGTTCTATGCTAAGAAAGGCGCAGGCAGTTTTCAAGAAAGAAGACAGCAGGATAAATATTTAGGTTAACCCACGAAAGAAATAACCTGGCCGATGATTCAGCAACCATTCTTCTTCACAAATGAAGACACAATGGAGACACTTTCTGTTAAAGGCGAGCCTAGAAACCTGGTTCCCCTCAGACCCACTCCAGAAGAGATGTTCAGGGAATACTTTAGATCGAAGGGAATGGCATCAGATGGAAGCTTGGAAATTCAGAAAAATATGATGAACACTAGAAATAGTAATTATGTAGTGAAATGTAATTTTCCCCTTAATTTCTTTAAAAGACATCTGACTATTTAAAAGATTTCTTTCATATATATTACAAATCACCGTTGCATATATCAGATTTTCATCCACCCTGAGGGACCACAAGGACAGATTTTATTATGACCTTTACAGAGGTGGACATGAAAGCCCAGAGAGAGTGGCCTATTCAAGTCTTCCAAGTCCTGGCCGGCCTCTGAATCACAATTCCATTCTCTTTACACTGCATTTCCTTTCTGGCTAGTGGCATGGTCACAAGTACTCAGAAAGAAATGGGTTCGTGCCTTTAAAAGAGCTGAGAAGGACTTTTTCTTCTGGGGTGGTACTATGTGAATCTCAACCTAGGCTTTGAATATTAAGCATGCACTTTTGTTTCTTATTCACTGCTGTGGAGACTAGGGAATCTTTCCAGAGCAGGAGCTAGAGAGTTTAGGGAGAGGAGATTACCGTTGCTCGGGGAGCAGGCTGCCTTGCTTGACTCAGAAATTATCCTTCGCTGCTCAGCACCGTGGGGCAATGATGCACATTTATAAGCAGCCAGAGCAACTTCAGCAAAGTGAGAGAGCTCTGTCTGGGAACAGACCTATGGAGAGAGAGTGTTCTAATATTAAAGGAGGCCTATCGAAGTGGGACCACTGGTCAGGCAACTCAGGGTGAGTGGTGCTCTCTTTAGTCAAGATGTCAGCCAGGAGACTATGGAAATATACCTGGAATTTTGGGCCCCATCACCAGAGGCCAGAGAAAGATGCCAACAAAACTTTCTCTGGATATGTAGGTTGTTGTACTTGTTTGTTTGTTTGTTTGTTTGTTTGTTTGTTTGTTTTTCAGAATACCGATATGGCTCTGTGGTCCTATGGGTGAACTTCCAGACCCACATATTTGAAACTAAAGCAATTTCTTCTTTGCTCATGCTAATCCATATATGAATGGATTACATACATGTAATCAGCTAAACTACCCCTTACAGAAACTAACTATTGCTGATTGAGCAAATTATTCTTGTAACACATGTCAGAAGAGGTTCTTGTGTGCTTATGGTTGACTGGCCTAGTATGGCTTTAATTCTTCGTAATGAAATCCAATTGGGGGCTGGCCAGACGAGAGCAATCTCTTATGTGTGTGGAGGGGAAGGAAGTGATTAGAGACCATCCTGTGAAAACTGAAGGATAAAAACAAATTAATGACTCTTAGCCAGGCTGAGGTCTTATGAGCAGATTTTAGCAAAATCCTACAAATGCTGAGGCCCTTTTGCCGGAGATAATGAATTCATTAGCTCCGGGGTTGGGCAGTACCCATGACTATAAGGTTTCTTCAGATGAGTCTCACATGCAGTCTAATGTTTTGAACCATCAAGTCAGAGAGAAAAGGATAGTTATTCAAAACCACATCCAAGAGTCTAGAATGGCACTCCAAAATGAGTTTGTGCCAGGACTCCTACGTAAAGAGGAAATTAATTCCCAGAGCTTGATCCACTTAGGAGACAGGGGAAAGGGCAAAGGTGGAGATAGCAGAAAACCCGGGCCACGTGTCTATCCTACTGCAGTCTACACTCAGAGCTTCTAAGCATGTTTGCCCAGGATATCTGACTCAGTTATGGACACACATGCCACATGGATTTACAAAATGTCTAGCAGTAACTTGTCCCTGGGAGTCTCCAGAGAAGCTACCCACATAAGCTCAGAGTAGCATACCAGTGAGCATCCACTTTGTTTCCTATATACAACACAGTTGCCTATGGTTCACAACAGCAATTCATATATATATAAATTACAATAACAAGAAACAAGCCTCAGAGTCCCATGCTCAAATCCAAGGCCAAAAAGTCCATTATGACCTCCAGTGACTCTGTCGGACAGAGCAGGCCCGCCCTGCAATGTTCCCACATCTGTATTCCTTAAGGAAGCCGACTTGCTTATCTTTCTCCTGTGGAGCTGGTAGTGAGCTTGAACCCCTGATCTTCCTGCTAGAAGCCGAGCGCCTGACCACTGTGGTACAAGGGCTCTAATATTAGAGAAGATTTTAAATGTTCTACCTACGACTGACTGACAAAAACAAGACATGTTATCAATCTACTGTTAGAAATTTAAATTTATAAAACTCTCCAGGGAGCTATGCAAACACACACGTACATTAAAAATAAATATGACAGGAAACCCACTGCCGTCAAGTCGATTCCAACCCAGTATAGGGCTTCGAAGGCTGTCAATCTTTATAGGAGAAGCAGCCTCATCTTTCTCTTTCAGAGCAGTTGGTGGGATTGAACAGCTGACCTTAAGGTTAGCAGTCCAAGCTCTCGGAAATGTATTCTAGGAAGGAAGTAAACTTGGATATAGGAAATACTCATTTTTAAAGATAATCATTGCACTGAAATCAACATAACTATTAATGAGATTGGGGTAAGTCCATTCTATAAACAAATTATAAAATTATGTAAAGAAGACTATTTTATATAATTAATTGATATGCTTTCCATAATATGATAACGCTGTCTTTGAGGGCACTTCAACCAATGGCAATGCCAGGTGTCGGAGTAATTCTGACTTCATAGGTTTCTCAATGGCTTATTTTTCTGAAATATGCCATCAGGCCTCTAATGAAATATGATCTATGAAAAGTCAGTCATAGATATGCTATATAGCATTGCCCCATATTTTATAAGCAGGCTGTATTGTATCTAAAGTTATCAGGTTTTTAAAGGGATTTTATTGGCATATAACTCATATATCCTAAAATGTAATTATTCAAGTATATTAAAAAGAGTCATGCAATCAATTTCAGAACACTTTTTCTGCCTCATACTCACTGTTGTTAGCATTCCATTCCACCACCCCCACTAGAGTAGAACGAGATGCCACAGGCTTTTCAAAGGTTAAATTGATCAAACACGCAAACAAGAGGCACTGATACTTAAGGGTGACTGGATTGCAAAAGCTGGAAACAAAGAGGGAGGATCAGTAGTTGGAAAATATGGACTTGGCAATAGAAAGAAAGCTGGAGATTGTGTGATAGAATTTTGAAAAACTACCAACCTATTCATCGCACACATCTTTTAAACACACACGCACACACACACACACACACACACACGGTGACCATACTCAGGGAATTTTCCACATGGATACACAGAAATCAAATTGACGACATCTGTGGGAAGAGACAATGGAGAAGCTCATTATCAGCAGTTGATCCTGACTATGGAACAGACCATCAATTGCACATATGTAAATGCTGGATAACACAGAAGAAAATTAAAGCAAATCCATGAGAGCCAAAATACGACCAGGAGTCTATCCCACCTGGATTTCCATAACGTCTCAAAATCAGATTTTACACATAGAACACTAATGACAGGAGACTTGAGGAGCTGTGGGAGAACTTCTAGATGATTATTCCTTAAGAAGGCAAGAGGTCACTTAAAAGACAGAAAAGAAAAAATCAGAATGGATGTCAGAAGAGACTCTGAACCATGTTCTTAATCATAGAATAGCTAAAGCAAATGGAAGAAATGGACGAAATAAGACAGATGAATATCAAATTTCAGTTTGAGCAAACAAAGCAAACTATTATAATGAAATATGCAAAGACCAGGAATTATAAAACTGGAGGGAAGAACAAGCTCAGCATATCTGAAACAAAGAATTCAAGAAAAAGTCAAGCCTCAAATTGAAATCTTGAAGGATTCTATGGGGGAAACACTGAATGATGCAGAAAACATCAAAAGAAGGTGGAAAGAATACACAGGGTCACTGTACCGAAAGAACCAGTCAACATTCCAACACGTCAGGAGGTAGCCTATGAGCAAGCGCCAACGCTACTGAAGGAAGAAATTCAAGCTGCCTGAAAAGCACTAGTGCAAAGCACGGGTCCAGGACTAGACAGCTATTGATCCACTTAGTGTCTCCATAGATTTGCCTTTCCTGGAGCTCATAGACAGAGAATTGCACCAGACAAGAAACAAACAAACAAAATGAAAAAACAAAACAGAGAACAACCTCAGTTACAAAGAAAGCACATGATATTAAAAACTGAAACAGCTTAAACTTTATCCAAAAGGAGATCAAATGATAAGGTGTTGCATTTTATCTTCATAACAAATTCTTGACAATGATTATCTGGATATAGAACAATTTCTACTCTTGCAATTTATTCTCCTCTTTTTCATAATTTAAGTTTAATTTTCTTCATCTTTTGTAATAAAAAGAAAACTGTAAAAGAAAATATACTTAAAAGTCTGAAGATCTATGTGACAAAACACTAACAATTGAAATTCCAGTGGCTCATTTTCTGTTTATCTGAATTTTCAAGATTTTCCATAATAAATGTTTTACCTTTTCATACAAAGTCACAGCTAACTTCAATTACATGTGTATATAATTTAATGTACATCAGGCTCTAATACATACTTCTTCAAAAATTCAGCTGCTGTGTCTATTGTATATTTTCAAGGATCCCAAGTTATTTTATGTGAACAATATCCAGTAGAACCCTATTTATTAATGCCAACTTTCTCAGCACCAAGGAGGACAATTGTGACTTTCCAGATTTGAGATCTTTTTTATTTGCTGTCATGTGTGACATTGTGACATCAGGGTGGAAGCCGTTTGGATTTTTGTTCTCCTTGAATATAGTCATTTTCTGTGCTGACGTTTCATTCTGTATTTGAAAGCCAAAGAGACTTTCCTAACAACTTTGTTGATTAAGAATTTTTCTCTCTTATTTTATCATTGATTTTTTTCCCCACATTGAATTGGCCTAGTTCTCTGCCTCTCACATTTTATAAGCAACAACCTGAAATCATCTAATTACATTGGGTCTACAAATATTCAAGTACCAGTTAGTTGAAGAAATCACATCAAAATATTCACCTGACAATTTTATGTTCAGAAAAGGAGGAAGCTAATTCAGGATGTCCAAGCTTATCATCTTAAGGTTTCCAAGGAATTGCTACTAAGAAAAGCAACTGTCTATCAACTACAGTCTGAGAATATTGTTTGTATTGAAAGTTGACATGGCTTCTCCCATGCCCACATTTGGAAGAACCGCTGGCGTAACTTCCTGGACTATCACTTGCAACTGCTGCTCTTGGATTGGAAGAGTCTCTGAAGCCCTCAGTGAACATGCTTTTACAGGAAATGCCCTATCACATGTCTACATGCCTGAACACATTGCAGATGGGTAGAGTATCCAGAATAACCAGGGTCCTATCCAACACGCGAAGGTGTAGAGCCAAAGGTGGTCAGAGAGGCAATGAAATCACTCTCTGGAAGCTTCCTGGGAGCAGGCACTACAACCTGTTCCTCGTTATACCCTCAACACCAGACACCAAAGCATGCTTCATAAAGAACATTTCACTGGTACAAAGAAGTGTCCACGCCACACAGAATCCAGGTCAGATAAACCCGTCAAGAAGAGAATTGAGAGTAGCAATACCAGGTGGAGAAGGTGTGGGGAGGAGGGGAGGAATGGGGAACCAATTGCACGGATAAAAACAGAATCCCCCCCCCCAGGGGGATGAACAATAGAAACGTGGGTGACGGGAGACAGTGGTCAGTGTAAGATCGTAAAACAAAAATACTTTATAATTTATCAAGTGTTCAAGAGGGTGGGGGAAGGAGGTGAAAAAGAGGAGCTGATACCACGGGCTCAAGTAGAAAGTAAATGTTTAGAAAATGATGGTGGCAACATTTGTACAAATACGCTTGATATAATTGATGCATGGAATGGTGTAAGTGCTGTAAGAGGCCCCAGTAAAATGAATTTTAACAATCAAATAAATAAATATAAAGTGTTCACATTAAATAAGTAAATTAAAAACATAAATGAATGAATGTGTTCTATGGAATTTTTCACCAAATATAAATCTTAATAGGAAATAATATAGGATACCAGGAAGAAAAGAAACCAAAGTGAAATCAGCTTAATGAATAAATTACAGAGACTGGATACTGAAAGGGGAGAGGATACCATTGGTGAATGGATTTCTAAGATAACCAGGGGCAAACCTGACACACTTAAATTTGGGGGCTGGAGATCATCGTACCCCACTGTTGCTGGCCACATGCCTATTAATGTCAGGAAATCCAGGGACCTCTAATCTGCCACTCCAAGGTTCTAGTTTCCAGAATACTTGACCTCGAAGGGAAAGTAGCCATGTCTCTGCAGAGAAGTCTAAAGCGGCAAGAGCAAGGCTGTAAGTGGATGGGGCAACGTTTCCCAGTGAAAGTCTTGAAGGACAGTATTTGCTACCTATGATGAATGAACAAGTGCTCTGTCCTTATGGGGGTGGGGGGGTTGCTTGGCATAGATTTCCTGGCCCAAAGGTTCACTGTCATTGCTATGGGGTGATATCAAATAGGTTCTGACTCATAGCAACCTGATGTTCAACAGAAGGAAACACCACCTAGTCCTGCCCGGGCCTGCAGCGTCCTCACAATTGTTTCTTTGCTAAATTCCTTTTATTGAGCTATCATTAACACATAATACAAATAAGAGTTGTATCATATTAAAAAGGGTTATGCAATTATCACCACAATCAACTTTGGGATGTTGTCTTCTTTCTCGTACCCACTGGTGTTGATTTCCTATTCCCCACACCCCAGATAATTATTATTTCAGTTATAGTCTTCATCAATCCTGAGTTCCCTATACAGAAAAATATGAAACAAGGGCAAATTATAGAAATGAAAGTAATCTGCAACAAGGATCAAATAAAACAGTGAAAAATCTCCAAAAACTGAACTTTCTGATTCAACTTCTCTGCCTTGAATTGAACTGATCCAGCCAGGTCCCCCCAGAAGCCAATATTTTGATAGCACCTTGCCGTCTCTATAATATCAGTAAATTCAAGTTCATGCCCAAGTAATGGTGCGTTTCATGAATAGCATCTTGATTAGCTTTGATCTTGCTTCAAGAACTAATGGGGAAGAAAATGAGCCTTTTGACTTGTTGATGGTTCTGCAGTGTGTTTGGCGCTCAAATTGACAGCTTGCTGAAGCCACAATGTCCACTTAAAAATTTTGAACCAGCTCTTTCCCTGTCCCCGCCGAGCTGTGCGGAGGCGGAGGCTCCGGTGTGTTCAAGATTCGGTCCCACCCGTAACCTACCGCCATGGCCGAGGAAGGCATTGCTTCTGGAGGTGTAATGGACGTTAACACTGCATTACAAGAGGTGCTGAAGACCGCCCTCATCCACGATGGCCTGGCACGTGGAATCCGCGAAGCTGCCAAAGCCTTAGACAAGCGCCAAGCTCATCTTTGTGTGCTTGCATCCAACTGTGATGAGCCGATGTATGTCAAGCTGGTGGAGGCCCTATGTGCTGAACACCAGATCAACCTCATTAAGGCTGATGACAACAAGAAACTAGGAGAGTGGGTGGGCCTCTGCAAAATTGATAGAGAAGGAAAACCCCGGAAAGTGGTTGGTTGCAGTTGTGTGGTTGTTAAGGACTATGGCAAAGAATCTCAAGCCAAGGATGTTATTGAAGAATACTTTAAATGCAAAAAATGAGCAAATAAAACTTGGCTAATTGTTAAAAAAAAAAAAAATTTGAACCAAATTCAGTAGCGATGGCATCAAGGGTGTTTCTACAATCTTCTTTCAGCTAGTGCCAGCTACCTGACTGTCAGCTAGAGTGTCCATTTGTCAAGGCAGACAGACTTCTCTCTCTGGGCTCATATGGAGCTGTCCCAACTGTCCTTAAAATGCTTTGTTGTTGGTGTTATTACATACTATCAAGTCAGGGCTGACTCGTAGGTACCCTATGCACAAGAGAATGAAACACCACCCTGTCCTGTATCATCCTCACAATTGTTCTTAGCTTAGAGCCCCTTAGTCCAGCGGTGAGAATTTTGTCTTCTTTACATGAATTTGTAATCTATATTGGAGGCTGCCATCCTTGATCTTCTTCTGAAAATGCTTCAAGTTCTCCTCACTTTCAAGCAAGGCTGTTTCATTGGCATATTGAAGTTTGCTAATAAGCCTTCCAGCAAACCTGATGCAGCATTTTTCTACATATAAGTCACCTTCTCTGATGATTTGCTCAGCATTTAGATGGAATAAGTGTGTTAGTCTGGGTAGACTAGAGAGACAAATCCAGGGAGACTCATATATATATATATGAGTCCAGTACCAGTCTGTAAATTCCTCTTCAGACTCATGCAAAACATGCAATGATGCCGAGTGTGGGTAGATCACAGGCCAGGGGTGAAAATTCCTGTGGATCCAGTGGTGGTGAAAGCATCTAAACACTGGGGTGGATCTCCACATGGCTCCTCCTGCTTCAAGGCTCTGGCTGCCATCGGCATAGCTCCACATGGCTTGTCAACAGGAATGTCCCAAAGGGAGTGAGCTAGTGTCCAACCTCCAGCGACCATGTATCTCCTTAGCACCTCCGAATGAGGTCATCAAGCTGCTACCTGATTGACAGGCTAAACTCCACCCCTTTACTCGTAATACTCTCAAACTGACAGCAGATTACGTAACTACCACAATAAATGTAGTGTGAGAATACAACCCTGAGGCACACCTTTCCTGAATTTCAACCATGCAGTATCGTGTTGTGGTGTTAGAACTGGCTCCTGATCCATGTACAGGTTTTACATGAGCACTGTGAAGTGTTCTGGAATTCCCATTCCTCTCCAGGATACCCACAGTTAATTATAATCCACACAGTCAAATGCCTTGCCATAGTTAATAAAACACAAGTAAGCACCTCTCCATTCTTCTCTGCTTTCACAAATAGCCATCTGACATTAGCAACAATATCCCTTGTTCTACTGAATCGTCTTCTGAATCCGGCCTGACACTCTGGCAGCTTTCTGTCAATGTACTGCAGCAACCATGGTTGAATGATCTTCAGCAAGTCTTACTTGCGTGTGATATCAATGATACTCTTCTCTAATTTAAGCACTCTGTTAGGTGTTTCTTTCCTTCAGTGCCACTGGTTCTTGCTCATATGCTACCTCCTGCAATGGTAGAATGTCGACTAGTTCTTTTTGGTAGTGACTCTGTGTATTCTTTCAGTCTTCGTTGGATGCTTCCTGCATCATTCAATATTTTGCCCCTAGAATCTTTCAATATTGTAACTCAAGGCTTCCATTTTTCTTGAATTCTTTCAGTTTATGATGTGCTGAGCAGCTTCTTCTTTGTGGTTTGCTAATCTAGGTCTTTGAACATTAAAACGTTTAATCCACCTAAAACTGTTGTTTTGAATGGGATAGCATTTCTACAAACTAGTTGCAAAGCTTCAAGGATGTGGGATGCTCTCCATTTGAGTTTTGTTAAGCTTTCAGATTCGTCAAGCTTTGTTAAAACTTTATGTTGGCCTTGAACACAAAATTGTTCCCCCTCAGCCATGGCACAAAAATAATAATTATTTCTGAAAGCATTCTAATGAGACCAAAACAAGTTTACACGTATTATTGATATATCTGTTCTGCAGCCATCCACTGACTGTAGAGGCATTGTCTAAAAACACTTTGGAACGAGCTTGTGCATGCATGATCTATATTGTCAGGGGAAATTCTCTTTTGCTTACCCACATTTGTAAATGAACATTTTTCAGAAGAATATAGCAGATCCTCAGACTCCATAGCACGCCATAAAAAATGTTTAGGTTAATGCAATCATTATATAAGACAAGAGGAAACCAACAGGGATTGACATCCAGATGCTTCAGATAGTAAAATCAGTAGAAATTAATTTTTAAATCATTTTATTGAGGGCTCATACAACTCATCACTATCCAGACATCCATCCATTGTATCAAGCACATTTGTACATTTGTTGCCATCATCATTCTCAAAACATTTTCTTTCTACCTGAGCCCTTGGTATCAGCTTCTCATTTCGTGCTCCCCACCCCCCGCCCCGCTACCCTACCATGCCTCCCTCATGAACCTTTAATAATTTATAAATTATTATTTGTTCATGTCTTATACTGACAGATGTCTCCATTCACCCACTTTTCTGTTGTCCATCCTCCTGGGAGGGGGTTATAGGCAGATCATTGTGATCAGTTCCCCTTTTCTCCCCCCACCTTACCCTTACTCCTCTGGTATGGCTACTCTCAATATTGGTCCTGAACAATTTATCTGTCCTGGATATACTGTGTTTCTAGTGTTCTTATCTGTACCCATGACATACTCTGGTCTAGCCAGATTTGTAAGGTAGAATTGGGGACATGATCGTGAAATTATTTTAAACCATGTTTATTCTCAATGATATAAAGGGTGATATAATTTAACAAAAACTCAGCTTTCATGAGATGTTATGAAACAAGCATTATCTCCCATTACTCTGTATCAGACGGTGACTAATAATTCTTTCTCTTTTAGAGATGACATTGCCTTGTGTGTCACAGGTACTCCTGCTCCCGCTGGAAGAGACTGCCAGCGCCTCACACTCTCCTCGATGGCACAAGAAGGTCCCTGGGGACATGCTTTCTCAGCAGCCCAACTTCCATCTCTCCTTATGATTTTTCAGGCTGCATTTTGGAGAGAAGCAAAGAAAGCAAACATAGGAGGAGCAGAGAGGCAGGTTTTGAGACATGGACCTGGTTGCCTCAAAATACTCCTCTAACAAGTAGTCAGTCACATTAGCTAACACATTTTCCCATTTTTATTTCAAGTACCATATAAACTCGTGTATAAGCCAAGTTTTTCAGCACACAAAAAATGTGCTGAAAAACTGGGGTTTGGCTTATACTCAGGTCAGTGGCATGAATGGATGTCGTCTGGTCAAGCCCGACTAACAAAAGGGGGAAATCTCATGAAGCCTGACATAGTTAATAGCAAAATGGGTTCAAGATGCATAGGAAGACATTCCAGAAGACATGGTGCGACGTGCCTTCCAGAAATGTAGTATTAGTAATGCTATGGATGGCAATGTAGACTGTGTTTTGTATGAAAATGACAGCAGTGATGGTGATGACGGCGATCTCAGTGAGGACAGCGTCTATGATGACCTCACACCAGCTGAAGCTCTGCATTGGGATATGGATGATGATAAGGAATCCAGTTTTGAAGGATTTTAATTCTCTACATTTTAGCTTGGTTGCTGATTGAGCTCAGGGAATAGTACTCTTAAGGTATCATTGTTGATACCTTATTGTTTTTGTGGAACCTATTTTCCACTTACTGTGCTGGTTTACTAATGTTACATGACTTGTCCTTTTATTTATGTTTTCATTTAAAATAAATATTGAAATACATTACCCCACTGATGTCTCAATTTTTAGTAATTTTATTTTCATTTGTTTTGATGATTGAAACTCACCAATAGCTTCTGCATTTTCCACCCTAGCCTTATACTCGAGACAATCAGATTTTCTGGTTTCCCAGGTAATAATTAGGTACCTTGGCTTATACTCGGGTCAGCTTATATTCGAGTATATATGGTAAGTCAGATTGTGATGCTAGTACCCTAGACCATATTTTCAGTGGATTCTTAAAAAGCAAAATCAAAGGTAATTTAAAAGAGACGCCAGAAAACATGGAGCAGGTACCATTGCTAGCACGTGTGCATAGTGGCACTAGAAGGGTCAGCGTCACTCAACCTGGTGATTCAGGTGTGACCCCTTCAAGGACATCCTTCCATACAAGACCACGCAGAATTCTTAGTACATTTATTATCAATTTTCATCACAAAATAGTATGAAAGTAAGTTCAAAAATTTTGCTTTTAGGGTGCCATGTCATAAAGGGGGCTACAAACAATTTGTAGGAAAACATACAGTATCTTTTCATTCACTTTTCCGATGAACTTTTGAATTCCTGTCATATATGCTGTTGTTGGGATACCTGGTGGAGATGATTCCAACTCACAGAGGCCCTATGTGCAATAGAATGAAGGGCTACCTGGTCCTGCACCATCTTCACAAATGCTCTTACATCTGTGCTTACTGTGACCACTATGTAAATTCATCTCCTTCAAGGCCTCTTCTATCCTACCCACTACTTTAGTACGCATGATGTCCTTTTCCGGATCTGGGTATTAGCCCGGGTTGACCACAAAACAAATCCAGTGACACTCATATGCTTATATGTACAGGAGAACTTTATATCAAGAAGTTATTATACCCCCCAAAATGATGCCTACTCGTTATTTTGATGTGAGGGGGATAGTGCATTTGGAGCTCACTGCACTCGGTCAGACAGTTAATCAGGCTTTCTATTAGGGTGCAACACAAAAGGCCTCATTTGTTGCAGATGGGGAATGGTTTTACCAACACAACAACAATGCACCTGCTCATACAGCCATCTCAGTGCACCAGTTTTGGCAAAAAAAAACAGCATTCCTTCTCTTGCCCCACGTCCCTGACTCATCTGACCTTCCTCCATGTGACTCCTTTTTGTTTCTGCGAATGCCGAGAGACATGAAAAGACAGCAATTTGATGATGTAGAAGAGGTGAATTAAAAAACAAGGGAGGTGCTGTCAGCCATCCAAAAGGTGAATTTGAAAAATGTTTCCAAGAATGGAATTTCAGATTTGATAAATATATTAAGTGTAACGGAGAGTACTTTGAAGTTAATAATATTATTTTGTAAAAAAAAATAATACATAGCTTTGGAAAATATTCTGGTTTGGGGCGTGTACCCCTCATATATCAAGAAAACATCCTAGCCTAGTACAACTCAGGTCCTTAAGTCTGATAACAGTTCATAAATCCCTCTTCAAACTCATGCAGCCACCTGCAATAATGCAGGAAGATCACAGGTGGCCAGTGGAAAGTCATGTGGATCCAATGGCAGTGGGGGCATCACAGGGCTCACATCAACCAGGGTAAAGCCATCAGGAAGGAGAAGGCAGAGAGGGAGGAGGAGGGGAGGTTCTAAGCACTCTTCTTATGAGAAGTACATTCTGCGTAAACTATCTTAAATCTTTTAAAGATCAACAATGTCACTTTAAGGACTAAGTTTTCTCAGATCCAAGCCAGGACATTTTCAACTATCACATAGGCATGTGAAATTTAGATAATAACTATAAAATATATAAAACGCTTGATGCATTTGAAATATAAGGTTGGTGAAGGATATTGACATTTCCATGAACTTCCAGAAGAAATTTTTTTAACTGTTTTGAAGAAAGTAGAGCCACAATGCTACTACACAAAGGAGGACGGTGAAACTTTAGCTCACGGACTTTGACCATCTCAGAAGGAGAGGGCAGTCCCTGTAAGAGGATGGTGTGGTTGGTAAAACAGAACCTCACTGAAAAAGAGGAAGGCCACCAATAAGATGGGTTGGTAAAGCAGCTCTAACAATGGGCTCAAGCAACTGTAAGAATGGTGCAGGACTAAGTAGTGTTTCACTCTGTTCCTCTTGACCAACTTCATGACACCTAAGAAGAACAACAACAAACCATATGTACTCGTGTAGACGCCGTGTTAACAGCACATCTTTAATGCAGGTTTGGTGGTAAAATTAGGTGCCTCGGCTGATATTCGGGGCAGCTTATACTCGAGTATATTTGGTTATCTTAGAAGTACACACATAGCATGTAGAAATGAGAAAAGATAAGTGTCTCTTTCCATCGAGTTTCAGTCTAGTATTGTGTCCCTTTTGAGATGGAACACCATCTTAAGGACAGGAAAATGTCAGTTTAAAGCCACCCAAATCACAAGTTCCCAAGTGCATGAGGCTCACAGAACCAGACACTTAAGTAGACAAAGGTTATTAGCAGGTAGAAAGTGACAAGGGGTGGATATTTGCAGAAACATCGGTGATAAAATAGCCATATAAAAGTGTTAAATCTTATAACACATTTAGACAAGGGGAGAGATAGGCTTCAATATGTAGGAATACAAAAATTGGAGGACTTAAGAGAACATCGTAGAACCCTGGTGGCATGGTAGATTAAGCATTGAATTTAAAGTCATTGGCTCCAAACCACAAACCATTCCACAAGAGGAAGACGAGGCCATCTGTTCCCATAAAGATTTACAGCTTTGGAAATCCTTCGGAGCAGACAGAGTGAAATCCTCTGTCCTGCACGGTTGGTATGAGTGGAAATCAATTTGATGCTAGTAAATAAGAGGATATAGTTAGTAGCTGGATGGAATGTCTCTAGGGATTCAACTAACAAAGACCATCTTTACAAATAGGAGGGACAGAGATGTCGGCAGAGAGGTACACATCGTCCTTAGTGTCTATCAAAGGAATGCCATGCAGCTGAGCTCAAGTTCACACCAAGTGCAAAAACTACAAATTAAAAGTCTGAAATCAGAATTCTACAGCAGTATGAAGGGTCAGACAACATAGTTAAAAAGGATCCCACAGCCACAAAGAGCAAGCAGTCCTGTAGCCTCATTTTACAAGGGAATGCAATTTTGCCGCCGTCCCATGGTGTCACCTGTCACCCAAACTGCCACATTCTGCCTGACAGGCTGGGAAATGAGGTGAGGAGCAACATATTCAGCTCTGGGGATTATCCGTCAGCCCTGGAACGCGGCAGCGGATTCCTGCAGCGGCTTTCAGTACCATATATGCTTTTGGAAGAAAATTTCTCTGCAAATTACAGAGAAAGTATCCTGTTTTATTTATGTGACGGAAGATCATCTGACTGGTCCCTGGCTCTAACAAGCCCTGACTTCTGCCGAGGCTGCCTATCTAGGCATCTCTTCCGCTGTCCTTTGGAATATCTACAAACTCTAAAGTAAATTAAGCCTGACTACCACTCTCTACCCCGCCCCCCAAATATATGCCATCTATTTTTTCAACTGAATTACAAGGTAATGACATTTTCCCACAAATTTCTGAAGCTCCCTTGTGTATGTTCATGTATGTGTGCACAATGGCCGCGGATGCTACAGCGGGCTAACGTTGCACTGTTAACCAAAAGGGACTAGGTCAAATCCACCAGGGAACCTGCAAGCTACAGCCAAGGCATCTGCTTCTGTAGAGACGGAGCGCTCACAGGCACATAGACAACTCTACAGGGTCATCGTTGTCATAGGGTCGTCATCTGGTGCCATGGAGTCGGTTCTGACACCCAGCGACTCTGAGCAACAGAAGGAAACATTATCCAGTCTTGTGCCCTCCAGCATTGTTTTTATATCGGAACACATTACTGCAGCCAATGTGTCATCTCCTTGCAAGTCTTCCTACTTATATGAGAACCTGCTATGCTACCTAACAAGATGTCTTTTTCCAGGCGATACGGAAATCTCCAGTCTCTCCGGAAAATACGCCCAAGGTACGTGAAATGAAGTCTTACCATCCTCACTTCTAAGGAGTTTTCTGAGTGTACTTCTTGCCAGACAGACGTGTTTGTCCCTCTGACGGCTGGTGAGATGTTCAATATTGTTCACCCACCATCATTCAAATGCATCTGATTAATCTACAGCTTTCCTTATTCATTGTGCTGCTTTTACACGCATATGAGGCAATTGAAAATGCTTGGGTCAGCCTCACCTTCGTCCTCAAAGTGATGTCCTTGTTCTTCAGTGCTTTAAAGGGGTTGGGTGACTATTTGCCCAATGCAAAAGCCATTTTATTTCTTGACGGTCGCGTCTATGAGTATTCATCGTGGATCCAAGTAAAATGAAATCCTTGGGTTCGCTGAATCTTTTTCCATTGATCATGAGGTCGTCTATTGGTCCAGTTATCAGGATCTTTGGTATCTTATGTAGTTGAAGGCTGCTATTTTGATGTTCATCAGCCAGTTCTTAAAATCCTCCTAGTTTTCAACAAGCAAGGTCGTGTCATCTGAATATCAGAGGTTGTTAATGACCCTTTCTCCTAACCTGCTGCCATACTCTTCTTCATGTCTTCCAGATTCTTGGATTATTTGCTAGGCATGCAGATTAAATGAAAGGATGTGCTGAAAAGATACAACCTGAAAAGTATGGTCAAAGTATATAAGCCTGGCACACAACTGTGCTGCTTTTAGACCACACAATGTCTCCTTGCTCAATTTGAATGACTGTTCTTGGTCTGTGAGCACAATGAAGTGTCTGGAATTCCCATTCTTCTCAACACAATCCACAGTTTATTATGATCTGTGCAGGTGAATGACTTTGCATAGTCAAAAAAGCACAAGTAAATCACTGTTTAGTATTCTCTGCTTTCAACCAAGATGCATGGTGTCAGCAACGGCATGTCTTGAATTCTCGCTCTGTCTTGAATTTTTGGCAACTCCCTGTGGATGCATTGCTGCATTCATTTTTGAATTATCTTCAGAAAAATTGTACTTCAAGGTGATTTTGATTATCAAAATCAAACTCGCAGTCACTGAGTTGGTTCTGACTCATACGGACCTTATAGGACAGAATAGAATGGCCCCTGTGATTTTCTGAGGCTATAAATCTTTAATGGGGCAGAAAGCCTCATCTTTCTTTCTACGGGGAGTTGGTGTGTTCAAACTACTGACTTTGTGGTTGGCACCCCATTTACAACCCACGGCCCCCCCAAAGCTTGATATTTATGATAGTGTTCAATCATTTCTGTATTGCTTTGGTTCACCTTTCTTTGCAATGGGTACAACTATTACCCCCTGCCAGTCAGTTGGTCTGGTAGCAGTCTTCTAAGCTTCTTGCAGTTGATGTGCCCCTGCTTCTGGTGCTTCCACTACCTTGGTGAAGCCTTTCCATTAGTACTCCAGGAATTCCTGAAGACTTCGTGAAGTTTCACTCGAATGCTTTTAGTGTAGCTTGGATTTCTTCCATCGACACCATTGGTTTTTCATCAGATGACACTTCTTGAAATGATGAGCCATTGACCAACCCTATGAAGTAGTTCCATTCTGTCCTATATGGTTGCTGTTGATATTGAGTCAATCGTAGTTGGTTTTGTTGTTGTTGCTTTGGTTTGCTTTAGATGTATATAATGTAATGAAATACTTAGGTCAAACCCTTTTCATGCAAATCTAGATTAAATGTTTTACCGCTAAGCAGTAAAGATTATGTCTTAACAAACTGTGCACTGAACCAGAGCCCTCTGTAAAGAGGTGCTTCACGGGGCTGAACATTAAACAATTCAGGAAGGCATTACAGTTGTAGATGGCGAGGCATTGAATGGGCAGATTGGCATGTGGGATTTTTTTTTAAAGAGCGAAAACAAGTATACCGTTAGGAGAGAGGTGGAAGGTGTGTCTGCATATAGAGAGGAGAATAACAAATAAAGAAGTATTTCCTGCAATCATCATGTAATAACTTTGCATTTTTACTAAATGTGCAATGTCTAGGTAAACTAAAGCTCTCATAGGTTTTGTCTCAGGACTCCTTTAGCCTCCTAATATCAAGGATTTTACTTATGTCTACCATATTTATTAATGTGTCCTTTTATAGAAGTTAAATAAAGAAAAAATTTCAAATGCAAAAATCTGAAAAGATACTTTCAACCAGCAGTCAGAGGGATGACACCATCACATCTCTTCTACTCTGCAGAAAGTTCCGTACACAGAGAAGAGGATGGAAGTGATAGAGAACACGGAGTCTTGTTTTGAATTATGAAAACAAGTTCAACTTTCACAGTTTCCTAAAATGGGCTGGACTTCAAAAATCACTGTATAAAGTGCCAAATCAAATTGCCGAACCCAAAATTGCCACCAGAAATTCCAAGTATAAAATTTAAATGGTAGAAACTATTAAGCAGCCATAGTGATGTAGTGACTATTCACTGGCTTGCTAACCTCAAGGTTAGCCTCTAGAATCCACCAGTCACCCGGCAGGAGAAAGACGAGACTTTTTACTCTCATGAAGAGTTGAAGCTTCAGACACCCACAGGGGCAGTTCTGCTCTGTCCTCTAGGATTACCTTGAGTCAGAATCAACTCGATGGCAGTGAGTCTGTTTGTTTGTTTATTTGCTTATTCTGAGAAAGTAATGAAAAAGGAAAGACTTGAAAATGTTATTAAAGATTTATGTACAAATAAGATTGCAAAATGAGGTAGCAGAACAAAGGGATACCTTAAATATTCAAGAAGCTGAAATGTGCTAAATCAAACCTGATGGACAATGCCAAAAGAACAAAAAATGAGGAAGAAAAGCTAAAGCCAGTCTTATGAATAAAGTAAGTGTGAAAATATTACAGAAAATACTGTTAAGATCAGAAGCCAATTCCAACTCATAGTAACTCTAAATAGGGTTTCCCAGGCTATAAATATTTATGAAAACAGGCAGTCTCATCCTTCATTCAGTGAGCAGCTGGGGGTTTGAACCATCAACTTTGTGGTTAGCAGCCCAGTGTTTGACCAACCGCTCTGCCAGTTAAAAGAGAAAGAAATCCTTGGTCTAAACTCCCAAAACACAAACTCTCTGCCATCATGTGAAATTCAACTCACAGCGACCCTATAAGAGAGAGTAGATTGGATTCGGTTGAGTTTCTGAGCCAGCAAATCTTCCCTAGAGTCCAAAGGCTCATCTTTCATCTGCAGAGAGGCTCAGAGTTTCAAACTGCTGGCCTTGTGATTAGCAGCCCAACAAACAGCCCGTTACGCCACCAGCCAGAGCTCTGTCTAATGTCAGAATCCTTACTCTTGGGAACACAGCACTAAGCACTCCTGAGGTTTGTGGTCCTGCTGAATATTTTGCTTTGTCTGGTTTTATCATTCAAAGAACTTCTTCATCTCTATCCCAGTGTTCTCTTTGAACTTCTTAGAAGTGAAAGCAGAGAACAACAATATTGTACCGATAAAACATCTGATCACTGTGTAAACACTTAATGCATGTCCTAATTTCCAATTTATGTAACTGTAAGCTTTCATATTGCTCTTAAAAATCGATTAAGAAATTAGCAGCATATCAAATTATTTATTCACACAACTAAGAATTGCTTCCCCCAGAAATACAAAGAGATTTAGTATTGATTTTATTAAGCTCCTTAGTATGTCTCATAGTACATTAAAATGTCTATTCAGAAATTAATAATTTTCATAAATGTCAGAAGGACTCTGGATAATATTCAGACATCCCTACTAATTTTCTTTTCGTGGACCAAGTTGTTGGAGAGTTAATAGTTAGGAGTTAATAGTGGGTACGCAGCCTAGAGCTGTGGATAGGAACATGGAGCTCGATAGCAGGAAGGACTTTAGCTCTTAGTACAAGCCACTACGGGTGCCGTGCGAGAAAAAGGAGGCATTCTTGCTTCAGATGACCTATAACCTAAGAAAACCTTAGTGAGACGGTTCTACTGCCTTCCAGGGCCCGCTTTGAAGTTGGAACCCATGCACTGCAGAGTTGGGGGGGGGGGGGTAACTTCCAAGGTTTTTGAAGCTCTGGCAGCACAAAGTCCCACAGAAAGACCAGCTGCTTCCAGGCCAAGATTTACAGAAGTCTCAGAAATTTGTACTCCATGGACCAACATGCACTGGGTTTAGTACACGGTGGCACTGACCTGGAGGGTCAGCAGTTCAAAACAAGCAGCCACTCCTGTTAGGATTTTAGTCTCAGAAACTCCTGGCAGTTCGACCTAGTCTCCTAGGGACACTGAGTCAGCACCTACTAGACTGCAGTGAGTTTTTGGAAGCTACAAAGGTTTCAGAATCTAATTCTACACACTTATTCAGGCTGCTGGTGAGGTAAATAAGCAACGCAGTCGGACAACTGGTAGTTAATGTGAGCTTGTGTCTGCACACTAGCGCCCCGCTTCTTCCTCACCACCCCCACTTCCCTTGCTGGATTGACTTTGGGTTTCGCCTTCCATGGCCCCACCCTCAATGTACTTTTAATTTTACAATCTAAAGGTTCACTTTCTTAGATCCTATTTTCCCTTTTAGCTTCGTAGATTTTGGAAAGGGTGTTCTGAAAGCGTTCAACTCACACAAAAATACTTTCTTTGGTGAGAGCATACTTTTAAAGAAAGGGAAAAAAGCAAAAACAACCAAAAAGCCAACTTCCCTCCATGTTTGCCAGCCCAAGCAAGCTCAGCAAGCTCCAAGGTGCAGCAGCCACAGAAGGCGGGATGCCTGCCACATCTCTTGGCTTCTCCACCGCCAGCCACTGGCAAGGCCCCAAAGGAGCCAGCCTGCATTCAGCCCCTATTTCAAGGTTGCCCCCTTTTTTCAGCACCGCCCAGCCCCAAAGTAAAAGCTACCAGTAGCAGCCCATCCCCATATCCCTACTGGTCACCTCCACCCTCCTAGCCTCTAAGACCCTTCTTCACAGAAGCCACCCTGGCTTTGTTTCCCAAGAGACTTCTCCATCCCTACTCATTTTCAATGAAAACTAACCATAGGAGAATCTGTTGCAACAAATAAGCAATAAGGAACATCATCCCAGGTAGATAGCACTGTTGCCAGGCCCCTTCCAATTGACCCATAGTGACTCGATGTGCAACACAAAGAAGCACGGGCCCATCCTGTGCCGTCTTCACAGTTGTTCTTGTTGTTGAGCCAATTGTTGCAGCCTCTTCATCAATCCATCTCACGGAGGGACTTCCTTTTTTCAGCTGCCGCTCTACTCTACCACACACGGCATCTTCTGCAGGACCGTTCTCGCTTCCCAACATGCCCAAGGCAATGATTTTTATTGGATAAAAAGCAGATGACAAAGCCTAGAACAATCATGATCGTTCGGAGAGCTATTAGAGGGAACTGGACCTGATGCAAAAATAACATCGGGGGCTTCCTATATATACCTTAGGAGGATGCCAGGGTCTTACCTACTATTTTGAATCCTAATAAAAGATCCAACAAAGCATCCCTTTATCTTCCATGCTTACACAAACAATGCCTCAGGATAGTCAAATAGTCAATAATAAAGAAGAAAACTCTTGGTATAGAAAAAAAAAACATACCATTTTTTGTACAAATTTAGTACTGGTAAAGGTATGATAGAAGTTGTACCCTCCTTGCTCTCGTTAGCTGACACCAGGTCCCCACTCATATCAGCCCCAGGTGCAACAGAACGAATCCTGCCAAGTTCCGCACTCGCCTTGCCGATGGTGGCTGGTTTGAGCCCATCACTGAAGCCACTCGGTCAGTCTCCTTGGTGAGTCTTCCTCTTTTGACCTGACCTTGTACTTTATCATGAATGATGCCTTTTCCCAAGTACTGGCCTCTCTTGGTAACATGGCCTATTGACTGGTCAGCCCTAGTAACATGCCTCGCGATCCTCACTAAGGACCATTCTGGCTGATCTTTGTCCAAGACAGATTTGATTCTCCTTGTACCTCAGTATTTTTCACCAACAATTCTGCTTCTATTTCCCTTATTCTTTATTCACCTTTCACATGCATCTGGGGTGACTGAAATGGCTTGGGTCAGAGGTACATTAGTCCTCGAAGTAGCACTTTTGCTCTTTGGTACCCTAAAGAGTTCTTACACAGTAGATCATCCCAATCATTGCATCATTTGACCTCTTATTGTTGCTTTCATGAGTGCTGATTGTGGATACAGGTCAAAGGAAATCCTTTACAATACTATCTTTTCTGCTTTTAACATAGTGTCATCTATTGGTCTAGTTGTAAGAATTTGTTTTTCTTTTTATTGCTGGCTAATCCAGACTGAAGGAGACAGGCTTTGATACTCTCCAGCAAGTGCTCCACATCCCCTTCTTTCTGCAACAAAGCACAAAGAAACATGCATACTTCTAGTGTCCTCTGTTTCCAGTCAAGATCCATCGTTTCAGCATGTTATCCCTTGTTCCACCTTTTCTGGTCACTCCAGCTTGAATTTCTAGCAACTCTCGATGTACTGCTGAAATCGTAGTGGAATTTTCTCCAGCAAGGTTTACTTGCATATGATATTAACGATATTATTCAGTCATGTCCACATTCTATTGACTCATCTTTCTCTGGAATGGACACAAATATAACGTCTTCTAATCAATTGGTCAGGTTGCGGCTCTCTTTGAAATTTCTTGGCATACACTGGACCGTGGTCCCACTGCTACATCAGTTTGTTGAAACATTTTAATTGGAATTCTATCACTTCCTGAAGCTTTATGATTTTGTTTTTCACATCATCGCATCATTGTAACTTGGACTTCTTCCTTCAGTACCATCAGTCCTTAATCATATGCTAACTCCTGAAATAGGTGAAAGTCAATCTTGTTAGTAGCCATTTAATTCTTATAATCTTTCTGTAAACGAGTTAGTCAATTTAAGTCAACATATTGAAAATGCTTACTTTTTTCTAATCTACTAATTCCATTTGGGGGACCATAGTGAAAAACATGGAGGCCTGGTGGTGTAGTGTGCGCACACTGGGCTGTGATCTGCGAAGCCAGCAGTTTGAAGTCACCAGTTGTTCCTTGGGAGAAAGCCAGGGTGCTCCAGCTCCATAAAGGATGACAGTCTCAGAAACCACCGGGCCCAATTACCCTGTCCAATAGGCTCACTGTAAGTCAGCACCAACTCGATGGCAGCGAGTTGGGTTTTTATCATGAAAAATAATTAGAACTATGAGTAGTGATTAGTACAAAATGGGACATCGAATCATTATTTAAAGAAAATACTAAAAGCAAGAAAAAGTGGGAAAATTAATTATGGTTTACATTAAAATGAGTATTATTTAGCCTGTCAGTATCTTGTTTTAGAGATATACTTAGTAACAGTAAAATACTCACATATCTCGGATTACATTTAACAAGTACCCATTTAAAGTAACATTCTCATTTTCAAAGTTTACATAGCTATTCATATACATACATGTTTTATATTTTTGTGTAATCTGTATGAAATACCATTTTATTTGCATATGTACAAAATATTAATTCTGTGAGTTTTTCCATCCTTGTTGGGTTAATGAGTGATTGTTTCTTAGTTTCTTAGTCAGTGTTTCTAAAATTTTGTTCAATGACCATAAGTTATTTATAATAAAAAATGTTACCTTCTTTTAAAAGGAGATAAAAGGTTACATTCTTTTACTATTCCTTGGCTTTAGCTTGACAAGAAGTTTGAATTCATAATTAATTAAAGGAAGGGACTATGACTTCTGGCTCATGAAACTTTCAACATGAATGAAAAATGAATACTTTGTGAAGCATTTCTGAAATGCTGATCTTCCTACTTTAGACACTCAATTTATTAAGTTGTAAGGCCATGAAAATATTTATTACATGTTTCAAATACTGTCCAATGCTCATTTAGGGATCTTCTGATTTAATTTAACTTGGCGTGCTGAAACTTCACAGCACAGCACAAACAGAAGTGGAAGTTAACATTCAAAATGCAGTCATGTCAATAAACAATTCCAAATCTAATTCACTCCTTTGTTTTCATTCTTATTCCTCGTCGTATTGGGTGCCAAGCATTTTTCTAGGTAGCAATGACACAATAATAAGCAAACAGATAGCTTTTCTTGCTGAAGGGAAATAGACATTCACAAGAAAGGACACAAATAAACGTAAGTGGTGAATGTGATAAATGCCACAGAGGGGAGATGCAGAACAAGTGAGGCATTTCATACTGTGGACTCTACAATCCGGTGTGGGCATTGATTCCTAGCACCATGTAAGCTGTGTCATTTCAGGCAACTCCTGTTTTCCATTTACTCATGTATTAAAAATGGGCGTGTAAAGAGTGTCTCTTTCATTTTGTTGTTGTTATGAGGACTCATTGAGTTTAAATTGTGCATAGTGTGTGTTAGACCAGCTTGACTAGAGAAACAAATCCAGGGGTACTCATCTAGATGTAAGAGAGAGCTTTATGCCAAAGAGAAATTGAATATTGAGAAAACATCCCGCCCAGTCCAGGTCACATCCATAAGTCCGATATTATCCCCTAAATCTGAAACTAGTCTATAAAACCCTCTTCAGAATTATAAAGTCACATGCAATCATGCAAAATACAGGAAAATCACAGGCCGGTGGGTGCAATGTCTTGTGAATCCAATGGTGGTGGAAGTATCTCAGGGCTGGCACAGGTCTCCACCAACTCACTCAGAGAGTGAAGCAGAGAGAGGGGCTCTCCCGGGTCTCGGCAAGTCTCTGCATGGCTTGTCAACAGGAAGGGGAAGGTAGAGAGAGAGGGGGGGACCGGCTTACAGAGAGCCATTTATCTTGTTAAACTTCCAATCGAGCTGTGATCAGATTGATAAGCTAAACTCTTAGTTGACACGAGATTATGTAACTACTACATAGTGTGTGACATGACATAATTGCCAGTTAAATATGTTTGTCAGTAAATAGACAGAATGATGACTATGCTATTGAGAGAGCACTGCGTCACTCAGATGTGACTTCGAGGTCAAAGGAAGTGTTCTACTGGAACAGTGATTGAAAGGTGAGAGTAAGGACATAAAGGGCATAGGATGGGGGAGTTGTATAAGATCAAAGTGGAACACAGGGAAAAGACAGGTTTTCAGATCTGTCTGGCCAAGTCTAAAATATTTGATATTTCACTGTCTTAAAAGTGTTTTCTATGTGGGACCCTGGTGGCATTGTGCTGCTATGCATTGGGCTGCCAGCCACCGGTTCATCAGTTTGAAACCAACAGTTGCTCCTTAGGAGGAAGATGAGACTTTTTACTCCTGTCAAAATTTACAGTCTCAAAAATCACAGGGGCAATTCTCCTCTTTCATGTAGGGCCAAAGTGAGTCAGAATCAAGTCTATGGCAGTGAGTTTGGTGTGTGTGTGTGTGTGTGTGTGTGTACTGGATCCTATTTGGTTTTTGAAGAAAAAAAATCAGTCAGTGTAAGGAGAAGATTGAAAGAGAATCATTATGGAGTGTATTATTGTAATAATTTGGTTGAGAGACAGGGCAGCTTGACCAAGGAGAGAGGCAGTAGAACAGGAAAGGGGAATATTTGAAAAGCCTTCTAGAGGGAGGGGAGGAAGTGGAGTATGCAGTGAGTATGGAGTCGGGGGATATTCTGTGGAGTCACTAAGACAGGGATTACTGGGGGAGAAGACCAGACTTGGCACATAAAGCATGATTTTCAAGTGACCTTGAATTATTCAAGTTATGATGTCAATTAGGCATTTAGTTGTAAGGATCTGCTGCTTATGGATATTTCAAGGTTGGAATACATCATCAAATATTTTTAGGAGATCAAGTAAGATTGACTGAAAATGTCCAAATTTTTCAGCAGGAAGGCTGTTCTTGAGCTTGCAGTTTTGTTTTGGTTTGATATTCATCAAATGAGACATATTGAAGGCAAGCTGGGAAAAAATTAATTAAAGGGAGGCAGGAGAAGGAATGGTAACAAAAAGTACAGACAACTCCTTCAACAAGCCAAGACCAAAATAAGTGCAAAAACTATAGGGGAGTTGGAAGTAAAGAGATTATTGTATTCGGATGCTTCTATGGAAAGTTAGGATGTGCTAATGAGTAGGGAAAAGATTAGTTCCAGAGTTGAAGGGAGGCTATTGAATGTTTAAGACAAAGTATAAATAATCGCACAAGATTTCTGTGTAGGCAACTAAATGGATTGACCTTCAAGAGAAGCGAAAGACCTCTGTTGAGATGAGACCAACAAGCAAGGATGTCGAGATTTCATCTCATGTACTTTGTCCACGTTTTCGGAAGAGACCAGCCTCTGGAAAAGAACGTCTTGCTTGGTGGAAGGGAAGGGCCACAACCAGGAGGGTCTTTGACAGGAGGATCCACACAATGGCTGTATAGATGCTCTCAAATGTAAGAACGATTGTGAGGCCATCACAGGGCTCGGTAGTAGCAATTCCCTCTATTGCACATAGAGTCACACTAGTTAGAATGGACTCAATGGCACCTAACAACAGTGTTCTGATTATTAATGAATGTTTCCAGCTTCTTCTCAATTTGAATCATGCCTCATGAGCAAATGAAGATCCTAAGGCTTCAGTCCCCTCAAATCACTAAAGTTCTCTCTTCTCGGAAGAGATGGCTCAAACCTAGTGTCTTCCACCTGATAGGGTCATCTTCTGGCACGACATCAGACAATGTTCCACTGCTTTTCATAAGATTTCCAATGGCTTCTCCCTCGGAAGCGGGTTGCCTAGTCCATTGTCCTAGTTTGTCCTTTGTCTGGAAACTCCGCTGAACTCTCATTATCAGAGATGGGTTGGTTAGTCTGTGAAATACTGGTGGCGTAGCTCTCAGAATCTCAGCAACATGTAAGCCACAAACTGACAAATAAGTGGAGGCTTAACTCGTACAACACCTAAAATTGGAAAATATAAGCAAAAGAAGCCACTGATCACTTTGATCCATTTGCAAGTTGCATGATCAGAGCTGATTTTAGAACATGATATTGGTTGCTTGGTATAAGATAGATTCCGCAAGGTGCATGAAGGGAGGGTAGGCAAATGGTAACGGGTACTAAAATTTCCAGTTGGGAATACTTAAATTAAGATGGAGAAGAAAAGAAACATGTATGAGAGTTTACAGAACAAGATATTGAGGTTAACTGGACACACTGATGAAAATGAACGATGACCCCAAGAAATGTTGCCTTATTAATATTAATGAACAGAACTATGGCCAAATATCTCTGAAGATCAAAGGAGAACGATGCTTCAGAGGGTTATTAGGTTAGGTGATAATCATCTTATTATTCGAGGAAACATTTCTGCCTGAGTAGTCTGTACCAGAGGTGCATTACAGAGCAAAGAGAAGGGAACGAACAGCAGAAACGTGGGTGAAAAAATGTGAAAATGATAATTTATAAATTATCAAAGGTTCATGAAGCAGGGAGGGGGGAAAGAAGGAAAAAAACTGAGCTGGAATCAAGGACTCAAGTAGATAGGAAATTTTTCAAAAAGGAGGATGGCAACATATGTAAAGATGTGCTTGACACATGGATGTGTGGATTGTTACAAGAGCTGTACGAGCCCCAATAAAATGATTTTTTTAAAAGCCTGGCTCTTCAAGAGGTTTATATTTTGTGGCGGAAAGACAATATACTTGCAAATATATATTAAATATTTTCATATATAAATGTACATATATATGAGAAAAAATTTATTAAAATTAGGAGGCTGTGTCTTGCAGAAAGTAGTGTCTAAACACCAATTGTGAATGTTTGTGGGCTAAACAGATTATTGAAAAGTGAAGTTAAGTGAGCATAGAACACTACTGAGAAGGACAGACACAGAAATTAGACAGTTAAAAGCAAGATACAAGTGTGTTAATTGGCAGAAGGAAAGAAGCAAAGTGGAAACAGTGTTTGAACTCAGGGAACTGAGCCCTGTGAATGGAAGAGTGGGGATCATCAGCTAAACCAGTGGTCTTGAGAAGGAAACAAACACACTGTCTCCATTACGGGCTCTGGGGATGGGGACATAGAGAACAAGTAGGGTGGGAAATACCTTTGAGCACATGAGTTGGATATCTTTACAGATGGTGTTAGGCATCTTAGTATAGTTGAAGGAAAAAGATTGTAGGAAGGAAGGAGGAAATCTGTCGATTAATAGCCATGACCCATAGCAGCTAGCTAGTTGGGTTTCCTGAAGGCCTATCTAAGTTCACATGGCATGAATTTTTAGATATATATATATAACCATATAACCTAACTTTCATCATAATCAGAAACTGCGAGCATAGAAAAATGAGGTTGTAGATCAAAATAAACGGATGAGCAAATAAATGAATGATCGATGTGATGCAAAGCTGAGGGTGCCAAGTATGTAACTCTATTATTGATACAGATGACCACAGTCAAAGGGGCCAGAGAAAACCAAGGAACCTTGGGAAATGTCATGGTCAGTCCATAAAAAATGACACAAGTATTCAAGTAAGAAGAATATGAATGAAATAGAGTAACGGAATGAGGGTAGGGGTGTTACAGACATTCCCAGAAATAATATAGTCCAGCATAAGGTGCTAGACCTTAATTAAAAGTATTGTGCACAGTAAGGGTTTACAGAAATGCCTTTCAAATTTCAATTTTCCATTTATTTACAGATCTCTATGTGAAATCTTAAGGTGATAATTAAAGCCTTTATAAACATTGGAACATAGTAATTTCAGAATTCTTTGAGGAAATATGAAGAAGCACTTCATCTTTTGAACACTGTCTATTTTTGCAATTGATTGTTATCAATGTAAAATTATAAAAAGAAAACATCAGATGCCTCCATGTGCTGTTGGCAGCAGTCTCTTTCAGGCCCCCATAAAGGATGATGTGATTGGATGGGAGACCAAAAACTTTCTAAATGTGCCTCCTGCTAAATTTATGATGATTGAATTAAATTTATTTACCCCCAGGGTTTGATGATCAACTTAGGGAACAATCAGAAACTAAAGAAATAGAAAAGAACATTTTCTGAGTGTTTTACTTCTCGATCGAGAACATGGATGTTTTAAGGGCAACATTATTTTGATGGGAAGAAATAAAACTCTGGCAAGGGCGAAGGTGATTAAGGTTTTGAAATGGAAAAAAAATAAGTAAACGTAAATTCTCATACATGGTGGCGCATTGGATAAGGGCTCGTGTGCTAACCAGAGGCTGGCAGTTTGAACCCACCAGTGAATCTGCTGGAGAAAGGCCTGGCAATCTGCTTCCATCAACATGGCAGCCTTGGACACTCTATTGTGCAATTCTATTCTGTCCATCAGGCTGCTAGCAGGCAGAATCTACTCGATGTCAGAGGTACAAATCTCAGGGCCCAACTCAATTTAGAATAGCAGAGTACTAGTATCTATTGAGTACTGGCATCTATAGGTGATCTCTGAAATGCCAGTAAGTACCAGTTGGTGCAAATAGCTTGGGCTCAACTACCAATCTAAGGTTCCATGGACCAAATCCACCCAATGGCCCCCATAGAAGGCCTAGAAATCAGTTTCTAGAATGATTACAGTCCACCCCCCACCTCACCTCCCGACCCCACTCAAATAAAACCTTCTGGAGCAGGCTTACTTTGTTACACATGGGATCACTCCGAGTCAGAATTGACTCAACCTCAATGGGCTTGGGTTCTTATTTTGAGATGTGAATATAATGACAGGGGAGACCTGGTGGCCTCCTGGGATACATGTTGGCTGCTAGGTCAGAATCACAAGTCACTCCACAGGATAAGGATGAGGCCTTTTACTCCCAGAAACTATTAGAGTCTCAGAAACTCTCAAGAGCAGTTCTGTTATGTCCTTTTGAGAGTTGGAGTCAACTAGAGGGCAGTGAGTTTATTTTTGTTTGGGCACATAATGACTGGCTTTATTAATCTGGATCACATATTCAAAGTTTTAAATGTTATAATAAGGAAAAATATCTAATTTTCTTTTACCTTATAAACACTATTACCTTGAGAGCAACATCCATGGGGGGCCCACCAAAGGGCAGATTGCAGTGTTAATAGAAGGATCTTTGGGTTATTCTAGTTTCTCAAGAGCCCTTGTACCTCTCTGACCAACACACATGATACTCTGAGGTCTCCTCAGAAAAATCTGCCCATTTTAGATTAATTACAGAATATCAAACATGACTAATTTGGTCACAACTCTATAGATACAACTTTAATTTGTGTTGCCCTATGATGAAAGATAGTCTTTCTCTCTCTCTCTCTCTCTCTCTCTCTCTCTCTCTCTCTCTCTCTCTCTCTCTCTCTTCCTGGAATTCAGAGAAAAAAAGGTGTCCCCTTAATATGGTTTGGGATTTTGGCTAAATAAATGATTATCTGCTTGGATAGTTATAAAACAGAAGCAGTGAATCAACGCCTCCAAATTACATGTAGCCAAGAGACGCCATTCTTGTCCAACACAACTTTGTGTCCCAAGGAGTGCCAGTCACATTTCTTTGTGCTGTGAGTTCACCCAATATACTTGGGTAACCAAACACTGGCACTGAAGAACAGGTTGTCTGTTCTCCATATGGAAAACGGTAACAGCTAATATGTACATACTTTGCTCAGGCACTCTCCTAACCCTGTGAATATGGCACCATTATTACCTCCCTTTATACCTGAGGAAACTGAGGTACAGACATTGTCTGGACCTTCCTTAGGATCCTAAATTAATAAATGGCAGAATAAGGATTTGAAACCAGGTCATCTGCGCTCTTACTTTTATTAAGTAGAGACCTGTTTTATCCTCCAAATAAAAGGAGAAAAGCAAAGGGCCTTAAAGCTTATGAATTTTGCAATGCAAGAAATATTTAGCTGAGTACTTGATTTATTATCCAAGCTATGACTTATAAAAGTAAGCTCTGGATACATTTTGTAGTAATTCTTTAAAATTACAAGAGAAAACGAATGGACAGTGGCATTCGAGAGGGAAAATTTAATTGTACAACAATTACCTCTCTCTCTTAATATGATCATAATATCATATCTGCACTTAAGTTAAAACACACTCACATAAAATGGCATAGGCTTACCATACCCTACTTATTCATTTGCTATTTCTTTAAAAGGAGCACTTAGTAAAAGAAAGGTTCCCACATCCAAACTTATTTTTAATATGAAGAGAAAGTAGAAGTTAATAAACTACAGAAGCACATGGAAATATATATTTATAAATGAACCATCATAAGATGAAGACAACTATTAAACCACTTGTTTTTTTATTGGTTTTATTCACGTGCTTCCAAGGATGCTTTATCCTACTCTTTATGATAATGTCTAATTATAATAAAATATCAGAAATATAAGAGTACATCTGACAATATAGGCTATGGAATTTATGTAATATAATTTGGTCTCATCATACACAAAAACTCTTCTCATTAAAGTTAAACCATTCCCGATTTAAGTGTTCCAGGCGACTGCATAACAGAGTTTTCCCCAAGGATATGTCCCCAACTTGACAGTGCTCATCCATCATTCGCAGATCCTGACAGGTCGCATGATTGTAAAGATTTTACAACTGAACTAGTAAGATATGCTCGCATTCACATAAAAGAAACCCTCCAATTGGTAAATGGCTTCCCAATGAAATGGAACACCTTAACACATGAAAGAACTATTGTTAAATATTAGGAGATGAAGGCATTGGGGTGGAAATTGCTGGCAAAGTAGCAAACACACTTACGGGTTCTGTTTTGTCCTACTACTTCAAAATAAAAGTACCAAAAATGAGCACGAGATACTGAAGGGAAAGTGCCATCCGGAAAGCTTTAAAGAAAGAAAGAAAAAGTAATAATAGTTGTAACTGGTTGGATTATTTTCAGATGTCACAAAGGAAATGCTTTCAAGAGACAGAAGAGTTAAAGTTACTTTTAGATCAAAAAGAAGGGTTTTCTAGAGGTTCATATGGGAAAGCATAATGGACGAACTATTAAAGTGCCACCACAGTGTGTCATCCATCCTCTGTTGACTTGCACGTTCTTGTGATACTAGAAGCCGTGCCAGTGCTGTTTCATATACCAGCAAGGTCACCATGGCCGTCAGGTTTCAGCTGAACGCCCAGAGGAAGACAGACAAGGAAGAAGGGCGTGGGGATTTATAAAGAAAATCGGTCAGTGAGAACCTGAGGAGCAACAGCAGAATGTTGTCCGGGATACTGCCGGAAGATGAGCCCCTCGGTTGGAAGGGTCTCAAATGACATCAGAGGACTGTGTCTTCTAAGCAGTGGTTGTTCTTAGGTGTTGTCTAATTGGTTCTGCCAGAGAGGGACCTTGGGTACACAGGACAGAAGACTGCCAGGTCCTGTGCCATCCTCACAAATGTGCTTCTGTTTGAGCTCATCGATGTCATCGCTGCGTCCATCCATCTTGTCAAAGGTCTTCCTCTTTGTTGCTGACCAGCTACTTTACCAAACATGGTGTCTTTCTTCTGAGACTGGTCTCTCTTCGATGTGTCCCAATTCTAGAGAGACAACATGTCCTCCAAGGAGAGTTGACCTTATTTCTGTGAGTGGAGGAAATCTTTAAGGACCTTTGTTTGTTGATATGGCACAACTGAAAATAAAGCGAAACAGCTGAAACTATTCATTAACAAGCATATCGTGGATGTGCAATGTATGAACCTAGGAAACGTGGATATGTCAAAAATAAAATGGAACACTGGAAGACAAATTTTAGGCATCATTGAGCTTAAATTGCCATTGGTCTCTTTGAATAGAATTCATGTATATTATACACGTCCATGTATATTCGTCACATTGAATTGAAGACATGGCTTTCCTAGTCAAATAAAGCATTTCAGGAGCTATCTTGGAGCACAGCACAGGCATTGAGAGTATGATATCCATATGCCTATAAGAAAAACTATTTAGTATAAACATTATTAATTATTATAAATGTTATTAGGTTACATACAAACCACTAATGTCAAAGATTAAGAATGGAAGATTTTACCAACTTCTGAAACGGGAACTTTATCAAACATGCCTTCAGGATGCATTGATAATTACTGATGATTGGAATACAAAATCAGAGGACCTTGGTGATAGAAACTACACAGAGATAACATAATGGAATTTTTCATAGAAAAAATGGCTATTTATTGAAAAAACTTTTCAAAAACCTCTGTGGTGACTGTACAGGTGGACTTGGCCAGAAGGAATAAGAAGGAATAAAATTGAATATATCTGTGAAGAGAGATGATAGAAAAGCTCAATATCATCGACCAGAACCAATTCAGGGACCAACTGCAAAAGGGACCATCAATTCCTTAGCAAGTTCAAACTGAAACTGAAGAAATTTAAACCAAGCCCATCGGAGCTAATGTGTAATCTTGAGTTTATCCCACCTGAATGTAAAGACATATCCAGACTAGGTTCCATGTATTGAACGACAAGGAAATGACATCAAGGGCATCATATACGAAGAAGCCCAAAGGCCAGTGAAAAGAGAGAAGAGGCAGATATTGATATCAGCAGAGACTCTGAAATCTGTTCGGCCTTACAGTGGGTACAGCAGACAGAAGAAATTATGAAACTCATGATTTAACCAGAAAAATACAATGGGAAACTCAAAAAGTTATAAAGTATTGTATTGAAATAAACAAAAATCTGGCATTTAAAACCAAAAGAGAAGAATGTTCTAACCTGAGAGAACTAAAAACAACTGAAGATTAAATTTCAATATTGAAGAATTCTATGAACAAAACATTGAAATAAATGTGTAGAAAACAGGGAAACAGTAAAAGAACATGAAAAGAATGCACAGAGCTACTGTGTCAAAATAAATAGTCCAATAAATGGTCGATGGTTATCCACGTCAGGGGGTAGCACATGGTTAACTTCGGGAGGGAGCACATGACTAAGACTGGAGTCTAAGCTGCTCTGAAGGCATTGGCAAAGATCAAGGAATTCACAGAGTCCCAACTGAGATGTGTCCACCAATGGATGAAACCCTGTAAACGCTTCCTCCTTATCCTGAAAATTTTGTAAAACCAATCAATTAAACAATCAAGCCCACCAACTGGAATATATCCATATTTACTGGCATTCCAAAGAAAAATGATCCAATGAAAGGCAGAAATTAGAAAATAATATCACATGTAAGTAAAATTTTAATGAAGATATTGTATGTATTCGTGTATAAGCCACGTTTTCCAGCACGACTTTTATGCAGTTTTTGTGGTAAAATTGGGTGCCTTGGCTGATATTTGGGTCAGGTTATACTCGAGTACATATGGTAATTAAAAAAAAAAACAGTTGCACTAGTTCAACTACAAAGAACTGCCAGAAATTCAAGCTGGATTCAGAAGAGGCCATGAAAGGAGGAATATTATTGCTGATGTCGGATGAATCTTGGCTGAAGGCAAAGATTATCAGAGAGATGACTGCCTGTGTTTATTGTTTATGCAGAGGCATTCAACTGTGCAGATGATTAAAAAAATCTACGTATGGCTAATTTAATTTTCAAAGCATGAAAATTCCAGAACACTTCATTGTGGGTAGAATCTGTATATAAACCGAGAGGCAGCCATTTAAACAGAAAAAGGGGACATTGGAGGATTTACAATCAGAAAGTGTGTTACAGTTGTTTCTTTTCAACAATCTCCATGCAGAACAAATCACCCAAGAAGCTGGACTATATATCGAAGAACCTGACGTCAGAGTTGGAGGAGGACTCATTACAACTTGTAATATGCAGATGACACAGCCTTCTGAAAAGCCAAGTTCGGATTGCAATTCTTTTATAATTTTTCCCAACAGTTTTATTTCTACGTAGTTTACAGGTCATACAATATCCAATCATTCAATTGTATCAAGCAAGGTACAGTCAGCACCACATCAATCTTAGAGCATCTCCCCTGCCCAGCCCCCACTGGATAAATCGCCTTTAATGAGTTGTGCAAGTACAATCAGTTCTAGTGTCCCTACCCCCTACTAGTTTGATTATTTACAACCCCCAACCCCCTTCCCTCCTTTTGCCCACCCCCACCCCTGCATTCCCTCTAACCCTTTGTATCAGTTATGTCTCATTATGTCTCCACCCCTCCTGTGCTTCACAGCTGGGAAGACCAACAGAAAACAACAAATAACAAAATTGTATTAAGGTGGTAAAGCCAAACTCATAATATAATAAAGACAAAAGAACAAATCGTGCATAAGAAGAACAAGATCCCCCTCCACACTCAAATAAGCAGGGAAGAAATTTATGTCATGGAACAAGTAAGAGATACTTGCCCCCAGTGCAAATTCAGTTCATGTCTGGAGGGGGTCAGCTGCCCGAGTATGGATATCAACATGATGGAGATTACAGTGGTCTCTGCCTGATAGTAAGGCTGTTTGAGATGCTTGCCTGTGGCTAGAGCGGATCTGCCAGTGGCTCACTCGGACTAGACACTCTGCAGATGGGTTTGGGGCTCCCACTGCCCTCCGTAGCCTTCTGCAAATTGGGTGCTCATAATTTTCGCTCTGAGATTTTTCTCTTCACCATACTCAAATATTGTAATTATCATCTTCAGATCACACAAGCTGGTGTGCTTCTTCCATGTGGCCTTAGTTGATTCCTCACTTAGGGGGCTGCTTGTTTGAATACAAGCCATTAAGACCCCACATACTATTCCGATTGATAGCCAGGCACCATCTACTTTCTTCACCAACCTCATCTTCAGTGACCGTTTCATGATGGTGTTTATCACGCAGGGCCAGGATGTAAGAACCAATTGTTCTTAAGCTAGACCTAAGATTTAGCGCAAGCCCCAAACCCATGGCTTGATCTATGCTTTTTTTTTTTAATCTACTGCATATTGGGAGTTAATGCACATGTCATTCCTTCCATAGTTTAAATACTGTCAAACATGATTGTACAATTGCTTTCATAATCAGTCTCAAACATACCATATATACTTGAGTATAAGCCAACCTGAAAATCAGCCAAGGCACCTAATTCTACCACAAAAACTGCATTAAAAATGTGCTGAAAAAACTCGGCTTATACATGAGCATATATGGTACATTTCCTTCGGGACTTCTTTGCATGTCTTTGTACTGACAAAGAAAACAAAAATCTTCACAACTAGACCACAGGCAACACATAATAAATAAATGAAGGAAATACTGAAGTTGTAAATGAATTTATTTTACTGGGATACACTATCAAGCCAGATGGAAGTACCAGTCAAGTAATCCAACAACATAGTACATTGGGCAAATCTGCTGCAGAAGACCTTCCAAAAGTTAGGCAAAGATAAGCTTTTGATGACTAAGATGGGCTTGACCAAGCCACGGTCTTTTCACTTACCTCACCAACATGCAAAAGCCGGAAGCCTAGTGAATGGATGCATTTAAAGTGTAGTGTTGCTGGAGAATTCTGAGAATGCTGTGAACTGCCCGAAGAATTGAGCGAATTTTTTCATTCTTAAAAGATGAAGAGCCAGAAGTCTCTTTGAAAGTGAGCGTGATGAAACTTTGTCTTATATACTTTTGAAATATTACTCGGAGGGACCAGACCCAGATACATCATGCTTGGGAAAGCAGAGGACTTGGGGCAGACCTTTCAAAAGATACACTGGCTCAAACACCGCAATGTTCATGAGAATAGGTAGACTGGGGGTCACCATGAGTCAGAACTGACTTAATGACACAAACAACAACAGCACTCTCTTCTGGGAATGCAACAACAAACACAGGGATCAATAAACGTGGCCGTGTCTGTTGATCAGGACTGAAGGATGAGGCTGCCGGCGGGAGTGTATTTTCCAAGTGTCACAGAGGATATTGGTCCGCAAAGGATATTGCAAACATCGGGTACAGATACGTTGGGACGGGGAACCAATGGCAGCCTTCGTGTGTGGGGAGAAAGCGTAAGCACAGCATGCAGCTGTAAAGCAGGTCCTGGCTATGTCTGAGACCACACTTCCCACGAGCAGTTTCAGCGTGAATTTGGGGAAATGTGTCCTATCTGGATTTTCATAAGTTTCTCTTTTTGACCCAGCAAATAATTCATACTGTACAGTATATACATGAAAAGGGATTATTTTTAGTCAAGACTGGAGAGTGAATTTCAGAAGCAATAAGACTGGAGCACACTGGGTGTGTGTGAGCGCTTGGGTGTGTACGTGTGTACTTACTCTACGCTCTACTTCTTTTCCTACTTGTCTAGCTAAGCCCAGGAGAATGAGAGATGCATGACTTAATAAAAGGATGTAATATCAATCAGAGCTTTCCCTTATCCCTTGCTCTTGCTGAATCTGAAGGTCAGTGTAATTTCACCAACAAATGCTGCCTATGAGAATCCACGTCAGCGAATAAAGATTAGCAGGAAGGCGAAAACAAAGTAGGAAATAAATGAGCTCGCAGCTCCTGCCCCACCTTCACAACCTTTCCCTCTTCCTATCCCCTACTTAAGCTTGACGGCCGGAGCCTTGTAAAACCAGAGCATGATGTGCTCGAGAATTGTTCTTCTGTTGTCAAGTAGCAGAATTCACGTGGGTTCTCTCACTTGAGAAGAAAAATGAGGGGAAGGGCCATGATGTTCAGCTGAGGAAGAGTCGCCCGGGTGTGTTGTCATGTTTTTCTTTTCCCTGCTGTCTGTCTGCACCCCTGTGTCTTTGTAGACAGCATCTCTCTTTACACCTTGTCTGCTCCCTTATAACTACTTTGCACATGACTCTGGCTAGTCACAGCCTGGTTCCCTGATGTGCTCTACTAAACAAAAAGAGAAAGTACTTTCTGTTCAAATTCCCAGGACAAATAAATATGGATAGCCCTCCCCAACCTTATGACTATTGCTAGTTCATAAATATTTGGGTCACTTTGATCACCAAAGGCCCGTGTTTTATAAGGTGTCATAGTTCAAAATGGGAGTCTTTGGGTATTTATCTGGATTTTTTAGAAGACTGTTTTCCCCTTACAAATTATGGGGGTAGGCAGCTGTTCTTCGCATATTTAACAAGAATACAAGAATATTAACGGTTACTACCATTAATAAAAATATCCTCAAACTGATCTGTTCTATTTCCTCAGAATCTCAGTCCCCAGAAAGGAAAATTTTTCACAACTGTGAAAAGTCAAACTTTCATCTAAAACTGAAACTAATGAAGTTCTTTTACTTGTTTTCTTCCTTTCCTCTTGTTTTTGTTTGTATTTTCCTCTACCCAAGTAGGCTTTCATTTCAAAAGAGAAGTGAAATACAAGAAGATTTCACAGTCAATATTGATCATCATTCACCAATCCTTCAAGTACTTTGCTCTTGTGAACATCATAGAAGACACCAAAACCGGGAGCGGGGGCCAAAAAAGAAACAGACACAATATATCTCACATTGTCTACTGCATCCCCTTCGTATAAATGCAGTGTAACCAAGCAAACCCGTGGGGAAGGCACCAGAGCTTTGTGTACTTAGTCCCTAGAAAGGTGTTCACGAAACACTGCCCAGTCTTCATGATTGTGGGTATGGTTTAGTTCACTGTTTTGGCTACTGTGTTAACTCATTTCAATGAGAAATGCCCTCATTCCATTTACCCTGCACCAAGCACGATGTCCTTTCCTAAAGACTGATCATTCATAAGGATGTGTCTAAAGTTAGTGACCCAAGGACTCACCAACCTTGCTTTGAAAGAGCCATCCGTTGGCATTTCTCCTTCTAAGGCTTAGAAGACTTGTTCATTTCTCCTGCAGCCCAGGCTACAGCCCAGTGAGTGGCCTTTATTTTGCCCATTCCACCAGTCAAACCCTCCATAACTGAGGTTGGTGAACAATAGCTGGAGGGACAAATCCAATGCAGCCTATTTTCGTCATGAAGGCTTCAGTCAAACGCCCCAATCCATTCGTATCTTGTGTGTGACCGCTCGGTGCTATAATAGTCGTGTCGTTCTGAGAGATCACGTGGCCCATAGAAGTGGGCCTTCTATAAACGTGTCCCAGGCCTTATCTTATTTACCTACTCCATTGCTCCACATCCTCACTTTCCTCCTTCCTCTACTTCCATTTCAGTCGCCTCAAAAACTGAACCAAGCACCTTGCCCTTGAGTCAATGCTGACTTATAGGGACTCTGTGGGTTTCCAAAGCGGTAACTGTTTACAGGAGAAGAAAGCCCAGTATTTCTCCCTCGGACCTGCTGGTAGTTTTGAACTACCGACTACGCAGATCACAGCCCAAGGCATAACCACAATATCATCAGGGTTCCAACTACTTGGCTCCTCGTCTCCACTTTAAATAAATAACTCTACTTGGACAGCTGCTTTGGGCCTAGTACTTCACATTTGCCTGTCAACACTCTCCAGGGCAGACACAACTTCTGCCTTGGCCTTTCCCTTCTCATATCAGAACAACAAATCTGGCACGCCTCAGCCTCCCCCTCAGCCACAGGCTGGCACAGCTGACAAAAGAAATCACAGCACATTGTACTCTCTGTTTACCCAAGACAAATGGCTGCTTCTGACACCAATTAGCTCTAACTGCTGGTAACTGCAGAACGGGGAACCCAGGCCTCCCTCTTCTACCCTGGGAAAAACTTTCACCAGAGCAGCTGTGGCTATGGCTTCCCCATGCAGCCCCTTTACTGTGGTTTTCTCCCTGGATTGTTCAGCTTCTCTTATTAAGCAACTGCTCTTTGTAGACCCACAAAGCTCCCCCCTAGTCTGCCAGGGCACAGAGCGTTCTTCTAAAGTCTATGTGTGCATTGAAACCTCTTCCTGTTCAGGAAACGTGACAGGGTTTTCCATAAAAGTGGAATGCCTTGGTGGAGTCTGACAAATCGTCAAGTCCTTGAAGTGTACCTTTCACCCAGAAGCTAAGCAGGAGCATCCTGACTCTTGGAGCACAACTCATGGCATCCTCGGGAAGGATAAAGTGGGGCATTGGCCAGATCGTCTAAGCTTCTCTCGGTTAACTCCGATCTGCCCAGAGTTGATCTAAGCATAGAGATCCAGCTTAAAGCACACTAATAGCTTTGGAATCTAAACTACATCCAGTTTTATCAGCACTGACTTGGTCTCCAGGGGAGAGCAGGAATCCATCAAGCGCAGTAGCTGGACAGGCCATGGTGACGCGTCACTCTGTAGGTGCGCACCCTCACCACTGGCCCCTACCCGGCAGGAGAGGCAGGAGCTGAGCCCTGCTCCACAGGTGCACTACTACAACTCATCGTGGAGCTAAGGCAGCGAGCCTCGCCTGCTGGACAAGATGGATGGATTATGAGAGCTTAGGCAATTTCATGAACTAGACTCAAACCCAGATCCCAGTCACCACCTGCCCAAGGCCATCTCCATTGAGTAGACTCTCAGTTTCCCCATCGAAGGGGAATCAACCACTCACTAGGACCTCCTTCAACATTGTTATTAGCTTCAGGTTCCGTTGATGGTTCCAACTCATAGTGATCCTATATTCAATAAAAGGAAACACTGGCTGGCCATGTGCCAGCCTCACAATTGTCCTTACGTCGTAGCCCATCAATGCAGCCTCTGTGTCAATGCAGTTGGTCAAAAGTATTCCTCTTTTCCACTGCCCTGCTATTTCCTGAAACATGATGTCCTTCTCCGGGAAATGATCTCTTGGATCGAGCTAATAGCTTGGTAGAATCTATTTCCTGTTTGTCTCACTTCCTCAAAGTCTGAGATATAGTTCTACTACTAGGAACTACTTAAGTAACCCTATACAGTGGGTACACCAGGCACAATACACCCTCCGCCTCAGAGGAAGTTTCAGACACAGCATGGGTACTCTCGCCCTCAAATCACAAGGCAATAATAACATCTCATGGTGTCCACATCTTGAGTAGCCGAGTAATTGTCCCCCTTAAAGCCTGAAATTCAAGATGACCAAGACTCCAAAAAAAAAACCTTATCTGACTCTCTTCTGACCCATCAGTTTCACAGGCCGTGAAAGTTCACAAATTCCAAAACGCCACATTCGTTCATCCTCAGAAGAGTTGTATGTCAGAGACACCTTTCCACATACTTCCCAAAAAGGAATGCCATTTTATGCAGTCTGACATGTAGGATGTACCCAAGTCTTTAAAATATTTAAAATATTCATTGCTATTCTGGGTAGATGTTACATGACAGGGTAGCCCATCTTAACTATCCAAATACCTCATTCAGGAGCAGGTCAGAACTGGTTCTGGCTGAGGGCTGAACTGCTTCCAGGCCAAGCCCAGAGACATCTTTCGAGAGCCTGGAAATGCCTTCCTTGTATTCCGGGCACTGATATGTTCACACACTTCCCAGTTATCGTCATTCCTGAGGGAAGTTCTCTGGAATGACTACAGACCACGACTCGTGAGCATTGGGGAGCTCCTCTGTGTTGAGACCCTTAGTTTGACTCTCTCTATGCCCCTATTGAAGCCCTGGCGGCAGCGTAGAGTAAGCTACTCATTAGGAGGCTGCTAATTACAAGGTCGTTGTTTCAAACTCACCAGACATTCCATCGGAGAAAGATGAAGCTGTCTGCCCTGTGAAGATTTACAAAGCCTCGGAAACCCTGTATGAAAGGCTTTGAGTCAGAATCGATGCAATGTCAGTGGATTTGGGGGGGGTAGGTTATAAAAGACATATTTAACAAGCAAATTTGTTTTGACTGGTCTTATCCACAACATTGAATGGATTCAGATGCGTAGCTGCCCCGTATATGTTTCTGAGGCCATAAATCTCTACCCAGAAGTCAACCTCATCTTTCTCCCAGGGAGCTACCACTGGTTTTGAACTACAACTTTGCGCTTAGCAGTCAAATACCTAACCATCAGGACCACCAAGGCAGACACTAAAGTTGTTATTGGCTCCTACCATTGAATGACCCCCCCCCCAGTCTTGTGGTATACTATCAAAATTGCAGCTCATTCTATCCAAGATACCTGCCATCACAATTCCTCAATGTACACCTGCTTCTACAAAAATTGAGTCTCACGGTCAATGGCATGCAAAGCTCTTGAAGATGTGTTAGTACCTTTCTCAGCCACCTATGGTAAATAAAATAAAATTCTTGACAACTTCAATCTCTTCCATTTACCATGACATTGTTTATTGGTCCAGTAAGGAGGAGTTTGACTTTCTTTACATGGAATGTTAACCTATACTAAAGGATCAAAGTCTTTGACTTTCATCAGTAAGTGCTTCCAGCTAGCAAGGTTGCATCATCTGCATAGAGCACGTTGTTAACTAGCCTTCCTCTAATCTGGATGTGGTATTCCTCCTCAGGTAGTCCAGCATTGGGGATATCAGTGTGCGTGGGAGTGATGCTTTTTTATCTGTTGCCAGAAGGCCCTGTAACTCCCCTTTCCCAGAATCCAAAGTAGCCTGACAGCCCCGCGGAAGCTCATTGAGGCGATCTGATGTTAACACCGGCAATGGGTGGCCCACATTCGGCGTCTCTCAAGATTAGCGGTTGCCCCTTTTACAAGGACAGGATACGACATGCTGCAAAAGCACATACCTCCCGCTGCCATCTGGCCAGTGCTCAGAGTCAATCAGTGGTCCTCACAGCCCTCGGTGACCTCTGAATGCCAGTTTAGGCCAACACCTCTTGTGTGTGATCAAAGACAGACAGGAGTGGGGGCCATTTCCTGATCACCTAATGTCCACATACCCTCCAGACCCTGTCCTAATAGGCTTGCTATCAGACCCAGACCATGTCTAGTTAAAGGATTCTATCTTTTTTTTTCTTTTAAATGTATTTGGCCTCTATCCTATACTGGTATGTTGAATCTACCTCTTACCAGTTTGTCATGGCTGAATGTTAACTTTTCAGAAATTTTACAGGCACTGGTAGTTTGCAAATCAACCATGGTAGGAAAATTTACAGCACAAGCACTAGTAAACACTAAGTATAAAGACTATTTATTTTTCCAGAGAATTGGCTGCTTTGCATTCCCTGTTCCATTCATAGTGCATCAGCCAACATCCTCTTGTTTTCTAAGAAGAGATTTCAAGTCTTAGAAAGGCCTCCCCAGTTCACTACCAACTCTCAGTTCTGCCATGTCTTTTCTGTCCGTGTCTGTTCATCATCCTCCCCAAGGCCATAGAACCACAGAGAAAAACAAATTAATCAATGATTAGACCTTCCACTAGCAACACACCTGGTCCACAAACCAGAAAACCCACCTGTAATTACTAGGATACTCCTGTAATAATAAAAACTATTATCACCACCATCATTCTGTCCCTCAGTTACTGATAACTCCAAAAGATGAGACAACATATTTTTTAAAGGCAGGCTAGCTTTAAAAGTGGGAACTTGAAAATATTTAGTGACAAACATTTTAGTTCCAGACTAAGTTAAAAAGGGCATATAGCCCAAAAGACACGCAAAAGAAAACTAAATCTTTAAACAAGCGCTTCTGCAATGTCTAGAAGAAAGAACAGCTGTGAATGTTGGCTTTAATCCAGTATGATAAATTAGGGATAATCTGCTGCTGTTCGTAGAAATTTTGGTGTGCACAACACTACTCAAGGTCTAGAACAAGAATGGTTTATCCTTTATGGTTTCCACTAGGTTTCTGTCACAGAAAAGGGAAATAAGCCTTGTTATAAATGAAATTTTTTCCAAATTGCAATAGTAACATGAGGATGATTCCTATTACTTTTTATTATTTTGCTAACTATTCATTTTGCCCTCCAACTGGCCATACCATGTGCCTAATGACATGGAAAGAAATCCTGTTATAAGGAATATATAGTGATATTTTTCTACCCGGTATAGGTAGAATAACATCCTGACTAAATTATCCATCCTCATTTTGTTGTTTGTTTGTTGTTAGATGTTGTCGAGTCAGTTCCACCTCATAGTGACCCTACGTGCAACAGAATACAACAATACCTAGTCTTGTAATGTCCTCACAATTCTTACGTGTGAGCCCATTGTGTCAGTCATTGGATCAATCTGTCTCATTGGGGGTCATTTCAGCAGTCCACACTTCTTACCATATTCTTCTCCACCACCACGATTCAAAAGCATCAATTCGTCTAAGATCTTCCTTATTCAATGTCCAATTTTCCACGCATGTGATTCCATAAAGAATATCACGGCACACTCGAGACCTCAGTGCAATATCCTTGCTTTCCAGTATTCTCAAGAGATCTTGGGAAGCAGATTTATCTACTGCAATACATCCTTTGATCTCTTGACTTCTTCCATGAGCATTGATTGTGGATCCAAGTAAAACAAAATACTTGACAACTTCAACCCTTTCTCCATTTATCATGAAGTTAACTATTAGTCCAATTGTGAGAATGCGGGTCTTCCTTACATTAAGTTGTAATCTATGCTGAAGACTACAATCCTTGATCCATGCTTCAAGTCCTCCACACTTTCAGTAAACAAGGTTGTGTCATCTGCATATTGGAGGTGGTTTTTTAAGTCATCCTTCGATCCTGACACCACATTCTTCATCACTAATCAAATTTCTTTGATGATGTGCTCAGCATGCAGATGGAAAAGTATGGTGAAAGGATCCAACCCAGATGCTCACCTTCAGTGAATTTTGAACCTTGTTCTGTTCCCATGGGCAAGTTCCTCATGAGCTCATGAAGTGTTCCCATTCTTCCCAAGGTTATGAACAGTTTATTATGGTATAGGAAATCAAATGTCTTCTCATAATCGATGAAACACAAGTGAACATCTTTTGGGTTTCTCTACTTTGAGTCAAGATCCATTTGACATCAGCAATGAAATTCTTTCTTCCACATGTTCTTCTGAATCTGGCCTGAACTTCTGGCAGTTCCTTGTCAATGTACTGCTGCAGCCATTGTTGGATGATCTTCAGCACACTTTCACTTGTGTTTGATAGCAATGATGTCATTCTAGAGTTTGAGTGATTTGTTGGGTCACCTTCATTTGGATTGGGCATGAGTATGAATTTCTTCCAGTCAGTGAGCGAAGTAGCTGTCTTCCACATTTTCTGGCATAGACGAATGAGTGTGTCCAGTGCTTCTTCAGAACTCTGAAGTATTTTATTTGCTATTCCATCAACTTCTTGAGGCTTGGATATATTAATGATATTGTCTGCTAATTTCCACATTATTTTGGGTCATTAGAGGTGCACAGTCATAGATTTTTTTTCCAGGTAGTTCTTTTAAATTTGTTGGCATGGTCTAGTGAATGTTAAAACATTTCTTTTGGCATTTGATAAATTTTTGGAGTATTATGTATCATCAATGCCTTCAGTTTGGCTTGGACTTCTGTCTTCAGTTCTTGATCTTGTGTTCTATCTTGAGATGGTTGAGAGTCAACCAATTTTTTTTTGTACAGTGACTCTGTAGATTCCTCCCATTCTCTTTTGATGTTTCCTGCATCATTCTCTACTTGACCACAGAATTCTCTAAGACTACAACTCAAGGTTTGGATTTTCTTTAGCTCTTTCATCTTTATTAGTGTTGTGGAAAAAGGTGTCATTGTATGACGGTATCTTTTAAATTGTAGTGAATACCAAATTAAACACTGGTGAAAAATTAGAAGAGGCAAGATACTTGAAGAAAAAAAAGTTTGCTTAGATGATTTTTAATAAACAAGTAGTAGGTGAATTAGATTCTTCGTCCTTTATTGTATTGCTTGAAATGCAGAAATTAAAGATTTACCTATGGTATTATACAGAAATCTGAGATCCTTACATAGAACGAGTAGTTAAGTATTTGACTATTAGCCAAATAAATTGGTGATTCAAACATACCCAGGACACCTTTAAAGATAAGTCTGGCCATCTGGTTCCAAAATTTCACAGCCTTGAGCATGCATAGAGCAGGTCCACTGTGCACACATGTGGTCCTCATGAGTGGACTAGACTAGAAGGTAACTAAAACCAACAGTAACAATAGGCAACAATTCTGAAACATCTGAGATGCCTTTTCCCTGAACCGCGTGTACTTCAAAACTATTAGATTATTGGCCCGTCTGAACTAGACTTAAAGGGGTACTTTTCTGTTTCTTGAAACATATTTATCAGGAATTAACAGTAAAGTGACAGTGGTGGATTTCAGGTAATAGCACTTTCGATGATAAGGACACTTGCACTGGCATTTAAAGCCCGCAGGATTATTTGGGGCAATCTTTTCATTTTCAATTCCTTAACTTAATTGCATCTGTACAATTGCTTTTCATCTAAGCAAAGCCACCTTTACAAATTCCTTAGTATATCTAGGTGGCCATTATGCACTTCTTACAGTATTATATTTGGTTTAATTTATAAGGGGTCCTCATAGCACACTGTGAAAGCACACTGGACTGCTGCTAAGCAAGAGATGGGTGGTTCAATTCCCCACCCGACCCACTCCACTGGCTCCTCTGGAAGAAAACCTGGTCATTTGATCTCATAAAGATTACAACCTATGCACCCATTGTCTTCAGCAACTGTGCCAGGCAGGTGAGCATCTCAGACCGCCGAATTGTTAGAACAAATTGTTCTTGTGTTGAGGGAGTACTTGAGCAGGGGCCCACTGTCCATCTGTTTCCTTAATACTAAACCTATAAGCATTTGTACATAGATCTATTTCCCTCTCATCATATATAAATATATTTACATCTGTATATGCCTGTATTTAAAGCTGATGGTACCTGTCAACCAAAAGATATAGCATCTGAAGTCTTAAAGGCCTGAATATAAATAAGCAGCCATCTAGCTGAGAAACAACAAAACCCACATGGGAGAAGCACACCGGCCTGTCCTGACTTGATCCCTGAGGACAAAGTGGGTGCATAAGCAAAAGTGATGAAGAAATCTGATGGTGCCTGGCTATCAAAAGATATAGAATCTGGGGTCCTATAGGCTGGAACCATCTAACTGAGAAACAACAAAGCCCACATGGAAGAAGCACACCAGCCTGTGAGATCACAAGGCATCGAAGGGATAAGATATCAGCCATCAAAGACCAAAAAAAATCATAGCATTGTGAATAAGGGGGAGTGCAGAGTGGGTATCCAGGACCCATCTGTGGGAAATCGGACATCTCCTTGCAGAAGGGCTGCATGGAAGAGACGAACCAGTTGGGATGCAGTGTAGCAATGATGAAATATGCAATTTTCCTCTAGTTCTTGAATGCTACCTCCCTCTGCCCCACTATCATGATCCCAATTCTACCTTACAAATCCAGCTGGACCAGAGGATGTACACTGCCATAGATAGGAACTGGAAACACAGGGAATCCAGGACAGATGAACCCCTCAGGACCAGTGGTGTGAGTGGCGATACCGGGAGAGTGGAGGGAAGGTGAGGGAGAACGGAAGAATAGATTACAAGGATCTACATATAACCTCCTCCCTGGGGGACGGACAGTGGAGAAGTGGGTGAAGGGAGACGTCGGATGGTGTAAAATATGACAAAATAATAACTTATAAATTATCAAGGGTTCATGGGGGAGGGGGGAGGGAGAGCAGGGAGGAAGGGGAAAAATGAGGAGCTGATACCAAGGGCTCAAGTAGAAAGCAAATGTTTTGAGAATTAATAATGGCAACGTATATACAAATGTGCTTGACACAATGGATGGATGGATGGATTGTGATAAGAGTTGTATGAGCCCCCAATAAAATAATTTTTAAAAATTACAGTCTAGAAAACTCCCTGGGGCACTTCTACTCTGTCATTTGGGGGGGGGGTTATGCATTAAAAATCAACTCAGCAATTCTTAACAAAAAAACAGTATTTTTCACTCATATACCAGTTGCTGCTGAATGGTCTCAGGATCACAATGGCCCCTGTGGGCCAGAGTTGAGCTGTACTTAGAAATAGATGAGACACAGAGTGGGCGATGCTTTCAAATGGCTGACGTTGGGCTTCTGAAATACTTCTGGTGGATTCAAACCTACAACCTTTCACTGAGCAGCTGAGTACATTAAGCATGTGGACCATCTGGGAATGCCTCGCTAATACAGTGAAACTAAATGTGGTGATAGTTGAATTATCAAGCTATTTGTACTTTCTTCTTTATTTTTTTAAAACATTTTATTAGGGGCTCATACAACTCTTATCACAATCCATACATATACATACATCAACTGTATAAACCTCATCCGCACATTCCCTGCCCCAATCATTCTCAAAGCATTTGCTCTCCACTTAAGCCCTTTGCATCAGGTCCTCTTTTTTTCCCCCCTCACTCCCCGCTGCCCCCTCCCTCATGTGCCCTTCATAATTTATACATTGTTATTTCTATTAAAAAGCACACAATACTCTTATCTCTTTCCCTTTATTCCCACTCATTTTGTCCCCCAACCAATTCTTATCTCATGCTAGGTTTGAAGGGAAAGGTTGATACAGTGCTTTCTTCCAGTGATTGACTATCCCAATATACTCTTTCCCCAAGAACACATGAGGCATCTGTGAATAATAGGCATGTTTCCTTTAGATGCAATTTATTAGTGCCTCCGTCATGAGCCCTGTATTCTGACCTTACCTCAGTCATAACCCTTTCCATAAGACAAAACGGCATGGAACTAAGGAGAAATGTCTATCAACTAGTCATACCCTCCCCTTATTCCACTATAGACCAGGTGGTAGGAACCTGCAACTTGACATTGCTTTACCCAAAGGGTATTAAACCTGATTTCAAGGCCATCCCAAAGCCTCTTCATGAAGTCCTTCCTCTTGAAGGTAGACTACATGACCAGGATGTGTACCTCTAAGCCTAGAGATACCCAAGAGGAGACTTGAATGGCGTGATAGTCCATCTTATGTGTCAACATGAACTTCCTAGGATTTAGTCCATGAAAGTACTTAAAAATATAGAAAAATATATACAGATACTTCCACATCACACACGTCCCTCACTTCCCATATGGCTAGGAACATTGCTAAATAAATTAGGGTAGATTGCTGTCAACATACCAGACAAAAAAAAGTTTTAAATAATATTAATGATTTTACCAAAATAAGGTTTAAAATAAGATTGGTGACAGGAAAAATATGTAATGTTGAATAAAAGATAGGATATAATATTATAATTTTAAATCTTTGAAATATGTTTTTAAAATAGATAAAAGATTACTTTGAAAACAGCAAAAATGTTGATTTCCTAAAGAAAGTGGGATTACAAATTATTTTGGGACTGCTAACTGCAAGGTCAGCAGTTCAAAACCACCAGCCCCCTCCACCAGAAAAAGGTGGGTTTTCTTCTCCCATAAACAGTTAGTCTCAGAAACTCACAGGGGGCAGATATACCCTGTCTTGTAGGGTCAGTATGAATCGGAATTGACTTGATGGCAGTGGGTGTGTTTTTTGGTTTTACTTCATAATGTAATCAATATAGCTTGCATTGCTGTTGTAATCAGAAACAAAACACATTAAAGACTAAAACACTAAAAAAAATTTGGAATACTAAAACACTCCCACCAATGATACATGACAGATTGAACACATGTGTTCATTATTAGTTTCTTCCCCAAACCCTAGTAGTTTTATGTTAAAATAACCACTTGCCACTGAGTTCTTTCTACCTTATAGTGACAACATGTGAGCAAAATAGAATGATTGCAAACATTTTCTTTTTTTTCTCTTAAAATTATTTTTATTTATTTGTCATTGATGCCTTCATTTACTTAATGTATCTTATCTTTTTTAAAATTAATAAATATTTTTATTGGGGCTCATACAACTCTTATCACAATCCATACATACATCAATTGTGCAAAGCTCCCTTATACATTTGTTGCACTCGTCATTCTTTTTTTTTTCATTTTTTTACATTTTATTAGGGACTCATACAACTCTTATCACAATCCATACATATACATACATCAATTGTATAAAGCACATCCATACATTCCCCGCCCCAATCATTCTCAAAGAATTCGCTCTCCACTTAAGCCCTTGATTGCAAACATTTTCAAGGTAGATTACTGGGCCTTACTTCAGAGACACCTCTGGGTCAGTAATGAAGAATTTAAATGCCTTCGCTGCACACTAGATGGTAGTAGAAAGAACTATAATGACAGGAGCGTGCAATGTAAACGGTAACAGAAATAGAAGACAATAGCGCAACAACTTTGAAGACTGGAAAGCGACTGGATCGGAGAAAATGATGAAGTAGACCAGAGAAATTAATCTTACTACCAGCAAGGAGGAAGTCAAACTGACTCCCAGAAAATTCCAAGAATTGGAGATATCGTGTTACCTATAAGTAGAAATTAAAAGATATAAAAATAAGAGGACCAATTTAAAATCTGTGCAAAAGCGCTTCGGATCCAAGATGTTTTCCCACTCTTACAGGTTAGACAGAGGTTTACTCTTAAAAAAATGAACTAAACATTTTGAGTTCAGTGCACAGAGTGCGCTGAAGGTCAATATGTTATATTGGAAGTATAGTCATTAAGTAAATGGTGAGGCTTGTGAGCCCCTTCTCCATAATGCTGGCAGAAAGGCTTCTATATTAAGGAAGGGTACAGGGGTCATATCTGACCTCCCCTGGCTTTGGTAGGAATGAGAATCCAACTCCACATCAGCCCAAGACTGATGGCCAAAGACAAGGGTCAGACATGGTTCTACCCTCCATCCTTCTTTACCCTACTCTGACACCAACCATCCCTCCCACAGCACTCGGTGCTCTGCTGGATTCAAGAATTCATTGAGATGGGCACACAAATCTCACAGAATTATGAGGTTTATAATGGAAGCTTCCAGGTTACAAAATATAAGGATACAGTTTTTGTTCCACACGCTTCTCCTCAGTAGATCGGCAGATATGTTTCTTTCTCTTTTGTTCTCAGCCTCTCAGTCATGTGATCTCATGGCCTGTTCCTTGTACCATGAGAAGAGTACACAGGAAACTGGCATGACCAAGAGATGGGCATTTCTCAAAAAGTATCCACATAGTGGTAAGAATATTTCACATATTTATGGTGTTTAATCAGCTTTTGCTACCTAATTTTAAAAATGAGTCAGAACCAAGGATCCAGATAAGTTAAAGAAAACCTCTAATCTAAAAGAAAGAAAATAAGATATGCAAACCAAACAAACAGAAATGTGGCAATAAACAGATTAAAAATTTTGTATGACGTCTCATTGAAACTTTCACAAAGGCAAGATACTATGTGTAATACATAAACTAAGAACAGTAGTAAAAGTTAGCATGTATAAATAAAAGAAGATTGAGGGGAACAAAAGAGATCTTAGAACTTCAAAAGAAATAACATGATAATGAAAATTTAAACATGTAAGAAAAGGCTTGGAAGCAAAGTTAACTTCTATTAAGCAGGAGATGGTGCTGATTTTCAAATCTGATTGAGTTCCAGACTGGTCCTCATTCTCCTGTACTCTCAACAATGCTTGCTCCTAGTGTATTTTCATGGATGGCATGTAGCTTTCAAGAATGCATGTGTGGCATTCCTGCCTCGCTCTCACCTGGTCCTTCAAAGCTAGCAGGCTAACTTCATAAGCAATAAAACTTGTTCTCAGATGCTGCCATTTACCTGGAGTAGAGTAGATTTTCCCTGTCCCCATTTCCTCCTCCATCTCAAATATATTTTATGTTATAATTATACAATATCAATTATCCCCAAGGTGTTGTCCTTTCTTTGTCTAGAAGGCTAAAACAAATGGACTCTTCTTTAACAGCCTTTGGGAAAAAAAGTAACTGAAATTTTTTTTAAAAAGGTATTGACACGCCCCCAGAGTCAAATCCTAACTCCATCAAGATATTCTGCTAATGTCCACGCAGGCAGCCAAACCCAGCACCACTTTGCGCTCAGTTCTCCAGTATAACCGGTATTAGTCATTAACTGAGCACATTCCCGAAGGTGGGTAACAGCAGAGACCTGACTCCTTCCATGTGTGTATGTTGGTTATTTTTTTTGTTTGTTTTTGAGACAAGAACAGCCGTCAAAGCTTAGATTTAATCATTTAATTCTGAGCATTTTCTGTACCAAATTATAATAGTGTTTGAGTAGAGTATAAAAGATTCGGGACTATAGGTATTATTCTTTCTGCTAGGTCTCCAGCTTTATGGAAAGTCAGAGACCTGGTTCCATAAAGCTTTTAAACGTCCTGCGTTATTCTGGGTAGACTAGAGAAACAAATTCTTATACACACATATATGTATAAGAAAGAGTTTTATATAAAAGAGGAATTGTGTATTGAGAAAACATCTGAGCCCTCTTATGGTAGCCAACTAAAAATGAGGTGGGGGGAGGAAAAATGTTTAAAGAAATGGGTAAGGGGGCACAGGGAACTAATCCACACAAGGGGAGGGTATTGTTTATATCTCCATAGGGAAAGAGGGGCCAGATTTCAACCCAGTGCTCCAAGATGTAAATGCAACATGCCGACATGGAGTAGAGAACAAGTGGAGAGGTCTGAAGGACTGGCCCCAATCCCAACTATTTGGACAACTGTCCTTTACCCCAGAGGAGTTTATTTCAGAGGACAGTACTGACTCTGCAGCTCTGGGAGATGGACATGTCTGATCAGAGCACATGGGAGCCAATGAAGGGGGAAGAAGAGAGAGTAGAGCACATCCTGGCCCACCAAGTCTTGAGGACAATATTCCTGCTCAGAGCACCCAATCCACAGAGAAGACCATGTGGCCGGCCCCACTATGAGACACAACATCCCTCACCGAATCATAGCCCTACAAGGGACAACACTGGAGACATAGTGTGGGAATTCTGCCTGAACTTATCCCACCACGCCGAGGCAAAACACTAAGGGCATGGAACAGAACAGCAAGGGGAACCGAGCAATGAAGTTCCCAGGGAATACCAAAAATAGACTTTAAGGCCAGGGCTTGGTGCCCCATTAGACTCCACCAGAAAACACTCCTAAAGGGCAACAAACAGTCCTTGAACTAACTACAAGCTTTTCTTTCTTGTTGCTGTATTTTGTTTGTTTCTTGTCATGGGCTTGTTGGTGCTGTTGCTGTTTTGTTTTCTTTTGTTGCTCGGTTTTGCTCTGTCTTGTTATTATCTCTGCATGTTATTATCTCTGCAGGTCTATCTAAATAAGATAGACTGAATGAACAATCTGGAGGAGAAACAATGGGACCAACAGTTCTGAGGAGACATAGGAGATGTGGAGGTGGGGGGAAAGGAAGTGGTGTTAACAATCCCAGGGACAAGGCAACAACAAGTGATCAAAATCGATGGTGAGGAGGGTGTAGGAGACCTGATAGGGAGTGACCAAGGGTAATGTAACCGAGAGGAATTACTGAAACCCAAATGAAGGCTGAACATGATAGTGGGACAAGAGGAAAGTCAAAGGAAATAGAAGAAAGAGCTAGGAGGCAAAGAGCATTTATAGAGGTCTAAATAAAGGCTTGTATATATGCAATTCTATTTATATATTAGGATGTGGAAATAGATCTATGTGCATATATGTTTGAGTTTAGTATTAAGGTAGCAGATTGACATTAGGCCTCCACTCAAGTACTCCCTCAATGCAAGAATATTGTGTTCTATTAAATTGGCATTTCATGATGCTCACCTTCCTGACACAATCGCTGAAGACAAAGCGGGTGCATAAGCAAATGTGGTGAAGAAAGCTGATGGTGACCAGCTAACAAAAGATGTAGCATCTGGGGTCTTAAAGGCTTGAAGATAAACAAGCAGCCATCTAGCTCAAAAGCAAAAAAGCCCACATGGAAGAAGCACACTGGCCTGCATGATCACAAGGTGCTGAAGGGATCAGGTATCAGGCATCAAAGCACTAAAAGATCATATCATTGTGTGTTCACCTCCTTGGTATGATCACTGAAGACAAATGGGTGCAAAATCAAATGTGGTGAAGAAAGCTGATGGTGCCCGGCTATCAAAAGATATAGGTTCTGGGGTCTTAAAGGTTTAAAGATAAACAAGCGGCCATCTAGCTCAGAAGCAACAAAGCCCACATGGAAGAAGTACACCAGCCTGCGTGATCATGAGGTGTCGAAAGGATCAGGTATCAGGCGTCATCAGAACAAAAACTCATGTCATTGCAAATAAGGGGGAGTGTGGAGTGGAGATCCAAAGGCCTAGTAATCAACTTCCCCCAAAAACAGTGTTTGACAATGGAGCACAGTTCTTCTCAGACACACGTGGGGTCACTGCATGTAGAACTGGCTCCATGACACCTGCTATGCCTGCTCTCTAGGGAGGCTCTAACTAGAAAATTAGATTAGGCATGCAAAGTAGCCAGTATATTAATGAATGGCCAAACTAGTACGCATTCTGCTTTCCCTTTGCCCTGACACTTTATATAAACAAGTAGTCCCCAGGTTTGAATGTCAGCCTTAGAGACAACTCATACCTGCCCTGTAATGATTTGTAAAGTTGCCCTCTGTTTGAAACAATTGAACTAACCTCTATTTGTAGCAATTTTTTAAATTAATAAAATATTTTTATTTTTTTCATTCTCTTACAACACTTAATACCCATTTGTTTTGAAATGGAACATCTTTACATCCAAATCCATATATTTTGTGAGGGATAAATAGGCTCATTTTCTGTTTCGCTAAGAAACAAGTATATAATTATATAATATTCTCTTTCTCATGGAGAAAAGCCAGAATCATCACCATAAAAAGAGCTGCAGACCATTAGCTGTGGACTGCAACAAATCCTTCATCACAATTACTTTCACTTCCTGAACCTGCTGGTAGTGGTGGTGTTAGGTGTTGTTGACCCCGTTCCCTCTCATAGGGACCTCATGAACAACAGAGCAAAACACACCTAGCCAGGCACCATGGTTTGTCTCAGGCATACCTTAGTCCTCAAACCAGCAGCCTTGCTTTTCAACACTCTAAATTAAAGTCTTTTTTTCGTGGATCATAACAAACTAGGGAGAGTCTTGAGAAGTAAGGGATTTCCAGGAGACTTCATTGGTCAAGAGGCAGCTATGTGAATGCAAGAGAACCCTGCTTGGCTTCAAATCAGGAAAAGTGTGTGTAAGGGTTATATCTTCTCATCATATTTAATCAATCTATATGCTAAGTGCAGATTAAGAGAAACTGCAAATAATTAAGAGAAACTGGATTATATGAGGGAAATGTGCTTATCAGAATTGGGCAAAGGCTTCTGAACCACCTGCAACAAGCAGATAACACAACCTGAAGCACTTGCTGATGAAGATCAAGGATCACAGCCTTCAATATGAATCACAGCTCAGTGTAAAGAAGACCACGATGCTCACAATCGAGCCAATATGTAGCATCATGATAAATTGATTTTTTTAATTGAAATTGTCAAGGTTTTTTGGTTTTACTTGGATCCAGATCAATGCTCATGAAAGCAGCAGCCAGTTCCTCAAAAGACATGTTACATGTGGTATATCTGCTGGACACAACCTGTGGGTTGCAACCCCTTTGGGAGTCGAATGACCCTTTTGCAGGGGTCACCCGATTCATAACAGTATCAAAATGACAGTGATGAAGTAGCAACAAAAATAATTTTATGGTTGGGGAGTCACTACAACATGAGGAACTGTATTAAAAGGTCACAGCATTAGGAAAGGATGGTGAGACTTTGACTCATGTACTTTGGACAGGTTGTCAGAAGAGACTAGTCCCCTGAGAAGGACACCATGCTTGGAGAGGGAACAGAGGAAAGCTCTCCACAAGATGGACTGGCACCGTGGCTGCAACAATGGGCTCAAACATAAGGACAACTGTGGAGATGGCACAGGACCCGTCAGTGTTTTATTCTGTCGTGCATATGGTCCCTGTGAGTCAGAACTGACTTGATGGCAGTTCCTAACAACGGCAAAATAGAGGTCTTGTGTGGATGATCTACCCAAGGCAATGTGTTGTTTATCTCTTGACTGCTGCTCCCTTGAGCATTGATTGTGGATCTAAGCTAGTAGAAAGTACAAATCCTTTAAGTCCCATTTGATTTGTAACCTAATGGATCAGAATCTCTAGGGGGAAGAGCTCAGGGAGCTTTAGCTTCACAAGATCCATGATTGATGCCAATGATCAACTAAGTTTGGGACCCGAGGCACACGCATACACACACACACATACACACACACAACAATTGCCATTGAGCCAATTCTACCTCATAGTGATCCTCCAGAGTGGGGTAGATCTATCTGTTTAAATTTCTGAGATGTTAAACCTTTATGGGAATAGATGACCTCGTCTTTTCTCCTTGGAGCAGCTAGTGGGTTTGAACTGCAGACCTATGGCCAGTGGCTCATTACAGAGCACACAATGACACTAGGGTTCCTTTAAGCACTTAAAAGCAAACAACTCACGGCCATTGTGTTCCTCCTGTGGAGCAGCAAGTGCTTTTGAACTGCGAACCTGGAAGTCAGCAGCCCAGTCAATAACCGCTACACCACCAGCGTTCCTAAAGTAAAGTTAAATAAAAACGCTATGCTCTTGTTCTGACTGACCTACAAATTTGACAAAGACTTACTTCGACACACCTAGAAAGTAGGTCAATTTAAAAAGCAGGCCCTGGGTTATGAATGAGCTCTTACAAACTATGTCTTTAAGGAATTTAAGGACTTTAAAACCAGTTTTGCCTCATTCGATCTGGCAAAGGATACCAGATTACTGTTATGATAATTACTGGAACCGAAAGGAACTTTGAAAGTTACGGTGAACTAGAAAGATAGCCATTTGGGCTAAAATTACAGGTCAAAGCCTTGCTTAAGCTCACTGGTACAGAAGAAGGGCCAGAAACAAGTTGCATAGCAATCCAATCGCCTGCCCTAGGATTGGGAACGCAGCCTGAAGCGATGCTGCCCTGCCCATAGATGGCAGGGCCTTACTCAATGGCCTTGGCGACACCAGTTTCAGTATGTGAGACTCTCTTCCAGTCTTATTCCTAATTCAGTCTCACGCGTCAGGCTTCTGAGAGAGCTTGCTGTGCCTCTTCTAAACCACCCATTTTCAGACTTCCACTCATATACATTATTTTATTTTCTCTTCGAGGTGTTGTGCTGCATCTGGCACAAGGTAAAACTTCAGTCTGTTCCCATTTGGTGTAGTGGTCAGGGCAGAACCCAGTAGTATAAGCTGTCCATAAGTCCGACATTGTCATCTGGGAACTGCTTATACTATAAATTTACTTTAACTTTGAAAAATAACTCACCAAATGCACTAAGCTTCAAAACATAGCTCTGATTTATCAAGTCTTTAAACAGTAGAATTTAACTAAGTGCACTTCCCTCTCTCAATATACAGGGAAATGGATTGATTAATTAATAGGGCATATCAGATAAAAGTCAGTGCCGGTAATTATCATAACAAATGGAGACAGTTTTGTTGTCAGTGTGAATATTAATTTTATTGACTTCTAATGGAATTAATTGAATATTAATGTTATTTGACTGCTTTAACATTAATATGTCTGTCTTAGTAATTGGTCAGAATTTCTATTCTGGTATAAATTTATAGCAGCAAGGTTTACCTAGAAGTATGGTTCGTGATTGCTTGAAAACCAAGCTTAAGGTCAAAAACGATTGCAGTAAGTGATAGCAAAACAAGCGCATAAACTCTGTGGGAATTCCCTGTGTTTATCATTGCAAACTCTGGCCTGGTGTGACATCTCATTCCCTGAAAGCCTTTTGACAATGCAAATGTCATGCTGAAAAATGTGCCCGTTGAGTCAGGGAAAGGTAAGTTGCCCAGATGACTGGAAAATGGTCTGGCATTTCGGTGACCCTTCCATTCAAAAAAAGGTTCCAATTAAGTTCGGGGCTTTCATCTTATTTACTAGGCCGACCTTGGACAGGGAGGCTGGGAACAGCTGAAGACTGCAGGAGCAGGACAGAGCGCTCAGCAAGAGGTGCAAGACCTCCGGCCACCCCACAAGAAACCTGGAGCTGTAGGGAACTGCGCGCTTCCTGAGGAGCATCACATTCGCCCACAGCACTGCCTTGTTTCTTGGCTGTAGCCCAACACAGATGCTCACTCGTGCTGCTGGCAGTACACAGGGAAGAGGCTAATGTTGAAAGGTTCTCGTCCTGGCTCTGTTAAGGCTTTAGTATGTAACCTTGAAAAAGCCCCTTTGTCCCTCAGGACATCTGCTTTCATGTGTGTGTGCGCGCGCGCATGTGTTTAACTTTTTATTGTGATTCGGGTGAAAGGTTACAAAGAAAATTACTTTTTCCATTTAATAATTTACAGAGTTTTATTCCGTGGTGCCGACTGCAATCCCCACCATAAAACGACCCTCGTGCCACTTCCCCCGGGGTTTCTCATTTCCACTTGAACTTCTCTCCTAAGCCTCACAGCCCTCCAAAGACTGTCTCTGGGAACACAGACCCCTTCTGAGATCATGCTGCTGATTGTTCTGAGAAGAGTGTGCCTCCCACAGGTTAAGAATCACCTTATAGGCCTTTCTAGTTTGGCTGAAATCTGAGTCTCTGCGGGTGAGATCACCTTAAAGCCTGAAGATTGGGGAAGGGCTGTGGTGGCTGGAGTTGCTAGTGGACCATGGAGCCGAGTGTTTTGTTTGATAATTCTCAGTGTTATTGCACATTTTTCTCCCCCCTGAGCCAGAACCTTCTATTGTAATTTCTTTCAGGTTGGTCAATAGTGTTTGGCAGGCGTCATCTAGCTCTTTGGGTCTCAAGGTCGTTAAACAGGATGTTCTTGTGATCCATTAATCCTTTGAACTTGTTTTTTCCCCTTCCCCTTTGATTTTCTGGATTCTTCTTTGTTCTGGACAAGGAGAGACCCACAGTGATGCCTTTGATGGCCACTCAAAAGCTTTTAATGCCCCAGATAAAAGCCGAAAGAGAATATGGAATGAGGTTGTTGTTGTTATTTTTCTTGGTTAACTTTTTTGGTGGGTGGAGTATGCTATGCCAATTGACATCCATCTCCCAGGAGACCTGGGTCCTGAGCCCCTAGATTCAGCAACACAACCCGTCAGGATTTGAGGTATGGCTAAGACGGTTTCATAACTTTGCTCCTCCGCATGTTCTACTTTATTTGTGGATGCATTTGCAGCACATATAAATACATACGTGCAAAAATTATCTGCCAAATCTATATACTCATATTCATGGTGTGCTCTCATTTGCCTTCTCACACCTATTCAACTGGCATGTCAACCAGTGTATCCACTTGTAGATTATCATTACTGTTGTCATACGATTCTGTTTGTAATAGGATTTACTTGTATTGCCTTTAACTCTTCTGTTCCTCCTTGTATATTTCTTTGCCGTCATAATTCTGTGCTGACCCTCCTAAATATATATTACCTTTCCTTCCACCCAGGTAATATGTCTACCTTCTAGCTAGTAACTTAACTTCCCACCCCTTCCAACTAATTGTAACCTTCAACAACAAAAAAGTACTCTTTCTGTGTGTAAAATTTTCTTGATGTTTTCCAGTAGTGATCTCAGTGATACACTAAATTCAGTCACCACCGCTTGTTTACCTGTTTGTCATGTTGCGGTGGCTGGCATATTACTTTGATGTTAGAGTTTCTTCCACCCATATTGCAAATGCCAGCAGACTCTAGCATTTGAACAGATTTCAAATGGACAGATTTCAATGGAGCCTCCAGACTGAGACTGACTAGGAAAAAGGAATAGGCAGGCTACTTCTGAGGAATTAGGCACTGGGAACTTTATGAATAACAGCATGACTCCATCTGGTCTACTGCCAGAATATGAGCGCCACATGCTAGAAAGCACTCGAAATACAAGAAGGGAAGAGTCGAACTTTATGACACATATGGAACAGAACCCTTGAGACCATCATTTGTGATGGGGCTCACTAAAACAGAGCGCAGCAGCTGGAAATGCCCATTAGTAATTGTAACCAGCATGCGGAACATAGCATTAAGAGTCTAGGAAGATTGCAAGTCATAAAAATAAAAATAGAACGGAACTCATACAGATCAATATCCATGGAAATCATGAGTTGATACAGACTGGTATTGCCCGTATTGGAAATGATCATCGTATGGTTTACTCTGACAACGGGTCGCTGGATGATAGAACCAAGAGGAAGAGCGCTGTGTTCATTGTGGAAAAAGAAAGTCAAGATTTATATTGGAGTCTAATGCTGTCGGGGACATGGTAATACCGACACACCTACACGGAAGAGTAGTTTACACAGCTATTATTCACATTTTGTAAAAAGCAATACATCCATTAAATAACCAATAAATCTCTCAGGAGAGACCAGCCCCTAGAGACAGGCATCATGCTTGGTAAAGTGGAGGGGAAATCCCTAGGTGAGATCGATGAACACAGTGGACACAACAATGGCCCAGCCATAGGAACAATTGCGAGGATGGCGCAGGATCAGGCAGTGTTTTGTTCTGTTGTGCAGAGGGTGGCATGTCTTGGAACCTACTCAATGGGACCTAACACCAATAATGATAAATCCAAAGATAAAGAAATAAAAAAAATTCTATCAATGTCTCCTAAAAAAAACAGATCATATATACAAACAAGATGCATTGATAATTATTGATGATTGGAATGCAAAAATTGGAAAATATGCTATTGGGGATAGCAATAATGCCAGAGATCTTATAATAGGAGTTTTCAAAATCAATGACTGCTTCATTGAAAATGCCTTCTTTCAAACAGAATAAATGGCACATGGACCTTGCTAGATGGAATACGTAGAAATCAAACTGACTACACTGTGGGAAAAGACAATGGAGAAGCTCAATATCTCCAACTAAAACAAGCCCAGAGGCCAACTCGAAGTTAAATACAATTAGAACAAGTCCATGAAAATATAACTGTGAATATATCTCACAACAATCTCAAGAACAGATTTGACACATTGAATACTGATGACCAAAGACCAGATAAGTCATTGAATGGCATGAACATCACCCTCGATGAAAAGTAAAAGTCATAAAAATAAAGGAAAGAAAAAAACAACCAAAGTGAACATCAGAAGAAATCATGAAATTTGTAGAGTAACTAAACTGAGTGGAAGAAATGATGAGGTGAAAGGACTGAACAAAAATCTTCAAAGTGTAGCTCCAGGAGCTAGAGTAATGCACGGCAGTGAGATGGGCAAGGACCTCCAGAGTTAGAGGGCCAAAAGGAGGGAACACACCCAGCACTTCCAAGATGAAAGAACAGCAGCAGACAAACACGTTTTGAGTTGTGATATTAAAGAATTCTGTGAGCAAAATATTGAACAATTCAGGAAGCATTTAAAACATAGAAGGAACACACAGCCAATGCTCCAAAAAAGAATTAGTGAAAATCCAACCATTTCAAGAGGTAGCACATAATCAAAACCAAGACATTGAAGGAAGAAGGCCAAATGGCACTAAAGACACAAATTCCTCCAGGATTTGATGAAATACCAATTGAAATAACTCAACAAAATTATGCAGCACTGGGAACAGTACTAATCGATGCCACAAACTTTGTAAAACAGAACCTGGAAAATTGACTGGAAGAGATTCATATTTGTGTTCATTCCGAAGAAAGGTGACCCAACAAAAGGTGGAATGTTTTAAACAGTATCAATTATTAATGTCACATATAAATAAAACTTTGCTGAAGATAATTTAAAACTCTCATGACAGTACATTGATAGGGAGTGTGATAGTCACATAGTCTGGTGTCAACTTGAGAATATTAAGAGGGAAGGGGTGGAGTCCAGCCTGCCAATCAGGTCACAGCTTGATGACCTCATTTGGAGTAAAAAGTGGGATAAATAGCTCACTGAAGGCCAGATACACTCACTCCCTGTGAGACATTCCAGATGATAAGCCTGATGGAGCTACACTCATACAGTCAGAGACTGGGAGCTGCAGGAATCACATGGAGAACCACACCAGCAGCAAGATGCTTTTACCACCACTGAATCCATAAGACTTTCTTCTTGCATTCAACATCATTGCATGGCTATGTGAGTCTAAAGAGGAAATTATAATGTAGTATTGACAAATGGGGCAATATTGGAATTATGTACTTGATCTAGACTGGGCTAGGATGTTTCCTTAATGTTCAATTGTTCTTTGATATAAAGTTCTCTCTTATACTCATATGGAGTGTCCATGAATTTGTTTCTGTAGTCTACCTGCACGAACACAGGGAGCTTTCAGAATTCCGGGGTGTATTCAGAAGAGGACAAAGAATATCATTGCTGATGTCAGATGACTCTTGGCTAAACGCAAACAATACCAAGAAGATATTAACTTGTCTTCAACTGACTGTGATAGCTAGCCTTTGTGTAAACTTGGCCAAGCCAAGATTCTCAGTGGTTTGGTATTTGAGGCCTAGTAATCTTCCATGATGTAACCTAACACAATGTACTCCAGTTTCATTATGGGATTGGCTGTAAGCAGCCAAGCTCTTGTAAGAAGATTAGGTTGGAGTACAATCTCTTTATTCAAGTTGCTGCCCTGATGTAAATGAAAGGTAGTTTCCTTGGGAGTATGCCCTATTTCCTATATAAGTCCATGCAGTGGGAAATTTGTGCTTGCTTTTGACTGAGACTAGAGTCTATATCTGGCTCATTCATTTATGATTCTTTGGACAAACTGCCTGCCAACCCTGGGAGCCAGTCATCATCTCACCTGCCATATGATCTACTGATCTTGAATTACTTCACCTCTCCAGTCACTAGCCTGGTTTTCTGACTTTGGATTCATCTGCCTCTGCTGCCTGTTATCAGGCTGCGATGTTCCTGCTGATCTTGGATTCATCAGCTTCTCTTTAGCAGCTGGCCAACGGAACTTGGAATGGGCATTGCCATTTCTGCAACTGTGTGAGCTATTATACACACACACATGCATATATATATATATATATATATATATATATATATATATATATATTTCCCTACTGATTTTGCTTCCCTGGAGAACCCAGCCAAACACACTGACTGTACAAAGACATTTGTCTGTGTGGATCCTAACAAATTATGGCTATTACAAAGAGCTGGAATTATAAAACACGTGTGCTCATTGAAAACATAGACCAGGAGACCACTGTTGGAGCAGTACAGGGGATAGTGAATGGTTCATAATTGGGGAAGGTAGCCATCATGATTATATCCTTTCACCATACTTATTCAATCTGTTTGCTGAGCAAGTAATCTGAGAAACTGTATATAATAGTTCGTGTTGTATCAACTTGGCTGAACCAGATTTCTCAGTGGTTTGACAGTTAAGACCTGATAATCCCCCTTGATGTGACCCGACATAATTTAATCACCTCCATAACTGCATAAAGCTAAGAGAACCCCATCAGTTTTAAGAACATTAGGGTGTGATGTATAACCCTTACTCAAATCACAGGCCTGATGCAATTAATTGAAGGGTCATTTCCTGAGAGATATGACTTGCTTTCATATAAATGTAGGCTGTGCGAAAGCTTTCTTGCTTTCTGTTAGGTCTAGTTTCTGCTTCTGGCTCTATAAATTATCTCCAGTTCTTGGACTTGAGCCATCTTACCTGCTGACCTTGGATGAATTCCTTTCTGCAGCCACAAGCCTTATCTGCTAACACCTTCATTTGCTACTGCTTGTCTGTCAGCTTGTTGTATTGTGGCGGCTTGTTTGTTGCTGTGATGCTGGAAGCTGTGTCACTGGTATCTCACATGCCAGCAGGGTCATCCAAAGTGAACATGTTTCAGTGAAGCCCCAGACTAAGAACAGACTGTGAAGAAGGAATTGGCTTCCTGCTTCAGAGAGAGTAAATCTTACCCACAAGATCAACACATTGTCAGATCCTGTCAGCCATGGTGACATAGTGGTTACATGTTTGGCTGAAAAGCACAAAGTTAGCAGCTTGAAACCACCAGCCACTCCACAGGAGAAAGATGGGGCTTTATCCTCTAGTTAATGATTTCCATATCTGAAACCCATAGAGGTAGTTCTACCCTGTCCTCTAGGGTCATCATGAGTCAGGATTGACTTACTTGAAGTGAGTAATAAATGGAAATAGAAGATGGGCAGAGATATTTGAGTTGGAAGATACTCTACCTGTGACTGGTGAGAATATTGTTTTCTCAAAGTAGAGCCTGACATGGCATGAATGGAGGAGAGCTTGTGGGACTAGAGCCTTCCAGGTCATCATTTGCTGAGGGACACAACTCAAGGTAAGAAAAAAAACAGCTCCAAAATCTACTTATAATCAGAATTTGGAAGGTATAAAGTATGAATTTAGGAAACTTAGAAGTCATCAAAAATGAAATAGAATGCATAAAAGTCAATATTCTAGGTATTAGTGATACTGGGCATTTTAAATCAGCAAATCACCAGGGAATGACACAATCAAGGGTAATGGCATTCATTGTCAACTAGGACACTGAAAAATCAACCATGAAGTACACTGCTGTCTGTAACATGATTAGAAGTATCCACCTCCAAAGACATCCAATACAACTATTATTCAAATTTATACACCAGAAAGATAGCTAGTGATATAGACATCAAAGAATTCTGAAAACATCTTGGCTGAAATTGATAAAACATGCTATCAAGAAGCATTAATAATTATTGGTGATTGGAATGCAAAGTTAGAAACAAAGAGAAAGGAACAGTGGCTAGAAAATATTGTCTTGGTGAGAGAAATAAAACTGGATCGCATGATAGAATTTTGTAAGACCAACGACTTGTTCATAGCAAATGTCTTTTTTCTATAGCCTGAGATGTGATTTTAAATGTGGATTTCCACAAATAGAATACTCAGAAATCAAAGGGACTCCATCTGTAGACACAATGGAGAAGCTGAATATCAGAAGCTACAGCCAGGCCAGGGGCTGACCATTAATTGGAACAGACCATCAATTGTTCATATGTAATTCGGGTCAAAGCTTAAAAAAATTTAAACAAGAGCCAAAATACAACCTTGAGTCTATCCCATCCGAATTTCAAGAACAGATCTGACCCATTCAATGCTACTGACAAAAGACTTGTTAAGCGTTGGGATGTCATCAAAACATCACTCAGGACAAAGAAAAAGGTCATTGAAAAATAGGAAAGGAAGAAACTGTGTTTCAACAGGCTGATGAAGCACTGGGAGTATTTGCTCATCTATGCCAGGACATTTGGAAGATAGCTAATTGGTCAACTGACTGGAAGAGATCCATATTTGTACCTATCCCAAAGAAAGGTGACCCAACAGAATGTTCAGCTTTATAAAACAATTCCATTACTATCATATTCTCTGTTAGTGTGGGTAGATTAGAGAAACAAATCCATAGAGATTCATATGTGTATAAGAACGAGCTTTATATAAAAGAGAAATTGTATATTGAGGAAACATCCCAGTCCAGTCCATATTAAGTCCATAAGTCCGATATTATCCCATTTGTTGATAGTAGCCCATAAATTCTTCTTTAGACTCATACTGCCATGCAATGACACCACATGCAGGAATATCACAGGTCATTGGGTGGAACGTATTGGTGATCCAGGGTGGTGGAAGCATCTCAGCTCAGGGGTGGGTCTCCACGTGGCTCCTCCAGCTCCAGGGCTCTGGCTCTGTCAGCATAGCTCCATGCGGCTGGTCAACAGGAATGTCTCATAGGGAGTGAGTGTATCTGGCCCCCAGTGAGCTGTTATCGCTTTCATGCCTCCAAATGAGGTCATCCAGATGCGACCTGATTGACAGGCTAGACTCTGCCTCTTCACTCTTTATACTCTCAGGTTGACACCAGATTATGATACTAATATTTTTCTAAAGATCATCAAACAGTGGTTGCAGATACACATTGCCAGCGAGCCAGCAGAGGTTCGGGCTGGATTCCGAGGAGAACATGGAACGAGGGAAATATATCATATAGATCCCAGAAAGATGTTTGCTTGTGTTCCATTGACTATGCCAAGGCATTCGACTGTGTGGGTCACAGCAAACTGTGCATCGCCTTGAGAAGAATGAGAATTCCCGAACACTGCCACTGTGAGACCACCTCGCGTTCGGTTCTCCTCAGATATCGAGCAAATTTGAACCACTGAGTTCCACCGACTCATTTGACTTTGACTGATGAATGGTATGGAGTCAATCCCAACTCATAGCCACCCTGTAAATACATACAGGATAGCCCGCTTCTCACAATAGCAAGGCTGTCGCCAGGCTGGTCTTCCAAGGTACTTCCTCTAAGTAAGTTGGAAGCACCAACCTTACAAACAGTGGTGGAGTACTTTGGGGTCACTCTGGGACTAAATCGCTCAAAAGAACTAGTTATTCTGTTTATCCTCTGGGAGAGCCCTGGGGGCATCATGGATTGCTGCTAACTAGCTGTAAGATCGGAGATTGGAAAGCACCAAGAGTTACAGTCTTGGAAACTCCGGGGAGCAATGCTGTCCTGTCCTTAGGGTGGCGCTATGTGTTGGGATCCACTGGAAGGCAGTGAGTTTGGTTTTTTGAAAGGAAATAAATCTTAATACATCTGTGGACATTTCTTTACATAGAGCTCATGGCCAAAGTATTTTTTTTAATTTACTGGTCGAGTAGATTTGGGGTTTTTTACATGCACTGTGCTCTGAAACTTAACCCCTTTGCAGATGGCAGCTCTTTAAACACCTTTCAAAAACAGACCTGATGTAGTTGGTGGCCCTCAGTTCACATAATTCAGCATATCACGCTCCAGAGACAATTTCCTCTGGACTTTCTTCTTGGAATAATTCAATCTTAATCAATATGAAACACGGGGGTTGAGTTCCCAGAGGACTTCAGTTTACGGCTTAAGTGAAATTTCCACACTGAGGTGAGCGCATGGAGAATGGCTCATTGAGAGACATACTGAAAGGAGAAAGAACTATCCAGACCTCGCTGCACACTTCTTCCTGCCGGTGGCACGGACAAGATAATAAGCAGCTCCTTTGAGAGATGAAGTCCTGAGCGGCACATGCAATTGAGCCCTGGACCTCAATTGGAAAGGTTGGCCATTCCAAGCCCTCAAAGCACCTTGGAAGACCAGCCCGGCCACAGCCTTGGAAACCTGAGAAAGAGTGCTACTGCGCACTTTGGAAATGACACCGTGACAACTAACAACTGAGGACCTTAACACACACACACACACACACACACACACACACACAAAACTCACTGCCGGTGAGTAAATGCTGACTCATCGCAACCCTTTGGAGCCGACTAGAACTGCCCGATGGGTTTACACCACTGTAACTCTTTACAGGAGTAGAAATCCTCGTCATTCTGCCTTGGAGCCGCTGGTGGCTTTGAACTGCAGCTTTTGGGGCATATCAACTTATATTTTCGCACCTGTTCACTTAACAAATACTTATTCTCTATTCTAAGTAAAAACATTCACTGACTAGCTCCTTTCTCCCACGCATTCTGGTTCATTATTTCTTGTCATGTTGTTCCGTGCCATAGAGTCGGCGCCCGCCCATAGCAACCCTGCGCACCGCCCACGCCTGCGTCTGCTCACCCCGTTCTTACGTTTGAGCACCTTGTTGCAGTGTCTCTGTTACCCAGAGAAGATGTTTCCAACGCTCAACTAAGAGTCACCTAAGACTCAGTAAACATCCACCATAAATGCATATTTTTACTGTTTTACAAGGTTTTGTTTTCATGGATAAAACAATGTTTTAAAATTTTTCACATGGTACAGAATTAAATAAAGCAGAAGGTAAAAACATCCCATACTCTCATCCTTTCTACTGTTAACAACTTGCTTATAAGTTTTGTCAGGTGTCCTATAAATATTCTGATCTAGAGAGCAGTGTATTTTATGACTTTATGTCATAATATTTTGATAGATATTTTATTTCTTATATAACTGTTGTATGTTACATATTATAACATATATAGTATATCAGTGTATTATGTGCATCTGTAACTACCAAATACATAAATTTATGACATACATATATGCGCATTTTAACCAGAGTGAGATGTGTAAACTATTATACAACTTTTTGATCACTCTTCGATGCTTGGTGAGTAGCTGTTCTTTAAAAGGTGTTCAATAGGCTTTAGGTTGCTATTCTTTAAAAGGTGCCACAATAGGCCTTATTTGGATACATCAAGTGCCCTTCAAACAAGTTTCTGTGCTTGCCCATTTCCGGTTCCTTTCTTTTCCTGTACAAACAATGCTGCTGTGAACATGCTCATGGGTGAGCCCTTGTACACTCGCAGGAGTATTTCTCAAGAGGAGATCTTTCGTGCTGAATTAAAAGCTAGGAGCATGTAGTGTGTGAGTAATGACGGTGAAGGTGCTCTCCAGGAGCTTTGATCAAATTACACCTCACCTGGAGTTCATGAGCGTGAGACTTCCCGGCCCCAGGCTAGCACAGGCCTTCTCATAAATCTTTGCCACTTTTCAGAGGGAAAGGGGTTATTACAATGCTTTAATTTGCATTTCTGGGTAAAACGCACATACTTAGGGTTTTAGAATTTCTTCTTGTGAGATTACCTATTTATTAGGCTTTTCTCATTTTCTATTGTATCATGGTCAGTCTTACTGTGTTCTGTGTATCATGATTGTTATCCTTGTTAGCTGCATATATATTCTGTTTACTATAACTTTTCCTATGTTTTATTTATCTTTCAACAGGTTTATGATTTGGAACTCTCACCCTTTTTGTGGAACTTACATATTTTATCACCTAATTAAGTATACATCTCAGTATACTTTCTGATATCCATTTTGTATTTCCTCAACCAGAAGATAGAAACAGTTCATCATATCATATCTTAATATTTTATTTGTTTTATTTTATAGTTAGAAAATTGAATATTAATGTAGTATCATAATTTATTTTATAAAAAAGGAAAGAAATGCTGATGCATGCGATCATATGAATAGACCTTTAAATGATCATGTTGAATAAAATAAATGAATCAAACATCATATATTAAGGATTCAATTTATATGTAATGTCCAGAATAGGCAAATCTATAGGGACAGAAAGTAAATTAGTGGTTTATAGGCCTGGGGCTACTTAATGGTATAGGGTTTCTTTTTGGGGCGATGAAAACCTTCTGGACTTAGGATTTGTGGCTGCAGAACACTGTGATTTGCTCAAGTCTATGGGATTATACACTGGAAAATAATTAAAAGGGTGTGTTTTATCATTTGAACTTTATCCTGATTAAACAAACAAGCAAACAAAAACCTTGTCTCTTGCGTTGGTATGCCTTTCTTTCCAACAAAAGATGAGTTGAAAAGAAGCAAAACAAAACATGTATCAATGGACAGATGAACAAGATAACTGTAGCATGTCCATATAAGTAAGTAGAAAGATGAGCCTATATCCTCCCATAAAGAGTTACAGCCTCAGAAATCCTATATAAAGTTGAGTCAGAATCCACTCCATGGCAGTGGGTTCGGTATCCATACAATTGGACATTATTTGGTAGGACAAAGGACTGATACATAGTACAAAATTGATAAGCTTTGAAAAATTATGTTCAGTGAAATAAGCCAGTCGCAAGAGACCACGTACTATATGATTCTATTCAAATATTAAAGTTCATAGTAAGTACATCTAAAGGATCGGAAAGTAGAAAGGTGTTGATTAGGAACAGAGGCAAGAGGAGGATAAGAGGTTGGGGAAATAGGAGCATGATAGCTAACGGGCATTGTATGTCCTCTGAAGTGGATGAAAATGTCTTTACTTTCACTGTGATGGTGGTCATACAGCTGTGACTACAAAAAGCCACTGAAGTGTATGTTTCAAATGAAGTGTATATTTTAAATAGGTAAACTCTATAGGGTCACTGAGGCACCATCAAATCAATGATGATGAGTTGGTTGTTGGGTTGATCAATAAACAAACCTGTTTAACAAAAGAAAGAAGTGGATTCTGAAGCCAACTGACAAGAGAGATTTCTGAAGAAATTTTAGCCTCAACCCTGCTCTGAAGACACCTATCTAAGTATGAGCAATACTTTGAGTTGTTTGCTTTTCATAAATGCAGCTAGCTTGATTGCCTGTTCATCTCTAATGTGCTTGGAGGTAAGATTTATGTCTGGTCCATCTATCTCACACATTGTTTCAAGAATGGTTGGCGAACAATGCGTGAATCAATGAATTAATACATGAACAATGAGATATAAATACTTGTCCATATCCATTCTCATCTTGCTAAGTGCCCCTCATTTACTTTGAGGGATATTCACAGAGGAAAGGAAGAAATCAACCTTTTCTCACTAACACAGACTTTCTAATTAGATAAGGTCATATTCAAATCTAGGTTCTGTGTGATATTGGAAAAGTAGTTTCTGAGTCTCAATTGCTTTGCCTTTTCTTCTTTAGAAGGACTTAGTAGAAATAGGATGAAACAATGCACACATAAGGTTGCTGAGTGAGGATTCACTTTTCGCCCCTTGAATCTCACCTCGCTCTCTATGCTTCTTAGCTTGTCCTGAGAATTTTCTATGGGGAAGATCAAAAGCTAAGGATAATGAATTATGAAAGGCACTGCATAGAAGATTGATTTAGACTTTTTCTGCTTTAACTGATCATCTTAATTCTTTTTGTCCCTTTGGAATCTTTTACCTGAATATTTCAAAGGACTTCTCAAGCAAGACTTCTGGCACCTAATTGATAATTATAGGAGATTAGAATTAAGGGTTGAGTGATTTTTCCATTGCTTTGTGATCCTCATAAAATCAGCATCCCATTGGGGTTGTTTTACTTTGTTTTAATTAGTCATTGTTTTTTGTTTATTTGGTGAACAATTCGGTATTCTCTATTCAAGAGCTGAATACTTCACAAAGGTCATTTTTAAGACTGATTCTTATTTGTACATCATCTCCAAACCAGAATTACATATTGAAAAGCAGAGAAAGACAGGAACATAGGAATCAAATGATCAGATGACGTTTCTGCTTCTAACCTGATACAACTTAGGGATCATTCTTGCATTTCATTACATAGCTTTGGGACTTTTCCCCCCTGTTTCCTGAAGCTTCCATCTTTAGTTCATCCACATAGTGTGGGCGTCTCAGCATTCTGTTGCCCCTTGCCCGACCATGAGTCAGCTTTGGGGCCTTGATTGAGAAAGTCACAATCTCAGAGTGCTGGTACCTCCTCTCAAAATGGACTGAGCTGGATGATCGCTAGGGTTGAATACGACTCAAAGTTAAATGGTCACACCAAATGTCTTCATATCAGCTATTAACCTCCGAACACTTAGAGCCAAGCAGCACTTTCATCAGTGGCACACAAGAAGTCCAAAGCTAGCCTCTTGACATTCCCAGGCATCTCCTTTCTTCGTGGAAGCAGCAGCAAGAGCTGAATCACTATTTGTCTTTGACAATGGCAAAAGCAAAGAAGTCTTGCACTGTGATCTGGGGGAGGGATGCAGGGGCCAAAAGGGCTGGGAAGGAGACCAGGATGGTAGCTTACAGCAAACATGCTGAGATGCTCCTTGGAGAGTTTGTAGACTTCCAGCCTGGCCAACACCAAACACACACACACTTGACCTGCTGATGCTCCTGTTTACAATGCAATCTGAAGTTCTTCAATCCGGTAAAATGCCAAAGAATTGACATAGTATATTTATGCAGGGGCCTCTGTATAATAATTGGGCTCCTTCTAAGTGTACATCAAAACCAAGCATTCATGTATAAATGATACTTTACACTGTGACAATGAGAGAATAATAGCACTTGAAAAGGTGTCGTTGAGACTGAGTAACCCAACCATCACTCAGTGACCTTTGTGCTCTTCCCACTGCGTAGAGGGTTTTTTAAGTGAAGATCAAAGAGAGAGGGTTGGTGATTTGATCAAGGTCATTCAGCTTGTCGATATTTGAGTTGGGATAATGCACCTAACTCTTACACCTAAGTTCATTATCCACTGAAAAATGAATTCGGTGGTCCAGACGGAAAGATTCTGCAGATCTAGGGACTGCTATGTATGAAATCTTCATTGGTGCAATTGTCATATTGGGTCTTTTGGTCTTCCAAAGTGCTTTCATATGCTAAATCTTGTCTAAGAAATTTCAGACCCTCTGAAAAAGGCTAACCAAGAAATCAGACTTTCTTTCAGTTAAATTTTGCTATGATATAAAATAACCAAATTCTACTTCACCAGTGAACATTTATTTCTCGCTCATCTGGTTACAGGTCTTCTGGGATTGTGCTTGGTTCTGCTCTATGTATATTCTCATTCTGGGATTCTTGTTGAAAGAGTATGCCCTGTGTAGATAATCTGTTCTTAAGGAGCGCAGAAATGTCAAAAGACTGAACTCAACCACGTAATGAAGATCAAAGGACTGCAGCCTTCAATGGATTATAAGTCAATGTAACAAAGACCAAAATCCTCACAACTGGACCGATAGGTAACATCATAATCAATGGAGAATGAGTTGAAGTTGTTGAGGATTTTGTCTTGTTTGAATCCATAATCAATCATCATGGAAGCAGCAGTCCAGAGATACAAGACAAGCTGCATTAGGTAAATCTGTTGCACAAGACCTCCTTAAAGTACTGTAAAGCAAAGTTACTTTGAGGACTAAAAAGTGCCTGATTCAAGCCATCGCCTCATATACATGCAATAGTTGGACACTGAATAAAGAAGACTTAAGAGGAATTGATGCACTTGAATTGTGGCTCTGGAAAAAATTATTGAAAATATCATGGACTGCTAAAAGGACAAACCAATCCGTGTTGGAAGAAGTGTGTCCAGATTGTTCCCTAGAGGCAAGGACGGGAAGACTTCATCTTACATACTTTGGATATGTTGTCAGGAGGGACCAACCCCTGCAGAAGGATATCATGGTTAGTAATGTTGTAAGGCAGCACAAAAAAATAGAAAAAATCCTCAAGGAGGAGATTGACACAGTGGCTATAACAATGAGCTCAAACATAGAATGACACATGATGGGCAGTGTTTCATTCTGTCAAGTCGCTTAACAACAGCATTCTGTTGGCTACCGCAAGTCACTCATGCAAAGCAAGAAGCACTCGGAGCATTCTTAGAATAAAGGCATTAAATCAACCTACTACATTCATAGAACTATAGATAGCCTTCTACAAATTAATAACATGTGATCCACAAACGCTTTCCTTTTACCTTAGCTGATAAGAGAAATTTCACAGCATGTAGCCCACACATGCACACACACTCACAGTTGAAGCAGGTGGGTGGGCAAGGTCAAGCTTAGGAGACAACAATGTTTAAATAGTCTCCCTAAACTTTAGTCAACTCACCACGGGGTAACTTGTGGGAGGGGTAGGAGTATTGATCAGCTTAAACTTGGCTATAAATATTCTGAAAGGAACTGAGTCACTGAGAGTCGCATGGGTTACTGTATGTACAACATAAGAACAGAGGACAGAGAGTTCTAATTATAGGTAAAATTAAGTAAGTACGTGCCTCTATGTCTCCCACACTAATTATGGTACTTATATAATCTGATGTCGACTTGAGAATATTAACAGTGACTGGCCTGTCAATCAGGTCACAGTTTGATGACCTCATTTGGAGGTGCAATGGAGATAAAGAGCTCCCTGGAGGCAGGACAGACACACTCCCTGCGCAAGACATTCTTGTTGATAAGTCACTTGGAGACCCCTGATAGAACCAGAGCCCTGGAACTGGAGGAGCCACCTGGAGATCCACGCCAGCACTGAGATGCTTCCACTGCCACTGCATCCACAAGGTTTTCCATCCACCTGCCTGTGATTCCCTGCATTGGGTGTCATTGCATGTGTTGTGTGAGTCAGAAGAGGAAATTATAGATTGGTATTAGACCTATGAGCTAATATGGGACTTATGGACATGATCTGGACTGGGCTGAGATATTTTCTTAATGCACAATTGCTCTTGTATATAAAGCTCTTTCTTATACACATAAGAGTGTCTCTGGATTTGTTTTTCTAATCTACCCAGACTAACACACTAATGCAAACAGATTTGTTAAAAATGACTCCCAAAAGTAGCATTTACATTAAGAAAGAAGACAACAATTCAAAACACCATGGTCAGTTTAGCATCATTTCCTCTTCAGTAGTTCTATCCACAACATGAAAGAAACAAAGAAGAGGCATCAGTGTGGCCAGAGAGAGAGCCCCAGGAGAAATCCTCCAGAACAGTCTCAAGGAGCAGGAGATGGACCGACTGGTACCAATAGCAGCATGAGTGGGAAATGGAAAATCTTGCAGAAGAGAAATTGTCCTCTTGGGTAGAGGTATTATGATCCCAGGAGAGGAGGATCCTCTTACTCTCCAGTAGCTCCCATTGCTTGTTTCTCTGTATCTTGCATTCAAACACTTGACACCAGATACGAGTTCCTTTGTGAGAGTTCATAGCAAAATGGGATCAACAAAGACCTACACACGTGGTAAGATAAAAATTGTTGTCCCAAAGAACTAGAAAGACCAGACAAATCACAGAAAGGAAAGAACATGGGAAACCAACAACATAAAAATTTTAGGACCTTTGAGACACACCCTCAAGCTGCATGTGCATGAATATAATCCCATGGAGCTGAATAAAGACAAAACTATTGCTCACTTTAGTAACATGTGAGTTGCAATCAATTAATATGGTGATCCAGCCATAGTTCCTTATATGATATATTATGGTTCTGGACTTTATATGCCTGTGATCAGAGTCCCATTTTGAAGGCCATTCACCACTGCGCTGTTGGACAGGCATGGGGTAGGATTGAGACTTGACCTTAGTGGAGGTTGTGGATGAATCAATACCCTTCATTTCCTTGGAGGCATCTTCAAGACCATGGATAGAGGGTTTAATGGAGTCACACGCTTTGGGGACACCTTTGATTTTCCCATGGTAGAGGGTGTGACTTCAGAAACCACTTTGTGGTAGGGCATCATATGGTGTTTCAGACTCATGTCTCCTCACTTGGAAAGCCAGACCTCTATTTTCCTGACTGAGCCTTGGTAGAAGCAAGATCTGTCGTGGCTTTCTTGGCTTCTGCCTCTGGACCTTGCATTTGGCTCTGCTCTGCCTGCCCTTGGATTTTAGACTGAACAGCACTCACCACCACATGAAACATTTCCCCCAAGTTTCATGACTGTCTGTGAGCAGTTGCAGCGATTTGCAGAACCCAGGGACTTGAGGGAATGTCCTCAAGGGAGGAGTTGAGGGAAAATAGATCCAAGTAATATCTTGGAAGAGTTGTACTTTTGGGACATCTTCAATCTCCAACTCCTTTGAAATAGTCTGGTATTACTCCTACAAAAGGTATTATTATCACTATATGTACCAAAAAAGACTTTGACAATTAAACTAAGGTATAGACCACCCCTTGCGTCCCAGACTGGCCACTGATGGTGCATATGTGAGACAGAACTGAATAGAGTTTAAAATATCAGAAGTTCATTAGAACCACAACCCGCAGAAGGTTGGCAGAGCATATGCAAAATTATCAACATTCCCCATTGGATTTAAACATGACATCGAGTTTCATAACATGATATCCAGGATAACCAAAATACAATTTAAATTTACCTGGTAAATGAAGAACCAGGAAAATTTCAATTCACATGGGAAAAGATAAACAGTAAATGTTGCTAGGGAAATGACATGGGTGTTGAGATTATCTTAGAAAGGCCTTAAGCAGGTATTATAAAAATGCCCCAATAAGTAATTGTGAATACACTTGAAACAAATAAAATCAAGAAAAATTCAGAGGGAAAAAATGAAATTGAAAGGAGAACAAAATGGAAAGTTTGCAACTGAAAAATACAGTAATCAAAGTAAATACTGGATACAGTCAATGAGAAAATTAAGAAATTTGGGGGGAAATCAATGAACTTGAAGATGGATCAATAGAAATGATGTAATAAGAAAAACATAAAGAACAGGCTTTGTTCACTTGTTTTCCAATGAACAGTCTCAGAGATCTGTGGGCCACTATCAAAAGGTCTCATTTTGTCATCAGAATCTCAGCATTAAAGGAAAAAAAGTATAGTACAGGGAAAGAAGGGATTAAAGCTTGATGAAACAATGGATGGAAGTTTTCTAAAATTAAATAAATAGATAAATCTCATGAGCTCCAAATAAGATAACGATGAAACAATTCATATCCAGACACATTATAATCAAACAACTGAAAACTACAGATAAACTAAATCTAAAGAATGCAGCCAGAGAAACAGGATGCATTGCATATGAGAACATATATGAACAGATATGAGAATAATGATATAGCTTATTATGGATTTCTCATTAGAAATAAAAATATAGAGGCCAGAAGAAAGTGAGACATCTTAACTTAAAAAAGACTCTATCAATCTAGAATTGTTTAAAATGACTTTTAGGCTTAGGGGTGAAGTAAGGATTTTCTGATCTGAGAGGAAGAAAGAGTAGCTACTTGGGTTGCCAACAGCCTTATGTTAAAGGAATTGCTAAAGATGTTGTAAATACAAAAGAAAAAAAAATCACATGCCATCGAATTGATTCCATGTCAAAGATACCCTATCTACATAGAGTTTCTGAAGCTGGAAATCTTTACCTTTCTCTCTGACACGACGAGTGGGCCTGGGGTTACCAGCATCAGCTGGTGCCACCATCAGAGCTCCTAAAGAAGGGCTCCAGAAAACTCCAAACCCAACGCCACAGAGTGAATTCTGACTGACAGCTGCCAACTTCCCCAGAGGTTGGCGGAGACAAGAGTAAAAAAGCCTCATCTTTCACCCACTGAGCGCTGGTGGTTTCAAACTGCTGACCTTGCAGTTAGCAGCCCAAATTGGAAAGGCTGCACCACCCAGAGAAACTAAACCAAACTCACTGCCAACAAGTCATTCCAGCTTACAGGACACAGTAACTGTCCAGGTGGGTTTCAGAGATTCTTTTCAAACTCTTACCAACTTTTTTTCTATAGAAAACTGCACCTTTCTCCCTCCAAGCTCTGGTGAGCTTGTGGACTACATACTCAGCTACTAACCACAAGCTTAGCAATTCAAACCCACCAGCTCTCCGCTGGAAAAAGAGGAGGCTGTGCACTCCCTTAGAGAGTTACAGTCTTAGAAACCTACGTGGCACTTCTACTCTGTTCTATAGGGTCCCTGTGTTGGAATCAACTCTATGGCAGAGAGTTCGTGTTTTTGAGCTTTAGAGAAACTATGGCCACACAGAAACCTATACATAAATGTTTAACGTCATTTTATGTGTAGTAGCTCCAAACTGGAAACAACAACACAGATGTTCTTCAACAAATACATTGCTATCGCCATATCATTGAAAACCGCTTGGCAATTAAAAGGAATACAGTTTGAATATACACAACTTGGACATTCTCAAAAGCATTATGTTGAATGAAAGCAATTGATATAACTGTACATTATAGCCTGTATGATTCTATTTACATGATTTTCTTAAAAAGACCAAAGTGTAGTTACTGAGAACAACCACATGGTTGGGGACTAGCACCAGGGAGAGGGTGCGTCTACAAAGTGATGGCATTGAAGAGTGTATTTGGAGTAACCGAATGCAGACGTGTGTGCTGAAACCCATAAGGTGCCTTGGTAGTGCAATGATTGCATGTTGACCTGACACAACCTCAAGGGGTCAGCAGTTGGAAGCCACCAGCTCCTCTGCAGGAGAAAGGAGAATCTTACTATTCCCATAAAGAGGTACAGTCCTGTTCTATCCTGTCCTATGGAGGTCACTATGAATCAGAAGCAACTCAATAGCAGTGAGTTTGGTTTTCTGTTTGTTTGTTCAGTTGGTTGGTTGGTTGGTTGTTTGGTTGGTTGGTTGGTTCGTTGGTTGGTTGGTTGGTTGGTTTGGTAACTATTCTGTATTAAGATTGTGGTGATGGTAACTGGAATATAGGCATATTTTGAAATTCATAGAAATTTGTACTCTGGAAAAAGCAAAATTAAATTAAGTACATGTTAATTTTAAATATGGATGAAACCGTTCTAACCTAATTATTGAATCCTGTGAGAATGTTTTCACATCAGCCTACTGAATGTCATAGAATGAACAGCAAATAATCCCAAACTATATAAGCAATAACTTAATGATGAACCATCCAATCATTTATACCTTTGCTCATGTATTTCCCTACTTACACAACAAATGATCATTTATTGCTCTTCTTAGACACTCTACCAGGCACTCGAGTTGCCAGTGAATCCAGTAACTTTATGTTACTGAATTAAAGAGGTTGGTTTGAAAGAACCTCTGTTGCAGTCTTTTTCACGATGACAAAACACAATTGTGACAAAATACAATTTCCAGAAACAATCCTACATGAACTTACATAATGTGACCCAGGTCCTCAGCTATCCTTTGCTCTGACTTAAACTCAGGATGGGCTTGAGAAAATGCAATGAATGGATCATTGAAACATAAGAATCATTTCTCTCGTGTGAGCTTTTCATGCACATATGATGTAGAGTATGAGATAATAATATATGATAAGTACTTGGAGTGCAATATTCTTTCTAGTTAGATCCACAGCCATAGCCTTCAGAGTCAGCTCAGCTGGGTATGGAATCACATTTCTTTTACATAAATGGTAAAGTTTGATAAGTGTTCCATCTCTAATAGAAATGCGTGCTCCTGCGGGTAGAGAGGCTAAAGGAGATACAAATGGTAAAGGTCATGATAAAATGTCATAAAAATCCCACAGAATGTATAACCTTGAACCATATAAATTCTGAATATAGCCTACTACTCTTATTATATCTGATATTTAACCATAAACCAGATTACTTGGGAGGTACTTCTCATTAAACTTGGTTATTTAGGTTTTAAGACAGCTAATTTGTAGTTCTTTTCAGAATTTAAAAGATATCAAGGTCACTTCTAGTTCATGACAACAATACAAACTATTATAGTAGATAAAATAATGATGTAAGGAAGATATATCCTCATAACTAGATCAATAGGTAACATCACGATAAATGAAGAAAAGGTTGAAATTGTCAAGGATTTTGGCTTGCTTGGACATACAATCAATACTCATGGAAGCAGTAGTCAATAGATCAAAAGACCAGTTGTATTAGAGAAATCTGCTGCACAAGACCCCTTTAGAGTACTGAAAAGCAAGGATGTTACTTTGAGGACTAAGGTGGACCTGACCCTGGTATTTTCCACGGTCTCATATGCATGTAAAAGTCACATTGAATAAAGAAGATGGAAGAAGAATAGATGCATTTGAATTGTGATCTGGAGAAGAATATTGAAAGTATCAGGGACTTCTAAAAGGACAAATCAATGTCTTGGAAAAAGTTCCGCCGGAGTTCTCCGTAGAGATGAGGATGTCAAGGCTTATCTTACATGTTTGGATATGTTGTCAGGAGAGAACAGTCCTGGAGAAGGCCTTTGCGTTAGTCTGGGTACACTAGAGAAACAAATTTATAGACACTCATACATGTATAAGAAAGAGATTTCTATACAAGACCAATTGAATCTTGAGAAGACATCCCAGCCCAGTCCAGATCAAGTCCATAAGTCCAATATTAGCCCATATGTCTGATACAAATCTATAAAGTCCTCTTCAGACTCATGAAACATATGCAATGATGCCTAATGCAGTAAGATCACAGGCCACTGGGTGCAAAGTCTGTGGATCCAGTGGTGGTAGAGGTATCTTAGCACTGGCTGGGGTCTCCATGTGGTTCCTTCACTCTGAGGCTCTGGCTGCCATTAGCCTGTCTCCATGTGGGTTGTCAACAAGAAACATCTCTCTGGGAATAAGCCTTGTCACTAGAGAATCTCCAAGGGAGTGAGCTGACAGAAAGAGAGAGAGAGAGAGAGAGAGAGAGAGAGAGAGTCTCCTGCTTCCAAGAAGAATATCAGAGATCCCAGAATCCTCAGGAGAAGGCCATGCATGCACGGAGGCGTCATTGGCTATGGCCTGATGGACTGACAGAAGAATATATAACTACCACAGACATCATGTTCCGTAAGAGGAGCAGCAATGGAGAGGAAGGCTCTCAAGAAGATACATGGACACCATGGCTATAATAATGGGCCCATAGGAACGATTGTGAGGATGGCACTGGACCTGGTATTATGTTGTTCTGTTGTGCATAAGGTTACTGTGCATCAGGATTCACTCAATGGCACTTAACAACAACAAACGATATTGTGTGCCTGGAATTCTGCCTAAGACTTATTTATATCATCCCACTCAAACCTTACAACATGCCTATGTGCTCGATGCTAGGATTATCCCTATCACATGGATAGTTGAACATGTTTTCCCATAGCCACCTAGGTCATATCAGGTAAGTGTATTTAAAATGTAGACTTTTCAATCCCCAAGTCTATGTTCTTGACTGCTAACTAAACCTCCCTTGCTATGTTCACTCTTCTGTGGACAGTACAAACACTCCCTCCTCCATGAATAAGAGTCATGCATCTAAGAGTGGCACCCAGTCATTAAGCCACAACTTGAAAAAGAGGCCCTAGGTATAGTTGTGGTAGGGCCTATGTCAAAAAGATAAAAAGAACCATCTAAAATTCCCTAGATTAAGTTTTAAATAAGCATCAATTACTTGACCAGAGTGGCCTCTCTGGCAATAGGACAATCCAAACAAAAGCTATTTGTGACATCTGGTTTCTTGTCACCTTGGCTAAACCAAGTTTCTCCATAGTTTGACAGTTGAGTCTGTCCCCCCATGATGTGGCCTACCACAATGTAAACAACTCCCTGATGGGATCTCCTGTAAGTAGCCAAGCAGTTGGGAAGATTAGGGTGGAGTACAGCCCCTATTCGGGTCAAAGCCTCAATGATGTTTCCTTGGGGACATGGCCTATTTCATGTACATATAAGTAGATGCTGTGGAAAACTTCATCACTTCTTGCTGGTCTGGATCCTGCACTTGGCTTATCAACCTCTGATTGATAAGCCAACAATCTTCCATATTGCCTGCTGATGCTGGGAGCCATCAGAGCCTGTTATCTGAATTGTTGACCTTGGATTCATCCATATTTACATCCATCGACTGTGGTTTTCTTGCTTCCTTTACCAACTCCTGATTCATCAGGGCCTGTAGCTTGGAGAGTCAGGAAAAGTCTCCAGCTTCTGACCAATAGACTTAAACACACTTCTACAGCTGTGTAAGATACTTTCTTGGTATAAACTTACTTATTTAATAAATATAAGCTTCTGTGGATAATCTAGCTGAAAACATTATTTCTACCAACAAAATTAAGTACCAGTAAATTTCACAAAATTTTCTTCTATTATTCCTAAAATATTTCTCACAGGTAATAACATATATTTTCATTTTCTAATTGATTCACCAAAATGTTTGAATGTTCTCCATTCAAAGACAGTTATATAACAGGAATATAACTATAGTGTGTTAGTCTAGGTTGACTAGAGAAACAAATCAAGAGAGACACTCATATGTCTATAAGAAAGCTTTATAAAACAATCCCACTGGAAAGGGGGACCAAACAAGATGCCCCCTGTCTCAGTCTTATTTAACATCATACTGGAGGTCCTAACTAACAGTAGTAGGCAAAGAAAAGAAATCAAAGGTATTTGCCTAGATAAGGAAGAAGTGGAACTATTATTTACAGGTGATATGATTTTATATATGGGAAATCCCAAAAGCTCCACAGGGGGAGTACTAGAAGCAATAGAGGAATATGGCAGAGTGGCAGGATACAATATCAACAAACATAAGTCTATTAAACTGCTATACACATCAGACAGGACCACAGAAGAGGAGATCAAAATGGTGGTACCCCTTCACAATAGTTAAGCACAAAGTGAAATATCTAAGGATATATCCGACTTAAAAATAAAAACCAAAAGATTTGTATGAGGAAAACTACACTATTGTAAGAAATCAAGAGTGATCTAAACAAATGGAAGAATACCCCATGCTCATGGATCAGAAGACTCAATATAGTAAAGATGTCAGTTCTACCCAAGACACTATATAAGTTTAATGCTATCCTGATAACAAATACCATCATCTTTCTTCAAATAATTGGAAAAACTGATTACCAACTTCATATGGATAGGGAAGAATCCCAGAATTAGCAGAGAACTCCTCAAGGAGAAGGACACAGTGGGAGGGCTTGCTTTCCCTGACTTCAGCACATATTATACAGCCACGGTAGTAAAAAACCACATAGGATTGGTGTAATGATAAATACTCAAACCAATGGAAGCGAACTAAAAACCAAGAAATAAAATCAACAGCATACAGACAACTGATCTTTGATAAGGGCCCCCAAAATATCAAATGGAAAGCAAATGCCCTCTTCAACAAGTGGTACTGGACAAAATGGATATCTACCTACAGAAAAATGAAGCAAGACCTTAACCTCACTCCATGCACAAGAATAAAGTCAAGGAAAATCACAGACCTTGAGGTGAAACCCCAAACTATTAGGGCCATCAATGAGGGAACTGGGACAAACCTGAGTACTTTGGCACAGGGAATACACAGGCTATCAGAAATAGGGAAGGACACAAATACAGATGAGTCACAAATTAACAAGTGGAATATACTGAAGATCAAACACCTGTGTACATTGGAAGAATTCACCAAGAAAATAATAAGAGAGTGCATAGATTGGGAAAACATCTTTAGCAATGACACATCAGAAAAAAAGTTGAGCTAAGCTTAAAAATGCAAAAGGGGCATAGGGGAAAACTATTGTATACTTACATTCCTAGGGTGAATCCAGGTAATATGACAGGGGCCAGACCTGATCCAGGATTACATATGGCAGCCAACTAAAAAGGAGAGGAAAAGAAACAGAAAGGAAAAAAAAAGGCATGGGTAGTGGGGGGACAGGGCAATAACCCACCCAAGGGGAAGGTGTTGTTTATATCTCCACAGGGAAAGAGGGACCAGACTTCAACGTGGTGCACCAAGACATGAATGCAACATACCAGCATGAAGCAGGGAATTAATAGAGAGGTCTGAGGGACTGGCTTCAATCCCAAATATTTGGATAGCTCCCCCTTCCCCCAGAAAAATTCACTTCAGAGGACAGCACTGAAGCAACAACTCAGGGAGAGGGATCAGATCATACAGGAGCAAACAAAGTGGGAGGGAGGGAGAGAGAATGGAGCACATCCTGGCCCACCAAGCCCTGAGGACGATATTCTTGCTCAGAGCAGCCAATGCACAGAGAAGACCAAGGGCCAGCCCCACCACAAGACATGATGTCCCTCACTGACCTATAGTGCTATGGAGGAAAACACTGGAGACACAGTATGGGAATTGTGCCCAGTCTGACCCCACCACTCTGGGGTGAAACACTAAGGGTGTGCAACAGACCAGCAAGGGGAGCAAAGCAATGAAGTCCCCGGGGAATACCAAAAATAGACTGTGGGGCCAGGTCATGGCACCCTATTAGACTTGACCAGAAAACACTCCTAAAGGTCACCAAACAGTCCTTGATTATTTATAGGCTTGTCTTTTGCTGTTGTTGTTTTGTTGTTGTTGCGTTTCTTTTGTTGTTTTAGTTGGCTCTATCTTGTTTTTGTGCTTATGATTGTCTCTTCAGGTCTATCTAGATAAAATAGGTGGAATAAACAATCCAAAGGAGAAAACAATGAGACCGACAATTCCGGAGGGACATGGGAGAGGGGGAGATTGGGGAAAGGAAGTGGCCTTAACAAACACCAGGACAAGAGAACAACAAGTGATCCAAAATAGATGGTAAGGAGGATGTAGGAGGCCTTGTGGGACTTGATCAAGGGCAATGTAACCAAGAGGAATTACCAAAAGCCGAATGAAGACCTAACATGATAGTGGGAAAAGAAGAAAGTAAAAGGAAATAGAGGAAAGAGGTAGGAGGCAAAGGACATTTATAAGGTCTAAATACAGGCATTTGCATATGTAAATGCATTTTTATATAATGATATGGAAATAGATCTATGTACATACATTTATTGGTTTAGTAGTAAGGTAGCAGATGGGCATTGGGCCTCTACCCAAGTACTCATTCAATGCAACAACACTTTGTCTAATACCCTGGCATTCTGTGTTGTTCAGTTTTTTGACATGCTCACTGAAGACAAAATGGGTGCATAAGCAACTGTGGTGAAGAAAATTGATGGTGCCTGGATATCAAAAGATGAAGATAAACAAGAGGTCATCTAGCTGAGAAACAACAAAGTCCACATGGAATAAGCACATCAGCCTTTGTGATCATGAGATGTTGATGGGATCAGGTATCAGGCATCAAAAACTCAGAACAAAAAATTCATATCATTGTGAATGGGGGGGAATGCGGAGTGGAGACCCAAAGCCCATCTGTGGACAATTGGACATCCCCTGACAGAAGGGTCACAAGGAAGAGACAAGCCAGTCAGGAGGCATTATAGCGCTGATGAAACATACAACTTTCCTCTAGCTCTTTAATGCTTCCTTCCCCCACTATGATGACCCCAGTTCTACCTTATAAATCCAGCTAGACCAGAACATGTACATGGGTACAGATAAGAACTGGAAACACAGGGAACCCAGGACAGATAAACCCCTTAGGACCAATATTGAGAGTAGTGATACCAGAAAGGTAAAGAAAAGGTGGGAGGAGAAAGGGAGAAACGATCACAATGATCTACATATAGCCCCCTCCTAGGGGGCAGGACAATGGAAAAGTGGGTGAAGAGAAACAGCAATCAGGATAAGACATGACAAAATTATAATAATTTCTAAATTATCAAGGGTTCCTGAGGAAGGGAGGGTGAGGGAGGGAGGAGAAAATGAGGAGTTGATACCAAGGGCTCTAGTAGAAAGAACATGTTTAGAAAATAATGATGGCAACAAATGTACAAATGTGTTTGACACAATGGACCAATTGATATATGTATGCATTGTGATAAGAGTTATATGAGCCTCCAATAAAATGATTTTAAAAAGAGAGAGAGCTCTATGTACAAGAGCAATTGAATATTGAGAAAACATCCCAGCCCAGTCTAGATCAAGTCCAATATGAGCCCATATGTCAGATACCAATCTATAAAGTCCTCCTTAGACTCACAAAACACTTGCAATGATGCCGAATGCAGGAAGATCACAGACCAGTGGGTGGGAATCCTTGTGGATCCAGTGGTATTTTAACCATCTCACTGCTGGCAGGAGTCTCCACGTGGCTCCTCCAGCTCAGACACTAGCATAGATCCATGTGTCTTGTCAGCTGCAATGTCCCCAAGGGAGTGAACCTGTGTCCTGCCTCCAATGAGCTATTTATCTCCTTAGCACCTCCAAATGAGGTCATCAAACTACAACCTGATTGACAGGCTAACCCCCCTCCCTTTCACTCTTAACTCTTGCAAATGGACAACAAATTATATAACTACCACATGTAGTAAAAATTTATATTTGCATATACCAAAAGGAACCATATACCATATACCACAAGGGATATTGCAGTAAAAGAATATTAGAAAGAACTGACAGAAATTTAGCTAGATTTGGCAATTTGGAGGAAGATTTGGGAGGCAAATCTTTACTCTGCATTGGGTGCTCTCAAGAAATGGGAGTCATTCTATTAGCAGTGGTCTTATTTATTTTATCTAGAAAAAATGGAAGAATGGGATGTGATTGTTAGAGAAACAATCATCACTAATTCATTTGAGCCAGAATAGAGGAACATTTGGTATGTTGCAATTTGCACCGTGATCTTGTTTTTATTTGTGCTTCAATAAGATTAAAGGGTGGTCTTATTTCATGCCAGGTGCCTGGCTCCTGCCAACTGTTTGGGATCAGCTGCTAACCTAAAGATTGTCTGTTCACACTCGCCCAGTCAAGAAAACCCCACGGAGCAGCTCCGCTCACATAGGCTCGTCGTGACTTGGCAGGAACAGACTTATTTTTGTTTGTTTGCTTGGATCTCACTTTATCATGATATCAGAGTAGCCTTATCTCAGTTGATGTTTGGTGAAAAATTTCCTAGCAACACAAAGAGCTGAGTAGCTAGGCTCAGGTTTTCTTTCTCAACTTAACCCCTTTCTCCCCTTTTCACAACATATAAGTTCCTTTCAGCATATCAATTAGTTCGTTTGCAGCAAGTTATCTTCCATGTGGAGTATCTAAGAAATTAATTAGCCTATCATCTTAGGGAAGTGGGGTTGTCCTTTAAAAAAGTGAGAGAAAGATATCACTCGCTGAGTCAACTGGCCTATGTAGATGCGTGTCTTCAAAATACAGAATCCCTTTTAATTATCTTCTTTGGCTTTGAAATTGCAAAAATCCTTTTTCACCTTTAAAAATTTTATATAGATTATGTCTTACTATGGCCTCATCCTTTCCTAAGGGGGTAGGGATGAAACAGTTTGTGGAGATTAGGAGAATGCTTAGACTTTAGTAGAGGGACTTTTAAAAATAAGACAAAATAAAAGACCCATCACCATCAAGTTGATTCCAACCCACAGTGCCCCTAGAGGACAGGAGAAAACTGCCCCTCCCGGTTTCCAAGGCTTGCTTTCATCTTTAAGGTAGCCAACTGCCACATCATTTTCTTGTGTTACCACTGACCGTTTGCTTAGCAGATGAGAGTGTCCCATTGCGCCACAGAGAACTTACTCAGTGGAGCTCGGTTATCTTCATCCAAGCAGCAGCCATGACACTTATTTGCTCTGTGACCTCCACCCTGTAGCTTGAACTTTCTAGAAAATCGATAAAATAATTATAACTGCCATCACTGGTGATGACAAATGAAATGAAGAAAAAGAAAACACTCTGTAACCTTTAAAAAGGTTTATTCCTAATCATAATTATTATCAAACATAAAATGTCATTCTATTAATTTGAAAAGTATCAATAATGCTTAGGAAATAAGGTTGCTGATATGAGAAATAAACTGATCCTTTTAGACCATCCCTTTAGTCAACGAAGGCTTTTGATTTCTAAACATCTTCTAAATTAAAAGCAAGTTCATAGAAGATGCTTACTTCAAGGAAAATTTAGAAGGTTCCCCAACAGTTCACCTCATCTACTTTCTAGCTGGCTCAAAGCCATTAATGTAAAATGAATGACCTACAGCATCCTATGGATTGATTATTTTATCTTAGAAAAATATATTCTAGTTCTCAAGGCTTTGAGGCTATGTGATTTTCAAAAATGAATAGGGAATGAGACTAACTTGAAATTAAAGGCACGGAAAATAGTTAAGATTTTATGAGAGCAGTTAATTACATAATTCAATCAAAGTACGTGTATAAAGGAAAAGTCTCTCTGCCATCGAGTTTACCCTGACTCCTAGCATCCTTATTGGGCAGCGTAGAATTGCCCCTGTGGACTTCTGGGGCTGAGAAACTTTGTGGAAATAAAAAGCCTCATTTTTCTCCCAAAGAGAGGTGGGTGATCACAAGGTTAGCCATTCAATATATAACCCACTAGGCCACCAGACATCTGGAATAAAGAGACGATGGGAAGCAGGAACCTCTTTCTGACTCCTTAAGTTCAATTCATTTAAGGAAGGGAAGAAACAACTCCAGGCATCGATATACAATAGACTTAAGGGGATATCTGATGGCAAGCGTCTCAACAAAATTCACTTGCTGTGTTGAGGAGTTTATGAAGATTGGTTGGATTAAGGCACAGGAAGACCCTCTATGAGCAGACTGTGCTGTTTGAAGCCCAGTCAGGACACAGAGGTGGTCCAGCCTTCTCCCAGCATGATAGGCCATTGCTAAAGCCCAGGCACACCAAGCATTCAGAGTCAGAGTTCGGAAGCCATCCACTGTGCTCTCACATGAGGGATGCCTGTGTCAAGGGGTGAAACCAGCCGGCCTCACCTCTGGTGTCCAGCAACACCAGAGATGCCAACTCCGTTGGCAGTATCTGTATCAATCAATCAATAGTCATTGGCCAGTCCACATGAACAACATCTGTCAGAGCCCCCACGGTCTCCCCAACCTCTGCCAACCTCTATTCTGTGTGAAATCTCCTGGACTCAAACAATCCCTAAGCCTCCAGGTCGGTTCAGGGGTGGGAGCTAGACACCTCCTGAAACTGGCATATGCAACATAAACCCCTAATACCTATAATTAGTCTGAGGTGAACACACCCAATTTGAGATGTCTCCTCCCTACTCTTTCTGGTCTGTCTGAATGTAAATATAATGAAAGGGGGGGAACCAAGAACATTTCTATTATCCTCTACATATCCTTGAGGACTCTAGCCTTTCAAGACAGCCATTAGAACAAGGAGAGTTCCACACCATCTTCATTAGTATTTGTAATGTTTACTGAGACCCTTGAGAGGGAAGGGGGTCTTCACACCCACAAGTACCGAGAATTCAGGAGTACCATGGGAATAACTTGATGATTTCTTAAAAAGGTCAAACAGAATTACCATCTGACCCTGAAATGCTATTTCTAGGCGTGCTTACAAAGATATCCACATCAAAGAACGGAAAGGAGATACAGATTCAAACCTAAATGCATATGCTGTGAAAGCGATTCCGTCCACTGAAGTACACACTTCCAACTGATAGGTTTTATGTTACATATACTTTACGACAATTAAAGAAGAAAACAAAAGAGGAGAAAGAGGTGGAGAGGAGCTTAGACCGTGGGTTCCTGGAGAAACAGTGGCCAGGTCTGGAGTGGTCACGTGCCTCCAGAGCCTACGAATGGGACTGAGAGAGTTTCTCTGGCAGCCTCTGCTCAGGAGGAGGACATGCTTTCTATTTCCTCTCCCAGAAAGGCTCAGAAGCATGTGGTTTCCTTGGCGATTGGCAGGACCAAAGAATGGGAGACAGTGAGACAAGAAAACCTGGAGCCTTTCTGACCCTTCTGAGCTGCTGCGTCAACCCTGATGTCTAGACGTTCTGCCGGGTAAAGCTATGGATGTATTTTCTCATTGTTAAGCAATCAGGTTTATGTTAATTGTGACCAAAAGCAACCTAGGTGATACATGAAATTATGATGCTAGTTTAAGGAGCTGTTATATTATTTAGCTCTAGGAACTGCCATTGCCAACATTGTGAACCAATTTTCATTTGGAAATATGTTGTGCTGTCGCTTTCTCCTGGGGTAAAAGTTTCTCCCTCTGATTAGAACATTGGAAGACCTCAGGATCAGTGCATCCATCCCCTGTGACTGCCATGAAGCCAGTTCTAATTTGTATGTTTGTATGTTGTTAGTGAGTATAAAACCCCTTACATCATGATAACTTTGAGATTGTGTTGGGCTACAAACAGCCTCTAGATGACCAGAAAGGTTACATTGACAGAAGCATGGTCCCTCTGTCACCTCACAGATGCTCAGGTGAGCAAGTTAGCCATCCAGGGTCCTCACAAAAGCCTCAGCCACCATCAATTACTCCATTACTCCCATGGGCCATTGGCAACTCCAGTGCTGAAGTTCCTCTGAATCGGGACCAGTGTAATACTATCCAGACTTTAAGACCCTGCCCATCCATTGTGAAGAAACCTTACAGATTCTCATTTCCACAGAAAATCAATATATGGAAAGTAAGTCATGTATCAGCACAATCAGCTGTGCACAAAAGCAGAGACTAGTAAGTAAGCATCTTTTTAACTCTTTGGAGTAAAAAATAAGTTATGGCATTTTTTAAGCCAATCCCTCAGCAAAAGAAAACCCAGTGTTGCGTGTGCACATTTATTCACTGATTGTAGATCTCTTTTCTTTTTAATCCAACCCCGTGTCCCCTCTTTTTTGACCAATTCTAATCTGTGTGAGTATGCACCGGGTTTATTTACTAAAACAAAACAAAACCCTCTAGGATCAGTTTATCGTGAATATAGCTGAGTTTCTGAAAGAGAACAAACCTAAAAAACAAAATACCATAAACATTCTTAACAATGTAATTAATGCTTTTTAATTTAGTTGGGGGTTTTTTCCATTTCTTGCATGTCCCCAAGCCACTATAAACATTATCAGTTATTTCTTGTACAATTTTAATTCAGAATGACAAAACCATTTTTGAATTCAAAGTGCATAAAAATATTTGTTTACTGTCTTGCTTTTGCTATTTATTTGAATCAGAAATATGTGATTTTTTAATTATGCCAGACTATTAAAAATGTATGCTTTTCCCTCCAGTTTTAGTCCATGATGATAAATTACTTTCCTTTTTGTCTTGATGTTAGAAATCACTCAAGAGAGACACAGTATCCAAGACACATACTGTTTTTAAATATCCATATTATGCATTTGAATTATGATATTATTAAAGAATATTGAGTATACCTTGGACTTCCTGAAAGCCAAACATACCTGTCTTGGCAGATGTACAGCCAGAATCCTCCTTGGAAGATAACAAAAGGTCAAGAATATTATCAGGAGGGACTGGTTTCTGGAAAGGGACACCATGTTTGGTAGAGAGTCTGTGATCGAGGAGAAGACCTTCAATGGGATGGATTGGCACAGTGGTGACAACAGTGGGTTCCAGCATAATAACAATTGTATGGATGACTGGTACGAGACCAGACAGTGTTTCGTGACATAGTACAAAGGGTCATTATGAATCAGGACTGACTCAAAACACCTTGTAGCAGCACAACAGCATAGTGTTTCTAACGTCAGTAGAAAAGAGATGATCCAACATGCCAACAGGGGATGGACCTCGTATATGCGCTTTGTTTTAAAAGAAGAAGGCAACTAATCTGGACAGTAATTTGTAGTGATACTTGGATCTATGACTCTGGTAATTTGGTTCATGATGCATATGCACCATGAGGCTGATTTTCAGGACAGAAAGCAACTGCTAGGGTTACACCATAGCACTTGCATTAGCCTTCCTGTGTGATGCCAATCCATATGTACCAACCATGCTGAAATCCAGGCTGTTGGGAACACATTTCAGAAAACAGCAAAATGGAAATAGAGAGGTAATACTACCTATAATCGGCCTGATAATGACCTCTGCCCGACAGTAAGGCTATTTGAGACTCTTGCTTGTGAGCTTCATCTTTCTATCTTTATTTTGAGCAGCGTGTGGTGGGTTTGAACAGCTGACCATGGTAGCCAAGTTGAACAACCAAGCACATACCACCAGGGCTCCTTTTAATACTTTTGGATCACTGTATGGTGTAGTGGTTATGCACTGAGCTGTGATCTACATGGTTGGCAGTTCAAAACTAATAGCAGCTCCACAGGAGAAAGACTTGGCTTTCTACTCCTGTAAACAGTTACAGTCTCAGTAACACACAGGATTTGCGATGAGTCACATCATTGACTCACATGGTAGTGAGTGCAAGTATGACAATAATCAAAGCAAACCAACATCCATTGGTCACATCACATCTCCTGAGAAAGGCACCACTTGAGGGACACATCCATACATCCATCTAGTCCATTACTACTGTCTTAAAACCCCACAGGGAGACTTCTACCCTGTCTCATAGAGTTGCTAAGAGTCAGAACTGACTTGATAGCAATCAGTATGGTTTTGTTTGTTTGTTTGCTTGTTTGCTTGCTTATTTATGGTTCCAACTTGTATTAAGACCATATTGTATTGGAATATGAAATTGAAGTTGTTCAGTAGTCTTTAGGGGAAGATCCTTTGGGGGAAGATTTCACAGCTTCTGGCAATACCAATGCTTCCTGACATTCCTTGTCCTATAGATATACTTCACATCCTGGCGCCCCCTGTGTTCCTGTGTCTATTCTACTCATTTCATAGACACCCTTCAGTCAGACCGGATTAGGTTTAAGGTCCACTGTAGAGTGCAGATCTACTCCCAAATATGGGGGTTGACAGAACTTGGAAACACTTCAAGGGCAACTGGCTGGTTGGATGATCGGTTGGTTTGACACCAGTATGACCTAATTAATGTAAAAAGAAAACTATTTTCTAGTAGGGTCATATTTATAAGTATAGGAGTCAGAATGTCAATATATCTTTGTGGGGGACAGGAAGACCCAATTCAACCCGGAAAAACAATGAAGCCACAGAACATGTGGTCAAGGAGGAAAGGGAGACAGGAAGTGGGAAGAGGAAGAAGATAGGCAGGTTTGAAGTAATATCTTAAATATTTAAACCAATGAAAAATCCACCACCGTTGAGTTGATTTTGACTCACAGAACTCTATATGGAAACTGTATGATCATAAATCTTGACAAGGGCTAATACCCTCTGTCTCCCTTTCACCAGAAGGGCTGCTTAATCATTTAGAAGACGCTTCTAAAAGCCTGATATGCATATCTTACGCGTATAACAATCTTATTAGGTAAATGCTATTTGTACTCCCCATTTGCACCTGAGCATTTGAGATATACATTATTAAAGAACTTCTTGCATGTACACTGGTACAGATAAGAGTTCACAACACACAGAATCCAGGTCAGAACCCCTTATGAATAGAAATGGGAGTAGCAATACTAAGAAAGTAGGGAGAAGGTAGGGGGTGGAGGAGAGGAAGGGAGGACAGATCTCAATGATCAATGTCCCCCTGGGGGATGAATAATATAAATATGGGTGAATGGAGACAGCATTCAGTCTAAGGTATGAAAATAAGAATAATTCACCATTTATCAAGGGGTCACGAGGGTGGGAGGGGAGAGGGAGGGAAAAAGAGGAGCTAATATCAAGGGTTCAAATAGAAAGTAAATGTTTAGAAAATGATGATGGCAACATATGTACAAATATGCTTGATACAATTGATGTATGGAATGTTGTAAGGACTGTAAGATCCCCCAATAAAAATATTTTTTTAAAAAACAACTTTTCAATCTGCACCAGGAATGTATGTGGCAAAGTTAAGTTGCACACTCAGGTGGCCTGCCTCCAGCTCTCCAGAGTCCCCAGCTCTTCAATCACAGTACTGGTTTGAACTTTACACTGGGACGCTTCCCCAGGATCCTCAGTATCTCTTGCATGTCTACTCCCTGAGGCAAGAATGCTCTTGTGAGACAAGACCAAGCATCGCTGCTTAACAAAACCAGTCTCCTGAGTGCATTATTTGAGAATTGATGGAGGAGACACATCAAAAGCTACCAGTTTACTTTCTGTGCCGCGTATGTTCTATTTGAGGTTGGAAGGCCAAAGCTCTGCAGCAATGTTCATGATGCAGGAGTGTGAAGACATGATCAGGGGTCGGATCGACAAGGAGTCGGTAAAGCTTCATGGCTATAAGAGGAGCAGCTGAAGAACTTTTCTGCTCATTATGGTTGTCCTCAAGGGCTTGCTTCAGTTAAAAGTAAAATTAATTCCTTACTATGGAGACAAAATGTACTTCAGAATATCTGGCTTCATCCCGGAACAATTATAAGACTTATTGCTAATGTTTCTCTTTGCTCCTAATACTTTGAAGTGGCAGAGACAGGATGTTTATTCCTTGTAAAGAGGATTTGGGAATCATAGGATAGGGGAATCCCTCCCTCCCTCTCTCCCCAGACAGCAGTGAGGTCTTTTCTTTGCATCTGTGTCCTGCCTCTGGAAACGGATATGGAATCAGGACCTGGATGAAGAAACTGACAGTCTTAGGCTGGGTTCTCTAGAAGCAAAACCAATAAGCTATTTAATAGAGGTAAATGTAGAGGTAGATTCAGATGCAAAAATAGATAGAGATGGAGATAAAGATAGAGATGTCCACACAGAGAGAAGGGACCTTCAGAGAGTTCATGGAAAAATCCACGGTCTTTGAATTCCATTGTTGCATTACGTTTTGAAGCCTGCTCATGTGTGTGTGTATGAGTGTGTGTTGTTGTTGTTATTGTTAGGCTCCATCCACTTGGTTCTGACCTATAGAAACCTTATGAACAATAGGTAAAAAACACTGTGCTATGCCATCCTCACACTGTTTCTGTGCTTGTGTCCATCGTTGCAACCACGTTGTCCATCTACCTCCTTGAGGGCCATCCTCCTTTTCACTGCCCCTGCATTCTACCAAGCAGATAGATACCCTTCTCCAGGGAGTCGTCTTTCCGAACATGTCCAAAGTATGTAAGATGAAGTCTATCTGTCCTGGCCTCTAAGGAGCATTCTGGCCATACTTCCTCCAAGACAGATAGATTGTCCTTTTAGCAGACCATGGTACTTTCAATAAGCTTTTTTAAAGTTGATATTTAATATATATACATATATTATATCATTTCAAATTTAGCAGCACTACAATTCAAATGCATACATTCTTCTCCAGACTTCTGCATTCAAAGTCCAACTTTCATACATATGAGCCCATTGAAAATACCATGGCTTGGTTCAGCTGCACCTCAGTCCTCAAAGTAATAAACTTGCTCTGGAATAATCTAAAGAAGTCTTGTGCAGGGGGCTTGCCCAAAGCCACCCATCTTTTGATCTCTTGGCTGCTGCTTCCATGATTGATTGTCGATCCAAGCAAGATAATATCAACCTTTTCTCCACTTATCATGATGTTACCTATTGGTCCAGTTGTGAGGATTTTGGTCTTCTTTAAACTGATTCAAAATCCATACTGAAGGCTACAATCCTTGACCTTCATCAGCATGTGCTTAAAGGACTCCTCAATATCAGTAAGCAACGTTGTGTCCGCTGCATATTCCTCTTCACATAAGTCAGCTTCTCTGATTATTTTCCCAGAAAACAGATGATATGGCCCCGGTACATCCATTTCCTGATTTTAAACCATGCAGTAGTCCCTTGTTCTGTTCACACAACTGCCTTTGATCCATATGCAAGTTCCTCATGAGCACATGAAGTGTTCTTCTTAGTGGAACTCGTCTTCTTCGTCCTGATCCACACGGTCACATACCTTTGCATAGTCAAGAAAACAGAAGTAAACATCTTTCTGGTAGTCTCTTCTTTGGGCCCAGGTCCATCTGACATTAGCAACGACATATCATTCATGCCATGTCCCCTTGTGAATCCAGCTCAAACCTCTGGTGCTTTCTCCAATGTGCCGGATGATTTAGGCAACATTTTATTGGCATGTGATGTAAGTGATATTGTGCTATAATTTGAGCATTCTGTTGGGTCACCTTTATTTGGAATGGATACAAATATGCATCTCTTCTATTCAGCTGCTGAAGTAGCTGCCTCCCAAATATCAGTGCTTCCAATACTTTATCAGATTGTTGAAATATTTCAATGGGTATTCCATCAATTCTTGGAACCTTGTTTTGGGCTAATGCACTCAGTGCAGTTTGAGCTTCGTTCTTCAGCACCATTGGTTCTTGGTCACATGCTGCCTCCTAAAGTGGTAGAATGCTGACTAGTTCTTTTTGGTACAGCGACTCTGTGTATTCTTTCCATCTTCTTTGGATACTTCCTGTCTTGTTCAATATTTTGCCCATAGAGTATTTCAATCTAGCAACTCAAGGCTTGGATTCTCTTCAGTCATTTCATTTTAAAATATGCTGAGCATGTACTTCCTTTTGGGGGTTCTTTGCTAATTCTAGGTCATTGCACATTTCATTTTAATCTATGGCTTTGTCTTCTTAGTTTGCCCTTTGAAATTTTGCCTTCGTCATTTCTTCCATTTGCCAAAATCACTCAATGATTAAGAGAAAGTTTCTGAGTCTCTTCTGATAGCCACTTTGATCTTTTATTCTCTGTTTCTGGTCTTTTTAATGACCTTTCTTCATGAGTGATGGTCTTGTGTCCTCCCACAGCTCATCAGATCTACTGCGATTAGTGTTCACTACATACAATCTATTCTTGGGATATTCTCAAACTTCAGATGGGATAGGCTCAAGTTCATGTTTTGGCTCTTATGAAATTATTTTTATTTTCTTCAACTTTATCCTTGATATACATATCTGGTGGTATTGGATATATATTGGGTGCTAACCACAAAGTCATCCGTTCAAAATCCCCAGCTGTTCCACGGGAGAAAGTAAGGCTTTGTACTCCCATTAAGAGTTACAGGTGTGGAAACCCAAAAGGGTACTTACATCCAACTAAATGGTTTATGCAGGAGTGGCAAACTAGAAAGATACAGATGTCTGGCTTCTCCTGATTCATGTGATTACACAGACTATCCATAATGGGGAAGTCAGCCAGCTGGCTGCTGGCTTACATTCCAAGAACCAGAGGTCAAATTAAGACAAATCAGATGAACGATCCAGATTGAGAGTTAGCTCTTTGCTGGAACTCCCATATACACACTGGGGGTAGGTTCACACTCCCAAAGAAACTCCCCTTTCATTTGGGTGGCTGCTCATATCAGATCTCATCATGAAGGTAGTTACATTATATCAAAACCAAAAGGTCAAACTCACTGCCATTGAGTTGCTCAGATTCCTTGTGACCCTACAGAACAGGGCAGAACTGTTCCCAAGCTTCCAAGACCATAACTGTTCACAGCAACAGAAAGCCTGACCTTCCTCCCATGGAGTTCCCAAATGCTGGTGTTTCCAACTGCTGACCTTGAGGTTAGCAGCCCAACAAATAACCACCATGTCACCAGGGATCCTACCTACATCAGTCTCTATGATACAGATAATTACATAATATCACACCGCGTTATAGAATTGATCACATTATGCAAGGGCAATTACCATATGTACTTGAGTATAAGCTGACCCTAATATCAGCCGAGGCACCTAATTTTACCCCAAACACTGCATTAAAAATATGCTGAAAAACTCAGTTTATACACGAGTATATATGGTAGTCCAATGCTAGGCAAACCACTGAACATCACAGTCTAGCTAAGTTGACAGGTGTACATTAATGATCACCCTGGTACTTCCAAAGTTACTTCCAGACATAATACAAACCAATATACTCTCCTAGAAATAAACTTCAGATGGAAGTTTAAAGGAAAAACACCAAAGCTAATTTTTCTTCATATTCATAAAATGTGAGATTCCCATCTACATAGTTTCTATGTGTTTAAATAGCTGGTATTAGCTTAAACTAAAAATAGTAAAGATATAAGCAGATGCAATATATTAGAACTCTATTCTTAATTATCCAATGTCACTCTAGTGTTATCCCAGAAAGAACAAGGGCAGGCAAACATTTTCATAAAAAATAAAATAGAAAAAGAGCATTTTTATGAAACTACTCTTTTAAAAAAATCATTTTATTAGGGGCTCATACAACTCTTATCACAATCCATACATACATCAATTGTGTACAGCACATTTGTGCATTCGTTGCCCTCATCATTCCCACAACATTTACTCTCCACTTAAGTCCTCATTTTGGCATCAGCTCCTCATTTTCCCCCTCCCTCCCTGCTACCCCCTCCCTCATGAGCCCTTGAAAAACTACTCTTTATGAGAAAGTTTTCATTTTCATTAAAGCATTACCAACCATTAGCATATAAAAAGCACACAGTACTGGGTTCTCTAGAAAAGCAAAATGAATGACATTTATATATAGAGAGAGAGAATCATATAAAGAAAATGGCTCACACAGTTGTAGACACGGGCTAGTCTGAGTCCAGGCAGATTCCAAGTAGGTGGGTCCATCCCTCACACGGAGTCTTCTGATACTCACAGATAGCTTCAGGGGCTGATGAACTAAGATCAAGAGAAAGGCCACAGTCTTGTGACTCGGAGTGCAAATGAAGTGGCAGGTCAGATGGCAGAGCAATGATGCTTCCCAGAACCAGCAGGCAATTTGGCAAGGTATTGTCTCTAGGCTAAATAATCAGAGGTTGATGAGCCAGGTACAGCAAAAACAAAAACAACAACAACAAATGCAAGTTTTTCAGCAGCATCTACTTACAAAGGAAGTAGCCATACTTCCAAGAAAACGTATTTTTTTCCCATTGTTCCAGGGTAGTGACCTAAGAAAAGGAGCTGCACTCCACCCTAACCCTCTTAGGACTGCTTGGCTATTCACAGCACGTCCCATTCTAAAATTGATCTCATTGCATTAGGTGACATCATGAGGGCTTAACTAAACACCAAACACTGAAAATCCTGGCCCAGCCAGGGTTGACACAATCCCTATCACTGGCAGTGTGTGTAGTGAGGTGGCTCCTAACTAAGAGTGAACCTATGTACAACAGAATGAAACACTGCCTAGTTGTGTGCCAGCCTCCCAATCACCACGATGGGTAAGCTCATTGTTGCAACCACTATGTTGATTCATCTTATTGATTTAATATTTTTCACTGATCATCTTACTTTATCAAGTTCAATGTCCTTCTCAAGGGTCTAGTTCCTCCTGAGCACATGTTCAAAGTAAGCGAGATTAAAATCTCATTTCCAAGGTTGTGCTTCTCCCTAGGCAGATTTGTAGATTCTTTTGAGAGTCCATGGTATATTTAGCATTCTTCACCAACACCTTAATTGAAATGCAGTAAAGTATGTAGCTCTGGGTAAATCTCCTTCAAATGGAAAGAGCATAGTGATGCAGGAAGACTCGATCCTAATTTTAATCAGCTGTTTAATGTATTAAAAAGTTCATGTAAAACAGGTTTGAAAGTTTGAGCTTTTGGCTACCTTATACAGGTCTTGATAAAAGTCTGCACCGGTCCTCCCAAACAGATGAAGTTTCTCGAGGCACGTTATTTTTCTAACCCTACTACTGATGAAGTCTGTAGGTGGGGCCAATGCCCACCGTGTCTGGCTGCTGACCCAAACCTTGGAATTGAGGACTCGCAATCTGCATCTGGAAAATGGCCCATTGAAAGTCCTATGGGGCACAATTCTAACCTGATGCACACGGACTCACCCTGAGTGGGACTCTCCTTACTGGCAACTGGTTTGCTAAACCTGAGGGTGACTTTACAGGGGTGATGCTAGAGGGGATCAGATCAGTGTGTTTCTCCCTCAGAGCTGTTGGATACATCTGAACCATGAACCTTTCAGCCCCCAGCTGAGCACTGAACCACTTGGGCACATAGGGATAAGTCAATAAATAGTCTTTCTTTGCCGATATAGCCTGTGAGGCCTCGTTGAAGGGGCCAATCATCTCCTAGGATCCAGCAGCTGGCTGAGAGGGCAACCAAATGTCTCTTACCCTAAAATCTATAAGGAACTACAAATCCTATTTGACAACTTTCCAGGAATACTCCTGCCACAAAGAATTGGATATTTTTTATCCCTATATAGTAGGACCCTTGGTCGAGCCAATGGTTAAGTGCTCAGCTGTTCACCAACCGTCACTCTGTGGGAGAAAGATGAGTCCATCGGCTGCTATAAAGATTTCGGCCTTCAGAATTCGCTGGGGTGGCTCTGCCTTGCCCTATCGATTCTAAATGAATTGGAATCAACACGATGTCAACTGTTGGCTGTTTTGTCCCACCCACACCCCCGTCACCACCCCCATGGGTCTGGCATGACATGTAATGGTCAGATCGTGTTATTGGCTTTTGGTGCACTAAGTACCATCATCATGTATTCAGATTTCTATGTCTTACTAATTTTTTAATGTCCTTTCCGCTCTTTAGCAGTTTGTGATTCCTTTTACATTGACAAATTGCCAACCATCAATTTATGAAATAAGGCTAATATAACCATAGTGAGGCACCCAAATCAAAGAGACAGTAAAATATACACCAGATAACAAAATATTTTCCATTGGAGAGGTGTCATCTCTTTTACAACTCCATGTTGTAAGCCCCTGAAATACTATTCAAATGGAGCGACTACTCAGAGGCAATCAAATTATAATATTCTCTGACTTGTATAGGTATAGTGAAAGGGGGATTTCTGCAATTTTAAAACAAATCTGATTAGTAGGAAAAGTCGAATGAACGCTACTAAGCAGTTTAAAAGCACATGTGAGTCCTTACTCCAGTTCTATCAAAATAGAACAACCAAAAACATCTTCAAGCAGAAAAAATAACAAAAATTCACTGCCAGAGAGTGAATTCTGACTCATAGTGGCCCTATAGGACTAGTGAGAATTGCCCCTGCTGGGTTTCTGAGACCGTAACCTTTTTGCTTAGCTTCATTTGAATCTATTGTGATGTCACACTTTTAATGTCTAATTCTACATATTTGTATCTTCTCTTCCTTTTCCTTTGTTAAGTTTGCCAACGGTTTGTCAATTTTGCTAATCCTTTCAAAAAACCAATTTCTTGTCTTGTTGATTTTTCCCGTTTCCCTGTACTCCAGTTCATCTCTAAATGGCCTCTTGGTAACTGCTTTTGCTGTGTCCCAAAGGTTCTAGTATGATGCACAGTCAGTATCATTTGTTTCTAGGAATTTCTTAATTTCATCCCTTATTTGGTCTATTACCCAGTTGTTTTTAAATAGTATGTTGTTTAGTCTCCATCTGTTTGTCCTTATGTTCTTGTTCTTTCTAGTGTTGATTTCCAGTTTCATAGCATTGTGATCTGAGAAGGTGGATTGTGGGATCTCAATGCTTTTTTAACTTCTTGAAGCTTGCTAATATGGCCTAACACATTATCTATGCTATAATATGTACTGTGTACACTGGAGTGCTTTGTATAAGTTTAGGAGGTCGAGTTATTTGTGCTGTTTAACTCTTCTGTTTTTTCCTGATGAGTGTAAGACTCTTTATGGGAGTATAAAACTTAATCTTTCTTCTGCTAGGTGACTGCTGGTTTCAAATGGTTGAAAAGGTAACAGTACAGGATTGACACAAATAAATGGCATTCCATTCCTTGTCAAAGAAGACGTTTCTAGATCTTTTTGAAGTGCACTGCTTTATGTGATAGGATAATGTCTAACCACATACAAGGAGATCCACTCAGTACAACTATTATACAAACGTACACTCTAACATCTAAAGCTAGTAATGCAGAAATGAAAGAATTCTACCTACATCTTCAGTCTGAAATCAGTCAAACATGCAATCAAGAGACATTAATAATTATTCGTGATTACAATGCAAAAGCTGGGAACAAAGAGGAACAGTACTTAGAAAATACAGTCTTGGTGGAAGAAGAAGCTGAAGATTTCAGGCTAGAATTTTGCAAGACCAAAGACTTCTTCATAGCAGATACATTTTATCAACAGCATACAGGGTGACTGGCTATACCTGTAGACTGCACAGAATGTAACACCTAGAAATCAAATTGACTACATCTATAGGAAGACACGATGGAGAAACTCAATATCAGCAGCTAAAACCAATCTAGAGGCAGATTGTGGAACATATCATCAATTATTCATATGTGAGTTCAGGATAAAGCTGAAGAAGATGAAAACAAGTCCATGAGAACTAAAATATGACCTTGAGGATATCACACCCATGCGATATCCTGTGTTTGGAAACGTCATCTCAAAATCATATTGTCTGCATTGAACACTAATGATTGAAGACCTGCTGAGCTGAGGATGCCATCAAGAACATCAAATACGAAGAAAGCAAAGGGTCATTAAAAAGACGGGGGGAAAGTAAAGAAAAAGGTGAATGTCAGAAGACACTTTGCAACATGCCCTTGATTGTAGAGCAGTTTAAGCAGATGGAGAAATGATGACATCAAATTGCCGAACAGACCATTTCAAAGGGCGACACGAGAAGACAAATATTGATATAGTGATGAAATATGCAAAGATCTAGAGTTAGAAAACCAAAAAGGATGAACATGATCAGCGTATCCTAACCTGGAAGAACTAAAGAAACAAATCCAGACCTCAGGTGGTGAGATTGAAACTGTTGGATGATGCAAGAAGTGTCCCAAAAAGATGGGAAAAAATGGTACAGCCTCGCAGTACCCAAAAGCACTCATCAACATTCCACCATGTCAGGAGGTGCTACATGAGCAAGAACCAATAGTACTGAAGGAGGAAGTTCAAGCTACAATGAAACCTTAGCCAAAGGCAAGGCTAATACCAATTGAAATGTTTCAACAGGCTGAGGAAGCCCTGGAAGCACTCTCTCATCTATGTCAGGAAACCCAAGACAAGGACTTGGGCAACTGATTGGAACATATTTTTCCCATTCCAAAGAAACGTGACCCAACAAAATGCTCAGATCACAGAACAATTTCATTGATATCAATCTACATATGCATCCAGGAGAGGAGATTGCCAGAATGAGGAAATCACAGTTGCTTCTGAAGGTGCTAGACAGGCAGATGTTGGCCCCCAGGATGCTATAAAGAAGCATCAATTCTTCATTCAATAATTTTCAAGGCTCCGGGGGAACCAGTCTCTCCATTCCAAATCTACTGTTACCTTACTCTACCAAGGTGTTCTGATGACTGGCTTCCCAAATGGCTTGATGCTTGAAACCATTTCCTAGGTAGGGGACATAGAACTAGAGAGAAAATCCAACTCTCTTGGTTTTATTTTTAATCCTAGGCCTCGTGACTGGCTATTGGCACTTTTATTTGCATCAGTTCCAACCTTGAGGGTTTCTTGGCCTTTCAAAGTACTGTTAGGGCCAAGAACCCAGAGCCAAGGGAATGAAGATCAGACATGATTGCAATGTGTTCACAAGGGTCTTGTCCCTGTGAAGACAAGACGACTCTATGGCACAGTTTGGCTGCACGGGATATTGCTGTTCAAAGACTACACTTAGCCTGAATCAGCTTCTTCTAGTTGTCTCTTCTTATATCCCCCTTTCTTCCTTTAACTTCAGGCTACTCAGTATCCCCATGTCATGCCATGGGCATTCATACTTCTATCATTTTCATAAACTACCATATATACTCGTGTATAAGCTGAGTTTTTCGGCACATTTTTTTGTTCAGTTTATACGGGGGCCAGTGGCATGAATGGATGTCATCTGGTCAAGACTGACTAACAAAAGGAGGAAATCTCATGAAGCCTGACATAGAGTTAATAGCAAAGTGGGATTGAGATGCATGGGAAGACTTTCCAGAAGACGTGGTGCGACGTGCCTTCCAGAAATGTAGTATTAGTAATGCTATGGATGGCAGTGAAGACTGCGCTTTGTATGAAAATGACAGCAGTGATGGTGATGACGGCGATCTCAGTGAGGACAGTGTCTATGATGACCTCACACCAGCTGAAGCTCTGCATTGGGATATGGATGATGATGATGAATCCAGTTTTGAAGGATTTTAACTCTTTACATTTTAGCTTGGTTGCTGATTGAGCTCAGGGAATAGTGCTCTTAAGGTATCATTGTTGATACCTTATTGTTTTTTGTTGAACCTATTTTCCACTTACTGTGCTGGTTTACTAATGTTACATGACTTGTCCTTTTATTTATGTTTTCATTTAAAATAAATAAAATTTTTTAAATTTTTTTTAATTTTTTAAATAAATTTCATTTAAAATAAATAAATTTTTAGTAATTTCATTTCATTTGTTTTGATGGTTGAAACTCACCAATAGCTTCTGCATTTTCCACCCTAGCCTTATACTCGAGTCAATCATTTTTTCTGGTTTCCCAGGTAATAATTAGGTACCTCGACTTATATTCGAGTATATACGGTATGTGTCTTCTCTCTCTCGAATTCCTGCTAATTGCCTAGATCCAAATACTTTGGGAAAAGGAACTTTTGAAGATAACTGGTGATGTCTAGAGCAGGAAAATGGCGGGAAGGGGGTGCCATCAGGCAAACTGAAACACAGACACAGCATAGAGCACAGGTTTGGAAGGGGAAGGAAAAGCGAGGGCATGCTTTCTTTAGAATACCTATAAAGCATTTCAATAAAATGAGATTTGCTGCAAATTACTCAGGGAGGAGTGTGAGCACAGTAACACACATGAGAGAACAGTTAAAACAAAGCATTGATGGATGAAGAACTTTCCAGAGGAGATAGACTTCATATGAACTAAGAAAGAGCCTTTGGTAAGTAGCGGAAACTAGGCCACTAAAAAAATCTCTAAACAAGGCAATAAAATACACCCAGGCAGGAAGAAAGCAGATAAGAGAACCAGGAGACAAGATGATCATGGAAGCCAAGTGAGGTTCAAAGGAAGAGAATCAACAGTGTCAATTTACAAGTAAGTCACAAAAGAATGGAAACAAATCATTAGATTTGGCCATTAAGAGAGCAAGTAAAACTTAAATGGGAGGCAGCCTAGTGAACTCTGGAGTCTGATTGTCTGCATTTAAACACTGGCAGCAATTTCTGCAAGCTGTGTGACCAAGATCAAGTGTTTGAATCTATGCCTCAGTGGGTTCATGTAGATAAAATGTATAAAATGTGGGAGTGGAATCCAATGTGTCCATCAGGACACAGCCTGATGGTGTCTCACTGTGGTTGTGGCCTTCTTATAAGGAGGGTCTTGGGAACTGCTTCGTCTCTCTGCTCCTGACCCAGAGAGCTGACGGTATCTGACATGGTTCCACCAGCCGGGAATGCACATGAGTCTGCACCCGCTGGCCTGTGACATTCCTGCATTCTGTATCATTACATGACCCTGTGTGAGTCCAAAAATGGACTAGTATCGGACTGAAGGATTTGAGTTGGACTGGGCTGAGATACTTTCTTGATATAAAATTCTTTCTTATACATATACGAGTACCACTGGGTTTGTTTCTCAGTCATCCTAGCTAACACAAATGGAGATAAGGAGAGTGCGTACTCCAGAGACTATGTGGACATCTTTCAAATACTGCGACCTTTGCACGAGGCAGCTCTATCTGAATGGTTATCACTGTTCTATTATAAAACGTCTAGGAATCAGAAAGCCAGAAATGTGTGGCTCTATCATCTTTGAAGACTCTAATATTAAATTAAAGAGAATAAATAGGACATTGTCATAAACAGGAAAATGAGTACAGGTACCCCCCTCTTGCTTCTGCTCTACAGCAGTACTAAGAGAATAAGAACAATGTGTCAAATTACTGGATAGGTAGAATTTAGATACTCGGTTTTAGAAACCCTCTGCCATCAAGTGGATTCTAATGCACAGTGACCCTTTTGTACAGGGCAGAACTGCCCCTTAGGGGTTTCCAAGACTAACTCTTTATGGGAGGAGAAAGCCTCGTGTTTCTCCTGAGGCACTGTTGGTAGTTTCAATGGTTGCCTTGCCATCAGCCACCAGATGTGCAGCCACTCTGCCCTGAGGTGACATGGAGACGACAGTTCTCAACCCAAGAGAGCTCGACACAATCCGACAGACACTTCTGCTTTGACCATTTTGGAACGTGGGAAGAGCACACAGCTGTCTGATTCCCTAACCATATTTTATGTGTTTTCTCCATGAGTTGCAATTCACACAATGGCAACAAGCTTAGAGCGTTGCTAACTCTGTGGTTGTGTACGTTGGTAAATCAATGATCCACCAAGTTTAATCCTTGGTCACATTGTTTCTAGTATGTTTAAATAATAAATGTTGAATGGATATACACTTATGAATTATGTAATTTACTCATTCCAAAGGAACATTACAGAATAACTAAATACATAAGTCATTATTTTAAGAATAAATTATGCCTTTGTAAATAATCTTGTTATAACTCTGCACATCAATCTTCTCATAATTCTGCAAAAAAATGTTTCTTAAATCCTTACTTCTAAGAAAAAGTGGGAAAATATGTAAGAATTATTATAAGGAGTATAAGCTATTTTTTAAAATTAAACCAAATAACTATTTTGGGGTGTTTTTTTTTCTTTTCAGCATTTGGAATCTTATGTACTGAGATTCCTGCAGTATTCTGATAGCTGATATTCTTATTCTTACAATGCTTTCATTCACATCAAAGCATGCACAATGTCCTACCCTTGACCATAAAGTTGTCTTTGTCTTGATTACAGCTGGTAGAACATAACTGGCCACCTGCTACCAATGATTTCATTTAAAATCTTAAAATAGTCTGGCCTTTTCTACAATGCTTTTTCAATAAGGTCTAATTTTTTTCTTTCTTTATTCCTTTCTGATTTTCTTCATTTTGAAGCAAGAGAAACTAAGATAACGGGAAAATATCTTTTAAAAATACTTTGTGAGTTGATTATGAATCATGTTAGCAAAGCAAAACTACCAATATTTGTGCAAGCATGAATTTATTAACCACTTCAATCTCAATATATGCCCATTAGCTATAGTATAGGTATTTTAAAGCAGTGGTTTTGTCAAATATCACCCAATCATTCTATCAAAAATTTTTGCAAAAACGTGGTGAATTCAGAAAGGACTTCTTTTTCAAAGGATGTTGCTGCTATTATTAGGTGTCTTTGAATAGGAACTCTGGGGGCGTAGTGGTTGCGCTTTGGGCTGAGATCTACACTGTTGGCAGTTCCGAACCACCCACCAGCAGCTCCACAGGAAAAAGACTGGGCTTTCTACTCCCATAGCCAGTTACCATCATTGCAGACTTGAAAGGCTCGCCCATCTTCTAAGAGAATGCTGTGTCTCAGGGCAGTGTTCCACCCTGTGGATCCTTGGCTTTAAAAGAATATAGCTGATAAAGCCAATTACATTTTTAGTACCATTGTTATATGCCATGGATGCCATTGTGTCCCTCAAAATAATTGTGAGAATCATAGTCCCCATACCTGTGAATGTTTATGGGAGTAGAAAGCTCAGTCTTTTTCCTGTGGAGCTGCTGGTGGGTGGTTTGGAACTGCCAAGCATGCAGATCTCAGCCCAAAGCATAACCACTAAGCCTCTTCCTACTCAAGGACACTTGGGCCTCAGGCTGTCTTTGTCATGTTAATGAGGCCATATCTGGGAGTGGGATTACCTCTGGGGTATAAAAAGAACAGGTTAGGCTCAGAGAGAAGCAAGCACCAAAAAGAATTGATGTCATGTGGAGATAACCAAGAAACCAAGGAAGGCAGGAAACATCAACAGAGAAGCCAAGAAAAGGCTGCCACCCACCCAGCCTCCCACAGCCAACAGAGAGCCTCACTCAGATGCAGGTGGCCGGAAGTCAGACTTCCGGTCTACTCAACTGTGAGAAAATACATTTCTGCTTCTTAAAGCCATTCACTTTCAGTATTTTTGCTGTACAAAATAACAACTGGCAAAACAACAAAAACACCATTGCCCTCAAGTTAATTCTGACACATAATAACACAGAAAACCATTGCCCCATAGGTCTGCCATGGCTGTCAGTTGTTACAGAGTCAGGCTGCTGCTTCATTCTCCTGTGGTGATGCTGCTGGATGAACTAGAGACCTCTGGGTGAGCAGCCGAGGAGGGCTTCACCACAGCGCAGCCAGGAATTTGGATTGAACATCACTACTAGAAAACTCATCTCCAGTCCCAGTACCAAATTTGCCAGTTGATGAGATTTGTGAGGGTGGAGGTAGGGCAAGGGAGGATGTTGTTTATATCCATAACTCAGAGTGCTGTTCACCGCTGTCTCAATCACTGACAACCCTGTATAAAAGCTCTTCCAGACTCCTCAAGCCTGTTACTCCTCTCCCCGTAACTAGACACACCAAGGACCTTAAAGGACGCTTTATAAATGATATTGTGCTCCTCATCAAGCTCCAAGGTTGACCCAAACTATTACTTTTTGCTTCCTGCTTAAAGCAATTTTCAATGCAGTCTTTCATTATTTGACCCAACTGATGAGTCAGTAGAAATTTCATAAATAAACGTTGAATATACGCTGTCAGATTCAGTAGAAAAGCACTGAACAACTGCTTAATGTATTTTCCGTAGTAAGCTGTGGTACCATAGCAGTCATTTTTAAAAGGTAAAAGGCATGCAGTGGGGGGCAAGGTTGGGAGGAGGCTATTGATGGAAATTCTGTTCCCTGATGCAGAACAGACACTAACGACTTACCAGAAAATTGCTCAATTCACGCACAGATAACTCAAATTCCTTTACACAAAAATGCATGTCAACGTTGGTACATTTTTATCTTGAAAACTGGTGTCCAGGAAATAACCTTGCTAATGAATAGACACCAAAAACTAGAAGTATGCCAAATAAATCTGGATTTTGACTAAATTTATGAACAAGTCTGATTAACAGACTACAGCAAATATTAATGGATGCTTTGTACCACTGACATGTAAGGGAAACATTTCACATGTACATGAGTTCTGCATAATGCATTCAACAGCAAATGAGGAGCCCCAGGCTTCATACTCCTGCCATCCCCACTTGCACTCATGTCAATACCAACTCACAGTAATTTTTATAGTTTCCCAAAATAATTATGTACGTGAGTAGACAGTCTCATCTTACTCCCATAGAGCACCTAGTAAGTTTGGACAGCCCCATGGCTGATCACAGTGCCTCCAGGGCCCTTACAACCCTCGTAGCCCATATAAACCACAAAAAAAGACTCCAACTCATGATCAGCTCTCTAGTGCTAATTAATATTTGTAGTTCAAAACTGCCTATGTTCTTAATAAATAAAAGACATTGATAAAATTGACTTGCTGTCAGAATGAAGGTGCTCCTGCTACCTATAAGAGAAATTTATTTTTATGAAGGCTAGCCCATTGTCAAATTCATTGACCATAAAGAATTCTACCAGAGTAATGGTTCTTTACTTAAATAATATCTTCATCAGCTTTCAAATAATATCTGCGTCAAGTCAGTTGGGAAGAAATCACTTGTGTAACACTTGTCAGCACTCATTGTATAAATAAAGATGAACTAAAACATATGACACATAAGTAGCTTAGCTAATTTAAATACTCATTTTTATCTAATTAATCAATAAGATTTCTGATCAATTACATCTATATCTATCATTATACAAAACAATGATGAAGTCAGAGAGCTAAACAGAAAACGTCAAAGGGCAGCTGAAGAAGACCAAGTCAAATATTCTAATGAAATGTGCAAAGACCTAAAGTTAGAAAATCCCAAAGAAAGAACATGGTCAGCATATCTTTAACAGAAAGAACTAAAGGAACAATTCAAGCCTTGAGTAGCAAGATTAAAATATTTTAAAATTATATGGAAAAAATATTGAATGATAGACCCTAGAGAGAAGATGGAAAGAATATAGAGTCACTGTCCTGAAGGAACAAATTGACATTCAACCATTTCAAGAGGTAACATGAGCAAGAACCAATGGTGCTAAAAGAAGTTCACACGGAACTGAAAGCATTAGCCCCAAACAAGCTCCAGGAACTGATGGAATCCTAGTTGAAGTGTTTCAATAACTGATAAAGCACAGCAAGCACTCACTCGTCTATGCCAGAAATTTTGGAAGGTAGCTATTTGGCCATCTAATTAGAAAAAGTCCATATCTGTACTCCTTCCAAAGAAACGTGACCCCACAGAATGCTCAAATTATAGAACAATATCATTGAAATCACATGCAAGTGAAATTTTGTTGAAGATGATCCAACAATAATTGCAGCATTGTATTTACAGTGGTTGTTCTCAACCTTCCTAATGTCATGACCCTTTAATACAGTTCCTCATGTTGTGATGACTCCCCAACCATAAAAGTATTTTCATTGCTACTTAATCACTGTCATTTTGCTACTGTTAAGAATTGGGTGACCCTTGCGTAAGGGTTGTTTGACCCCCCCAAAGGGGTCACGACCCACAGGTTGAGAACCATTTACGAGAGGTTCCAGTTGGATTCTGAAGAGGACTTGGAACAAAGACTATCATTGCCGATGTCCAATGTACATTGGCTGAAAGCAAAGAATACCAAAGATGTTTACTTGTGCTTCAATCGTTATGCTAAGGCATTTGACTGTGTGACTCATATTAATCTATTGATGGCCTTGAGAAGTATGAGGATTCCAGAACATTTAATTGTGCTCATGCAGAACCTGTACCTGAATCAAGAGGAAAAAAAGAATACTTATTCAATCTGCATACTGAGCAAATAATCATAGAAGCTAGATTATATGATGAAAAAATGAGATTCCCAACTTGGAGGAAGGCTTATTACAAACCGACACTATGCCGATGACACAGCTGGCCTGCTGAAAATCAGGAGGGCCTGAAGCACTTACTGATGAAAGTCAACCACTTCAGGCTTCATTATGGAGTAATACTCAATGTAAGGAAAACAAAAATCGTCACAGCTGAGCCAATGGGTAATGTCATGATAAATGAAGAGATTGAAGTTGTCAAGGATTTCATTTTGCTTGGACTCGCAGTCAATACTCATGGAAGCAGCAATGCTAGGTAGCAAGGCTCCCATAGAGGAGGTTGGAAGAGAATCAGGTGAGCCTTAGGCAGCCACAAAGACTAACCAGGCATGCTCCAATTCAGGACACATCCCTCTGTCCCCTCTGCTGAGTCAGTTCAGTGGTATTCCTGGGCAGCCCAACCTAGGGTTTAATTCAGCCATTGGGGTCAACCAATACCTTCAACAGTGCCTCCCCAGCCTGAGGTTTAACTACCTTAGTGGCGGGGACTGCCCCTTTTTCTTCTTCACCCTGCTGCTCTCTCCCCTGGGACCCTGCTCCTACACCAGCTCTGGCTGTGCCGCGGCCTCTCTCACCTCAGTTCACCAAATGTGGGTGAGCAGTCTCACCAGGTGGCCCACGTTCAGGGTTGAGCCCCAATGTGGCTTCTGCGTGCTTTGGCACACTTCCCCAAGATTGTAAAACCTGAGATATCTTCTGTCTCTAAAAACCCACTTGGATCACAAACCAGGCTTCGGCGTGAACTCTTACTCATGCAAAGCCAAGAACCGAGGTGTTTCTCACTAGAAAAACATAACCAAGAGACACATTGCATTCAGTAAATATGCTGCGTTAGACCTCGTTGAAGTTTTGAGAAGCAAAGGTGGTACTTGGAGGACCAAGATATGCCTTACACAAGCCATAGTATATCCAATCACCTCAGATGCTGTGAAAGTTGGATATTGAATAAAGTCCAAAGAAAAGCCGACGTATATGAATTATGGTGCTGGTGAAGAAAATTGACAGTACCGTGTACAGCCAAAAGAACAAACACATCTGTCTTGGAAAAAAGAATAGTCGAAATGTTCCTTAGAGGCAAGCATGAACATGTCAGGAGAGACCCGTTTGGGAGAAGGACATCATACTTGGCAGAGAGGCACTGAAAAAGAGGAAAACCCTCAATGAGATCGATTGATAAGGTGTGTTAGACAGGGGGCTATTGCGAAACAAAGTGAGGACACTTACGAATATATATATGCTATTATATATATTCATAAGTATATATATATATATATATATATATATATATATATATATATATATATATATATATATATATATATATATATATATATATATATATATATATATGGATAGGTTTATACAGCCAGCAAGAATATAACAGCCAAGTAGTCCACCCAGCAGTACAGAGGGCTCAGTTCAACTCACTTTCATGGCACAGTTAATATAATGGAAGTCCTTTGACTCATGTGGGCTGCCAGGTCATAGGTCAAGGAAGCAGAGAGCAGAGTCCCCAATAGTCTAGCTCAAGAGCTTAGCAAAGCAGGTCAGGATTGGATATTGAACCCAAGCCATGCAAGGTAACAGGATCCATCAGTCTGAAGCTCAAGCAATATATGCAGCAACATGGCAAAGCAGGCCTTGAGGAGCTTCAAGCTCTAGTGATATGATCCGCAATCTACTAGTTGGCTTGGCCCACAGGTGGTGTAGCACACAGGTTGAGACAGTAAACTAGCTAAAGCAGCAACACTGGTCTGATCACCAGAGAGCAAGAGATGTGAGGGCAGGTCTTGCAGATCCATTTATCTTTTTGTCCTCCAATCAAATTGTGACCTGATTAATCCTACATCTTCCTATTGGTCAGGTTGGCACAATAAAACTAACTATCTATAAAGTTTCTGCAACAATGAACTCAAACATGAAAACAATTATGAGGATGGCCCAGAACTGGGCCGTGTTTCATTTTGCTATAAATGGGGTCACTATGAGCAGGCACTGACTCAATGGCACCTATGAACTAGAATAACATATACAGATTATAGGTTTATATTATATATGTAACACATTATATTATGCATTACTTATTATATACATATAGAATCTACCATAGATGTCCGTCTCCTTAGAGGAAACAAAGATAGGTACAACAAAGATAGAGGCTGACACTGCAGAAAACAACAAAATAACTTTAGAATCAGTATACAACAAAAATAACAAAGACCAGCATTTCATTGACATAATTACAAACTTAGTCCCTCCTTGACATGCATAATAATGTAAAACATTAGAATATTCCAATTATAAAAGAAAAAGGTTTCTTCAGCTGTGGTAGTTACATAATCACATGTCAATTTGAAGATATCATAAATAAAGAGGTAGATTCTAGACTGTCAGGTCACTGCCTTGTAATCCTTCCTTATGGGCATGGTCTTCTTTATGAGAATTCTGGGAGTTTTCCTCTCTGCCTGCCTGGAGCCGGGACACACACCCTTTCTCTGCTACACATTCCTGTTGACAAGCCACATACAGCCACGCTGATGGAAGCCAGATCCCTGGAGCTAAAGGAGCCACATGGAGACGCACGCCAGTGCTGACATACTTCCACCACCACTGGATCTACAAGACATTCCACCCTCTGATCTGTGATCTTCCTTCATTTAGCCTCATGGCATGTGTTTTATGAGTCTGAAGAGGTCTTTATAGATTGGTATTGGACATATAGGCTAATATCGGGCTTATGGACTTGACCTGGACTGGGCTGGGCTGTTTTCTTACTCTTCGATATAAAGCTCTCTCTTATACACACATATGAGTGTCACTGAATTTGTTCCTCTTGTCAACCTGGACTAACACATCAGTCTACATCCACGACTTGTAGTGAAAGTTCCTGTCAATATTTTTAATCTAGAAATCCCAGGAAGCAATCTTTAGCAGCACTCAATGGTGGCTTCAGATGCCCATTAACAGCAGCTACAGCAAGTTCTGTAATTTTCTCTTAGCACCCAGAGCTTTGAGGAGATGGTAAAATTTGTTTCCTCTTTTAGGCATAATCATCCCCCAGAATCAGGTTGTGTTAGTCACTTCTGTAGCGTAGGCGTTCTCTTCTGAACAATCCAGGATGGATTCTAATATGGCTCCCATAGCCTTTAAAAAGATGTTTATTCCGCCCTATCCCTTACTCTACTCATTTTCTGTTGCTACACAATAAAACTACCAGAAACATTTCCTCTTAACTATGTCATGGTCCAATAGATAAGGGTTTGAATAGATTCAGTGGGTTCTCTGCTTAGGTTCCCACAATACAAATATCAAGCTGTTGCCTAAATTGAGCTTTTAACTGAGAACGGAAGGGAAGAATCCATTTCCAACAGCACTCAAATTGATGAATGAATTTCGTTTCTGCAGTTGTCCAACCGAAGTCCCTATTTCCTTTCCCTCTGCTCATTGAGGTTGCCTAGATTCCTTCTTGCATAGTCTTCCGTCTCAAAACCGGAAGTTGCACATCGAATCTATTTTGCGCTTCCAACCATTCTAACTTCTTAAACTTCTCTTCTGCCCTCAGCCAGAGAAAATTCTCTGCTCTTAAAGGCCCATGGATTCGATGAGACAAATTTAGGTAATCTCCCTTTTTAAAGATCAAGTATCATCATATAATACTATCAATCCAATAATTTATTCATCACATTCATGGGTTCCAAAGATTTGGGGCCTGTCATCTTGAAGGCCATTAAAAATGGCTTCCTCCTTCTCAAAGCTGTAGCACTGGTTTGGTTTTCGTTTCATAGTTCCTTTATGTCACTTTCTCACTAACTGCCAGCAGTTGGTGCCAACTCATAGCAGCCCTATAGAGCAGGTATAACTTCCCCTTTGGGTTTCTGAGACTGCAACTCTTTACAGGCACACATCTTTCTCCCATGGAGGGGCTGGTTGTTTTGAACTGCTGGCCTTGTGGATTGCAGGCCTACATGTAACCACTGCACCACAGCTTTTTCCAAGAATGTGATGTTTAAAAACCCTCTTAGTCTCCCAGATTCCCTCTCCTCAGACCATACTCTGTTGTTTCCAAGGCAGTACAGAGACTCACCAAGTCTTGATTATTATATTCCTTCCTAAAAGGATTACTTTTGGATTGATTGATTGGTGGTTATTACACTACCCCATATCAACATCTAAGTATAGATTTACAAGGGACACGTAAAGGCCCCAAATTATTTTTCAAGAGTTCCAACACCATGATTTGGGAAGATATCTATGTAATTCACGTACGAGGCAGACGTTAGTCAGCAGGTGCCCAGAGCAGTTTTGTGAATGCTTTAGTGACGATGGCAGCTCACGTGAGAGATGTATGTCTAGAGCCAGTGCGTTAAGAACCCAATTCTGCTGAAATGGTCTACCAGGTAGATAGCTGCTTAATTTGCTGAATATAATGCTTTACTCAAAGCAATTTGCTCTTATTGACCCTGCTTGCTTAGGGAAAAAATTGCTGAAGTCTAAGCATTGTCTACTAAATTCTCACAAGACCCCTCTACCTCAACCTCCGTTTCTCTCCCGCATCTCAAAAAAGGAGGCAGGGTTTTCCTGGAGCCACTAAAGTCCCACAGTAAATAGCATGGGCTTTTCTTTTAGAAAACTCGAGCTGCTGAGATCCCCCAAATCTTGATCCTGCCATTTCTTAACTAAACACAGAGTGGGGTTCTTTTCAGATGTTTTAATACATAAATCACACTGCCTTCTCCTCCTTCTAAGAGGTTCAGCTAAGCATTTTCCTCATCTTGGATGATATAACATACTCTCTGAGAACCACGATCTCCATTTACAGCCATACATTATTATGGGCCCAAGGATCGGGCTGTGACCCAAATACTGTTCTCAATAGAAAGGGAAGAAAGCCCGCTCTCTCTGAGGGGAACCAGGCAGGAGAAGTCTGCCAATTACCATCTCTGCACACTCGTACTTGACCATTGGGATTGAGCATGTCTTACAGGCGCTCAGAATACAAAATGCACTACAGGTGGGGACAGAAATGCAGCGAGTAACCAGGGAGAAGGCTGTGAACAGAAGACATGAAATATAAGTCCTGAGCGAGGAGGCCCCGTGTTGTTGTTGTTGCCGTTGCTATTGTTAAATGCCACTGAGTGAGCTCTGACTCATAATGGCCCAATGCATAATAGAACGATGTACTTTACAGTCCTATGCCATTCCCATAATTGTTCCTGAGACCACGGATGCAGCCACTGTGTCCATCCACAGCGTCGGTGGCTTTGCTCTCCTTGGTCACCCCTTCACTTCACCAAGCATTTGGTCCTTCTCCAGGGGCCATTGTCTCCTGGCAACGTCCTTGCCACTAAGGAGCACTCTGGCCTCAAGCCTTTCAACACAGATGAGTTTGTCCCTCAAGCAGTCCATGGCACTTTCAATGTTCTTCCCCAGCACCGCAATTCAAATTCAGCTATTCTTACCCGGTCTTCCTTATGCAACGTTCAACTTCCACATGCACACGAGGCAATGGAGAACAGCTTAGCTAGGGCCAGGCGAACTCAGTCCTCAAAGTAGCATCTTTGCTCCTCAGCACTCCAGCGAGGACTTGTGCCGCAGATTTGCCCAATGCAATCGGTCCATAATGGAATCCATAGGTGAAGAGCAAGAAACAAATAAGTGGAGAGTTAAATAGATACACGCATTTGATGAAAAGAGAAGTAAAGAAGAAAGAAGAAGCAGAGTCCGAGCAAAGCTGAAACACATGGTGGCCAAGTGACCAGTGAAGGGCGGGAAGGGAGCTCCTTCAGAGGATACAAGCTCCATCTGGAGATTTCACTGCAGCAGGAAGGATGAACCATGAGAGCACGGGGCACTTTCTGGAAATGATGCGTTGTGAATTCGCAGTGAGGCTTACATCGCAGATAATCGAGTTTGCATTTAACAACTTAAAGTATGCATCAAACTTTCCCGGTGTTGGTCCTGGGCCCCAGTTTGATTTCTCTTCTCTCTCTTGTAGAATACTGTCTTTCCCTTCACCCAAGTAAGTGTGTCTATTGTTTCTCACATCCACACACCCAGTGATAGGATTCAAATAATTTGACAACCAATGTGCTTCCGTAATACAGTATTAAAATTTAAAAATGATATACAAAAAGTAGTTTATTATTAAATACAGTTAACACTTAAATAATAACAATAAAAGAGGTATACAAAACTTGATTATGTTATAAGAAAGCATTTTCAAATATTAATGAAAAAATCTTAAATGATACCTGGGGAAAAAAAACTTTTATTTGAGATATGTCCATATTGCTTCTTGTTCGGCATGCTCACTAGCAATATTCTTCACTCTTATCTGAGCATCATCGTCTGTGTGATGCTCCTTGAACCTTCAATTCACTGAAGGTGTAGGATCCCATTTCTGCAGAGGGAGGCCAATTAAACACTAGTCCTTGTGTTTGATATCCTGGGAACAACTTCTCTGAATATATTATGTTCGTCTTTGAAAAAAATTCTTTCCAGTTCTGCTTAGCTTACAGCAAGACTTCTGACACCAGTCTTAGCCCAGTTTTAATGCATGGTTGAAATGGATGGCAGTGTGTCACCCTCTGGCTGATTGGAATGTTTTTTTAATTATATATATTTGCTTACTGAAGTAACATGTGAAAAGAAACAAAAATGTAGAATTTCATCAAAAGTATAAAAAGTTTTTGTGAAATGAATTCATAAATATTACAAGCATAGTTCTGTCTAATTTTTATAGCTGTAGATAAAATGAACATTACTATAGGCATTTAGAATATCTATGTTGTTCCACAGATCGATGTTAAAAGAGAATAAGGAATGCAAATTTGTGATTTCCACACTGAGCAGCTGCCTAGCCGCCCCCTTAGTGAGAATCCTGATTATCAGCACCATTTTAACAACTGGTTCACCAAACACAACAACAATAAAAATAGGTATGAATATGCCATACTGGTTCAAACTGGCTGAATTAAATGATTGCACACACCCATAGCCATCAAAGTCCATTTCTTTTTGTATGAAAATCTTTGCATCGCTTTTCCATTTATAACAGCCGTCTCCTAGTATATTTGTACTTTTGTGATTAACTCAATTCACTCAGCACGATATTCTCAGGTCAATGCACGCCACAAGGCACTCTTTTAAAGAAGTGACTATGAGAGATCAAATTGACAATCCCAAATCAGAGAGGGTCGTGAATTCGTGTGACTGGAAAAAGCACTCCTTCAAAAAAGGTGGTTAGAACAGTTGCTTGTCTGGAAGAACATAACCATTAGCGTTGAATTGTATATGCGAATATCATTAAATTGGTGTGTATTCTCAACAACAACCAAAGGAACTGCTTGGACAGGAAAACCAGAATGATGGACAAGGAGGCTCTAGGGTGAGCATAAAGGTTGTTTCCTTGGTGTTCTCAAAATCTTCTCCATTACCTTTGGTTAAAGGGCATGTTACAAAATATACATATTTTAATGTGTGTACTATAAACTTCATACATTACATTCGGGAATAAATTCCAGTACTATTATATAGCTTCAAGACAAATTATTATTATTTTTAATGTCTGGTATCATAATGTTTCCTGCTAATCGATGCCCTACTGTTTTGCTAAGGCAGACTTTTCTTTTACAGATAAATGTCAAATTACCTGTGAACAAAGTCTAATATGTAAACAAAGCTTTAATAGTATATGATGGGAAAGAATTTATCCCCAATGATCTCCTCATATTTGACATAATGGATTCATATTTTAGAAAACGGATATGGCCCAATGTATGGGTGTCACTTCTTTTAAACATTTTCATTGTGAATATAATAACACAAAGGGACAACCCACCTTCTTCTAACAACAACAACAAAATGTAACCACTAACCAGTTCAAGAAATAGAAAATCACTCCTCAGGATCTTCCCAGTATCTACTCTTTCCTTCTCTGCGAGGTAACTCTATGAGAATTAACCAGTCCACAGTTACTCCTTTTCTACCTAGTCCATAGTGTTTCTTTTCTCCTGGTTCTTTTGCTTAACATGATGACTGTGAGATCTGAATTAGAGCTAACATTCTGAGTGGGACCCTTAATTCCATTTTGAGTCTTGATAGGGACTCATGTGTGATTGAGTTCTTTCTGACCCTTAGCCAACAATGTGGAAAGCCTGCCCTTGGGCAGAGTGTGCTTGAAAGTGAAGTTCGGTGACTCTCCTAGCCAGGTCATGGAGGCATGACCTCCCAGCCTGTCTTAGTGAAACTTGGGGTTCCAGAGCAGCATAGCCACGAATCATACCACAATCACCAAGGTTGTTGGAAGGCCCCAGAACCAATGCTGTGAACACTTCTCCTCTGTATCAATGGAAGTATCCCGTTCATGGTTGCGTCACCGTCCATAGCCTGCCTGTGACAACGAGAAACTGAAGAATCACGATTCGTTGGCAATTTCCTTTGTTTTCTGTGTTCTGTATAATCAGTCTATACATTCAGTTCTATATAACCAGACTGTGAGTCCTCCAGACACTGTATGCAGTGTCACATGAAGATGGTCTCCCTCATCTGGCTGACTGGTTGGTTGTTTTGCTTTGCCTTTGTCCTGTTCAAGATTTAATAGAGGAATATATATAAAATGCATTTGAATTTTGGGGTTTTTCCTCCCTAAAGCAAATCAACTCATGTTACTATGAATTGTATTGTATTGTTGTATATGATTCCATGGGATTTAATTAATCTGTAGGATAACATTTGGGTTCTCTAAGTTTGAGCAATTGAAAATGAAACCCTTAGACCAATCTCGCTGTTTTTATGACACCACCAACACACACACACACACACACACTTGATAGGTTACACAATGACCTAGCTTTCTATAATCTAAATTCCACAGATATCTTCTCCTTTCTTGGTTTGTGACTCACTTTTCCATTGTCTAAATGTCCCATCTTGTGAATCCTGGTCATCAGCCATCCATCTGAAGCCTCTCTTCAAAGAATGGCCATAGGTTCCTTCTATCTTGGGACCAGGCCCAAGAACATGCACAGTTAATTCACTGATGTCCTCCAATTAACCAAAGATCCAAGAATCACCGGAAGGAAACACATCATCTGACTCACTATCCACCCCAGACCTATTTTTAAATAGTTTTATTGGCATATAAACCACATGTCACAAAATTCAATGGTTCAATCATATCAGAAAGAGTTGTAAAATCATTACCACAATCAATTTGAGAATATTTTTCTTTTTTCTTCTACTCATGGTCACTAGCCCCACATTTCCCCCAACCATACCCACTAGGAACCATTAATTGTGTTGCTGTGGTTACAGATTTGCCTATCCTGGATTTCATGTATAAAAAACATAACAAGCAAGCAAAACAAAGCTATCAACAATAAAGTAAAACAGAAAATAACCTCAATAGAAAAAAAGTAGAAATTTTTAAAAATTTTTTAATGCCTCAAAATGTAGATCAAATACTAAGGTATTAAACCTTAGCTTAACTATGTCCAGAACAATCTACTTTCTAATGCACTCTGCATGTTAGCGAAGGCTATTCACATCCCTGGTCTACAGTCAGAGGGGATCCATTAGGGACATTTTTTTTTAAACTGAAACACCTTTTAAATAGGCCAACAGGGAGATCAATTAAGAAAAGTCCATATAGAAAACATCTAGGGGAACTAACTCATCAACCAGCCCTTTGTTTATGGACAGAGATGGATTAGAGGGTGGGGAGTTGGGAGAGGGAACTAGGATCACAAAAGTCTACAGGGATAAGAGACACAAGTGTCCCCACTTTGGGGAGCCCTTGGTTTTTGGGTCCTGAGACTATTCAGGGAATAAAGCCCTTGTTTCTCTTGTATGCTGTGCATGCCTTATTCCAGTTGGCTAGGAAAGGACAGAAGCCCTCGGGGTTGGGTGACAGCACCAACGACAGCATCAGAGCCTAGAATCTAACTGTACCTTGAGCCATTACAAAACTCAGACACCATCTTGGACTTTTTACACACTTGTCACCACTGAACTTCCAAAGTTACTGTGGAAATTATGGTAAATTAGAGAATGGTAGTGACCATGACAAATCCAGGGAAAGGAAAATCAGACTAGTGCTCGCACAAAACTAAAAGACATAGGGAATTTGGTCCATGTGTGTCCTTTTCAGAAGGAAGGCCATTAGATAAAGAGTAATTTTCCTTTTGTCTTTGTCCTTTTTCTTCTCTGTTGGACCAATGAAGACTCTCCCAGACCCGCTGGTGGCTCTGATAAAGAGGAAGGAAACAGGAAGGAGGGAGGGGGAAAAATGAGGAGCTGATATCAATGGCTCAAGTAGAAAGAAAGTGCTTTGAAAATGATGATGGCAACATACCATATATACTTGAGTATAAGCCGACCCAGATATCAGTCGAGGCACCTAATTTTACCACAAAAACTGCATTTAAAATGTGCTAGAAACACTCAGTTTATACACAAATATATACGGTATATACAAATGTGCTTGATATAATGAGTGAATGTATGGATTGTCATAAGAGATATAAGAGCCCCTAAGAAAAGTTTTTAATTTTTAAAAAATGGAGAACTGCATAGAGCCTTATGCTAATTAGAAGAAAATTTTGCCTCCACATTTCAGTTCCCTACAGTCTTCTTGCCTCATCTGAGTGGGGGGAGGGGAAGTGAGACATATTCAAGGAACAATGTTAACAGCTGTTAGCACGCAGCGAAATACATTGAGAAAGATGTAGTCCAGGAAGGGAATGGGAGTAGGGAAGGTACAACCGATAGCACTGCAGACACACTAGCCAAGATCACAGCCTAGACACACAGACCCTCTTATGGATCACCCTCCTCTCCCACACTTTATCGCCATACCAACAAGCTCCAGTATAATAAAACTATAATACAAACAGCTGAAAGAGCTACAAAACACAGGCTCGTCCTAATAAGGAGGACGTAGAGAAGCCCAAGGTCAAGACGGGAAAACATAGCCATGTCCTCGGGAGCATCTAAAGAGCCAGACACCTGTAGCTAACAGCGGTTCTCCACCTGAGGGTCGTGACCCCTTGGGGGTGAGGTCGACTGACCCTTTCACAGGGGTCACCTGATTCATAACAGTAGCAAAATGACAGTTATGAAGTAGCAATGAAAATAATTTTATGGTTGGGGGTCACCACCACATGAGGAACTGTATTAAAGGGTCATGGCGTTAGGAAGGTTGAGAACTACTGAGCTAGAGCAAACATTACCCCAGACCAACTCTAACCAGACTACTTCACCCTCAAGACCCACTGACCTTTGTTCTTATCATATGTTCCAATGTCTGTGACATCCAACAATTTTTTTAAATTGTCCAAAATGACTAAGCAACCACTTTTCTTGGAATGAGCGCAAATCTGGATTTCTTGTAGGCAGTTGACAGATAGCTATCTTCCAAATGATTCCTCCCAGCGATGTATCCCTTTGTGGAAACATCAATTGCCAAAGATTTATTTTTCCCCAATACCTTCAGTACAGCTTAGATTTCTTCCTACAAAACCAGCGATTCTTGATTGTATGCTACCTCTTGAAACGGCTGGATAGCAAATCATTTTTATATGACTATATAGTTCATCTTCTTCTAATGCTTGCTGCATCCTTCAATATTTTATCTATTTAATAGAAAAACATCACTGCCATCAAGTCAACTCCCTCATCTCTCTCCTGAGGAGTGGTGAGTTTGAACCACTGATCTTGTGCTTAACAGATCAACGTGTAATTCACTATGTCACCAGAGCTCTTGAGTTTGAGATTTTATTCATAGGCTCTTCTTTTTTATCATTTTATTAGGGGCTCATACAACTCTTATCACAATCCATATACACATCAATTATGTCAAGCACATTTGCACTTATGTTGCCATCATCATTCTCAAAAACCTGCTTTCTACTTGAGCCCTTGGTATCAGCTCCTCATTTTTCCCCTCCCTCCCCACTTTCCCCACCCCCATAAGCCCTTGATAATTTATAAATTATTATTCTGTCATATATTACACCACCCAACATCTCCCCTCACCCACTTCTCCGATGTCCATCCCTCAGGGAGGAAGTTATATATAGACCTTGTAATCTATTCCCCCTTTCTCCCTCACCTTCCCTCCACCCTCCTGGTATCGCCCCTCTCACCACTGGTCCTGAGGGGTTCATCTGTCCTGGAGTCCCTGTATTTCCAATTCCCTTCTGTGCCAGTGTAAATCCTCCAGTCCAGCCAGATATGTAAGCTAGAATTGGGATCATGATAGTGGGGGGGGGGGAGCATTCAAGAGATAGAGGGAAATTGTATATTTCATCATTGCTACAGTGCACCCTGACTGGCTCATTTCCTCCCCACAGCCCTTCTGCAAGGGTTTGTCCAATTTCCCACAGATGGGCCCTGTGTCCCCACTCCGCACTCCCCCATCATTCACAATGCTCTGGTTTTTTGGGGGGGTTTGTGGTCTTTTTGTCTGATACCTGATCCCTTCAACACCTTGTGATCTGACAGGCTGGTGTACTCCTTCCATGTGGGCTTTATTGTTTCTCAGTTAGATGCCCCCTTGTTTATCTTCCAGCCTATAGGACCCCAGATTCTATATCTTTTGACAGCCAGGCACCATCAGTTTTCTTCACTGCATTTGTTTATGCACCCGCTTTGTCTTCAGCGTTCGTGTCAGAGTAGGCTGGTGTGCTTCTTCCATGAGGGCCTTATTGTTTCTCAGCTAGATGGCTGCTTGTTTATCTCCAGGCCTTTAAGGCTTCAGAAGCTATATCTTTTGGTAGCCGAGCACCATCAGCTTTCTTCACCACATTTGCTTGTGCATCCATTGTCTTCAATGGCGATCATGCCAGAAAGGTGAGCATCTCGGACTGCCAAATTGTTAGAACAAAGTGTTCTTGAGTTGAGGGAGTACTTGACCAGGGGCCCACTGTCCATCTGTTTTCTTAATACTCCACCTATAAATATATCTACGTATATCTATTTTCCCCTCATCGTATATAAATTTATTTACATCTGTATATGCCTGTATTTAAATTTATATGACTACCCTTTGCCTCCTAGTTCTTTCCTCTATTTCTTTGTACTTTCCTCTTGTCCCACTATCATGTTCAGCCTTCATTTGGGTTTTAGAAATTCCTCTTGGTTCCATTGCCCTTGATCCAGCCCTGCCAGATCTCTTATACACTCCTTGTCACTGATTTTGGATCACTTGTTGTTCCCTTGTCCCTGGGTTTGTTAACACCCACTTCCTTTCCCCTGCCTTCCCTAGTCCCATGTGCCCCCAGAATTGTCATCCCATTGTTCTTTCTTCTGGCTTGTTTATCCCGCCTATCCCTTCCAGGGAGACATGCTATGTGCCCTCAGAAGACTGAGTGCAATGAAGCAACAATAGAAAGTAAAGCAATAGCTACAACAACACACACACAAAAACGTATAAATAGTTCAGGGTCTATTGTCTTTCAAGGATGCTTTCCAGTCACGTCTGATGGGGTGCCATGCCCTGGCACACCGCATATATCCCTGGGGACTTCATTGCTCTGCTCCCGCCCCCCCCTCCTGCTCTCCTGCCTGCCCCCAGAGGCTGACTTCTGCATAGTGAGCTCATGGTGGGCACAATTCCCACTGTGTGTCTCTAGTGTTGTCCCCAATGGTGCTATGGGTCAGTGAGGAATGCTGTGTCCCATTTTGAGGCCGGGACATTGCTTTTCTTAGCAAGAACATTGTCCTCAGGGCTTGGTGAGCCAGGATGTGCTTCACTCTTTTTTTTTTTCTTTTTCCTTTTCTCCCCTCGTTGGCTCCTGGGTCCTCTGACCAGATCAGTCCCTCTTCTTGAGCTGTAGCTACAGTGCTGTCATCTGAAGTGAATTCTTCTGGTGGGGAGGGTGGTGCTGTCCACTTAGTTGGTAATGGAGCCGGCCCCCTAGGTCTCTCTATTGGTTCTCTGCTTCATGTCAGTGTGTTGCATTCTTGTCTTGGAGCACTGGGTTGAAGTCTGTCCCACTTTCTCTGTGGAGACACAATTAACACCCTCCCCCTGTGTGAGTCAGTGCCCTGTTCCCCCTGCTACCCATATCTCCCCACCCCATCCTTTTTAATGCACTACCATGTATATCCCTGAGTTTAGTCTGGCCCCTGCCATATTACATAGGCTCTTTTAATAAAGAATATAATATGCAGAGACTCCAGGCTTGAGATTTTTATTCAATTCATTCAGTTTGAAATGCGCCGAGTTTGTTCTTCTCTTTCAGTTTTCTAACTCCAGGTCTTTGCACATTTCATCATAACCCTTTACTTGCCTTTGCAAGCCACCCTCTGAAATGTTCTGCTCAGTAACTATTTAACGCCACCATTTCTTCCCATCATATTAGCTGCTCTCGGTTCAGAAGCAAGTCTCAGAATATCTTCTGGCTTCCTCTGTGTTCTTTTCTTTCTTTCCTCTCTTTGTAATGAATGGCCTTTTGTTATTATTATTTCTTTATGTAAATAATTTTATTAGGGGCTCTTACAGCTCTTATAACAATCCATATATCATTTATATCAAGCACATGTGTACATATGCTGCCATCATCATTTTCAAAGCATTTCTTCCTACTTGAGGCCTTGGTATCAGCTCCTCCATTTTCCCTCCCTCCTCCACCCTCCAAGTCTTGCTAACCCTTGATAAATGATAAATTATTATTATTTTCCTATCTTAGATCATCTGCTGTCTCCTTTCACCCACATTTAATGTATGAGGTCCATCATGCCATCCCACAACTGCTCTGTTCTTCAGTCTTTAGTGCTCAAATCTCCTCTTGAGTTGTTCCCCAAATTCAAATATGACTCAAGATCATATTTAGGGTCTTGTTTTTAAGTGGTTGCTTTTCAGTTTCAACCTGAATTTGCATATGGGTAGTTGATGATCTGTTTCACAGTCATGCCCTGGCCTTGTTTTAGTTGTTGATAGCGAGTTTTACCATTGTCTCTTTACACACGCAGTCAAATTGATTTCTTTACATTAAATCTGGTAAAGTCCATGTTGAAAAAAATTGTGAAGAAGTTGTTGGTCTTGCAAGACTCTCATAGGATCCAGTGCTGACTTGATCACCAACTGACCATTCCACTTTTCCTCCACCTTTCACATTTCATTCATCAGTAGTTATCAATCTATCCTTGATTAATAGGCAATAAAAGTAGGGGGATATAAGAAAACTTCAAAAGAAAATGCAACAAATCAAAAGCATTGTTTCAGAAATGAAGGATGCCTTAAACGGACTCATTGTGAGACTAAATCTGGCCAAGGACAGTATGAGTGAGTTTGAATATAATTCAATAGAAACTGTCCAAACTGAAACTCAACAAAGAAAGAAAGAGATGTAAGTACATATACAGCTATAGTGTGTACTGGAGGCTTTCAAAGAGTATGTGGGAAAAACTCATTATCTTTTTATTCCACTTTTCTAAAAACGTCCAAGACCTCCTCTGGGCCCCTCCATGGTGGCCAACAAAAGGAAGACCTTCGACGAGCTTGATTGAGACCATGGCTGCCTTCATGGCTCAGACACAGTAACGAAGGTGAGGGTGTGCACGACTGTTCAGTCTGGCTCTGTGGTGCACAGTAGGGTCACTAGGAGTCGGAGCCAGCTCAACAGCACCTAGCAACCACCACAAAATCTCGCTATACCTGCAAGTTTCAATTTGGCAAGATGCCAACGGCTTCTCTAAAATTCACATCCATTTATAAGACAAATGGCACACCCCCATCGATCCTTGCCATCCTCATCTTGGGGGGTGTGGGAGGAGCTCTGATAGCATGCTAGATACACATTAGATTGCTCACTGCAAGGTCAGCAGTTCAAACCCACCAGGTAGGTGCTCTGTGGGAGAGAGAGAAAATGGTCTTCCCCCACAATGACTTACAGCCTCAGGAACCATGGGAGGCAGTTCGCTTCTGTCCCAGTGGGTCATCATGAGTTGAAATCTCCTCACTGGCCATGGGTATGGGTTGTTGGATTATTCAATGTGCCCGGTACTTATTCATTGTGGATTTCCATTGCATTTTGCTTGTGTCAATAATATTGAGCACTCTCCCTGTTTCTTTGCCATTCAGACATCTGTTTTTATGAAGTGCCTGTTCAAGTCTGGTGATATTTTGCTGTTTCATAGCCTCCCTTTTTCTTACTGATGTGTAGGGGGATATATATATTATTGATATAAGCACGTTCTCCTACTTTTGGTTCACTCTACCTTTAATTTCAGTTTTTTCATTTTCTTGATCTCCTCAGACTGTCAGCAGCCTGGCTTGCTTCTCAGACTCTCAGCTACCTCTTTCAAAGGCAGCAGGTGTCGTTAGGGGATGAATTAGCCCAAATGCCTCTCAGGACTTCCTTCTTCATCCAGATCTTGACCCATTAATTATTTACTGTCTTCTCAGTGCGTCAGGGCTTTCAAGCCCATGTTTTTTATTTCATCTTTTCCAGGCTTTTTGCTCATTTTCACTGGGAAAGTTGTGCTGAATTACATTATCAGTCATTTCCAGAAGTGGAAGCCCCAGGCAAATGAAGCCTGCACTCACTCTTGCTTAACCTCAATCCACTCAGCTCCAAAGAGCCTGAGACTATATTCATGCATCAGCACGCACTCACAGAATAGCGATCCTGGCCCCAACATTTTATCGTCTTTTATATGGTGCTACAATCTTTGGGTTTTTTGTAAGTAGTACTCACTATCTCAACAAATCAACCTTCAATTTAACTTTTAGACACTAACTAGCTATTTGACTACTTAACGTAGGGAAGGTAGTATCACGATTGTAGTATCATTCATTAGTGCTCATTCACCCACCCTCCGCCTAGCCGGAGATCTGGTTTGTGCTAACTCATTCATCCATTCAGATATTGATTGATGGCTTCCTTCTACCAGGAATTATTCTAGGAATTAAAACATGACAGACAAAATCCCTGCAAAGAGGATAGAGACACAAAGAATGCTTGGATAAGAAAGAAAGATGACAGGAAGAAGAATAAAATGACTATGCATTAACAAATGGTACACACAGTACTGTGAGAGTGATGCGTGTCTACTTTAGAAAGGGAGCCACCTATGTTCTTATAGAAGACCGGACGCCCCCGTACAGAAGGGTCGCGGGGAGAACACAAGCCACTCAGGGTGCAGTGCAGCAACGATGAAACATACAATTTTCCTCTAGTTCCTAAATGCTTCCTCCTCCCGCTGTCATGATCCCAATTCTACCTTACAAATCTGGCTAGACAAGAGAATGGACACTGGTACAGATAGGAACTGGCAACACAAGGAATTCAGAGAGAAATAATCCATTCAGGACCAGTGGTGAGTGGTGATAGCTGGAGGGTGGAGGGAAGGTGGGGTAGAAAGGGGGAACCGATTACAAGGATCTACATATAACCTCCTCCCTGGGGAGTGGACAACAGAAAAGTGGGTGAAGGGAGACATCAGAGAGTGTAAGATATGACAAAATACTAATAATTTATAAACAATGGTTCATGAGGGAGTGGGAGCAGGGAGGGAGGGGGGGAAATGAGGAGCTGATGCCAAGGGCTCAAGTAGAAAGCAAATGTTTTGAGAATGATAATGTCGATATATGTGCATATGTGCTCGATACAATGTATGTATGTATGGATTGTGATAAGAATTGTATGAGCCCCCAATAAAATGATTTTAAAAAACACCTCAGATCAGAGTGAGGGAAGGAGCTTCAATATGAAGATCAGAAGCAAGAGCCTCCCAGATAAGAGGCAAGTCTACGCAAAATCCATGAAGCCCAAACAAGACTGACTTAGTCAATGAACCGGATGAATTTCAGCAGGTCTGGCGTATTCTGGATCAAAGAAAGGGAGTATAAATTAGATAGAATAATGGTAGGGTTTATAATGTCAGGAGCTTGGGTTTTATTCTAATTGTGATGACATGTCTTTTAAAAGATTTAAGTGCATTGGATAAGGGGAAGGGGGGTAAGTGATAAAATTTAAGTTATATTTCAAAACTATCACTCTGGCTGCTATAGAGAAAATATATTATGCATAATATCTTTATCAAGGTCTCGTGAAAGCAGGAAACATGTACATTTTTTAAACAAGGTTTTGTTTTGTTTTTTAATCCTGGAAACAGATGCACAGCCAGAGTTTAAAAAGAAATGGTGGAGCAATCTGCAAAGAATGAGAGAGGCTGCCATTCCTAGGAGCGAAGGAGCCAAGGATGAGACGTGGCCAGAAGCCAAGGGCTTAGAGCCAGTTCATTGGCATTGGCATGGCGTAGGTTGGGCTGTCTGAGAGGATCCAGAGCCACAAGGAAAATGGAGCTGATGTGAGAGACTTTCTAGGAAATCATCTTCCTCTGATGCCTCCCTTGGCTGAATGTACCCCCAAGGCCTCATCTTTCTCCTGAGATTGGCTAGTGGTTTCAAACTGCTGACCTTATGCACAACAGAATGAAATCCTACCAGGTCCTGCACCATTGTCCCTATGCTTGAGTCTATTGTGGCAGCCACTGGGTCAGTACATCTCTTGAAGGGCCTTCCTCTTGCTCACTGCCTCTTCACTTTACCAAACATGATGTCCTCCTCAAGGGATTAATCTCGCTGGGTAACATGTCCACAGTATGTCATATATGGGAGTTACATAATAATTGTATGTCAACTTGAAGATACATAAAAGGATAGGGGTGGTCTCCAAGATGCCAATCCAAGATGTCTGATGGCACCTTCTTGAGGGCAAAGCCTTTTGTTCAGGAGGGTCTGGGGAACCTCCCCTCTCTCTGCTTTCACCTTCTGACATAATGGACACTCAGAGCTGCTGGAACCCTGCAATGTTTCCACTGAAAACGTATCCATGCAAATCTGCACACACCAGCCTATGATCCTCCTGCATACTTCATCATTGCATGTGGCTGTGAGTCTGAAGAGGGATTTATGGACTAGTATCAGACTTATGAACTTGAGATGGACTGGACTGGGATGTTGTCTTGAAGTATAATTCCTTCTCGATATAAAGCTCTTTCTTACATATCTATGAGTGTCATTGGATTGTTTCCCTAGTCAATTCAGTCTAACGTATCACCCTTGCCTCTAAGAGCATTCTGACTGTACTTCTTCCAAGACAGATTTATTTGTTCTTTTGACAGTCCATGGTACTTTCAATATTCTTCACCAGCACTGGAAACTGAATATTAGGAACAGTTTGCCAAAATACATGAAGCAAATGCCTTGCTGGATGGAATAATGCCATCACACATTGAGGGATTCCATCAATAAACGAAGTAGTTCTGGTATGTTCTTCAGTAAAATAATGATAATGTTCTCCAAAAACAAAAATAATAAAACACCAAAAGGATCTAAGATGAAAAAATAGTTTATGATTATGACCAAGCTACAATATTAATAAAGGAATCAGAAGAGAGCAAAAATAATTGCATTAAAAGGTGATCCTCTACATCTCTACACCATTGTCAAGAGTGGGTTGAACCTTATTTGCAAGTGCTGTTGGTAGGTGTGGTCATGTTGGTTACAACTCAGAATGACCCTCTGTATCATCAAAGGAAACACCGCTGGTGCTGCCCCATCCTCACAGTCATTGCTACATTTGAATCCAACGCTGCAGCCAATGTATCAAACCATCCTGTCCAGGGTTTCCTCAGTGTATTTATTGGTGATGAATTGGGTTCTAACCACAAGTCAGCAGTTCAAAGCCACCAGGCACTCCGTGAGAGAAAGATGGGAATTTCCACATAATAAAGAGTTATAGTCTCAGAAACAAGCTCATGTGGGCAGTTCTATTCTGTCCTACTGGTTGGTTATGACTTGAAGTCAACTCAATGGCAGTGAGTTTGGAGTTTGTTGGTTCTATTTTACCATGCATGGTGTCTTTCTGCAGGGACTGGTCTCCCATGCAAACATTCCAAAATATATGTGTGGCCCAGCTGGTATGTTAAATACCAGCATCATAACAACACACAAGCTTTCACAGTATGACAGACTGACAGGCAAGTGGTGGCATTTGCAAGCAGTGGATCCAATTGAGAAAAGTAATATCACATTTATAGGATGATCTGATAATGTGTCAGTTCAGCCAGGATGTAACTCAGTAGGAAACGGGTAGCTGTCTGGACACAATTAGTGTTCTCACTAGTCAATCTGCAAATAAGCTCAGACAGCAATGACCGACTGGTTTTCAGATTCTGAGGGGACATGTCTGTGTGAGCACAGTGCTCAACTGCACACAAAACAAAGACCCAGGGGACGAGCAAAGGCTGGGCAGGCACAGCCCTGAAATCCTCCAGAATGTTCCCTTCTGCCTTACTAGCTGGACTTGGGCAAACCATTTTACTTTGCTAATCTGCATACATCCTGTTCCTCAGAAAGCACTATTCTGACATTTTTTAAAGGATTTCATTATATTAGGATTTGGAAAGAACCTGGTACAGCAGCTGAAACTTAACTGGGCTGGCTGGATGGTAGCTACTAACAGAAAGTAACAAGTGATGCAGTGAACCCGGATCCCTAAAATGCTCTGCATTCTGTTACTACAGCAGAGCATATCGAATGGGCATCAATGTGTCATGGAAGCAAATGGAAAACCAGGTGTCCACCTCACCAAGCAAGGTGCAGCTCCCACTCTCCTCGGTGTGGCATTCGATCCTAGAGACTTGGAATCCCAAGAGGTCCATGGAAGTACTTGATCGGAAGAATCTTGCTCAAAAATAACAGTGAAAAGTTGGGGTCTACAACCATCTTTTTTCTGTAGACAATTTTGCTTGCTAAACTTGTATCCCCAGTGACAGCTCAGTGTCTCAATGCATATACAGCTTATCCAACAGAGACCTAAGACGCAAGAGTAGGATTGTTAGTGCATGAGAGGGTTATTGGCGCTAAGGGAATGTTTTCATGAGCCAACAAAAGACTCTTGGACGGCTTATCAGAAACCAGGAAAATGATTTCCTCTTCTGCTGTGGCAGAGGAGCACAATGCAAAACATTCTCATCTGGAAAGCAGTCATATAACAAACATTTTTGTTTTATTCTACGTTGACAATAAGTGTAATGGCAGCAATTTAATATAACCAACCGCATTGGTTTCTCCTTTGTGACATGGCATATGTATCATTTATCATCTGTCATGCTGGCTGTTGTCACACATGTACTGACCTTGTACTCTTTAAAATCACCCATTTGGCATAATCTCTGTGTCCTGCCCATGCAGAACCACCTTAACACTGAAGCCAAATAGCCAGATGTGATCACTTCATTTATTCACAGGGGTCCTTTTGGAGACTGGAATTTTCATTGGAGAACTTTAATCCATTTAGGATCCTGAGATATTGGAGAAACTTGGGGATAATCTAGACCAGCTTCTTCATAAAATAAATGAGAAATCTGAATCCCAGAGAAACTGTGTTTGGCACAAGGTTACACAACTAGTTAGAAGCAGAACAAGGACAAAAATCCAAACCTCCTGCCGCGGCGCATGGTGCTCCTAACAGTGGACTGATCATACGTTTAAAGCAGTAGAGCATTCTAACAAGTACCAGCTCCACTGAAAAACATCTTCATGTAAAATATAAGGCAGCAATGTAAACAGATAAAACCTTAATAAAATCAGGATTATCTGAATTTAAATTTAAAATCCAGGTTAATAGAGATTAGGCAAAAAAAGTATTTTAAATAGTTAATACATGGTAATTGAATTGGTTTGGGTTGATTAGAGAAACAAATTCATAGACACTCATATGTGTATAAGAAAGAACTTTATACAAAGAGTAATTGTATATTGAGAAAACATCCCAGCCCAGTCCAGATCAAGTCTATAGTCTTATATTAGCCCATATGTATGATACCAGATAAATTCCTCTTCAGCCTCACACAATATATGCAATGATGCAGAATGCAGGAAGAACACAGGCCAGTGGATGGAAAGTTTTGTGAATCTAGTGGCATTGGAAGCATCTTAGAGGTTTCCATGTGGTTCCTCCAGCTCCAGGGCACTGGTTCCATCAGAGTAGCTCCATGTGTCTTGTCAGCAGGAAGAACAGGCAAAGAGAGTGTGTGTCCCACCTCCAGGGAAGAAGATAGAAGTTCCCAGAATCCTCAGAAACAGGCTATCCCCACACAGAGGCTTCATTGGCTATGCCCTGAATGGCAGGCTAGACTCCACCCCTTCGCAAATTGACAGATTATGTAACTACCGCAGTAATTTCCCCCCTGCTTACTTACTTATGGGGGGAATTTGGCATTGAATGGGTCCTATATCCCGGAACCTCATCTTTTCAACCTAGCTCTTGGGGAATTTGTAAAGGAACCATGAATAGTAAGAGTGAAATGGGGGAAATAAAAGTAAAGATAAATGAGAAACTACATTAATTTTAGAAAATTTAAGCAAGATCTCATGCATCAAAGGAGATTTTAAGAATTGGATTGTCTTACACAAATGAAAGATGATAGGCATCTACATGAATTTTCTACAATTCATTTTGTGCAAACCCAAATTGCATGTAAGGCTGCTTGTAATGATACTGTGAACTAAGGGGTAAAATACCCTAGTTTTTATATAAAGCTCATGGAAATATTGCCATTTCTCTAGATGGTAGTGCTGAAGGATGTAGCTTCAAAGTCGTTCTATTTGCCAACGTATAAACAACCCCAAGATTATCTCTGATATGCTTAATCATAAGAAACATTTTAGATGTTAAATTTAGTTCCCAAATTCTAAAATTCAACATGATGCTGACTGAAATAAAAGAAATGCTATAGTTGTCCATATTCTTGCACCAAATACCACAAGCAGAGCAGCCAACCCATATTTCAGTCTCTGCGAGGCCAATAACTGTGTCCATAGTTGAGTTCATTGTGGGATGAACCACTTATGTCCCTCCGTGGCTTTATCAGTACTGGCTAATCTGTATGCATTTCAATTTCATAGTCACAGTCTACAAAGCTAATCAGGTATCAGTATCTAAAGTTTCATAATCTGTATATGTATCTTATCGCAATCCCAGGGGTTGGAAGTCTATATTGGGGTCACCAGCTCTTTGAGAAGGTTTTCTGTCTTTGTCAAATGGGGGAAATGGTTTGGTCTCCCTGCAACATCTGTGAGCTTGACATTCCTTGGAGATGTCCATGTGTCTTGGTCTCAATCTTTTTTCTGTGGCTGAGAGGTTCCCTGCACTAGGCCCCCAGGTCCAAAGAATGAGCTCTGTCCCCAGCTCTTCTGTCTTGGTGATGCTTAGGCACCTCCTCCTGTGCTGGCTTCTCTGTCCTTTTGCTTCTTGTAAGCTAACGGATGACGCCAGTCATGCTCCAGGGGACGTCCCCTTATATCAGACCATGGCTGTAACCTGTGCTACACAATACCGCACCCTAATCCTGTGACAATTGTCAGTTCACTTCAGATCACATCCTGGTGGTGATAACTTCATCGCACAGCCAGCAAATGACATCCATATACTACTGTCAAACCACTGAGCATAATCGCCCACTTGCGTTAACCCATATCTGGGGGAAGGAGTGGTTTCCCAATTCAAACCATGATTCCCTAGAAGTACATGAATTCCATCAATACATGAAGAGTTAACTGGGTTGTGGAACAGCGGTTCTGTAGTTGTAACAATGCCTGGAGAAAAGAAAACACGGTATGGAGAAGAAACAGTGTCTGGATCAGATAAGCGAGCCTCTGGTGCTGTTTTGCATAGTCATCGCATACATATAAATAACGCTGTACAACTAAGCACCAGAGAATTTCTATCACTTAAGTTTTATCTTGCCTGTGAATTACTGGAAAGATACCTTAGAAATATCTATCTCAGCATTTTCCGTTTACAGACCGGAGCAGTAAACTAAGACTATCAAGATCGCACAGCCAGTGAGGACTTTCCTCTCCCTGATTCTTTGTCCAAAAAAAAAAAAACCCTTTGAGGAAGCAGCAAGTAAGTGTTTGTTAACTTTGTGCCGGCATGATTAAGAACTTTCTGGAAAGTTGTATAATTAAAGTGCTACTTGAAATACACAAAGAAAATTTTCTATTTTAAGAAGCCTTGTATGGATAGTTTTAAAATGTAAATAGATGTCCTTTCATCAATATTAGATTTGGATTTTTAAATACGATTACCCTTTCTCTGGAGATGGAAGTATTTGTAGTATATTCTTAAATGGTGACAATGGAAACCCAGTGCTCTCATCACAATTAACTAGAGAACCAGAAATTCTTGGAAGGACCTTGTCAAGAGTATCACCAGATAATAACAGGAATGTGTAATATTTGGACGCTATTGAATAATATGCACAAATGTTTTGTTGTTGCTAATTTTGGGTGTGGGGAAGCTAACAAATTAAATTTACTTTCTCCCCGCTAGGAGGCTATTAGGAGACTTGGTGGGGATATCCAGTAACCAGTGGACTATTAACCACAAGGCTGGCAGTTCAAACCCACCAGTGGCTCCTTGGTGGAAAGATTCATAAAGCCTCTGAAACTCTATATATAGTCATTGTAAGTCAGAATCAACCCAATGGGCATGGACTTGGCTTGTGGATTTGGGTTTTCATGGAAGACTAGAATGGGCATTATCTGCTCTGGAAGGAAAATCCTCTCTCAGCTTCTCTTGTCAGCAGTACTCAGAGCTCCTGGGCTGGTGGACTGACCTGCCTCTATTGTCTTCAGATAATGCTGGTATTCCTCTTTAGTTTGTTTTCTGTGCCTAAACTGCTCTTTCATTTCTCAAACAGGACAAACTTAAGACATTCCCTATACTGTGGCCTCCCTGGGGATGTAATCCCACCTGGGAATAGGGCTTTCTTTGCTAAATTAATTTTTGGGTTTTTAATCAATAAAGAAAATCCATGATATTGTCCAACCAGACTAAAGATCAATTCATTCAACTTCCCTCAAAAGTCCCGTTTCTCAGCCACCTACAGACCTTTCCTTTGAGGATTCTAACGCATTGGCTACACTTTTCTGCCTTCCATCTGTTTCTAAACACTTGTCACACGCTGGCCGGAAACACCAGTAAACCAGTTGACTTGGAGTTGATTCTGGTTCACAGTGACTGCATGAGAGTCAGCGTGGAACTGTCAACCATAGAATTTTCAACAGCTGGATTTCCAGAAGAAGACCACCAGGTCTGTCTTCCGAGGCATGCCTGTACACAGGTGCTCCAGTACCTAGATTAGTTCCCTTCTGCGCTGGGCCGTGTACAACAGAACAAAACCCTGCACTCTGCTTGGTATGTTTGAGTCCACTGCTGCAGCAACGGTGCCAATTCGTCTCCTTGAGGGTTTTTCTCTTTATCAATGACCCTCTTCTGTACTCAGAATAAATTCCTTCTCTGGGGACTGGTCTCTCCCGATAACATGTTCAACGTATGTGAGACAAATTCTCACCATCCTCACTCCTAAGCAGCATTCTGGCTTCATCTCTTCCAAGACAGATGGTTTTATTGTTCTGAAAATGCATGAAACTTTCCATGCTCTTCACCTGTAACATAATTCAAATACATCGATTCTTCTTTGATCTTCCTTATTCGGGGTCCAACTTGCAAATGTGCCTGATGCAATTGAAAATACCACGGCTTGGGTTACTCACTGCCATTGAGTCATCTCTAACTCACAGTGACCCTATAGGACATAGTAGAACTGACCCTGTGGGTTTCTGCGACTGTACGTCTTCATAGGAGTAGAAAGCCCAGTCTTTCTCCAGAGGAGCTGGCTGGTGGTTTGAATTCCCAACCTTGCATTCACAGCCCAATGAGTAGCAACTATGCTACCAAGACTTGGGTCAGAAATTATTCATTCTTCAAAATGGCATCCTCGCTCTATAAAACATTGAAGAGGGTTTGTGCAATACATTTATCCAATACCACAGGTCCTTCCATTTCTTGACTGCTTCTTCCAGTAACCTCAACAGTGGATTCAAGCAACATGAAATTATTGGCAACCTGAATCTTCTCTGTTTATCACAATGTCACCTTTTGGGGCAATCTTGAGGATTTGTACATATATGTGTGTTCACACATGTACGCACGTGTGTTTACAGAGTTACAATCCATACTGAAGGCTGCGGTCTTTGATGTTCATCAGAAAGTGCTTCAATTTCTCCTTATATTTAACCAAAAAATCTGTTCTTAAGATTATAATTCTTTGTTCTCATCTCTAAGCATCCATCTGATTGCTGAGATTCACTTCAGAGACTAGATCTATAACCAATCACTATTTTGGGAACCCCAAAGCATCCCTTCTTGCCATCTCAAACAAACAAACAAACAAACAAACAGACAAACTGACCCCAGCACAAAGAAAACATAAGATAAGGAATTCCGGATATGTAACCAGGCGAAACATAGACGTGAGAGAGAGCTCAAAGATAACCGAAGCTTACCCAAGGGAAAAATACAGGATTTTAAATAGGAGATAAAGTCTCAACAAGTTTTCACAAGGTTCTCTAAGGTCACCAAGCTGGTTCCTTTCTTTGTTCTGGATTTGGGGTTTTCTTAGAGTTTTGTTTTTGTTTAGTTTAGTTTTGAATGCCTCCAATAGCTTCATCCCACCTCTTCATCACCCAAGAGGAAAACTATAGTTTTCTCATCAACCAAGAGTCACATTCAGCCACTTCCACCCACATTCCACATTCTTGGAAAAGAATTCTGTCTGGGTCCAACTGAAGGGGTAGAATTAGGCAAGGACTTAGGTTTCTCCTGGCCATAATTAGTCCAGATATCCTGGTGAGCATTCAAAGAAGACTCTTCTGCCTTTCAATGCCTTGAGAGAATGCACCCCATCCCACCCCCTCCCACAGCTTCAAAGGAGCACCAGTGAGATGTTCCCTGAGAATATTTCCTGCCTCTCGCTGCGTCTGGCATCAACCCAGCTAACATGCTGGGGTGGGGCTTCTATTGGCAGACTTCCTGTTTCAGCTGGACCTGCGGAACATACAACTCGGTTCATAGTGGGGAAAGGGTTGGTTCTTTCCCACAGGTCTTCAGCGCTAATCTGATGACCTCATTCATTTGAGACTGTAAACATCTTTGGGTGGGGATTTTCCGGCTAGTTTTGAAGCAGGGACTTGAGATTAGATGTTCTCCAGGCCTGTTTTTCCCAAACCCGGAGTGATTGTAAGGAAATTCCAGCATCTGATCTTGAAATACACCTGCCAACTACACAGTAATTACTTCTCTAGCAATTGTTGGACATCGTTGCATTTCTTGTATAAACTTGTGCCATTAAAATGTTACTTTCTAACTATTAAAGCAGGAATATGAAAAAATAAGTTTCTTCACAAAGCCTTAAAAACTTTAATAATTTCAATGTTTTTTTTAATTTCAATATATTTAGCCTGAAGATACTTGACATGAGGTTTCTACAGTTCAGAGAAAATTTTGGTCCATGAGTTTACTGTAAATCATTTGGGATTCAGTGAATTTTGCCATAGAAATAATGACAAGAATCATATTTAAATATTAAAAATACTCATTAGCATGTTTATTCCTAAGGTATCATAATTTACACAAACTGTACTATTTCCATTATAATAAATCTCCATTTATATTCAAGAAACCAGAAATACAATAAGGCTTCAACATGACTGCTCCCCCATCTCCACTCTTGCTTAGGTTCCAGGACTGCAGAAAAGGGAAGAAAAATTATCTTCATTTAACACCTACTGTGTGCTAACAAGGAGCCCCAGTGACATTGTCCTGTGAGCATTGTCAGCTAACTGCAAGATCAGAGGTCAAACCCGAGAGCCCCTCCTCGGAGAAAGGTCAGGCTATCAGTCCTGTAAAGATAAACAGCCTGGAGACTCCACAGGAGGGGACTGTGAGTCGAAATCATCTTTGTGGCAGTGGGTTTCGGTGTCTTGACAAGAGTCCTGGTGGAGCAATGGGTTCGCCATTGGGCTGCTAAATGCCAAATGAGTGGTTCAACGCCACCAGGCCCTCCGTAGGAGAAAGGCGAGGCTGTATACTCCTGTGAGGATTCACAGCTTCACAAGCCCTCGAGGGCAGTTCCACTCTGTCCCATAGGGAAGGTGTGCATCCGAGTCCATTCAAGGCAGTGGGCTTGGTTTCTTTGGATTTGCAGAGCGCTGCCTTGTGAAGTCTAATCATGATTTCATATGGTCGAATCAGTCTAGGCTGGAAGTAAATGGCTCTCTGTAGTTTTTTCAAAGGGTGAGATCACAGAAGGGAAAAGATGGACATCCACTGGATACATTTGATCCGAACATGCATTAATTTCATAAAATCATAGGTCACATTTAAAGAAACCCAAAAAAGAAATGTTTTTTTGCCAAGGTTGCCTCATTTGCTAATAGATGCAGAAATTGCTGGTGATGTGTTATGTAGGGCTTGACAATGGGGCTTGATGTAATGTTAGTGAGTAAAAGTTCTCGCCACAATCCCTTATCGATATGGCATTTGAAAAGGTAGTCACTGAAGATTAGTTACGGCCTATAATTATAAAACCGCACGTCAATGTTGGAATCCTTCTAGTTATTCCTGATCTAGAGCATTCGTCTCTGTTCCAGGGTGAAATACCTCGTGACCAGGGAGGAGCTATTTCTGCCCTCAGTGTAGCTTATAGAAGACATCCAAACAGGGAATGCCCTAAAAGCAATACTGCATTTCTCCTCATTTACATAGGCAGCGTGGTTATTCAGGCTGAGCAGCAGTTTGGAAGTCCTGGGGAGTTGTGTGGAACTGTGTGACAAATGACAAACCTCACTTCCAGAGTAGACAGGAGACTAGTCGGGGAACCACTACCCACAGTGTCCCATGTGAACTAAGAACATGAGCGAGAGACAGATGATAGATTAGATAGATAGATAGATAGATAGATAGATAGATAGATAGATAGATAGATAGATAGATAGACAGACAGACAGATAGATAGATAGATAGATAGGAAGAAGAAGGAGATCAACAATAACAAACAACAACAAAAATCCACTGCTCCTCGTCTCTCCCTTCTCATTCTAAATTTAACATTACATATGAAATTTAAAGACTCTTTATTTAAAAGATGAAATTCCAGATTTCTGAACCACAGAGGAAGCAGATCCCGGTTGGGAACATAATTGCTTCTCTGTGTACTACCTGTATTCTGGTGTCTTACTTTTCCCTGGGCAATTGCTATCGGTACAAACACCCCCATGGGGATGGGATAGGAGGCTTCCGCGATGAAGCCTACATTTCATTGTAAAAGTGGTGGTGCTGTAAACAAACAGAGTTTGAAGTGGAAGCAAGGGCATGATTTGGAAATCACCTTCTATTTTCTTTTGTTTCTTGTTTAGCAAAGATCCCCTCGATCAACATGATCCACAAAGTGCGGTTAACAGCACTTCCAGTAATTTATTTCTTTGTTTATTTTGTCTGTTTGTTTAAATATTCAGAAGGATCATTGGTGGGATGGCAAAACCAAGGCTAAGAATACTTGAGGATACACCGGGGCTTGTTCCGAACTTGCTTAAACGTCAGCTCTCGTTCGCAGCAAGTTCTTCCCTTTTAGGTGAAAAAGGAGTGTTCTCTAAGGCGCCTTCGGGCTCCAAGTTTCTATGATTTAAAGGGAATGAGATTTCCTTAAGCGAACACGCTTTCTAACGAGATGAGCAAGGAATGTGAACCTGAAGCTCTTCAGAAATTCCTTTCAAGGGACTGATGTATGCCTTTGGTATTCATCCCTGCCCAAGCCTGCGCCTCCTGCGTGGAGGACAGCTTCTTGCTGGCAGTGTGCCTTTATGCAAGGAACCCTGCGAGCGCCGCATGCGTTGTTAACCTACATTCCCAATATTTAGAGAAAGTCCACGGGAACGTTTCCAGCGGAAGAAGTGTTCCCTAATCCTCTTCACCTGAGCTGGGGCCAGCAATGAAATACAATGTTCTATGAATTTCATTGTTATTTGTCCTCAGTATAAAGTCTTCCTCTAAGTATATCTTCACGATCCCAGGCAACAGGGTGATCAAAAGCACTGGGCTGTTAACTGAAAGGTCAGTGGTTCGAACGCAACAGCAGCTCCGCAGGAGAAAGATGGGACCTTTCTGCTCCATCCTCTGGGGTCACTGTGAGATGGAATTGTCTCAATGGCAGTGGGATGGGGGTGTGTATTTCTAGGAGTATATTGGATTATTTCCAACACAGAACCCCTGAGCAACTTCAGATAGTTCAATATACACAAAAGTTGACATTTAGGTTGGAATACGTCTTCTCTAAGTAGCCCAAATGTAGAGGGGAAAACACTGAGCTGAGAGAGATTAATGACAAGTAACCTGTCAAGGCACTCTTCAAAGAGCCTTGGATATTTATTGAATCCTCATAATTACGCTATTAAAAAATCCCTGTCATCCAGTAGAACGTGAGCCATAGGATGTTCCGTGGCTGCAATCTGATAGAGTCACTTTATAAGGTAGGTCGAGTTAATATGCACTTGTTAGTGAGGGAGAAAATGGAGACACACATTGACTGCCAAGGTTACACAGCTATTAAGTGGCAATTCATTGCCATTGAGTTGTTCATTCATAATGACCCTATGTGACAGAGTACAACACACTACCCCATCGGGGGTTTGTGAAACTGTAAATAGTTATGGGAGCAGACAGGCTCATCTTTTTCTCTCAGAGCAGCTGGTAGGTTTGAATCATTGACCTTACCATTCTCCGTCCATTGCTTAACCCACTGCACCACTAGGGAGACTTATTTGGTGGTAGAAATTGGTGACAAACCGAGGGCCGAGCAGTGCTTTACAAAGGATTTCTGGGAGGCTAATTTACTTGGGGCTGACCTCTAGAGAGTCTGATTCAATTAGGGTGGAAAGGGGTGGAAGTTGAAGAATCCACCGCAGGCACCACCTCTTACTGGCTCACAAGAACAGACTGAGACTTTTTAGAAATTCCAGCACTCGACCTACAGCTTCACCGTGATGGGCTGAAATAAACCATGTGAGGGTATTTATGTCATGAGCGTCATCAAAATGATTTGATCAAGTCATCAAAAGAGTGCCCTCCCTTCATGTTGTATCTTCCCCACCCCTCTTTCCTGTAATACCATATATACTCGTGTATAAGTCGAGATTTTCAGCGAAATTTTTATGCCGTTTTTGTGGTAAGCTAGGTACCTCGGCTGATATTCAGGTTCACTTATATGCAAGTATCTACGGTTTATGGGTTCACAATGAGTTGAAACTGAATCCATGGCAGTAGGACTTTTGGACTATATATTTGCTTGATAGATGATCTCATATTCAGTCAGGTTAAGAAGCTCCTTGTACTAAACTGTTTGCTGTAGTTTTTTCAAAGGGTAAGATCAGAGAAGGGAAAAGATGGACATGCACTTTATACATTTGATACGAGCCTACCTTTCTTTCACAGGTTATATTTAAAGAAACATGCTTGTTCAAGGTTGCCTCTTTTCCTAATCAATGTAGAAACTATAGTTGCTGTGCTATTTAGGACTTCACAATGGGTCTTAATTTAATATTTATGAGTGATAGTTCTCACCACAGCCTATATGGCAGTGGTTCTCAACCTTCCCAATGCCACGGCCCTTTAATACAGTTCCTCAAGTTGTGGTGACTCCCAGCCATAAAATTATTGTCATTGCTACTTCATCACTGTCATTTTGCTACTGTTATGAATCAGGCGACCCCAGTGAAAGGGTCGTTTGAGCCCCAAAGCTTGAGAATGGCAACTATAGGAAAATAACTCTAGAATCATAGTCAGTGTTTTGTACAATCAAGACTGAATTCTCACAGACAGAGCCCGGCTCTCGGGAAGAGACATCGGTCAAGCCTGGCTCTGCATCGAGGTGAAGACAAAATTAAACAGTCTCACACAAGGAGGTTGAACAGCAAATAACTGGAGACTGGTCCTGACACTGGAAACAAGAGCATCCGATAGCTGAGCCTCAAACTGTGTCAAAGAACATCGCACCAGACAATTTCAACTATGGATGACTTCGCCCAAGGGTTATTGCAGTATGGAAGAGAGACCTAAGCTAAGTTTGAACTCAGCTCCACTAGAGCCACGGTGTGTAAGAGCTGGTGTGGGCTAGCAAAAAGTACTACAGGGTGTGGGGCGTGGTCAATGGCTGGGTGGGCATTTGCTGAGTTTGAAAGCAGGTTCCTTTGGGTCCGAAAACTATCTTCTGCCGACATTAGGCCACCCGCATGCTCCCTGAGCTGGTGGAAAGGAAGTCAAAGATAAGGCAGGAAGATGCTTGGCTAAAGTTTAGTCAAGCTGAAAACAACATTGCTGGCAGGTCAATTGTGACTCATAGTAACCCTGCAGGACAGAGTAGAACTACTCAATAAGAGTTGCCAGCGGCTATAATGTTTACGGAAGTGAATTGTTGCATCTCTCTCCAAACATTTGGTTAGGATCCAAGCAATTAACTACTGTGCCACCAGTCTGGCTGAGGACACCATAAAGGCCATCTTCTTCCAGACCCATTTCATTTATGAGGAAGACTGGCTTTTCTACTTTAGCGAAGAGTCAGTCTCCTAGACTCACAGGGGCAGTTCTACCCCGTCTTTCTGGGTCACTATGGGTTGGCATCTACTCGATGGCAGTGAGTTTTTTGGAGCACGACACAGATATTCAATAAAGGGATGAGCAGGTGGGACTGTTGGTGTGTGTAGTGATGGGTATGCTGCAAATCAGTGGAGTTGAGTTGCCATGGGCACTGCTGGCATTTCAGATGGAAAGTAGGTGGTCCCTCAGAGTGTATTCTAGAGCCCTGGTGAAGGAGTGATTCCACATGGAGCTACTAATTGCAAGGTCAGCAGTTCGAAACCACCAGCCAGCTGCTCCTTGGGAGGGCTTTCTATTTTCTTACTGAGTTATAGTCTTGGACACGCACAGAGGCAGTTCGACCCTGTCCTACAGGTTCACTGTGAGTGAGCATCAATTCAATGGCAGTGAGTTTGGTTTCAAAACTTTTTTTTAATCAGAGAGCATTTGGATAAAGCCTTTTTTAGTTACCTATGAGAATAAAATAAAGACCTCTCCGGGGTTAAACTGAGTAGAATGATATGTGCAACCCAACATTTAGTTTTTGAAATATTAGGAATATATCATGCTGCTTCTAGCAATAAATCAATATATTTTCTTGTTAACCTCTCTTATGGTATCCATATTTATTGTTTATTTATCAGTTTAACTTACGAGATTTTTTTTTTTTTGCTCATAACTTACCTTTCTTGTGCTACTCCTACCATTCACCTGCTTGTAAATTGCCTTCTGCCAGCTTGAGGACAGCTGGGTAGTAACTTTTTGCTGCAAGAATGAATTCAACCAATTAATAGTGTTCTTTATATGTTTGCATGGTTTTCCCCCCTCTCTGGCAGTTTGGAACCCTCTCAAAGTTGTCCTTTACTATTTTGCTCATATTCAGGATTTTTTTTCCTGACCAATTTACCAAAGAGAACTTTAGTTTAATCTTAAAATTCTGCTGAGCGTTTTGTTCTGTGGCTGTGCCCAGAAGCTCGGCACTGGAGACTTTGAAACAACACAGTCAAAGAAGCAGCGTGAATCAGGTCTTTCGTGTAATAGTCTCTAATGACTTGCCAGGTAAACTACACTTGATTCAGCTCTTCCGACAAGGACCTCAAGCTGTTTCACAGTGAGGCAAAGCTGAGAAGAAGGGGCGGTTAGGAAGATCTTCCCCCAGGATCTCCACTCACCGGAGTTTCTCACCTGACGAAATGGCCTGGGGATCACACCTGCCTCTTCTGGTGACATGGAGGACAACTCAACTCCACACCAGCCCAAGGCTGAGTGCCTCAAGCCAGAGGTCAGACATCCGTCAACCTTTCAACCTTCTTTCCCTTACTCAGAAACCGACACTCCCTCTTACAACACTCTACCTCTCCGCTGGGTTGATAACTCAGTGCACACAAAACTCACAAAAAGGTACTCAGAATTATAGGCTTATGGGGGAAGTGAGAAGGTTGCAAAAGGTCAAGGACACAATTTTCTTTTTAAAATCATTTTATTAGGGGATCATACAACTCATCACAATCCATACATTTGTCAATTGTGTAAAGCACATTTGAACATTTATTGCCCTCATCATTTTCTGTAACACCTCTTCTTAGCCATGCTGGCAGGCACATCTCTCTGGACCTTGGTTTCTCTGTCACATGGTCCCTTGGTGCCTGGTCCAAGGCACAGCTGGGAGAGCTATTGCTCTGTCTCGGTCTCAGTGCTGTGGCCTCTACTGCCTCTGCCACTTGGGCGAGGGATCTCACACGTGCTCCGATGGTGGATCTTCTTTCTTGATTGTCTCAGGATCCTCTGTTCCTGCTTCTGAGATGACTCACTCTTCTATACCCAGTGGAATAGAAAAACTCACCAATCCTGGGTTAAAGTTCTCTACATCTTATTTATAATGCGTGAGAGCCATATTATGAAATTTCACTTTCCCACACCACTCTAAAGAAGGGTTCCATACAAGAAGTCACCTCGTCCAAAGGATGGAAGCTTCAATTCTGACGTTTCCTCAAGGTTGCACCATGGCACTCAGTAGCTTTGGTGCCCTGAGAAGTACAGTTGTGGAGTCCAGCGTCTGAAACAGCGTCAGTGGGTCAAAAGCAAGCTGCCAGTACGGCCATGTGCCCCCTAAACGGTTGATGGGAAGATCAACTTTCTCACCTTTTGCATCTTTGAGAGAGCTTCCCTCTGCATTTCTTGCCTCCCAGCCCCTGGCTCCATCTTCTGAGACAGCCACATAGCATCTAACTTCAGGTGCTTTAACAAGCTCTTTCTCATACAAGCACTTGTATATTTAAGGCACACTGAGATAATACGGGAGAAATTCACACTCTAAGATGCTTCATTGACTCACCTCTGCAATGCCTCTTTTGTCATATGACAGTGACGGATATTAGAAATTAAGACCTGGATCTCTTTGGGAGCCATTCATCAGTACCCTTTTAATCCAACCCATTTATCTGAAGTTAATCAGAAGTGATGATTCTATATCAAAGTTCCAACCACAAAACTAGTGTCTTCTATCTTCCGATTTTTAATGTTTTTTTTACTAAGCCCATGCTTGCATGTGTGGAGAGAGGAAACCTTTCCCTAAAGCAGTGGTTCTCAACCTGTGGGTCGCGACCCCTTTGGGGGACCAAATGACCCTTTCATGGGGATCGCCTAAGACCATATTTCCAATGTGCTTAGGAACCGAGACACCGCTCCTCTATCCATCTCCTGGTGGGTCCACCCACATGCAGATACACCCACCTACAGGGTCTCCACAACTATATTAAAGGGCCGTGGCCTTAGGAAAGTTGAGAACCAGTGCTCTAGAGCTAGCACTATGCATCCAGACCACTAGCCACCTAAACTATGAGAGAGTCAATGTCGGTTGGTGAAAACCATCCATTTATGATATTTTGATTCTATCAGCTCTAGGTAACAAAGATTGGGGTGCAGACTGTAGAGTTCCTTGTAGTACATGAAAAGAACTCTGACTTTTATTCTGAGTGAATGAGGAGCTGTGGGTCCTCTAGATTCACTCTCCTTCTTCCACCTGCATATCTAAACTCACAGGCTGATCTCTTTAGCTTGGGGTGGATTGAGCCCATGGAGAAAGCCATTAGGAGACAGGGGAAGAGATAAGGGTGAAGTCCAGTCCCCTCCATCAGTGGTCCCTCACATTGGTTGCACCTCTATTCAGTTCCTTTCAAATGTTCCCTCTTCATATGCTCACTCTTCCAGCTCCAATCAGTGCACTTTCCCTGAGGTAGTTCAGGCTGGTGGAACCTAGAGTACTGCACTTGCATTTGTGATTCCCCTGCATCCTGCCCCTACCTTTTAAAAGACTCCTTTAATTAAACCTTGTTCATATTATCTTAATTGGATCTTAAAATCGGTTTCCTATTGGGATCCATGAGGATATTGAAGCCATTGGAGAGGATTCAACAGAAAAGTGGCATGATTTTCTTTCTCTGTATTCTTTTTCTGTTTAAACCTTCAGCTTCATAGTTTAATTTTCTCCTATAAATCTCATATGCAAAAATCAAATCAACAAATAATTAATTTAGTACCTAAAAGGGGGTAGATACTGACGTAGTAGCTAGGGAGCCAACAGTGAACAAAATGAAACACAGCAAATCACAACAAAGCCATGTGGTTCTGTAGCTTACTTGCTAGTCAGTATATATCTGAATAAATAAAAACTTCGTATGTCATAGAGAGATAAATATGCAGTGAAAAATAAAGGAGTGGGATTAAAGATAAACAAACAGCCATCTACTTCAGAAGCAACAAAACCCACATGGGAGAAGCACACCAGCCTGTATAACCATGAGCTGTCGAAGGGATCAGGTATCAAGCATCAAAAATCCTATCATTGTAAACGAGGGTGAGTGCAGAGTGGAGACTCAAAGCCCATCAGTAGGCAACTGGACACCCCCTTACTCAAGGGTTGTGGGGAAGAGATGAGCCAGTCAGGGTGCAAGGTAGCAACGATGAAACATATACCTTTCCTCTAGTGCTTAAATGTTTCCTCCTAACCACTATAATGATCCCAATTCTACCTCACAAATTCGGCTAGACCAGAGGATGTACATTGGCACAGATAGCAACTGGAAACACAGGGAATCCAGGACAGATGATTACTTCAGGACCAGTGGTGAGGGTGGCGATGCCTGGAGGATGGAGGGAGGGTAGGTTGGAAAAGGGGAACCAATTACAAGAATCTACGTATAGCCTCCTCCCTGGGAGGATGGACAACAGAGAAGTGGGCAGGGGGAGACGTTGGACAGGGTAACATATGACAAAATAATAATAATTTATGAATTATGAAGGGTTCCTGAGGCAGGGGGAGTCGGGAGGGAGGGGGAAAATGAGGAGCTGATATTAAGGACTCAAGTAGAAGGCAAATGTTTTGAGAATGATGATGGCAACTAATGTACAAATGTGCTGGAGACAATGGATGTATGTATGGATTGCGATAAGAATTGCATGAGCCCCCAATAAAATTATTTTTAAAAGAAAAAGAAAGGAGTGGCTTGCAATTGTAGGAGGGGTATGTGAAGAGCTTAGAGATAGTGACTTTCATCCATACAATAAGAAAAATCTGAACAAACTGAAAACCAATAACACTTTTTGGACCCATCAGATAACTGAGGTCTCGGGAAACTACCCTCTCAAAATAGGAAAGTCCAACCGTATCCAGAGAGTCAAGGCTGAGGGCTACTTAACTACATTTGTGGGAGTCATGAACTGGTTATTTTAACAAATTGCTTGAAGATAAGGGTGGGCTAGCTTGAACATGAGAAATTCTTGATAGCTATAATCCTCAAGGGGTTCACCAAATTGTCATGGATTCGATGTCCAAGAACACTACCAGTTTCTACAATGAAGATTAATGGGGAAAATAAAATAATAATAATAATAATATCCTTGTGGCTCTGGCAAAAACAAACTGAAGGAGTGATTATTGAGAAAGGTAGTCATAGCTTTGATACACCTTTTTTCAGCCTGAGGAAGGGAATTGATCCCACTCCAGCCTTCCCTTCCTTTCCCACCAAAGTGGTGGAAAACATAGTCCTTGTGGACCACAGATTCAAAAGAATCGATTGGGAATCTGGAGCTAGTTAACGGAGGGGGGACTGGGAATGGGAGTGAACATACCACTACAGAAACATTTATCAAGGTCACAGCCCAGACACAGTGGCCCACTAAGAGAATAAGATTGAATCCAAAGATAATAGATCATTCCTCCTTCCCCATACTTTACTGCCACACCAACACGCTGCAATGTCATAAACATGAATTACAGCTGAAAGAGCCATAAGACACCGATTTTATCGAGGGAAGCATGCTCAGAAAAGGCCAAAGTGAAGATGGGAAGTGTAAACAAGAATCTCAGAGGCTCTTAAATCTCTTGCACCTGTAGCTGGAGCAAACGTTAAATAGCCAAACTCTTAATCAGATTAATATGACTTCTTACTAAAGGCATATTTATGTCATTTCCTATGTATGCCACTTCCTATTACCAATGCAGCATGCCTGTTTGTCAACAGAAAACCACAAAGCATGCCAACAACAACAACAACAGGAAAAGCACAGTTGAAGAGACAAAGCAATAATCAGATGGAGACTTAGATATGACACAGTTGTTGAATTTATCAGATAGGGAATTTAAAATAACTATGATTCATTGAGACAAAAGACTAAGCAATGATAGATAGAGAGACTCTGCTATGACAGAGATTTTGAAATTTCCAAGCAGGGAATGAGAAAATGATGAATACATCCGGGATTCTAATGGAACAAGTAGACAGCATGCAAGAACAGATGGGTCATGAAGCCTTGAGATGGAATGTCTATGCAGAGAAAGAAAATACTATAAATCAAAAACACTAACAGAAATGAAAAATGCATTTGGTGGGCTCATCAGTAGACTGAACTCAGCTAAGAAAAGAATCAGTGAGCTTGAAGACAGGTCAATGGAAAAATCCTAAACTTATCTCAGAGGAAAAGGGAACCAAACTGTAAAAACGGTTGAGCAAAACACCTGCTAACTGGGATGATATGAAAAGATGTTAAGTGCATGCACTGTACTTTTATGCAACAAATGCATGCATTATATATTTTTGCTACCGGATGATCTCCTGCATACCCACATATTGTTTTCATAAGAAAGTAAAAACTGATATGTTTTACATGATGATGATTTCAAGTTAATTTTTTTTCTGTTCAACAGACATGATGGGATTTAGTGCTCCGGGAGGCAGAGGTGTGTTTCCCAGCAGCCGCCCATTACCCACCCATCTTTGAGTCATTCGTTTTTAAAGCATTTTATCGGTGGCTCTTACAGCTCTTATCACAATCCATACATCCATCCATTGTGTCAAGCACGTTTGTACATATGTTGCCGTCATCATTTTCAAAACATTTTCTTTCTACCTGCGCTCATTTTCCCCTCCCTCACCCTCTCTCCCTCATGAACCCTTGATGAATTTTTTTTCATGTCTTACACCAACCACTGTCCCTTTTTCCCCACTTTTCTATTGTCCGTCCCCCTGGGAGGGGGTTATATGTAGATCATTGTGATCAGTTTCCCCTTTCTCCCCACACCTTCCCCTAACTCTCCTGGTATCGCTACTCTTATTGTTGGTCCTGAGGGCTTTATCTGTCCTGGATCCCCTGTGTCTCAAGCTCTTATTTGTACCCAGGTAATGCTCTGATCTAGCTAGATTCGTAAGATAGAATCAGGGTCATGATAGTGGGATGGCGGCGGAGGAAGCATTAAAAACTAGAGGAAAGTTGTATGTTTCTTTGGAGCTACACTGCACCCTGACTGGCTTGTCTCTTCCTTGTGACCCTTCTGTAAGGTGACGTCCAACTGTCTACAGATGGGCTTTGGGTCTCCACTCTGCCCTCTCCCTCATTCACATCGATATGATTTTTTGTTTGGGGTCTTTGATGCCATCCTTGAGTTTTTAAAACAGTCCTTACCCCAGAAGGATCCCTTCCCTTCTCTGTACTTTATACAGTGCAAGAAGGAATCACCTGTGCAACCTGAAAGCAACCCAGGTGCTCAGCTCTTTAGGTCTTTATACCCCTGACCTAGGAGCCGCTCAAGTGAGCAGGGTTGCTGTACCACACCCATGTGCTGACTGGCTGCTACTCCTGTGCTACTCACGTGAACACTGCAAGGGAAGTGTAAGAGTCATGGATGCAAAGGAATCATGCAACCCTCACTCAGAGGTCCAACTGGCTACCCAAGAGCCCTGTGGGTCAAGGGCAGTGTGTGTCCATGCCTGCATAGCCCTGCTGCCGGACTTCATGGGAAAGTGTCACCATGGGACTTGGGTGCACCTAGTCAGTGGGATGTTCTCCACAGGACCAGTCCAGGTTCAAGCTTGGCCAACCCTGGAGACAGCCCTCGGCCCAACCCTCCATCCGTCTCCATGACAAACCTGAACATAGATCAGCTACAAGGCACTCCATGCTCAAAGAATGGGCAACAACCTCCCCTGAACCAATGCACAATTGCAATGATTTATTTTTCCAATTACTGGGGTACTACCCAACTCGATCCATGACTTCTTGACCATGGCTTCAAGCTTTATTATATAAACATGAGCAAAAGAAATACTTTCAAAGTATTGGATAAAGGTAGGTGTCATGGAATTCACTTCCGATATGTCACAAGACATGCACAGTGTTTATGCTAGACCAGAACTTTTTTCCTGATTCTGTCATTTCCACATGTTAGGGTTGTGGATACATTATTTACATGGAAGCAATCTTTGTGAAAAACATGATCCTTGAAATACCAGAAGGGAAGAAAAGTAACAAGGCAGAAAAAAATTATAATAATAACAGCCAAGGATGTTAAAAGTATATGTGCCTCTAGCTCTCTTTAGAAATATCTTTATTTATATTAGTGAGTGTTATCCATCATTTCCCGGGAGTATTAGGTCCTTATGTTTATAGTGTCATTGATTTAGCCCATGGTAATATATCATAGTTGAGAAGAGGAGATTAAACAGATGTAAGCTGGCTATAAATCAAAACAAATGCATTATTGACTTGTACAGATGAAATCCTTACGTGCATGACTGTGCACTATTTACACAAACAATGTGGGCTGGTGGTCAAGCAAAACTTACAATAATATTCTCTGATGTCTGCCAAAATAAGGCATAGGCATTTATAAAACATAGATACGGGAATGGACTTTGAGCTCACACTTAATCCTAACTGTAATCCAAGAACAATTAGTTCTTACAATATGGCCCTATTCAATATGCACCCTCAAAAAGAGAGCACGGAAGATATGGCGCTACAGCAATGCACAGTGAAAACTGGATGGGACCCAACTCTCAGCAAGAAGAGCATCGGGGATCCGAAGGCTTGTTTCCAAACAAGCAGCACCTACACGAGAAGACAACTAAACCCACATAGAAGAAGCACGCCAGCCTGCATGATCCAAGGACTGTAATTAATATCATGCAACTTCAAAGGAGGAATGGTATCAGAGTTTAAATTGTCAAATTCTGGTTTTCAGAAGGCTATAGATGGCAGTGAAAATGCAACATATATTTGCAGGATCTGTACATAGAATAAGCCTCTGGTGATTTCCCTCTGATCATAATCAAAGAATGGGAATAGCCTGGTATCAGACAGAGGGTATTACAGAAATGATTTTAGTGTATTCAAATGCAACTTCGATTTGAATGGTTAAAACCGTATCACTTGATCTCCCTTTGGCGCATTCACTAGTGTCTAATATTTTGTTTTCCTTCAGCCTGGGGCTTATCTCCATTGCATTTTGTTAGTTTTAGCCTTCTTGATTCTCTGCTAAGTAAGTGTTTTTCTATGATTTTTTAGTTTTAGTTTTTTGTATATGAAACCCAGCTGGATGAATCTATAGAGACAATAACTAGATTCAGGGTTCCTGTGGGTTGGGGGTAACGGGGATCTAAAATCAACGAGCACCAGAAGGGAGAAAATGTTCTAACACTGATTGTGGTACTGATTGTACAACATTTCTGGATATGGCTGACCTATTGAATTGCGCTGTGTCTGGATTATGTCCTAATAAAATGGTCTAAAAATAATGCGCTAAATTAATAACAAAGTAAAAATCAAGCATAGATCAAGAAAGTTCAGAAACTACCAGACAAAATAAATAACCCTATATCAGACTCAAGCTGCAGAAAACCAACAACAAAGACAAAATCTTAGAGACAAGGGGGAAGCTTCCAACCTATAGAGGAACGAGGATAAAGACCACAGTTCATTTCTTGCTAGAAACCACGTAAGCAAGAAATGTGGACTATGAATGTAATTGAGAGGGAGCACCAACCTAAAATTCTACAGCTAAATTATCTTTAAAGAGAAATGAAGACTGTCTCGGACAAGGAAAATTATGATCATCGTTACCAGTAGACCTACCCTGCAAAGAAAATGCTATAAACAATTGATCGAGCAAAAGGATATAGGTTAGTGAAAGAATGGTGGGAGAGTTAACATTTATTGTGCCAACATGGCCAATAAACACATGTGGGATTAATTGAAGAGCAGCGAGATAAATGTCTCAGCGAGCCTCACCTCTTTGGTTCTTGTTCTTTGACCATCGGGCCAGTGTGCGGCTGCCTTGCTTGTTCTGTGCCTCTATTTGCAAGCTACACTACCTGTGGGACACCTAACCCGTGGACTGTGCTGCTGTAATTTGAGGTTCTTTCATGACATGCTTTGCCACACTGTTGGAATTTACATCTCTTGAGCTGGGGACAGTCAGACCCTGTCATCTGGCTGGATGTTGGTAACCTGCCTTGCTGTTTGCTGCCTGTGCCCGGATAGCCTGAATTGCTCTACAGAGACCTGCTCAACGGCCCTCGAGACTTGAAGGACTGCCAGTGTCTCACAGCTGTCTCACGGGAGTGAGTTGCACTGAGCCATTTGCACTGCTTTATAATTAATTAACCGTTTATTTCTTATGTTATATCTATCTATCTGTACAAATATGTATAAAATTATTAGCGTTCTGGTTTTGTTTCTCTAGAGAACCCTGTCTAACACAAATGGCATAAGGGTGAACTCTGACCTCCTCTAACTTCCCAAGTGGGAGAGAGAATCAAACTACAGCAGCCCAGGTCCATTCCTATAAGGTGGAGGAAAGACATGCCTTCACCATTCAATCTTCTTTACCATTCTGATACCAACTGTTCCTCCCACTGAACCCTCAACTTCTCCACTGGGTTGGTAATTTGGTGCACTGGTCATAGAGAACTCACAAACCTCACTCATGATTATGGAATTTACTACAGAAGTTATTAAGTTACACGGTAGGATCAAAAATGCTCAGGACACAGTTCTGGTTTTGAGCATCTCTTCTCAGCTGAGTCTATAGGCAAGCCTCTCTCTGATCCTTGATCTCTGCATCACATGACCCCTTGGGAAATGTTACAAAGCTCTTTTGCACTACTGATAAGTGCCCTAAAGAGCACACAACTCTACCATAAACTTCAGCCCAACGATAGCCCAGCAGGTCTGCAAAACTAGTCCCCCAAATGGAATGAATGGAGGCACCCAATTCTGTAAGCAAGCCCTCTGTCTAAAGGCACTCAGCTTTACTCACCCTGTGGACCTGGAAGCCCGTGACCAGTGCTCTGGCTTTTCTGTCACTTCTCTGCAATGCCTCTGTGACTACGGGGTTGAGGAGGGTCAGTGTGCAGAAATCCTGAAGTGGGTCCGAAACACAGTCTGTTCCTAGCTCTCCTTTCCTCACACACACACACACACACACACACACACACACACATTTTCTGTTTCATGGATGGCTCGTTATATACCTAGAAGAATGGCAAAATTGACCAATCCCCACTTTAGAGTTCCAAATTCTTGCAACCACAATTAACTGTGCTAACAATAACACAAATAAGTCATATGATCCTATCAGCATTTTCTTCAACCTTCACTTAACTGGGACTCATCAGGAAAAGAAAAATACATCTAATCTGGGTATTCCCACCTGGGCATTTGATAGGAATTACAAAGATACTGGAAGAGTCCTATGGTGTAAATCAATGTACCACAGTTACTAACTTAAAGTGGGCTGGCAATGGCTGCACCAATGGGCTCAAACTTAAGGACAATTGTGAAGGTGGCACAGAAACGGGAAGTGTTTTGTTCCATTGTGCATAGAGTTGTTATGAGTTGGAACCAATTTGATGGCACCTACCAACAACAACAACATTTTTAAAAGATTAAATGAAGGTGTGTTGGGCTGGGTTGATTAGAGAAACAAATCCAGTGACACTCACATATATATCTAGAACTAATTATGTATCAAGAAAATATCCCTGACCAGCCCAACTCAAACCCATAAGTCCCTCTGTAGACTCACGCAGTCAAAAGCTATGATGCAGAATGCAGGAATAGCACATGTTGGTGGGTACAGAGTCAAGTGGATCCAATAGCATTGGAAGTATTACAGGGCCCGGACAGCAGTCGGGGTCAGTCACCAGGAAAGTGAAGGCAGAGAGAGAAGGGGAGGCTCCCAGGGCCTTCCGTATTAAAAGGCCACACCCAAAAGGAGGTACTATCAGGCTGTGTGGACTGATTGACAGGTTGAAAACCACCCCTACACTTTTATTTATCTTCAAGTTGACATGAAATTATGTAACTACCCTAGAAGATATGATTATTAATTTTATGTGTTAATTTTGCTAGCACCTGGACTACAATTATTCAATCCAAAGCTAATGTAGGTGATCTCTAAGTAGGTGTTCATAGATAACTGAGATAGTAAAGTTTATTGTGCCAACCTAGCCGATAAACACGTGTGGGATTAATTGAAGGGTGGAGGGATAACTAGTTCAGTGAGCCTCGCCTTTCGAGTTCTCTGGTCTCTTGCTTTCTGATGGTCGGAGCAAAGTGCGGCTTCCTTAGCCAGTTCCCTGCTTCAGTTGGCAAGGCTCACTTCCTGTAAGACATCCTTGAGGAGAAGCCACATGGACCTACCCCGATGCAGCCCTTGGTGCTGGAGCAGCCATGTGGAGACCCCTGCCAGCGCTGAGATGCTTACACGTTCACTGATTCAGCTTTCTTCCTGCAGTCAGCATCATAGTGTGTGTTTTGTGAGATGGAGGAGGACTTTGTGGATTGATGTCGGACATATGGACTAATGTTGGACTTGTGGACTTGGACAGCACTGGGTTGGGATGTTTTCTTGATGTGCGCTTACCCTTTATATAAAACTCTCTCGTATACATATGAGTTTCTGGGGATTTGTTTCTCTCATGTACCCAGACTAACATAATCACCTGAGATCACCTATGAGACAAAATTGACTCGATGTCATCTAACAGCACAACGAGTAGATTCTCGTGCAGACTAAACCATATGGGAGGAGACGAGGAGCTGACTCACAAATGGTAGAGCTTTGACAAAGGATATTTGTTTATGTTTATTGATCTTTGCTGCAAATGCATCCATGAGTGTGGTGCATCCAGGAAACAGCTAGGAATGCTTCTTGTTGCTATTAGGAGTTGTCCAGTCGGTTCCAGCAACCCTATGAACAAAGCAGTGCCCATTCTGCACCACACTCACAACTGTTACATGTGAGCCCATGGTTATAGCCACTGTGTTACTCTATCTCCTCAAAGGTCTTCCTCTTTTTACCTGCCCTTCTGCTTTACCAAGCATGACGTCCTTTCCCTGGTCTCTTTTAAAACATGGCCAAAGTACTTGAGCTTAAGTCTCACCAACCTGGCCTCTGAAGAGTACTCCGCTTGTACTTCTTCCATGACAGATCGATTCGTTCTTCTGGCCGTCCGGGACCCTTTGAATCATCTTCACTAGCACCATCAGTGAGTGCATCGGCCCTTCTCCAGTCTTCCTCATTGGGTGTCCGACTTTCACATGCGTAGGAGGTGATGAAGATACGGATTGGGTCAAGCACACCTGAGTCCTCAGTGACACTCTTGCTCTTGAACATTGTGCGGAGGTCTTGTGCCGCAGATTTACCTAAAGCAATGCATTGTTTGATCTCTTTGATCTCTTCCCTGCTGCTTCCATGAGTATTGATTGTCGATACAAGCAAGGTGAAATCCTTGACAACTTCGATCTTTTCTCCTTTGATCATGATTTACCTGTTGGTCCAATTGGGAGGACTTTGTTTTCTTTACAGTGAGATGTAATCTATGTCGAAGGCTGCAGACTTTGATCTTCATCAGCAAGTGTTTCAACTTCTCCTTACTTTCACCAAGCAATATTGTGCAACTGCACATCACAGGTAGGGAATAAGCCTTTCTCCAACCCTGATGCTGAATTCTTCTTCGTATGGTCCAGTTTCCCAGATTACTCGTTTAGCATACGAATTAAATAGATAGGATTAAAGTACACAACTGTGACACACACCTTTCCTCATTTTAAACCAGGCAGCATTCCCTTGTTCTCTGTAGTAACTGCCTCTCGATCCATGTACAGGTGCCGCATGAGCACAATGAAGTGTTCTGGAATTCTCATTCTTCTCAACATGTTATCTCTAGTTGGTTAGGAATAATTCTTATACATAAATAAACGCCTGGAGAGTATGAGTCACAGGGCCTGGGTTAGCAGGATCAAGAGGGGACACTATTGTATAACACAGTTCACAAAGGCAATGTTCTATGTCCTACCTGGATGAGTAGGACATAGTAGGACCTTTATGACCGATTGTAGTCTTAAAAGTTCACGAGTAGCCATCTTATATATAAACCTGGATCTCTCTCCAGCCAAAAGAAAGAAGAATGGTGACAATTAAAAGGCATATGGAAACAGTTAGTCCAATGTACTAATAGACCACATAAACATTAGTCTCAACCATTCTAAAGACCCAAAGTACCAAACTGTAATATACAGTTACCACCACCAACTGCTCTGAAAAGGAGCACATTAGAAGGTCTTGCATGCAGTGGGGGGGGGGGAATGTAACAAAACCATAAGAGATACCAGGCTAACTGGTTGGATTGAGTCAGATGAGACAATGAGACGGTGGCCCTTAGTCACCCTTCAGCCCTAGAACTGAATTTACCCTTGTGATAGAATAAGTAACCATTTTAGACAAAAGGAAAACATTTAGCAAACGACAAAGTTCAGTGGTTTAGGAAAGAAGGAGGAATGGAAATAGGAAACACAGAAAGAAAGCAAGATCAGTGGTAGCACACAAGTGGAAAGGTCTGGCAATCATAGCCAAGCCCTAATCTAAGAACAATCAGTTCTTATGATGTCCTGCCAACACCTGCCCTTATGAAGAGATCACTGAAGACATCAGTGCTACAGAAAAATGTGGTGAAGAATTCAGATGGTGCCCAGCAAGCAGAAAGAATACTGTCTGAGATCTTAAAGAGTTGTCTTAAAACCAGCAGCCTTCTAAGTGAGGTGTCAGTTAAATCCAAACAGAAGAAGCACACCAGACTGTGTGATCCAAGGTTTGCCAATAATAAAATCCAAGACCAGTGGAGGGAGCTGTAGTAGAGCTTAAATTCTGAGCACCTAGTTTACAGAAGACTATGGATGACAATGAAAACCCAAAATCCATTTGCTGTGAATACCCTTTGACCAATGACCAGCAATATGAATAGCCTTCCTATGAGAGTGCCTTACCGCAGAACCCCAGGCCTCAACACGAATGTGTTCTAGAAGGACCTAAGCAAGATGCGATGCAGTAAAGTTCAAAATCAATTTTTCCCATAAGAAATAACTGAAAGCGGATTAATCCATTTTGACCACAAAGTTAAATAATATAATTTAAATGAGAAACACAGCATTAAAAAAAGTTTTTAACAACTACAGTATGTCTCATACATTGAGATTGATGAGGATCTGCATCTGTGGACACGGGTGTGGAAAGGAGGTATGGAAAGAGTCATTGTTTGGAAGGGAAATCCCCTTCCATAAAAATCTCCTGACAGCACTTTTCAGGAGATTTTTCCTTGCTTTGAATTTTTTCACTGAGACCTGGCTGGCTTTCTGTAAAAAAAATTTTTTTAATCTAATTTTTTTAACGTTTTTTTAAACGTTTAATTTTTAACATTTCCTTAACTGTTTTCTAAAAGGGTTTACTAACTTATCATCAACAATAACACAGTTAAGCAGCTCCTTATCATGATGACTCTTAAAAAAAAAAAACTCTTTCTTAGGACCCATGTTTTTTTAATCTAAAAACAGTACAAAAGGCCACAAAAACTAAGAAAAGTATAGCAAAACGCTTGGAACACAGCTGCAAAAGTTTTAACCAACGAATCCTAACAGCGCCAACTAACATCGAGTGACCGAAACAGGAACCACTTTTGTTTATAAAAGTCACGTACGTTGGGTCGGATCCCAATGTTGGTTCAAGCTCCGATGCAAAAATTTCTCGACCTTTCAAATCAAAATCCGATCATGTCAGGACTGTTGCGGCTTCTCCTGGAAAAGGCGGATTAATGCAGATGTAGTTGGGTTAAAATTTGACACCTTATTGTTTATTCTCTATTTTGTCCCAGTTTAAATTTGTTCTAGTTTTTAATAGTTTCTGCTTTCTTTTCAATTGAGGTGTTTCTCTGGTTTATCTTGTGACTGTTGTTGGGTTTGGGTTTTGCATTTGTTTGTTTTTTTAAGTTTTACTTTACAGAAAATCCAGGAGAGGTAAAACTATAGAGACAGTAACTGGATTGGTAGTTTCATAGGGTATAGCAGAGAAGGTTGGGGGAAATGGGGAGCCCACAATAAAGAGTCCAAGAGAGAAGAAAATGTGCTAAACTTTATTTGTGGAGATGATTGCACAACTTGTTTAATGTGATTAAAGCATTAAATTGCATGATTTGTGATCTATATGTCAATAAAACTGCGTTTTAAACAAAAAGAATCACAGCCAAGAGTTTCTTGAACTTCCACCTGTGAACATTTTTAGCTCGGGCAGTTCGGGAACTGGAGAGTTCTGTGTGCCCTTCCTGGCAATCTGCCCTACAGATTTGTAACTTGCCTAATTAGCCCTCAAAATTGTGTGAGCCAATTCTTTGCAATCAACCTCTGAGCACCCTCAGACAGCTCCTGTTTGCTCTATTTAGCTGACTGAATCCTGAGGGATACAAAAAAGAAAGATTTTCTTTCTCTGAATTCATCTTCAGAAAAATAAACTCTGATTTTAAACAGGTTAGTGTTATTGGGCGACTTTAGCATTTCAATAATTGAAACTAATGGCAACATCACAAGGCATGAGGGGCCAGGGAAGGATTCGGGATATTCTGTCATAAATTACTTCCACTGCATGGGATGCAGTATGGTGGTATTTGAAAGTAGACTTAGATTATTTTTCAATGTATATTGTAAACTATAAGATAATTGCTATTTTTTTAAGTTAGGAAGTATACCTGACACATCAAGAAAAGATATAAAAATGGAAATATGTAAACTACCTTAAAATGTGAGGAGAGGGACAAAGAGCAAGCACAAGAAATAGAATATAGTTAAAGAACAGAACAGAACGCAGCAAATGTTATCCAACTATATTGGGGAACTGGAGAAAAATGCAGCTTTCTACTCTGGTAAAGAGTTACAGTCAGGCGGTGGGGGAGAAAGGGGAACCCATCACAAGGTTGGATATATACCCAACCCCAGGGGTTGGTTGAATAACAGAAGGTGAAGGGAGACAATGGACAGCATAAGACATAAAATAACAGTAATTAACATATGATGATCAAGGATTCACATGGGTGGGAGGGAGGGGGAAAATGAGGAGCTGATACCAAGGGCTCAAGTAGAAAGAAAATGTTTATGGCAACATATGTACAAGTGTGCTTAATACAATTGAATGATGGGTGAATGATGGGTTGTCATGAGACTTGTAACAGTTGTGGTTTCAGAAGTCCATCAGGGCAGTTCTACTCTCTACTACAGCGTAGCTGTGAGTCCTAATCCACTCAATGTCCATGCATTTTTATTTTTTTATATTGGGAAATGTTGCTTACGTCAAGCATGGGGGGATTTAATGGGGTGTATCTATTCTTTATGATATTGCAGGGGTGGATTCACGACAGTCTGCATCTGGCAAAACCCATAACACTTTATAGCACGAAGAGTAACCCTGTCTATGCAGCACCGACATCCATTAAGATGGTGTAAGAAGAGCAGACAAGGTTCACCCCGTTATGAGAGTCAGAGCCGACTCTGTGGTAACTACCTATAATTAACATGCTCACACATGGTCACAAAGTCAGGAGATCCCAGGACACCATGGAGACTCTGGCAAAGGTCCTAAATTGTGCTACAGATAGATGAAAGCAGATGGGGCAAAATGCTAACCTGTGTACAGTTAAAAATGAATAAATCAAAGGCCCAAAGAATGTTATAGGGGCACAATTCTCCCTTGATAAAGCCGTTTCCCCGAGGGGTGTGAATTGTTGTTGTGTTGTTATTAGGTACCGTCCTGTTGGTTCAGACTCGTACAGATCCTGTGCTCAGCAGAACCAAATGCGACCCGGTCCTGTATCACCCTCACAATTGTTCCCATGCCTGAGCCCATTGATGCATTGATCCTGAAACGACTATACATGAGTAATGAAATCGAAATCTTTAATGAATTGGTGGTAGAGGCTTGGAGTCAGATTTCTCACTGTTGGGGTGAGCCATTAGAGACAAGCAAGGGAGGAGGCGACAGTGATAGGTGTGATAATAGATCTGAGTTGGAGACATTAGCATAAATTCAAGTAGATTTGAATAGAGATGTTTGTTGTTGTTGTTGTTGTTGTTGTTGTTGTTGTGTGCCATGGAGTAGGCTCAGGGTCCCTATGGACAACAGAATGAAACCTGAGGCCCCCTCCTAATGGTTCTTATGGTTGAGCCTAGTGTTGCAGCCACTGTGTCAATCCGTCTCCCCAAGGGCTTTCCTCTTTGTCATTGTCCTCCACTTTTTAAATATAGATAACTTTGTATATGTAAACTCATATATGTATATATATACACACTAGTATTTAAAAATAAAAATTAAACATCAATGCTAACAAGTGTATTCTGACTCACAGTGACCCTATAAGACAGGGTAGAACTGCCCCTGTGAATTTCCAAGACTGTAATACTTGACAGGCGTAGAAAGCCTTGTCTTTCTCCCACAGAGTGCCTAGTGGTTTTGAACTGCTGACCTTAAGGTTAGCAGACCAACACATAACCACTATGCCGTCACGGCTTCTAGTGTACACACATTATTTCCTTGCTCTGTCACTTAAGAGGATTGAGAAGCAACAACACCACAATAGCAACAAACACATAAACTACCCTGATCTTGAGCTTCTAATACCCTTCGCCAAAGGAAAGAAACAGAACTCACTGGAGAAGTGACAGATTTTAGGACCAATATGGAAAATATGGAAGATGAGCCTAAAACCTTTTAAAATGTCCGAAAAATAAGGAAATGTTAAGGAACACACACACACACACACACACACGATGTCAGCCAGAGACAGGAGCCAACTGAAAGAGTTCACAATGGCCAAAGCTGGAACACTTCAAACCTCAAAATAAATAAAGCGATATTTGCTTATAATCCAGATCATAAAATAAATATCTATGAATCCATACCAGTATAAATAAATGATTGAATAAATAAATAAATGGGAGAAAATAGGCCACCCTCCCACACAGAATTCCAATCACTTTATGCAAATATCATTGTCAAGGAGATGGAATTTAACTCTCATTATGGGTGAGTTGCACATCGTGACTTCTTTCCAAATGGTAAATTGTAGAAAGGAAGGAAAACTGTTTGGGGTTGTTGGGTTTTTTGTTGTTGTTTTTTGTTTGGGTTTTTTTTATTAATCATTTTATTGGGGGCTCTTATAAATCTTATAACGATCCATCATTCAATTGTATTAAGTACCCTTGTACATATGTTGCCATCAACATTTCCAAAACATTTTCTTTCTACTTGAGCCCTTGATATCAGCTCTTTTTTCCCCTCTCTCCCCTACCTTCCCACTCTGATGAATCCTTGATCAATTATATATTGTTGTTGTTTCATATCTTACACTGTCTGTTGTCTCCCTTCACCCACATTTCTGTTATTTGTCCCCCTGGGGGTGGGATATATATCTAACCTTGTGATGGGTTCCCCCTTGCTCTGCCCCACCTACCCTTGTGATATTGCTACTCCCACTCCTATTCCTGAGGGTTTCATCTGTCCTGAATTCCATGTGTCCAGAGCTCTTATCTGTACCGATGTGTATATTCCAGTCTAGCCAGATTTGTAAGGTAGACCTGAGTCGTGGTAGTGGGGGAGGAAGCATTCAGGAACTAGAGGAATGATGTGTGTTTCATCAGTATACTGAATCCTGGTTGAATGTCCCTTCCTTGTAACCTGTCTGTGGGGGTTTGTCCAATTGTCTACAGATAGGCTTTGGTTCTCCACTCCAACTCCCCTCTTGCACATCGATATAATTGTTTGGGATCTTTTGATACCTGATAGTTGACCCCATCAACACCTCATGATCACACAGGCTGGTGTGCTTCTTCAGGCGGGCTTACTTTCTTCCTTGCTAGACGGCTGCTTTTTAACTTCAAGCCTTTAAGACCGCAGACGCTGTGTATTTTGATAGCTGGGCACTGACCACTTTCTTAACCACATTTGCTTATTCACCCATTTTATCTTCAGTGCTCATGTAGGGAAGATGAATTTCAAAGAGTGCCAGGTTATTAGAACAAAATGTTCTTGTGGAAAACTTTTTAAGAGAAGAAGAAAAAAACTGACACACACTACCTCTGCCAGGTAATGCAGAGGTCCTGGAAATCACAAAGAATACAATAGGTTAGTTTAGCTCCACATTTTGTGTGGGGCCTGGGCTGGAAGATTGAAAGGATGCAACCTAGAAAAGTCTGAAGGTTTTGTAAAGTATACATGTTGCATTTAGTTCTGACTGTTACCGGAGATCGTTGCTAAGGTTGTTGGCCAGAATGCATGCAAATGGCTTCAATATGTACCCTGGGCTTCTGCACAATATGGTGGTTATTTTCTAACTATGAACACACTGAAAGAGAATGGGGTGGGAGCCAGGCAGTTTAACCTGAACTTGAACATTCATGCAGCATCCCTTCAGGCACATTCTGCTGGTTAAGACAGTTGCAAACATCCAATTTTAATAGGACGAGAGCTTCATCAATAGAGTACTGCATGGGGAGCACATAGGATGGACTGGGGCCACCATTTTAAATATAGAATTTGATAGAGTGCCAGATATTTACCTGAAACAATCCTTCCGGTTCTTCTTAAACGGGCCTACATGACCTCCCAGCTGCTGTTGTCCTGAGGTGCCATGGAGTCAATCCTGACCCATTGCAACCTTGTGCACAATGGAAGGAAGCACTACCCCGGCCTGGGCCATCCTCACCATTGTTCCTATGTTTGAACCCATTGTAGCAGCCACTGTGTCCGTCCAGTTCTTGGAGGACCTTCTTCTTCCTCCGCCACCACCACCCACTACTTTAACAAACACGATCTCCTGCCAGGGACTGGCCTCTGCTGATAACATGTTCCAAAATATGTAAAACAAAGTCTTGCCATCCTTGCCTCTAAAAAGCACCTGGCTTCACTTCTTCCAAGACAGAACAGTTTGTCCTTTTAGCAGTCCATGGTACTTTCAATGTTTTTCTCCAGCACCACAATTCAAATGCATTTATTCTTCTTCAGTCTTCCTTTCTCTGTGTCTAACTTTCACATGTGTATGAAGCAATTGAAAAAAAAGTAACATCCTTGCTTTTTAATACTCTAAAGAGGTCTTGTGCAGCAGTGAATATTATGGACCCCCCCAATACATTTCCCTGCCTCGTTGTAAGAAATGGCTAGGGCTCTCTTCCATCCCTCCCCTTTTGGTCGGCGACTGAACAGTGTGATGAGGCATCAGGATAGATTGTGATGGCCTCAGTCTTGTCATTAGAACTAGCAAAATGAAATTTCAGAGACCATATGTTGTCATTAGAATATTCTAAGCCATCGTGGTAGTTACATAATTTGCTGTCAACTTGAGAGGATTAAGAGTCACGGGGTGGAGTTTAGACTGTTGATAGGTCACAAGTTGATGACCTCACTGGGAGGCACTAAGGAGGTAAATTGCTCACTGGAGGCAATGCAAGCTCACTCCTTGTGAGACATTGCTGAAAAGAAGCCACATGAAGCTACTCTGATGCAGCCAGAGCCCTGAAAGCTGGAGGAGCCACATGAGTCTCCTGCCAGTGCTGAGATGCTTACACTGCCACTGGATCCACAAGACTTCCCACCCACTGCCCTGTGATCTTCCTGCATTCAGCATGATTGCATGTGTTTCCTGAGTCTGAAGAGGAATTTATAGATTGGCATTGGACATATGGACTAATACCAGATTTAAGGGCTTGATCTGGACTGGGCTGAGATGTTTTCTCAATACTCAATTGTTCTTGTATATAAATCTCTTTCTTACACACACACAAAAGTCTATTAATTTGTTTCTCTAGTCTACCTGAACTAACACAGTCATGTTGTAGAAATTAAGATTTATTTATACTCTAGTGTACACCTGACAGTGAAATAATCCTAGCCTGACAGCAAGGTAAGCCAAGACCAGCTGTCCCGAAGTGTTAATTCCAAGTATCTGCATACCTGCCCCGATCACGGTCCTCCTATAAGGGGCAGTGGCTCGAGTTAAATGTTTGTTAATGGTTCCCTGACTCCAGAATTGTTCAAGAATTCACATCTTCAGTTCAAGAAGTACACATGAGAGATAATTAAGAAAACCATCAATTTTATATAAAACAGTTTTGTGAATTTTTTAAATAATTAAATAGGGGAACAGCCAGTTACTAAAATATTTTGATGATAGTAGCACAAGATAAGTACAGTAATACAAAAAGTAGGAATGTTTTTAGGACAGGGGAGCTTTTCTGTGCTCTGCACATTTTAGTAAATAATAAAATATAAAGACCAGAGGGTGAGTCATGGACCCTCCTCTGTGCTCAGAGCATCCTGATCATGTCTCACTCTTGTCCTTGCTAGCTGCGCTTGAGATGCCCAAACTCATGACAACACCATGCACAAAAAACAAAAACCGTCCAGACCTGTGTCATCCCATGATTCGTTGTGGATAGGAATGTAGAGATACACAGGGTCTTCCGTGGTAGATTTTTGGAAGTGTATCACCAGGTCATTCTTCCCAGTTTGTCGGAATCTGGAAGCTCCAGCGAAACTTGTTCACCATCATAGCAATACCTAAGCACCAATGACAATTAGGTTGTGGCTATGTATTGGCTAAAACTCAACTTGTCTCCTGCCTAGAAGAAGGCATTATTGGCAGGTAAGTATCCTGGCAATGTAACACCACTACTCGTATGCCTCATCATAGCTCACTGAATATATATTACTATATAGAGTAACATGTGTATATTTGTTTTCTAGTAGTCCAGAGAAGTAATTTGGTCAAAGTCACAATCAGTAGCTGTTTATTTTTGTATTTAAACTTCATATTTAGAAACATATTATAAAAATCAGCCAAGCCCTATCAAAAGAGATAGTGTCTGGGGTCTTAAAGGCTTGAAGGTGAACAAGCAGCCATCTAGCTCAGAAGCAAAAAAGTCCACATGGAAGAAGCACACCAGCCAGTGCGATCACGAGGTGCCAAAGGAACCAGGTATAAGGCATCATGCAAAAAAAAATCTATATGTATATGAATATGTGTATATGTATATGTATATGTGTGTATATATGTTTGTGTGTGCGTATATACCATATTGAATGAAGGGGGAAGTTCAGAGTGGAGACCCAAGGTCCAAGTGTCGGCCACTGGAGATCCCCTCATAGAGGGGTTTAGGAGAGGAGATGGGTCAGTCAGGGTGCGAGGTAGTACCGATGAAGAACACAGCTTTCCCCCAGATCCTGGATGCTTCCTCCTCCCAACTACCATGATCCGAATTCTACCTTGCAGGACGGGATAGGGCAGAGGCTGTACACTGGTGCATATGGGGGCTGGAGGCACAGGGAATCCAGGGTGGATGATACCTTCAGGACCAAGAGTGTGAGGGGTGATGCTGGGAGAGTGGAGGGTAAGTGGGTTGGAAAGGGGGAACCGATTACAAGGATCCACATGTGACCTCCTCCCTGGGAGATGGACAGCAGAGAAGGGGGGAAGGGAGACTCTGGATAGGGCAAGATATGACAAAATAACAATGTATAAATTACCAACGGCACATGAGGGAGGGGAGAGCGGGGAGGGAGGGTAAAAAAAGAGGACCTGATGCAAAGGGCTTAAGTGGAGAGCAAATGCTTTGAGAATGATTGGGGCAGGGAATGTGCGGATGTGCTTTATACAATTGATGTATGTCTATGTGTGGATTTTGATAAGAGTTGTATGAGCCCCTAATAAAATTTAAAAAAAGAAAAGAAAAGAAAATGATTAGGGCAAAGAATGTACAGATGTGCTTTATACAATTGATATATGTATATGTATGGATTGTGATAAGAGTTGTATGAGCCCCTAATAAATTGTTTTTTAAAAAAATCAGCCAAGCCGTTTATCTGGAATCACTACTCCTGGAATAACAAATCTTATTGCTTTATTTTTTAGATAGATTTTATTAGGATGTGCTTGTTTTTTTAGGGACAGTATGTCCTAAGCAAAATTTAGTTAAGTAATAACTATAATGTGCTTCTCACAGGATATGTACACTGGGGTTTGCAAAATCATAAAGATGAAGGAGAAATAAATGCCACATAAAAGATGAAGTTTCAGCTGTGCCTGGCCTGCAGAAGGCTCAGCTAAAGAGCATGGAATGACTCCTAGGTGAGAGGCAGCAGGTTGTACCAGACACACCAAGGAATGACATTAAAGTAGACAGCACTTTTTCTTCTTTCCTGAGTGTCTCAACTCCTCTGTGAAATGACCCAAGTGGCCCCAATTACCTGAAGCCTGAATGTAGTGGTTATACACTGAGCTGTTAACCAGGAAGTCAGCAGTTTGAAACCACTGGCTACTCTGGGAAAAAGAGGTGGTTTTCTACTGACATAAAAAATTTACATTCTCAGAAACTCACAGAGGCAGTACTACACTTTCCTATAAAGCAGCTTTGAGCTGACATTGACTTGATGGCAATGAGTTTGTTTGGGGGAGGGAGCAGGGGGGTTGTTTGGTTTCAGTATTGAATAATTTGCTGGTGGGATTGTAGCACCAAATCAAGCACACTTAAATTGCTCTTCCTGAGACAGAGATGCATTTCTTTGGAATTGCCCAATAGCAGAACAATGGGAAAAGGCGAGATATTCTGCTTACTCAACATAGACCTTTATATAAAAATAGAAAAGTCTCAGAAAGTGCTAAAACTTAATAAAGTGTTTAAAGTGCCTAAGTAAAACTAAAATGCGTGTGTAAAACCCTGAAAGCAAAGAATAAATTTCTTTTGATATCTGGCAGCCCTGAAAAAGGGTGATGGATTATACATTTGCTTGTTTGGAATTCCATTTATATTCTATTCAGGGCGGTAAGATTTAAAACTTCATGAAAATGTTGAAGCTCTTAGGGAAGAAAAAGAAGAAAAGAGATAATAGCATTAATCCCCAGATTATAGGGGGCGGGGGGATTAAAAGAAAGTTCAAGTCAATTTCAGAATACAATGAAAACAGACACTTTCCAAAGAAAAATAAGGAAGTGCATCATGTGGTAAATGTCAGTCTACTACATAGAGATAAATTTACAGATTTGTCACATTGCTAAAACATGAAACTGAACAAATCCTAGCGCTCCACAGTGTAGATTTAAATAATATATAATTGTTTCTGAAGCCTACTAACGGAGTTTAACCCATAATTGTCTAAATCCCTATTGTACGCAAAGTTTTGCATACTGGCAAATATGTTGAGACAAGGGATGGCTTCTCTCAGCTGTGGCGAGGAAAAACAAGCAAAAATCACTCAATAGCATTTCTCAAGTGATAGAAAATATTCAACTATGCTTTATTCTAATTTAAACCAGCATCCAATTAAGCCCAAATTTTGCACAGTTCTTTATTTGAGCATTAAAACTGATTTTTTATTAAAAACTTCAGAAGCATTCATCGGAGATGTCTTAAGTATTCCCAGCTGGAGCATAATCTGTAATGCATTTATCATGCAGTGTAGCAGTCCCAGGTGGTGCAGTAGGCTTAACGAGGAATTGATGGGGAGTCTGGGAGGGAGATGTAATGGAAATGTATTTATTTTGCATACCTATCTTTCTACTTACTGGAAATACAAAAGGTTAGTTACCTTTTAGCCAGCACTGCACCTCTCTAACAACCAGAGACCAGGCTGAAATAGCAGGGTTTATGGGCAGAAACCTAAGATGGGCAGTTTTGAGTCCATCCCGTATCTTCACTCAAGAAGACCTAAGAATCCGACTCTGTAAAGATTCCATTCTCCAAAACCCCACAGAGCATGTCTACCTGCAGGAGTCAGAATGAACTCCACAACAGTGAGTTTGGGTTGGTGATCAAGTTCATCAACGGACAGGTTTCTCCAGTGGGTAATTCCATAGTTCTTGGCTTCGCAAGAGAATGAATTCATGCCGAAGCCGGGTTTGTGATCCAAGTGAGTTTTTATGAAGGACGGGAGAAATTTCAGGTTTTACAGTCTCAAAAGAGAACACTTGTTTCTGGGAAGCCTGCCAATCCTCGCAGAAACTTCGCCGGAGCCCCTCACTGAACCCGGGCAACCTCTTGCACCGCTTACCAGCAAGGGATCTGAAGCAGGCCAAGCGGGTGAAGGAACAGGGTAAAAAGAGACCGCCTTCCACAGCCTGGGTATTTTAGACTTCTGGCTGGGGGGGTGATTGAAGGTCTTGGTTGGCCCCATTGGCTGAATCAAGCCCATCTGGGCCTAGTTTGTGCTACCCAGGTGCATACATGGGAAAGACAACACACACACACACACACACACACATACACACACACCCCGCCCCGCCCCGTTCCTGTCCTGGCTGCCTAACACAACTACAGAAACTTGACCGTGCTTTATTGGAATTTTTCTTTTGTTCTAAATCAAGAAGGTACAGAGAGTAACTTATGCCCCGAGCTAGCTCTGTTAAGAAATAGGCGGGCTATGGTCAAGCAGTTGCAGTCGAGTTACAAACTCTTTAGAAAGACTGATAAGAGAGAGGCTAGAAACAGAAAAACTAAAGTCTGATTTAAAAAACAATCTAATGTTGTCAAATATAATAAATGTTTAATAAATTGTTATTTCACCAAAGTTCCTGGTCACTATAAGAAGTAATCATCTTTAAGTTAGACAAGAAATAATGGACCAGCTGCTGTCATTTAGATAAGTATTATTTAAAGAAAAAAACCTGAATATCGTTTATTGGTCATTCCATGACCCTCCATTCTCTCCTATCCTGGATAATAGAAAACACTTTTTTCATTGACCATGATTCCTAAAAAGTCTTTGTCTGTAAATGTGTCCTTTTATGACCCCTTATATGCTGCTGCGATGCTGAAAGCTATGTTGGCAGGATTTCAAGTGCCAGCAGCGTCCCCCACGGCCATAGGGTTCAGCAGAGCTTCCAAAGACTAGGAAGAAGGAGCTTCTACTTTTGCATCACTTCTGACTCACAGCAAACCCTACAGGAGCCTGCAGAACCGCCCCTGTGGCTTAGGCTTGGCTTGGGAGGTTGTAAATCTCTGCTGTAAGGTCCCGCCCAGTCACTCCCAGCCCACCATGACCTTCTGCACAACGGAGCGCAGCATTGCCCGCTCCTGCACCATCCGCGCCGTTCCTCTGCTTGAGCCCATTGTTGCAGCCACCGTGTCCATGCATCTCTGTGTAGTAACGGTGTCTTACTGTTTTTCACTGCCCCTAGTCCAGTGGTTCTCAACCTTCCTAATGCTGCGACCCTTTAATATAGTTCTTCATGTCGTGGTTACCACCACCATCCCCCTCCCCCCCCCCACCCATCAAGTTATTTTCCTTGATCTTTATCAGCAAGTATTCAGGTCCTCCTCACTTTCAGCAAGCAAATTTGCATCAGCTGCCTACCGCGGCTTGGTAATGAGCATTCTTCCAATCCTCATGCTGCATTCTTCTTCATGCAACCCAGCTTCTCTGACCATCTCCTGAGGATACAGATTGCATAAATATGGTGAGAGGATACACTCTTGTTGCATACTTTTCCTGATTGAAAACCACGCAGTCTTCCCTGCTCCTTGCACAGCTGCCTCCTGGTCCATGTGCAAATGCTGCAGGAGCACAATGAAGGGTTCTGGAACATCCATTTTTCTTAAGGCTTTCCATGGTTTGCTATGATCCACACAGTCAACTGCCTTGTCATAGTCAATAAAACGAAAGTAAACACCTTTCTGGTATTCTCAACCTTGAGCCTTGATCTATCTGACATCAGCAATGCTCTCTCTTGTTCCATGGACATTTTCATTGGCGCAGTCTCATCTTTCTCCCTCAGAGCAACTGGTGGTCTTGAAGCTGCTGCCCTTGCAGTTAGCATGCCAACGCGCAGCCCCAGGATCTACATCCAAAGTCTCAACCTGTGAACACTGTGTGAACAGAGGGTTGCCTGTTGTGGTGCCATGAAATGAACACCTCCGGCCCACGGGCACCAAAAAGATGACAGAGGAAGCGCTGGCTTCTTACTCAAAGTAGAGGGGCCCTAAATAACTTGGATGAAGTAAAGCTTCTGCAACCTTCATCAGTTGATGCACCAAACTGAAAATGAGAAGAAACAGCTGTAAACATCTATTAATCTTGTAATGTGGAAAGTAGTCTGAAATATGAAACAAGGAATGTTGGAAGTCATCGAAACAGAAATTGAATGTATAAAGTCAACATCTTCAACATTAGGGAACGGCGAAGGGCTGGTATTGGTCATTTTGAATCAGAACAACCATATGGTCCACTACACCATGAAAGACAAATTGACATGGAGTGCATTAATCTCCAAAAGGAATAATTCAAGGTCTATCCTGAAGTGCACCCAACACTGTGCAGGAAAATACTCATATGCTTGCAAGGAAGACTCTTTTCATTGTTAGTCAATTATTCACCAAGCACTAATTTCAGAGATGAAGAAGTGGAAGATATCTTTCCTTACTTCAGAAGTCTAAAATTAATCCAATATTAAATCAAGATACATCGATAATTACTGATGATTGGCATGTGAAAGTTGAAAACAAAGACTAGAAAATAATGTGATGTTGTGATGATTGACCAAAATTGGAGATCTTATGGTAGAATTTTGCAAGACCAACAACATATACACCATCAAGAATAAAACACGTTCCTCAATACCATAAATTGTTACTATATGCTTGACCTCAGCAGGTGAAATTCACAGGAATCAACTCAGTGGCACTTATGAAAAGAACATTTGACAGGAAATGTCAATATCATCAGTAGAACAGACCATCAACCATTTCAGGAGGTAGCATTTGATCATGAACTAATGGTATTGGTAAGAGGTCCAAGAAGCACTGAAAGCGTTGGCCAAAAAAAAGGGCAGAATGTTAATTTAGATAGCTCAATAAATAGATGCAACATTAAAAATGCTCACTTGTCTATACCAAGAAATTTTTGAGACAGCTATCTGATCAATAGAGTTAGAAATTATCCATATTAGTGCCCATTTTTTTAAAAGGTGGTCCATCAGAATATAGAAAACATTGAACAATATCATTAATATCACATAGAAGCAAATTATGGTGAGGATCATTCAAAAATGGGTGCAACTGTACAATCAATGAGGAACAACTAAAAATTTAAGCCAAATTCAAAAAGGTCTCAGAATAAGGGATCTCATTGCTGGTGTCAGATGGATCTTGACTAAGGGAGAAAATACTCAAAAGATGTTTACCTGCTTTTATGGACTAGGCAAGGGCATTTGACTATGCGGAGCATAACAAATTATCAAAACATTTCAAAAAGTGAGAATTCTACATTTAAATGTGCTCATGCAGAATCTGGAATCTGTAATAGACCAAGAACCAATTGTTGAAACAGAACAAGAGGATCGTTTAAAATCAGTTACACACCTTTCACCATACTTTTTGATCTGTATGTTGTGCAAAAAAATTTACAAGCTGCACTATATGAAGAATACCGCAGCTTTGGAATGGGAGGAAGACTCATTAACATCCTGTGACAGGCAGATGATACGATCTTGCTTGCTGAAATCAAAGAGGACTTGAAGCGCTCACTGATGAAGATCAAAGATTGTAGCCTTCGGTATGGATTATACTTCAAGACAGAAAAAAAATTCCTACAACTGGATCAATAACCAGCATCATGGTAAACAGAGAAAATATTGTAGTTGTCAAGGATTTCATTTTTAGATCCACACTGAATGCAAATGAAAGTAAAAGTCAAGAAATCAAATCATGAAATACACTGGGCAAATCTTCTGCAAAAGCCCTCTTTAAAGTGTTAAAAAAGATGTCAATTTGAGAGATAAAATGTGCTTGACTTTCATTCAGTTGTTTATTTGTTTGTTTGTTTATTGCCTTATAATCATTAGAAAGCTGGATAATGAATAAAGAAGACCAAAGAAGAATTTGTGCATCTGAATAATGATGTTGGAAAGGAATATGCCATAGTTTTACAGAAGAACAAACAAATCTATCTTGGAAAAGCACAGCCAGACTACCGTATACACTCATGTATAAGCCGAGTTTTTCAGTGGTACCCCAGCAAGATCAGTGGTACCCCAGCAAGGTGTAACATCTCGCTGCCCACCCCCAGGTAACGGACGAGCACCTGTTATCTCACGGGTGATTGCTGTTTCTCCACTGTTCAGTCAAAGCCCTGCTGACACTGCAGGGCTTTGAATGTTTGTCTACTCACATCTATCTGGTCAAGCCCGACTAACAAAAGGAGGAAATCTCATGAAGCCTGACATAGAGTTAATAGAAAAGTGGGTTGAGATGCATGGGAAGACATTCCAGAAGACATGGTGCAACGTGGCTTTGTAGGAAAATGACAGCAGTGATGGTGATGATGGCGATCTCAGTGAGGACAGCGTCTATGATGACCTCACACCAGCTGAAGCTCTGCATTGGGATACGGATGATGATGATGAATCCAGTGTTGAAGGATTTTAACTCTTTACATTTTAGCTTGGTTGCTGACTGAGCTCAGGGAATAGTACTCTTAAGGTATCATTGTTGATACCTTATTGTTTTTGTTGAACCTATTTTCCACTTACTGTGCTGGTTTACTGATGTTAAATGACTTGTTGTCCTTTTATTTATGTTTATTATTTAAAATAAATATTTAAATACATTACCCCACTGATGTCTCAATTTTTAGTAATTTTATTTTCATTTGTTTTGATTATTGAAACTCACCAATAGCCTCTGCATTTTCCACCCTAGGCTTACACTCGAGTCAATCAGTTTTTCTGATTTCCCAGGCAATAACTAGGTACTTATACTCGAGTCAGCTTATATTCGAGTATATACGGTACTCCTTAGAAGTGAGGATGATGGCCTTTTGTCTACCGTAAGAGGGAGACGACCCTGTAGACAAACATCGCACGTGGTAAATTCAAAAGTCAGCACAAAAGGACGACTCATGAGAAAGACCGACACAGTTGCTTCAACAGAGGATTCAAAGAAAGAAATAGTTGTAAGGCTTCACAAGACCTGGCAATCATTCATTCCATTGTGCATAGGATCACTTTGAGTTGGAACCAAGTCTATGGTACTTAACAACAAAAGCCAAAATGATCCCCAACTGCTATCCACCTATTCCTTGCTTATCAAACATCTTATTATCTTGCAGTTCACCTTTAAAATTGTAAAAAATGTCTACTACCCCACTGTGATGAGCTAGTGAAGGACACTTAGCAGCAACAAATCCGTAGGTATGAGGTAGGAGTAACAGTGTATGTGATGACTGACATGTGTCAACTTGGTTGTGGCATGATTTTTCAGCAGTTTGGCAATTACATAATGCCTTCTCACTGCCATCTGTCGATGCCGACTCACAGCGGTCCTATAGGACAGGATAGAACTGCCCTTGTGGTTTCAGAGACTGTAACTCTTTACAGGAGTAGCAAATTTTATCTTTCTCCCCCAATTACATAATGTTCTCATCCTCCATTTTGTGATCTGATATTTTCACTTTATGACCTGTTGTTAATACCTACTTTGCTCTCTTGAGCCCTTTAATGAATTTAGATATATAAATTTGGGCTGCAAACTTACTCTGAATTTTGGAGTAACTTTATTGAGATGGGCTAAAGTTACAGTCATATCTTAGAGGGTTATATAAATGAAAGTCTTTGAAAATTAACATAAATTATGGACAAACTTTAGGCTTTCAAAACCATGAATTTGCCAAGGATCTTACTAAGCAGTATTCCAATACCCAGAAATATGTCTGAGACCTGGTTTATCCATGTTAAAATCTAATGCCTGGTTTATCCATGTTAATGCTGGAACAGAAATAAATGGTTCTTGGTCCTGTACCATCTTAACAATCTTTGGTATTTTCAAATTTGTTGCTACAGTCACTGTGTATTTTGAGTAACTTCTAAGGGAGCTTAACTTTCAGCACTATATTAGACAGTAATTGCTTATGGTTCATAGGGTTTTTATTGCCTAATTTTCAGAAATACATTACCAGCTTTTTTCTTAGTTGTCTTGGGGTAAAAGTTCCACTGAAATCTGTCTACAATGGATGACCCCACTGATAAATGACATACTGGAGGCACGACCTACAGCATCGTAGCAACACAAAATCACCACAGTTAACACTGACAGACGGTGGTGGGGTAGAGGATATAGTGGTCTGGATATGGACAGTAAGATTAGTATTATGACAGAAGGTCAATTAAAATGTATTATAAAAAAGACCATTGAATCTTTGGTCTAGAGTCTAGATGAGCTCTCTTAACTCATTCTGCCCATTTCCCTAACTGTAGACAGGACACATTCAAATCCTGACACATGTACAAGCACAACATTGTCCACATCCTTTCTTACACAAGGAGAGTGCCCTTGCTCCCCCGAACAATCCCAGTTTGGAGCAATATTTACTGGAGCTCTAAATATCTAAATGATTCCCTAGTGAATACAGACCCATCTGATATCTAAAAGCAATATAATTTGTCAGACTTAATGAATTAATCCATTTTTCTAAGACACAGATTAATAATTCAGCAATAACATTAATAATGGAAAATATCTCTGAAAGTGCAGCTAATAAAAAAATTTCAGAATAGGCAGCAGCAAGTACATTTAGACTTGGAAATATTTTTCCCTTCACCTAGAGGAGAGTTTCAACTTTGGTTTCTCTTTGAGAGAAGAAGTATTTTAGGAAAATGCACTGGTTGAAAAGTCATTGGTCAGAGCTATTTACAATTAATCAGAAAGAATTGCTGTCAATAGAAATAAGTCTGCCAAGCTTTACTAGGCTAAAGTGGATCGGAAACACATAGAAATTCAGCACAATGTAGAAAAATCTATTAACTTGGAATTAAAAGTATCCTTGAAAAGGAGGAGACAAAATCAGATGTCTACATTTATTTCAAAAAGCATTAGGTCACTTAGCTTTCAGGCAATTCTGTTTTTTTGTTTGTGTTTCTGTTTCCTGCATTCACTTCTAGTTGTTAGAAGCATTTGCCCAAGAGAAAGAACTGCAAAAATCCACTAATGATGGGAACTTAGAATGTGTGAAGTATGAAGCTAAGAAAATTGAAATAATGAAAAATGGAATGCATAAAGATCAAAATTATAGGCATTAGTGAGTTGAAGTGGACTGGGATTGGCCATTCTGAATCAGAAAATCATATGACCTACTATGCTGGGAATGACATAATCAGGACATTTCTCAATCAATCTTGTAGAGCTGTGCTGTCTGTGATAGGACTATATCCATGCACCTTTAAGGAAAGGCAATCAGTATAACTATTATTCAAATTTATGCACCAACCACAAAAGCTTGTGATGAAGAATTGTACCACCAACTTCCATCAGAAATTAATCAAACATGCAATCAAAGTCTCATTGATAAGTATTGGCAATTGGAATGCAAAGTTGGAAACAAAGAGGAAGGAATAGTACTTGGGAAATATGGTCTTGGTGATAGAAATGAGGTTGGATATCACATGGTAGAATTTTGTGAAACCAACAACTTCTTCATAGCAAATATTTTGTATTCAACACCACAAAAGGTTACTATACACATGGACTTCTCCAGTAGCTGGATATTGCATGATAAAATCTTGCAAGACCAACGACTTGTTCATAGTAAATACTGTTTTTCAAAAACACAGAAGGCAAGTATATACTTCTTCAGATGAAATACACAGAAATCAAATTGACATTTGTGGGGTTAAAAAAAAAAAAGACGGAGAAACTTAATTAGCAACTAAAATCAAGCTCGGGGCTCACTGTTGGACAAAACATCAATTGCTCATACGTGAGTTCATGTTAAAGCTGAAGAAACTTAAGCAAGTTTAGAGAGCCAAAATACAACCTTGAGTCTATCCCATCTGAAATTTGAGAACATCTCAAGAATGGGTTTGATGCCATCTTTCTGGTTCTCTCTCCTGATTATATCATCTACTTCTAAGAATTCTTCTGATTACATTGGTACCACCTGTATAATGTATAATAAAGTTATGTATCTTGATACTCATATGTTCTCTCATTAAGTAACTTACCAAGAAAAAATACTGGGTATAGGTACTTCATGAACCATATACATGTTTGTAAAATAATTTTTCATTTATCATGATGGAAACAAATCATTTGTTCATTTTTCAATGTTGTTTTTTTAATCATTTTATTGGGGCTTATACAACTCTTATCACAATCCATACATACATCAGTTGAGTAAAGCACCCTTATACATTCGTTGCCCTCATCATTCTCAAAAATCGCCCTCCTCTTGGGTTCCTGGAATCAACTCATTTTCCTTTTTTCCCTCCCCTTCCCTCCCCGCTCCCCACTCCCTCATGAGCCCTTAATAATTTATAAATTATTATTTTATCTTATCTAACACTGCCCGCGTCTCCCCTCACCCACCTTCCCGTTACCCATATCCCAGAGAGGAATTTATATATAGGTCCCCGAGATCGGTTCCCCCTTTCTACACCCTGTTCCCTCCCAGTGTCACCAATCTCACCATTGGTCCTGAGGGGTTCATCTGTCCTAGATTCCCTGTGTTTCCATATCCCAACTGTACCTCTGGTCTAACCAGGTTTGCAAGGTAGAATTGGGATCATTATAATTGGGGAGGGAGGAAGCACTTAAGAACTAGAGGAAGGTTTTGAGTTTCATTGTTGCTACACTGAGTCCTGAGTGACTTATCTCCTCCCCACTAACCCTCTGCAAGGGATGTCCAGTTGTCTACAAGATGGACATTGGGTCCCCATCATGCAAACCCCTCATTCATTGTTGCTTGGAACCTGGTCCCCTCGGCCCTTCATGATCACACATGTTTGTGTGCTGCTTTCATGTGGGCTTTGTTGCTTCTGGGCTAGATGGCCACTTGTTTACTTTCAAGCCTTTAAGTCCCCAGATGCTATATCTCTCAATAGCCGGGCACTATCAGCCTTCTTCACCACACTTAGTTATGCATACATTCATCTTCAGCGTTTATATGGGGAAGGTGATTACACAACGATGGTTTTTGTTCTTTGGTGTCTGCTACCTGATGCCTTCAACACCTCGTGTTCACTTAGGCTTGTGTGCTTCTTCTCTGTGGGCTTTGTTGCTTCTGAGCTAGATGGCCCACTTGTTATTTTTTAATCAAAACTAGAGATATAAGTGCTACATCATAAAAAAGTACATAAAATATCTTAACCTCCAAACTTCTATGTCACTCAACAAAGATGTTTTTTAAATCACAAACTTTGAATTTTGTGTATAACCAGCACTCATAAAATATGCATTGAACTATATCCAAATAGTACTTAAGTGACATTTGGAAAATAATGTTTTTCTTTTTATTTATTTTAACATCACTGGGAAGTGTCATAACTTGATTTAATGCTATTTTCATGAAAGTATTTTCTTCTTATGTATTTTGAAGACCACATGTGATGCAATTTAAAAGATTGTTGTCTATAAAAGCCTTTGTAACAACTGTCCATGCAGATGATCCTGTTAACATCAGCTGGTGACAAAACACTAATAAAACCAAAGCAATTTTGGAAAGGGGAATTGATTTTCCTGGTGAAAATAGGAAGAAAACAATTAGTTTACTTTTCAAATGACTTCAAACAGATAAATTTTAGTAGAATATCACCTCCCATGCCATCTGGATACAGAGTCCAAACTTTGGCTTATTGTTCTGGGTCATTCACAAAGGAATTAGCCCTAAGAATTAAGATGAAAGATGAAAAATAAACCAACCTGGATGTTTCCAGCAAAATCAACAAAGAAATATTCAAAACAAGTGACTATAAGAACATGTAGTCCTTCCTTCCCCCAGAAGAACTTATTTCAGAGGACAGCACTGAATCTGCAGCTCCAGGAGAGGGACATGTCTGATCAGAGCTCATAGGAACAAATGAAGGGGGAGGAAGAGAGAGTGGAACACATCCTGGCCCACCAAGCCTTGCTGACGATATTCCCGCTCAGAGCAGCCAATCCAATGAGAAGACCATATGGCCAGCGCCACTATGAGACACGACATCCCTCATTGACCCATAGTCCTACAGGGGACAACACTGGAAATACAATGTTGGAATTGTGCCTGAACTGATCACACCACACTGAGGCAAACCATTAAGGGTGTGCAACAGAATATCAAGGGAAAAAGAACCACAAAGTCCCCAGGGAATATCAACAATAGACTTTGGGGCCAGGGCTTGGCACCCCATCAGACTCTACTGGAAAACACTCCTAACCACCAACAAACAGTTCTTGAATTAACTACAAGCTTTCCTTTTTTTTGATGTTGTGTTGTGGGGTTTTTTTTTGTTTTGTTCTGTTTTTTTGTCATTGGCTTTTTGTTGTTGTTTTCTTTTCTTTTGTTGCTTGGTTTTTCTCTGTCTTGTTCTTGTGCATTTTATTATCTCTGCAGGTCTGTCTAAATAAGATAGGCTGTATGAACACTCTGGAGGAGAAAATAACTGGACCGACAGTTCCAGGAGATGTGGGAAAGAGGGAGGTGGGGCAGGGGAAGGAAGTGGTGTTAAGAAACTCAGGGACATTGGAACAACAAGTGATCCAAATCGGTGGTGAGGAGGGTGTAGGAGACCTACAAGGGCGTGATCAAGGGTAATGTAACCAAGAGGAATTACTGAAACCCAAATGAAGGGTGAGCATGATAGTGGGACAAGAGGAAAGTCAAAGGAAATAGAGGAAAGAGCTAGGGGCAAAGGGCATTTATAGAAGTCTAAATAAAGGCATGTACATATGTAAATATATTTATATATGAGGATGGGTAAATATATTTATGTGCATATATTTATAGGTTTAGTATTAAGATAACAGATGGACATTGGGCCTCCACTCAAGTACTCCCTCAATACAAGAATACTTTGTTCTATTAAACTGGCATTCTATGATGCTCACCTTCCTGACACAACCACTGAAGACAAAGTGGGTAAATAAGCAAATGTGGTGAAGAAAGCTGATGGTGACCGGCTATCAAAAGATATAGCATCTGGGGTCTTAAAAGGATTGAAGGTAAACAAGCAGCCATCTAGCTGAGAAGCAATAAAACCCACAGGGAAGAAGTACACCAGCCTGTGTGATCACGAGGTGTTGAAGGGATAAGGTAACAGGCATCAAGGAACAAAAAAATCATATCATTGTGAATGAGGGGCAGTGCAGAGTGGGGACACAAAGCCCATCTATAGGCAACTGGACATCCCCTTAAGGAAGGGTCACAGGGAGGAGACAAGCCAGTCAGGGTGCAGTGTAACAATGATGAAACACAACTTACCTCTAATTCCTAAATGCTTCCTCCCCACCCACTTTCATGATCCAAATTTTACCTTACAAATCTGGCTAGACCAGAGGATGTACACTGGTACAGAGAGGAACTGGAAACACAGGGAATGCAGGGAGGATGATCCCTTCAGGACAAGTGGTGAGAGTGGTGATACTGGAAGGGTGGAGTAGAGATAGGAAACCGATTATAAGGATCTACATATGGTCTCATCCCTGAGGGATGGACAGCAGAAGGTATGGGTAAAGGGAGATTTCAGACAGAGTAAGATATGACAAAATAGTAATTTATTACCAAGTAAAATATTACCCAGGGTTTGTGAGAGAGTGGGGATCAGGGAGGGGGAAATGAGGAGCTGATGCCAGGGGCTTACATGGAGAGCAAATGTTTTGAGAATGATGAGCGTAACAAATGTACAAATGTGCTTTATACAATTGATGGATGTATGGATTGTAATAAGAGTTTTATGAGCTCCCAATAAAATGACTAAAAAAAACATGCTGTCCTGTATTATTTTATTCATTTGGTAAGTTCTTGTTTCTTCTAGATGCCATTGAGTCAGTTCTCACCCAACGGAAGTCCATGCTACTGTAAATATTATTCTCTGGAATCATAATTCAAGTACATCAATTCTGTTTTTTTTACTCACTGTCCAGGATGTGATATGCAGTGTTTAAAGATACCATGCTTCAGATAAGGGACACTTTAGCTTGCTTTTCAACATTTAAAGATATCTTGTACAGCATATTTACCTAATGCAATACATAATTTGATTTCATGACTGCTGATTCCATGATCATTGATTGTGGATCAAGCAAGATGAAATCTTTAACAAGTTCAATGTTTTCTCATTTATCATTACTTGTCTATTCATGCAGGTATGAGGATTTTTGTTTATATACATTGAGTTATAATCCATTCTAAAGGTTACAGATATTGACCTTCATTAGCAAGTCATTCAAGTCCACCTCAATTTCTGCAAGCAATGTTGTGTCATCTACATAAACCAGGTTGCTAAAAAGCCTTCCTCTGATCCTAATGCTAATGTCTTTTCATGTAGTCCAGCTTCTCAGATTATTTGCTCAACATATAGATTGAGTAACTAGGGTGAGAATATACAACCTCAATTCATACCTTTACTGATTTGAAAATTTCTTTTTGTGGCAGCTCAATGTCTGTATCTTCTATGCATGTCATTATATTCAGGACATTTTCTGCCATTGCCTTTTTTTCTCCGGTTTTTAATTTTTCATTTAGGTCATTGGGGCTGATGACTGTTTGCGTTGCATTGTTTTAGAGGAGTCAGGTGCCATTTTCCAGGGAGTCAAAGAGCACTAGGTCTCTCTGGGAGACTTGTAGGAATGCTTCTTCAAACTGCCTACACAACTTATTTCACTGTGAAATTAACCTACCACTTTATCCTCCTGTGCCTTCCTTCTGAGGGGAGTGACCCAGAAGGCTGGTGGGTTGCCTGCTTTGGTGTTGTGGAAGTAGGGCAGAGGTTCCTGCAGCAGCTTGGAAAGCTGAGAAGTGTTGGCCGAGCTACCTTAGGACTCCAGGCACACAGGATGTAAGATGAGCTGAGTATCCCCTGGTGGAAGTCAGCAAGGCTTTTCCCAGCCTCAGGCTAGCTATCCAGGTTGGAGCTTACCTAGTTGGGTGTGGCATAGGCATAAATGCCCTAGGCTAAGGAGAGTGGTCTGGAGGTTAGCAGTAATGTGTGAGAGATGAAGAAAGAGAGAAAGAGGAGGAAAAAAGTTAAAAAGAAAGTCTGCTGAGCCTTTGATGGGGCCAGGGAGGCAGGGGGCAAGAGGGGGATATAGTGAAGGGATGGAAACAAACACAACAATGTAGTTGAGTCCCGATCCGCCAGTGGAGCTGCAAGGGTTTAGTACCTGCTCTGAGGCAGCAGAGGCAAGCTGTGGCTGTGTTGAGAAAAGGTCCCTGTACAGCCCTCCAAGACTGAGGGGGGCACAGAGAGGAGATGGAACCAAAACCAGCAATGTAGCTGAACCCTGATCCCTGCCTGTGGAGCGGCAAGGGTACAGTCCCTACCCCGGGGTGTGTGGTGGCAAACTGTGACTGTGTTGAGACCAAGCCACCCTACAGGCTCCAAATGGTCCTGGCTCCAGCAGATACAGTGGCTGGGCCAAGGTCAAGCCCCAGCCAGCCTTCACTGAGGTAAGCCAAAAGCCCCCAGCCCCTCAAAACCCCTTTGGTCTGTGGCTACTTATCTTTATGATGCTCCCCCTGCATTCCAGCAATGTTGAATTTCCCTCTAAGCAACTCTCCCGGGATGAATTCTGTGGAGTCCCTCTGGTATGTGTTACTCTGTGGCCATCTGCCCTTGCGGGCACCTTTCCTGATTTTAAACCACAAAGTATCCCCTTGTTCCATTCAAACAACTGTTTCTTCATTCATAATGAAGAACATAATGAAGAGTCTGGAATTCCCACTATCCTCAATGTTATTTATAGATTTTTATGATCCATGCAGTTGAATGCCTCTGCATAATCAATAGACCTCAAGCATATAATTTTTTCTGGTCTTTTCATCTTTCAACCAACATCTATCTAGTTGATGTCAGCAATAATATCCTTCCTATCGTGCCCTTTTCTGAATCCAGCTTGAATTTCTGCCAAGTTGCTGTACTGCTGCAACTGTGGTTAAATTATCTTCAGATGATGATCCAAAAGCAGGAACCAGATCAGATCTCATCATGGGGGATGATTACATCATAGCTGAAAAACTATGGAGAATCATGACCCAACCAAGTCGATGCATAATGTTAACCATCACATATATTATGTCATTAAAAAGTCAGGACTTATTGACAAAAGCATGACTGTAAGTAAAATCTCTTTATCTTCCTATCCCTATTTATATCTTGAAAGAAAGACATCTACATTGTCCCTACGTTCCTACACAGATATCTTAAGAAAATCAATGAATCTGAAATAATTGTGTAGTAACTATTTCATTTAAAGTTGTATAATAACATTTCACGAATCATCTTATGTTAAATATAATGAGTAACATAAATTCCACATTGGTCCTCTCTCTTTGTCCTTAACATACTTCTAAATAAAGTGAAATCTAACAGTAGCCAAAGGAAGCAGTAGTCAAAGGAGCAGATTTATACCATTGTTTCTATATATAACATATGCTGTGAATCTCCCACATGGCATATATGCCACTTACTTCATTCAAAAAAAAAAAAGGCTGAATGTTTTTCAGAAGCCATCTCCTCCCTCCAAAGAAGTTGACTCCATCTTTTGATTTAGATGTGGTACCTGATTAATCTAAGGGCAATCTCATTTATTTTGTAATGACTGGTTCAACTATTGAATTATGAGCAGCAAGATAGAATAATTTCCCTATTCTTCTGTGATTGTAGCGCTTAGAAACTGCTAAGAACCAGTACCATCAAAGCATGAAGCCAACACTCATCTTTATGAATAACTGATGGAAAGAATCTAGGCTTTTATAACATCATTGAACTGTGGACTCAATACCCCCTTAGATCTTCCCTCCTGTTATTCTTTTGCGTTTTCTAAGTCTAGGTCTCTGATCATCTCATTATAATACTTCACTTTGTCTTTTGAGCTTGAAATTTCTTGTTCAGTTCTTTGACTTCATCATTTCTTCCATTTGCCTTAACTATGCTCCAATTAAGAACAAGTTTTAAAATCACTTCTTAAATCCACTTTGATCTTTTCTTTCTTTGTTGTGTTTAATGACCGTTTGCTTTCTTCGTGTGTGATGTTCTTGATATCCTCCCACAGTTCATGAGGGTTTAGATCATCAATGTTCAAAGAATCAAATCTATTCTTGAGTGTTCCAAAAATACAGGTAAGCTATACTCAAGATTGTGTGTGGGCTGTCCTGGCTGTCATACTTGACAAAGTAAAGGAGCAGTGAAAAGTGGGGCGGCCCCTGTAAAGACAGATCGACACAGCGGATGCATTGATGGGCTCAACTACAACAACAATTGTGGCGATTACATAGGACCAGTGAGTGTTTCCTTCTGTGGCGCGTCCCATCTCTATGAATCGGAACCAACTGGTGACATCTAACAACACACACCACGGTTTTCCCTGTTGTATATGAAAATCAATTTCCTGATGTAAGCAAGTTTGGATCAAGATTTGTTACTTTTAGACCAAAGCACTCTAACTGACGTAATCTACATAGCATAATAACATTTATTTCATTCTTCTAAATGAAGCAGATCTCTGATAATGCAACAATTAAGCACTCAGCTGCCACCTACAGTGTAGGCAGTTTGAACTCACCCAGCAACCACATGAAATTAAGACCTACCAGTCTGCTCCCCAAAAGCTTACAGTCTAGAAAACCCTATGGGGCAATTCTACTATATCACAGTGTAGACCGAGTAAAATGGACTCAATAGCACCTAACAGCAGCAACATGACAAATGAGGTCGCATGGTAGGCATTTCGTTTTGTGTTCACAATAGTGTAATAATTTAGAGCTTAGGCAACCATGGCTCAAACATTAAATGAGTTCAAGAGACATGCAAGGGCATGATATGATGATTAAATGATTAATTAATGAGGCATACCATAACAAATATCTATACACCCAATGATAGATGCTCAAAATAGTTCAATCAAACTTTACAGAAATTCTACACCACTATCCCTCCAGACAATCAATGCAAAAATTTTCAACAAAATCCTAGCCAATAGAATCCATCAACTTATCAAAAAATCAAGGCCAAATGGGATTAATACCCAGTTGGCAAGGATGGTTCAACATTAGAAAAACAATCAATGTGATCCACCACACAATTAAACCAAGGGAAAAGAGGGGGAAAAATGACTTATCCAAGATTACAAACAGCTCAGTTTGGAACAAAATTTTTCCCGACTTCTACTTTTATTTATTTTTTAACATTTTATTAGGGGCTCATACAACTCTTATCACAATCCATACATATACATACATCAATTGTGTAAAGCACATCCACACATTCCTTGCCCCAATCATTCTCAAAGCATTTGCTCTCCACTTAAGCCCTTTGCATCAGGTCCTCTTTTTTTCCCCCCTCCCTCCTCACTCCCCCCTCCCTCATGTGCCCTTGGTAATTTATACATTGTTATTTTGTCATATCTTGCCCTATCCGGAGTCTCCCTTCCCCCCCTTCTCTGCCGTCCATCTCCCAGGGAGGAGGTCACATGTGGATCCTTGTAATCAGTTCCCCATTTCCAAACCACTCACCCTCAACTCTCCCAGCATTGCCCCTCACACCCTTGGTCCTGAAGGTATCATCCACCCTGGATTCCCTGTGCCTCCAGCCTCTACTTTTATTTTTAACTAAAAAATACTTTGTTTTTTGTAGATTTAAGCAATCCCTTACTAGAACTAAGAAAAATACACACTTTTCTTAGGAATTCACTTGATGAACTGAAAATATAATGGAGTAGTACACTCAACTAATTTTCCATATAGCTCACAAATATAGTTAATCAGGTGCTTGTTTAGAGATACAAATCCTCACAGACTCACGTGTGCTTTCCCAGAAGATGAGACAAATGATAGCATGAATTTTGTAAGGAATTCAGTGGAGTGTGTAATAGTAATGATAAACTATCCCCAAAACAAAAACAACCCAAACTCACTGCCATCGTGTCAATGCTGACTTCTAGCGACTCCATGTCGGGTTACAAGGCTGGAGCTGTCGAAGGTGCTAGAAAGCTGTCTTTCTCCCCAGGAGCTGCTGGTGATTTCCAACTGCCAACCGTGTGAATTGCAGCCTACCTCATATAACCACCACAACACCAGGGCTAGTTAATATTAACTCACGTTTCCAAAAAAGAAACTACAAGTATCTTAATAATCACGGGGCCACTGATGAGTAGACAGGAGTTCAGTATACTTTAACTTTAGAGAACATAATAAAGGGTTTTTATTAATTGTCTTTGACATCACATGCCCGAAAATAGAGATGCCAGAGTAGATGGCATTAGGGAACAGAAATGTATTTTCTTATAGTCCAAGACTCTGGAATTTCAAATTCAGGGATCTGGTTCTAGGGAAAGGTTTTCTTTCTCTGTCCACTCCAAAGCAAGGCCCTTGCTTCTGTTCCTAGCCAGTCTTCCTATGGACTCTCTTCCCATGTCTACTCTACTCATTGAATTTCGTTCATAGCTCAAAAGAACTGGACTCAGGTTGTACCCTACACAAACCTTCTCTCATTTATACAACAAAGACAAGCGATTCATGAGTAGGATTAAAACTGCCCCATAGGGTTTCCAGCGCTGCAAATGTTTATGCAAGCAAACTGCCACTTCTTTCCTCTGTGGAACAAGTGGCAGGTTCAGACAGCCAACTTTGGGTTTCAGCTAAGCATGTACCACCAAGGTTTCCACCATATTGGTTAGGATTCACAACACTTATGTTGAGGGGATATAATTCAATCCATTACATGTCACCATTGGCCATGGCCTTGCCATATGCAAAACATAATCCAGGACCTATGGTCTCTTTGGGACCAGTGGTGAGAGTGGCAAAGAGGGTGGAGGGAAGGTGGAGTAGAAAGGGGAAACCAATTACAAGGATCTACATATAACCTCTTCCCTGGGGGGTGGACAACAGAACAGACTACAACTCCTCTGTGGTTTTCTGAGGTTATAACCCATCTTTCTCCCACGGGGTGACTGGTAATTTCAAACAGCTGACCTGGTGGTTAAAAGATCCGTAGGTGCCCACCATGCCCCCAGGGCTCGTGCCCATGGGCTGTAGGTAGCTCCAAATCCTCGTCCATGTGAGTGGTGACTCCATGCCTAAAACCCCATAAGGCCCTATTTTTCTGATCCATATGGAATCCCCCACCCCACAAATTTGGCTGTGGCCCTACCCCAACATTCCTCCATGAAGGTCCCATGCTCCTTTGGGCCAAATTGTTGAAGATGTGATTCTCAGAAACATTGGAGGCTGTGACCCTACCCTTTGAGACCCAGGGAACCTTAACCTCACCCATTAAAGTCAAGAAAACTCTGATTCCTGTGCTCTGTTTACAGTTTTGCTGACTCTTAGGCAGCTCCAGGGATGATCTCTCTGTTTAAGGACAATGGATACAACTTCTTTAGCTTGTTCCCTGCCTGCAGAATTCCAACAGGTGGGCAGTGTCTCTTCCTTTTGTTCCTTCTATTACCCCTTTTAGTCAAAGCTGGTGGGTTTCCTCCTGTGCTTAGATCCATCAGTTGCCAGCTTACTCTCTTTAACAAAAAATTGTGTGGCCAACTCCTTGATGAATATTCTAGAACACATATATTTTATTAAATTTTTTAAAATAAAATTTTAAATTCCATTTTCACAGTTCATTCTTAAATTTATCTCTTTCTTCTCAACTTTTGCTATAAACAACAAAAAGGAAACATGTGTCCCCTTTAAAATGCTTGCATAAATATCAGCCAGTTATATTAATTCATCACGTTTAACTTCTCCTACCAACCATTTAAAGACAATTCATACAAATGCTTTGCTACTGCATAAAAAGCCTCTCCTGTGGGAAACAGAAGGATTTCTCCCAAGTTGTCTCCCCCAAAATATATGCCAAACTTAGCTGCTTGCAAATGACTGTGCACTTGGAGGTCATCAGAAGTAAGTCAGAGTTATTCTCCCTAAGAGCTATCAGCCATCTAGAGCAAGCAGTCACCACTGTTTATCCCACAATGAATATGGCCCACTCCATTCTGATAAGGATAATAGTTGTCTGTTTCCTTGTAGGAGACCCCAGAGAGGTCAAACCTGTCCAAGGATGACTAAGGCTGGGCTGCCATCATGATTCTAGGGGCCACCCATCTTGTCACACGTATACCCCTACCTTCCCATTCCTATGGGCACACCTCTAGCTCATCCCCTTCCTGTCACGCTTATGCCTATCACATTCCCCTTGCTATGATGTGTATGCCTATTGTACTGCCCCTCCCTGTGACGTGTGGTTACCTGTAATCATGTCCCCCTAATGAGATATAACCCTTGGTTAGCAATAAAGTGGGGGCTCTCCTGCTCTCGCTCCTGAGGCTCCCTCCTGCTCTCAGACCCGAGGGCTCTCTCCTGCTCTTGCGGCTGGGCTCCCCCCATGAGGACCACCACGCGGTGCTGAGGTGAGCATGCTACCATGAATTGTGTCTGACTCCATTATTCCGATCTCTCCTTTACCTTTCATGCTCTCTATGAATCTACTACAATCTTTACTTATTATCGCTGTACAATTGCACCTACCGGACCTGTGATGATTTGTGGGAGACCCTCCTCACCCCACAATCTCCCTTCCTTTATCGTCCAATCACACGTTCATTGCGGTCTTTTAAGTCCTCCCCAGAAGGAAATTTAATCTCTACATTTCTGACAGCACTACTGTGGATGCATACACATTCTTTTAGACAAAAGGTATTTCACTTGTAACTCCTGCGATTTCCTTCGGAGTCCTCATCAGAATTTTTTTGATGTCCACTCTTTTACCAACAGTATCTTGACAGAAATCTAAGCTTTTAGGATCCGGCACTAAAACTCTTCTAGGTGCTACCCAGAACCCAATTCTAAAATGGTTGCCATATTTTAGCTATCAGTTAGAGCAACATCCATTCTTCTAGTTCTGAATTCTGTCTTAATTATCTAGTGCCCATGTAACCGAATAGCATGAGTGGCTGGCTTTAAGGAACAGAAATGTAATTTTGCATAGTTTAAAGGTGAGCTCCAAGTGGGGGCTTTCTCTCTGTGTGGGCTCTAGAAGAAGGGCTGTGTCTCCTCAAGCCTCTGTTCATAGGCTGTCTTCATGTGACCCGGCATCTCTCCTCCCCATCTCTTTTGTACCTCCAAAAAGCTTGATGCAAGATTCACCATACACTACTTCTGCATCATGAACATAATAAAGAGCACCCATTCCCAAATGAGATTATCATCAGAGGCCTAGAGGCTATGATTCACAACACATCTTTTTTGGAGAGACATTTCAATCCATAACATTAATATGTATATTTCTCTCTTTAAGGAAACGTTGGCCTGACCTAATGAGGTTAGTGATCAAATACTTGACTTGGATCATGATTGGATTCCATGGCATGAATGGGAACAGAAAAGGCTGGAAATGATCAAAACCAGGGGGGAATCATCAACCAAATCAAAGGCCATTGAGAAAAAACAAGATTCAAAGGTCAAAGAGACCAAAGTCAAGTGCCCAGGAAGTTGAGAGGAATCCAGGCCATAAGCCAGGTGATCTTGAAATCTAACTTAGAATTGGTCAGAACTTGACTAGCAGGACTTAGATTATGAAACAACCTACACGGTAGAGCCTAAACAGTGTTAGGGTACCGAATAGCTTACTATTTACCAAATAGTAAAGCCTACATTGCCTTGAAGAGACCGTGGTAGAATAATGGACATCAAAACGCTTCTGATGGGGGCCCAGAAGGAAGTAAAGGGAGCCATAGATAAAATGACTTTTGTCTTAGAGAATGCATGAGGTGCCAACAACAGAGAATTGCCAAAACTGTGGACACCACTGTCCACATTCCTGTCTATTGGAAATCCGTTGCCCTGTGTAAGGGTCAGTGGGTACATGATGGCTGGGAAGATGACATTGGCTTCAAAAACAAGGCAGGACAGATTTCCAAAGATACCACAACAAAAGGCAAGATTTACACACTTATAAGTGGATCATTACAAAGCCACGAAGAATTTGTTACTGTAATAAAATCCTGAGAACTGATTTTTTTTTTTCTCTTTGGGCAGCAAAGGATCTCTAATGAAAATAAAATGAGAGCACATGGTTGTTCTGGTCATTGTTAAGATATCTCAAATTCAAGCTTGCTGCCATCAAGTTGACATCAACTTATAAAGAGTGTATAAGGAGAAATGCCCCTGTGGTTTTCCAAAACCGTAACTCTTTCCATGAGTAGAAAGACCCATCTTTTTCCTGGGGAGCAGCAGGTGGATTTGAACTGCTTACCTTGCAGTTCACAGCCCACTGTGTAACCACTATGCCAGGGCATAATTATCAAGGTTGGTAATTCCCAAGTATACGTAAAAATATTAAAGTTCTAATTTTATTCAATTGCTGAGGAAATGTGGAAAGCAGGTGTCCTTTACATATTTTTTTTCTGGGCAGTAGGACAACCGTCTGGAAGAGAACACTGCACAATCACGACAAGGAGTGAGTGAACCTGCAAAGATGAAATGCACTTTGCCTCCTGCATAGCATGTTACGGACCGCAGACCACACCAATCTGTGCATATGAATGACTATCAATAGCCAAGCCTGAAACCATTTCAGTGATGGGAATACACATTAAATATTTACCAGCTGGTGCACCACTGGATCAATGGGTTCAGCTCCCTCCCTGAGCACACACCATCATAAATGAATAGACGTAGGCTCCCAGCAGCAAGAAAAGGGTTGTTTGACAATTGGAAATCGATGAGACCACTACAGCTACATCAATAGGCTAAGCAATAAACAGAGACTGCTGTAATTTTTTTAAAAAACCTACTATAACAAGAAAAAGAAAGAAACCAATGTAGAGAGAAACATTTCTTGTGTTTTCTTCATTCACTTTCCAATTTATAAAATGAATTCTTTAAAAAAAATCCTAGGCCATGTGCACTTTTAAAAAGAACATATTGTCCCAAGCTAACAATGTCTCCATAATACAAAATACACTTCCTACCAATCTGTCTCAAAAAATATTTTAGGTTCAAACATTTAGTGTGGATCTAAGAAAAATTAGGATTAATAAACTTCTTAAGGAGAGGGGGGAATAGAGTTACAATAAATGGTAACATGGACTCCTGTAAAAGAAATAACTATGTATTTTTTTCTTTTAGTTTCTGTACTAATCTATTAAATCCCATTAAAAAATGCTGATCCAAAAAGGTTCCCAAGTCATGACATCATGGAAAATTCTGCTGTTAATATTATCTCTTAGAAATAGCAGTACTGGACTCTCAGTGTAGATCGGTGAGTCTGATAAGATTTTTAAAGGAAATGTTTGATAGTAAAATACTTAGTTGGTCCACTCTGATAATCCCTTGAAAAGGCCCCATAAGGTACTCTCTGCTTTTCTGCAGTCTGGTAATATCACCTTCCTGGACTCTAATTTGTTCCGTATTGGAGTTGTTGTATGACAAAACCTGGTATAAGAAATTCCTGACAAGATCACACGGCAGACAGGCTGGAAGCTTGGTTTCTGACAAATGCATGGTGACTGACCTTAAAGAGTTGAGCAATCAATTCTCCGGAGGAGAAAAATGGCCAGTGATATCAAGGGAAATCTTTGGTGGAATCAGAACTCTGCCTCCTCTTTGAGAAAAGAATGGACATAAACTGAGGAAATGTATGTTATAATTGGGTACTAGTAAGGAGTCGTAGAGTATTTTGTAAGCACTATAAAGGAAAAGGGCATTTATTTCAGGGGCCTAAAAGTTACTTTGTTTCTTCAGATGCTATTATAAAAACTAATTTTCTGTGTAATAATCTTCAAAGGGATTCAGATAATCTGAGGTGAACAAACTGCCTTGTTAGCTAGTTCTTTCTATAGCATAACCTAGTCTCCATCTGCATTTTCTTATGTCTACTAAAAAGATCTCTAAAACATTAAATCATTTCTCTATTGGATGTGTGTGTGTGTGTGTGTGTGTGACATTGCCAAAGCCTTTCTTATAAAATCGAGTGAATGCAAAAATACCTCACTAGTGGGGATTGCTTCATTAGAAATGAGGTCAGTGTTTTTCATGTAGGCTAAAAACAAATGGATTGGTTTGGCTCGATGTCTTTTTCTTCGTCCTTCTTTGCTCTGCTTATCTATACTGACTCTTTGAACCATCCAGGGCCAGTCAGTGCAATATGTTCCCTGAAATTTCCTGTATCAAAAGTGCAGAAACCAATATGCCACCTCCTATAAAGAGGGCACTTTCTTCTAAACCCGCAATAAACGTTTACTGAGCCTCTAGTATGTGCTATAGCTGGGCTAATATGTGAAGCGACGGGATACAGTTTTAAAGCAAACTATATGATCCCTAGTTCTTCCTGTGAGTCAGATTCAAATGTGAAAACATGTATGTCAAAAGAGATCATCATTTATTTCCCAAAGTGCTCTTAGTACAGGCCTTGTACAGTGGACAAAAGATTTGGAAGGGTTGTTTTAATGAAAGTGGAGACAACACAGGACAACATCCAATAAAAGGCTTCCATTGACGTAATAAAAGTCCTAAGTGGTTGTCTAGACAACTAGATAAGCCAGGTGTTGGGAGGAGTGATAGAACCTCCTTGCGCTGCCCAAGAGAGGATGACTGCCTTTCGTTGGTCTCTTTGTTGTACTATTGCGGCTTGCATGTTGCTAGAAGCTTACTGCTACTTCAACTACCACAAGTGTCACCCATGGTGAACATGTTCCAGGGAAGCTTCCACACTACAAACAGACTATGAAGATGGAATAGGCTACTTACTCACTTCTAAGGGATCGGCCACGGCAAATCTTATGGGTAGCAGTGGAGCATTGTCAGATATACTGCTGTAAGATGAGCCCCTTAGGTTTTAAAGCACACAATATACCACTGAGGAAGAGAGGCCTTCTCAAAGGAGAGTCAACCATAATGACTGGGTTAGTTAAAGTTTATTGTGCCAACTTGGCCAATAAGCACATGTGCGGTTAATTGAAGGGCAGAGGGATAAATGGCTCAGTGAGCCTCGCCTTCAGATGGTTGGACCAGGGTACAGCTGCCTTAGCCAGTTCCCTGCTTCAGCTGGCAAGGCTCACTTCCTGCAAGATATCCCCAAGGAGAAGCTGCATGGACCTACCCAGATGCAGCCCTGGCTGCTGCAGCAGCCATGTGGAGACCCCTGCCAGCGCTGAGATGCTTACACATTCACTGATTCAGCTTTCCTCCTGCAGTCGGAAGCACGCTGTGTGTTTTGTGAGATGGAGGAGGACTTTGTGGATTGGTGTCAGACATATGGGTTAATGTTGGACTTGTGGGCTTGGGCAGCACTGTGTTGGGATGTTTTCTTGATGTGCACTTACCCTTTACATATGAATTTCTGGGGATTTGTTTCTCTAATGTACCCAGACCAACACATTGACACAGACAGAGTAACACTTTAAGAGCCTTCATTTGCTCATGAAGCCCCACTCACAAAGAGAAGAAATTCCTGCAAATAGCCATTATTATGAGAATGGTGAATGTATAAAATTTGAATCTAGGAAATTTTTCAACCATCAAAAATTAAATGAAACACATAATAAAGATACTCTGGGCAAAAGTAACCTAAAATGTACTCTTATTAACCATTTTGAATCAGACAATCATATGGTTTGTTAAGTTAGAAACAAAACTTAAAGAGGACTGGTATGTTATTCATTATCAAAAAGAACATTTGAAGATCTATTTTACAGTAAAATCTTGTCCATGATAGGACAGTAGCTATATGTCTATAACAGCAGTTCTCAACCTGTGGGTCACGACCCCTTGGGGGGGGGGTTGACGACCCTTTCACAGGGTTCCCCAATTCATAATAGTAGCAACATTACAGTTGTGAAAGAGCAACAAAAATAATTTTATGGTTGGGGCTCACCACAACATGAGGAACTGTATTAAAGGGTCGCAGCATTAGGAAGATTGAGAACCACTGGTCTACAAGGAAGCCCAGTTCATGCAACTATTAATTAATTTACATACCAACCACTAAAGTTAGCCTCTTCTGTTGGCAATGGACTAAACATGCACTTGTGATGCATTGATAAATATTGGCTATTCAAATGAAAAAGTTGGAAACAAAGAGAAAAAAACAGTAGTTTCATCGGCATTTGAAAAACAGGCCTTTGTAATTGAAATGAAGCTGAAGCTCAGTTTGCAAAAACAACTACTTCTTCCTTGCAAATATTCTCTTTCAACAACAAAAAGAGCAACTATACACATGGGCTTCACCAGATGGAATACACAGGAATCAAACTGACCATATTTTCAGGGAAGATATGATGAAGAAGCTCAATATCAACAGTAAAAACAAGGTCAGAGGCTAACTATGAAATAGACCATAATTGCTCATATAAAATTTCAGGTTAAAGCTGAGGAAAAGTAAGTCTATGAGACCCAACATACAACTTTGAGTCGATTCCACCTGGAATTAGAGAACATCTCAAGAACAAGTTTGACCCGTGAACTCTCATGACAGACTTGAGGAGCCGTGGGATGAGAGAAAGAACATCACATACTTAAAGAAAGAAAAAGGTCATTAAAAGGACAGAAAGAGACGACCACAGTTGATGTCAGAAGAAACTCTGAAACTTGCTCTTGAACATAGAGCAGCTAAAGCAAATGGAAGAAATGGCCCTCCAGAGGGCTAAACAGAAAATAGCCAAAGGCAACTTGACAAGTCAAAGTATGAAATGTGCAAAAACATGGATTTAGACGACTGAAGAGTAAAACCGCACTCACCATATCTTAAACTGAAAGAACCAGAAAAAGTCAAGCCTGAAGTTAAAATATTGAAGGATTCCAAATTTAATCATGCAGGAAGTATCAAAAGATGATACAATGACTCTGCAGAGTCGCTGTGTCAAAAATCATCAGTAGACATTCAATCAGGTCAAGAGGTAGTACATGATCAAGGCGGTATTGAAAGAAAAAGTTCCACCTGCACAGAAGACAGTAGGGAAAAACAAGGATCCAGGAATTGACCAATTACAATGTTTCCCCAAGTTGATGAAATGCTGGAATCATTTGGAAGACAGTTACATGGCCAACTGGCTGGAAAAGATCCAAATTTGTATTCATTCCAAAGAAAAGGGTTTCAGCAGAATGTGGAAATCATCGAACAATATGATTAATATCACATGCAAGTTTTTCTGAGGACCATTCAACAACGGTTGCAACAGTACATTAACAAGGACATGTAGAAATTCGAGCCAAATCTAGGCTAGGTTGTGGCATGAGGGGTGTTATTGCTGAGGTCAATGAGCCTTGGTCAAAAGCAAAGAACACCAGAACATGTTTAATTTTGTCTTATTGTCTGTGTGGATCATCACACACTGTGGGTAACACTGACAAGAAGGGGGACTCCAGAACACTCCTTGTGCTCATGTAGAATCTGTACACAAACAAACAAGGAACTCCTGCATGTTTAAAATCAGAAAGGCCGTGTCAGGGCTGTGTCTTCTCTGCGTACTTACTCGATCTGTTTGCTTAACAAATTACTGAGAAACGGGGCTGTAGGAAGAGGAACGGCCACTTGCGAGTGATGCAGCCTTGCCTGCTGTGAGAGATGAGGACTTGACGTGCTTGCTGCCGGAAGTCAAAGACTGCAACCTGCAGTATGGATTGTACCGCAATAGAAAGCCAAAATCTGCACTACTGGCCCAGTGAACAGCATCATGATAAACAGAGAAATGATTGACGCTGTCAAGGATGTCTTTTTGCTTGCATTCACAGTTAATGCTCATGGAAGCAGCAGTAAATAAAGTCAACGGACATGTTTCATTGGGCACATCTGTGCCACAAAACCTCTTTAAAGTGCTGAAGAGCAAGGGGTCACTTTGAAAACTAAGGTGCTCCTTGACCTAGGCCACAGTATTTTCACTCACCTCATATGTATATGAAAGCTGGACCGTGGATAAATACGAAAGCAGAAGAAGTGCTACCTCTGAATTAAGGTGGGGGTGAAGAATGGTGAAAGTACCAGGAACCGCCAGAAGAAAAACACATCTATCTTGGAGGAAGTACATTCAGAATGCTCATGAGAAACAAGGATGATGAGATTGTATCATATGCTTTGGACTTGTTATCACACATAAGTATCTATGATTTTTTTAATTAAAATATATGTTATGTAATATAGGACCCCTGCTCCTACAGTGATGCCCTCCACTTGTTCCCAGAACTTCAGTGTACCTTCTCTATACAGACACATCCTTGGGCATTGGGGTTTCTGTACAAAACCATTGAATGAACAAGAGTGTTGACTCTGGGTGGATGTAGGCTGAGATTGTAATTGATGAGAACAACTGACATGGATTTGTTATATATATAAAATTTGTTAGCTAGACATTGCCAAGTTTTTGCAGGCTGTAAAGCGTCACTGAAATGATTTCAGGTTTGGATATTGATAGTTAGACACATGGGCAATGGAACCCTTTGGGCATAGGCGTATAAAGTATTTGACTGCTAATCAAAAGGTTGGAAGTTCAAACCCATCCAGTGGTTCTTTGGAAGAAAGATCTGGTGATTTGCTTCCATGAAGATGATTGTAAAGAAAAGTCTATGAGGCATTTCTGTTCTGTTACATGAGTTAAAATAGAATCAATGACAATACCAACAAAGGTAACACACGGTCAGTGGTGGTTCAGCAGCAGGCTTCTCCCCTCCATTGCAGGAAATGGAGAGTCTACTCCTGGCCAACATACCTCACCAGCAACCAGCGCTCTTCTGTCAATAGACATTTAACTGTTGTTCTGATGCTGAACAAGTTCACGTAGAGCTTCCAGATGAAGATGGATTTTTAAAGAGGCCTAGTGACCTACTTCTGAAAATCAATCAGTGAAAAACTTTTATTTGGCTCTGTTGTACGAAGACGGAGTCCTGGGGGTGTAGTGGTTACATGTTGGGCTGCTAACCACAAGGTCAGCAGTTCAAAACCACCAGCCACTCCACAGGGGAAATACAAGGCTTTCTACTCTTGTATAGACTTACAGTCTGGGAAATGCAGAGGGCAGTTCTACCCTGTCTAGGGGGTCACTATGAATCAGAATTGACTCAATGTCAGCAAACTTGGTTTGGGTTATATTTTAGTAAAAGTCAGCCCTGGTGGCATCTATGGACAGTTCTAGACTGCTAACAGAAAGCTTGGTGTTCCTGACTCATTAGCAGCTCCACAAAAGAAAGAGGAAGCAGTCTGCTTCTGGAAAGATCCACGGGCTCAAAACACGTATGGCATCATTCTACTCTGTTCCCCAGGGACACTGAGTTAGAGTGCACACAATAGCAGTGATGTTTGAACATTTTATCTTTAAGGAAATAATTCCACAAAGACACAAATACTATGTTCGGCATAAGGCTTGGAAGGAATGAGAAAACTGAAGGTTCCTGAGTGATACCACTTGGTGGATTTCAAAGGAAACCTACTTCTGCCTGTTCGTCTAACAAATAGTGAGAAACTTTTTTAAAAAAGAGATACAAATATTGTCTAAGACTCTTCCTTAGGTAAGTCAAGATCTCAGAACTCTGGATAGAGTGGAAATAGGATGGGATGTATAAAAATAACTTTTGGTAAAGCCAATGTTTATCATTAATTATCTCAATTGCTTCCTATATGCCCATCATTGACACATTATTTTAATTAAATGCATGGTTGATATAGAAACCATCTTATTACATGACTATAATCAGATAGGAACTGTTTGTGTCATTATATTTAAAGACATGGTAATTCCCAATATTGAGGCAAGTATATTTAGAATGTTGATTGCACTGGTTCCCAGTTACTCTTATTAAAACTTGTTCAGAATCTGCATAAATTCCAGAGTAGGTTGTTATCACAGTAATGGACCAAAATAAATAGATTTTTTTAATTTGAAGTTTTATTGAAATATAATTTACTCATCATACAATTCAATCATTTAAACATATTAAAAAGAATTAGGAAATCATCACTACAATAAATTTTAGGACATTTTCTCCAGCCTTGTATTCATTATTAGCTCCTCACATCCCCATCTTCCCATCCTCCCCTACGATAACCATAAGAAACTAGAGTTATTGTCTAGAGATTTACCTAGCTTGGATTTCACAAAGAGAAAAAAATTCCAAAAGGAAAAATCAACAATAACAAAATAAAACAGAGCAAAACCTCACTGGAAAAGAAAGCAGAAAAATTAAAGCCAGAACAAACTGAGTCAATGAGGAGGATCAATGATAAGGTGTGCGATTTTAGCCTGACTCCGTCTGCCTTAATCTACTGTCCTATGCACTCTGTCATAGAGCAAGGCTATTCATGCCTCAGGTCAATGGCCAGAGGGCTTTCTAGAGGCGTCATTCATGTTGGGACCCTCCAGTGGATTGGGCATTCATAGTACTCCATAGCCTTCATCAAACTCAGTGATCAGAATTTAAGCTCTCCTACTGTTCCCTTCAACAGTCTTGGATTTTATTATTTACAAACCATGAAATCACACAGTCTGGTGTGCTTCTTCCATGTAGACTTAAGTGTTACCTCACTAAAAAGGCTGCTTTTTTTCTGACAAGCCTTTGGGATCCCAGACACTGTCTTACTGATGGCAGGACAGCACCTGGTCTTTTCGGGACACTTTGCTATATATAGCACCCATATTTTCAGTGATCTCTTCATGAGGGCAAGTATCAAGTAGGACCAGGTCATAACACCTAATTATTTTTAGAGTAAGCCTACAATTAACTGCAATTAGCTTAATTTTTTAAATCCTTCTAATAATGAGAGCAGTCCTATCCCATGGCCACCTAACTCCTCGTGTATGCCTTTCCTCAACCCCAACTCTGAGCTTTCCATATCAGAACTTGCCACTGAGACGAAGGGGGGGAAACATGTCAAAGAAGCTTATTCTTAGTCTAAACATTGACTGGCTGCACTCAGCGGCCCTGGGTAGCACACACGGTTAACATGCTGTTTGAACCAGGAAAGTGGGAGCTTCCTGTCGACGGAGAGGCAGTTCAGAAGAAACGTCTGGCAACTCACTTCCCAAACAATCAGTCATTGTAAACCTTGTGAATCGCCGCTCCGCTCTGACAGATCACCACTGTGTCAAGTGCCTGGGTTCATGTTGACTTTGTCTTGGAGGGTAAGGTTCAAGAGCAGCTGAAAATAAAGCCCCCTCTGACAGTTCTGCTTTGCAAGAGGAGAGCGCACGGGGAAGCCCATGGCCTTGGCCTGGATCATACTCTTGCCTGTTGCTTGTGGCCCTGCAAGTCCGTCTCGCGTGAACTAGTCAGATTCTCTTGAGAGCCTGCCTCTCTGTGTCAAACACTAAAGCAGTTGCCATTGAGTAAATAATTGTTTTCACCATCCTAGGGAAACTCCAAGGTAAAAAATTAAAATCAGATGGAAGCCACTGGGGTCCTTCCAAGGGTGTTGGGAAGTGCCTGGCTGTGCTCCAAGAACTGCTGCCAATCCTGCCTTTCCAGAGGCTGGTGATTCAGCAAATCCTCAGAATCTGTGAACTGAGGATAACTTCCTATAAAATATTTCCATGCTGAGAGCTACCTGAGCTGATCGCTGTTGCTAGCAAGCAACATCCCCTACTGCCAGAGAGAAGCATTGACCTGTAAATAGAAGCCAGGCCAGGGTCACCTGTTCTGTTCTCTGCATCATCGTGGAACAGCGATTGAGGAAACCAGAAAGCAGGTTTCAGTCATTCTTAAATTATTCAGAAACTTTTCTCTTTTAAGATTTCCCTCTCCTCCCCAAACCCTGAAATGTAAACCTATAAAAACATTCGTTCTTCTCCTTGTTTTGCCATACGTGCCATGTCGTTGCTCTTGCTGGGAACGCTGTGGAGAGTGCCTCACAGCGAGCCAACGCAAAAGAGTCAAAAGTCCCAGGAGGATTTTCTCACGTGTAATCTTTGCAGGAGCGGATGGCCTGATCTTCCTGCTACGGAGCAGCTGGGTCAGTGCAACCACCAACCTTGTGGCTAACAGTCACGTGTTGCACAACTGTCCGGCTAGAGCAGCTTAATGTTGTCATGGACACACACATGCACATGCACACACATACAACCCTCACTGCCATGTGTCTATTCCAACTCAAAGTGATACTGTAGGAAAGGGTAGACCAGTCCCTTTGAGTTTCTGAGACTGTAATGCTTTGTGGGCATAGAAACCCCATCTTTCCACCAAAGAACTGCTGGCAGTTTTGAACTGCTGACCTCGTGATTAGCAGTCAAACATGTGACCACTATGTCACCAGGGCTTCCTTAAATCAACCAAACCACGTCTAACATTAAAAAACAAGATAAAATATGAGACTATTAAGTCTTATGTGAAACTTCTCAAAAATAAATTACATTTTTTTTCAAATATTATAATGAGGAGCCCAGATGCATTCTTAGATTTAAAAAAAAGCCTTACTCCTTGTGGTTTGAGACCTCACTCAGATTTTTCTTCTCCAGCTAATTTTACATTCTCTAAGTTTACATTCACTCTTAGGGGACCTTGATATAAAACTGTGAGTTAAAAATGGATGAGTTCCTGTTTTATATTAGCTCAAAATATTTTAGCAGATTTGCGTATGTATATATACTCATATAACTCAAAAGACGAATTTGGAAACATTGGAATTGGCAAGCTAGTTACCCTTAATAGCCACCTAATTGCTTTGCCTACTTAAACAACAATATGGAAATAGGAGGGACCCCTGGCATTTGCTCAGCTCCGCATCCCCCCGACGTTTTCCCTACCGGCCTTAGAGGTTAGGGTAAGCTGTTCCAGTGTGCACCCAGAAGGCTGACCCTCGGTGAAATCCCTCTGCAGAGCTTCCTGCTTGCTTTTCCAGATCAGAAGCCACTGCAGTTAGGCCTCCTCCCAGCCTGCCTCGCTAAGACAGAACTTAAATTCAGCAACTGCACAACCATCTAATGCCTTTAGAGTAAACTGTCCAGAGCCGGGCCAAATGTATTTCTAGCAGGAAATTCCCCAGACTTGTGTATGAAAGCACTTTTAAAAACAGCAAAGTAAACATTGCCCGGTGTGATCGTGTGTTAAATATTCATACCTTTCTAATAATTAGAAAAGAGACCTTTTGACTCGTATTTTCCAGCCTGTATTTTGCAAGCATGAAAACGAGGACATGTTCAGTCAACAAGTCATCTACCTGATCTTTCGAGATTGTTCACCAATCATGCAGCCAGCCAGGCACTGCAAGGGGAAGCGGGGAGCATAGGGTTTGTGCAACGCCCACGCACTTCTAGATGTTGGTGCTGATCTGCACTTGCTGATGCGGAGATCGTGCAGATGCATGGCAGCCTGTCTCTGTCAAAGGGAGCTGCCAATGATACAAGTCTTGGTGACACCCATATTTTGAATTCTCTTCAGAACTTTGAAGAAGATTGTTACTAATAGCAACATGAGATAAAATATAAAGAGTTGACTTCAAGAAACACTATGTTGTGGTAACTATAATAGAGATGATGTACAGTTTTGTGTTTACCCAGCTCTGGGGAAGTAGTTCAAGTTGTTTTTCTTTAATCCCATCAGAAAACATGTCGGGCTTCTTCCCTCCCGTGCCACTCAGCCCCTGGATGTGCAAAGCCCAAATATTGGTTTCAACTTTCTTCTGTGACACTTACCTACTCACAGCCATCTCAATTCCCACCCACTGGGCTGGAAACTGGGATCCAAACTGAAAGATTCCAAGAGGAGAACAGACCCCACGTGCTGATCGCAGAAGCTACTAATGAGAGGATGTCCTTCCTCATCAGCCATCACTTAGATGGTCTCTCGACTCATGTGGCACCCACAGGTCAGCTGTTTTCTCATACCATGCTATAAGCATGGACTCCCTTGGTGTTCAGGGCCCTCTGCCCTCTCGTGTCCTTCAGCCATGACATCTTGATTGAATAGTCTATCTTGATAGGGGTTGCAACCTTCTAGAATACACCAAAAGGAACAAAAGTACACTTTCTTCTAGTCTCAGATCACCCAAACGTATCTAGAAGGGTTTGGAAATTGTTGTTTCTAGCTTTAGTCTCCACCTAGGTTCCAACCCCAGGAACATCCGCTCTTGTTCCTCCTTTTATAGATGCTAATCAAACACATTGCCTTTTGGTAAGAAAATGATTCATTTCTAAGCACACAATCTTCCTCACTTTATGGCTTATGGAATAACCTCTATAGGATGGGCATCATGCTTGGCAAAGTGCACGGGTAATGCAGGAAATGGATTGACACAGTGGCTTCAACAACGGGCTTAACTATAACAACAACTGGGAGGATGGCCCAGGCCCAGGCACTGTTCTAAGCTGCTGGACGTTGCTTCACTGAGTCCAAACCAACTCAATGGCACTAAGCATTAACCCTATAGCATGAATGCTCAATGATTCCTTAGGTATTTGTTGATTTTGTTCTTGTCAGATGCCGTGGCATCAACTATGACTCCTAGGGACTCCATGTACAAAAGAATACATTTTTGTTTGGTCCTGGGGTACCCCCACAATGGTGGCATGTGGGAGTCCGTTGTTGCAGCCGCTGTGCCCATCCATTTTATTAAAGGCCTTCTTCTTTTTCACTACCCCTCCACTTTACTAAGCATGATGTCCTTCTCCAGAGACTGGTTTCTCCTGATAATATATCCAAAGTATGGGAGATAAAGTCTCACCAGCCTTCCCTCTAAAGAGCACCATGGCCATACTTCTTCTAAGACAGATGTGTTTGTCCTTTGGGCGGTCTGGGATTTTCCTTTCTTTAAGCCCTTATCAGACTTTGCCATATTCCCACCTTATTTTAAGCAGAAGTTTTTCAATCTGTGATTAACCAGGAGAACATAATCTTTGTTAGTTTGAGCAAGGCTAAATTCTGGATTTGAGTTCTTGCAAAACAGATGCTTTGCTTGTTGAGCAGCAATATTGCATTCATCCCAGAAGATAAAGCAAATCTTAAATAACCATGGTAGTGGTCTCAATAATTGAAATGCATACTAAGCGTATTTTGTTTTAACAAAGCATAGACAGATGTGACTTGGGAGGAAGACAATTCTTCATACTCTTGTAAAGAATTAGTCTCTAAATCTCACCCAGGGCTGGTGTTAGTCAATTTTTCTTCTAGTCTTTTCCGTGCCCACCTTTGTTTTCAAAATGTACTTTAAATTTCTAAAATATATTGCAGTGACTCAAAGATTCAGACTGAGGAAATTCCATCTTGTCGCCTGCTTTCATGATGACCAAAGAGGGAAGAGAAGATGTGGCAAGTTGTTCTCTGGTCCTAACAGTTTCTGCCACCAATCTCTCTGGCCCATGTTTCAGTGGCCAAAGAAAGCCACATAACCATCTCTGACTCCAGGGATGTGGGCCTGGCTGGTAAGATCATGGCCATACAAGAGGTGAGCATGCTACAATGAACTGTGTCTGAATCCATTATTTGACTCTCTCTTCTATCTCTCATGCTCTCGGTGACTTTAAAATAATATTTATATATCTAAACCATACAATTGTGCTTATTGAACCCATGATTAGTGGTGGGGGCCTGGCATACCCCAACTCATACCACACTACTTCATCACTGTCATTTTGCTACAGTTATGAATAGGGTGACCCCTGTGAAAAGGTTGTTCGACCCCAAGGGGGTCACAACCCACAGGTTAAGAACTGCTGATCTACAGGGAGGAAAGATACAATCTCCAGGCAATTTGTACTATTCAGCAAAAGGGATCTTTAATGAACAAGCATGTGAAGATGAAGACTGACGCGCTGCCCACCTCAGTTCTTCCTGAAGCATTCTGACACTTCCTGGATGGTAAGCGAACATTGGTGGAAGCGATCTAACAGCCTATTGGGGCTTCTTCATCAAAATGTGAATGGTCAGATTCTCTGACTCATTATTCCACTTCCAGAAAAACTATCTTACACCAATACATAAACAAATGAGTCAGAAAAGTATACACGAGCATAATTCTTATAAAACTGCTTTGAAAGAAAAATAAAACAGTAAATATAAAAGTTATGTGGGAACTTGTTGGGGGGAAATGAATGGATTAGCTCATTATGTGCTGACATGGAAAGGGTTCATCACTTTTAAAGAGAAACAAGTAAATTGCAATTAGTGGGTGTGCGATGATCCAGTTAACCTTTTTTATATAGTTGCCTCATAAGGGTTTACATGTGACTTGGTGATGGCATCATATCTTGATATGTTATAGAACGGACTTTGCATTAATGGTCCCTTGTCATGGTCAGCATCAAGTTCACACAAAAGAAACCAAAGCAATCCCACTGCACTACTTCCTTTGTGTGGCTTCCTGCTTTGTTTATCATACACTGGATGGAATAAGTGAGGTGTATGATATCAATGTGGGCTCTCTGTTAATGGGTGTTGATTATCTTATGGGGAAAAATCAATCCATAAGCAGAAGTTATGTATCATCAAAAGCTAGATATGGCCTATAAGGCTTGGATTTTGTTGCTCTTTTCTTACCTATAAGAATTAGTTAAAAATAATAATTTTGCTTAAAAATTCTATACCCTCTGGCCCCCAAATTCTCTATGAAAATAACTAATGATGAAATTTTAAAGGAAAACTAGATTTCTTGAGAGCACAGTTACTGAGGTCTAGATCAAAAAACTTATCAATGTTTATTTAACCTCGAGTCTATAGTAACTACGCGTGGGTATGCTTTAGGCTAAACATGCTTACTCTTTTCCCAGATCACACCAAAGCTGAGTATGGGGACAATCAATATATAAAGTCACAAGAACTAATAGAGTAATAAAATATTTATCAACACATTTGTGTAAGATGGGAAAATGTTCAATAAAAGTGAGAACTGAGCCCCCTGTGCATCATTAAATGGGAGAGGGGAGAGGAAGCTAGTACTTTATTCGACAAAATCCCAAAACCCTTGGGCACGAAAGGCCCCAGTTGCCTGGATAAGTTGACAGTTAACGGAAAAGATTCGGAGCTTTTGGAAGCTTTCTAGGTCCTCTTCCCATCTGAAACCTTCCGACAACTACCGTGCCTCTTCTCCCAAAGACTCAAGGCCTATTCTGTACAGAAGTTGAATCAAAACCTCCAGAGAAGCCCTTCTGTACGAGGGGAAAATGAAGTCCTCATGCCCTGACTCCTCTATCGCATCAGGGCACTACCTAATAGCACAATGCATAACCTTCTCTCGTAGGCTTCTGAAAGGAGCCAGCTAGGCAACATTATGGGAAGACGTGAGAAACCCTGTTACTGAAATAATTTTCTGTAGGATGGAATGCTCTCACCAAGCTCTGGTTTAAAAGGATGCTCCAGGCACCCTGGCGCCGGGACCAGGGGAAGTTTAGGGTGGAGAGGGAAAGAGTCAGGAGGAAGCAGTGAAATGGAACTGGAAGAGGAGAAGAGGTGCAAACTCCATACTAAATACTGGATCCCACTCTCTTGCAGGCCTCTGCTTCCAGAGTGCTGTCAGGCAGGCAGATTAGCTTCGCCTCCATTTGGTATCAGAACCAGGGGACTGACAGAAGTGTTTCTTGGACAAACTGAGAACTACAAAGAAAAGACTATAGAAAAGCGCTTTTGGAAAAAAGCACACAAAGAAAATCTGACTATCCAGTTTGTCTATATAGCATGAGCCCTCTTTCCCACCCCACCGCACCACTTATAAAAGGCCTCTGTGTTAGTCTGGGTACATTAGAGAAACAAATCCACAGAAACTCATATGTATAAGAGAGAGTTTTATATAAAGGGTAAGTGCACATCAAGGAAACATCCCAACCCAGTGCTGCCCAAGCCCACAAGTCCAACATTAACCCATTAACCCATATGTCCAACATCAATGCACAAAGTCCTCCTCCATCTCACAAAACACACGCAATGACGCCGACTGCAGAAGGAAAGCCGAGTCAGTGAACGTGTAAGCATCTCAGTGCTGGCAGGGGTCCCCACATGGCTGCTCCAGCACCCAGGGCTGCATTAGGGTAGGTCCATATGGCTTCTCCTCAGGCATGTCTTGCAGGAAGTGAGCCTTGCCAGCTGAAGCAGGGAACTGGCTAAGGCAGCTGCACCCTGGTCCGACCACCAGAAAGCAAGAGACCTGAGAACTAGAAAGGCGAGGCTCACTGAGCCATTTATCGTTCTGTCCTTCAATTAACCCCACATGTGTTTATCGGCCAAGTTGGCACAATAAGCTAACTACCTGAGCCTCACCTTTAATTACACATGGACAACAATTAGGTGAGGCAAGACCTCAATTTGAAAATCAGAGAATAAGATCACAAATAGATTAAAAGATTGATTACTTCTGAAAACTGAAGCTTGGGAGTGCAAAGAGTGGAACAAAGGCATCTTTTCTGTTCCAAGTCTTGTTACACTATTGAACTTTTGAATTTGAGTAGATATTATTTTTAATATGTATACTTTTTTTAAAAAGTGCTATCTCAATAATACACAAGTTGCAGATTGATAATTCTTGAGATTAAGACTATTATGCATTTTATGTTTTTCTATGTTTGAAGTTTGTAATGATTACATATCATTTGATTTTTAAAAAATTAAATAGCAACATAGAATCAAGAAACCAAAATTAAAAATTCAGAAAGGACTGATCTAAGTGCCTTCCGCACTAAATGACAAGGTTCAAGTACAACCCTACTTCTCTAATCTCTTTTACTGTTTGAAAAGGACACCTATAGCAAGCAATTTCAAAATGGGCAGAGCAGAGCACCAAACAGACAGAAGACTCACAACCATAGACCGGTGGAGGTTCCAGAAGTAGATGCCAATATCTCTCAGAAGCCACCAAGGTACAGAGAGCTAAGGTCTTGGGGAAAAGAACTTCAAAGAACAAACGAATCACAAATCAATCCTCTGTACCAATCTACCTGGAGGGGAAGGTAGGAGGATACAAAAGGCTACCACCAAAGGCCGAACCCTGATAGTGACCAGCGGGTTACCCGACATCTCGGGGGGAAAAAAAGTGCAATTGATGAGAAGAACTTGAACGTGCTTCATTTATTGTCCTGTGACTAAAGATGTCTTGGTAGTGTCTTAATGCTTGCCCCCGACTGGCAAATAAGGCTCAAGGAAAATGAAATAAGGACTAAAAGGAAACTTTTCAAGTTACGTGACACCCCATGTTGTTGTTGATTTTCAGCCTTTCCATAATCACTACTAAAACCATCTTATGTTTTAAGAATTAAAAGGATTCCAATTACACTGGTTGAGTGCACATACCGAGATGTCCATGTACACAAAACCAAACATTGAGGCAATGCCAACTCATAGCAACCTTCCAGGACTGGGAAGAACTGCCCCTGTGAGTTTCCAAGGATGCAATCCTTTACAGGAGTCGAAAGTTCCACCTTGCTGCCGTGTGCACAAAAGAGCGGATGGAAAGGGCAACTAGATCAGCTACGATTATTAAAAGTGTTAGCCCTGTACCACGGGCAAAATGCTAGCGTGCTTTACTTCTCTGTTATTTCCTACCATGGGTGAGTTGAACTGGAAAGCATCTCAAAATCTTTGATGATCTCATGAGTCAAATAGGTAGGCATTCGAGACCTTAGCAATGAACTCCCCTAAGACTTGATAGAGATATTTGTTGATCCATCAAATGATTGATTTTTCTCAGGGAAGCTTGATATGCTGTGATGTGTAAAATGAGAGAATACAGAAACTGTAACTATCCACATTTCAAGTCTGTTGCTACTAAGTGTCATTGAGTTGGTTCCCACTCCGAACAAATCAAAGTCCTGCCCGGTCCTCCACTAGCCTGACAGTCACCGCTCGTTTGAGCCCATTGTCACAGCCACTGCAATAATGCTGCTCACTGACGTTTTCCCCTGACCTCTACCAAGCATGATGTCCTTCTCTTCAGAGTCCCTCCTACTTACCAGAACAAAGTACCTGACACAGAGAGCAGATGCTTTGAGAATGATGAGGGCAAAGAATGCACAGATGTGCTTTACACAATCGATGTATGTATGGATTGTGATAAGAGTTGTATGAGCCCCTAATAAAATGTTTAAAAAAAATAAAAGAAGAAGAAGCAAAAAAAAAAAATAAAGTACCTCACACATTGTCTCCTCCTTCACTCTTCTTAGGAGCATTCTGGTGGGTCTTCTTTCAAGACAGATTTGTTTATTCTTCCAACAATCCATCAAGGTACAAGAGGACTTCAGAGTCATGGAAAATTTCCATTATCTTTTCATTGGATTTTTCCATAATACACGGTCAGTAGTTCAAGACCACCAGCTAATACTCAGAAGAAATAGAGTTTTCTATTCCCATAAAGAGTTACAGACTCAGAAACTCACAAGGGCAGTTCCACCCTGTCCTGCAAGGTCCCTGCTACTCAGCATCGACTCAATGGCATTGATTTTGGTTTTTCTGTAGCATGTTCAATATTCTTTACCAACACCATCATTTAAATTCTTCTTCAGTGTTCGTTAGTCATTGTAAAGCTTCTAAAAACTGTGATGCAACTAAAATTATCATGGTAAATTAGGCCCACCTTAGTCTTCAAAGTAATATCTTTGCTTTTTAGCATTTTAAAGAAATATTTTTCAGCATATGTACCCAATGCAATATATCACTTTATTTCTTGACTGCTGCTTCCTTGGGAATTTACTGTGGTTCCAAGCAAAATTAATTCCTTAACAACTTCAGTAGTTCCCCAATTTATCATCAGGGGACTTAACCATTGAGATGGGAGGATTTTTTTTTTTTATTATTTTGAGGTGTGAGCCATACTGAAGGCTATAATCTTTGATCTTCATCAATGTCTGTGTGAAAAGAAGATTGTATATATATAAAATGAAATTTATAACAAAAAATATTTCTCACACAGTTCTAGAAGTAGACAAATTCCAACCTGGGCAAGATGTAAGTCCATGAGTAAGATGTTATATTGGAATCTTCTCCTGGCTCAACAAGCTTCAGGAGCTGATGAATGTAAGACGGGCAGGAAGATCACAGGCTTGCAGCCAAAGAAGAGCATGAAGCCAAGATTAACAGGCCAGATGGCCGACCACTGAGGACTCTCAGGATCAGCAAGTATTCAGCTGACTTTTGGCTCAAGTTCAAAGAACTGGAGATTGATGAGTCACATGCAGGATCCAGACCCAGCAAAAAGCAAGCAAGCCTTTTCCATGGGGTCCACTTATATTGGAAGCAGGCCACACCCCAAGGAAGTGGCTTTTCAAGTGATTGGCTCCTCATAGCAGATCTCATATGGAGGTGATTCTATTGTGCTATAGCTCCTCGTGGGGCACTACGAGCTTTTAACTGACAAACCATGAGGAATCTTGGGCCGATCTACTTGACAAAACCTAACTCTCACAATCAGTTTCAAGTCCTCTTCGCTTTCAACAAGCCATGTTGTGTCATCTGCATACCAAAGATTAATTAATGAATTTTCCTCCGATCTCAATTCTGAATTCTTAAAATAGTCCAATTTCTCAGACTACTCCAGATGCCTTAAGTATCGTGAACTATCCTGACATACATCTTTCCTGATTTTAATATGCACAGTATCCCCTTCTTCTATTTGAAGAACTGTCCCTTGGTCCCAAGACAAGTCCAAGATGAGCGCAATGAAGTGTTCTGGAATTCCCATTCTTGTAATGTTAGCCATAATACATCTTAATCTACACCAACAAATGTCTTTGTAGGGTCAACAATACCCAGGTAAGCGTCTTTCTGGTATTATCGCCTTTTAGTCAAGTCTGACCCATAGTGTAATCTGATTATTCATTTGGAAGTCAGAGAATATATTACGTTACAATAGACAATTATTATGTCTCTGAAGTGTGTATATGGAAGGAAGGCTGCCTTGTCATATAGAAGATGTTAGTAAAGATTACATTCTATAGAGCTGGTCTACTCTCTAATACAATGGTTCTCAACCTTCCTAATGCTGCAACTCTTTAATACAGTTCCTCATGTTGTGGTGAGCCCCCAACCAAAAAGTTATTTTCATTGCTACTTCATAACTGTCATTTTGCTACTGTTATGAATCAGGCGACCCCAGTGAAAGGGTCATTCGACCTCCAAAGGGGTCATGACCCACAGGTTGAGAACCACTACTCAAATATGTGATGCTGCCAGGAGTTGTGAGACACAAAAATGGCAACTAATAAAGAACAACAAACTTCTGTGTTTCAACTGCATGAAAGCCTGGAAAAGGGTGGCAACCTTAGAAACAGCATTTTTTGCAAATGTTATTGGCTCGGGTTCAGAAACACCTTGCTGCTCTCTCTCTTGTTTTCCCATCTGTACGACACTGAAACTCTTCCTTGCAGAGCAGTTAAGGATAAGATATTCTTCAGAAGGAGAGTAGAGACCCTTGTGCCTTTATCACCCTGGGGAAAGTGCCATAACCCCAGTAGGAAGTAGGAGGAACCCAAGAGAGTGGAAAGGATAAAGAATAAATTTGCAGCCATCTAAGGGAGAGGATCAGAGTCTTCTCCAGGGAAACTAGGCCCCAGCACGAAAATGGAGAAGAAAACGCTGATGATGGCCATTGTACTATTTGATATAATGCTCTTTGCAAATAAGTCTGTCCCCAAAGCAGCACCCCACAGTTTTCTGAACACTAAAATAAATAAATAAATAAAAGATGGCTACCCTAGGAGATTTTTTTTTTTTTTGTCTAAAATAGCTGAAGACATCAGATCTAAATTCCAGACTTGTACTCACGGCAGTCAGCAGAAAACCCTGCCAACACAACAGGCTTATTCGGGAAATGCAGTAAGTAGCAAAGTCGTAGAGCCAGTGTGTGACTGTCCTTTGTCCTCAGAATTGGATAGAAGAAACTTGGTGGCATATTGAAGTGATCCACTACTTGATTTAATATGGATCCATTCATTATTCCAAGAGTCAGAAAGCATTCAGTCAACCCAAGGTTATGGAAGAAATAGTTCTCCTAGATGAGTCGCTTTGCTTTTCAAATCCATTCAGATCAAGAAGTAGTGTTCACTAAATCTGGTTGTAAGCATCTGACCAGTCTCAACCTCTCACCATATCAAAAATCAACTTAACTGAACTTGGTGGTGACAGTGCAGTCTAAGCTGCCAGGTGGCTCAAGTAAGACTCTATCTTGATCCAATGAATTTGGTACCTATGACCCACAATAATGCTAAATATAGAAATTAAACTACAAAATCTTGGTGGCTTGCAAAAAAAATCTCTTTATTGCTTGCAAGGCCACCTCAGTAGTCTTGCTGCTCTGGCCTGAGATTACCTGATTTGGGTGGGATGCAGTTATGGATGTACAGTCAACTGGAAGTTAGAATTGGGACTAGATGCTATAGGATAGATAGTCTTAGTTAGACTAGCTCCTTTCTGCTTCATCTGGACCCTCAATCCAGCCAACTAGTCCAGCCTTGTTCTCGTGAAAGAAACTGGGAGATATATAAGCAAGCACCTGGGATATATAAGGAGAAGCACCTGGGACCTCTTGGAACTTAGAATGAGTTCCGTTCCTATCACATTTTACAGGCAAATAAAGTCATAGGCCCTGCCATGACAAATAGAAGCTAAAATGTCTCAAGAGAGTGGGCAATGCCCTTGTTGTTAAAGTGCCTTCAGATCGGTCCTGACTCACAGTAACCCTGTGTACCCCAAAGGAAACACTGCCCGGTCCTGTTCCATCCACACACTGGTTCTGATGGTGGAGCCCAGGCTTGCAGCCACTGTGACAGTCCACCTTGTTGAGGGCCTGCCTCTTTCTTGCTGCCCCTCACCTTTACCAAGCACGATGTCCTTCTCCAGGGACTGATCTCTCCGGATAACGTGTCCGAGGCACCTGAGATGAAGTCCCACCATCCTTGCCTCGAAGGAACGTTGTGACTGGAGGAACCCAAGACAGGTTTGTTGGTTCTTCTGTCAGTCCATGGTAGTTTCGATAGTCTTCCCCAGCATTGATTCGTCTCCTGTCTCCCTTATTCAATATCCAACTTTCACATGCTGGTGAGGCAAGTGAAAAGATCATGGCTGGGGACCGGCACGAAGTGACCTCCGTAACACCTTCACTCTTCCACACTTCAAAGAGATCATGTGCAACAGAGCAGGCCATTGCAATGTATCCTCTGATTGCTTTATTGCTGTGTCCGTGAGCCTTGATTGTGGGTCCAAGCAAGACGAAACCCTGGGCAGCCTCAAGTGTTTCTCCAGGCATCCTGAGGCAGCCTATTGTTGGAGTGATGAGGAATTTTGTTTTCTTACATTAACTAAATGACATCTAATCCATATTGAAGGCTGCAGTCCTTGATCTTCGTCAGTAAGGCCTCCTCACTTTGAACAAGCAAGGCCGTGAGAGCTGCATATTGCAGGTGGTTAATGAGCTCGCCTCTGCTCCTGATGCTGATGCTGCACTCTTCTTTACGGAGGCCAGCCTCTCTGGCTACAGTCAGGTGCTGCAAAATGGACGCCACCAATGTGCCACACCAATGTCTTGGTATTACAGAATTTGTCCTGGCAATCAATGAAAAGAATTTTGCCAAAGGCAATGTGACACCATGACAGAGAAATGGATGCTGCCACTCATGGGGAGGCTGTGGTGGGGGGAGTGTTTAAATCTTGATAAAATCTATCATTTAATTAATAGTAACATACCAATTAGTACAATTTGGGCAAACGCATGATGGTTATGAAAGCTGTTAGCATTAGCGAAAGCTGAGCGAGGAGTCTATGGGAACTCTGTGTACTCTTTGCAATTTTTCTGTTCATCTAAAATGACTCCAAATAACCAAGTTTATTTTTAAAGGACGTTAAAAGGGATACTGAAAAGGAAGAAGAAATTGAAGTGCAGGCCATTTGGGTGCAGAATCCCCTCAACTGGGAGCCTCGCTGACTCACCCAGGAGCTTCCCTTCTCTGCTCTGCAATCCCTGTGGGCTGGGGAGTGTGGCAGGGTGTGGGTACTGGAACAGCTGAAGCAGGTGGCTTGGCTCGGGCCACCTCTCTGCAGACCTTGGAAGCAACCGCCACATTGAGCCTCTAGCGGGAGGTGCCAGGATCAGCAGGGCAAGTGGCTGTGCCAGACTTCTTTCTCTGTGTGACTGAAAGGGTGTTGACCCAGCTGGCTTTGGTGGTTACAGCAAATGTCACAAGAACACAAGGCGGCGGCCCTTGGGGATTCTCTCTTGTTCCCTGTTTAAGTGAGTGAAATCAGATTTATCCATCTCCTGCTCACACTCTGTGAATATTATTGCTTCATGCTCTTCGTGCCGTTCCAGCCACGGCGCTGCGTCAAACGTGGAGGCTATCCCCGTCATTGCGCACTTGGGTATTCTGCCATCCGTGTAGTGGGTATGGTTACTGTCGGCCTTCTCCCTTTCTCCAGAAAGACCCACCTTCTTCCACTGGGATCATGGGTCATGAGAGTGACATCGCTTCCTTTCACTCTTCTGTGCCCCAGAAGCAGGCGCGTAACATTTGACTTCGGCTAGATTGCTGAAGTAGCCCACTCAACCTGCCTTCATTTGAGGGAGAGGTACATGCCCAAAATGGGCCAATCAGACACTTCTTAGGATATTTGTCTTTGGCCCTTGGGAACAATAGGGTCTTTCTTGCCTGAGCCCCATAAGCCTGTATGAAACTGTGGTCTTGGGGTTTTGAGAAACCAGCTGGTTGCCACTTCGAGAAAACCTCTTTCAGGTGAAAGGCCACCTGAGAGAAGAGCCAAACAATGAAAAGAGAACATCTTCACACTATAATTTGAATCTCTCTGTTCAGCACAGCCTGAGGCCAGACCCAACACTTGTACTTATTTCAGGCCACAACCTAATTTGAGTTGAGTTTCTCTCATTTGCAACCCAAATAATCCTGCCTGATACAGAGATTAGGAAAACAAAACCAGGCAAAACGCAAGAGCCAGGACATGGAGTTGTTCGCAACTCACGGTGACTCCACAGGGGAACGTAGAATTGCTCTATAGAGTTTCCAAGACTGAAAATCTCTATGGCAGCAGACTGCCTCATCTCTCTCCTAAGGAGTGGCTGGGAGTTCTAACCATTAACCTTTCTGTCCACAGCCCGGAACTTTACCCACTGCACTGAGGTAAGATTGACAATGTGGACTTGACGGAGCGCAAGTAGAACCCTGGGGGTTCCCCCTGCCTGCCCTTAGCTGGGGGTATGGTGGTGGTCTTTATGAAGTGGTAGCAAAGCAGCTAGCTAGATAATTCCTTGTTGTATCCTGAGACTCAGCCCAATTCCCTTGCCTGTGTCTGCGGAAACAAGTGTGGTGAGGTTGGAATGGGTTGGTACCTTTTGCCGTCTCCGTGCAGTCCTGAAAGCTTCAGCCAAAGTTGGCCCAGTAAGATCATTGGTTTGCCTCTAGAAGTTCTTACTGGGGTATAAAGACTGTTTTTGTCTGTGTCAGAAAGAGACAATATCTGGATGCAGGAAGAATAGGACCACTGGGAGAGAATTCATTCCTCCGGGTCCTTCCCATACACTTGCAACTAAATGTATCCACTGACCGAAGAAAGGTCTCCCTGATTGTAAAGAGCCACCCGTAGAGATGCAAGACCTCTTCGTGATCCCAGGCTTATGACATGGCAGACACCCCAGGATAAAAAGTTAAAACTCTCTTTCCGGAAATGTTAGAGGTCGGTTGTATTCAAGACCCAGGTCTCTCATTTTAGGGACCAACTCACCGACTTTCCAGCAAGTGGAATAAACTGACTCCCCTCTGAGATGCTATTGTTCGGCCCAACTCAGGGCAGCCCACATGTGTCAGAATCGCACCGTGCTCCACAGGAACCCCAATGACTGATTGTTCAGGAACGGGTCACCAGGCTTTTCTACTTAGACTGCTTTAGTCTCGAAAACTCGCTAAAACGCACTCAGCATCACAGAAACACAGTACCTCCTCAGATACATGAGCAGTTGCCCTAATGAAGTACATTAGCCAGGAACCAAACCTGAAGGGAAAGGATTCACCCAAGGAGCCACTTTCTCTGTTACCCCATGCTGCTATAAAACAGAAATAGAAGCAGATTACCATATGTACTTGAGTATAAGCCAACCCAAATATCACCTAATTTTACCACAAAAACTGCATGAAAAATGTGCTGAAAACTTGGATTATACACGAGTATATATGGTAAATGGATGATTTTTAACAAGTAGAAATTTGTTCCCTCACCATTTAGAAGGCTTGGGGTCTGAATCAGGGTCCCAATTCTAGGAGAAGCCTTTTCTCTGTGTGCTGGCTTTGGAGGAAAGTCCTTGTCTCCTGAAATCCCTTGGAACTCTCCAAGAGTCTTGGCATCAATTTTCCCTTATAGCTAGGATGCACTTTGCTGCAGGATCTTCTTTCTTGGTGGTAGTAGGTCCCTCTGATCTCTACTTGCTTGTTTAATTCCTTTTATATCTCAAAGAAATGACTCCAAATGCAATATCATCTTAGCGACTGCATCCGGCTACATTAGCATCCTAAAGGTGAGGACTTAGTGAGCACAGAATAAACATATATGGGAAACGAGAGCTTTCCAAAAGTTCCTGAGAAAATTCCATTATCTTTCAATTCCATTTTGCCATGAACTTTGGAAAGCTCCCTTATATAAATAATTACCCATTGGGCTTCTAACAGCCAGGTCAGCAGTTTGAAACTAGCAGTGTCTCTAAGGGACAAAGGTGAGACTTGCTACTCTCGTAAAGAGATACAGTCTCCCAAACCCACAGGGACAGTGCTACCCTGTCCTACAGGGTCACTATAGAGTCAGCATTGAACTCAATGGCGGTGAGTTGGAGAATGGTAACATACTGCTGACAATCATGGCCTAGTTCAGTTGACACATATTTGGGGCGGGGGCGGGGGACATAATTCAATCCAAAACCAATGCCAAAGACCTCCTCTGAGAGTTTTCAAGAAATGTTATTTCCAGAGATTCCTCAAGCAGGCCTCTCATTGCTCAACTACTAAGGACCCAAAACTTGTACCAACAGGAAATGATTCTCCAATTGCTTTTCCTGAACTTGATTGGTAAACTCAACTCAGGGGATGAATTTTAGAAATCTAGGTTTTAGGCTAGCCCTACCCAGGCCACTTTCTCTAACATATGTTACCCACTCTAAAACAGGTCATGGGTCCTACTCCGTATCTGGCTCATGTATCCAGCCCTGAATTGATTCAGAATTTGGAAGAGAAAGAGAATAAAAATTTAGTCTCTGCTTCAAATCCGACACCAAGAAGCCAGCATTTTGTCTTGTGGGCTTTAAGAAACAGTAAGGCGTTATCAGAGTGTTACGCAGGTTTAAGCAGCTATAAGTAACGATGGCAGCGGGGTGGATCAGTGGGGAAAAGATAAGATTGAAAATGGAGGAAAATATTTTTTCGTAAGTGATTTCAGTTGGGAAAATAACAGAGCTATGAGCGCTAATAAAGCCTAGCTGTTGGGTGTGGCAGAGCACTGAGGGGCCCAGAGTCTTAGAAGGACGCAAAATAGAAAGATGTGGTTACTGACTACACACAACAGGAAGTACATGGGGGGAGATGGGTGCAGTGGTAGGGGAGTGTGCAGGACGGTCTCCAGGTCTCTTGCTTATGGAGTTCAATTAGCAGAGGGACCACTCCCCGATACTGAAATACAAAAGAGGAGTCGATTCTGTATAATAGCACAAAGATTAAACTTCATAGAAACAGCAGTAAAGATTTTAAAGTCCCTGTTTATTTTTCACTTGAAAAGGATTTGTCCTGAAAAATTGTATTCGGCTGTATAAAGGCTTTTAAGGAATTTGGGCAAGATGTGCTATGGTTGACTGCTGAAATGCAGTCTCCTGGGACTCTAAACCACAGCAGGTGCTTAAGAGTCCGTCGGCCCACTGCATGCAGTTTTAGGTTAGAAGAGGAGGCTCGTACTTTTTTATGGATTTTCTTTTGCCAGAATAAGAGCACGGTGCTAAATAACTCTCAAGAACACAGCAAGCTAAATAGATAGACTAGAAAAACAAATTGCAGCACTTGTTGTTGTTAGGTGCCATGCAGTTGGTTCCAACTCACAGCTACCCTAAATGCAACAGGACAGAAACACTGCCCTGTCCTGCAGGACCTCACAATTGTTGCAGTTTCAGTCCATTATTGCAGCCACTGGTGAATCCATCCTCTTTCCCCCTGATGGTGCTGTTCAGTAGGGGTTGAGGTGCTAAACTCAAGCCTGGCATTTCAAAACCAGCAGCAGCTCCATGGGATAAATTGAGGCTCTCTGCTCCCTTAAGATTTCCAACTTTGACAACGGGGTTGGAATCCACATGGTGACAATGAGTTTTGAGAGCTACTTAACCACAAGCACTGATGTTCTTTTCCCGGGAGTTTTATATAAAATGTAATTGTACATGAAGAAAGCATCCCAACCCCGTCTAGTCCAAGCCCAAGAAGTCTGATATTAGCTCGTATGTCTGATACCAGTCTATAAAGTCCTCTTTAGACTCATGAAACACATGCAGGGAAACTGAATGCAAGACAATCACAGGTTAATGGGTAGAAAGCCTTTGGATCCAGTGGCACTGTAAGCATCTCAGTGCTGGCAGAGGTCTCCACATTGCTCTTCCAGCTCCAGAGGTCTGGCTGAATTAGGGTAGGCCCATGTGGCTTCTCCTCAGGGATGTCTCGTAGGGAGTGAGCAGAGAGAGAGTCTCCCGCCTCCAGGAAGGAATGCAGGATTTCCCCAGAATTCTCAAGAGGAAGCCATGCCCCACAGAGGCCTCATTGGCTATGATCTGATTGACAGACTAGACTCCACCCCGTCCCTCGTCATCCTCTCAAATCCCAATTGACACCCGATTATGTAACTACCACAGGCAGTGAGATCTTTTTAATGCCCTCTTTCCTTCTTCACCAAGGATGTCTGCGATACTATCTCATAAAGCATCTGGACTTTGGCCATTAGAATTCAATGCGTCAAGTATAACCTTGGGATTATCTGCAAATTCAAGTGACATATATTCAAGGTCCTACTTTGACTCTTGTGGACTTGTTTACATTTTCTTCAGCTTCAGCTTGAACTTGTATGTTAGCAAGTTCCACACTCCGCCCTGGCCTCTTCTAACTGATGATTTTAAGCATCTCCATCCTCTCTCTGCATAGATGCAGTCAGCAAAGATGTAGTCTATTTAAATTCTGCGTATTACATCTGATAAGGTCGACGTATATTTTTTAAAAATCAGAAAACAAAGTCACTGTCATTGGACTGATCATCATTCATAGTAGAATTTTCCTACATTTATACTTCATAAATCCACATTTCCATTATTATTACTCTATATACTTTCCAAGATCGTAAATCTTTATGGGCGCTGACAGCATCTTTTTGATTTGGGGGAGCTTGAACCTTTGACTTTGGGGTTAACAGCCAAGTGTCTATCCCCCAGCACCCCCAGGGCGCTCTTTGGCTATGTTGTTAATAAAAGGCAGTTTCAATGAATACATCCTAGATCTTACAAATTTCTGTTATCTGTATCTCTGGCATCATTTCTATTACTAACATCAGATTTTCCCAACAATTAATTCTTCTTCTTTGGTGGCAACTTTTACATTCTAATCACCTACAACTATCAATTCATATTGATTCCATGTTTGATTAATTCCATACTACAGAAACTGGTGAAAATCATCAATGGCTTCATCTTTGATATCATTATTTGTGTGTAAATTTGCTTACTATTCATATTAACCTTGCTTCCTTTTAAGCAAATGGATAGTAAAGTATAGTTGGCAGTTTTGTACTTCAAAATAAATCTTGACATGTTCTTGACAATGAATGCAAACACTAGTCTTCCACACTTTGTCCTTCCTGGCATAGTAAGCCATACAAGTGCCCAATTCAAATAGTCAGTACTATTCCATTCAAGCTCGATAATAGCTAGGGTGATTATCTTCAAGTGTTCTGCTTCATTTTTGATGCCTTCCAATTTTCTTAGATTCATTCTTTTCGTTTTATGCCATGCCAACCAGCAAATGTGTATATATATTTGAAAGGTCTTGAAAGCTTTACTACATTGACATCATTAAAATCAACTCTACTTGGAGGGGGCAGCTCTTCAATGGTCCAGTCATATTTTGGTTGTCTTCCAATAGGAGGGGCTCATCTTCCAGAGCTAGATGAGGACATATTTTCACTGACCATTATATTTAGTAAGTTTCCAGGGCCTTCTTCTTAATCTAGAAACTCCACTGAAAGTGGTACGCCATGGATGAACTTGAAATTATTTGAAATACCTCCTCTCGGTCAGTTGGTCACGGTGTGGTGGCTTATGTGTTGTGTGCTATTAGAACAGCATGTTTGAGTGACCTATAAAATATATGAGAGATGGTTACCTGCACAAGTAATGTCCTATCAGCAGTTTCTCTCACTCCTCTTACCTTAATGGAATGCATTAGGCAGCTGACAGCAAGTTCATTGGCTCAAACCCACCGGGAAGGAACGATGAGGCTGTCTGCTTCTGGAGAGTTTTCCAGTCTCAGAAACTCCAAGTGGCCATTACACTCCGGCCGAAGGGTGGCTACGATCAGACTGAACTTGATGGCAGTGGGTTTGGTTGTCATTTTTTGTAAGTACTGGACCTCTCCTTTTCTGCCATGGCTTCATAACAGCCTTTGCTAGTTCTTGTTGGTTGACATTGAATCAATTCTGACTCGTGGCAATCCCACGTGTGCAAAATAAAACGGCCTTCCTTGGAGTTTTCAAGTCTGTTACCTTTCAAAAACAATCATCAGGCCCATTTTCTGAGGGCTCTAAAAAATTTGAGCTGTCAACATTCTGGCTAGTGGTAAAATGGTTAATCATTTGTTCTTCACAGGTGTTAAATAAATATCCATTGGTCTCCCAAGAAGATGTAGATTCAAGCTTTATAGTCCCTCCACCATGTAGAACCGATGTGAGGAGTAAATGAAAATGTGCCAGCAGTTAGCTGCTTAGCTGAGTTCCTGATACATAATATGCACTCATATAAGGTGGCTATCTCCAATTACAGTTAGTGGTGACAATTCTAGTTTTAATTACAAAAGAGTTTAGCCCCAAAAAAGCACATACTTCATCACAAGTATCTCATCACCAACCCTTGTTTAGAGAATTAAATGTATCCTAAGAATGCAGGACCTTATGTGTTTCATTAAACAACCAACCTAATGAAAAATTAATGGTAATAAAAAATTTACTAAGCATTACTTGACTAGGCCCAAGAAAATTATTCATTAATATACTTACCCGTCTCCTCTTTGTGAAGAGTAAAAAATACCTTCTGCTCCTCAGTGGGAAAATGTCAAGTTCTTTCCCAGAACTGGATAACCAGATGAGGCAGCTGTAGGCAAATTGGGATTTCTGTCCTTGGAAGAATGTGGTTGTGTTCAACTGACATGAGTCACTGAATTCTAAGCAGAAAAGTTGTCATCCCTTTCAGAATAGCAGTGGGGAGCTATATTTTTATATTGAAATCATGCCTCAAGGGTAACAGGACCATTGTCCAATCTCATTTCTTCTTTGTGGGTAGGAGAGGGAGAAAAGAATAGAGTGGAAAGAGACTATTTGAACTCTAGCAATAGGCCACTGGGCTTGGTGGATTTAGCAACTAATCGTAACCAAGATAAAAAGCCCTTGAATGACAGTATAGAACTTTAAGCCCCTCTAGATGATTTTAAAAGATTTGTTAGTTGTCTGCAGAGATTCCTAGAATGCATCAAGTCATCCTACCCTATTAGTTGCTTGTAGCTCTTGGGGCAGTATTCCACTTCCATCTTCTTTAAATTCCATAAAGCTTTGCTGTTTCTAATGAAATTTGCAACTATTCATTATCTCTCCAGCATCAATCATATGCAGATGAGTTTTTAATTGAGTAGCTTGTAGAAAAAAGGAAGTTTTCAGAGGGAATTATGAATGTGTGCTGCTCTTTTTTGGAAATATCATTTTAAGGATGGCCAATCTAATCCTGTCAGGGCCCTTCTACCTATTACCTCCTTAACTGATCTACCTTGAGAGCAGATTTTTTTTGTTAGATTCTGTCTTGGAAAAAGTACAGCCAGAATGTTCCTTAGAGGCAAGGATGGTGTGGTGGTTACATAATCTGGTGTCAATTTGGAACTTGAGAGAATTAAGAGTGTAGGGGTGGAGTCTAGGCTGTCAATAAGGATATAGCCAATGAGGCCTCCCTGAGCATGGCCTTCCCTTGAGGATTTTGGGGAAAGTTCTGGTATTTTCTCCTTGGAGGCAGGAGACATTTCTCTCACTCCCATGTGAGACACTCTACTGACAAGGCTGACTCCCTGAGAGACAACTCAGAGGAGAAAATACATGGCTATACCGTGATGCAGCCAGAACCCTGGACCTGGAGAAGCCATGTAAAGACCCCTGCCAGTGCTGAGATGCTTACAATGATACTGGATCTGCAAGACTTGCAACCCATGGATCCAAAGACTTTCTACCCACTGGCCTGTGATCTTCCTGCACTTGGCATCATTGCATGTGTTGCGTGAGTCTGAAGAGGAATTTATAGACTGGTATCGGACATATGGGTTAATATCAGACTTATGGGCTTGGACTGGACTGGGTTGGGATGCTGTCCTAATGTACAATTACCCTTTATATAAAGCTCTCTCTTATATACATATGAGTATCCATGACTTTGTTTCCCTAGTCTACCCAGACTGACACAGATGGAAAGACTTCATCTCACATAGTTTGGGCATTTCTGTCGGGAAAGACCAGTCCCTGGAGAAGGACATCCTGCTTGGCAAGTTAACAGGATGGTGAAAAAGAGGAAGACCTTTGACAAGAGGGATTGACACGGCAGCAACATTGATGGGCTCAAGCCTAAGAACAACTGTGAGGGTGACACAGGACTGCGCAGAGGTTCATTCTGCCACACACGGAGTCACTATAAGTTGGAGCCAACTCGATGGCACCTAACAGCAGCAACAAGACTTCAAAAATTGTAAAATAGATTATGTCAGCTCCATTTAATAGAATCATGTAAGCATTTAGTGAGTTCTTAGTATTGGCGAATGACTCTACTTGGTGGTTTGGGAAATACTAAGCAGTGTAACATCCGTTCACCCTGCTAGCACAGTGGAAATGTGGAAGGGGAGCAGGTAAGGAAAAAATATGAGAGGCTACTGCAATGATCATGGCAAAATATTAAAGAGGTCTGACATAAGGTAGAGAATACCAGAAAGCTAATAATAGGGTTGGCAGGCTTTTCTACAAAGGAATACAGGGAAAGGATTGGTGTGTTCAAGGAATACTCAATGGACTTTTAAAATAAGGACGTTGGATTTAGAAGCAAATACAACCAGATGTTTCTTAAAAGCTAGAATGTCATGACTTTAGTTCTCTTACTTCAGATGTTTTATCAGAAAAGACGAATCTAATCTGAGATTTGGTCAAGCAGAGGGTCAATGATCACAAGGGAAGCCCTCCATGAGATAGATTGATACAATGACTACAACTATGGGTTCAAAACATTCCCCAAACCTCGAAGATGGTTCCGAGTTGGGCCATGTTTCATTCTTGCATACATGCCATGAGGCCGATTCTGGTTTACAGCAACAATCAGAAAAAAAACTAACAGGTCTGGGTGGCAACATGCTGATTGGGAGAAGGGGCTCTGAGAAAATGGAAAGGGGAAACATCAAGACTGCTGCTTTAGGCCACTATAAGGTCGCATGGGAGAAACACAAGCCAAGACTCGAGAGCATGGGGAGCACTAAGAAGCTAGGGTACCACATTGACTAGAGTGTGAGGATGTGCAGCAGCACCATCACCTGTGAGGATGGGAAAGCAGGCTGGAGTGAGAATTTGAGAGCTGTGAATTCCAAACACAAAATTTGGACATTATTTCAACAAGCTGTGAGAACTTTTTTAGACAGTAAGCAACAAAGTTGAATCTATTCTCTTGGAAAATTAGCCTGATTGATGGGGAGACTAAGATTCAAAAGGTTAAAGGGTAAGATACTAATTAATGTCAGAGATGAGACTTAAATACAAATCTCTAGACGCATGCAACTCGGAGGATCCTTTGCCTGCCTATTAAAATTCCAAATAGACACTCCTCTCTGGCCTTTATATGTAGGTAGGTAGGGTCTTGGGTCAAGATATTCAACACATTAAAAGAATGGATGGCTACTTCTTTTTTTTCTTAAATGTTTTTTGTAACTCTGAAGAGCCAAGTTCAATCTTGTTCCAGTCATAAATGCTTAAATATAATTGCTATTGCTAATTGTAATGTAAATAATTACTATGGTTTATTAGCTTCCATGGGAATTCAAAAGGTGAAAAAGAATTTCAAAATAATAAAGTGGCTTGCAAATACAAGTTCACACTATTAATATGCCAATCATACATATTACCTTTTGCTTAATTTGTACTCTGTGGCAGGATTGTATCATTTATTATTTTCAGTTGTCTTAGAAAGGTTAATTTGTAAGAAGTAAAGGGTAGAGCCAAGAGAAAACTCAGGTCTAACTGCAGAAACAGAGCTCTTAATCTGCTATACTGCCCTTCAGAGAAGTTTGACAAAGAACATATGAGGGGATTTAGAAAGAAAGCAGCAGAGTTTGGCTGGGTTTTTAGAAGGGCAATAAACAGTGATTTTCTTCTGACAGTAGCAGGCCATTACAGCAGACAATTGTCTTTTACTTAGAAGCATAGTAAGTACCTCCCAAGTTCCCAATTGCAACTGAACCATGTGGGGGAGAGAGCAAGGAACTACGAAACTACCTGCCACCAAGTTGATGCTAACTCACAGCGACCCCAGAAAACAGAATAGAGCGACCTCTGACGGTCTCCAAGGCTGTATGTCTTCTTGGAAGCAGGTAACCTCATCCTTCTTCTGTGGGGCCATTGGTGTGATAGCAGCCCAGTGTTTTCACCAGTGAGCAGCCAGCAATCTTAATCTCCTATTCGACTGGAAATAAAGACTACGGTAAAGTAAGAAGGAAATGGTCTGCTATGATCAACATTTATTTGAAGTAAGCTCTTTGATGGGTCAAACCGATCAGCAAGGTAAAACAAATCAATGCATCTGGGTGAACGTGGACACAGGCATACGGATACCTGCCTTGACCTGAGACACCCGAGACACTCAAAAAGTTAAAACCAACACAAAATGATGGCCTTTCCGGCCAACTTCTCAAAGCTAGAATTTTCATATAATAAAATGCTCCTAGGTTGAATCTTTCCTTATTACTTGGGCATCCAGGGAGGGGTGTGTGTGTGTGTGTGTGTGTGTGTGTGTGTGTGTGTGTGTGTGCGCTTCTGAATGCCATTATTTGCTAACGTAAATTTAATAGGCAAGAAAATCCCATTGGACCCAAGTGACGAGTATTTTAAATAAACCTCTTACAATAAAATTTCACTGTAACTCCTCTCTTTACCATGTGTGTTCAGGACTTGACCGTGAATTTGAAACCTGTACTTTTGGTGCCCCATCTGCTTTGAAGAGGGAAGGTGGAGCAAGGTGATGAGTGTTCTCTGAGAGGCAATGCCTCCCAGGGGAAGCTCCGGTGCTGGCCCACATATTCTTAGGGACTGAGCAGAGATCAAGGTCAAGAGGAACCATAGAAAAATGTTCCAAGCAACCTGTGGAGAAATGGCAAAGAAAGAGGCAAAGAGACAAAAGAGTTCCATAAATAAAGCAGCATAATGTTCTCCTTATGTGCACGCACATAGGCACACACAAAATTTGCACCCACAAAAACTCCTAGCACTGAATCTTTGACTGCTGCCAATAGCAAGCAACTTAATGGCCTCCATTTCATGATACTGTCTGGATCATTTAGAAGTGTTGGGCCATTGTAATATCAAATTAGGTAACCATATGGCAAGTCTAGTCCATTGCAAAACAATCAATTACATGTGACTACTCCAAAATGAACCAGTCAGAGGCTTGGATTCAAAGCAGATGTGGATAGAATCAATTGAATCATACACACACAGAGAGAGAAAGAGAGAAAGGGGGAGAGAGAGAGAAGAAAAGAGAGGGAAGTCACTCATAATCTCAAGAAATGTTTCCTTAGGGAACAAAATCTATGTCTAAATTTTATATTTAAGCTACTAAAAACAGATAAAGTAATTTAAACTGCTTAGGAAGAAATAAGTAGTAAATCTCAAAGACAGGATTACTATAACTGCTTAGAAATGTAAGTTAAAAGACTTTTTTTAGAGTGTTGAAAAGCAAGGAAGTTACTTTGAGGAATCAAGTGCACCTGACCCAAGCCATGATATTTTCAGTCGCGTCCTACGTGTATGAGAGTTGGACCTTGAATAAGGAAGCTCAAAGAAGAACGGAGCGTTTGAACGGTGGTGCTGGAGAAGAATGTCGGAAGTCTCGTGGACTGCCAAAAGAACAAACAAATCTGTCTTGGAAGAAGCCCTATCAGAATGCTCCTTTGAGGCAAAGACAGCAAGACTTCCTTCCGATACTTGGACATGCGATCCGGAAAGCTCAGTCCCTGGTAAGGGACATCACACTGGCTACGGCACGGGGATGGAGGAAAACAAGAAGACACTGGACACCAGGGGCTCAACAGAGGAGCGATGTGAGCAAGGGGCGGGACCAGGCAGTGCTTCCTTGTGTTGTCCGTGGGGTCAACTGACTCGATGGCACCAAATGCTTTCTCATAGAAGAACAGAAAATAATGTGTTTTTTTATATAATAGACTGACTTTTAAGGCTAGATGAAAACGTGTCCAACCAAAAGCGAATCGACTGGCACCCACGCATCTATTCTGACTCATAGGGATCCTACAGAGCAGAGTACACTGCTCCTTTGAGTTTCTGAAATTGTTTGGGAGAACACAGATGAAAGCATGAGTGAAGTTTATCCCAAACACTCAACACTAAAAAATTTATTTTTTATGCGACAAAATTATCTGAGTTGAGGTAACATCTTTTATCGTGTGTTTATAAGTGAGGCAAAGCCACACTGCGAGATGCGACATCCTGCACTGACCCATGGCCCTACATGGGACAGTACTTGAGACAGAGTGGGGGATGTGCGACTGAGTTGACCCCACCACACTGAGGCAAACACTGGGGCGTGCAATGGAGCAGTGGGGGAAGCAGAGCAAAGAGATCCCGAGGGAGTATAAAGGATGAACTTTGGGGCCAGGATGTGGCACCCTACAAGATTCATCTGGAAAACACTCCTAAAGGCCAACAAACAGACCTTGAACTACTAGCAATTTTTTTCTTTTTTTTTTTTTTGCTATCTCATTGTTTTGTCTTTTATTTTACCTTGTAAATTTTGTATGTTAGTGGCTTTTTTGCCTATCAGCGTGTCGGTGTTGCTGCTGTGGAAGCCATGTTCTTATGTGCCACTTGGGTGCTGTCAAAGCCATCTGCATTTGTATGCACATATTACTATATCAGCAGGTCCACCTAGACAAGATAGGCTGGACAAACAATGAGAGAAGAAAATAATGGGACCAACAGTGCTGGAGGGACATGAGAGCGTGGGAGGTAGGGGAAGGGAGGAGGTGTTGGCCAACACAGGGACAAGGGAACAGCGAGTGGTTCAAATCCAGTGGAGGGAGGAGATGGGAGGACTGGTAGAGAGTGACCAAGGGCAAAGTAACTGAGAGGAATTACTGAAACCAGAATGAAGGCTGAACATGGTACTCGGACAGAAGGAAAGCGTAAGGAAATAGAGGAAAGGAATAGGAGGCAAAGGGCATACATATAAGCCTTTAATACAAACATGTACATATGTAAATATATTTATTATTATGGGGCAATAAACCTATGTGCATATATTTATAGGTTCAGTAGTAGGATAGCAGATGGACATTGGGCCTCCTCACGCACACTTCCTCAATACAATAGCACCTCGCCCTGCTAAACGGTCATTCCATGATACCCACCTTCCCGACATGATCACTGAAGACCGACATGTGTATAAACAAACGTGGTGAAGAAAGCTGATGGTGCCTGGCTATCAAAAAGATATAGCGTCTGGGGTCTTAAAGGATTGAAGGCAAACAAGCGGACATCTAGCTCGGAAGCAACAAAGCCCACAGAGAAGAAGCACACAGCCTAAGTGAATACAAGGTGTTGACTGGACCAGGTAGCAGACACCAAGGAACAAAAACCATCATTGTGTGATCACCTTTCTCACATAAACGCTGAAGACGAATGTGTGCATAAGCAAGTGTGGTGAAGAAGGCTGATGGTGCCCGGCTATTGAGAGATATAGCGTCTGGGGACTTAAAGGATTGAAAGTAAACAAGCGGCCATCTAGCCCAGAAGCAACAAAGCCCACACGGAAGTAGCACACCAACATGTGTGATCGTGAAGGGCAGAGGGGACCAGGTCTCAAACAACAAAGGCGGGGGTGGGGTGGTGGGAATCACATCACCGTGAATGAGGGGGAGTGCATGATGGGGACCCAATGCCCATCTGTAGACAGCTGGACATCCCTTGCAGAGGGGTAGTGGGGAGGAGATAAGTCACTCAGGGTTCAGTGTAACAACAATGAAACTCAAAACCTTCCTCTAGTTCTTGAACGCTTCCTCCCCTCCCAATTATCATGACCCCAATTCTACCTTGTGGACCTGGTTAGACCAGAGGATGTACAGAGGTGCAGTAGGGATCTAGAAACACAGGAAATCTAGGACAGATGAGCCCCTCAGGACCAGCGGTGGGAGTGGCGACACCAGGAGGGTAGGGGGTATAGAAAAGGAGAACCGTTCTTGGGGATCTATGTGTAGCCTCCTCTCTGGGGGATGGGCAGTGGGAAGGTGGGTGAGGGGAGACGCCGGACAGTGTAAGATAAGATAAAATAATTATTTATAAACTATTAAGGGGGAAGGGGAGTGGGGGGGAGGGGGAAGGAAAACAAGGAAACCTAGCTGATTCCAGGAACCCAAGTGGAAGGCGAATTTTGAGAATGATGAAGGGAACGAATGTATAAGGGTCCTTTACTCAATTGATTTATGTATGGATTGTGATAAGAGTTTTATGAGCCCCAATAAAAAGATTTATTTTAAAAAAATAAGTGATGCAAAGGTCTTCAATAGAAAAATAAGTAAGAATTAGTATATTCAATATGCCATCCAACTTGCTATAGAACAAAATGTAAAGCTAAATCTTGAAATCAAATCACTAAGGATTTATAATAAGTAAAGATTTATAAAATAATGCCTCAATTTTTAGATTTTTCTATAAGTAATAATTTTGAAAATAGAAATCTTAGAAGACTTTCCATAGAATCAAAGATTTGGTGGAAAGTATTCAAATATTTATCTGAAACCACACATTTATCCAGGCAGTAATCATTTCAAACCAAGAAAAATAATTACTTCTGCTTAATCTTTTCTTATAGAGCCAGAAAATGCGATTCTACAGTTTGTCCCCCAAATGCATATCAGTCAATTTCTTCCAACCTTAAAAGATAGCATTAACTCTAACATGGGACCAATGAAAGCAAAGCAAACAGGTTTCACAAATATGCTTTTTCTGAGTATTATTGTCTTTTGAAATTATATTAATTTATAGCATTATTACCTTGTTTCAAAATATAAATTAAATTTTGTGAAAAGGAAAAACTTTTTAGATGAAGTCAAGATGTGAGCTGATCGAAGGAGGACCTTGGAATAATCTCCGACAAGTACTGCTCTGGCCTGCGGAAACCTTACAGCTAGTGAAAGCAAACTATGGACTGATGGACTTTCTTAGTGAGTCGGCTTCGCTAGTCTATGTCCAGAAAGGTCAATGCAATAGCAATGCACACACCTTTGAGAAATCTGTCCACCAAAGTTGTTTGTCATGTGACTATGATGCTGAAAGTGCTCTCAGTAATATTTCACATATCAACACTGTCACTTACAGTGGGCAAATTTCAGGGGAGCTTCCAAATTAAGACTGACTAAGAAGAAACGCTTAACTATCTAATTCCAAAAAAATGAAACTCTAATGGATCGCAAAATATTATCCTATTATCCAAGACTCCAACTCTCCTGCTTTGTATGTGCCCTAGGAGAGACTGGTCCCTGGAGAAGGACATCATGTTTGACAAAGGGCCACTGAGGTGAGGAATCCCTCAATGAGATGGACTGATGCGATGGCCAGTGGACACAAGCATACCAGTTGATCATGAAGAGGACACAGGACTAGGCGACATGTTGCTCTGTTCTATGGTGTCACCATGCATCAGAGTCCATGTAACAGCAGCTAACAACAATGAGCACTGTATGATTGTCACCTCAAGCCTAGACTTGGAGAAGACCACCGCAGGCAAGCGTCTTCGTAAGAGAGAAGATGAAACGCTACGAGAACTCTCCCTCCAGGATGCCTCAGTGCACCTCAGGATTCCAACTTGGAGACCAGAGAAAAGGCAGCGTGTATCCTTTGTAGAAGTCCCAGCCTTGGTAGCCATCCTCGCCTCTTCCAAACCCTCCACTTGCCGCCTCTAAAGCCTGCTCAGATCTTCAGACCCACAGCTGATAATTCATCCCTGCGCCTCTGCAAAGCCACTAGGAAGAAGCTTTCTGTGGTTGAATACGAAAGCCAAAGCAAATGTTAGCTCAGCTCCCCACCCTAAACACACACACAAACAGCGGAACTTATCTGAACAGATGAGGCAAATCAACTTTGGTGAAACAAGGAAACTGTCACCACCACAAACCACACGCCCCAGAGCCATCCTGCCAGGCATTATGCAGTCTGGGCTGAAAGAGGCAGCACAGCTGCTCTGGCGTCAGAGGATACAGATGTTCCCTGAAATTGTGAGGGCCTCTTCCGTACCCCTTGCACTGAAACAAGGAGTCCCTGGCGTGAGGACAGACCATGGGAGAGGCAGGAAATATTGCTGAACCGTGTAAGGCCAGAGTCATGAAAGTGGAGAGAGAGGAGGAAGGTGAGAAGAGAAAGATGGACATTTGCTGCTTCTCTGTGACAAGCCAGCCCCTCCCATGGGAAAGGCTCAGCGATGAAGCAGAATGGAGGGAGGGAAGGAAACAGAAATAGGCAGGGAGCCCGTGAGCCAAATGGCTGTGCCTCTGTCCCCTGTAATGCGGAGAATTGTGCTTCTAGGCAAAAGAAGGATATAACTTTGGGAGAAGGCTTTTGAATCAAAACCCCCAGGAGTCAGGGCAGACGCAATGGCAATAAGAGTGAGAGAAAGAGATGGTGGCTGCCCGTGGTTCACTCCGCCGTTAGCCAGTTGTTATGGAGTTAATTCCGACTCGGGAAATTCCATGTGTATCAGGATCGGCTGCACTCCATACAATTTTCGGTGGCTAATTTTTTAAGAAGTAAATCACTAGGCCTTTCTTCCAAGTTGCCTCTGGGTGGCCTTGAACTTCCAGTCTTTTGGTTAGCAGTTGAGTGAGTTAACCATTAATAATATCCAGAGACCCCTCCCACCGCTAATATTACCCTTCGTCTCTCAGCTCTTCTCTACCTGGGAATAGACACACATGTGTATACACACATATACACAACCAAGACAGGACAGGAACTAGACTGAGGCAAGGGGAAGACACAGAATGACCCTGAAAGTGCGTAGCCATCTTCTGTGTTGTGCCCCAGACACTTTGCTTGCTGCCCTCACAATACACCTAGCTGTCCCTAAACAACGGGTCCCGTGTAAAATTGTGCATCAAGTATGTTGTTCTTAGGTGTCCTTGAGTCAGTTCTGACCTATGATGAGATTTATATAATTTAACCACCAGTTTGCTGCCCGAATGACCATTTTAAGTATGAGAAAACAATAAAGCAAAGGCAGTTTGTTATTGGATAGAGTTCATATATAAGAAAAACAATAGAAGTGCAACACAACTAGATTGTGCTATAAGAAAAAGTTTTAAAAGAGTAATGAAAAATATCAATTAATACCTGACCAAAAAGTGAAAACTCTTCCTTAAAATGTTTCCATGTTGCTTCTTGATTCACAATATTCACAATATGCTTGGCTCATATTTGAGCATCATTGGCTGTGTGATTGGTCCTTAACCATCTTTTCCCTGTAGGTGTAGGGTCTCATTCCTTTAGAGGTAGGTGAAATAGACAATGTTAATTGTGTTTAATATATTAAAAGTAGTTCAGTGACTTATCTCTGAATACATTATGTTAATCTTTTGGGGGGACCCCTTTCTGCTTCTGCTTAACTTACAGCAGTTGTCCAGACAATATTGTCAACTCTTTGAACACTTTTGGGAATTGCATAATTCACTCATAATATCTTGTGGGAAATTGGAGTAACACAAAGCTGAAATGAAGGACCTATGTCACCCTCTGATTGTTTGGGGAATATTTTCTTAACTAACAAACTCCAGGGAATAAAAATTGTAGTTTTCATCAAAATATAACAAACTTTATTTATGAAATAAATAAACATTACAAACACACTTTCTTCTGATTTTTATAACTATGGGTGGAAGGAACATCACTATAGCTGCTTGGAATAAGCTGCTGTGTGGATAGGCATTTACAAAGGGTAAGGAATGTAAATTTGTGATTTCCACATTGGGCATCTGCCCAGCCACCCAGCCCCCTACCTTAGGGAGAAGCCTGGTTACAAGTGCCATTTTAACAACCAGCTTGCCAAACTCACCAAATATTAAGGATGGGTTCTTCCTAGAACGGGTGGGACCCAGCTGAAACCCACCACTGGTTCCAACCCTGCGACCCTGTGCACAGCTGAGTGAAACACCGCCCAACCCTGCACCATGCTCACAGTCGCTCCTATGCTTGAGTTCATTGTTGCATTAGGAAGTGGGGGGGGGGGGGGGCATACATACACCAGCCAAGTTGTTTCCCTTGGACCCATACAAAGGACAGGCAAAATTATCTGAGGAAGAAAATAGCTCAAAGCAAAAACAGTTGAAATAATAGAAGACTATGAACAGCAAGTAAGCAAAGCTCAAGAAATAAATAGAAAAGGACAAACATTTCAGAGCTAAAAGGCACGCTAGAAAAGAAAAGTTTTTAATGTCTGATAACTGGTCCCTTCTGCACCTTGTGGTCAGTCAGGCTGGTGTGCTTCTTCCATGTGGGCTTTGATGCTTCTCAGCTAAATGACCGCTTGTTTATCTTCAAGCCTTTAAGACCCTAGATGCTATATCTTTTGATAGCCAGGCACCATTAGCTTTCTTCACCACATTTGCTTATGCACACGTTTGTCTTCAGTGATCGTTATCAGGATATGCTTTTTAGTTCTTTGATGTCTGATAACTGGTCCCTTCTACATCTTGTGGTCAGAAATGCTGGTGTGCTTCTTCCATGTGGGCTCTGATGTTTCTCAGCTAGATGGCCACTTGTTTATCTTCAAGCCTTTAATACCTCAGATGCTATATCTTTTGATAGCCTGGCACCATCAGCTTTCTTCACCACATTTGCTTATGCACACATTTTTCTTCAGTAATCATGTCGGGAAGGTGTGCATCCTGGAATGCCAATTTAATAGAATGTGTTCTTGCATTGAGTAAGTGCTTGAGTGGAGGCCCAATGCCCATCTGTTGCTTAATACTAAACCTATAAATATATGCTTATAGACCTGTTTCCCCACACTCTTCTATAAATATATTTACATATGTACCATATATACTTGAATATAAGCCAACCCAAGTATAAGGTGAGGTACCTAATTATTACCTGGGAAACCAGAAAAACTGATTGACTTGAGTATAAACCTAGGGTGGGAAATGCAGGATGTGAATTAACACAGAGACCAGAGGGGAGAGACGGAGCGCAGCACAGACACATCCTTACCAGTTCAGCTGCCGGCGTAAGTGAATCACTACGGGTGCTTCTGCGAATTGGAGCCTTCCACATCATAGGACGGCTCTGATTGGTTAAATGTGAGAAAACAAACATTTAAAACCCTGCAGTGTCAGCAGGGCTTTGAATGAACAGTGGAGGAACAGCAATCACACGTGAGATGGTACACCTCGCTGGGGTACCACTGACCCGTGTATAAGCCGAACCCCAGTTTTTCAGCACATTTTTTGTACTGAAAAACTCGGCTTATACACGAATATATACCGTACATTCCAGTCTTTAGACCTCCATACATACCCTTTGTCGCCTAGTCTTTCCTCTATTTCCTTTGACTTTCCTCTTGTCCCACTATCATGCTCAGCCTTCCTTTGGGTTTCAGTAATTTCTCTCGGTTACCTCGCCCTTGCAGAATCTCTACCAGGCCTCGCACACCCTCCTTGCTACTGATTTTGGATCACTTATTGTTTTTAAATGAAATAAGCACAAATGAAGATTTGTGCCCTGGCGCCCAGTGGGTTAATTAACCATTGGCCTGAGGAAGTGAAAGTCCGGGGTGGGAGCCCAGGAGCCACTCCCAAAGAAGCACTCTGCTTCTGCCAAGATTCCCAGCTCTGGAAGCCCTAGGGAGCAGTTCTTCCCTGACCGCCAGGGTCACTATGGATCAGAACCAACGCAACAGCCGTGAATTCGTAGGTGGAAGATATCCTCAGGCACAAAATAAATAAGCATGAGAAAATTAATAATCGTTTCAGAAAGGAATAACACAAAAACAAATGTACAACAGGTGTTAGATATGGAAGTCGGGCTAAAGAGATTTAACCAAGGCATGGTTATTGCTTTAAAGAAGTAAAAAAGCAAAAGGAACATTGAAAAAATGTACAAAAATATCATGGGAAATATATGAACATCCCTGGAACTAAATCTTCCATCTATAAACTGTAAGAGGGTAGCGTGTAACTGCACAAGCACACCCAGAAGAAATATGCATACACATTTCCCTCCCCAGGAAGCTAGAACTTCTACTGCTCTCCGGCACAGCCTGAATATTTTGTTTTTGGAAATTTTTTTATTGTCACTACTGGTTCTTAAGAAGCATCTCTAGAACCCTGTCTTTCCAATCAAATTTTGTTGAAATGCGAACAAGTCCCATCCTTTTCTTTGGACACCTTAAGCCTTCTGAATTCTATCTAGAAAAACAGAAATTGGGATAGAAGGCCAGCTTTAACCAAATCTTTTTAAAGTCAGGGCTACTTGAAGTTGGTGTCACTCTAATCCGTTTGATTTCTACCCTGAAAGAGAATATCAATCAGAACTGCCGACTCCTAGAGTCTGGAGGTTGGTGGGAGGCCAACCAAGAAGAGTCCTATTTCCACAAGGGAAGATAGGACACAGAAGACAGGGTGCCGAGTCCAGTTGGAGAAGACAGTTATTTTCACCGTTCCTTGTCTTTTTTGATTCATATGAATTTCTATCCCTATAAATCTGTCTGGTGGCTACACCTGGAGCTGCTAAATGTGAGATCAGTGGTTCAAACCCACCAGGCACTCCACTTGAGGAAGATGAAACTATCTATTCCTGTACAGACTTAAGGTTTCAGAAACTCAAAAGGGCATGTCTACTCTGCCCTATTGGGTCAGAAGAGATTTGATGACAGTTCACTTGTTTGTTGTCGTTGTGTGGTTTTTTTGGTTTGCTTGTTTGGTTGGTTGGTTGGTTTTACTTCATTGGCAGCAGAAAAATATTCATTTATTCTTCCTTTTATTTTATCCATGTTTGAAAAGTTTACCACACAATGATTTCTCCAGTGCCTTCAGGTATTTAACGTACCTTCCCTCCCACTTCCACAGGCCCACTTTTCCTTCCTTCCTTCCTATCAGCGTGCTGCGCCGAAGCCATTCCTGTGCAGGTTTTCTCTGCACCTCTAGCTGACACTGATTCAGTTGCAACTTGTGCTGACCTCGTTTGTTACAGAGAAGAATGGGGCTTCACGGGGTTTTCTTGGCTAGACTCCTTATGAGAGCAGATAGGAAGGGCAGGTTCAAACTGCCAAGTTCTAGGTTACCAGCAATGACAACTGAGTGAAAACCCCCACAGCAGCTGCGTCACTGAATGACACACAGTACCCCCAAAGGCTGTGGGCATTCAGTTCGTGCATTTGTTCTGCTTCTCACTAAGTATGTTCTGTAAAGAACAAATGTTGTATGAGTCCGCTATCCTGAAAGTCAAAGAACAGTTTAGACACATTCAAAACTATTTGATGCTTATCAGAAATTGAAGATGGGATGAGGAGGGGAGGGAAGCTTGCTAAGTACATAACAACAAATAAGTCGAAATCCACTCCCACTCAGTCAATTCCACATCAGGGTGAGCCCAACAAACAACAATCTCATCTTTCTGTCATGAATGAGCTAGTGGGCTCAGACGTCTGATGCTAATACCCTTGGCTAGCAGCCCACCACATAATGTGGAAAGACCACATCCAAGAAACGGTGATCATCACCATATCACCTGAAAAAAAAAAGAAAAAAGGAAATGTGGAGAGGTGCACAAGAGTTACCAGACAGCAAAGACAATGCTTTCACATGTCGATCCTGCACTATCCGAAGTAGCGAGTATTAGCCTCCGAGCAGAGACATAGCCACAAAAAAGATGAACAATCACGAGTAGGCAGAAAGGCCAATATTCACAGTCATCTGTAAGTTTGGTAGATAATATTTCTACATACATTTGTGTATGAGCTAGAAATAGATCCATGTATACAATAATGCACACAAGGCGCAAAGGTAGGCCAAACGTGTTAGCCATAGCCACATACCTTGAGGGAATGGGTCATTGGTTTAGGATTATAGTTGCAGGGGACATAAGGTCAAGTGGGATAATATAATTCTCAGAAACAATGCTTTATACTTAATTTTGCTGTGTACTGACAGAGGTCTTAAAAGCTTGCATGTGACCATCTAAGATACCACTCTTGGTCTCTCCCCATCCAAAGGAAAGGAGAGTGAAGAACAAGTAAATCAAATGCACATGAAAACAATTAGTCCTAATGGACCATGTGATCTTCAGCTTCCCTGACCCGAAGACCAGAAGAACTAGATGGTGCCCAGCTTCTCCTGCTGGCCCCATGGGAAAGGAACACAATATCAGATCCTCGGAAGAGGGAGAGAAACATGGGGCACAAAACTGAAAATCACAAAAAAAGAACAGGCTCCTGGTCAGCTACAGACGGAATTCACATGTGTGGGGCAACTTTCAGATAAGCAGTAGACAGGTTTATAAGGTGAACAATAACCCCCAGCAGGTACTCAATTCTTAGAACAATCAACTCTAGGTGACGATGATGTCACATTGTGGGGACTGTGATCAATATCATAAAGCAAGATGTGTATTAGTCTTTGAGTAAAAACCCAACTTCCTCTGTAAACTTTCGCTTAAATCATATAAAAAAGGTTTTAGGGTTTTGTTTTATATCAAATTCACCAAAACAAAACAAAAAAAAGACTAAACTCTTTTTTCTGACACAGACTGGGGAAACTGAAGCCATTCAGCTGCGCAATAGACAGGCCCATAAGATTGACTCCAAGCAATTACAAAAGAGCAGGAGGACGACGCTGGACCAACATCGAAGACGAGAAAGCAGCAAGAGATGGAAACCCCAGACCAAAGTAAACGGGAGCCCAAGTAGATAGGGAGAGAGAGCTGACACTGTGAGGAAGACAAACAGTCGTGGAGCACTTTCTGTACAAACTACAGAAAGGGAAACAAATGTGCTCTAAGGGCTTTTGCCTAAAGCGCAAGAAGAGTGTTTTTAATTTAAAAGTACAATAAAATTAAGAAGAGGAAAACTTTCATGGCACTAGTGAAAATATAAGGTAGACGTGGTACGGATAAAATTCCTTTACTCATAGACCAAGACATCCTCACCAACTGCTTGAGCAGAGGAGACACATCCCTCTTAGGCTCCCCTGCAACTCCACTTTCACAGGGCCCCGTTGTAAACTCCCCTCACAACCACGGGGACCCGAACCTTGTCACTCTGAGCAAACAGGAAGCCCAGGGGCCACTACGTCTATATGAGGCTAAAATCAATGGAGAAGCTCTATGCCAGAAGTCCACCGCCTGCTCAGTGACTGTGCAACCAGAACCCTCGTCCTTTGGAATGGGAAGGGCCGCAGAGACCACGAGGCACAAGCTCCGACCCAACCAAGGGTCTCTGTAACATTCCCAAAGTTCAGTCACCCAACCCCGGCTAGAGTACTTCTAGAAGGCAGCAAACAAGACAGGCCTGGGCTTTCCCGGAGGGAGAATGACACCAGAGAGTCGCCCCCTCTTCCTGGTCTCATTTCTGCCTTCTCTTCTGCAAGTGGAGCTGCCCCAGATCAGTTCCTTATTCCCACGCTAATAATCTTCGCTCGTTTAGCTGCGCAACGCTTGTTATACTTGAGTTTCAGTTTTAACTGAAACTGTAGGCGTTTACAATTCTCCATTATCCACTGCCCTAATGTGGATTCTGAACCGCCGTGACCCTCTAAGCGAGAGCACACTGCCCCATAGGTTTACCACGGCTATACTCTTTATGGAAGCTACCGCCACCGATTTCTCCCGCGGAATGGCTGGCGAGTTCAAACCTGGGCACCTTTCGGTTAGCAGCCGAGTCCTTAACCACAGCACGAGAGTGCTAGTTACAACACCTGCTAACGTGTTGTTGCCAGCTGTCATTGAGGGAGCGCTGACTCACAGCAGCTCCCTGGACGGAACAAAATGTTGTCTGGTCCCGCGTCACTCGCACAATCGCCGGCACTTCTGAGGCTTTCCTTCCAGCTAGTGCGCCCACCCATCTCAGAGAGAGTCTCCCAGTCCCTCCCTGGCCCACTCGTTCACGATTCATTTCCTGCGATGATGTATTCAAAGCCAGTGAGTTAAACGAAGTTCTATTGTGATCCATGAGGTCTTGAATGGACTCATTTTCCGAAGTAGTTCAACGGGCCTGTTTTAGTTTGGAAACTCCACCTGGGGAGTCACTGCTGGTGCTTGGAATACTGGCTTCCAGCCTCAGAGCAAGAGACAAGCCCCCACAGTACAGCAAACTGAAAAACGGGGAGTAGACTGAGTGCTACAGATATATTATTCTGTGTCCCTCTGTCCATCAGAATAGGCAAATGTAGACGCCTTAGGAATTATCATTTGTTATTTAAATGATGAGCTTCATCATATCCGGGAAGATACCGTCCCCACCATTTGGTCCTGCTGTTTGATTTTTCTCAAAGAGGTGGGCAAGGTATTACAAGGAGACATCCACTCTTTTTCTTGCAAAATCACAACATACGAAAGTCCAAATATGTTCCAAGGTTGCTGCTTTTGTTGTTTGTTTTTATTTTCTTTTTAAAGATCATTTTATTGGGGAGTCTTACAGCTCTTATAACAATCCATACATCAGTTGTATCAAGAATACTTGTACATATGTTGCCATCATCATTTTCTAAGCATTAATTTCTATTTGAGCCCATGGTATCAGTTCCTCTTTGTTCCCTCTCCCCCACCCTCATGATCCCTTGATAAATTATGTTATTATTATTTTCATATGTTTGTTTATATTTTATATATATGACTCACTACGCCCAAAGAGAATTGTCAACAAGAGCAGAAGGGCAATGGAAATTATTAATTCAAGATGGACTGGAGGAAAGTGTACATTTAAAAAAACACACCTGGACAGTCTACAGGGCACCACCACCAGACATGTGAGAAGACCTAACTGCTTGTTGCTTAACGTGGGGGTCAAATACCCTTGTTTTCTTAATTTGGTTAGGGGATCACGTGAAAAAGGCCCCTGGATGCCTATGAGTTGGAATGGACTCAGTGGCAGTGAATTCATTGGGGGCGGGAGGGGGGCAGGTTTGAACTAGATAGGAAGGAAAGCAGTGCACATGTAAATTCTACTTCTCATACCAAGAGGACAACTATTGGCCATGGGGAGACCGTTGTACTTATGATCACTGCATAACTGGCTGAGAAAAGGGAAGCAGACATCGAAGGAAGTCGGGGAGAGAGAGGAAAGGGAAGGGAAGTTTCGGTCAGGAACACAGCTAGGGAACCCTGCTCGACTCAGGCAAATACCAATGCTTCTGAGACCCGAGCATGGGGGTGGGGTGTTCCATTCTCAATACCCACCTATCAACAGAACCCACCAGAACCCAACAATCCTCAGCACCCACCACTCAACAACCTCTGGGGTGCCGCAGCTGTGTAGAAACCCTCCCTACCCAGATTCACTAACGTGTTGGCAAACAATAATATAAACACCGTAAAATAAGAAGCCTGTGAGAGCAAACATCCGAACCTACCATTAGAGATCAAGAAACACAAAGAAAGAAGAATCGCTTTTCTGATTTCAAAATACATCGGCTTTGGAGCAGGGAAGGAGATTTATCCGAGGATGTGTGGGAGGGTTTGTTTTGTATTGCTTTTCAGAAGATAGAATCTGTCAACGGGCTATTTAAAATGGCAAGAGAAACCACTGCTGTCTTTCCTGAGTCACAAACAACAGCAGATACAAATGAGACAGGGAGTGAAAGGTCATCTCACCCTCCCGGCCTCCTGGGTTTGGGATTTTCTTTTTTTCTCTTTGGCCATGACACTGCAGTCCATTTACATGCTGTTTCCTTTGTTGAATTCAGAAAAACAGGCATGTGGAAAAAAATTGCTCGCCAGCAGCTTACTCACGTCACGTCATAAGAATCCAAAGCTGTTATCCCCTTGCTCTGGTGTAACTCTGCAGGGCATCAACAGCATCTCTTCTACACTTGGGGATTTAGCTTTTGATGGTTCACACCTGATGTTTCTACCCCCTTCGCTCTTTCAGATTATTTTCAGTTGCAATTGTCCACCTTCGCTGCTATAGGAACAGACGCCTGATGGTCACTGTCCGAGGCTGCCCGGCATGGACACAGAGGGAAATGAGCAGAGACATTTTCACACAGAAGAGAAGCAGTGTTTTTCTCAGGCTTTGAAAAGGAAAAGGATTTGGCTTGTTATGCTGTTGTTGTTGTTTACTGGTCAAGACAATGGAACATGTTCAAATCATTAATTTACACTTACTATAGGCCCCAAACTACAGTGAGACTCTACAGGGGATGGATGGATTTTTTTAAAAAAAAACAATTCAAGACATAGCCCTTGCACCTACACACTTGGATATTTCCCTGAAACAATTTTGAAAGCCTTGAAGGGACTAGTAGGAGGAGGGGAGCTCTTGGGAGCATCAGGAACACGAACAAGAACTTGACCATTAGGATTCATGGTGTGGTAAACAGAGAAGACTCTAGCCTGAGAACATCAGGACTACTGACAGGAGGGAGGGAACATTTTGAGTATTTTCAGGAATGCCAAGGGTGAGCTATGAGGAAGCCAATTAACTTGCTAAAAGAATTTCAATTATTTCAACCCTGTGAGGAGTTTTTCTGTTCCTTAGTGCATCAAATGCTTTTAAAGGGGGGGTTTCTTTAACTTTTCTTTTTTTATTTCATTTAACTCAAGCACTATTTTCTATAATGCAAAAATTATTATTTTTTATTTGTTTTATTTTGTGGTAGTGAATGACATACAGGACTTGGAGTGTCGCTTCCTTATAAACAAGGAGCCACGTCTTTTACTGCATAAACCAAGTGCTCACAGAAGGCCTCTTCCTCACATCCCACTCCTTTGGCTCAAGCCAATATTAACGGGTGGACTAAAGGCACTAGGAGGGCCAGATTAGGAGCTAAAGATGGATGGGGATGCATTATTCTGTTCTGGTGGTTCATGCACTTTTGTTTGATTACATATACAGGGAGGCTTCAAAATGTTCATGAATAAACATATTAAAGACAATGATGTTTTTCAACAAACATGCACCTGAAGCTTCCTTGCATAGGCCTATCAAGTAGTCGTTGTAACCCTCATTTTGTAAAAGGGGAAACTGAAGTCAGAAGACGTTGAGTAATTTGCCCAAAGTCACACTCTAGGAAGTGATGGAGTGAGGAGAAGGTGTCCTTAACCACCATGCAAGGGCCATATGGGGGGAGCTAAGTAGTTATGAAATTAACTGATGGGGAACCTGGAGAAATGACAAGAGTGTCCAACGCATTGATGTAGAATTCTGCAATATGAAGAAGACTGAATAAGCAGTAGGATTAAAGAGCTTAGAGCCAATGAGAGAGAACTAGAGAGAAACTTGAATCCTTAGAACCAATGAGGGATAGCTAGAGAGAAACTCAAATGTTTAGAACCAATGAGAGAGAGATAATGAGACAGAAAATTGAATGCTTAGAACCAATGAGAGAAAAGTAGAGAGAAATTTGAATCTTTAGGATTAATGAGATTACAAAACAGAAACTTGAATGCTTGTCCTCCATTATAAATAATCTGAGCTCCTGATTTTCCAAATTGTACAATAAATCATCTGTGTGAGCCCTGCTCCCTGCAGCTACAGACAGCTGGAGAAAGTGATTTTCTCAGAGAAGCTAGAGACAAGAAGCGCCAGGGCTGTTGCGCACCCAGGAGAAGGGGGCTCTATTTTACACCTGTGTAATGGCAGCCTTCTGTGAGGGACTGAAGTCAGCCGAAGAATCCAGGAGTCGAGCCATCGACTTCTGTCCGCTTGGAGTAATGCCAGGCTAATCCTCACAGCTCATTAAATATCTAGAACATTCTGTCACTCTTTACGCCGCCACTTTTGGAAAGAGATCATTTAGAAAGATTTGAATGTAACAGGGTGTTTTTGGAGACTGCATAACCAGCATGTAAACCGAGGACACCCTGGGTCACCAACCTAAGGAGGCCCTGGAGATCTCAGCAGAAAACTGTCTTTTGGTGCCAAAGCAAGTCCAGAGACATGCAAACAGACTCTGGTCACATATCCATAGGAAAGGATTTGAACGATGACACAGTGTAGCCAGACACAGTATAGACATTTCTACTGGAAAAGCCCAAAGGAAGTAAGATGTCAAGTAAAGACAGCAACGCCCCTCCGAAAAAAAATGAAGGCAAAAAGCTTTGGACCTGAGAAGCGATTCTGGTGTGGTGGGGAAGTGATAGCACCAGGTCGGAGTAGCTGACGGAAACATGATGGCAAGTGCAGGGCAAAGTTGTGCAAGCACTTCACCTTTGAAGACACCGTCCCCTGGTGGTCACACACGTCCGCAAGACAAATGTACCGAAGAGCACGGGGCACCTCTGTCCCCTGGAAACTCAAACTCCATCAAGATCTCATGACAGTCCACCCCTTCATCTCCATGACTGATGCTTTGCAGGTTCCAGGGAAGCTCTTCCCCACTTGCCTCTGAAAGAAATGGTGAGTGTGTCCACGTGCCTTCCATGTTTATAAGAAGTGACACGGCCCACTTCAGATGGACCACCCTGCAGAGTGCCGGAAGAAGCTCAGAGAAGAAGGGCTTCAGAGATAAGAACAACTGTCATATGGCTCCTCTATCCTCATCAAAATGAGCTGATACCGAGGGCTCAGGTAGAAAGCAAATGGTCTGAGAAGGATGAGGACAACGAATGTACAAACATGCTTGACACAATGGATGGATGGATGGATTGTGATAAGAGTTGTATGAGCCCCCAATAAAATGATTGTCAAAAGAAATAAAAATAAAAGAAATAGGAACACTTGGGGTGGGGGTGGAGGGTGGGAATGAGCTGATACCAAGGGCTCAAGTAGAAAGGAAATGTCTTGAGAATGATGATGTACAACATATGTACAAATGTGCTTGACACAATGGCTGGATGGATGGATGGATGGATGGATGGATGGATGGATGGATGGATGGATGGATGGATGGATTGTGATAAGAGCTGAAAGAGCCCCCAGTAAAATGACTTTTAAAGCATGAAAGATAATAGTTATCTCTCTCAGCATAGAATTTTCGCCTCAGAGGAACAATTCCACCTGGGGTCTTACCTGTCCAGACATTTTTGAAAATGTGTAAGCTTTAAGAAGAACATGTTCTTCACAGAGAAGATGTATCTAATTATAAGGTATTCCTAGCCCCCTTAAGTCACATGCTGGCTTTCAAAAACAAATAAAATTACTGCCAATTGGTAATGACCTTATAGGACAGGGTAGAAATGCCCCTGTGAGTTTCCAAGGCTGCAACTCTTTGAGGGAATAGAAATCCCTGTCATTCCCCCATGGAGTGGTAGGTGGTTTCAAACTGCTAACCTTGGGGATCGCAGGCCAGTGGAACCACATGTCACCAAGTCTTTCAGCGCTCTAAAATCCCATGCAGTAGGCAGCTTTAGAGACAAAGCAGGGCCACCTGTGTCTTTGTAAGGAGATGAAGGTCACTGAGATAAACATGATGTATTGGTATTGTCTGGATAGTTCATATTGGTTCATTTTTGTGTAGAGAGATTTTCTTCACTCTATCAAAATAGGAACAACATCTATGACATGCATAAATTAAGGGGCCCTGGTGGCATAGTGGTTACACATTGGTGTGCTAACCACAAGGTCAGCAGTTCAAACCCATCAGCTGCTCTGTGGGAGAAAGTCTTGGGTTTTTGGGCTCCTAAAGAATTATAGTCTCATAAACATACAGGCACAGTTCTGTTCTGTTGGGTCATTATGACTCAAAATTGACTTACTGGCACTAAGTTTGGTTGACATGAATACAAGACAGAGGACATGAATAGTCATTTTTCTAAAGAAAATATACAAGTGACTAACAAGGACTTTGTTTTAAAAAAGATCTCAAAATCATTAGTCATTCAGAGACTGTCAGTCACAATGACAATATGGTAAGACTTCACACCCACTTAAACCCACAGCCATCAAGGCCAATCAGACGCATAGTGGCCCTGTACTGTACAGAGATCGTTTTTCAGGCTGTTAATCTCTATGAAAGCAGAGAGACCCCATCTTTCTTCCTTGATATGGAACTGCCAACCTTGTTGTTAGCAGTGCAGCACTTTCCCCACAGTGCCACCAGGGCTCCTTCATGCCCACTATAAAAAAAAGAAAGAAAACTGCCAGTGAATCAATCCTGACTTATAATCAATCACTAGGATGGCTAGAATCAAAAAGATGGAAAATAAATGCTACAACATGGATGAACTACAAAAATGTGCTAAGTAAAAATGCAAACACAAAGGTGGTCTAGTGTATGCATCTCTTTGAACTACTGAGGGGTCCTGGTGACATAGTGGTCCTAAGGTGGACTGCTAACCACAAGATCAGTAGTTCAAAACCACCCACCACTCCAAGGGAGAAAGAGGAGGCTAACTAATCCCTATAAAGAGTTGCAGGGTTGGAAACCCACAGGGGCTTTTCTACCTGTCTTATAAGGTTGCCATGCATTGGAATTAACTTGATGGCAAGAGTTTATGTGAAATACTCATTAAAAACAAATTACAATTTTTTTAAAAAAACAGAATACATACAGGTGATTGCTAGGGGCTGAGAAAATAGGAAAATGGAGAGTAAGAGCTGAATGCAAACAGGATTTCCTTTTGCGGTGATTAAATGCTAGGGAGTTGGGTATCGAGGTGGTTGTTTCATAACGTGGTAAAGGCACTCAATGACACTCAATTGCTCACTGTCAAATGGTTGGGTTTTTTTTATGTGAACTCACCTCAATTTAAAGAGGCAAGAGGGTGGTGTTCCAAATGACCTCTTTTTAGCAGGTCAACCCTCGGTTTGTGATTGGAGAAGAGGCCACATAAAAACGCCAGTTTCACTTGGAAAGTATAGGCCAGGGAATTCCAAGTTCAACCCCAAGTCTGGTTTCCCTCTCCTCTCCTCACAATGTTTGCCTTTTTATGTCACCCACTGGAAGGTAACATATTTGGAGAGAAGAAACCTTTATTTAAAACTAATCAAAGCCAACATTTAATGAAGTCTTACATCAGCCATTGGCCCCACACAACGTCCCTGATGCCTTTAGCTATGAGCACTTTGGTTTCAGCGCTGAAACTTTGCTCTTGTGAAGAAAGTTGCTGTAAAACATTAAGTGTAAATATAATAAGAATGACCAGGCATTCCCTTTGCTTACAAATCAGGACTATGTCTGCAGGACCCACCAGACTTGTTCTAGCTAATCTGTAAAAGGATGCCTCAGTATCTATTTAGTGCCAGGCAATAATTGCCTTCAACGGAGTTGAAGCCCAGACATACATTTCCTAGGCTGCCACATTGTAAATCTGCCCTTTCTGTGCCATTCACTTTCAGCCCTGCATTGGCGCCTTTAAAACCAGTCACTTCACACCTTCTCCAGCAACTCCAAATTATATGGCCAAACTCTCATTGAAGGAAGGATTGGATTGCCAGGAAAGGCTGCAGTCAAAACTTAAACATTAGCGAACACTTTGATGAAATGAACTCCTTCAAAGGTGAAGCGGAATCTTGCCACTGACCTGGGAAAGGAATGGATTCAGTCTTATTTCTATAAACTTAAAATCATTGGTTGTGGTCCTTCCGAACTTGGGGGCATAGTTTTAGTGCCAGAGGGCAGGTAAACAACACTGGGGAGCCAGGTTTCATCTTAACTCAGTGCCTACCTTAATGTGGTAGGTACACAATTTTTTGTCTACTTGATATATGAAAGTGTAGGGTTGGTTTTCAACTTGTCAGTCAAGTGACAGTTTGATAGTGCCTCCTTGTGGGCGTGGCTTTCTCATAAGGAGGGCCCAGGGAACCTCACCCTCTTTCTTTACCTTGACCTTCCTGCTGGCTGGATCTGGGAGAACTGTCTGGGCCCTGCCATGTTTCCAGTGACATTGGATCCACATGACTGGGCACCCACCTTTCTGCATTCTGCATCATTGCATGTGACTACGTGAGTCTGAAGAGGGACTTAGGGACTAGTCTCAGACTTAAGGACTTAATTTGGGCTGGGCTGGGGTGTTTTCTTGAAATATATATTATTTCTTGATACAAAGCTCTCTCATACATATATGAGTGTCTCTGGATTTTTTTCTCTACTCAACGCTGCCTAATACACTTACCCTCCTGCATTATTATCGGAAATAATACCCTGTCTCAACCCTGCCTTAGTTCTTGCAAGTTTCAGTCTCCACTTCTCTCTTTGACTCTTCTTTGTCCTTTAATGGAAGCTGGGGGCATGGTAGGCTGTTAACTTCAAAGTCAGCAGTTTGAATCCGCCAGCCTCTCCATGGGAGAAAGATGAAGCTTTCTAATCCCATGAGGACTCACAGTCTCAGAAACCCGCAGGCACAATTCTACCCTATTCTGGAGGGTTGTTATGAGTCAGAAATGACTAGATGGCAAAGAGTTTGTTTGTTTTGTTGATAGTGCTTTTGTCCTTGGATTGATCATCTTTTTCTAACTCAGCTTCCACCTTCCACAATGCCCTCTGCCAGCGAGTCTCCCAAATGTAAGGTACCCCTTTAGATCCTGAAATATTATTCCTGCCGCATCTTCCCTGTGAGAGAGCCTCCACATCCACCTTCGTCATGACAGCCACTCTTGTTGTCTGCTGTCAAATGGATTCTAACTCCTATGGAGGCATAAAGAAACAGGAAGCAGAAATACGGCCACCTGGCTGTGTCCTCGGAACACGTGCAGCGACTCCCTGTCTAGAGAGCTTCACCAGGGAGCCCTGCAGCTCTCTTCGAGCTTCCGGTTGTTGCTGTGCAGTTGGGTCTGACTTGTGACTCCCTCAGCACAGAAGAAAAATTGAACTGCTCCACAGGGTGGGACAGGAGCAGATCACTGGGCCTGAGTTCTAAGCGCCTCTGGGTGCGTTTGAACTACCAACCTTTTGGCTAAGCGTCAAGCACTTACTGTTTGCACCCAGGAACTCCCACTTAAGAGTCTCCAAAAGCAAACAGACAAACTCACTGCCGTCGACTTGATGCCAACTCAGAATGGCACTATAGGACAGTGCGTTTCCGAGCCAGGAAATCTGTACGGGATTAAAAAGCACCACCTTTCTTTCTCAGCACAGCAAGTGGTTTTAAATGGCGAACCTTGTGGTCAGCAGTTCAAGGTGCAACCACTATGCCACCAGGGCCCCTACTATAAACCAGTGGCATTTAAATTCACCTACAGGGTAGCCTAGCTGCCCTAGCAGTGCTGCCTGCTGGCAGTTCAAACCCACCCGTTGCTTCCAGGAAGAAAGATGAGTCTATCTGCCCTTGAGAAGAGGTGCAGGCTCAGAAACTCCAGACAGGGCTCCTATGGGTTGGAATTGAATTGAGGAGAGTGGGTTTGGATTTGGATTGGGGTACAGGGCAGCCTGAGTGACCTGGGAACTTGAGACCACTCAGAAAGGTAAGCACGCAAGAATCTCTGTTGCTCCCATGCTCCAGGTGACCTCTTTGAACAAGGTCCACTGTCCATGTGTAACTGGAGAAACCCCACATTTCCTCCAGGAATCACAAGACCAAACAGTTGGTAAAGCCATTACCCAGGCTCCACATCCCCAAAGCCCGTAATTGCCCCCAATATGCTCCAAGCACTACTTTCCTATTTTCCAGTCACTACTGTGGAAGTAGAGGGGCATTGGGAATAGAAGGGGGTGGGGCAGAAGGCCATCAGCAAGATGGATTGACACAGTGGCTACAACAATGGGCTCAAGCATGGGCACCATTGTGCGATGTCACAGGACCAGGTGGTATGTCTGTCTGCAGTGCTAAGTTCACTGTGAGTCTTTCCAACTCAGTAACACCTACCAACAATATAGAGCTGATCTACAGTCCAGAAGTACAAAGTGCAACCCTGCAGCCCCAAACCAAATATGCAGGGGGACCTGCAAGCCCCAGAGACTCATTAGCCAGCCAGATCCCAGGCACCCTGTCTAAACATAGGAGCACAAGTGTCATCTCCCCTACATCATTCCAGAACCCCCGACCTTCCCATGGCAGGAAGGAGTTGAACTGAATCGTCGATATGGTCAGAAAGTACCCTGCCCATCTTCCTAGGCTCTGCTTCCTCAATATTCAAATAATCATTCTTAAGTATTTAAAGAGCTTTCAAAGATCCCTGAGTTGGTATCATTTTACTTAAAAACTGAGCATTTTTAGTGCTTCACCAAGAAATGTGTTCAATTCTCTATATAAGCTGACTCTTCACTTCCAAGAATGAAACCTTTCCCCCGACTGTTTTTGACAACAGAAATCACGACAGTGAGAGAAAAAAAAGTCCTGGTTGAAAGGTGTGTCCCTGGCTCAGAGGCCCTGTGACACCAGTCCCTGAAGCCATGGGGAAAGTCAGGAACAGCAGGGAAGGACAAACATACAGCACCCTCACTGCCCAACAGTTGGCATGACTTTTTATCTGCAGAGGTTTTGTAAAGGTTCCTGGGGGCTATGGGAAGAGAATCTCATTCCGCATAGTTAAAAAAAAAAAAAAAGAACTATGAACAACAGCATCACTAGGGATTAAATTTCCCAAATACTTTTTCATTCTCCGACAAGACAATTGCAAGCAACTGTATCGTCATAAAATGAGTTACTGCAGATCCTAGTAGCATTGTGGAAATTAAATTAGCTCCTCTATTCTTAGTACAATGGATTATTCAAATTGTACCGGAAGGCTGCTGACAGCGCCCAAGGAGCCCTGCATGAAACAGGGAAGTGGCCACCATGTCTGCTTCCTGCGGGTCTGTTTCACACCACCCCCGCCCCCCAAGGAGGAAGCCGAACAACAGAAAGAAGCTGATTTTCTGTGCCTAATTCTCTTGGTTGAAAATGAACATTTACTGAGCATCGGTTGGATGCCAGGAACTAGCAGAGAGCCTAAAGCAGCCAGGTGAGCTATCAGTCTCATTTCAGTCCCAGGGCCCCCTGAAAAGCCATGGCTAGGAGGATGCACACCAGCCCCTCCAGCCATAAAAGGACCCCCGGTTCCGCAACAGGGAAAAGGAGCAGTCAGAGAAGAAGTGGAAAGAGGAAAGTCGATCTTTTGGAACGGGTCGCCTGCAGTACCTTTGCAAAGGGGCCATTATTGACCAAAGTGGTGAGCAGCAGAGTAATGACCTGAAAATCAGGACAGATTGTTTCTTGAATAAAGGGGGTTTGGATTTTCGCAGGAGAAACGCTGTTCATCATCCACGTTGTAGCGAGAAGCACTCCTAGAACCAAGAGCTAAGCGGACTTCTTATGCCACGTCTTGGATGTGGCACACAAAGACAGGTTCCCTGTGACAAAGAGGAACGGCTGTGTCTTTAGAGTGGCCCATTGGCTATTAACTGTTGGCTGTACGAGCCATATGACTATTAGCACCTCACTGAATTCTGGGCCTCAGTTTCCGCATTTGTAAAATGCAGCTGACTGTGGAACCTACCTCCTCGAGTGTTACTATGAGGATTGAGTGAAATACCTTGTGCAAAACTGCCTAGCCTCATACCTAGCATATCAAACGTGTTTAAGAATGTACATCGACAGGGAACTGCCAGAAATTCAAGCTTTATTTAGAAGAGGCTGTGGAACACAGGATATCATTGCTTCTATCAGATGGATCCTGTATGTGAGCAGAGAATTTCACAATGATGTTTGCATGCATTTTGTTGACCATAGGAGGTGGCTAGTTTATTGTGCCAACCTGGCCGATAAACACATGTGGGGTGAATTGAAGGGCTGAGGGATAAGTGGCTCGGTGAGCCTCGCCTTTCCTGTTCTCAGGTCTCTTGCTTTCTGATGATCAGACCAGGGTGCAGCTGCCCTAGCCAGTTCCCTGCTTCAACGGGAAAGGCTCACTTCCTGCAAGACATCCCTGTAGAGAAGCCACATGGACCTACCCTGATGCAGCCCTGGGTGCTGGAGCAGCCGTGTGGAAACCCCTGCCAGCGCTGAGATGCTTACACATTCACTGATTTGTCTTTCCTCCTGCAGTCGGCATCATTACATCTGTTTTGTGAGATGGAGGAGGACTTTGTGAATTGGTGTTGGACATATGGGTTAATGGGTTAATGTTAGACTTGTGGGTTTGGGCAGCACTGGGTTGGGATGTTTCCTTGATGTGCACTTACCCTTTATATAAAACTCTCTCTTATACATGAGTTTCTGTGGATTTGTTTCTCTAAAGTACCCAGACTAACACACCATGCAAAGGCAGTCAACTTTATAGACCGTAAAAAAATTATGAATGAAATTGCAAAGGGTGGGGATGTCAGAACACCTTATTGTGCTCCTGCAAAACCTGTACACGGGCCAAGAGGCAGTCGTTTGAACAGAACGAAGGGGTCCTGCAGGGTTTAAAGCTAGAAAAGGGGTCCACATCAGGATTGCATCCTTTCTCCATGCTCAAAATCCAAGAAGGTGGATTATTTGAAAAAGAACATGGCATCAGAATCAAAGAAGGCTCATGAACAGCCTTTGAGATGCAGGTGACGCAGTCTTGCTTCTTGAAAGGGAACAGAACTTGAACTACTGACTGATGAAAATCAGAGACTACAGTCTTCCAAGTGGATTACATCTCACCATAAAGAGCACAAAGATCGTCCAAACTGGACCAATAAGCAACATCATGGAAAACAGAGCAAGGCCTGCCACTGCCAAGGATTTCATGTTACTTAAATCCACAATGACATCGGTGGAGACAGCAGTCAGGAGATCAAAGAATGTACTGCATTGGGAAATATGCTGCAAAAGACCTCTTTGAAGTGTTAAAAATAAAAAATAAACATTTTCTTTGAGGGCTAAAGTGCATCTGACCCACACCATGAGGGTATAGTGGTTGCATATCGGATTGATAACTGCAAGGTCAGCAGTTTAAAACCACCCCAAATGAGGTTTTCTCCTCCTGTAAAGAATTATGGCATGAGAAACCCACAAACACAGTTCTCGCGGGTCCTAGTAGGTCATTGTGAAGTGGAATCAACTCGGTGGCAGTGAGTTTTGACCATGAACCCACAAAGACTGCTGTGCCATGATGTGTTCAACATAGTCATACACTAGATGACCAAGGAAGAATGAATGCATTTGAATTGTGACGTTAGGGAAGAATACTGGACTGTCAGAAGAATGAGCAATTCTATTTCAGAAGGAATCCAGGCACCATGAACCTTCGGCTCATGTACTCAGGACCTTCTATCAGGAGGGACGAGTCCTTGGAAAATGGCCTCGCGCTTGGTAAAGCAGCAGGTCGGCATACAAGACGGCGATTGCGATGAGATGGGTGGCTCCGTGGTTGCTACCCTGGGTTCAAGCAGAGCAGTTACTTCGAGGGGGGTGCAGGACCAGACAGTGTTTCCAAACCAGAAACCAAACCCACTACCACAGAGTCCATGCTGACTCCTAGCAACCCCCTGTGGGCCTCTGAGACAGTAACTGTTGATGGCGTAGAAAGCCCAGTCTTTCTCCTGGGGAGCTGCTGGTGGTTGCGAACTGATGACCATGCAGATTACAGCCCAACGCGTAACCACTACCCCAGCAGGACTGCTGGACAATGTGGAATTTTATGAAAATGCAGGGTCACCGTGAGTAAGAACCAACTGGATGACACCTAACAACAACAAGAAAATGTTAGCGATGATTAAAATATGAAATCCCTCGGCCAGCTGTCAACCAGGACACATGCAGGTTATCCCATTACCCTGACGTAACACAACACACTGCAGAATCCACTTCTAGTTGCTTACAAATCACATGTTTTCTTTCAGTAAACAGACTCGTGTGACAAAATATGCCAGGTTGTAGCAACTGTTTTGTCTGTCTGGAGGAGGCTGAAGTGAAAAGGGGGTGCCCTGCCGAGCTGGGGAGGAAGGTGAGGAAGAAGTACAAGTGAAGTCACCTTTTGTCATTTTAACTGAGCTGAAGAGCTTTGTCCCCTGGAAAACCATCCTATTACAGCCCCAGTGTTCCTCCACTCGTCCACGACCACCAACTTAATGTAAGTAAATGAGAGCAAAACCATCTCTGCCACCCAGGGAGCTGCTGAGTCAGGACTGGGGACAAGGCCCAAGGGTCTCCAGTTTTCACAGGGCCTTCGGTCATTTATTTACACACAAGCACTGTCTCCCAACGAGCACTGGAAAAGATACCGCAGAGGGATTTCAAAGTCCTACTGGAACACACACCACTTCCAGCAAACATCTGACTTTACACATTGCTAACTGTAAAGCCCGTGTAGAGATTCACACAACATTTTAGAAGTAGAGGACAAGTTAGTGGTTCCCAGGGAGGAGGAAGGAGGACCGGGACAATGGGAGGAGCTGGATGTGGCCAGTCAAGGGGAGCGAGCAAGATCCTTGACAGAAATGGCCCATGTGAATATCTTGCTTATGATATACTGCCCAAAGTTTGACAAGCTTTGTTTTCAAGTTTTCCATGGGGGGGGGGGGGAGGGAGACCATACAAAGGACACATGGGAATGCTCTAGTCTACTATGTCTTATCATTGCATATGGATCTATGATGATCTCAAAATAAAAAGGTTACTTTGAAAAAGAAACAGGTGATCCCTAAGCAAGCGTTCTCACCAGGACCATGAGCATCAGTCTCAGTAAGCTCATCATCGTGATGCCGCATGTCCTCTCTCCCCTGAACGCATCCACTTACAACTTTGCCAGTCTTCTCTATGACACTGCCAAATCTTCTTCCGTAACAGCCAGTAACAATGAGTGGCAGAAGAATCAGAACAGATGGGTCACAGATGCACCACACAGAGGCCTGAATCAGAAATGTTCACGAACATGAAAAGAAGCCAGCCTTGCAGTGCTGACTGAGGAAAAGACAGAATCTTTTTGAGGTGATGAAGGATGAATATATCCAGTTAGAGTCAGAACCCCAACAGGCATGTATTTTTTTTCCTGGTCTGTCAAGTGCTTCCACCTTTGACAGTCTTGTCACATTTCTATTGCTGTCTATTAGTGAGAAATATGTGAGCTTTCCACCTCTGACAAGTGGTCACCTCATACAGTTTCTAGTTCACAGGTTATACTGCAGTGTCAGAGAAAACTCTCTCGGGATGACTCAACTCAGCCTCCAACACAACCAGCTAGCTTTACAGAAGAGGAAAGTAGGTCAAGAGGTTATTGATTTGCCCAATGAACTAGGGCAAGACAAGAACTCAAGTCTCCTAACTTCTAGTTCAGTATTTATATTAGGCTGGATTCTTTGGAGAAGCAAAAGTAGTGAAATAAATATAGATAGATTTGATAGATAGACATACAGACAGATGATAGATATATTCATAATAATAAAGTGGCTCACATGGTTGTTGAAATGGATAAGTCCAATCTGTTTCAAATCTATGGGTCAGATGTTAGGCTGGTGGCATTCCTGACTTGAATAACTTTGGGGGCTGATGAACCAAGAAGCAGGAAGACCAGCAAGAAGCTGGTGGATGCCGATGGAATATGAGTCCACCGTCAGCAGCTCAGATGGCAGGCTCTGATGGCTCCCTGGGTCAGCAGGCAATCTAGCAGGCCATTGACTCCCATCCAAAGAACCAGACCCCAATGAGCCAGATGCAGGTGTCCACCACATCTCCAAAGAAACTTCCTTTATAACTGATTGGTTGATCACATCAGATCACATCATGGAGGTGATCACCTCGTCACCTGCCAAACAACAGAGAATTATGGCCCTCACAAATCAAGACACACCAGTAAAGATTTCCAGAATGAACCACAGACTCAGAGCACTCCTCATTCCCATCCACTCTCAGCTTCCTATTCAGTCCCCACCAGGTAACATTGTGTTTTTTAACTGTTTAAGTTGAAAAGATAGCATAACGAGGCACCATGAATTCTTTACCCAGTTCCCCACAGTGGTTACATCTTTCATAAATATAGTGCAATGTCAAAACCAGGAACTTCATATAATATTTGCATGTTGCCTTATCACATATGCGAAATCATGTAGCTACCGCTGGAATCAAGATACAGAATTATTCCATAACCACAAAGATCTCCTTTCTGACACTCTTTTTAAAAATCTTTTTAAGTCCTTTTTTTTAAATCATTTTATTGGGGGCTCATGCAACTCTTATCACAATCCATGTATACATCAATTGTGTAAAGCACATCTGTACATTCGCTGCCCTCAACACTCTCAACACCTTTGCTCTCTCCACTCAAGCCCTTGGCATCAGCGCCTCATTTTCCCCTCCCTCCCTGATCCCCCCTCCCTCATGAACCCTTGATAATTTATAAATTGTTATTTTGTCATATCTTTCACTGTCCGATGTCACCCATTTTACTGTTGTCCATCCCCCGGGGAGGAGGTTATATGTAGATCCTTATAATCAGTTCCCCCTTTCCACCCCACCCTTCCTCCACCCTCCCAGTATCACCACTCTCAGCACTGGTCCTGAAGGGATCATCCATCCTGGATTCCTTGTGTTTCCAGTTTCTATCTGTCCCAGTGTACATCCTCTGGTCTAGCTAGATTTGTAAGGTGGAATTGGGATCATGATCGTGGTGGGGGAGGGATGGATGAAGCATTTAGGAGCTAGAGGAAAGTCTGACACTCATTGATAGTCACATTCAGCCACCTCAAACTGTCGCATTTCATGCCTACCAACTATTAATCTGGTTTCTGTCATGTTTTTGTCAATTAGAAAGTTACAATTTGTGATCTTATGAGATGGATTATCTTTTTCACTCATCACAATTCCCTTTAGATTCATCAAAGTTGTTTGGTGGATTGAAAGTTGGTTCCCTTTTCAGTGCTGAGTTGTATTCTATAATATGGATGTCATGTTGTTTAATCATTGATGTGTGGAGTGGCATTTTGGCTGTTACTAAATTTGGCACATCACAAAGTTGCTATGAACATTCCTGTAGAAGGCTTAGTGTGGGCATAAGTTTTCGTTTCTCTGCACAAAAAATGCAAGAGATGTGATAAGGGCATGTTATATGTTATGCAGTAAGTGCATGTTCAGTTGGGTTTTGTTTTGTATTTTAAGGGTGCACCATCACAGCCTGTAAGAATCTATAGACTTTGACCCTCCCCTACTGTCGGACTCTAATTCCAATTATTCATTATATCACTGACTCTTGCCCTGCTATTGGGATGGTTTCCTTTCTCTATCCTGAAAAACCACACATCCTCTTCTGCCTCAGGCTCTTCACACTTGCTCTTCCTTAAGCCTAGAATGCTATTCCCACCTACGCCATTCCCACACTCTGATTTTCACTCTAACATCATCCTTTCCCTCTTTCTTCCCAGCCACTCTACCTCCCAACTAGCTTTTCCTTAAGTTGTTTTCTCCTCAGCACTATCAGCCTCAAACATACCCCGGATTTTTCTTAGCTAACTTATTCTCTCTCCATTCTCTCTAGAATGCGAGCTGCTCTAAGGCAGAAATCTATGCACTGCATTGCCCCCAGCGCTTAAACTCCTGACACAGAATGTATTGAGCCAGTTCCAACTCACAGCAAACTTATGTACCACAGAACAAAACACTGCCAGGTCCTGCACCATTCTTACGATCATTGTCAAGGTCAAGCCCATCATTGCAGCCATTGTGTAAATCCATCTTGTGAAAAGTCTTCCTCTTGTACACTGCCCCTCTCCTTTACCACAAATGGTGTCCTTCTCCCAGCACTGGCCTATCCTGATAACATGTGTAAAACCTGTCTCTCACCATCCTTAGCCCTAAGGAGCATTCTGGCTGTGCTTCTTCCAAGACACTTTTGTTTGTTCTTTTGGAAGTTCATGGGACTTTCAACATTTTCCACCAGAAATATAATTCAAATGGGTGATAGGTAGGTTTATTGTGCCAACCTGGCCAATAGGAACATGAGGGATTAATAAGGTCACAGTTTGATTGGAGCGCAGCAAAGAGATAAATGGCTCCACAAGGTCCGCCACTCTCTCCCTTACTCTCTGGTGATCAGACCAGAGTGAGGCTGCTTTAGCTAATTTTCTGCTTCAACTTGTGAACTACACCACCTGTGGAACAGCCAACTTGTGGATCATGTTGCTAGAGCTTGAGGTTACTTCAAGACCTGCTTCACCATGCTGCTGGTGGGTACATCGCTTGAGCTTGAGGCTGGTGGATCCTGTTGTCTTGCATTGCTTGAGTTCAATATCCTTTCAGGTCTGCTTCACCATGCTACTGAACTGCTGACTGTTGGTGACCCACTCAGCTGTTTTCTGCATGTGGACAGACTGCCTGCATTGTCCAAGGGAAGACTCGGCTGTCTGCTTCCTTGACCTTGGACCCAGCAGCCCTCTTGAGTTGAAGGACTTTCAGTATATTAACTGCTCCATGGAAATGAGTTGAACTGAGCCCTCTGTACTGCTGTGTGAACTAATTACCTGTGATATCCTTTCATGCTATATAAATATAAATATATATATATATATATTCATGAGTGTCCTGGTTATGTGTCTCTAGAGAACCCTCCATAACACACAATGTATTGATTCTTTTTCACTATTTATTATTCAATATCAAACTTTTGCATGTAAATGCAAATGGCTTGAGTCAGGTGTACCTTTGTTCTCACTGTAACATCCTTCCTTTAAAGTGGTCGTGTGCAGCAGATATATCCAATGCAATTCGTCATTTGAGCTCTTGGCTGTTGCTTCCACGACCATCTACTGTGGATCTAAGCAAGATGAAATCTTTGACAATGTCAATCTTTTCTCTGTTTTCATAATGTTATATATTGGCTAGTTGTGAGGGCTTTGGTCTCCTTTACCTTGAGTTATATTCTGTACTGAAGGCGTCAATCCTTGAACTTCATCAGCAAGTGCTTCGAATCCTTTTCACATTCAGCAGTCAAGGTTGTGTCATCTGTCCATCAAAGGTTGTTAAGAAACATTCCTCTGGATACCATGCTCTTCTTCAGATCAGTTTCTCTGATTATTTGGTCAGCATACAAATTAAATAGTTATGGTAACAGACTACAACCCTGACACACACTTTTCCTGATTGAAATCATACACTAGTCCTCTTGATCCATGTATAGATTCTACATGAGCACAATTAATTGCTTTGGAATTCCTATTCTTCTGAAGCCTATCCATAGTTTATTAGGATTCACAAAGTCAATTGTAGACAAGTAAACATCTTTCTAGTATTCAATGTTTTTAGCCAAGATTCATCTGACATCAACAATGATATCTCTCATACCATCTTCTTCTTAATCTGACCTGCACCTCTGGCAGTTCCCTGTCTGTGTACTACTGCCACTGTTGTAGGATGATCTTCAGCAAAAATTTACCTGTTTATGATATCAGTGATCATGTTCAATAATTTGTGCACTCTTTTGGGTCACTTTTGTTTAGTATGGGTACAAATGTAGATCTCGTCTAGTCAACTGGTCAACTAGTATCCATATTTCCTGGCACAGACAAATGAGTTTCCAGTGGTTCATCAGCTTGTTGAAACATTTTGATTGGTATCACATCAATAACTCAAGGCTTGTTTTGGCAATGCAGCTTGAACTTACTTCTGTACCATTGATTCTTGGATCATATGCTATTCCTTGACCTGAATGTTGACTAGTTCTTTTTTAGCACAGTGACTCTGCGTATTCTTTCTATCTTCTTTTGATATATCATTCAATATTTTCCACACAGACCCTTTCTATAATGCAACTCAAGGCTTGACACATAACAGATGTTCAAGGAATGTGCTTTAGTGAATGCATGGGTAGCTAAGTAGATAAATTCTAATGACAAAAGTATGACTGCCAGCAACTTAAAATTCTTTTGTAATTTGTTTTTTAATCTTTTTAAAATTAGTTTTATTGAATTATAATGAACATGTCACACAATTCAATAGTTCAATCATATGAAGAAGGGTTGTCAAATCATCAATCAACTTTGGAGCATTCGCTTCCTTATTGTGCTCATTGTTTACTCTCCCTTTTCATGACCCCAAGTAATATATATATCTATGAAAAAGGACAAAGAACAAAAGGGGGAAAGGACCCAGCAGCTATGATCATATAAAACAGTGGAAGACCACAATCTAAAAAAAAAGAAAATGATAATAAAAATTGAGGATAAATTGAAATTGGGTCCAAAAGGTGATCTAATGACAAGGTGTAACATCGATTATAAATACAGCTCCTAAGAACATTTTTGCAATGCTTTGGCATGAGAGCTACTCACATTCCTAGTCTGTGGGCAGTGGGGATTCAATAGGAACTCAATCAGTGAAGGGACACGATCCTTGTGTAGATATTATCCGGAGTGCTTTGAGATAGAGACCAAAACAAAGCACAAAACCATACACACCCGATGGGATCAGGCATCTAAGACCCAGAACAAAACCATACCCAAGGTGAATGGGGGGATGGGCATGGAGTGGAAACCCAATGCCCATCTGTAGACAATTGGACATCCCCTTACAGAGGGGTCACAGGGAAGAGATGAGCCAGTCAGGGTACAGTATAGAACTGATGAAACACACAACTTTCCTCTAGTACTTTGGTGCTTCCTTCACCCCACTATCATGACCTCAATTCTGCCTTACAAATCGGATTAGACCAGAGCACGCACACTGCTACAGAAAAGAACCCGCAGCACAGGGAATCCAGGATAGATAAACCCCTCAGGACCAACAAGGAGATTAGAGATACCAGTAAGATTAGCAGATGGTGGGGGGATAAAGGGGGAATCGATCACAAGGATCAACCTCGAATCCCCTCCCAGGGGAACGAACAATGGAAAAGTGGTTGAGGGGTAACAGTGGATGATGTAAGATATATAATCTATATATATTAACTTAAATAAAAATCTATAACTTATCAAGGGTTCATGAGGGAAGTGGAAGGGAGGGAGAAGAAATGGGTAGCTGATATCAGGGGTTCAAGTGGGAAGAGAATGCTTTGAAATGATGATGGTGGCATATGTGAAAATGCATTTGACACACTGGATGAATGTATGGATTGTGATAAGAGATGTAAGAGCCCCCAGTGAAAGTATTTTTTAGAGGAGATGAGCCAGTCAGCGTGCAGTGTAGCAACAATGAAACATACAACTTTCCTCTAATTCTTAAATGCTTCCTCCACTCCACCCCCACTATCATGATCCCAATTCTACCTTACAAATCCAGCTAGACCAGAGGATGTACAATGGTACAGATATAAACTGGAAACACAGGTAATCCAGGAAAGATGATCCCTTCAAGACCAGTGGTGAGAGTGGAAATATAGGGAGGGGGTTGGAGTGGGGGTGGAAAGGGAGAAACGATTATAAGGATCTGCATATAATCTCCTCCCTGGGGGACAGACAACAGAAAAGTGGATGAAGAGAGATGTCGGACATTGTATGACATGACAAAATAATAATAATTTATAAATTATCAAGGGTTCAGGAGGGAGGAGGGCAGGGAAGGAGAGGGGGAAATGAGGAACTGATACCAAGGGCTTAAGCTGAAAGCAAATATTTTGAGAATGATGCGGGAAATGAATGTGCAAATGTGCTTGACACAATTGATGTGTGATATGGATTGTGATAATAGTTATATGAGCCCCAATAAAATGATTTTTAAGTATTTTTTAAACAAACCAATTAAAAACCACACACACCCCTCCAGATGGAAGAACAACAGAACCCAGAGGGGGAGGAAGACAGAGGTCAGTGTGAGATATGAAAATAAAAATAATTCATAATCTATCAAGAGGCCATGAGGGTGGGAGGAGAGGGGATGGAAGAGAAGCTGACCCAAAGGGCTCAATAGAAAGCAAATGTCTAGAAAAGAATGATGCAACATTTGTACAAATATGTCTGATACAATTGATGTATGGATTGTAATAAGAGTTGTAACAGCCCTCAATAAAATGATCTTTTAATTAAAAAACTAATCACAAGGAGCATGTAAGCAGGCTCCCGGAATATAACTTGCCTAAAACCATTTACTTGTACCTGGGCCCTTTAAGAGCACACGGGCCTTCCCGGGCATGGTCCTTGAGAGTCTATGTCACTAGAACAAAGCTCTGGCCCTAACCCAGTTCTGAAGCATCTCTTCAGAACATTCAGCTCAGGAAGCTAAACAGGAAGTCACAGCACATTCCCGGATAAACTGATGAAAGAGACCCATATAATTGATATCCACCCTTTTGTTATCGTTCCAAACACATTAAAATTCTTCACTTTTACCATACCTACTCCCCAAGGCCCAATGTAATAAAATCTTTCCTCACACCCAATGCATCCTTCTTTTGAAGTACACTCATGCTTGATAAGCAAATTTAACCAAAAACAATAGGCAAAACAGGGATCTGAGCCAATTAAGAGATCTATACAGGCTAACTAACACCAATGTATAGAAAGAATAGGCTTGGAAAGTATGGAGCTAGTTTATCCTTTGTTTATGGATATCAATGGCTGTTCTGTGCTGCTTTGTTTTGAGTTATTGTTGTTGTTGTTGTGTGCCATCAAGTCAGTTCAGCCCCACTGTGACACTGTGCGCAACAGAACAAAACACTGCACAGTCTGTCCTGTGCCACCCTCACAATTGTCGTATTTCTGGGAGCATTGTTGCAATCACAGTGTCTGTCCATCTCATTGAGGGCTTGCCTCCTTTTTGCTGCCTTTCTGCTTTACCAAGCATGATGTCCTTCTCCAGGGACTGGTCTCTCCTGACAACCTGTTCGAAGTATGTAAGACAATTCTCACCATCCTTGCCTCTAAGGAGCACTCTGGCCAGACTTCTTCCAAGACAGATTTTTCAGAAAGCTTGCCATAAAAAAATGGTATGTAGCATTACCAGAAACATTTCTAAATACTGTATACATACTAACTCAACCAAGTCTTCAGATACTGCAATGATGTAGATGCTGTAATAAGCTCCAAGGTACAGGGCAAGAAATTGAGACAGAGAATGATGTCACTGAGCTAATAAGTGAAACCTTCCCAGTAGCCTGGCTCAAGACCGTGTTTTTCTCTGTTTCTCCGTTATGTGCTGTTGGCTGCACTAAAATTTTACCCTCCTTAATTTTATTAACTCCTTCCTGCCACTCGAGGAGGTAACAGATGAGAAAACTAAAACTTAGGGATGATAACTCACTAGCTCATGGCTCCGAAGAAATGGTTGGAGGCATTCGAAACTCAGCTCTGCCTGTTCCAAAGCTTATGCCAGAGTAGCGGTTCTCAACCTGTGGGTTGCGACCCCTTTTGGGGTCAAACGACCCTTTCACAGGGGTCACCTAAGTCATAGCAGTAGCAAAATTGCAGTTATGAAGTAACAATCAAAATAATTTCATGGTTGGGGTCACCACAACATGAGGAACTGTATTAAAGGGGCTCAGTGGCATTAGGAAGGTTGAGAACTACTGTTCTAGAGATCACGGTATCCTCCTTCACCTATTTTCCCCCATATCATTCCCATGGCAGGAGGGGAGTTAGGTTCCCATTGGTTATCCACTCCCCTTGTCTTCTCTCCAGTCTGCAAAGCTCCATAAATTTAAATTAAATTCATTTTCTCTCTTCTTCAAACTACTTTCCCTTTATTCAGTAGGGAGTATTAAGCTGTTACTGAGACTTTTCTTTTCAATTGAATAGAAAACAATTAAATAGAGTATATTGACTGCTGAGACTCAATTCTAACTCTTAGTCACGGTGGTAGTTAAGATTCTGCATGAATTGGTGGGGCAGCATTCTCAGTAGTTTGACCGTTAAGGCCTAGTCCTCTTCCATTGTGATGTCTCCTAAAGGGTGTGACCTGCTTTCAACATAAGTAGATGCTGTGGGGAAAGCTTGTCTGAGTTTTACTGAGATTGGATCCTGCATCTGGCTTGTAAACCAATGGCTTGCCCAATTATCTGCTGATCCTAGGAGTCATCAGTGACCTGACATCTTACCTACCATCCTTAGATTTAGTTAGCTTTGCACCCTGCCAACCTTGGATTCATTAGCATTTTTATTGCAAGGAATGGCTCATGTATTCAAATCACCCTCCTTTCAAATAGAAGCCCAACACTTAATCCATTGTGCCAGCAGGATTCCATTAATAGAGTATACTGTGTAAATAAAAATTTTGTTGATGGGGTTTCAGACACTGAGATAAGAGTCTCATAGAGCATTATGAAAATGTTTTTGGCTAAGGGGTTTCTTTCTGAATGATAGAGCACAAATCACCAAGGTGTTCTCTTGGTCTGTGGATCATTGTTTCTGTTAGCTGCCTTCAAGTTGATCCTCAACCCATGACAACACCATGGACAGCAAAACTAAACACTGTCCCGTCCTGCCCCATCCTCATGAAAGGTTGCTTATCAGATGATTGTGACATAAGGATTATATTGGTCTTTCTTCTTAGTCTGTTTTAAATAAGAAGTTCTGAGAAACCTATTCAGCATCATATCAGCACATCAACCTCTACTAACATACGGGTGGTGGCTGCACATGGATGCATTATCTGAGAATCCAACATGGGTTTCATACATGGGGTAAACGGCTTCTGCCACTGGACTGCCCCCATGTCTATAGGTAAAGGAGATTAGAAGCAAATTGTCTTACTTCTTACCCATAGGATCAATGATAAATCATTTACTCTCTCTGTCTCGGTTTTCCATCTGCTAATGAAGATATAAGTACAGGTGTGCTGGTCTGGGTAGACCAGAGAAACAAATCCAGGTAGATTCATGTGTGTATAAGAAAGAGCTTTATAAGTTGATAAGAGTTTTAAAAACCCCCAACAAAATGATTTCATTATATTTTTAAAAAGAAAGAGCTTTATATATAAGAGCAATTAAATATTGAGAAAACACCCCAGCCCAGTCAAGACCAACTCCATAAATCCAATATTAGCCCATGTGTCTGATACCAATCTACAAAGTCCTCTTCAGACTCACAAGATACATGCAGTGATGCCAAATACAGGACAATCACAGGCCAGTGAGTGGAAAGTCTTGTGGAACCAGTGGCGCTGTAAGTATCTCAGCGCTGGCAGGGGTCTCTACATGGATTCTCCAGCTCCAAGGCTCTGGCTGCCATCAGCCTGTCTCCACGTGGCTTGTTAACAAGACTGTCTAGCAGGTACTGAGGCTGTGTCCTGCTTCCAGCAAGCTATTTATCTCCCCAGCGCCTCCAAATGAGTTCATCAAGCTACAGCCTGGTTGACAGGCTAAACTCCACCCTTTCACTCTAAATCCTCTCAAATTGACAACAACAGATTATATAACTACCACAACAGGTATCTCAAAAAACCTAGAAGAATCCATGGATCTACTTACTAAAAGCTATGAAACTAAAAGCATTCCTCTTGCAAATGGGAACCAGACAGGATGCCTTTATCACCACTTTTATTTGGCATCATACTGGATGTCCAAGTCAGTGCTATAAGGCAAGAAACAGAAATTAAAAACATTCCAATTGGCCAAGAAAATTAAAACATTCTCTATTTGAAGATGATATGATGAAATGGAAAATTCCAAAAATCCAGCAAGAAAATTTAAACTAATTGAAAGATTCATCAAAGTGGCAGGGTACACACTCACATAAAATTATCAATTGGATTTCTTTACGTTAACAAACATAACTCTGAAAAGTTAATCAGGAAAATAATACTATTTATAATATCAACCAAAAATATATATACTTAGGAATAAATCTAAGGAGAAAAACAAAAGATCTAGTGGGAAAAAATACAAATCACCACTATAAGAAACCCAAAGAGACTGAAAGAAAAAGAAGAATATACCATGCTCATGGATAAGAAGAACCAATATTGTGAAAATATCAGTATTACCCAAAGTTATCTACCTATATAGTGCAATCCCAAATTCAGATTTCAACATCATTGCTTAAACTCAAAAACTCATGGCCATTGAATCAATGCTGACTCATTCATTATGACTCCATAGGAGAGGGTATAACTGTGCCTGTGAATTTCTGAGGCTATAACTCTTTACAGTCATTAAAAACCCCATCTTTCTCCTGTGGAGTGTTAGTGGTTTCAAGTGGCTAATCTTCCACTTAGCAGTTCAACTCGTAACCACTACACCCCCAGGGCTCTCATTATTTAAAGGGGTGAAAAAATATACAAAGGAAGAGACTCGGAAAAACAAAGTACTACTGGAAGAATAAGAATAAGAAGGAGGACAAGGAGGAGAAGGAGGAGGAGGAAGAGGAAGAGGAGGAGGAGGAGGAGGAGGAAGGTAGTGTCTCACTCACCAAAACCTATTACAGAGACATCATAGCCAAAAAATCTTGATACTAGTACAACAGACACTTCAACTAATTGAATAGAAGTAAGAATTCTATTGAATTGAAATAAATCAATCGACCTGTGGACAGTTGATCTTTGACAAAGGGCTGAAACTTGTAAAATGGGGCAGACATAGTCTCTAACAAATGAGACTGGCAAAACTGAACACAGTTACCAGTAAAATTTGAAAAGACTCATAGGCCATGCCACATGCAAAAATGAACTCAAGATGGAACAATACCTAAAGGTAAAACCTAAAACTATACATATATAAAGAGAATCAACGATAAAGAAAGAAAGAAAGGAAGGAAGGAAGAAAGGAAGAAAGGAAGAGAAACTTAAGGGCCCAACATGCAACATAAATACACTAGCAAATACACGGAAAACACAAACAACAAAATGTCTCTTTTATCTTTTATTAAAGATGTAACCAAAGAGGAAAACAACCACCGAATGGCAAGTGCACAATTTTGGCAAAGACATATCAGACCAAGGAATAATCTCTAAAATTTGTTGAAAACTTCAACACTTCAGCAAGAAAAAAATAAATAATCCAGTTTTAAATGAGCAGAGGACATAAGAACACTTGAACAAAGAAGACATTCGGGTGGCCAACGAACATGATGAAATGATCAAAATTTGTCATTCGAGAGATGCAAATCAAAGCACCAATGTGTTATCATTTTACCCCAGAATCAATAGCAAAGTTCAAAAGGGGGGGGGGGGCGCAACAAATGCTGGCCATGGTGCAGAGAGACTAGAACAGTTATACTCTGCTGGTGGGATTGTAAAATGGTGTAGTCACTATGGAAAGTGACTTGGCACTTGCCCAAAAATTTGGAAAGAGAAATACCATGTGACTCAGTAGTGATAGTCTTTGTGTCGATGGTTTTGCTTCTCCAGAGAAGCTAGATTAACACAATACATATCCTGGCTGAATCTACAAAACATAATACGGATGAACCTGGAGGACATTATGCTGAGTGAAATGAGTCCATGACAAAAAGACAAATATTGTATGAAACCACTGTTGTAAAAAGTTAAATGGTTTTCACACTGAAAGATATGTCCTTTGGTAGTTATAAGGAGTAGGAGGGGAAGGAAGAGGAAGCCACTGGCTGGGCAGTGGACACATATTAACGTGGGTGAAGGGGAAGGTAATATACAATAAAATAAAGGGCAATAAAAATTATGAAGGCAAGGGAAGACCCTGAGAACAGTGAAAGAGTTCAAAGCAAAAAAGGTTAGTACTGTTATATAAGATCTACCAGTAGACACATGGAGAAACATGCAAGCTGAACAGGAATGGGAGGAAGAATGACAACACACCTACTAATATAAGTTTGACAGAGAATATTTGATGAAGTGTGTGTTAGGCAGGGTTCACTAGAGAAACGAAACCAGGATGCTTATGAATATATATATACATATATATATATGGATAGGTTTTTATAGCAAGAAGAAACATAACAGCTAGTCCACGTAGCAGTACAGAAGGTTCAGTTCAACTCACTTTCATGGAATAGTTAATATACTGGAAGTCCTTCAACTCACATGGGCTGCCAGGTTCAAGTTCAAGGAAGCAGACATTAGAGTCCTCCCCAAAGGCTAAGCAAGCTGAGTCTGTCCACAGGCAGCAAACATAGGGTGGGTCACCAACAGTCAGTAGCTCAAGAAGCAGGCCCAGATGGGATATTGAACACAAGCAAGGCAAGGTGATAGGCTCCACCAGCCTCAAGCTCAAGCGATGTATGCATCACCAGCATGGCAAAGCAGGTCTACAAAGGAGCCTGAAGCTCTAGTGACACAGTCCATAGGTTGGCTTGGCCCACAGGTAGTGTAGCTCACAGGCTGGGGCAGAGAACTAGCTAAAGCAGCAGTATGCTCCAGCACACACGGATCACCAGGAAGCAAGAGAGAGAGAGGTGGGCCTTGCAGAGGCATTTAGCTCTTTGCCCTCCAATCAAATTGTCACCTGATTAGTCCCACATGTTCCTGTTGGCCAAGTTGGCACAATAAACCTATCACCATGTGTATTTGCCTCTCCTGAAAATGCATCTGTGAATGTGGTGGCACATCCAGAAGGCAAAGTTATGAAACCTTCTTCGACATAATGGATTATCTTGAGGGAATCAGTCCCTGGACCTAGGGGACACCAAAGCCAACTGACCCAGCACCATTCACAAGGACAGTGTTCTGGCTTTTTTTTTTTTTTTTTTTTTTGGTGGGCATGATCGAGATCTTAAAAGCTCTTTGTGACCATTTAGATACAGCTATTGGCTCCCTCTGTCCAGAGGAGAAAGGAATGGTGGAAATCAAAGACGCATGAAACTACTCAGCCCAGTAACCTTCTGGACCACGCGAACGTCGGACACGAGAAAAACTAGATGGGGATCACGTAACAAGATCTGAAGCGAGTGGAAGAAAAATGGTTCACAAAGCTCAAAGTCATAAAAAAGACTGGCTTTATGGGTCAGAGAGAGATGCACGGAGCCCCTGAAAGTATGACCCTTAGTCAATGCTCAGGGTGGAAATGCGCTTATCTGCATGGCTCATTTTTCTGCCAAATAATAAGTCTAGAAAGAGAATGGAGGGGTCTTGAGTCATAATCTACTCAATGGGACTAACCACAGCAACAAAAGGAACACTAGAACATGGAAGGTACTGGCACAATCAACCATTTAAGATCAATAGGATAGCACTTACCCAATGACAAACTTCAAAAGGTTCAGGAAAAATGGCAACTGGAAACAGAAAGGAAGTGAATGGATATTGCCGTGAGAGGATTGTCTTCAGTGGCATAAACAAAATGCATATGAGTGGTTGAATGAAACCCTGATATGCTCTGTAAGCCTTCGCCCAATTCATGAGATGCAGTTCAATATAAACAAATGAGTACCATTTGAAAAACAAGTAAAATTAAAAGAACTCGGTATGGAGTTTAAAGAAAAAAAATTCACTGTCGTGCAGTCAATTCTGACTCATAGTAACCCTATAAGATAGGGTCGAACTGCCCCGGTGGATTGACAATAGTTTATAGAAGAAAAACACCGCAGCTTTCTCCCTAGGAGTGGCTGGTAGTTTCAAACGGCTGACCTCCTGGTTAGCAGCCCAACACATAACCACCCGGTCACATGAGGTCAATCCTGTGTAAAAGCTGTCTCTAATTTTGGGGATGCATAGTTCACCTGGCCGCTGCCCTGCCAGACTTGGGAGCAGGATTTTGTCCTCCACTCTCAAGTTCGTCTAAATCTAGAAACGCTTTCTGCCCATGGTTTTCAAGAAAACATATTTTCTGCCTCACAGAGTGTAGAATTGGTTGCGTTCATCAGACTGGCTATTTATATAGTGTTTTTCTTCCTTAAAAGACCTCCTTGCAACCACCATTCCCTCCATGAGGCTAACCGCAGAAAGGCTCTTTAAAGGGGAATTTTTGAAAGAATGGTCATGGGCTAGTTTTCAGGAATAACCAAACACATTTAAGATGTGCTTTCTGCAAGGGATGCGACACCAACTAGCAGAAAACAAGAATTTCCTTAGGACAAGAAATTCAATTGTTTTTCAAACAGGGAGAGGATTAAAAGAATGCTTTGCATTTATCAGTCCTGGAGGGTAAATTTGCATTGTTCTAGATACTGTGGGTGTTGCTGCTCGAGCTTCTTTTAAAGGAAATTTAAGAGAAGAAAACAGTGCACTAAAACTGAAGTTTTTCAAAAGTATTCTTAGCTTGTATAACTCCTGCATTGGAGATCCAAAGGAAATTGACTGTGGGGCAATGTCACCTCATCTCCCCATCTGATCGAAAGCCCACTGACATTTCACCTCACATCACATTTCCACCTGCTTTTTCAGGGAGGGGGCGGTGTTCATTTTCCTCGTTTGAAGTCTATTTCCCAAGCCATGTGGGTGTCGAAGGATCCCTGTTCTCATTGTTGTCATGCACAAGGTGAAGAGTGCATGAAATGGACAGGCAGGGCACACCCCACTCCCAACAAGAACTTCAGACACAACCTGAAAACTTGTTTCTCTTTCTATAACCACACTGTCATTGTCCCAAAGCTGCGGCACAGGAAATTATGGAAGAAGCCAGACAAGAGGTGAAACCCTGAAATGGTCAAGGTGGAAGGAGTTTTCACCAAGGAGATGCCGTCAGGCAGGACAGGAGCACAGGTCCTCTGAGATGAGGGGCTGGACCTGGCCGACAGTGATTACTGAGTGAAACCAGCTGTGTATCACAAGAGAACTGAAGTCAGTTTCAAGTTCAGCTCTCCTTCTTCACAGCCACTCAGACCAGAGTTTAGGACTAATGGGTAAGGAGCCTGGTGGGTATTTAAGCCAGTGGCTGTTCTTCTTTTAATTTTAGCTTTATTATTATTATCTTTTTTCCCCTTTGATCTGTGGAATACAATGCATACAATGAAAACCATACTATAAGTCGCAGCACAACCCATTGCATCAAAACAGTGACAGTATCCCAACGAACACTCCCCCCCCCACACACACACACGTGCATAGGTGGCTCTTTCTCCTCTTTGTCCCCTCCCCCACACCCTCGGCCTTGTCATAGCCTTCAAAGTCTTTTCCTTTGATTTTAAGATGTTTTTCTTTTCCCCTTGATAATAATAGTGTCATGAAAAATTTATCTTTATGAGATTGACTAACTCTTGAGCATAATGTCCTCCAATGTTTGTCCATGTCAAGAGGTGTTTGACTCAATGTGATGTGCATCATATCCGACTGTGTGTGCGTGTGTGTGTATACCAGCGTCCGTGTGTCCACTCCTCCATAAAAAGGCAATTTATACTCGAATACCTTTTGCCTTCCAGATGTCAGTCCTGATTTGATAGAAGAGATATTTGACTTTTTACCCTCAGATGCTGTCCAAAATAGACACATTGATGGGACAGTCCCCGGCCAGATGACAAGAATGCCTGGTGTCTCTGAAACCCTAGCCTCCTGGTCCATGGTGTTAGTCTGTGCCCTTGTGTTTTCCTTCTGTCGGCTCTGAGCCGACCGCCCTCCCGCAGCTCACAGAGCAGCAATTGTTTGACACCTTGTTCCCACGCATCCTCTTCACAGGAACAGAAAAAAGGAACTGTGCCCTAATAAGCAAAGCATTGTTGCATTTTCTTTGTTAGCTCTGGTGATTCCGTAACTGAATACTGGGTCTCCTGAAACCCTGTGGTGGTCAGATTTTTAGAGTAGACGAGGATTTGTGTGGCTAGCTGGCTCCAGGGAAGGACACTAAATTTGAGTTTTGCATCTCATTCCTATGTAGCTCAGTTCCAAGAGTTCTCTTTGAAATCAGCATTCTTCTGCTTTTGTTAAAATAATGATCGGCACATTATCTTAACAAAGCAGAACCATGGTTCTTATCTAGTTACTCACCAATTCCACCTGCTTTCATGGAGACAGACTGTACTAGTCTCAGTTGTCACAGAAATGACTACGGGTAATCCCCAATTTATGACTTACGACTTATTCGAGGTACAATGAACTGCACTTATAACCATCTGTATCTTAGACTGGGTTCTTAAGCCAAACAAAACTAGTGATGCTTGTATCTGTATAGATGAAGAGAGATTTTCCTCCAGGAAATGGCCCACACAGTTGTAGAGGTTGTGAAATCACAAGTGTAGGGGTCAGATGCTAGGCTTAGGGACTAACAAACCCAAGATTAGCAGGTCAGATGGCAGGCCACTGGCTCAAGTCCCAAGAAAAGGACCAAACCAAAATCAACTCCCTGCCATGGAGTCAATTCCAAGTCTATAGCGACACTATGGGACCAAGTAGACCTGCCCTTGTGGGTCTCTGAGGCTGTACCATTTAACAGCCGTAAAAAGCCTTAACTTTCTACCATGGAGTGGCTGGGGTGCCACCAGGCTACCTAAAGAAAAGGATGCCAGATGACAATGAGTCAGATGTAGAATCTACATAGAGCAACAAGCCAGAATGTATGTATATATATACATTCCCTGGGGTTTACATATATGTGTGTGTATGTATACATATATGTAACCCCCAGGGAAGTAGACAGGCTGCAGATCTCATCATAGAGGTGATCACATTATATCAAATCTTATCATGGAAAATGACTTTATTGTTACTTAACTGCCAGACTACATCATCACTGCCAAACCTGATAATCATGACCAGCCAAGTTGACACACAACCTTAACCATCACACTTGCTGCCTATTTGTTTTTTGTACTTCTTAGCATCAGTAATGTGGTAGTTACATGATCCAGTGTCAATTTGGGACTTGAGAGGATTAAGAGTGAAGGGGTGGAATCCAGTCTGTCAATCAGGTCACAACCAATGAGGCCTTTGTGGGCATGGCCTTCCCCTGAGGAGCCTGGGAAAACTCTGGTATTTCCTCCTTGGAGGCGGTAGACACTCTCTCCCTCTTTTCACTTCTTTAGAAACTCTCTACTGACAAGACTGACTCCCTGCAAGACATCCCTGAGGAGAAGCCACATGGACCTACCCTGATGTAGCCAGAACCCTGGACCTAAAGAAGCCACGTAGAGACCCCTACCAGTGCTGAGATGTTTGTAATGCCACTGGATACAGACTTCCAACCCACCTGCCTTTGAGATTTCTGCATTCGGCACCATTGTATGTGGTTCATGAGTCTGAAGAGGATTTTATAGATTATTATCGGACATGTGGGTTCATATCGGACTTATGGACTTGATCTGGACTGGGCTGGGGTGTTTTCTCAATATTCAACTGTTCTCATATATAAAGCTCTTTCTTGTACACATGAGTATCTATGAATTTTGTTTCTCTAGTCTACCTGGACTAACACAAGTTATATGCACTGCATACAATATTACAGTATGTAATTTGTTGATTCTGTCAACCTCAGATGTTCATTCACATGTGGTCAATGTTATGATTTATAAAGACACTGATAATAAAAGGAAGTAATAATGAAGAAATATTTTTGAAAATGAGGTATTCAACTTAGGTCAGAACCAACTTTTGATGTAATGCAGCCACATGGTAAATTGGAGGCTACCTGTATAGGTTACCAAGAAGACCAATAAGAAAACATGTTAGATAACATCCATCCACCAGCCCCAGAGAGTTTATGGTTCAGAGGCCACAATGGATCATTTCCCTTGTGCCAGCAATTTGGATGTTTCTCTATGGTCTTGAGTCATTAAGTGCCCCCAGAATAACCGACATAAGGACTGATTAATACACTGGACTTTAAATCTGATCATCATTTTTAGCATACAAACACAAGAGATGGAAGTCAATATTCCCCATGCTAAAATAGCCAGAAGTAGGTGTCCTGGCCCAAGGCCATGGCCCATCCTTTCTCAGAGACAGACAACGCTCTTTCATGAAGTCGAGTTGATCAGGCTCTTTTTACCAAATGTCATGGATCACTCTAATCACACAAATGACTTTCCTGATCCAAAGGCACTGTCTTTTTTGGTGTGTCTTATTGGGGTGAGTGTAGAGGAAATAATGACTGTAAAAATTAAACTCACCAAGGAAGCAGGCAGTATGTGGCGAAGCCACGGGTCACAGAAACAATGCCGCAAGCGGAGCATAGCTAACACACACCAACAGGATGAGAGCAGACCACGTGGCATTGTAAAATAACTCGTGAAATCAGGAACGTCTAGGCTTCCATTGTCCACAGCACAAACGCATTCTTCCTGAAAAACCAGGTTCCACTGTCTGTAAAGACACTCGGGAGCACCAAGTGACTCACAATGACAGTTCTAGCACTAACCTGGGATTAAAACTGACACTCAAGGGGACCTGGTGGTGTAGTGGTTACACATTGGGCAGTTTGAAACCAGCAGTAGCTCTGTGGGAGAAAGACTGGGTTCTCTACTCCCGTAAATAATTACAGACTTGGAGAGCTGTGGGGAGGTTGGGGTGGGGGGGGGGGTTGCTAGAAGTCAGCATTGACTCAAGGGCACCGAGTTTGATTTGGGGGGGTTGGTGCATGCCAACTAGTGAGGCTCAGCATTCCAGCAGCTCTTGCTAAAGACTCCATTATGAGTTTTCCACTTGCACACACTGGCAAAAGGACTCTGAAAAGAGCTCATAATAACCAGACGACAACAGCCCAAATCAGAAACCTTGCCCAAGAAACACAGACCAATTCTTGATTAAGAAAAATAACAGCCCTACAGAAACTGTGCACTTTGTAAACTCAAAGACAGTTTGTTACCACGATGTCTTCCCAGCAGGTCTCGCTTCTTTAAGTTACAGTCAATGCCACTGACTTCCTAGTCTGTTTTGTGTTTGTCTCATCTTTTAATGCAAAACCAACATCATGTACCTTTGTTTTTCTAGTCTTCAGGAGTCGTCTACAAAGATGAAATGCATTCACCTGCCAATACCAGCGCTTGTTTATTTCATCTGTTTGCTAATTTAAAAATAAATAAATAAATGTTCGCTGGTTGCTTCTGGCTCAAGATTATAATATCCTCATAGAACTTGAACTCCAGACAGATATTGATCAAAAACCATCTAAGTCTGTATAAAATTCCTGTTGTGATAAATACTGTGAAGGAGAGGTATATTTTCCAAAAACTGAACAAATGAATCTGTTATTATTATTGGTATTACACCGATTAAGTAGGAATAAAAACAATATTAAACCCTCATAACTTTCATAGGATTACATTTGATATATACTTCTTAAAGTACTTTTTAAATTATAAATACGTACATTAAAGCATGACCATCTTGGTTTTGATAGCGGATAAGCAAGTCTGTGCTGCAATCATAAACTAACTCTCAAATTTGAGTGGTCAACTGGACCAAAGGTCTGCTTCTCCCTTGAGTAGTCACCTGCGGGTCTGGCAGCTCTCCAGAGCAGCTCCCTCGGAGCAGGGACTTGGAAACCAGTGGCTTCTTTGACCTTAAGTGGCTCTGATAGCCCAAGATTTAAGATGTGGTTTCCAGGTCATTGTAGCAAAGGGGAGAGAGAGAGAGAGAGAGAGAGAGAGAGAGAGAGAGAGAGAGAGAGAGAGAGAGAGAGATCTCAGGGTCAAGCACTGCAAGGGTTTCAGTAAATGTTGGAGAACAGATGTGTAGGGCAAAGGCCTAAATTTGACCTTTTGTCTCTAGTTTCTGAAAAGCCTGAGCAATTAAGATGCTCTTTAGTTTTCTGAAACAGGCAAAGATAACCCACAGCCACGCAGTCAGTTACTTTGGACATCTCCAACACGTCATCTTAGCCACACGTCTCCCTCATTAAGCAATTGAGTCACGAAATAGCCTCCACCGTGAAAACCCTCTTAGGCGTGATGTTTGTCCCTGTCGGGGTGTCATGTGGTCTTCGAGGGTTATAAACGGCCACCTACGGTATGCGGTGACCCTGAGCTATAGTAGAAGGTGGCAGCATGTACCACAGCTCAGTTCAACAAGAGGTGGGTCTTCTTTTTTCTGTTTCTCATACATGACGCGAGGTAGAAGGCATGGATGGAAGAGTTCTCTCTGTCCCCCAATACCTCCCAGAAGCCAGCATGTCTTATGGCTGTCCCTTTTGGAGCCCCTCATGTAAAGTGCATAGCAGGGCTGGTAACAAAGTCTTCCATCTCCACCCACAGAACTTCTGAACCAGCAGGAATAACTCATCCGTTGTATACTGTCTGTTTCTCTTCCAATGACAGCCACCTGCCACGCACGGGCATGTGTTCCCGCTAACTGAAAGGATGTGGTCTTGAGTGACCAGTCCCCTTTCTCTAACAATCTCCTTCCTATTAGAAATGGTGGACAATCTGCGAGGACCTTGTAGATTCAGTTTGTGGTCTCGAACCATGAATTTTACAGAAAGGCCCCCAGTGGGAACGGAAAGAGCCACTTTGGCTTTTTGAAACCATTTGCTCATTGCTGAAATGAGAAAGGGCATCCCAGTGCCCTCATGCACATGCACACAAAATGATCTCAAGTTTTCATCAAGTAGGTGTCAGCTCATGGCAACCCCATGTGTGTCAAAGTCGCTGGTTTTTCAGAAGTCGGTCACCAGGCCTGTCTTCTGGGCGCCCCTAATTGTTTGGTTAGCAGCCAGACCCGTGTGGCCTGGTTTTGTACTCTTCAGAGACTCCAACAATGTTAAGAGGAACCTTCAAAAGCTCATGGGAGAATGGAATTAAAGGAGAATGGAAATTTTCCATGAGTTTTCTGAAGCCTCCTCAGGTGATGCATGTGTGGAAGAATGTCATCCACGGTAGAGACAGCTTTTGTCATTATTTCAACTGCAACTGCCAGCAACGTCGGTGCAAAGGGAAATAACAAAAAAATGAGGTAAAGGCACAGCTTTCTTTGGACCAGGACATCTCAGTGAGCTGGACACCGAGGCATTGACCTCATCCTGCAGCATTTCACTGGGAGATGCAAGCGGGTGGGGCGGAAACTGCTTGGAAGCAAACCAATAATGACCCTGAAGCGCCCCAAATCTCCTGGGGGAAAAACGGATTGACCTCATGGTCAAGACCCAATTATTCATTTTTTTTCTAGTCTAAAATTAGCAAACTAGGATAACAGGCTCAGTAGGGGAGGGGGGCAAAAAAGCCTAAAGAGAGCTAGTTACACAAGTACTTCCTCAAGCTGAATCATGTTATGTTGAGTCAGAGACAAGGTATATTACTTGTCTAACTGGCATTATTGGTCCCTGCCCACCCATTCGAGAATCAATGGCCTCGTCTAAATGACAGACCCTTCATTACCTAACTACAAGCCAAGAAACCAATAAAGAAGTATTTCCTAGATACTGTTATGACTCCCAATTGTCATTGGCAGGATGGAAATTCAGGTGATGTTTATCTACTTGAGAAATATTTTATTTATTTTTAATCTCTTAAGCAACCATCCCTGGAATCAATATATCTGCGAAATAAATATGCTCCCTTTATTGCTTTGGTGATAGATACAACTATTAGGTACACAGCATGACAGATGTCTACTTGGGACCTCGCGCCAATGGCGTTGGCTCTCTATTATGTCATTTTAGTTCTCTATCTGCCTGTGCAGGCTGTTGGCACTGAGAATGAAGAACAGGTGGTAGCAATATTGAGGACGATACCAAAATGAGGAACAAGAACGTTTCCATAACAATAAGTGGAGATGAAAGCATATGAAATGGAAGTAATTGATTGCCATAAAGAAAGCCTCTGAGATTCCTAAGATCAAGGACAAAAAAGTATCCAAAGGTTTGGAGATTAATTTAACCCCACAGAAAAGACAATTCTGTGGAAAACAACCTACACAACCAATTGGAAATTATATGGCTGTTCCAGAAAACATAATAAAACAGAAAATGCTGAGAACACAGAGAATATGATGCATTGTAAAAACTTCCCTCGTTTGTTTTCAGATAGTGTACAGCCAGACTTTGTCATTAAAAGGTATGGTTGTGGCTCCAAACAGATAAGAGAAACAAAAATAGTGATTTTTTTGTATTAAATAAAGATACACAATCTTGGCTGGTTTGCTTGGGGTTTTTTCCCCTAAAAATATAAAGGTTGAGAAATCACAAAAACACAGGTGACCTTTTCATGATTGTTCTTTTATTGTTTTTTAATCTTTTCATTGGGGGCTCTTACAGCTCTGATAACATTCCATACATCGGTTGTATACAGCATATTTACACATACGTGGCCATCACTTTTCAAAACATTTTCTACTTGAGTCCTTGGTATAAGCTCCTCTTTTTCCCCTGCTGCCCCCTCCCCACCCACCCCCGCCCTCTTGAACCCTGGATCAATTATATATTGTTATTCTTATTTTGTATCTTATACTGTCCATAGTCTCCCTTCACCCACAGTCTGTTATTCATTCTCTTGGGTGGGGGTGGGGGACCGCTACATATCCAATCTTGTGTGTTTCTTGTTTTGAAAGTAGTAGCTTATCTGACTTTTGTTGTTGTTGGTTGTGACTCATATGGTTTTGACTCATATGGTATTGACTCATATGGTTTTGACTCATATGACAGTATAGGACTGTCCTAGACAGGTTTCTTGACTTCTATCCATCCAGCCAAGAGGCAGCCCAGTGCCAGGTATTTCTCCCACAGAGGCTGTGGATGGGTTCAAAGTGCCCATCTTTTGGTTGTCAGACACGCTAACTTTGTGTGTGATATATGTGTGACTGTGTGTATGAGTGCAGGAGTGCAGTATGTGTGTGAGAGTAGATGTGCTTGTGTGTGAGTGTGAGTCTCTGCATGTATGTGTAGAGATGTATGGAATTGGAGTAAACAATGGCTGTGGGGGGTGGGGTGCAATATGTTGGAGTGTGCATATACGTGTGTATGTGGGCATTCAAGTAAGTATGCATGTGGGTGCACGTAAGCATATGGAGGAGCTGATGCTAACAGAATGCTTTTATGAAACCAACGGGGTTAGGCTTTTATATAGCTTGGAAGAAGACGGAGCAGAGAAATCTAAGAGGGAATTAGCATAGCAACTTGGTGTTTATTCGATCACTTACAACAGAAACACTGTATGCAGTGCCAAGTCATTTCCTAAAGAGTCCCCCAGGGACTAGGGCCTGCCTTCCTGACCCAACAGAACCTGCCTGTTCTTTCACTACTCTCTCGATCCTTGTTAGCCAAGGAAGGCAGAAGGAACAATTTCAATAATATGCCCTATTAGTTCTTTACAGCATCTTTCTAGGCCCACTGCTACTCCTGCAAAGAATAGCTCCAATCTCCCCCTGTTCACTCACTACTGTGACTTCTTTCAAGATCTGATTCAAAACACTTTTTAATAGAAACCTTCCCTACCCAACCCCCTCCCATACTGATCTATTCCTAGCTTTGGGTGTAGTAGCCTTGAATTTTGAATTACATACGCTAGCTGTTTGCTACAAATCTCTTCCAGCTCTGAAGTTTTATGTTTCTGTGCTGTCACCTTCTCATTTAGAGAATAAGATAGCCTAAGAATGAGACCTGCTTCCTCTTTTTTAAAAAAATAATTCTCATACACTCTTACTGAGCCATGTTCAAAATAGTTGCTCAAAAAGTTCTTGAGGAAGTAGAAAGGATATTGAATAATGCATTCTACTGGTCTTATACCTTTTCTGTACGTTTAATTTTTAATAATAAAAATTGGGGGAAAACAATCTTTAAGGAAAACAAATGTAAAAGAACTAATACATGGTTATACCTTTACTATGTGCCAGATGCCCACTTATTCTATCCAACAGACAATGCTTTCCATGGGGGCTTTGATTCTTCTTTGAGAGATGAGAAAGTAAAGATCAACCAGCTGGAAAGCAGGAGATTCTAGATAAAAATCTCCTTCTTCTTCATCCCAAACCTCAAGTCCCTTCGCTCCAGTGGTTCTCAACCTTCCTAAACCCGTGACTCTTTCATACAGTTCCTCATGTTGTGGTGACCGCCCCCCCACAACCATAAAATTGTTTTTGTTGCTACTTAATCACTGTCGCTTTGCTACTGTTATGAATCAGGCGACCCCTGTGAAAGTATCGTTCAACCCTCAAAGGGGTCGTGACCCACACGTTGAGAACCTCTGCGCTAGACCATGCAGCCTAAATGCCACTTCTCACTGCTGTAAGGTTGGTGATCAATAAATGCCCACGGAATTGAATTGGGTTGCAGTAACTATATAAAGAGATGAGGACCTACGGTTATTTACTCAGGGTGATTATGACAATTATAGTTATTTTTCCATCAAAAATGTATGCTGGGCCTGATACTGTGCCAAACAAGCTCGGGAGGCCCATCTCGGCTGCCACAAGGGTCCTCTGATGTAGCTACGGCCATGCTCATCAGAACAAAGAGGAAAGCACAACCCAGACCAGCGGGGTAATTACCCAAGGCCTTTGAGTCGCTTCAGACCAGGTTCTCTCTGTTGTTCATTTGGGCCATTGATCCGTCCTCAAGTTCGCTGGCTTTACCCTCTGCCTTCTCTGCTCCATTAGGGAGCCCATCCAAAGAGCTCCTGTTTCTGTAGCTTTCCATCTCTATATTGTTCTACTCCTGTACCCTTTTTAAAAGTACGGCATTTCCACAGCTGAGAAGAAGATGGAGAAGAAACTTTTCTTTGCAGAAATATACTAATTCTTTGTCACCGTGTCTTGTTGAAGCATTTTTGTCGTGGCTGCTTCGAAATTCTTGTCAGATCATTTCAACATTGGGTTTATGTGTCTGTTGTGCCGTCTATTGATGGTCAGTTCTCATTCATGTTGTGATGGTCCTGTTTCTTGGCCATTGATTTTGGAAAATATATTATAAAGACTCTGAATCCGATTTAATTTTCCTTTTTTAGCAGGCTGTCCTGTTGGGGAGAAAGACCAGACTTTCTAGTCCTGTGAAGAGTTACAGGCTCAGAAACCCACAGGGCAGTCATATAGGGTCTCGTCTGTCATATAGGGTCACTAGGAGTGGAATTGACTCAATAGCAGCGAGTGAGCGAGTGAGTGAGTGAGTGAGTGAGTGAGGTGAGCGAGTGAGTGAGCAAGTGAGTGAGTGAGCGAGTGAGCAAGTGAGCCCTCCTGTTGAGATGTCGTGCAAGGGCCCCATGAATGTGAGGGCTTCAGAAAGTTTCAGGAAAAGATGTCATTATCTTTTCATTCAATTTTCCATGAACTTTTTGAAGCCCACTCTTACACCTCCAAGTGCCCATTGGGCTCCAGCACACCTTGGAGACAAAAGGTGGAGTCCCGAAGGGAAGGGAAACAATGCCACACAGTCGGGGCTTTGAACACGTTTTCCACCTTGTTGCTGCAGGATGGGGGTGAAGACTCAGCTCCCCTCCTGGCCAAGGACAGGGGAAAACAAAGACCAGTGCTCTCCGGGCCCACAAGCTCCACCTCATGAAGTCTCACTGCCTCTGGGTGAGAGTAGAGACTCGGGGACACCCTGGGCACCATTGCCCTAACCTCTTTGGAAAACAGACCTCCCAGTTCCACTGGCGGGGGACAGCACATTCACACAAACACCACCCAGCAAGAATCCCCAGCACTGCTCTAGTAGGGATCAGACAGACAATTGGCTCCCCGCGCAGCCCTGCTGACGGTACCCCACAGGCTTATCATTAGAGGAGTGTGCTGCCTGGCAAGAGGAGTGGGCGTGGGCGTGGGGTGTTTTCTTCGTGGTGTTTGGCACCAGTAGGGTGCTTCCCAGTCTTTTGTCTTGGGGGAACAGGCTTTTCATATCTGCGCCCGTGGGTGGTTCTGGTAGGAGGCTTCTGAGACACTCTGTCTGGGGTCTATAGAAAGTCATCCAGAAACCTAGCAAAGTCTCTACTGTGTTCCTCCGCGCGTCCCAAAGTCCTAGGCAACCCTCCTTCCTCTTCCTTCTTTCAGCGTCCCTGTGCTTATTTATTATGCATATTCTGACCAAAGATTTTTAAATAGTCAAGACAGTGACCTAGAAGAGGCAGCACCACTCTATCCTAGTGGAACCAGTACTATTGACGACCTCTAAGACTGATCAACAGTGACGGCAGGAGTTGAGTCCAACAAGTCTAATCGCAGAGCCGATGACTTCAGCCATCATGTGAACACTAGTCCGATAGTACGTAAAACAACATACCCTCCAAAGGCAAAATATTATAGATGCATAGGGTAATATCAAGAGCAAACGAGCCTAATCATATAATTAGTGATTGACACCAAAGTGAATTCACTGATTTGCAAATTGACCTTAATTAGCAGTCACTTCCTCAGCCTTTATAGTAATATTAGCCATTCATGACTTATTCTTATGGAAAGGGAAGTAGCTATTGCCCTTTCTGAGCGACTCTGGTTGAAGGGACAGAAAATCCCATTGGCTTTTCCTGAAAAAGACTCCTCTCCTCCTGTCCTGCTGAGAACAGGCTTCTGAAGATGGTCAGTGTCTTTCAGCCTCATTGTAGTTTAGCCTAGAAGCCGAAAGGAGCCCTGCTGCCATAGGGCTTACATACTGGTCTGCTAACCTCGAGGTCAGCAGTTCAAAACAACTAACTTCTGCTCAGAAGAAAGATAAGGTTTTCTACTCCTATAAAGAGTTACCATAGGGGCAGTACTACCCTGCCCTATAGGGTCACCATGAATCAGAACTGACTTGGTGGCAGTGAGTTTGAGAAGCTGAGTCTAGACCCTGTAGTCCCAGGATCACAGTTAATCCAAAAACTCAGCCACCTGTACTATAGCAAGAAGAACCAACAGCTTGGAAGAAGTTTAAAATAAACTAAATCTGGATATACTTTTTGGAAAGTCAACATAGATGCAATAAGTTATCCCAAAAGGAGCAAAGCATATGGGGTTCAGGATGATAGTTCCCTCTCTCAAGTGGGTAAACATCAGGACAAGGTGGTGGGGAGGAAGGCAGGGGACCAGTGAAGTTTAGTAACTAGCAAGTTCTCCAGTTCTAGTTTAGTGGTGGGGTCACAAGTGATTATTATATAATTTAAAACATATTTATAAATAAATGAAACTAAATGAAAGCAAAGGGAGAAACTAGATTATCAACAGACCATAATTTAATGTTAGCTAAGATGCAACGCTTTCTACTACTGGCTTCTCCTCTCCTATTACTCCAATTAATGGAGAATTGACTGCAATACACAAAGGAAAATACAGCAGCTCTTCTTGATTCACAACTGTATACGAGGAAGCGTGCAGATCCGCAATCACACAGGTATTCTACCTGCAGAACTTTCCAAAGGTAGGCAGTCCTACACATTACTCCGGAGATTCCATGGCCTGGGTGAGGTCTAGGAATCTACATTGTATGCTGACTTGCAAAGCAGCCTCCTGGCAGCCATATCCCTTAAATTGATGATAATCTAGTGCATCTTATATCTGGTTACTACACTTAAACCAAAAATATTTAATTTCTCATGTTATTTTTTCTTTCAAAAAATGTATTAGTTCACTGCTGCTTACTACCTCAAATCAAAAGCCACCCTCGATCCTGAATGTCTCCTGCAGCCTGGTGCTGCCTTAATGCTCTGAATTTATCTTGCCTTTCTGTTCTACCCATTGACATGGAGTTGATCTCGACATGCTAAGCTATTGCGTCTCAGAGAAGACTCATGCTCCATGGGGTTTTCAATAGCTGTGTTTTCAAAAGTAGATCATCAGAGTTGTCTTCTGAGATACCTCTGGGTAGCCTCAAACCTGCAACCTTTCAATTAGCAGCCACCTTTCTTGCCCATTGGTACCATCTTGGGCCTCCATTTCCTTTGTGTTGCTGTCAGGTGCCAGACAGTTGGTTCCAATTCACAGCTACTCCGTGTATGACAGACAAAATGCTAGCGGGTCCTGCGCCATGCCCACACTCCTTGCTCTGTTTCAACCCTTTGTTAGAGCCACTGTGTCAACCAACTCTTTTCCTGGACCATCTCCTTAACCTAGCATCCCGTCCTTATTCATGAGCCTGCCTTGCCTGACCACATATCAAGAACACTTAAGAAGACATATCAATGTTGTCATCCTAGCTTCGAAGGAGCACTCTGGCTTTACTTCTAAGATGGCTCTGTTAATTCTTCTGGAAATTCATACGTTCACTATGCATCAACAACACTGGGAGAACGACAGGGCTTTCTACTCCGGTAAATAGTTATAGTCCGAATACTCACAGGAACAATTCTGTCCTGTCCTACATGGTCACCAGGACTCATCTCAATTCAATGGCACTGAGTTTGGTTTGGTTTTGGGTTTTGACAACATAATAATTCAAAGACATCGATTCTTCTTCAGTCTTCCGATTCATTGCCCATCTTTCAAAAGGCATACGAGGCAAGATTTTGCAGCATATTGGCCCAATGCAACATGTCCTTTAATTTCTTGACTGCTGCGTCCATGGTGTTGGTTGTAAATGCAAGTAAAAAGAAAATTTTGATAACTTCGTCTTTTCTCTGTTTACTTATCGTGATGTTGTTGATTGGTTTGACTTGAGGATTTTTGTCTTTTTTATGTTGAAGATCAAAGTCTTTGATCTTAATAAGCAAATACTTCAGGTCTTCTGGAAAGTTGTGTCGTCCACATGGCTCAGGCTAACAGTGAGTCTCCCTCCAATCTGGATGGCGTTATCTTCTGCATGTAACCCCGCTTCTCAGAGTATTGGCTCAGAGTGCAGACTGAGCATGTACCATGAAGAGACACCTTGGTACACATCTTTCCTGGTTTTAAGCCACGACGTATCCCCTTCTTCTGGTGGAATGACTGATTGTTGGTCCACAGGTTCTGCATGCATAAAATCAAGTGTTTGGGAACTCACGTTCTTTACAATGTTATCCATAATCTGATGGGACCCACTGAGTCTAATGCTTTTGCAGACCCAATGAAACTGAGGACAAATCTTTCTGTGATTCTGCGATTCCAACCAAGAACCATCATTTCACGTCCTCCTCCGAAACTGATGTGACTTTCTGGTAGTTCCCTGTCAGTAAGCAGCTGCACCTGTTTGTAAATTATTTTCAGCAAAAGTTTACTTGCATGTGATATTGTTTGATCATTTTCTATTATTTGATAAATTATAGATGTTGTTTGATAAATTTCTATGAAGTTCTCATGCCTCATCTGTGAGGGCCACTATGTGAAATCTCTGTTCAATCCTTGGACTGTATCGTTTCTTCTCTTCACTTTAGCTACTCCACCAGGCAAGAGTAAGTTTCAGAGTCTCTTCTGACATCCATCTTGGTCTTTGCTTTCTTTCCTGACTTTTTTTTTTTAAGCTTCAAATTTTTTTTAACAATTTATTGGGGCTCATACAATTCTTATCACAGTTCATACATATACATACATCAATTGTATAAAGCACATCTGTACAGTCTTTGCCCTAATCATTTTTTTTCTCTTTTCTTTTTTTACATTTTATTAGGGACGCAAACAACTCTTATCACAATCCATACATATACATACATCAATTGTATAAAGCACATCATACATTCCCTGCCCCAATCATTCTCAAGGCATTTGCTCTCCACTTAAGCCCCTTGCATCAGGTCCTCTTTTTTTTTTTTTCCCTCCCTCCCCTTTCCCCCCTCCCTCATGTGCCCTTGGTAATTTATACATCGTTATTTTGTCATATCTTGCCCTATCCGGAGTCTCCCTTCCCCCCTTCTCTGCTGTCCCTCTCCCAGGGAAGAGGTCACATGTGGATCCTTGTAATCAGTTCCCCCTTTCCAACCCACTCGCCCTCCACTCTCCCAGCATCGCCCCTCACACCCTTGGTCCTGAAGGTATCATCCACCCTGGATTCCCTGTACCTCCAGCCCTCATATGCACCAGTGTACAGCCTCTGTCCTATCCAGCCCTGCAAGGTAGAATTCGAATCATGGTAGTTGGGGGGAGGAAGCATCCAGGATCTGGGGAAAAGCTGTGTTCTTCGTCGGTACTACCTCGCACCCTAATTAACCCATCTCCTCTCCTAAACCCCTCTATGAGGGGATCTCCATTGGCCGACACTTGGGCCTTGGGTCTCCACTCTGCACTTCCCCCTTCATTAATGTGATATATATATATATATACATATATACATATACGTATATGAAACTTTCTTCGTGTATGCTATCCTTTAAATCATGCCACAACTCTTGCAGTCTCCAGTGAGTATGCAAATCCATTCTTTAGATCATGTACAAATTCGAGTGAGATATAATTAAGATTATTTTCTGGCTCTTGTAGATTTTTTTTCATTTCCTTCAGCTTCAGCTTGAACTTGTATCTAATCAATTGATGGTCTATTCCATAGTCCACCAATGGCCTTATTCAGACTAATAACATGGTGGTACTTTATCATCTGTTTCAGCAGATGTGAGCCACCCCCCTCCCATGTATAGTCACAATTTATATTGTTGAAAACAGTATTTGCAATGAATAAGTTGTTAGTTGTGCAAAATTCTATCATGCAACCTTCAAATGACTTTTATTACCAAAGCCACATTTTCCAACTGCTGATCCTTCTTCTTTATTTCCAACTGTATCATTCCAATCCCCAGTAATTATCAATGCATCTTGGTAGTTTTTTGACAAATTTCAGATTGCAAAAATTAATTAAAATATTCAGTTTCCTCATCTTTGGCATTAGTGGTCAGTGTGTAAATTTTAATAGTAGTCATATTCGGTGGTCTTCTTATAGAGGTACAGATATTATCCTATTTATGATTGTGTTGGATTTTAGAAGAGATCTTAAAATGTTCCTTTTGAAGATGAATGGTTCTGCTTCAACCATAAACCACATGTTGTGCTCATTCAAAATGGCCAATATCTGTCCACTTCCAACTACTCCCTGGGACATCAATCATTAAGCATTCCATTTGATGACTTCCAATTTTCCTTGATTCCTGCATTGCACATTCCAACTATTAATCATTGTTTTCCGTTGTTCCTTCTTATTTTAGCATCCTTGACGGACTCAAATTTTGTTCTTTTTTAATATTATTTGAGTTTTGAGAGGAAAGAGAAGGCTGAAGAGGAAATATCAGGTCTTTAGGGTGAATGGTGTGAAGTTTCCTTACAAAATGCTGCTAAGAAAACCTTTGTTATTGCTGTTGTTGGTAGGTGGTCTGACCCATAGTGACCCTGTGTACACCAGAACAAAACACTGCCCTGCCCTGTGCCATCCCCACAATTGTTCGAATAGTTCGGCTCACAGTTGTAGCCGCTGGGTCCACCCATCTTGTTGACAGTCGTTGAGGTAGTTAATTTATTGTGCCAACCTGGCTGATAAACACATGTGGGATTAATTGAAGGGTGGAGGGATAAATGGCTCCGTGAGTCTCACTTTTCTAGTTCTCTTGCTTTCTGATGGTCGGACCAGGGTGAAGCTGCCTTAGCCAATTCCCTGCTTTAGCTGGCCAGGCTCACTTCCTGCAAGATATTCCTGGGGAGAAGCCACATGGACCTACCCCAATGCAGCTCTGGTTGTTGAAGCAGCCGTGTGGAGACCCCTGCCAGCGCTGAGATGCTTACACATTCTCTGACGCGGCTTTCCTCCTGCAGTCGGCATCATTGGATGTGCTTTGTGAGATGGAGGAGGACTTTGTGGATTGGTGTTGGACAAGTGGGTTAATGCTAGACTTGTGGGCTTGGGCAACACTGGGTTGGGATGTGTTCTTGATGTGCTCTTAACTTTTATATAAAACTCTCTCTTATACATATGGGTTTCTGTGGATTTGTTTCTCTAAAGTACCCAGACTAATATAGTCGTCCTCTTTGTTGCTGCCCCTTGACTACTAAGCATGGTGTTCTCCAGGAACTGGTCTCTCCTGACAGCATACTCAAAGTATATGAGAAAAATAGAGAGCATTCTGGCTTTACTTTGTCAAAAACAGATTTGCTTATTCTTTTGGCAGTCCACGGCATTTTAAATATCCTTTGCCTGTACCATAAAGCAAATGTATTGTTTCTTCTTCAGTCTTCCTTACTTGCATACAAATGAGACCATTGAGAATACCATGGCTTGGGTCAGGTGCACCCTAGTCCTCAAACTGTCATCCTTACCTTTCAACACATTCAAAAGGTTTGCTACAGCGCTCTTGCTATGGGGCCAAGAGGTGAAAATCGATGAGGTTCTAAGGGAAGAAAGAGCCATGGAATAATAACGAGCAGAATCAGGAACTGGAAAAAGAAGCCTGGGGGCCTTTGAGCTACCCCGTGTCGTGCTGGCTGGATCCCTGACCTGGGGTTTTAATGAGATCCCAGAGAATCTCTAGAATACATTCTCCTTTCAGGGTTAATGGGATTAAATAGGATTTCTTTTACTTTGATCCAAAAGAATGGTCTTCATGTCATACCTGCCTACCTATCATGTATGAATCTTTCTTTGTGGATCCTTCCCTAGCCTGGCAGAGGCTTAAAGTGGGATATTCACTCATTCAGGAAGCATTCATCAGTGGTTTTGTGTGCGTGGTTGTAGGCCTCTCAGACTCTCGAGAGGAACAGAACCATAGAGAGCCATTCCTTAGCACGGACCCTCAAGGAGCCAAGGTTGATATTTAACCCTCGGCTCAGTCCACCTCCAGTTTTTATTTTTCAGATTCTCCCTTTGCTTCTGAATGGATTTTCCCAGCAGCCCTGGAATCATGCCCCTTAGTCTCAGGATTCATTTTTATTACTTGAAAGAGGCTACATATCAATGCTTTCCCTCAGGTGTGGCAAAATGGAAAGAGGATTAAACCTTTTGTTTCTGAGGAAACTTATGTTTTCAAACACCAAAGAATAACCCATCACCTTAATATCGTACTCCCAAAAAGCAAATTACTCAATCACAGATTACTCAAAGGATTGGACTATTTTTACTCCAAATCTGTGTGGTTATAGAGCCTGCATCCTTATTCTTAAGTTAGGGATTTTGTGAAGTCACGAGACTTCTAAACTGTGTTTAATATCTAAAAATAATTAGTTCACTAACTGCTTGGTGACCGCCATAAGGGTTGGTTGGTTGGTTGGTTGGTTTGGTGCCCCTTCCCCCTCATCGGCCCCCCTCATTGCTACCAACTTCCTTTCTATAAAACTCACCTGGGTCTGACAGATAACATTGTACCTGGTACCCCAGGGCACACAGAGCCCATAAAGAAATGTCCCTGGTTACTTTGCATTGAATCTCCAAAATGCACACCGTTTTGCCTGCCAAGCCTTTAAAAGGCTCCCCTTGTGTCCACGCTATGAATTCTGTTGTCACGGTGGTGTTTTACCTCCCAAAGTAAACAGTTTTGGGGTAAAGGATTAGTAAGAGTAGACTGTACAGCTCCACGGGAGAAGAAAAAAAAACAAGAACAATAGTCAAAAGCCAGCCTTTGGGGCACTCCTGGGACTCTCCCTGCAGCCCAATTACACACCCCACTCGCAGTTTGGCAGTCCTTGTTTTCAGAATCACAGGTCCAATTACTGGGCCCCAAGCAGCTACATTCTGGAGCTAAGATGATTTACAGCCAACGTTTCCGTGGTGCAGTCCGTGTTCCTCCCTGTGCAACAACAGTTCTCCGAGCAGGACTGCACACCGAGGCGGGGAAACAAAGCATGGGGCACAGGCCTGCCGAAGGATCTCACACACAAAGCCAAATGCAAATGACAGGGAGAGCAGCAGTCTTTGCATGCAGGCCCCTATTCTTCAGGAGTCAATGCCGAATGTGTATTTAGAGACACCCTGGAATACCACCAATTTAGAATGTATTTTTTGCCTTGGTGGAAAATGCTGGTCTGCTGTCATGTTGTTGAACAATAAACCTAATTCACATACGAAAGGACAAAAAACGACCGGCTGGTTTATTTTGCTTTAGTAATGGCTCCGTCAGACGAAGGGAGCCCACCAGCAACAGACTGCGAACCAAAAGGCTGGCCATTCGAGCCCACGGAATGACTCTGCACCCAGCAGGATCACAACCCAGACAACCTTATAGGGTAGGTCTACTCTGTCACACTCAGGGCCTCCATGAGTCAGCGCTGTCTCAATGGCAGCCAACCACAAGAGACCAGATTGACTAGTAGAGACAATTGTTTGCATTGTTTCACGCTCAGCCATCAAGAGAGTTTGCAGTAAAGGGATGGAAATATGCTTTAAAAAATAACACAAAACTCACTGACATCAAGTCTGTCCTGATTCATAAGGACCCTATAGTACAGAATAGAACCACTCTTTGGGGTTTCCAAGGCTGTCAATCTCTACTGGGGCAGAAAGAGCTGCTGGTGGGTTCAAACTGCTGACCATGGGATTAGCAGCCCAATGTCTAACCCACTGCAGCACAAAGTGTAATTCAAATGTCAACGAGGCCTGACACCTTGTCTCAGACCAATCCTGGAGGGAGAGTTTTTCCTCTCAACCAAGTAATGCCTACCAGCAGAGTAAAGGAGGCATCTACCCAACACAATTGCCTAACCTTTTCTTTCCTGGCTCGTGACATTTCCCTTTCCTACAGTTCAGAATTCCACCTTCGCAGTTCAGAAAGCACATGCAACGAGGGAGAGAGGCTTGAATTCTAAAACTCCCCAGGCTCAGTGGTTTGTCACAAGAGTGAGGGCTTCCCCTCCACCCTCAGCCCTGGCCCCACCCCAACAATCATTTCTCAACATCTGGAGGCACTTTTCGGTTGTTCGGTTGTTGCAACTGGAAGGTTACTATTGGCAGCTAGTGAGTAGAGGTCAGCAATGTGGTGGAGAATCCTTCAATACACAGGACAACCTCCCACAACAAAGAAGTATTCAGCCCAGGATGCCAGCTGTCTGCCTGAGAAACCCTGCTTTAAACATCTTTGTTTGATCATTTTATTGGGGGCTGGTACATCTCTTATCACAACCCATCCATCCATCCATTGTGTCCAGCACATTTGTACATACTCCGGGACTGTGGCCTTTCTGATCAGATTGCCAAGCCCCTCTTCCCAGTACCCTCTGGGTGAACGCAAACCTCCAAGCTTTTAGCTAGCAGCCAAGCGATCAGCTGCTCATACCACTCAAGGACTTGTTCACTTTGGGCCTTATTAATAATCGGTTTTGTTATATCCTGTCTCTGTTCTTGCTTTTGATACCCATTACAGACTATCAGAGGAGTATTGTTGGGAATAGCCTTAATGTATGTAGTAAATTTCAAAGTAAGTGCCATGCTAATTGCCAACAATTCCTGTTGCCCATCAAATGGCATTATGGGGGTGGTATTAGCCAATTGAATAGAGAATTCATATACTGTAATCAATATTCTTTGGGGGCCCTGGTGGTGGGCTTAGCTAGGCACTCGGCTGCTAACTGAAAAAATGGAAGCTCAAACCCAACAGATGTTCCGTGGGACAAAGGTGTGGAAGTCGCCTCTTATAAAAATTACAGCCTTTGCTACTCGGTCCTATAGCATCACTGTGAGTTGAAATCAACTCAAAATGGCAATGGCTTTGACTTTGTTTTTTTGTTTTTGTTGTTATTTGTTGTTTTTCCTTGTTTTGTTTTACCAGGAATCTAGGCAGCTCCAAACCACCCACAGTCTCTATGAGAGAAAGACTTGGTATTCCATTTCCAGAAAACTCTCTGGGAGGCAGCTCTACTCTTTCGCATAGGGTCACTGTGAGTCAAATTTGACTCACCAGCACACAGCAACAATTGTAAACACCAAGCTCGTTTGCCACACATATTTGTCCCATGTACCCATCCTGTGTGACCAATACCTCACCGTACCTGCTTAGTGCTACCCTGTGTTCCCCACCTGAAAAAAGGCCCTGCTCAGGAAATGATGAGGACTAGCAGGGGCCAAAGGCACAGCACTGAGGCCCCCTGGGAAGCAGCCTTAGTGTCGTGAAGCTGTTGAGAGAAGGTACAGCTCCTGGGAGGGCAGGCTAAGGTACTCCTCGCATGTTGTTAAGAGTCTCTTTTAGAATTTAAACTGAGTACAATTTCCTCCCTGCAAGCGTCATTCCTTACCGCTGAACAGCTGGAGAGAATTAGAAGCTGTGCGAATGTTTTTCTTTCCTGCTAGAACAACACTGCCAAAGGAGGTTTTGTTACTTACAAAGTGACCTGCATCGTGAACAATTGAGTCTGCCCCAAAACTGAGGGAGGAAGGCCCAAGATGAAGTGTCAGCATTGGATGACGTTTCTTACTTCCATAAGGACATTGTTAGCTTGTTAGGCATTACAGTTCTTGCCGTGGTGAGCTCAAGTTTAATCGTCGGTATTTGATTGCGGGGTCCAGCTCTGGGAAGAATCAAATTCTGGGAAGCAAGAGAACGTCAGGTAAAGACCATTCCATCCCACGGGATGCATATACTTGAGGGGAGCCAAGAGGAGGAGGAGCCGTCAGCAGAATCAAACCAGATGTGAACTTAATAGCTTATGCCATTCCTTCCCATACAAAGCACACTTTCCAATTCACATTGGTTTAGAATCAGTGGCATCGCTGAATCCTTTCAAATAAGTGAAAACATCAACTGAGCAGGCACTTGAACAAAAAGAATTACATGACGGCCACACAGGGCTCTGGAGCAGTCATTTGCATTTGAATGATGCAAATTGTAATTCAGTGTAATAAAGTCCCATGTAACCAAGAAGGAGAAATTATGCAAGCAGCTCAGATCCAGTCAAGTCTATTGCTGATTCTGCTCCCAGCATGTTCTTTGAATTTACATGTCTCATTAGAGACTTTTTTTTTCCTGTCAAATAAGCACCACCTTAACCAGGCCCCACATTTGGTTATTTCCATTCAGCATATTCCCATACTTTAGACATGTTGTCAGGCGAGACCAGTCCCTGGAGAAGGACATTGTATTAGTTTGGGTTGACTAGAGAAACAAATCCGGAGACACTTTTGTATGAGTAATAGAGAACTCTAAATCAAAGGGTAATTGTATATTGAGAAAACATCCCAGCCCAGTCCAAATCCAGGTCATAGGTCCGTTATTAGACCATTACTCTTCAGACCCACGTAACACTTGCAATGACCCCAAGTGCAGAAAGCTCGCAGGCCAGTGGGTGGCAAATCTTGTGGATCCACTGGCAGTAGAAGCATCTTAGCGCTGGCAGGGGTCTTCACGTGGCTCCTCCAGCTCCAGGGCTCTTGTTCCATTGGGTCTCCATGTGGCTTGTCAACAGGAATGTCTCACAGGGAGACGAAGCAGAGAGTGTGTGTCCCGCCTCGAGGGAGGGAGATGGGAGTTCCCAGAATCCTCAGGGGAAGGCCATGTCCACACAGAGGCCTCATTGGCTTTCACCCAGTTGATAGCCTAGACTCCACCCCTTCGCATGTCCCCACCCGACACCCTTCCATCTTGAAGTGCTTCTGACCTCTCTTGAGTGGGGAAGCAGCAAGGAGCCCCAGAGATAGCTTCATCCCTTGTCTATTTCCACTGTTAGAACATCTTGCCATCAACACCAGAACCCATGGATACGAAGTTCCTCCGCAGCCTCAGGAGGAACACAGACAAAATCCAATCCCTCTTACCAAAAACTGGCAGGTACACTAGCCCACCCCTGAAAGGGTCTGCTCTCCGCAGGGCCAAACATCCCCATCCACTCAAACCCCTTGCAGACATGGAGTGGGGGGACTCCAGCGCCTTGACCTCCTGCCCTCCTTCTTCTCAAGAGCCTCCTCCTCTATCCAACATTCCATGCCACATCTCTCCATTTCCTTCTGCCCACTCTTTGGTCCCAAACCCCGCACTTGCTTCTGTCACACAGATGAGCGACGGTCAGTTCTGGATCCCCATCACGGACTCCTCTTTCAAGCCTAACTCCTATCAAAATGGTGTGCCTGCATCAAAGTGGGGTCCATCTCAAAAGGTCACCGGAGCATCACTCCTACTGCAATGCATGACATTCGCCATCGTTCACAGCGACATTCTGAAGTCACAGCAAATCCCTGTCACATCCCATTCAGTCACTCTACCAGAAAGTAACTCTAACTAAGCCTGCTCCCCTAGCAGGTAAAAAGCATCCTCAGTGACCATACTTCATGGGCAAGCAAAGTCTAAATCAAGCGCATTCTGTCTTAGAAAAAGTTTGAGCTAAGTAAAAGAAGCGCTTGTCAGAAAGTCAGAAGCATTTCTAAGCTGTCTCTTGACAATAAACATTGAGGAAACAGTGGGAGGCAAAGATTTAAGATCTCTTTGGAAATAAATGTATATTTAAAAAAGACATTCTTTGGACTGCCAAACCTGGCGGGGCAGGGGGTGGGGTAAATCAAAGGACATGTTCTGAGATGCCTCTCAGGCTTTTTTGTTTGTTTGTCCAAAGTTAATCTTCCATGTCCCTTACCACAATATTTTACAGCTGTCTATACAAAGGGGTAGTGGAAATGGTTATTTAATCTATTCAGAGGCAGAATCAGGGCCTGGTAATGCACTACTGAAAGGTCAAACTCCAAAACACAAACTCTCTGCCACCAAGTTGATTCTGACTCACAGCGACCTGACAGGACAGGGTAGAATCGCCCTTGTGGGTTTCTGAGACTGTGAATTTTACAAGAGCAGGAAGTAAGTGGCTGGTGATTTCGAACTGCTTACCTTGCTAAAGGTACAGCAGTCCAAGACATAACATGGCCACGGGGGCATCGTTCTCTAGCACGGATCAATGACCAGGGAACGGAAACATGGAGGGACCGTGATTCAGTAATGGAAACAGAAGCCTTTATGCCATCGTTTTCCTCCATCTACATCACAGGAATTGAATTGTTTCCATCTCAGACCGCATCATATTCGAGATGGAAATGGCCCCCGTTATTCTTCCATCATATTTATGGAACAACCAGATTGATTTCCTTTTATATCCGTTGTCTCCTAAAAGAGACTCTGACTTTCTTGGCTCGTAGTATCTCCCATAACTTCACACTAAGAGACTCAGACTTAAGGAGTTCAATCAAAGCATCTGACATGAAGCATCAAAAATGAAATGTGTCCATTTTTATAAATATATTCTGACAAACAAAAGTGCAGACTGGTAAATTGAATAGACCTGCTCAGATTCCAGATTAGCAGAACGTCTTAAATGCTCATCGTCACTTGACTGGTTCGGGGCACATTTCATCGATCACACACTGCCTTCCAAATCCCCAGGGCCAGTTCTCCTCTGCCCTTTGGGATCACTGAGTCAGAATCAACTCGATAGCCATGACTTGTTTATTTTTTATTTGTTCCCCCCTCCCCTCTTTCTTCACCACGAAGGTGTATCAATTTATGGTTTCTCACTTGTTCTCTCAAATAACAAGTCGTTGTTTATTCTCTATTCTAAGTAAAATTAGTTGAAGCATAAATCAAAAGACCAAACTCAGACATTGAGTCAATGCTGACACAGAGCGACCCTATAGTACCCAGTAGACCAGTCCTTGTGGGTTTCTGAGATTGTAGCTCCTTCCAGGAATTGAAAGCTTCATCCTGAGGAGGGCCCGTGGGCAGGGGGCTGGGGAGGGGGGGCTGGGGGAGCGGTGTTTGACCTGCTCATCTCCCAGTTCACAGCCCAGCTTGTGACCCATTAAGCCACAAAGACTCCTTCTTCTCATTGTAGTGAGGTAAAAGTAAAAGAAGGGATATTCTAAAAGAAATTATTTGGCTTTAACAGATAATAAGCTCTGGAAAAAAGATAAAATATGGAATCCTCAACAAGAAATGATTCTAATTAGATCCCAGACCTGAAGTCTGACTCCTCTTATCTCGGAAGCACTGACATCTACTCCACAGACACAAAGCGGTCTCCTTGCCGCTTTGCAAGTGTTTCTGTAGGGAGGAAGCAAACGCATTGCTTCCTCTCATCTTCCAGAAATGGAAATATTTGGTTCCGAGCTGCCTTTTTAGTTGTCCTCTCATGCTGTAGCACCTTACCCAGCTAGTGGAGCTCAGCTGCAAAGCCACAACTAAAAACCTGCCAGCAGCCCTTGAAGAAAGCTTGCCTTTGCGTGGCACAGGCTTTTAAAACCAGCATGTTTGCAGTTGCTCCCTTAATGGGCATTATTTGAATTAAATTTTCATACTCTTGTGCAGAGCACCCACTTCGCCGACCTTTGCCTTCACTTTCCATACTTGTTAAGAAGGTACATGCGCACAGTCAGCTACCCACCTCTCTGTCTACGTAAACAGGACGATGGCAGTTACAATTATATGGGGGAAAATGAAATTTGATCCTGTTTCAAAGAGAAAAATGTGTTATCAGTGGGTTTGTTTGTTTGTTGTTGCAGCTCCCGCTATAAAACTGATTTTTTTTTAATTCCCTCAAGGAACTTAGAGGACATACCAGATGAAACAATAAATTTGAGAATAATGGGAGGGGGAAAGAAAAAAAAACCATTTTTAAAATCCACATTGGCTTCCTCCCCTAAATCATAAGACAGTTTAAATGAGGACAATAGTTCTTAATAATGAAAACAGAAAAATAGTAAGACTTGTGAGTTTCAAAAAAACACACTCTGAGAAGATGAGTTACACAAGATTAACCTCTGAAAGGCTAATGAGATAGGGGAGAAATGATAAGGAAACGTGACTGCATTTCTCCTTGCTGAATTAAAAAGATAATAACCGTGCATCACTAGCCAAGAATTTTTATATGTGTTGCTATATGGACAATCTACATATGTTTTCCATACTCTTTTTAAGACATGCATGTAGAATATAAACATTATTGAAGACCTCAAAACAGCACTAACTGTAGATAATTTACCAACTTCACCTTTTTAAACAGGATCCATCCCCAATTAAGAATTCATCTCTCTGCGCTTTAACTCTTCGTTCAGGGCCCTGGTATCACATTATGTCAAGCCAGGGCCATCTGGAGTCTTCACTTAAAATGTCAAAAGTGTAATTCATCTTGAAAGCGGAAGTAGAATTATAAAATTCAGATCCTTCAATTATGAATGACATTTCCAGGTTAGTCAATGGTAACCTTATACGTGGTGGGGGTCACAGGCTGGACGAGTTGCTCTCCTACCCCAAAATAACTCTAGCACAGGCCTAGCATGCCGGTCTCCGTCACATCTTTAGCAAAGAGCTCCATTCCCTTGCTTCTGAGAAATAGTTGCCAAAAGAATAGCTGTATTTTACTGAGAGTTGTGTTTAAACCAGAGACGATGTTTAGCCCTTGATAACTGACATCAAGAATTCCTTCAGCAGACCCTGTGGGTTTGTATGGTGGCTCTGGGGAAATGACGTGGCCTACTAAACCCTAGTGGTGTACTGGCAACTCACTGGGCTGCTACCCACGTGATCAATCGGCAGTTCAAAACCACCAGCAGCTCCTCAGGAGGAAGACTAGGCTTTCTACTCCCATAAACAGTTACAGGCTTGGGAACCCACAGAGGGTCGTTATGAGTCAGCATTGACTCCATGGAAGTGAGTTTTTAGACTAGTTTTCACAAGAGTAAAACAGGCATAAGAATATCTCATAAGGTTGTTGTAGAAAAGATGACAACAACAATAACCAAAAAAATGTGAATGATCAGCCTAAAATCGCACCCAGCTAGACAGTATCAGACCCAGACTCAACGCTGTTGCCACCATCTGTGCTGACTCATAGGGATGCCGTGCACAACAGAAGGGAACACTGCCTGGCTCTGGGCCAGCCTCCCAATTGCTACGCTCTTTTGCTGACTTCCGACTTTCCCAAGCATGGAGTCTTTTTCAAGGGACTGGTGTCTCCTGACAGGAGCGCTGGTGGTGTGTGGGACACTGAAGGCCTGGAAGAGAGAGCTTGCACACAAGCTCTCTGTTCTCATGATTGAGGAAGTCTGGGAGACCAGGATTCTGAGTGGAGGGAAGCTTTCACATTTTCTTTCATTAAAAAAAGCATCCCACAATATCCTCCCATTACATTGCTACCTTAACGAAACCTCTTACAAGCACGTGGCTAGTTATTATTGGCCAGTTACTATTTAGAGGAGCAGACACGTTGCTACTGTTCTCCCCACTCAGGAGACAATCCCTCCCCACTACCAGCCCCCAGTCCTGGTGTTAGGTTATGCCCCAAATAAACTCAGGGACTAATAAACTATGATTAAGATACTGCCCCTTGTTGTTTAGTTCGGTGTCTATGGTTGGGGGTGTTGCATGCCCCAAGACTATATAAGTTAGTGAAAGAATACTATCGCTCTCTCTCCCACTCGGATCTGGTTCCTGTTATCATGGATTAGGTGAGCACCCAAAAATGTCTGTCTGTCCTTTTATTTCTTCTCTTCATTTATGCAACTATCCCTTAGGATCCATCCAGTGGTGGGCTGGCTCTCATGGTGGTGTTTAGATAGGCAATGTTTATTGTGCCAACTGGCTGATAAACATATGTGGGGTTAATTCAAGGGTGGAGAGATAAATGGCTCGGTGAGCCTCACCTTTCCAGTTCTCGGGTTTCTTGCTTTCTGATGGTCAGAGCAAGGTGCAGCTGCCTTAGTCAGTTCCCTGCTTCAGCTGGCAAGACTCACTTCCTGCAAGACATACCCAAGGAGAAGCCACATGTACCTATCCTGATGCAGCCTGGGTGCTGGAGCACCCATGTGGAGACCCCTGCCAGCGTTGAGATGCTTACACATTCACTGATTCAACTTTCCTCTTGCAGTTGGCATCATTGCATGTTTTTGAGATGGAGGAGGAATTTGTGTATGGGTGTCGGACATACAGGTTTGGGCAGCTCTGGGTTGGGATGTTTTCTTGATGTGCACTTACTCTTTATATAAAACTCTCTGTTATACATGTGAGTTTCTGTAGATTTTTTTCTCTACAGTACCCAGACTAACACAGGTGTAATGCTTATGCATTGGGCTGCTAACTGCATCAGCAGTTAGAAATCATAAGCTGCTTGGCAGGAGAATGATGAGGTTCTCTACTCCAGTTAAGGATTAAGCCTCAGAAATGCACAGGGGAAGTTCTACCCTGTCCTATTGCATTGCTATGACTCAGAATTGACTCTATAGCAGTAAATTTGCTTCTTCTTCTTCTTTTTTTTTTGTGGTGGGTGGTGGGGGTGGGCGGCAGGGCTCGTTTTGGTCTCTCTGGACAACATGTCCAGAGGACATGAGACAGAGCGTCACTATCCTTATTTCTTCAAAACAGATATGTTGGTTCTTTTGGAAGTTCAAGGTACTTAGAATATTCTTTACCAACACCATAATTCAAATACATCCACTATTATGCTCTCTTCCTTATTCACTGTCCAACTTTCAAATGCTTATGCTGAGATAGTTAGTTTATTGTGCCAGCCTGGCCGATAAACACAAGTGGGATTAATTGAAGGGCGGAGAGATAAATGGCTCGGTGAGCCTCACCTTTCTTGTCTCTCGCTCTTTGATCATTGGACCAGTGTGCCACTGCCTTGCTTGTTCTATGTCTCAATTTACAGGCTACACTGCCTGTGGGACGCCTAGCCTGTGAACTGTGTTGCTATAAGTTGAGGTCCCTTTAAGACCACACGATTGGAATGTACATCTCTGGAGCTGGAGCCTACATGGGACACCTATGAGAAAATCCAGACTGAGCATGAGCACACTGTGGTCACCTAGGCCAGGGGAAGTTCAACCTTCTGCACTGGTCAACGTCACCGGTGCGCCTGAAGGTAGCCACTGGGAATGGCACGCCTCCCTGCCCCGCCCCTAGCCAGTGAGCATAGGAGGGGATTATAGCAGACTGGGGGGCGAGCCGCTCTCTCTTGCAGGTCTGAGGGTGAGATCTCTCCCATGGGGGGCACACCTGTGTGCCCTCGCATGACTCGTGTTCTCTCTCTCTCTCTCTCTCTCTCTCTCTCTCTCTCTCTCTCTCTCTCTCTCTCTCTCTCTCTCTCTCTCTCTCTCTCTCTCGGCCGTGAATGCTTTCCATACTTTCTAAGACTGTAAAAAAAAAGTTACTTGGATTTATAAAAGTGCTTCTGCAGTGTGAATTAATTCTTTCTGTGTTGAGAAGCAAGAACCAGGTAAATCACCCCAGACGCCTAACAACTACTTTGTAGACGATGATCCTGAGGCGACTCCCGTGTCTTCAACACCGAGAAGCAGGTAGAGGTTGGGTTAAGTCAGTTCTTCCTTATGATTTTCTTGATCTTCGTTTGTACAACTCACCGGCTGCGCTGCAGAAGAAAGACACGGCTTCCTCCAACAGGAAGGACTGTAGCCTCGGACACTCGCGGGGGCCAAGCCGGGTCTTCGAGGGTTGCTATGATGGACGTCCACTCGAAGGCAGTGAGTTCGGTTTGGGTTTGGATGGTAACAGCCCCACTGTAAGAGGGCCTACAACGGGTTGGGGGCGATTTCCCTTATCTTTGAATTCCATTCTTCCCTGAACTTGGCGTCCTCTCGTGTGTTAGTGCTTTTCCTATGGCAAGGAGCCCGGAGATGCAATGGTTAACTGCTCAACTGCTTACTGAAAGGTGGTCCCAACCTACCAGCCTCCGCCAGGGAGAAAGACAGGCCCATGCAGCCTAGGCAACCCCAGGCGGCAGGTCCGCTCTGCCCGATCACAATCAACTCAACGGCATGTGTCAGGTTTGAGGCCACGTGTTTTTATTTGACAAACACGTCTAAAGGGTTTACTGTGTTCCGGGTACCGGTCCATGCTATTAATTACATTTTAAGCGCTGTTACCTATTATTTACATCATGTAATTCTCACAACCTTATGAGCTAGGTTTTCTTCTTATAATTTCCATTTCACAGATGAATAAATTGAGCCATCGAATATAGATCTAGCCACATGGGCCTGTGTAGCTTACCCCAGAAATTGCATTTTATTTAGCACACATGCTTCATGAAAATGCTTTAACTGTAACTTCAAGTTTGAAGAAGGTGATAGGTAAGGTTTGAATCCTCCTTTCTCTCCAAGGTCACGTGAGCCCTGTCCCCAAAACCTGTGCTCTGAACCCTTCTGATATATGATGGCATGCATGCAATAATGTCATATCTACAGTGCAAAGTCGAAATTCTTATGTTGCACATGTCCTACATGTGCAAACTGAGACACAAAGGGGTCTCCGCGTGCCCAGAGTCGTGCAGCTGAAAGGAAGTAGAATGGGAATTTAGATGAACAAAGTCATTCTCTGTCCTTACAGGGATAGGGGACATCTGGCCCGCAGGTCACCTAAAACCCGTGAAACCAATGATACCAGCTAATATCACACACCTCACCAGAAAGAAACCTGCCAGCCACCATATTAGGGGTGGGTTACTCACATGTTTAAAAATGGCCCATGACTGATGTTATAAATATCCAAATGGCCCTGGGCACATGAAAAGGTTCCCCAGCCCTGCTTATAGCCTGTGCCGTAAGCACTGGTACCTATGACTTTGTCAGTTAAGGTTAATCCTTGCGTGCTGTGGATCCCAATTCACCCTTCCTTCTCAGAAAACCCTTATTCTATAGTTTTCTATTCTAACATTTCTTTATTAATATTTAGTGAGTTTAAGTCTTTATAGCTGTAAACTGGAAAATCCTTTCTTAGCTTCTGCTGTTTACTTTTTTTTGCATACATCTTTTTTTGAACATTTTATTAAGGGCTCACACAACTCTTATCATAATCCATACATACATCAATTGTGTAAAGCACATTCTTTGCTCACATTATTTTCAAAGCATTTGCTCTCCACTTAAGCCCTTTGCATCAGGTCCTCTTTTTTCCCCTCCCTCCCCATTCCCCCTCATGAGCCCTTGATAATTTATAAATTATTATTTTGTCATATCGTGCCCTGTCCGACGTCTCCCTTTGACCCCTTCTCTGTTGTCCGTCCCCCAGGGAGGAGGTCACATGTAGATCCTTGCCATCGGTTCCCTCTTTCCAACTACGTTTTATGCCATCTATAGACTGTGTGGAAGAGACCTGGGTGCATGGTGGTTATAAACCGGGAGGCAAACTGCAAGGTCAACCAGAAAACAAACAAACAAACAAAAACTCCAACAGCCTATTTGTTCTTGGCCAGAGAACAAACGCTGAATAAATTATATAGATTTAAGAATATTTCCAGCTAGGGTGGAATATCCCAGGGTCTCTTCAGTTTTCATTTCTCATATCTATGTTGTATCTCATACATTTATGATGAGTCAGAATAAACGGAATGACAATGAGTTTGGGTTAGTTCAAGTATTATGTTTTACTAGTTTTTACTAATTATTGTGTTCTTTCCAATTTTATCCTGTTGGTGGATTTTCCCCCTAATATCTGCATTTTCCCCTAATTCCTGTTAAATCCTAAAATGGTGATCAAAGGGAGAAAAAATCGATACTAAGCAGTGGTTTCACAGGTTTTCACACATTATGGTGCTGAATGTCTTCACACACACAAAAATTCACATGCGAGACATGTCTCCAAAATTAATATGAGGATTGTGGAGTCCAGTCCCCCAGTCCAACAGCCCAGCGAGTGACATGCTTAAAGAAGACAAACAGCAGAGCGCAGGAGGCGACTGGACTCCATTCTTGGGAGAGGTGGGAAGGGGGAGAAGAGCCCAGAATTGATCCAACAATGGGTCTTTATAACTCTTTAGGCATGAAGCCTCTTGATATACATACACATCAAACAATTGGGCAATGTGCCAGTCTTGAATATCCCAGCCCCCTCAAGGAGAGTACTTCAAAGGGAGTACCAGGCATGCAAGAGGCAAGAGTGCAAACCCCCCTTAAGATAAGGGACAGGTACGGTGCAGTTGCCCTTAGAGATAAGCATCCTTTGACTGCATACATGAGAAGCCAGGCATTCGTAGGAGTGATAAATATTAGCGTTGATTGGGGGTAGGTGTGCTGCGGAGAAATGGTCTCTGGAATGTGTGTACTGCAGTGCTTTTCCCATATTTCGGACTGGGGAGGCGTGCCTCATGCTAGGGTTGGCATGCCAAGCCCTGTGGTCACAAGTGCTGGGAGCAGGCCACATACACTTCTCCCAGGTCCTCGGTTTCCCACAGATGATCAACCAAAACCAGAACCATTGCCGTTGAGGCCATTCCAACTCACAATGACCCTACAGGACAAGATACAACTGTACCCTAGGGTTTCATTCACTGTAATCTTTATCACAATCAAGGAATGCTGCCTTCGGTGTGGATTACAACTCAATGTAAAGAAAACCAACAACCTCACAACTAGACCAATAGGTAATATCATGATCAGTGAAGACAAGATTAAAGTTATCAAGGATTTCATCTTTCTTAGATCCCAAATCAGTTCTCAGGGAAGCCGCAATCAAGAGAGCAAATGGTTCATTGCTGTGGATAAATCTGCTACACAAGAGCTCTTTAAAGTGCTGAAAACCAAGGATGTTACTTTGAGGACTAAGGAATGTCTAGCTCAGGATATGGAATTTTCAACTGCCTCCTGTCTGTATGAAAGGTGGACACTGAATAAGGAAGACTGAAGAAGAATTGATGCATTTAAATTATCATGCTGGCAAAGAACATTGAAAGTACCACAGACCGCTAAAAGGACAGAGCAATCTGACTTGGAAGTACACCAGAGTACTCCTTCATCTTACATACTTGGAACGTGTTGTCCAGAGACAAGTCCCTAGAGAAGGACATCATGTTTGGTAAAGTAAGTGTGTGTGTGAGTGTGTGTGTGTGTGTGTGTGTGTGTGTGTTTTGGGAAGGGGAGGGGAACAGCAAAAACAGAGGAAGGCCCTTAAGGAGATGGACTGAAGCAGTGGCTGTAATCATGGGTTCAAGTATAGCAACAATTGTGAGGATGGCTCGGGGCTAGGCAGTGTTTCATTCTGTTGTTCAGAATGTCGTTATGGGTCACAAGGATCTAGATTGCACCTAATAACAACAACATGATATATATTTCAGATATGTGTATAAAATCTCTCAGAAAAACATATACAAAATATTGATTGGTTGTCCCTATTACATTTTGAACCATCTGACTAAAATTACTTATTAAAAAATAAATTATAAAGTAAATAAAATGAAAATAGCATACATTCGCCTGGTTTATTCTCCACATGACTTTTTACAATTATCTTTTTAATCTAAAATAATCCTCTGAGGAAATTATGGCTAGTATTGTTATCCCCTTTTCAGAGCTAAGCAAACTCAGAACCAAAAGGATTAGATGAGTTGGCTAAATTCCCATAATATTCTAGATGGTAAGATCTTGAACTGAAATCCTAAATGCTGAAGATCACATAAGGCTTGCAATGCAGACTACAATGATTGGTCCATAAGGGGAAGCAATCTCTAATAAAACTTGGCATAGTCGATGACATGGGATGGTTGCTGAATTAGTTATCTTTTTTCTGTGAAATACATGACCTTGTAATTTGGCAGTTTGCAAGCAATAAACATCACCTTTCATAATTTCTGTGGGTCAAAAACATAGCTATGGGTTAGCTAGGTAGTTCTGGCTCAATGTCTCTCATGAAGTTTCAGGGGAAAAAATGTTGATGAGGCCTTCAGGCCTTGGAAACCTTGGCTGGGGTGGGAGAATCAATTTTCAAGGTGGCTGACTCACACAGGTTCTGACTGTAAGGCTCTGGTCCTCACTGCATGCACCTCTGCACTGGCTGCTTGAGTGCCTTCATGACCTGGCACTTGGCTTCTCCCAAAATATGTGAGCCAAAAGAGCAGAGTGTAAACATCAAAGTCACACGCCATCGCTTCTTGAATATCCTCTTAGTTACACAAGTCAGGCATAATTCTGTGTGGAAGAGAACTAAGAATACAGGGCATGGATACTGAGAGGAAGGGATTCCTGAGGTCATTGGAAGCTCTTTCCCAAAGCTTTGTCCATAAAGTCACATCTAGAGAGCTGGTCATCTCCTTGAAATTGATCATCTTATGCCCTGTGAGTCTATTTCAACATACAGAGACCCCGTAAGACAGAGTGGAACCGCCCCTTTGGATTTCTAAGACTGTGAATCTTTCCAGGGGCATAAATTCTCATTTTTCTCTTGTGGAGTGACTGATGGCTTCGAAATGCTGACCTTGAGGTTAGCAACCCAATGCCATGAATGCTTCTTGAAATTGCTCCTAAGATTTTAGCATTTTAATTTCCTTTCTGAAAAGCAATCTGGGAATACAGTTCAGGAGATGTAACAATATACTCTGAATAATTCTACTTCTGGGAATCCATTCCGAAGAAATAATCACAAATGCAATGAAAGACTATAGTCAAAATAACATAATAGAAATATATACTTTTAACAATATTTTTATAAATAAGACTATCCTAGAATAGAGGAATAGTTATTAAATATAGATCCATTCAAATTTTAGACCATATTTCATTAATGATAAGATTCAACCCTTTCTAGATTTTAACAGATCTGAAATTGGACTGTCTTATAATAGTTAGCATCTTATTATCACCCTCAGCCAGGCAGCAGGCATGAAGTAGCTATCAGTGCACGCATGAATGTGATCACAGATGTTCACCTTGTCATTACTTCAGCTGAATCATGTACATTGTTGGCACGACCCATGCTGATTTAGCAGCTATTTAAAATGTCTCCAAGAGGCACACTAGGAGCATTGAGTTCCAAACTTATTATGTACACAAAAAGGAATGTAAACAGAGCAGTGGGTGGTAAATTTTAGATTAGTGGAGTAAATATCCATCATAGAAGAAATGATTACTACTCCATATTTTGTCCCAAAGCAATAACCACGTAAGTGCTTCACGGGGCCTACGTGGCAGACACAGTTGTTACATGGTGCTTCCTGAAGCCTCTGCAAACCGAGTGCCTCCTCGGTGTCAAGCATGCAACCAGCGGCAAGAAAACGGGCAAACCCTTGGACTAAAGAGAAGAAGACAAAGCATCCAAAGAAGGCTGTGGTGGACACTTAGGTCACACAGATTTGTAGTAAGGCTCAGAGTCATCGCTTAAGTGGAGATCTTCTCTTCTCTACCACGTGTATGTGTCCTGGAGGAAATGACAGGAGGCTGTCATTTAAAATAAGATTTCTTTAAAACTTGTGGGAGACTCTTTGGGCTTAGGTAAAAATACTAAAGCAGAATATGAAATTGATCACAATGTTAAAATTGATCATTTTAAGCCAGTGTAGGAGCCATGATGACATAGACATCAAAATGTTAGGATCCTGGAGGGTGGGGTCAATCATTATTGATCGATTCAATTTGGTGGGGGAGTGGCTTCAAACTTTCTGAAAGAAAAACATTTTTAATCCATTCAAAGTACTATCTAAACTATTAAAAACAGAGATGCACATGGATGGTCCAAGCATCTAAACACGTCAGACTTCCTTCATAACCCATTGTTCGTTATCTGAGCCCTTCATGGGTTAGTTTGTGCCTCAGAACCTTCTCTTGTGAAGATTTGATTTCTACAGATGCACACGTTTTGAGTTAGCCTGGTATTCCTAGAATGGACCACTGCACATCAATCCGATCTATAGTCTCCACATGTTTGTGATCTTCGGTAAAACGGGCTCAACCCTGGACCTTCCAGCCCCAGTCGTTGAATGTGATTTCCCTCCAAACATTGTAGCTCTTCCAGAAAATAAAGGACTTTCCCCAACTCTTATTTATTTGTAATTATAATTATTTTAGGTTCACCGCCCTAACCTGTTTGGGGATGAGGTTTGTAGTAGAATAAAGTATATCCCCAAGTCAGTTGACCAACCGTGACATGTTTTCAATTCTCTCTTATCACAGGGTCCTTTGTGATTGCTCTTAGGTGTTGTTCAATGGTTTCTGACATAGAGTGACACTATGGACAACAGAATGAAACACTGCCCAGCCCCGTGCCAGCCTCCGAATTATTGCTACGTTCCAACCCACTGTTGCAGTACGCTGTCAATCCATTTCCCTAAGGAGCCTCCTCTTGTTTAGCTGGCCATTTCTTTTACCAAACACGAGGGAATGGTCCCTTCTCATGATATGCCCAAACTATGTGGGACAACGTCTCACCGTCCTCACCTCTTAGGAGTATTCTGACTGCACTTCTTTTAAGATAGATATGTTATTTCTTGTGTTATTCCATGATATATTCAATATTCTTCACCAACACCAAAATCTAAAAGCATCCATTCTTCTTGTCCAGTTTTTTTTTCATGCAGATAAGGTGACTGAAAATATGATGGCTTCGGTCAGGTGTCATGCCTAAGGTTTACCAATGGCTACTTCCTCCGAAGCAGTCCACTAAGTCCTTCTCCGTAGTCTAGTCAGAGTCTGGAAGTTCCGCTGAAATCTGTTCCCTTTGCGTGACCCTGCTGCCATTTGAGGTACCAGAGATATCATCTCCAGCATCACAGCAACACATAAGCCATCACGGTACGACAAACTGACAGACAAGTGGTGGTAAAGTCGGGGGACAATGAAAAAGAGGAAACCCCCCCAACATGGATTGACACAGTGGTGGTTTCATTGGCCTCAAGCCAAAGAGCAACTGTGAAGATGGGGCAGGACCAGGCGGTGTTTCTCCCTGTTGTGCGTGGGCTCGCTGTGAGCACCCAACAATAGCAACACCAGGTCAGGGGCGCCGCAGGTGCCAAGGTGACATCTTTGCTTTTTAATATTTTAAAGAGGTCTGTCACAGCAGACCTATCCAATGCGATGCATCATTCTGTGAATCCAGGAAGAATGGCATCCTTGACATCTTCGTCCTTTACTCCACGGATGTGGCACACATAGTCATGTGGGCGCTCATATTACAACCTGAAGGCCAAACTTTAGAATTTCTGAGAGCACTGAAAAACATGTGTGTTGAGGGTGGGGGAGATAAAAATGGGGAGAGCAAGCACTCAGGATGGAGCAGACATCAAGGGACAGAGTCTGAATTAAACCTCAGCACTCTGGGGCCCTGGAAGGACAAGCTGGATTGATACTGGGAATCTATAACCAGACTCTACTTCCTCCCTGCCCAAGATCTTTCGAAATTGTGTTGCAAGTTCAAAGTCCATCTCTCTTGTCCCTTACTCTTCTGTCTTCAAAACAAACCATGCCTCTCATTACAGACCCCCTTCAGTGTACTGTAAACAGAAAGCCAGGAGAATCCCCACTTTGTGTGTGTCGGCCCCTTGTGGATGACAGCTGTCTGTTAACGAAGCTCCATCCTCGAGTCCGGGTTGCACTTCTGTGGTCACTCATGGAGTCTGTGGGTAGCCTTCCTATCAATGTGGAGTTTCAGGTTCAGGATTCCACAAACATAGGGTGCCATGCTCACATATCAGCTCTCCGATGGACACCATCCATCATCTCACTCACTGCCAGGACACCATCCATCATCTCACTCACTGCCAGGACACCATCCATCATCTCACTCTGCCATTGAGTCTCGTCCGACTCATAATGACCCTATGAGGCAGGTGGAACTGTGGGTTTCTGGGATCGAAAACCTTTTCTAGAGCAGAAAACCTCATCTCTCTCTACCAGAGTGACTGGTGGGTTCAAACTGCTGACCTTATAGCTAGCAACCCAATGCAACTCACGACACCAACAGGGCTCCTTCTAACCATCACACAGGTCCCTCCATTGGCATTTGATTACCACTCACTCTGTTTTCACTTTCATCCCTCCTACAAATAAAATCACTTGTATAATTATCAAATCATTTCAGCATTAACCTGCAGCTCATCATCATCAGTGTGCTCAGCTCTCTGTCCATGCCAATCGCACCCCTAAGAAAACTAAAGAAATGAAGTTTGCCTTTAATAATACTCCTTTATAACATCGGACTTGGTTGAAATTCAAGACTTACTTTCCCAAGGGAATGCCTTTTTCAGGGGCTTGGGGACAAAAATATGATGCCAAGAAAGGGATGCAGAGAGTACCACAGCATAGACACCCTGTTGGTGGTGTTGTTGTTATTGATAGTTGATGAAGATGATGATGATGATGTTAGCTATCATCAAGTTGACCCTGACCCAGAGTAACCCCATGCACAATGGAACAAATCTCTGCAGGGTCCTGTATCCTCCTGACTGGTTGGTCAATGTGTCATTACAATCCATAGGATTTTCATAGATTGACTTTCAGAAGTAGTTTGTCAGGCCTTTCTCCCGATCCCATCTTTATGTGGAAGCTCTGCTGCCTCCTCTGCTGACAGGTGGATGGTGATAGCGTAAGAGGTACGTTGGCTGGTGTGCAAAACAGAAAGCTTTCTCCCAAGTTGTTTCCCCCAAACATATGTTACACATAGGACACTGCTTGCAGGTAATGGTAAATTATTGTCAGGTTACCTCCCTAAAGGCAGTGAGTTGCCCGACAACTCTCTGGTCCCACCACAAGTAGGGTCCACTCCCTGTGTTTAAAGACAATGCGCTACTTCTCCCCAAAGGCTGTGGTCATGGTTTGCACCCTACTGATGATAGTTTCTATAGTGAGCGAAAGAACAGTTCAAACTGGCTCAGTGATACCAAAGTTAGGCTGTCATCCTGAATCTAGGATCTGCCCATCTTGTCACATGTGTACCCCTATTACTTCCTCTTCCTATTGCATGGATACCCATAGATTGCCCCCCTTCCATTACTGTATTACCTCTAGCACAACCCTTTCCTGTGACAAATGTCTTCACCTGTAATTAGGGGGCTTGCACGTCCCCAGAGAATATGAAAACCTTGGTTAGCAATAAATCTCTCTCTCTCTCTCTCTCTCTCTCTCTCTCTCTCTCTCTCTCTCTCTCTCTCTCTCTCTCTCTCTCTCTCTCTGTCTCACACACACACACACACACACACACAGACCACCAAGTGAGGTGGAGGTGATCATGCTACCATGAAATGTGTCTGACTCCACTATTTCAATCTCTCGTCTATCTCTCTTGCTCTCTGTGACTTTACTATAATCCTTACTTATTATCTCTATACAATTGCGCCTACCGGACCCATGGTGATGTGTGAGGGGCTGGTTTCCCTCACAGGCTGGGTGAGCATTCTACCACCGAACCACTGCTTACCGGTAACCTACCTCCGATCAGGGACACCACATATCTACTAGGCTCAGAGACATACATTTGGGGGAGGAAGGAGAAGAGTTTGTCAGTGATATCTTGTCATGGTTGCATTAAGACCTAGACAAGGTAGAGTTAGAATCTGCCAAAAAGGCAGTAAAATAAGGAGACATTTCATTGCTTCATCATGTGTGAGATGTTCATTAGCATTTCATGCAGGCAGGCAGAAAATTGCTGAAGGAAGGAGCAAATTACATTCTAAGCTCGTCCCCTTAGCCCGGCTTGCCAATCTAGCATTTCTGCACAGGAGGAAAGCCTGCCCTGCCGGCAACAGACTCATCACCCACCCAGCCCCCGACAAAGACACAAAGAAAGCAAATACCCTTCTACCATTATTGCGCTCGGTACCTTGCTGGTATTTCTCAGACTGAGGACCATTACATAAAATCTCGTTTCAGTTAAAGTACTTGTACTCCCTACCTGCATCCTCGTTCGTTCATTAGCCTGGAGGCATAATGAGCTTCTTTAATGATCAACACGCTGGAAACCTGTGGGGAGGGAGAAGAGCACAGGAACGTCATTATGCTGCCCAGAGCACTCGCAGGGAACGGGGTGTCTCCAAGATCCTCGCCCCATTCTCTCTGTTAACTCTTTTCAGACGTGGAGTCCCCTCGGTTCTTTCCAACTGCCTCCCAGCCCCCAGATGATAAGCAGTCCTTGATCCCGGATTTGACGTTCATCTTCGAGGTGACGATGATGCCTCATTCACTGCAAGGCCCCAATTACCGATGGCAACGGGGACACCTGTACTGGATGAAGTCGAGCACCTCAAAGGCATTCCTCCCCACTTCACTGCACCTATGGCAAAACAGGTAACCAGAACCGAAGCGCACTGTTTTAGATATGGCCACTTCCTGTTCTCTTTGCTGTTTCAGGTGGAAAAGTAATGAGCAGCGACTTGCTCTCAAGGTCACGAGGTGGAGGAGGATGAAAATAGACTAAGAGAGTCAATGTGTGGTAGTTACATAATCTAGTGCCAATTTGAGGATTAAGAGTGAAGGGGTGGAGTCTAGTCTGTCAATCAGATGACAGCCAATGAGACCTCTGAGTGAGCACGGCCTTCTCCTGAGGATTCTGGGAACTCCCCAGAATTAATTCTTCCTTGGAGGTGAGAGTCTCTCTTTGTGTCTCTCTCTCTCTCTCTCTCTCTCTCTCTCTCTCTCTCTCTCTCTCTCTCTCTCTCTCTCTCTCTCCTTCCTGTGAAACATCCCTGTGGAGAAAACACATGGAGAGAGGCTGAAAGAGCCAGGACTCTGGAGCCTGAGAAGCCACGTGGAGACCCTTGTCAGTGCTGAGATGTCTACAATGCCAATGGATCCACAAGACTTTTCACCCACTGGCCTGTGATCTTCCTGTATGCAGTGCTATTGCATGCATTTTGTGAGTCTGAAGAAGACTTTATAGATTGGTATCAGACATATGGGCTAATATAGGATTTAAGGACTTGATCTGGACTGGACTGGGATATTTTCTCAATATTCAACTGCTCTTGTATATAAAGCACTTTCTTGTGCACATGCGTGTCTATGAATTTGTTTCTCTAGTCTACCCAGACTCACACACACATTTAGGTTCTGAAGAGTCATGTATACCATTTCCAGCCAAGAGATGAGAGATTCATTTAAGGGCAGCCTGAAGCCGCCAATGGCCTAAAATGGTGCTTTGCTTTCTACATTTATGTCTATGGTGAGGGGCAAGGGGAATCAAGAAACGATGCCATTGTCTTGAACATAGGACTTTGAATGAACTCCCTGTCACTTGCTCCTGCACCCCCACTGGTCACCTTTTTCAAAGGACCAAGAGCTTCCAACTGTGATTGTCGCTGATCGTTTCATACAAATATCTCAGATTATGGCACCAAATGTTCACACCACTTTCCTCTAATTCTGCACCAAGGTTTTAGTCCACGCTGCTCCATTCCAATGGCCTCCCTACTTAAAGCAGTTTTTCTTTGGGATTCCAAATATTAGTCATTTAAAAATGTATATTCTTGCAAAATGTTTAATGATAGAGAAAAGTTTTCTTCAGATAATTAAGTGGTGAGTAAGAAACAAAATTATGTATGCAACATGATACTTACTGTATATACTTGTGTATAAGCCGAGTTTTTCAGCACAAAAATGTGCTGAAAAACTGGAGTTCGGCTTATACACGGGTCAGTGGTACCCCAGCGAGGTGTAACATCTAGTAGGTGATTGCCACTCCTCCACTGTTCATTCAAAGCCCCGCTGACACTGCAGGGCTTTGAATGCTCGTTTACTCACATCTAACCAATCAGAGCCATCCTATGCCGTGGATGGCTCCAATTCGCAGAAACACCCGTAGTGATTCACTTACAGCGGCAGCTGAACTGGTAAGGATGTGTCTGTGGCTGTGCTCCATCTCTCCCCTCTGGTCTCTGTGTTAATTCACATCCTGCATGTCCCACCCTAGGCTTATACTCGAGTAAATCAGTTTTTCTGGTTTCCCAGGTAATAATTAGGTACCTCGGCTTATACTCGGGTTGGCTTATATTGGAGTATATACGGTATTTTATTATTTATGTAAGAAGCCTTGATGGCTTAGTGGTTACAAGGGGGATGCTAACCACATTTGGAAACCACCAGCCACTATAAGGGAGAAAGATGACGCTTTCTACTCCCCTACAGAGTTACAGTTTCAGAAACCCACAAGGACAGTTCCACTCCATCCAAGAGAGTCACTATGAGTTGGAATGGCTTGATGGCAGTTAGTTTGGTTTCTGAGTTGGGTGGCACAGTAGTTAAGCTCTTGGCTGCTAACCAAAAGGTCTAGTCAAACCCACTACCCCTTTCCCAAGAGGAAAACTTGGCGATCTTCAGCCTGAAAGGTTGCTTATTGGTTATCAAGTTGGTTCTGACTCAGAGTGACCTTACAGGGCAGAGGAGAGCTGCCCCATAGAATTCCCAAGGCTGCACACCTTTACGGAAGCAGACTCTCACATCTTTCTCACTTGAAGCAGTTGGTAAGTTCAAAAACCAGCTTTCTTTAGCAGTGAAGCACTTAAGCGCTACACCATCGGGCCTTCTTCCAATAAAGACAATAGTCCAGAATGCCTATGGGGTTATTCTAGTCTGTCATATAGATCTCTATGAATTACAGTAGACTTGACGGCATAAAACTACAACAGCTCATATGAGGGGGACTTCAAAAACTTTGTAAACCACGCATCTAAAAGCTGGTGCTTTCAGGCTCATCCAGCAGCAAAGTCGCAATCTGCTTCTGTAAAATGACAAGGAAACCCTATGGAGTTCTACTCCCTAGCACTGAGTAAGATCAACTCAATAGCCATGGGTTTGGTCTTCGTGTACATGAAAGGACTTCTAAGTTCGTGGGAAAATGTTATTATCTTTTCATTCCATTTTTCCATATTTTTGTAGCCCCCCTGTATGTGGTATGTACATATATGCATATCTGAAAATATTAAATTAGATCATTCAAAAGTATTAATATTGATTGTTTTGTGAACATGGGGTTAAGGATACTTTAAATTATTTATTCATTTGAGAGTTTTCTAAATTGAGCATGTGTTGTTTTAATACCATCTCAACAAAACAAAACAAAAAAAACCTCGCCAATGCTGCCTCCTAGCAGCCCACTGAGGTTTTCTGAGGCCGTAACTATTGATGGGAGTAGAAAGCCCAGTCTTTCTCCTGCAGAACTGCTTGTGATTTCTAACTGCTGACCAGGCAGGTTGCAGCCTAACTTATAACCACTCCACCACCAGGGCTTGTATGCTGTCTTAAGAACTATTTATTTGGAAGGAAGTGACAGACCACCCATTTTCATTCTCAACAAATTCAACACCTTCTACATGTGTAGTTCAGTGCCATTGATTATACTCTGTTGTGTAACCATTTTTTATATATTTTTTCAAATTATGCCACCACCATTAACATAAACTCAATGCCCCCTCAGCAAAAACTCTTTCTCCTTCACCCATGGTAACCATTGATAGACCTTTGTTTTTTTGTAGTTTCTTGATATAAAATTCACATATTATATACTTCCATTGCCAAGTCACTTTTAAAAGAGCTGTATATACATCATCACAGTCAGTTCTACGGTTCCCTCCCACTTCTTGAATTCATTAGTTGCTAGCTCATTCAACTCACCCTCCCCACCCCATCCCCAACAAAGCATTGCATCAGTTATTGCCTCTAAGCAGCCACTTCTTCTATACGTCATAAACTGGGAAACCTAACAGAAACAATGAAAAAACAAAATGAAACAGAAAGAAAAATACTGATGATGATGATGAGAAGATAAAAATAAAGAGCAAGAAAGAAAAAAACAACAATATTTTAAAAGTCAAAGAAGACACTTTTGTCATGGAACAAGCGAGAAATAGTTAAGCCTAAAGCAAATTCAGGTTGGGTCAAGAGGGAGGTCTACTGGCCAAATATTATATTATACCATGATTCAATCCACCAACACCAACATTAAATAGTCTCTGTCTGATAGTAAAGATGTTTGAGTCCCTCATCTGTGGCCGAAGGGGATCAGTCAGTGGCCTAATCTGACTAGGTACTCTGCTAATTAATTTTGGGCTCCCACTGTCCTCCTTAGCTTTCACAAATTGGGTGTTCACAATTTAAGCTCTGATACCACTCCCTTCATCATATTTGGATTTTGTTACTGTCATCTTCGGATCACCCAGGCTGGTGTGCTTCTTTGATGTGGACTTAGTTAACACCTCACTTAGATGGCTGCTCGTTGAACTACAAGCCTTTAAGACCCCAAGCACTATTTCAGTTGATGGCCCGGCACCTTCAACTTTCTTCACCACACTTTGCTGTAGCACCCTTATCTTCAGTGATTTCTTCATGAAGATGAGTATTGAGCAGGGACATGTTATAAGAATTGACTGTCTGAGAATGATGATGGCAATACATTTACAAATGTGCTTGACACAATGGATGGATGGATGGATGGATGGATGGATGGATGGATGGATGGATGGATGGATGGATTATGATAAGAGCTGTAGGAGCCTCCAATAAAATAATTTGTTTTTAAATAATTGTTCTTTTATTGGGGCCAGAATTAAGTGGGAGCCCAGAATCTATCTGCTGGTCCACGGGTTATTAACAACTCTGATTTATTTTGTCTGTCATATTATGACAAAAACAAAAATCAACAAGAAACACCACCCAAAAAATGAAAAGGGACGGGGAGAGAAAAATATCATCAATAATCCTTTTGGGGTATAAGGAGATTACATTGATAACATCAATAATTTATCTAATGTCATTGAATTTAAGCTACTGTTGATATGAGTTTATGTGAGTATAGTCAACTTCCAGCTGAAATCCATAAGTTGTTGCTTTGAACAGATTTATTTCTTAATTGATTGAGCTCCATTTACATTGAACATGGGGTTTGGTATTAGGGGAAATTTTACTGTAACATTTCTTGCAAGGGCAAACCCTTGCCTATCAGATTAGTACCTGTCATATTAATGCAAACGGAGCATTGAGGTACTAAATATCTGCAGGTTCTGGATATCCTTTCACTGAATGCCCAATAAGCCAGGGATCCCACCCAAGGTCCAATGACCACCACTTCACAGTCTTGGGGTGGCCATCCTTGGCTTCCTCTCCCATCAGGGAGTTTCAGTCCTAAGTCCTAGGGTTATAGGTAGTTTGGGGCAGGGCCCAGTCCATTTGTCAAGTTTCTACATTGAGTAATTCTGGTGTGCCCTTTGGGGATGCCATGTTTCCTGTAAGTCTAGAGTATAAAGTCATCCTAGTGCTAAGTTCATGGTGTGGTTCATTGAGGGTTGGGTAGAAATGTATTCAAAGTGTGCACCCAGGAACATAGAACCAGTTTTATTCTCCACTTAGGTTACCTACAACGATTGTTTTGCATGCCTTCCCAATATGAGATTGCTCCTCTCACTTACCCACCACACCCACAAACAGAAATATCAGTGCCTTCTGGGAAATGTAGATGCCCCCTCCCCTGGACTTAACCTGATTTTCCAGTGAAGTTCTCTTTCCATTCCTATGGAGGGCTTGTGGATTTGTCACAGCCTTGTCTCAGTGTGGTATATCATCAAGTGAATGGTCTTCTTTCTTTTCCCCTTCTTGAAGGATGGCCCCAGCCAATATAAAGTCTCCTCTTTTGAGGTGGTTCTTATGAAGTGTGCGCAAGAGAGGTGATGTGTGGTTCATGACTGCTAGGCAGACGATCTACCCCTTTATTTGGCCTTTGGGCCCTAAGATTTATTTACTTGGTGTTTCTCCTTACTTTTCATAACTATGGGGGGAAATCATTTCAAACTATTGTGCAGATCTAGAGGAGTTCCTCCTTTTCAGCACATTTTATTGCACTGCTTTCCAGGCCACGACCATCACTTCCTATCATCCTGCTTCCCACCAAGTCCTGTACTGCTCAGTTTTGTTCCTGGTATCCAAAATGCAACTAGATGAAGCAAGAGAGCTGGCTTTTGGCTGACCTCCGGGCTGTCACGTGGTCCAGAGCAGAATCACTCAGAAGAGCTGGTTGCCAGCCCCCATCATGTCTCCAATTGTAATGCAGAGACCTGGAATTTTCCTCTATTTGCTCCCTATCTACCTTTATGAGCCTAAACCCCACCAAGCTCACACTTCCCACTGTTCATGAGTCAATGGATCCAATGAAAGATTCTAATCTCCAAGAGAGGGACGTTACTGTCATGGCTGGTTCATGAGGCAAATGAATCTCATTCATCAGGAAGTGGTGACAACTGAGTCATAAATATCCTAATATGTTGGGTTTTGTTGTTATGCATATTTTATGTTCTTTCTCTTTGGAGATGTGTGCTATATTTTTGTTTTGTTTTTCAATTTTTTATTCTGAAGTGGGTGAGGGTTTATAGAGCAGATCACTAGCTTTACATTTAACATCTCATACACATTTTATTTCAGCTCATCCACCGCAACCCTCAGAATGTCCACTCCCTCCCTTTGCTTCCTGTTTCCATTACGTCGCCTTCCTTAGCCTTCTGAGCTTTGCCCTGAGGTCAGTACTGCTCTTTTGATCCCAGTTGGTTGATTATCCTAAGGTATGTGCACCTCGGTAGTTGTTACTCTTCCTTTACAGGACAGCTAGTGTTTGGCTACTTTAACTGTGAATAAATTTGCCAAACAAAATATTTTTTGCAGATGTAAATACAACCCAAATATCTACAGTATTGAAATTTTCAATGGTATTGAAGATTACTATCCTCACAAAAGGGGGAAGCAAGGCGGCCTTTCAGAGATGGTAAATTTATTACATAGTGTTATGTATGTATGTATATATGTGTGTGTGTGTGTGTGTGTGTATATACACACATGAGCTCTGGTGACCTGGGGGTTATGTGCTAGGCTGCTAACTACTAGGTCAGCAGTTCAAAACCACCAGCCACTCCTCAGGAAAAAGACTAGGATTTCTACTCCTATAAAGAGCTAGTGTCTCTGTTCTCTCAATCCCACAACATTCTTCACAGGCCATACCAGAAGGACTTGATGCAGAAACCATAGTAAGTGAACTAGGATTTACCTCAGACTCACCTTAGCCATTGGAAAGGCTGAAATTCCCTAGTGAGAGAATAAGCAGATGACTGCTACAGGGAGCTAGAACTAGCAGACGTTGGACTTTGGTTCAGGTCTTATGCCTTGAACGTGCCAAATAAATAGTGGCCCAGAACTATCATGTACTTACTGTTGTAATGCTTTCTTTGGCTCATTTTGACATGTATTTCCATTGCTGTTATTGTCTGTTTTATTTTGTCATTCTTGTTAGGCTTTGTTTGTATGTTTTTTAATGATTTTATGTACATGAAATCCAGGATAGGTAAAACTTTAGACAGTGTATAAGTCTCGGTAAACTAGGGAAACAAATCAACAGAAACTCATATGTATAAGAGAGAGTTTTATATAAAAGGGTAAGTGTACATTAAGAAAGCATCCCAACCCAGTGCTGTCCATGCCCTTAAGTCCAACATTAGCCCATATGTCTGACACCAGTCTACAAAATCCTCCTCAATCTCATAAAACACACGCAATGATGCCGACTGCAGGAGGAAAGCCGTATCAGTGAGTGTGTAAGCATCTCAGTACTGGCAGGGGTCTCCACACGGCTACTCCAGCACCCAGGGCTGCATCAAGATAGGGCCATATGGCTTCTCCTCAGGGATGTTTTGCAGGAAGTGAGCCTTGCTAGTGGAAGCAGGGAACTGGCTAAGGCAGCTGCCCCCTAGTCTGACCATCAGAAATCAAGAGACCCGAGAACTAGAAAGGTGAAGCTCATGGAGTCCTTTATCCCTCTGCCCTTCAATTAATCCCACATGTATTTATTGGCCAGGTTGGCACAATAAACCTTAACTATCTCAGACAGTAAATGAATGATTGACTCCCTAGAGGTATGGATTGAGCCCTGGTAATGTGGAGGTTCCCAGTTAGGCTGCAATCCACATGGTTGGTAGGTCGAAACCACCAGCAGCTTCCAGGGAGAAAGACTTGGCTTTCTACTCCCATAAACAGTTACAGTCTTACAGTTACAGGCTTGGAAATCCACAGGGGTCCCTATGAATCAGCATTGACTCAATAGCAGTGAGTTTGTTAGGAATACAGCAGGTGAAGTTAGGGGTAAATGGGGAGCTAATAGTACAAGAAAGAAGGAAGAGCTCTAAAATGTATTGTGGTGGTGATTCTACAACTCTTCTTGATATGATTGGACAATTTAATTGTGTGATATGTCAACAAAACTGTTTTTACTTAAGAAGTTGAAGAACTCAACAACACAATCAAACAACTCTACCTAGTATACATTTTCAGAGCTCTCCAATCAATATCACATTCTTCTCCAATGCACATGGCTCATACTCGAAAATTGAGCACATGCTGGGACACAAGTCAAGCTTGAGAAAATGTAAACACATAAAGGTCCTTTAAACTGTCTTCTCTGACCACAGTGCCATAAAGTTGGAAATCAACAATAGGAAGAACAAAAAAACAAAGACAAATATTTGGAGACTTAATAATACACTCCTCAAAATACAATGGGTATTAGCCCAAATTAAAAAAGAAATTAAGAAGTTCCTAGAAACTAATAAGAAGGACAATACAACATGCCAAAACCTATGGGATACAGCAAAGGCAGTTATCAGAGAGCACTTTATCGCAATAAATGCACACATGCAAAAAGAGGAGAGAATTACGGTCAACATCTAACTCGGCCCCTCCAGTAGCTACAAAAGCATCAACAGCATAATCCTTCTAACAGCAAAAGAAAAGAAATTATAAAGATTAGAGCGGACATAAATGAACTGGAAATTAGAAGAACAATGGGAAGACTCAACAGAGCAAAAAGTTGGTTCTTTGAAAGGATCCCTAAAATTGACAAACCACAAGCAAACTTAACAAAGGAAAAGAAGGAGCAGACGTCACCATCTAGAATTAGGGATGAGAGAGGAGAGGTTACAACAGACCCTAATGAAATAAAAAGATTAATTACTCAGTACTACGAAAACTATATGCTAACAAATTCAATAATTTAAAGGACATGGATAAATAACTGAAAAAACACTCTCTCCCCAAATCAATGAGTATGGACATTAAGAACTTGAACAAGAGAAGAAATAGATAAAGTCATCAAGAAACTCCCAACCAAAAAAAATATCCCCTGTCCAGATGGCTTCACAGAATAATTCTACCATGCATTCAGAGAAGAGCTGACATCAGTCCTGCACAAACTCTTCCAGAACATAGAAAGGGGCAGCAAGGGACTCCCAAAGTCATTCTAGGAAGCCAGCCTAACTCTGGTACCAAAACCTGGTAAAGACCCCACAGGGATAGAGATTTACAAAACAATATCTCTCATGAACATAGTTGTAAAAATATTCAGCAAATCTTGACCAATAGAATTCAACAACATATCAAAAGTAAATAAATAAATAGATGCATCATGACCAAGTGGGATTCATGTCAGGGATGCAGGGATGGTTAAATATTGAAAAAACAATTAATGTAATCTACCACATCCACAAGAAAGAGGACAAGAGCCATATGATCATATCAGTTGATTCAGAAAAAGCATTTGATAATATACAATACCCATTCTAAATGCTCTCAAGAAGATAGGTTTAGAAGGGAAAATCCTCAATACAATAAAAGCTATATACAAAAAATAGCTAATATTTTACTTAAGGGAGAAAAGCTGAAAACATTTCCACTGAATAAGAGAACCTGACAAGGATGTCCCTCGTCCCAACTTTGATGCAACATTGCTCTGGAAGTCCTAGCCAGTACTACAAGACAAAGTCAGACATCAAGGGTATACGATCGGGTAAAGTGAAACTTTCGCAATTTGTAAACTATATGATTTTATATATTGAGAATTCTAAGGAGTCCATGATAGGATTTCTGAAAAGAACAGAGCAGGACACAAGATTAACAAGCAGAAATCAATTGGATTCCTATACACCAGTGAAGAGAATACAGAAAAAAGGTATCAAGGAATCAGTACAATTCAAAATAGCCAAGCAAAAGCTGAAATACCGAGGAATAAACCTAACCAAAAACAAACAAACAAACAAAAGACCTGTATGAAGAAAACTACAGAACATTACTACAAGAAACCAAAAGGGATCTACAGAAATGGGAGCATATTTCGCGTTTGTGGATTAGAAGATTAAATATTGTGAAAAATGTCAAGACTACCTAAAACAATCACAAATACAATACAATCCTGATCCAAATTCCAGCATCATTCTTCAGAGAAATGGAAAAACTAATTATCAACTTCATATGGAAAAGGACGAAGCGCAGAATAGGCTAAAAGGAACAAAGTAGGTAGCCTTGCACTCCCTGACCTCAAAACCTACGATACAGCCATGGCTGTCAAAACAACCTGGCACTGGAATAATGATAGATACTCAGACAAATGGATCAAGACTGAAAATAGAAATAAAAGCATCTACACACAGACAATGGACTTTGACAGGGGACCAAAAATCATCAAATGGGAAGCAGATGCCCTCTTCAATAAATGGTGTTGTAAACACTGGATATCCACGTGCAAAGAATGAAACGACCCACATCTTGCTCCATGTGCAAAAACAAACCCAAGGTGGATCAAAGACCTAGATGTAAAAGCCAAAGCTATCAGGTTCATCAAGGAGCCCTAGAGCAGGGAATACGTGGGCTATCGGCATTAACAAAGGAAACACACTCTGTGGAAGATAAGAATAGATGAATGGGACCTATGAAAAATAAGACACTTGTGTGCATTAAAAGACTTTATTAAAAGATTAAAAAGAGAGCCCACAGATTGGGAAAAGATATTTAACAGACAAAGGATTATTCACTACGATCTATAGATTTTTACAAGCTTACAACAAGAAAAAAACCAATAGCCCTCTAAGAAGGTGTGCAAAAGATTTGACCAGACAATTCACAAAGGAAGACACTGGAATGGCTAATAAACACATGAGGAAATGGCATGAGTCATCCAGGCAATGCAAGTCAAAACAACCATGAGATACTGTCTGACACCCACTACTGTAGCCCAATTATTTAAAAAAAAAAAACAAAAAACAGAACCACAAATGTTGAAGAGGGTGTGGTGAGAAAGGAACTCTTATCTACCACTGGTGACTTGTAAATACGTACAGCCACTGTGGAAGGTGGTATGGTGATACCTAAAACAGATGGTAATTGAACTACCATAGGATCCAGCAGTTCCATTACTGGGCATATTCCCACAAGAACTAAGAAACAGCTCATGAACCAATGTTTGCTCCCCCATGTTCATAGCAGCACAGTTCACAGGAGCAAGAAGCTGTCAACAGCCTACATTCCCATCAGTAAAAGAGTGGATAAAAAACTCTGGGACATGCACACAATGGAATATTACACATCCCTAGAAAAGATCGATGAAACCATGAAACACCTCAAGACATGGAGGGATCTGGAAGACATCATGCTGAGTGAAGTTAGTTGAGGCTACTGCAGTAGGATCGAGCAGAGGAATAGTGTCTGGGGTCTTAAAGGCTTGTATCCAAACAAGCAACCGTCTAAGCGAGGAGCCAACTAAGTCCACATGGAGGAAGCACACCATCCTGTGTGATCCAAAGATGACACTTAAAAATATGAATATGGTGAGGAGAAAAGCTTCAGAGCTAAAATTATGAACCCCCAATTTGTGGGGGGCTTTGGGATACAGGGGGAGCCCAAAACCCATATGCATAGAATCTAGTCATACTGAGCCACTGACAGATCCTCACGAGCCACAGGCAAGAGTCTCAAACAGCCCTATCAGGCAGAGATCACTGTAATCTTGATTATGTTGGACTGAACTGGACTCTTAGCCAGCTGTCCACCCAATAGATGTGACCTGAATTTGTTCTCGGTGCAAGTATCTCTTAATGGTTCCATGACAGAAGCGTCTTCCTTGGCTTTTTTATTGTTGATGGGGGTCTTTTCCTTCTTATGAATTATTTTTATTTTTGTCTTTATACTATTATGATTTTATCCTTACCACCTCAGTGTGATTTGATTTTTTTATTTGTGTCTGTTGGGTCTCCCAGCTGTGAAAACACAAGAGGAGTGAATGAGTAACTAATACAAGAGGATATAGGGAAGACAGGGGTGGAGGGTTGTAGGAAGGAAAAGGGATTTCAGGAGTAAATAATGAAGGTGGGAGGGGAGAGGGAGCACTAGAATGGATTGCATAACTCATTTTATAGGTGATAGAACCATGGGTTATATAACCATTGATGTGATAAAAATTTGTGCAGTTCTCCTTGATACGATTGAACTATTGAATTTCATGAAATGTAAACTATGTCCCAATAAAACTGTCAGGGAAGAAAGAACTAATGTTTTGAAAATAAATAAAGTATCATTACTTATTAATTTTAATGTGAGATTTCATTAAATCTATTAAATTTAATTTCTTTATAATTAAATTGTTGGTTTAACCAAAAAATCCTTTTTCTAAAAATAAGAGTTACAGTCTCAGAAACACACAGGGGCAATTCTACTCTGTCCTATAGGATCACTGTGAGTCAGAATTAACTCAATGGCAGTAAGTTTGATTTTTGTGATATATATATTCCTCTTTGCACCTACACATGGATATATGGATAAGTGTATGTATGGATATGTAAACAGAGAGATTTAAATTTAACAGAGTCTGAATTCTCATGTACTGTCCACTGACACAAATGTAAATAACTGCATTAATCTTACTTGAATATTTAGTCTTAGAAAGTATAGGCCTTAATTGGAAAAAATAATGATATTTTAAAGCTACTTTTCTTAAATTATGCAACATGAATTCACTGTAAAGAAAAATTAAAACCATAGCAAAAGGCAAAGAGTTTATAAGAATGGAAGGTCCCCCTTTCATTTACCTTCTACACCTCCTCACTCCTCTACCCACGAGCTCCCAATGTATGAGATCTTTTCTGGCCATTGTTCCTGCCTGTCTATGGCAAAGCACTGCAGGAATATCTATAAGTATCGTACGTCTTTGTCCTGTCAAGTCCAAACAGAATTTTGACAAACGTCTGCCTAAACCTGAATAATGGTGTTTCTGAGGGAATCTCTTACTTACATCTTCTAGAATCAATCTGGATCATCATTCTCTTTCTCTGCTGATAAGAGTACCTTTAAAAATAACGAGCAAAGAAGCTGGAAAGAAATTGGTATTAAAGGAGAAGAGCTTGCTAGGACATAAGGACCCACTGCCATCAGGTAGGATCCACCTATAGAAGCCCATTTACAGTTTGCAGTTTCAGAAGTTGTAAATCTGTATGGAAGCAGACAGCCTTGTGTGGGTCTCCACATGGTTCCTCCAGCTCCTGGGTGCTGGCTCCATCAGCGTACCTCCATATGGCTTGTCAACAGGAATGTGTAGTAGAGAGTGTATCTGACCTCTAGTGAGCCCCTAAGTTCGATACTAGTCCCTAACTACTTCTTCAGACTCATGCAGCCACAGATGCAAAATGCAGGAAGATCACGGGCTGGTGGGTGCAGTCTTATGGATTCAATGACAGTGGTGTCATCACAGGGCTCTGGCAGCTCCCAGTGTGGATCTTAGTGGCTCATCAACAGGAAGGTAAAGCAGAGAGAGCGAGAGGAAGTTCCCAAAAATCCTCTTGAGAAGGCCACACCCATAAGGAGGCACTATCAGGCTGTGCCTTGATTGACAGGTTAGACTCCACACCTACACTCATTATCAAGTTGACATGAAATTATATAACTACACAGCACCTAACAACAACAAGCCAACGCCGCCTGGTAGTTGTCATTCGAAAGTACATCCATTCTGTCAACTCTGCCTTAGGAGCATTCCAACACTTCTCACCACTCTTAAAGTTCTGCAAAACTATCCCCAGGTAGAGCTCAGGGACAAAGAGACAAAGTCTGGAAGTCCAGAGAAGGTTCTTAAGAAATTGTTATGAAATGAATTCCTCAACACCACTACTAAAAATATTGGGGGAAATCTAACCCCTCATTCTGTAGCTATAATCGTTTAGAAAAAGCAGTTTCTTTCCTGTGCCAGTGAGACCATGTCCAGAATCTAGTTTCTGAGTCACACAAAATAGTGCAGAGTAGACACAGAAGTAAGCATCTTATGAGGGAAACAGGTGTCTCACGAAGGCCACCAAGAATCCAGAAAACCCCAGTACTGCCAATGAGGAGAGAGATTGACACAGCTGAGATCCCGGTGTAGACTTTAGCCTCCAGGTCTGTGGGAAAAAGTTTTGTTCCCTAACATCACCCACTTGTGGTGATTGTGCTACAGCAGCATTAAGGAACTACGGTGGACATCAAGCTCTAAGTTTGCTGTTTACACCAACAGTCACAGGGAGAATGTATTACTGACTAAATCAATTATGTTGAAAGTCGAAAAATCAATGAAGACTTGCAGAGATTGCCTGTATAATATAGCCAGTGGGAGGGAAATTAATTCAATACAATAAACTAGCTGGCTCAAATCAAAGATATATATTCTATTGGGATCGGGAAGATAAAATCATGCTTTGTTAAGTAGAGAAGATACACATATTCATAAAAGACATCACTTGTTGAGTGTCTATGATGGTAAGCAGTTTATATGAGTCCGCTTTGAAAAGTTCGTGGAAAACAGAATGTTAAAATAAGGTTGTTTTCCCATGAACTTTTTTTAAGTCCCCTTGTGTGTTAGTCCGGGTTGAGTAGGGAAGCAAATGCATAAATATTATTAGCCATTATGTCCCATACCAGTCTGTAAATTCCCCTAAGGACTCACACAACACATGCAATTATGCTGAGTGCAGCAAGATCACAGGCCGTGGGTAGAAGGTCTGTGGATCCAGTGGCGGAGGAAGCACCATAGCGCTGGCGTGGGCTCCAAGCCTCTGGCTGCCATCAGCGGATCTCCATGTGGCTTGTCAACAGGAATAGGAAACTGAGACTCTCTGTGTCCCACCTCCAGCAAGCTATGTATCTCAGAGCGCAGTGGTTCTCAACCTGTGGGTCGCAACCCTTTGGAGGGCGAATGACCCTTTCACAGGGGTTGCCTGATTCATAACAGTAGCAAAATTACAGTTATAAAGGAGCAACAACAATAATGTTATGGCTGGGGGGGTCACAATAACATGAGGAACTGTATGAAAGGGCCACTACGGCATTAGGAAGGTTGAGAACCACTACAGTGGTGCCTCCAAATGCAGTCATCAAGTTGCGACCTGATTGACAGGCTAAGCTCCACCCCTTCACTCTTAATAGTCTCAAATTGACACCAGATTATGTAACTACCACACCTCGTATAAATTAACAGATTTAATTTCACACCAAACCTAGAGGAAGATATTTTTGGTCTCATTTTAATGATGAGGAAATGTTTAAACAGAGTTAGTTAGCTTCGTCTCTCCAGGATCTGGGCTCTCCTCACTTCTAATAGCAAGATGACTACGGCGGCTTCTGCCTTCCCCTCCACTTCCCATCTCACACCAGCGAGGGAAGAAGCTGTCTTCCAGAAGCCACAAGTCACCTCGCCATTGGTCAGGTTTGAGTACATGATTTCATGGGTGGGGGGGTTGGGGGGGATGGAGGACTCCTCCACTGAGTGGATTCCAACACATGGTGATGCCACAGGTGGAATTTCTGGAACTTATATCTGTACAGAAGCAGCCAGTCTCATCTTTCTCCCGCAGAGTGGCCGGTGGGCTTGAAATGCTGACTTCTGGTTCGTCACCCAATGACTAACTCACAGTGCCACCAAGGCTCCTAGTATAAAACCAGCCCCAGCTGGTATGAAAGCAGTTCTGACTCGTGAAGGCCCTGTACCTATATAAGAGAATATCAGCAAGTCTGTCTTATGAGATGCCTCTGGGAACTCAAACCTTCTGCCTTTCAGTTAAGAGCTGAGCTGTTAACCATTTCCACCAACCAGGGACTCCAAAGGAGAGACTGAGGCCTACTAATTAGACAGACAGCCAGAATCTACCCCCTAGAGGTCCAAGTAGAATCAACCCCTTCCAAAGCTCTTGGGTGAGATGGGGGAGACCTGAATTCCCCAAAAGTGGCAGCAGAAGGGGATAGTGAAGCTGTAGAGACAGCCACCAAATGCCTAACTCAGTACTCGTCACCCAGGAAAGGAGGCACAGAGATATACTCCACATCCAAGCCGTTCACTCCTACGAGCACTGTTTGCTCTGGAACAGCTTGTCCTCTGTGCAATTCCTTTTGAAGTAAAGTCTAATTTTGACTTTACCCCTCTTTTTCAAGATCAAGGTCTCCCAGGAACGGCACAGGTTTGCAGCTCCTGGTAGGCACTCAAGATTCTTCCACTCCAGAGCATGTCTGATCAGAAACTCTCGTGGTACAGAATTACGACTGCTGAGGACCTAAGATTTCATGCGCCAAAGGAAAAATAAGATTCGTAATAAAAGGATTTTTCCCCTACTTAGACATCTTTTATGCATTTGTTACTTCACCCCTGAGTTATGGAATTGATGCTTTGCTCACACAGAAAGCAGAAAACTGGTGAAACTAAGAACTGCATGAGTCTTTATAATGCACTCAGAATCGTTCCTCTGCTTTCCATCTAAACAGATAATTAGCTATCCAATTTAAATGTTGCTGTTCTCAAATAAAAGCACGCCCTGTTCCTTAAGAACGCATTTTAGAGTGTAATGGTCATCGCTGTGAGCCTGATGTGTGTTTTAAAACTGAATCCAATGACTCTTCAGTGCAGAACATCTAGTATAAGCTCATAGCCTGTCTCAAAATTTAAAAATCCTCTGCATGAGCTTTCACATATGTGTATAGTATCGGGAAGACCATGGTTGATTGGCCATCAGTTGCCCAGTATACACTTTGACACCTGTGAAAGCCTGAACCTGTGTAAAGTGGAAACCTTCCAAAGATGGAAAACTCAAAGACTGTGATGCAAAAGTACTAAAAGACTACGCTTGGCCAGAGGTGGAACATTTGCAGGACAGTTGAAACACAAGGCAGCTCGTTTGGTCCAGGCACTCCCAGGTTTCACTGTGCGTGCTTGGGCAGCTGTCGGGAAAGCAGTACACAAAACAAGTGTAAAGCATTCTGCGGTAATTCCAGAATTGCATGTCAACTTGAAGATAGATAAAAGTGTAGGGGTGATGGCCAACCTGTCAATCAGGTCACATCCTGATGATGTCTCCTTGTGGGCGTGGCCTTCTCATAAGGAAGGCCCTGGGAACCTCCCCTTCTCTCTCTACCTTCTCCTTCCAGCTGGCTGACCTTGACTGCTGCCAGAGCCATTGGATGCATCCACAACCATTGGATCCACTTGACTTGACACCCACCAGCCTGTGAGCTTCCTGCATTTTGCATCACTGATTGTGCCTGGGTGAGTCTGAATAAAGACTTAGTAACTAGTATCAGACTTATGGACTTGAGTTGGACTGGGCTGGGATGTTTTCTTGATACATAATTGCTTCTTGATATAAAGCTCTTTCTTACACATATATTATAGTCATTGGATTTGCTTCTCTAGTCAATCACCCTAACACACATCTCTCCAATCTCCACTGTCCAATGTCCAGACACTTGTTCCCAGGACATTTTCCCAGGCTTTTCTCAGAACTTTATGCTAGTTTCCCACAATTAAAACAAATGGACATTACAGAACTGAACTTTACAAAGAGAAACCATCAATACGGTGACTCTACTTAGAAAGATAGTCACTAAGGTTGAAAAGCAAATTCTCAACCATGGTGCTTTTCCATTAAGCATTGCTTAAATGGAAAAGAAAAATAACTATAAAACTGGGAAAAGTCAACACGAAAGTGGAGCTCATAACCCAGGGAGAAAACACATCATACCATCGTTTCTAGGGATGAATAACCCAATAACTTGCTCAGCTAACACCAGCTGCCCATAATCTAAATATACCAGCATTCATTTCCAGGCCATGTATGCATGGTGTTGTGGGGGATTAATTCTATCAAAGCCCAGGAAATTCTAGAGTTCATTCTGTTCTGCTCCTTAAGGAGTTGCATGGCCCTTTCAGGCCTCTCTAATGCAATTGAAAACTCCAGACCAGGCACATTACTGGCTGATTGAGGTCATCTCACCGAGTGCAAGAATTCTCCACGACTGTTGTCCATTGATCCAGCAATGGGAGCTTGGCATGGCCACTTCGAAGATCCTTATCCAATTCCAGTTGGTTGGAAGCCAGTCCTTACAGTAAATCAACACTCCCTGCTATGAGTTGAATTTGTTACCCCCGAAAGAGATGTTGAAATCTTAACCTCTGGTATTGGAAATAGGGTCGTGGAAGATGGTATCAATTAACTAACAAAGGTCATGTGGAGTAGGGTGAGTCTTCATCCAATATGAAGGCCAAGAGACACGAAGGGAAGAACATCATGTGGCCATGAGTTGTGTTGTAACGGTAAGCCAGGGAATACCTAAGACTACCAGAAACTGCAGGAGACAAGAAAATATTTTCCCCAAGAGCCCTCAAAGAGACCATGCCTGAACACCCTGAATCTAGCTTTGAGTGGTTCTCAACCTTCCTAATGCCACAACCCTTTAATACAGTTCCTCATGCTTTGGTGACTCCCAAGCATAAAATTATTTTTGTTGCTACTTCATCACTGTAATTTTGCTACTGTTCTGAATCAGGCGACCCCTGTGAAAGAGCTGTTCTCCTCAAAGGGGTCACGACCCACAGGTTGAGAACCACTGCCCTTCAGGTCAGAACTTCCTGTTTTTGTAAGCTACCCTGTTTGAGGTACTTAAATACAGCAACTCTAGAAACAGCATTCCTCTCGCTCCCCTGTCATTCCCACCAAAATAAATCTAACCCATCTTCCGATGACAAACTTTCAAATGTACAGAGACAGCTATTCTGTTAGCTGGTTAGTCACATTCTCTATTATTTTCTTCATGGTACATTCCACAGCCCACAGGTCTTCTGCATATCATTTATGGTGAGCAAGTTAAAGAATATAAAATTAAATCACTGTGCAAAATTAACCTGCTTTCTTTTCTGCCATATCTCCTCTGGTTAAAAGTGTATAGACAGAAACCAAAACAAGACTCACTGTCATCAAATTGATTCCTGACTCATAGCGACCCTCTAGATCAATGTAGAAATGTTCCTGTGAGTTTCTGAGCCTGTAACTCTTTGCAGAAAAAGAAAGCCTGTCTTTCTTCTTAAGAGTGGCTAGTGGCTTTTGAACTGCTGACCTTGAGGTTAGCATCCCAATCAATGCTTAACCACCACTCCACCAGGGCTCCAGTATAGAGGCATGTCTTGTTTATTGCACTTCACCTTATTGTGTTTCACAGCACATTTCTACAAATGGGAGGTTTGTGGCTACCCTGCCTGGAACAAGTGTACAGCAGCATATGTTCACCGGAGCCTGAGTGTCACACTGTGGTAATTCTCACAATATTTCAAACTTTCCCATAACGTTGCAGCACATCCGGTAGACTACAGTCTAGTGTAAACATAACTTTCATGTGCCCCAGGTAACCAAGAGCATCCATCATATTTGCATGATTGTGGTGGTCTGGAATGGAACTCACAATACTTTCATTTTTTAGTGTCTTAGAATTGAACAGACTAGTGGGCCAGTCTACCCCACAGTAAACTTCTTTATGAGGCTGCCCTTTCGCTCATGAGTCAATGTGTATAGGGCTTGTGTCCAGCATTTTCTCTACCATTGGATCGCTCCACATTCACTCCCCTCCATCCTGTCACTCAGAGAGTTAGACAGCAAAGGCCACTGTTTCATCGCATATAATTGATCCTGCTAGTGTGACATTTCAATCCCGGCTTCATCTGAGGAAGTCACCGCATGTTAGATGGTGATGCTGGGAGGGGGAAAGACCAGAAATAGTGAACGCTTATTAGCCCTCAGAAAATCATAGCGTGTTTTGTGCTTCTCTTAACACCTGATTATTTTCTAAGCTATGAAAACCTCCAATTAAATTGGCTGCCACCCTTACACTTTTATATATCTTGGTGGGGAAGTGCTGTTTTTCCAGCGAACTTCAGATACAGTGTCTGCATGGTTTGTGTGGCAGCCACACAAACTGGGAGCCGTTGCAGGGACAGTCAGCCATCAGCCCTGTCGGCCTGAGTTCTAAACTCTGTAATCCTCTGTCTGCACATGTCCAGGCTATGATTTAAGTAATGCAAGCCTGTAACTGCTCAGTGGCAGAGTGGGTTGTGTTGGACTACTAATCACAAGGTCGACAGTTCAAAACCGCCATCGGCTCCAACAGGAAAAAGGTGAGGAGCAATTCAGCCCTTGCCTTATGGGGTCACTATATATTGGAATCAACTCAATTGACAGTGTTTGGATTGCCCTTTTTTTTTCTGAGTTTGTAACTCCAGGTTCCTTGGGTGGTAAAAAGGGTTAATACGTTCAGCTGCACTATGATAGGTTCAAGTCCAGTCAGAGGTACTTCATAATAAAGGTTTGGCCATCTGCTTCAGGGTGTGTGTGTGTGTGTGTGTGTGTGTGTGTGTGGTGGCGGGGGGATGGGAGGGTGGGGATGGTCATTGAAGACTCTCTGGAGCAGAGTTATCCTGTGACAAGCAAAGGGGAACCACGAGTAGGAGCCCACTTGTCAGCGACGGGTTCGCGATGAGCAGACTCAGTGACAGTGAGTGAGGATGAGACAACCTGATCAGAAATGCCCATGTTACAATCCCAGGTGAGACAGACAAAAGCATGGAACACACATCTACTCGTTTCTACCGCGAACTGTAGAAGGGCTTCCACTTGCACAGCTGTCCCTGCAACCTGAGGAGAGCAGGGTGGTGGTTTCTGTTCCACGGATGAAGTCCGTCGGGCTCAGTGAAGCTTGTGACTTGACTTGATGAAGCTCACCTAAGTGTAAGTGCTAAATCGTGCTACAATAGCAAAGAAATCGGTCATTAACTCAGCACCCAACATTCTCCAAAGCTTACTGTGGTTCCTTCTTTCTGAGCCCTAATGTATCAAAATTAACACCTGCTTCCATTTCCCCTAGATATTTTTCAAGTAGCACAGACAACAGAAACCAAGCCTGGGGTGGAGGAAAAGCCTAATAAGATGGGAAACGTGCCCATCCTGAAGGACATATTACCCGTAGGGTCCAGCAACCTACTCTAAACCTGGCCTCTTTAATCCATGATGGCTAGAGAGGTGAGTAGAGAAAGAAATGTATGCATGTCTCGATAGATAGATAGATAGATAGATAGATAGATAGATAGATTTCCATATGTACGTGTGTATTTATATACACAAATATAGAATAGATGCAATAGAAGCATTTATATACTTTTTCATTAAACTAAATATCGTGTGACGCTATTATTTATCAGCATACTCTCCATACACACCTACACATTCTGAAGACTGTATTTCTATCTCTTTGTGCTCTTCAGTGTATCCAACATCCAAGTGAGTCTGGGCATTCTTGATGGACTCAAATGATTCCATTTGAAATGTTCTCTGAGCTGGGCAACCAAAAGACGTCTGAAGGGTTAAATCAGGGAAGAGAGCTGGATGAAGTAGGGGTTCCCAACTACATTCTCATAGGACAGCCCTTGCCACCCTTGCAGACTGAGCAAATACACTAAGGTGCCTTATGACAATGAAAAAGCATTTCTCAGCACAGCCTTCTTCGCCTTTTTCTCACCAATGCAGTTTCCCGTTTTCTTAAAACTTCTTTATAATAAGTCCCTATGGTATGTCTTGTGGGAGGAGGGTTTCTAACAAAATTTTCTCTTTGGTGTTTCAGAAAAAGTCACCATAACCTTCTCCGCTGACCTCTCTGCTCTGAGTGCTACGGGTCCAGCCGATCCCTCAGAAGGCACTGCTTTGATTGGACTTTTTATAGGCACCCTAGTGATGCCCTAATGATGCGAAGGCAAACGTCTTACTCAGAGAAGTTGTATGCAGCAATGTGCTGGTTCGGGGGCCCCTTTAAGCATATTTTGTTGGAATAAACCAGTGCAGGTGTGAACTGGAACCCTGGTGGCTCTACGTTTTGACTCACCCTTCCGTGCTGTTGATAATTCATGAATACTGCCAGACCGTTTCCACATTTGCTGGTGCTTGTATCTCCTTCTACTTGTTGCAGACAATTGACTCCAAGTGCCTCTTTCAGACTAATATGCTGTTGTTGTTGTTGTTGTTGTTGTTGTTGTTGTTGTTGTTGTTGTTAGAGTTGACAGAATTGACGGTTGACTCACATCTACCCCGTGCACAATGAATGAAATGCTACCTGCTCCTTTGCCATCCCTAGGAGCAGTTGCAGCGCAGACCACTGTGCTCCACTGTTGCTCAGAAATGGATCGCTGGGCCTTTCTTCCTCATCTGTCTTAGTTTGGAAACTATTGAAACCTATTCAGCAGATAGGAACACATGTAAGTCTCCACTGAAACTGGACATCAGCTGCATAAGGAAGGAAGGGGAGGATTTTACTACTGAGCCACTACTGCTCCGCAAACAAACACAGAGGTCCCTTCAAGGTCCCAAGTCTTGGAATGGTCTCAAATTTCCACTTTATCAGGGCCTTCTACTCCTGTAAACAGTTATAGTATTAGGAGCTCACAGGGGAAATTCTATCCTGGATAGCAGAGTCACTGTGAGTCAGTCTGCTCTGAGGCAGGGAGTGGTACCTGGGTTGAAATAGGAAGAACTATTCTGCTCTTAGTGTTCTTGGGATGGGGGTACCAATTGTATTTTTCTTTCTCGTGTTTCTGAAAAGCATTGGGCAATTTCCCATTGAGGAAAAGCAAAAATCATTGAAGAAAGGATAGTACTTATGATATTTCTGAACCTTCGCACCACTTCACTCTGGGGTTAATCACATGAATATCATGAATCTTTTTATGGTAACTAAGCAAAGAATAATTTTCTAATCTCTGCTTTGCCATTTTCTTTGTAATTGTGGGCTAGTGACATATGTTCCTTCCACTGTAAAGCAGTGATAATATTAGCTTACTCCAGGAAGATTTCATAAGAATAAGAGAAGAAATCCACTTAGCACAAGTATAGCAGCCACCCTCATAGGCGAAGGTTTCTAAGGGATTTGGGAGGCGTGGGATGGGGTATAGAGAGAGTGGGTACATGGAAGGGAACTCAGAGAAAAGCCCAAGTCAACTCTAAGCTAAAGTGTTGCAGCATATCTTTAATAGTAATTCTCTGTTAGGGTCTAGTTCTCCTTCAGGTTCCACACTCCTCCTCAAGGTCCCAGGAAACTACTCTCTCCACAGAATGGCTCAGCTCTCAGCTGCTCCCCGGAAGCTTGGCCATGTGAACCCACCCAGCAGCTCCGTGAGAGCAAAGCCGGGTGATGTCTTTCCATAAAGATTACAGCAAAGGAAATCCTATGAGTTAGTTCCACTCGGTTACCCAGGATCACTGAGACTTGGAATCACCTGGGCAGCACCTAACAACAGCAAGGAATCTTGTTTGAGACTTTCCTTGAGGATAGGAAAGTCTATTTCTGCCGTGTTGCCTTCAAAACTGCACTAATATGTCAATGTCACAGCTAAGAATATTTCATTGAGAAAATTAAAGTAATATACAACCTGTTGCCTTTTCATACTGGAGAGGGAACACATTTCCATTCACTTCCTTATTCCAGGCTTCAGTGGGTGACACTGAATTAGGTCTCCAAAAAAGTGTGTCAACTTGGCTAGGTTGTAATTCTCAGATCATGGAATCATTCTCCCTTGTGTGTCCTGATATGAATAACCCCCTTTTTGTGATCTGAGAAGATGATGCAATGTCTTGTGAACCCTAAAACTCCATGTGTTAATGAGGCAAGATTAGAGGAAGTTGTGTTCATCTCTTTGATATCATTGTTGTTTGTATGAGATGCCTTCAAATTGACACCAACTCATGCACAACAGAATAAAACCATGGCCAGTGCTGTACCATCCTCACAACTGTCCCGTTTGAGTCCAATGTTGCAGCCTCTATATCACTCCACCTCCGGAAGGGTGTCCTCCTTTTCATTGGCCCTCTTACTTTCCAGGCACGGTAAAGTAGAGTTATCCAAATGCTGGCCTCTCTTGAGACCATGTGTAAAGGACATGAGACAAAGGCTCACCATCTTCACATCTAAGGAGCGTTCTGGTTGTACTTTCCCAGATGGAGATTCCTTTGTACTTCTGGCAGTCCATAGTGCTTTCAATAGTCTCCAATAACGCCATAATTCAAATACACCAATTCGTTTTCAGTCTTGTGTATTCTTTGTCCAGCTTTCACGTGCATATGAAATTGATTGAAAACCCTGGGACTTGGGTCGGACAGACTTTAGTTCTGAAAGTGAAATCTGTACTGTTTAGTGCTTTAAATAGATCGTGTGCAGCAAATTTGCCCAATGCAAAATGGCATTTGATTTCTTAGCCTCTGGTTCCATGAATACTGATTATAAATCCAAGGAAAATGAAATCCTTGACAACTACAATCTTTTCCCCATTTATCATGCTGTTGCTTATTGGTTCAGTTGTGAGGAATTCTATTTTCTCTGCACTGCATTGTAATCTAGACTCAAGGTTGCATACTTTGGTATTACAGTAGCAAATGCATTAAGTCCTCTTGGATTTCAGCTAACAAAATTATGTCATATATATCGAAGGTTGTTAATGAGCCTTTCTCTAATTCTGGTACCAAATAGTCCAATTTATCAGATTATTTGCTTAACATATAGATTGAGCACATAAAGTGAAAAGATATCCCCATGACTCACATCCTGCTGAATTTCAACTGCAGTATCCTCTTACTCTGTTTGAACAACACCCTCTGATCTATGCACAAATTGTCCATGAGCATAATAAATTGGTCTGGAATACCCATACTTCCGTAGTTCGTAATGGTGTGCCCAGTTCAATGCCTTTGCAGAGTCAATAAACTGCAAGCAAACATTGCTCTGGCGTTGTACAACAAAGAGCTACTTGACCTCAGCGATGGTGTCCCTCTTTTGCATCTCACTGGAATTTCTGGCAGCGCCCTGTCAGTGTATTTCTGCATCTGTTTTTTAAAATTATTTTCAGGAAAATTTTGCTTGCATGTCATATTCATATTGTTTGATAATTTCTACATTTGTGGGGTTATCTTTCTTTGGAGTGGGCACAAAAAATCGTTCTCTTGCAGTATGTTGACCACACTACTGTCTTCCAGAGTCCTTGGAATAGAATGGTGAGCGCTTCCAGTGCTGACCAGTGTTTTGAAGCATTGCATTGCTATTCCACCCATTCCTGGAGCCTTGTTTATCTCCAGTGCCTTCAGTACAGCGTGGCCTTCATTCTTTAATACGGCAGATCTTTACCATATTCTCTCTGTTGAAATGGTTGAATGTTGGCTTTTTTTGTACAGTAACTGTATTCCTTCCATCTTCTTTGGATGCTTTCTGCAACATTCAATATTCTGCCCATAATACTCTTCAGTATTGCAAGTCCAGTCTTCAATTGTTACTTCAGTTTTTTAAGTTTGAGGTATGCGGAGTGTGTTCTTTCTGTCTTGGTATTCTTAATCTAGGTCTTTCCACAAGTCATTATAATGCTTGACTTTGTCTGTTCATGTTACTTTTAGAACTTTTCTGCTCAGGACTTCTCCTTCATTTCTTCCAGAACTTTTGCTATTCTATGGTCAAGAGTAAGTTTCAGAATGCCTTTAGACATCCACGTTGTTTCTCTCCTTTTTAATTTATTTTCTTACAATATCTCTTTGTTGTGTTTTATTATTATTATTAATTGGGATTTAATATCCATAGTATATCTTTCCATAGTTCAATCAGGTCCAGTAGAATAGTGCAATTGCTACCACACTCAGTTTACAAACATTATTTTTCTACCTGGGCTCCTTGATATCATCTCCCTATTATCCCCACCACCACAACAGTACCCCCCTCCTCCCGGAATGCTTATTCTACTTGCTGTCCCTATAAATTCATCAATCCTTGGATTCATATAACAAAAACTGGGAAAACATATAACACAACTTCAAGAGGGTGGCCTCCAATGACATAACACCTCTGAAATACACCCTAACATGTACATACAAAATTACATACAGAAAATTTTGTAAACCAGATCAATTCCAGCCTGCGTCATAGATACACCGACAGTTTTAACTGTTCAAGGCAGATTTATGGCTTTGATCTTCTGTACTCATCTCTCAAATGCACTCTGTTTAGTAAGCACTTTCCTCCTATCCCTCAGTAGACAGAGGGCGTTCGCTGGAGGCTTATCCCACATGAGCACAGTGAAGGTTTCTGGAATTCCCATTCTTTGTTATGGTCCACACAGTCAAATGCCTTAGAATAGTTTATAAAGCACAAATAAACATAGTCCCTGCTTTCAGCCAATACCCATCTGACATCAGCAACAATATCCCTTGCTCCATGGCCTCTTCTGAATCCAGCCCGAATGTCTGTTAGCTACCAGTCAATGTCCAGCTGCAACCATTAATGGGTGATCTTCAGCAAAATTTTACTTGCATGATATTAATTATATTGTTCTATAATTTGGGCATTCTGTTGGGTCACCCTTTTTTGGAATGGGTACAAATAGGGATCTCTTCCAGTCATTTGGCCAAGTAGCCATCTTCCAAATTTCCTGGGATAGACAAGTGAGTGATTACTTCCAGTGATTCATGAGTCTGTGGAAACATTTCAGTGGGTTATCTCTTCAGTTCCTGCAGCCAAGTTTTTGGTTAATGCATTCATTGCAGTTTGAAATTATTCCTTCAGCACCATTGGTTCTGGTTCGTATGCTACTTCTTGAAATGATGGAATATCCACAAATTATTTTTGGCACAGTGACTATAATTTTTTCCATCCTCTTTTGATGCTACCTGCATCTTTCAATATTTTGTCCAGAGAATATTTCAATTCTGTAACTCAAGACTTGAATTTTTTTTGAGTTCTTTCAGCTGTGCATGTTCATCCCTTTTGGTTTTCTAACTCTAGATGCTTCCTCATTTCATTATCATATTTTACTTTGTCTTCTCAAGCTGCCCTTTGGATTTTTCTGTTGAGCTCTTTTACTTCAACATTTCTTCCAAGTGCGTTAGCTATGCTACAATTAAGTGCAAATGTCAGAGTCTCTTCTGACTACTTCCACTTTCTCCTTTTTTTCTTTCCTGTCTTTTTTAATGACCCTTGGCTGTCTCCATGTATGATGTTCTTGATTTCTTCCCACAGATCCTCAATCTTCTGTTGGTCATTAGTGGTCAGTGCAGCAAATCTGTGCTTGAAATTCAGGTGGGATAACCTCAAGATGGACTTTTGGCTCTCGTGGACTTGTTTGAATGATCTTTAGCTTCAATCTGAACTTAAATATGCCCAATAGATGGTATGTTTGTGTAGTCAGCTTCTGGACTCTCTTTAGCTGCTGATATTGAGTTTCTTCATTGTGTCTCTCCACAAATGTAGTCCATCTGATTTCTGTGTATTCCATCTGAAGAATTCCCTGCACCTTTTGTGTTGTTGAAAAGGACGTTTTCTGTGAGCAAATTATTGGTCTTGCAAAATTTCATCATGTAATCTCCAAAATCATTTCTATCACCAAGGCCATGTTTTCCAACTACTGTTCTTTCCTCTTTCTTTTTAACTTTTGTATTCCAATCTGCAATCAGTATCAATGCATCTTGGTTACATGTTGCAGACTGAAGGTGTTCGTAGAATTCTTCAATTTCTTCATCACCAGCTTTAGTTGTTAGTGAATAAATTTGAATAATAGTTATATTGACTGTAGTTCTTGAATGCAGATGGATATAATACTATCTTAGGCAGCATTGTACTTCAAGATACAACTTGAAATGTCCTTGCTAATAATTTTTTTAATATTTTCTTTTAGAGTTAATGTGTTTATTGTGTTCACACAGGAATTATATTCCTATTTAACAATGTTTGTACATATTTTTCCTTGACAATATTTTTACAATGTGTCTACATTCTCATTATTTTTATTCTGTTCCTGGTGATCTAGTTTTTCTTTCCCTTCCTTGCATTTTCATATTTCCTATAAAGATTTCATACTTTAAAAATAAACTATTTTAATGGGACCTAATCCATGGATTATACAATTCAATAGTTCAATCATGGCAAGAAGAGTTGTACAATCATCACCACCATCAATTTTAGAATATTTTCTTCTTTCTTGTACTCATTGGTATTAATTCCCCATCCCCATCCCACCCTAACCTCCCCTGCCATACTTCCAAGAAATCCTTAATCCAGTTACTGTCTCTATAGACTTAATCATCCGTGATTGATATGTCCTTTTTATTGATGAATGCAATGTCATTCCTCTTGATTATTTTGTAGGAATAACCATATGTAATAGTAAACCATATGATTTCCTGATTCAAAATGGCCAATACCCGGCAAGCTCACAGATGCCTATAATGTCGATTTTTATGTGTTCATTTAATTTTTAATGATGTCTAGAGCTGTAAGAGCCCCCAGTAGAATGATTATTTTTAAAACTTCCAATTTTCATACTTTCCTACCAACAATATAGCTTCCATTTATGTTGTTGAAATAAAAAGTATTTCCAATGAAGAAGTCATTGCTATTGCAAAACCCTATCACGTGATCTCCAACATTATTCCTTTCACCCAGCCTTAGATCCAGCCACGCAGTCTTCCTCTTTGTTTCCAGCCTTTGCATTCCAGACACCAGCATTTTATCAATGCATCTTGATTGCATGTTTCATGAATTTCAGACTGAAGAAACTAGTAGAATTCTTCCATTTCTTTATCACTTATGTTAGTGGTTGGTGCATAAGCTTGAATCACTGTTATGTTAACTGTTAAACAACTTCCTTGTAGGTGTAGAAATATCCTATCACAGACATCGTTGTACTTCACGCTAAATCCTAAAATGTTCTTTTTGATGATAAGTACTACAACATTTCTCTTCCCAGCCAACTACATCATGCTTGTCTGACTCAAAAAGGCCTATATCGGTTATTTTGGTTCATGATTGCCTAGGATATAGATTCTTATGCATTTCATATATGTGTGAAAGTTGGACATTGAATAAGGAAGACCGAAGAAGAATCCGTGCATTTGAATTATGGTGCTGAAAAAGAATATTGAAAGTCCCATGGACTGCCAACAGAACAAATGAATCTATCTTGGAAGAAATAAAGTCAGAATACTCCTTAGAAGCACAGATGGGGGGACTTTGTCTAGCATACTTTGGACATGTTACCCGGAAAGGCCAGTCCCTGGAGAAGGGCATCATGCTTGGCAAAGCAGAGGGGCAGTGGAAAAGAGGAAGCCGTCATCAAGATGGACTGACACAATGGCTGCAACAATGGGCTGAAACAAAAAATCGTTGTGAGGACAGCACAGGACAGGGCCTGTTTGGCATAAGGAAGCTGTGAGTCAGAACCACCTGCGCAGCCGCGGCAACAGAAACTGCCTGAGCAAGCCCGAGGTCCTTCCCAGGGACCAGTCTCTCTTGAAAGCATCAATATAGTGAAATAATCAGACAACTGACACCTCCGACATAACAAATACAAACAACTGGTACACGAGTCAAGGACAAAACTTGGGAATGCAATGTTTATTTCCACTTCTCTGGTTTTGAATGAAACCCAAACTGGAGAGTTAAAAATGCATATCCCTTTTCCTTCCCAACTACCTGCTTAATGTCATAAGCCAGATGCCTCTCCACTTGAGATTCCTTCTCTGAAGAGACCAAAGGCCAGATTCCCTGCTGTCTCTGAGGAGTTCCATCTTCTGTGAGGGTAGACTGGAGTGGCAGAAGCTGCTGGGACCCCTGTACTTCCATGGTCAGGGACAGAATTGCCATGGACATGCCTTGTCCTCCAAGGAAACCACATTGCTGGAGCACTGTTAAGCCTGCTTCTCAATCTACCAGTTGATTTTCAAAGGGATCCCCTTGTTAAATTACCCAAAGTCAGTTTCTGTTTCCTCTACCCCAAGAACCCTGAGTGCTGCCATCACTTATGAAATAAGGTGGCCTAGTGGTTCTGCATTGGACTGCTAACTGGAAGATCGGCAGTTCAAAAACACCAGTCACTCCACAGGAGAAAGATGGGTCTTTCTACTCCTGTAAAGAATTACAGTCTTGGAAAATCGCAGGGGCAGTTCTACCCTGTCCTATAGGGCCACTATGGGTTGGCATTAACTCCATGATAGTGAATTTATTTTGGTTTTGTTTTTCATTCGAGGACACACATTAAATTTAATGCAATACAATGCAGTACTGGACAGGGACTATCTGTGGGAAGATACATTTTGTGGATCAGGGAGTAGAGAGGTTGCAAGGAAGTTGAAATTCCAGGCAGGAGAGCAACTGAGAACTCAATCCTGGGCAATGACAAAGGCTGAGAAAACACCTTTTCAGATGCATGGCAGGTTACTGAGAAGTGACAAAAGGACTATTAAAAAAAGCGGGAGGTGAAGGGGGAGTTCCGCAGGTCCAGATGAAAGATGCAGAACACAGAAGTTGTACAGCTACAAAGGCAGCTAAGTGGCAAGAAGCCCAAAAGCCTAGATTTCATTAAAGAGAAAAAGAAAAGAAAAAAAATTTTTACCGACCGGTTGGTAGATTCTGAAATTGCATCAATACCTCAATGGAATGTCAATTAAAATGGACAAGGAGGTTGTTCAGGGAGAAAGAACTCCAATCGCAAAGAAATGAGTCGTGTCTGTGTGTTGGGAAATGCTTTCTTTTATGCTGCATGCTTGAAGAAGATCGCCTCTAACTGCTCCATTTCTGAGCACGTGCAGCTATTGTGCTCAAATGGAAAAGGATATTTTATCGTTCACCCTTGGTGACCCCTTTAATCACTACTAACTATCCTGATTCCCCACATTACCCAGAAATAAGGAGGAGGTTTGCGGATGCCGAGCATTAGCATAATGCTGCAGACTTTAAGGTCTTCTGTAAACTTATAATATCCTTTTCCTCCCTGTGCAGTAAATCTGATTTAATTATCGCTCAGAAATCAGTAAAGGTACTATTTTTGTCTTTGCTTGTCCTTAATCCTTATTTGATTAAAGCACCACATGCCTAATTGGACTGGGTTTACCTCAACCTCCTCAATTCTAAATATCAAAGGCGTCAGTGGGATGACTGGGGTGGTTTTAACAGCTCCTAGGACACAACAGATAAGCAGTAAATCGGCAAAATGCCAGTTGCTCCCAAGCTGCCCAGGACTACCAACCCCCCACCTCCATGAGCGTGGCCCCCTGGTCCTTAACAGTTCTTGCCAGGAAGAGAAGGAAAGATATTTATAGCAAAGAGGAGAGTTTGTGAAACCTGTTATTCCCCCATTCTAATGGGCTGGAATCTCTCACAATCTTGTCATTCTTTGAAAACTACAAGTGCCATTTGATTGAAACCCTGCAGTATTGACCAGGAAGGGCTCACTAAAAAGCTCAGTCTTTTAAAAGAAAAAAGAAAGGGGGTTGGTGGCAGGCCAGGCAGCAAGGCAAGCAATGCATGCGCCTCTGTGCTTTGGTCAGCCCATATTTGTAAGGAAGGGACAGGCACCATTGTCATCATTTTTCCAAGTGAGAATTGAGAATGTAAGGGACCAAGTGTAATTGAAAGACAACAGTAAGGTCGGTGGTTCAAGTCCACCAGTCACCCCTTGGGAGAAAGAGGAGGCTAACTACTTCCAAAAAGATTGGCAAAGGTTCTGAAACTCAAGGTAGGGTTTGTATTCATTGAAATCACCTTGATGGCAATGGACGTGGTTTTTGTTTTTCGGAGAGAGGAAGAGAGCGAAGGTCTCTTAGCTCCAAGTAAGGTATAGGATTACACCACAGTCATTATGCCACCAGTAGATATTGCAGGGTTTCTAAGTTACCCATGTATGTTAGTCTGGGTGGACTAGAGGGGAAAAATCCATAGAAACACATATGTGTATAAGAGACAGGTTTATATAAGGACAATTGTACATTAAGAAAGCATCCTAACCCAGTCTAGTCCCAGCCCATAAATCCGATATTAACCCATATGTCCAATACCAATCTATAAAGTCCTCTTCACCCTCGTGAAACACTTGCAATGACATCAAATGCAGGACAATCACGGGCCAGTGGATAGAAATTCTTTGGATCCAGTGGTGTTGTAAGCATCTCAGCGCTTATATATTGGATCTAGATCAGTAATTCTCAACCTTTCTAATGTCGCGACCCTTTAGTGTAGTTCTCATGTTCTGGTGAACCCCCAACCATAAAATTATTTTCATTGCTACTTCATAACTGTAATTTTGCTGCTGTCGTGAATTGGGCGATCCCAGTGAAAGGGTCGTTGGGCCCACAAAGGGGTCGCAACCCACAGGTTGAGAACCGCTGATCTAGATGGATCTGATTTCCTTACCTTTTGCAGCAAATTGTACTCTATTATTTGGATCCCTGGTGACATAATGGATTATACAGTAGGGTGCTAACTTCAAGGTCAGCAGTTCGCCCCCACCGGCTGCTTCCCCTTAAAAATATGAGCCTTTCTGCTTTTGTAAAGATTAGAGCCATACAAGACCAAAGAGGGCAGTTCAACTTTGTCCTATAGGGTCGTTATGAGTTGGAATTGACTCAGTGTCAGTGAGTGTTTTATATACATATATATATAGTTTAAATTAAAATATGGCAACACACTTTTTCAAGACCTAGTCTACTACAGTTAGACACTGATGAAGAACTAATATGGATAAGTCTCTCACCAATGTATCTGTAACAATTCTCTTAGAGAGCAAAAATTTGAGGAAGTGAAAGTGTTGACCTATGAGGGCCTTCTAAAAAAGGGCTGAATGCACAAAGATGAATCCTAAATAATTAGGTGGGCAACACACGGCTCAGAGTACATGGTTTTACGATGTTAATATTCAGATCTGTGTTCCACTCCCGCCAGCTTTGCGTATGTTTCATTTTTCCTCACATGGTGTGGCAGTTACCTAATCTGGTGTCAATTTGAGGATTAAGAGTGTAGGAGTGAAGTCTAACCTGTCAACCCGGAGATAGCCAGAGACCTCTGTGTGGTCCTGGCCTCCCCTGAGAATTCTGGGAACTGCTGATTTTCCTCCTTGGGGGCAAGAGATACTTTCTCTTCAGCTCACTTCCTGGGAGATACTCTATTGACAAGACACATGACACTACGCTGATAAACCCCGGACTCCTGGGAAATGGAGAAGCCATGTGGAGACCCCTGCTCCACATATAACACACAGGAATTTTGTTTACTAGAACACACAGGAATTTTGACTGCCGAGAACATCAGAAAGCAAGGTTCTGAGCACGCAGCAGGTCCAGACAAAAAGGACAAGACAGAAAGCAAAGAGTGAATTGTGTGATAAAGGAGAAGGGTTGTATGCACATTGTGAGGCATCATTATACTGTGATAGGAAGTGCATTGTAATTGCGGCTTATTTGTTTATGCTGTAATCCCTCCCAGCATGTCACAAAATCTGTTAATGGCTGGAACACAGGAAGGTTCCAGACCTCTGTATTTGTTTTTTAGTGTGGGCCAAATGTCCCAACCTCAAGCCAGCCCTATATATAATAGCTTCTTAACTCGATGCATTGCCTAAAGATGAGAATTCCAGACCTTAGCTAGAATATCCCATTATATACTAAAGGCAGACACACATTCCTGAGGAAACTTCCATTTTAACTGACTGACTGATCATAGCAGATCTCAATATGGAGAGTGATTACATTATATTACATTAAGGAAAAACAACCATTCCAATGTTTTATGGAGTGAAATATTAAAATCTGGGTTGTTCCCTCACCAACTTTGCCTATGTTTCATGTTTTCCACATGTAGGCATCATGGAGATTCCAGAAATGTCTACTGTGATGGACATTCTATGGGGCAGCAGAGAGCTTTCTTTGACCTTACTCAGGGATTTGTGTAGTATATATGAAGAAGTGGAGTACACTAAGGACAAAGATAAAAATCACCAAACTTCCCACCTGGCAACTAACACATATGGTTGATCTAAAATATATAGAACTGTCCAGAGAAAGGCATCCAAGGCATGTAGTCTGACCAAATCCTTCTAGGTGCTCTTTGGTCTGACGGAAAACCCCTGGAATTTCCATGGATCAAGAAAACCTGTCCATGGAGATTTGTTCCTGAAAATATGTGTCGAGCTGACTAAAACAATACAAATAATCTCTGTGTTGGTTAATGCTATGTGTCAACTTGGCTCGGCTGGGACTCTCAGTGGCTGGGGCAGACACTGAAATGATGGCTTTTCTTTAATGTAATATGACATAATCCTCACCATGAAGTGATATCATATGAAAGCCAATAAGGTTTTTGGTTGTTTAAAAAAAAAAAAAAAAAGGTGGGGACTTCCAGGAAGATGGCGATGGAGTGACACATACCAGAGGGACTCCACAGAATACAGCCTGGGAGAGTTGCTTAGAGGGAAGTTTAATGTTGCCAGAATGCAGGAGGAGCATCATAAAGATAAGTAGGCAGAGACCTATGGGGTTTTGAGGGACTGGGGGGCTTTTGGCTTACCTCAGTGGAAGCTGGCTGGGGCTTGACCTTGGCCCTGCCACTGCCTCTGCCAGAGCTGGGACCATTTGGAGCCTGTAGGGGGGCTAGGACTGGACACTTGCAGCTCCACGGGATTGTGATAAGAGCTGTATAAGACCCCAATAAATTGAAGAAGAAAAAAAATGATTTTTTTTTTCAGAGTGAGGTTAGGCACTTCCGTGAGGCCTAAACCCTACTACAGTCACCTACTCATCACAGAGACAGGTTTACACATGCTCTCTTTGGACTGAACCTGTAGGACCTAGAACTCTCATAGCAATCCTTTTTTTGCTTACGTGTGTGTGTGTGTGTGTGTGTGTGTCTGTCTGTCTGTCTAATCAGTGGTTTTGCTTCTCTAGAAGACACAAACTAAGACAGTCCACTGCCATATAATTGCTAAAGTTTTTTCAAGATTTGATTTTCAGATATCTCTCCAATCAGCAGAGCAAGACTTAGCCCAGGAGAGGCACCTGGGGAATACTGGGAAGACACATAATGAAGGTAAAGGTGAAAATGACCAAATAATGTCGCCTCCTTCCCAATTGTGCCTGGGGGCTAGCCTTTGACCCTTCTCCCCTTGAAGTTCTATACCAGCATGGTCATCAGTGGCCTTGTGCATAATCTAAATTACAGAGGAAGCAAATTTGCACAAATTTTCTCTCAGGGACAAAAATCATGTTCACTGAAAGTAGATTGGAAAGTGAATTGCAGTCTAGTGGGAGGGGGGGGGGCTTGTTTTGTTTTTTCTTTTCTTGTTCCAGTGGTCTTGCTCTTCAAACGCTCTGCCATCTCTTCTCTAACCTGCTATCTGTGAGACGTCTGCGTCTGCTCTTGAAGGCCGAGTGAACATTCAGAACAAGAAGCTGAGTCACCATGGCCTTTCCCTCACCACAGCCCACTGCAAAGCTAGTGAAGAAGATATGACCCGCTGCCCCGCTAGGAAACTAGGCCAGATGCAGTGAGATAACTAATGAAGACCCTAGTCAGAGACTCATACATTTATACATTAGAAAAGTCTGGGAACGTGAATGGCCCTGACTTTCCCTCTTCACCTAACCTTTACATCATGGTCTTTAAAAACCCTCCTCCCCATTTCACTCCACAGAACACTGCTGCGAGCATGGAGACACACTGATGCTGTCACCAGAGTGCAGTCCAGTGCATAGCCGCTGCTGAGAGGTCCACTATGGTTTGCAATGCATCGGTGCAGCAAGACCACCGTGTGGCAGAGCCTGGTAGCCATGTGCCTCTTCTTCCTGAACAAACAACGCGACGCTACTTGCCAGCTCCGGGGTGGCCACGAGCCATGAGATTGGGGATGACATTCAAGGGGAGGGGGAAAGCTGTGCATCCCTTTCTCATCTAGACCATGAGTATCCCCATGGGGAGCGGCCCATGCTCTTTCGCTCGCTGATGCAGATGAACACAATCACCTTGCAAGCCACAGGTCCCAGAGACCAGAGAAGGACCGGGGTTCTGAAGCCCCAATGGGAGATTTCAATCAAAGAATACTCTTGGGGACTTTACATAAGACAGAAATAAGCTGCTTTTGTGTTTGAGTCAACATACAACCTTGACTCGATTTAAATCGAAATAAATCTCCCTGAAATAATGCGATACCCAGCTTCTTTCTGAAGTGCCCTCCACGGAGGCTAAGTGTTCCTATACGACTTATCCTGAGCATATTTCACCAGACAATTATGCTCGGAAAATGTGGCAGGCTTTCCAAAAGAACCTGCCCCTTTCTGATGATAAAACGTCAGGGTCAAGCTTTAGAGTCAGATTGGGGTTGGATTTTTAATCCACAAGAGGAAAACAGTGATCTATACCTACTCCCTATATCTCTGTGACCCTCAACTTTTCTATGCAGTCTGAACAATTAGTACCCACTTTTCAGAAAGCTGTAAGGAATAGACCCAAAACTCATTCTATTTCTACATCTGCATTTCATGGGCTGCAAACATACCCATGAGCATAGGAGATACATGCAGGGGGCAGAGTTATGAAAACATCGTAGCCATAAGCAAACGCCTTGATGAAATGAATCACTGGGCCTGGTGTCTCGGACCACAGTCTGAGAACATATCAAGGTGAGTTGGCTTAACACAGTCCCCAAAGGGACTGTTCTGTGTTTTATTCTTGTGAGTAGCAACTGGGGTCTGAATTCCTTGTGAGCATACATCTAAAACGCACCTGCTCTTCTCTCCCTGCCATGAGCAGAAATGAGTTAATAAAACAGAGCGTGCAGGGAGACAACTAGCCTGAAGGGTCAAGGGACTACACAAACCTCAGCCACCTTGACCCTGAGACCAAAAGTAGATGGAGTCTACCTCTGTCTACCATCTCCTCTGAAAGTTACCACAAGAGAAGAGGCTAGGTAGGACGAAAGAAAATTTTAGGGGGCACGGGGAATGCAAAAATTATTTTTAAAAAAAAAAACAGGCTTACTGGTCATCCTAGAGACTGGTGGAGCCCTCCAGACTATGATCTTTAGTCACCCTTTAACCCTGTCACGAAACTCCCCGCAGTGGCTCAGCTTTCAGCAAAACAATAGATAGACCCACAAGGTGAACAATGGTACCAGCGAGGTCCGCACCCCTTAGAACAATCAATCATATGAAATCTAAAGGCATACAATCAGAAGACATAGCAAAGGGTGAGTAGAGATAGGAAACGGAGGATGAATTAGATAATGGTGGGAACTGTAATCAATGTCGCAAAACCAGATGTGCATGCCTGGAAAACAAATTTGCTCTGTAAACTTTCACCCAAGTGGCGATGAAAAGTTAGAAAATAAAAAGTAACTGAGACTCCATGGAAATAGATGCCCCACTTATGGAAGTAGATGCCCCACTTATGGGCCCCACCCACTTGGCTATATGTCAACACAGGGATTGAGACCAACAATGGACAATAGAAGAGCACATGTAGAGCTGGGTTTTACTTTTCGGTTCCATCCTCTGCCCATGGTCCAAACACCAAACTCACTGCCACCAAGTAGATTCCAACTCCTAGCCACCCTAGAAGACAGGAGAGAAAAGCCCCTGTGGACTTCTGAGACTTGCTCTTGTTCCCACAGATTTGCTGGTGGTTTTGAACTGCTGACCTTGTGCTTCACAGCACAATGCATAACCATTACACCACCAGGACTCCTGCCAACTGTCAGGCAGTATGAGAGAGAGAGAGAGAGAGAGAGAAGCCCTGCTAGTATATATTCAAAAACCAGGAGCTAGGATTCTCATTGTTATTTTTACTTACTTGATTGCAGCCTTTAAATATAAGAGCACTATTTTATTCACCCGTAAATGTTCAGCACCAGGTGCGGCGTTAAACTGCCAAACTGTGCGTTCCTACAAGTCCGAGATGCCTCTAATTCATCTTTGTCCCCCACATCTAGAACAATGGCGGCTTTTTTTGTAACGGCATGTAATAATTAACACAATTGCCATTAAAATTGACCTCCAAAGCAAGGATCTCATCTCTAATCCTTCTCCAGGAGAAAATTGACTTGCACATATTATGCCCTCCATGTTGGCAACTAATAAATTAACAAGTACAAAGGTAGGAGCCCTGGTGATGTCGTAGGTTACACATTGGGCTGCTAACCACAAGGTCAGAAGTTTGAAACTACCAGTTTCTCCACAGGAGAAAGATAAGGCTTTCTTCACCCATAAAGAGTTACACTCACGGAAACCCATAGGGAACATTCTACCCTGTCCTATCAGGTCCCTGTAAATCAGCATCAACTCCATGACAGTGAGTTTGGTTGGTTTTGGTAGGAAGGTGACACGGTTCTGGTCATGGTGCTTGGTGGAAAGCAGGGGTGACTATGTTTCAGGTCAGTCTGTGAGGGAACCTAGAGTTCTAACTGATAGCAGGCTGGGACTCCGAATCCGACCCTGCACCTGTGGCAGTGCTTCCCACCGCCCCCGTGAGAACGTTCATTCAACACAAGGCATTTTCCAGTTCCCACCTTTCTAATGATAAAAAAAAAATCATGTAGGATCCCCAGTTGACCTCACAAAGTTATCCTGAAGACCAAACCCTGTAAGAGATGCCAATTGGTATGTATAAGTATCTAGGGGTACAATTTTTATCATTACAATAACAAAAGTCACCTTCTGTCATCTGCGTAGTCTGCCTTCTTGTGTCTTTGACCCTGCCCCTATTCTCTAGTGGGATTTGTGTCACGTTCATTCCCTGCATAGGGCCTAAAATAATAAGACTGCTTCTTGAAAACACACCTCAAAATGACTTGTTCCTTGGAAAACAGGGTAATGAAGCACGTTGTTTCATCCACGACAGGCTAACTTTACATCCAAGTAAGCCTACGGGGTGAGAAGTTACAGTTCACTTTCTCAAGATTGTCTCCACAGTGAGCAGACTCGTTAGCAACCTTGCACATGAAAAGCCAAAAGTAGACGAGAAGGTAGAACAAGAACTGAGATGGAAAGGAAAAAAAAGGTTGAAATTAAGCTTTGACATTGCTGAACAAAATGTAGTTCAATGACTCTATATATAAATAATTGCCCTCATTACATCTAAAGAAGTTTGAAAGAAGGTGAGGGCAAGCTAGAAGTGTCACCAGGAAGGCCAACAGGCTCCCATCCAAAGGACCTTTCAAGGTGGCATTTACTGCGGGGCTTTTTCTCTGGGGGGAGGCCCAGGTTTTCACTCTGTGGGCCGTGACTGTTGATGGTGTCAGCACACACATGTGAATTCAGTACACAGGAGATCAAAGCATATACAAAAAGACCAACATCATCATCAGCGTCAGGCCATGGTAAGTACCAGGGGATCCGCACACATGTGTCCCACCTGTCATTATAAACCGTTGTTGTTAGTGGCCATTTAGGTATATTCCCCTGCTCCTGGATGTCTCATGGACAACATACTAACAGCGTCCAAGTCCTGTGACATCTTGGACCAGTTGGCATCTGATCACGGTGATCCACGGGGTTTTGGCTGACTGCTTGTCAGATTGTCCAGATGTAGGTTTCTGTTGCCCTTCTTCCTACTCACGATGAATAGGACAAGGAGATCCAGACTGGAGGCACTCACTTTGTGAGCTTGACCTTGGCACTGGGTGTAGCATTCAAATGACATTACTTTCAATCCAAGTAGTCCACAACAGAAACACACATGCTTTAGAAGTGAAGGCATCAAGGTCTACAAAACGCAGACCTTCTACCTTCCAGGAGAGTTCTGGAATGAGCCGTGACAACAATGTGAAGCTTTAATACAATGTGACCAGCTGTCACCTCGACCTATCAAAACTAGCATTACTTTTTTTGCAGAGAAGAATATGTTTTTTCCCTCAAAAGAAGAATATATTTGGTCTCCTTTTGCTATAAATGCAACTCATTTAATGTCTCATCTACTAATCGCTAGGAATTCAACAGGCATCCGATCAAGAAATGGTTTTGATTATTAAAATGACAGCATCCGCATAAACCCTTTGCCACAGGAGGGATCTGGAATGGCAAAGTGTGTAACAAATGGTGACCGGGGTACAGTTTTCATGCTAAAGGAATGATGTGCTGGGATTTCGAATGCCTAGGTTCTTGTCCCCAATAAGCCACTATTGGAACCTTTTTTGTTTTGTTTCTTAACACATTTTTCACTTCCATCCCTTCTCTGGAAAGTAAGGAGCTGACACGATCACCGCTAGGATGTTACCAGCATTAAAGTTTCATGATTCTAAGAGGGCAGAGTTCCCATGCCATAACTAAAGCATAATGCTGAGCAGCAGGGAGGAGGACAGCTGCTACTGACCGAGCTCTTCCCAAGTCCTAGATGCTTTGCACACACAGCCTCTCACTCAACCCTTCAAACAGCTTTTACTTCCCCGAGGAAGAAACAGTGGCCTATCAATGTTCAAGGATGTGCCCAAAGTCCAACAGTTAGAACCAGGCATGAACCCTGTGTGACAAGCAGAGGCCAAACGCAACTACCAACAGGCACAAAACCTCCACCAGATAGCCTGCAAACGCTCACAGACCCAATGCTAGGAGCTGCCATGGTGAAGGCCAGCTTAGACATTGATTGGTGTCCGTGCCAAATCTAGCCAAGAAGGTACAGCATATGGCTTAGAGGACACGATTTGAAGGGCAGGTGCACTGGAGGCTACCCTGTTCTAAAGTTATCTCCCTAGCCCGGGAGAGAGTCCCCCTGAGCCCCTGATTAACCACAACCAAAGAAAAAACTCCCTTCCCCTGCAATAAGCACTGCTCGCTTCCCATGGTTCTCTTTCAGACTGCAGATGACTCTGGAGGGAGCACCGTGGTGCTGTGGGCTCATCCATCTGATGCATCTGGGGAGGCAAGAGAGCACAGGTGCCTAGAGAGAAGGTGGAGACTGGGAGGAGAGAAGTGACAGAGGAGGAGCAGAGAAGGAAATGGAGGGTTTCTGAGACCAGCCAGCCACCTACTTCTTCCTTTGCTGGGACCCGGCCAAGCGAGGAGGAATTCAACGGCTGGCCTGACCTGAGATGGTCAAGTCATGATGTATAGCTTACAGCTTTCCAAACCAGCAGGCACGCCTCACGTGGGAGCGTTGCCAGAGGGAGCAGGGAGCATATCACGGTGGGGACAGACGAGAGCAGATGGTAGCCACCTGGGCTGGCCCAGCAGCCAGGGGCTTGCACACAGTGAATGTCTTTCTGCTTTTGTGGTCTCTGCTTCCCAGCTCGGGCTGGCCTGCAGATCCGCTGATGCACTCTGCCCGGGACTCCCAGTGGGCTGACCCTTCAGCATCTGGGCCCTTCTGCCTCGGGGCAGGCTGCAGAGGACACGGGCAGAAATATCAGCACTTCCCCTTCCTGCCTTATGAAAGGAGGCATCTAAGTTCACTTCTCTAGCCAAAGAAAACAAAATGCCGGTTGCCATCCAATGCATTCCAAATCTTCCTGGAAGCCGACTGCCGCATCTTTCTACCACAGAGTGACCAGTAGGTTCCAACCACCTGGGACCTTTTCACGAGCAGCTGAGTGCCTTCACCACCACAGTACCAGAGCTCACGGCTCCAAGAGCAGGGGAGTTGGCTAAAATTAGTCGTGTGTAGTGATGAGCAAAGACAGCCAAGCCCATGTTCTTTCTGGAGTCTCGGTTTCCATCCGTCATCTCGGCACGGCTTCCTATTCCTGTGGGGATTATGCTGCGACTCCATCTGCCACCTCACGTGCAAAGGGCAAAGGATGGTTGTCATTTCTAAGAATCCACAAAATGTGTTTTACAAGACGTACTTTGCTGCTTTATTTATTTACCTCTGTTGAACCTATCTTTGGGAACGAGGCAGGATTCAAAACTCTCACTATCTTTAGCTGTATCTTGAATCAGAGACGTCTCTGCATCGTGCAAAAAGTTAACGTGCTCAGCTGCTAACTGAAAGGTCATAGAGTTTAAGTCCATCCTGGAGGTGCCTTGGGAAAAAGATCGAGAGCGAGCTACTTCCCAAAAAACCAGGCCAGGAAAACCCTGTGGAGCACCAGTATCCCCTGACACACGTGAGTCTCATGAGTTGGAACGTACTCAATAGCAACTGTTGGTTTTCTGTCTTTATTTGGTTTTGTTTGGTTTTGTTATTCACAGGGGTTCAAGGAAGCAAGCCACGGAGCTTTATCATGGAATAGCCACTCTGATGGACTTTTTCTTAAAACATCTCCCCTACTGAATCTTTTGCTTCAGGCCCCATGCTTTTCCCGGCTTGCATTTCACCTTCTACAACCCCAACTTGGATAAAAGACGTGGGGTCCCTGTGTGGCTGTGCGGAAGAAAGTAAGTGAATGTGATCATAGGCTAACTAAACCCCTCTATCCCCAAGACAGGAGCATGGCGCCATCGTGGTTGGCATTGGGTTGCCATCTGAAAGGTCAAGTTGTTTCAATCTACCCACAGTTCTGTCTTGGAAACTCTAAGGGGGCAGTTCTACCCTGTTTTATGGGGTCCATGTGAGTTGGCATGGACTCATGGCCGTGTGTTTGATCTGTGTACCCCTGGAGCACACTGGGTCATCTCGGGCAGCCAGGCTGACCCAACAGAGAGCTCACCATGGAGGGACATGCACTGCCATCCAGCCAATGCTGATGCATAGCGACTCCCTGTGGGTTTCTGAGACTGTAACTGTTTACAGGAGTAGAAAGCCCAGTCTTTCTCCCCCAGAGCTGCTGGTGGATTCAAACTTCTAACCATCCAGATCACAGCCCAACGGGTAAGCACTACACCACCAGGGCTCTTACTTTGGAGGAACAAGCACCTGGCTTTGAGCTAAACACTGTGTTGACAGGTTTCCTGTGACTGGTCTGAGGCAAGATAGCAAACCGTTCAGGAAGGGAAGCCTGGAGCATGGTAGATGAAGCAGTCTCCGGCTCCCAACAACTTAGATTCCATTTCCATCCGTCTGATAGAAATGGCTGCAAACATTCTGCTCCCCTCCCCACCCTCCCTCCCTCCCTCCTTCCCCTGGCGTCCAGTTCCCACTACCAGCCCAGACCCCTCTCACTTCCTTCCTGAGCCACAGAGAAGGTGGGTGGTGAGCAGGAAGTCTCTGGGGCAGCCGGAGCTGAGGGATGTAACAGCAGAGCCCTCCAGGCCTGTGCACTCAGGAGTGTCACAAGCCTTAAGGGGACAGGGTTGGGAAGGAAAAAGAGGCTTTAAGTGCCCTTAGCATTTTGGGGGCAGGCATGAAAACTTACAGGAGAACTTTGTCCTCCGTCTCCATGTACGGTTGAAGAAACTCTCTAAGGCAAGAGTGCTCACCACATGCAGCGGGCACATGCAGGGCAGAGCCTGGCCTGGATCGAATTCAGGCCTTCTGGCTCCTGACCTACTGGTGACATGGTGAAGGGACTTGGCTGCTAACTGAAAGGTTGGATGTAGGAGTCCACCAGGGGCACCTCAAAGGACAGTGTGGCCATCTACTTCTGGGACCCACATGAGCCATCAGTGAAAACCCATGACTGTGTGGGACTGTCATGCGTCCAGATGGTCTCAACTGCCACGAAGTCAGGTTTTGCGGTTACTTGGTGTGTCACTCCCACTTGCGACGCCTCGCCGGGTCTTCTGTGCAGGAAGTTTGGCAAAAAGGGAAGTCAGGAGGCTCTCGGGGAGGAGGAGTGGGCGCATCTCGAGCCTAAGCGTTTTCACAAATCAGCAATTCTGCAGCATGAATCCCTTCTACGCTCAAGAAGCGGAGTCTACCTGCCACCATAAGGCATCTGGGGAGCTGCCCCAAACGGGGTCCTGGTGTGGCTGTGCCAGCTCTGGTTGCTGGGCAGGTGGTGCCGTGGGGGGGTGGGGGGCTGTGGATCTGCTCCCTACCCCAGGTGCAGAGGAAGAGCTGGATCCCAGGGCCTGTCGCTTCATGTGGCAACCGTTGAGAGGGAAGCTGTGGTTCACCCTAACCGCCCCTGTGCTGGGACACGGCGCTGAGAACTTCAGCCGAAGGCGCAGCAGCCAAGATCCCTGGCCTTCCACCACCTCCACAGCCTGGGCTCAAAACTGAGTGTGCAGTACGGTGCATTTCTATGCCTGTTGATTTTACCTACTTCAGGACAGAGCTTGAGAACTTGGAAATAAGAAACACAGTTTCATCGAGTGTGGCTCTGCTTATAGCACACAACCTAGATTTGTAACCCCCGGCCACCCCAACTTTTCAAAGGGCCTCCTCAGGATGGAAGCCAAGCTTAGGACAGTATGCGTGTGAGTCTTCCAGATGTTTCCACTGGCCGTCGTACTCCTTACAGACTGCAAAACAAGGCGTACTCTTTAAGATGCATGCCAGGATCCTTTAAAATGGAAAGCAGGCAAAGAGGGTGTTCTTCTTCCCATTTTCCAGGAAAATAAAATGAGGCTGAGAAGGTGTCTTAGCGTGAATTTCCCCAGACCTTATGGCTGGTAAGAAGGCTTGATTCAAATCCATGCAGCTCCGTCCACTCACCTCCAGCCCAGCTCGCTGAATCATCTCCCTCTTCTCCTTAAAGCGGGATATGCAGACTCCCCACTACTACCAACTTCTCCCCCGGCCCCCTTTCTCATTAACACCCGGCCCAGCACAGGGGGACTCGCCTGTACCCCTCCTGTGCCAACCACCAAAAGGCATCTCCTTCTCTGAGATGTTAGAGATTCTTCCCAGTAAATGGCCTGGGGACATACCTGGCCTCCTCTGACTTCCCTGTTGCCAAGAGGCAGGGCTCAGACAAATGTGCACCCTCCGTCCTCCTCTACCTCCTCTGCCCATTCCTCCCATGGCACTCTACCCAGCCTGCCTCCCCCTGCACTCTTCCTCTGGGATGGGTTCAATCACCCTCTGCAGTGACCACACAGAATGCACAGACAACCTCACATGTATAGGGTTTTTATTTAAGAACTTAATAGTTCGGATCAGTAAACTCTAAGGCTAGTGTCATTGGTCCACAACCACATCTCTCCTCCACCAGCCACCAAGTTTCTCTCTGGTTCTCAGCCTCTCAGCCATGTGGCCCCTTGGCTTCTGCCTCTGGGGCCAGGAAGCCAGCCCGTGGCTCTGTCTCACAGTCCCCTAGTCCCAGTGCTGTTCCTTTTGCTCTGCTCCACAGTATCTGGTGCCTCTAGTCTCCGCCACCCCCACTTCAGACAGAGATCCGGTGCACGCTCCTCCCCTGGCCCTGGGCTTCCTCTCCCAGCTGCTGCTTTAAAGACGGCTCATCCTCACCGCTGGGGTCGGGCCGGGTCACAAACACTGACTGACCCACCTCTCAGGAGGTACATCTGCCCTATTTGCATAGTTCTACCGAACACGGGATGAGTTACAATGACTTGGGGAAAAGAGCCATATCATGCAATTTTACTCCACCACATTCATGTGACAGTCCAATCACAGACTCCCTTTCAAAATGAGCTGGCTATATTGGCTGAGAACAGGTCAGTTTCATTTTTCTGGAGTACCTATAAATGTGTGCCTTTATTGGTATGTCTGCTTTATAATACTGGTTATATTCCTGGACAGGAGAATTTTACCCTGTTCCATGGTTAGTTCAGCGTCAAATCCAGCTCACTGCCATAGAGCAGATTCCAACCCCTAGTCACCTAGTGACCCAATAGAACAGAGTAGCACTGCCTTGACTCGAGTTCCTGAGACTGCAAATCTTTACAGAAGCAGACCACCTGACCATTCTCCCGAGGAGCCGCTGATGGGATCAAACTGCTGACCTTATGATGGGCAACCCAATGGAATAGCCACTCTACCACCGGCACGCCATATCAAAAAGAGCGTCACTGGGAATCGCATGCTTCATGAATATATTATCCCTGCCATGAAGGTGATGAGGATGATGTTGATGATGAAATAAAAGCGTATGAGACTCAAGGGTGAAAAAGGCTTGAGAGGACTTCAACCGTGTCTGTTGAGGTTTCCTACGAAGCTCAAGGTCTCAGTAGACTTTCTTGAGAATACCAGATCCACTGGGGGGGTGGTGGGGGTGCAAACAGTTGACATGCACTACTGCTAACCAAAAGATTGGAGGTTTGAATCCACACCAAGACGAAAAGTCTGACAATGTACTTCTGAGAAACCAGCCCTGGCAAACCGTAGGGAGCACCAATCTGTTCTGACCCACATGGAGTGTCCATAGGTCAGAGCCAGCTGGACAGTGACTGGATCTTCTGTTAGCAGATAAGGACTTGGGGCCTCCTCTCTAGCAAGCATTAAGTCAAGGACCAGAAGAGCCTCCGAGACTGCGGGAGGTAACTCCTTCAGGGAGAAGAGCCTGCTGGCAAACAGAGGTATCACCTGCTTCCATCTGTCTGTCATCATTCGCCAGGCTCAGAGACAGCCTGACAGTTGGAAGGATGAAGTCGACAACACCTTCAACACTGGCAACATGACAGGGGGCAAAGAGTAGGTGGGCTCTCTGGTAATGTGCTGAACACACCTCTGAGTAGAGGAAGCTAGTGCAGACAGGGACAGAGAGAGAGACCCCTGCTAACTGGGCCTGCCCTCTGCATGCCTCCAACTTCATTGAATGAGGTTCAGGGCCTCACTCACGCCATAGCAATTGCCCTATCAGGATCCAAATGAAACAGGGGTGGAAAGGATGAAGATGAGCCCTGAGGAAGGATGACTGTGCCAGGAGAGGATTCAGCTTCAGTACGTGACGCTGTGCATCGATGTTTCACTGTTCGGGAACTCTTCCCCCGAAGACTTCCTACATAAGTAAAAACTAGCCTTTAGCTTCTAACGCACTTCCATGTAAGTCCTTGGAATTGAAGACTATAAAGGGTTTGTGTTGTACGTTGATCACAGATTCAAACAGTTGTTATCCTCATTCTGGCCTGCATTTGGGCCATTCTTTTTCTTCGTCTTCTTCTTTTCATTTAACAGCAATCATGATTTGCCGAGTGCTTTCAGGGAAAATAAATAAGGCTTTGAAGAAATAGCATGTGAAATTTATAAATCGGACACGGTTTTTGCTTTCAAGATAATGTTTGCACTTCATAGCAATTGTATGTCAATGGCTTGCAATCTTTTAAGAAGCTGCACATTTTTGGAAAGGAAATCTACCTTAATAGGAATACTTTCTAGCTTGCTTTACAAACGGGACCCAGAACTCAATCTGCGGAGCCGTACATCAACCATCTCATCACTCTTGTTATTTTATTCTCATCTCTTATAGTGATGAGAACTGGGGAAGAACAGAAATGTGTTTTCTTGACTCATATATCTTTAGTATGCTTTAATTGCAGGCTGACACATGATAATGAAGGTGTTTTATTACAACTCACAAGGAAAAAGGTTGAGTGAGTTATGCATTGCATGAGGTGGGGGTGTTGAACAGGGTGTGACAGTCAAGTTCAGAAATACCCCTCACTTCCCAATATACAGTGTTGCAACAGATGATAACACTCATGCTGTTCATTGCAGCTGTTCAAATAAATAACACTCGGTCTGCTATACATTTGTATGTTGTCTTTCATAGTAGAGCAAGTGTTCAAGCTCACTGCCAGTGAGTCCATTTCAACTCCCAGGGGCCCAAGAAGACAGAGTAGAACTGTCTCCGAGACTGTAACTCCTGACCCACGTAGAAGGCCCCATCTTTCTGTCTCAGAATGACTGGTGGTTTTAAACCCTAAGGTTGGACCTTCGGGTTAGCAGTGCAATGTGTAAGCCACTCTGCCACCAGGGCTCTAAGAATCAGGATTTGTAATGATAACACTATCTATTTGAGGTCAATGACGATTGGTGTGCTGGTTTCTCAGATGATCGAGTCTGACCCTCACTTCCCCGTGACACCCACATACAAACAATTCCCCAGCCGTACACACCGCCTTACACCACAGAGCAGGGAATGAGGAAGAGCCTGAAGTCTGAAGCCAGCCCAAGTCCAAATGCCACTCTAACGCTTCCTGGTTCTGTGACTAGCAAGGTGCACAACCATTCCCTCTGTGTGTTCATCTCTTCATCTGTGAAATGGGGGTGCTGTCTTAGACTGTGTTCCCCAGAGAAGCAAAACCATTTCAATTAATAAATGGAGACACAGAAAGAAATTTAGATCAACACAATAGCTCACACCGTTATAGAAGTGGGCAGGTTACAAGTCCAACCAAGCTCATGGGTCAGAAGTGTCTGAGCAGAGGATTCTCTCAGGGAGGGCACTGATGAACCCCAACATCAGCAGGATAACAGAAGGCTTGTGGCTGCAGAGGCAAATAAGTCTGAGATCGGCAGGTCATATGGCAGGCTGCTGACTCAAGTCCAGATAAGTCAATGAGCCAGAAGCAGGATACAGACCCAGCAAAAATCAAGCAAGTGTTTCCACAGCATCCATGTATTTTGAAAGCAAATCATATACCTGTGGAAATAATCTCAGCTGATTACACCTGAGCTGTTATTTGAATAACAGCAGGGCACCCCACTCTACTATTCTTAGAACTGACTGGCGACTCCTAGGGGAGCCCATTATGGAGGTGATGACATTGTGTTACACCACACCATGGGGGATTCGCAGGTCTTAACTGCCAAACCCCTGGGGATCCTGACGTAGCCAAGTTGACATAAAACTGATTTGTCACAGATAGGACTATTCCATGTTGGGAGGATTCATTGAGTTCGATGTAAAGTACTTAGAATAGTGTCCGGAACATACTACCTGCAACATAAGCTTTTTGGATGACCTTGCTATTTTTTTCACAGGTGCCTTCCTTAGTACGTCCATCTACCCCTCTCCAGTCCCTACAGCCTCCCCTAAGTCAACAGCAACACATAAGATCCCAGCTGGGCTTCATGATTCTAGAATAGCCCCACCACCAAACCCACTTCAAATCAGATGTTCCCTCCTTTGTGGCCCATTGACCTAAGTACACCTTGATACCAAGCGTCTAACTGTACTTTTCATCTTGTGTATCTATATTTATGTGTTGCTGGTAATGTCATTTGCTACTGAGTTAGGAACTACCTCAAAGTTACCCCCAGGCAAAATGGAACAAAAGGTTACTCAATCCAATGGTATCTCTCTGTTCAGTTCTGCAGCATAAAACTGTGAGCCATAAGATTTTCGCTAGATGTTTCTCTAAAGTAGAGCACCAAGCCGTCTCCCCTAGCATGTCTTCATCTCAAAGCTCTGCTGAGAAATTTTCCAGTCCTGCAGCAACACCACCCCCTCCACGTATAGACAGGTGATAGCTGAGCATGACGTACGTTGGTTGGAAATTGAACCCAAGCCAGGCAAGGACCCCTGTGGGCCAGAACCAACTTGAAGAAAAATAACAACACATCTGAGACCCTGGTAAATAGAAAACTGTCTTTGACTAGGAAGGGGCCTTACCAGGCAAAGTTGGGCAGGAAAGAGGAATTCCCAGCACTGATTTTAAGGAGAAGAGGAATGAAGAGACCGCTAGCCCCTCCGCAAGGGAAGGTTTTTTGTTTTGGTCTTAACTTGAGCATCAAGTTTAAAGTTTTCTTTTAAAAATGAGCTGAGGGAAAGTGGGAATACAATCAAGGAAACGTGGAGAAAAGTTTCCACTTTCAAGA